>NW_023425416.1:36777948-39177948 GCF_014108245.1 Pipistrellus kuhlii
TTGGGAATGAAACTCATATTCCCAGATCTGTTGTCCAGCTATGAAGGAAGGGAGAGGAGTTGCTCATGGACTCTGTATGCTCATTGGTTTTGCTGAAAAAGGTTCTTCAGGTATAATTTTTTCCGTCATAGAACTAGAAGGCACCTTCAAATTCCATGCATAGTAATGACAGATAAATATTTTTTAAGAGAAAGTTTAAAAATAGAGAAAACCCTAGGCATGTACAAACCAAGAGAAGTTACTTGGGAGGCTGTAGGAATGAGACCAGCCTCTCCCTGAGTGCCTGGCCTTGCTGGCCATTGGTGATATCACTGAGTCTTCAGAATTCCCATAACCTCTCTGATGGTAGGCCAAGATGCTGATGTAAGGTCTGGTTCTTTGGACCTGAGGGGTAGGTGAAGAGGTTTTTAGAACTGGTAGTCAGGGGAGAATAAAGGCTAGAATGGAGGTGAGGGGTAAGAAAAAGAAGAAAATGAAAAAGCATATAGCAATCAAGCAATACTCAAAAGAATACCTTGTAATAATACTAACTCTCAGGGCAAAAAATATAGAATTTTAAAGCAGAACAATTACTAGGAACAAAAAGTGGTATTAAATCATAATACAAACAGCAATCCACCAAGAATACATTATATTCATGTATATGAATCTAACGATATAGCCTTAAATATATATAAAACAAGCCCTGGCATGGTTACATGAAGAAAACAAAAAATACAATTATTTTGCAAATTTTGACTCTTGCTTATTGGAAACAGGATTAAAAAATTATAAGAATACAGGTAAAACTATAAATATTTTTTAAATCTTTGGAAGTTAGTGTTCATTTCAGAAGTTGGTTATCAGAAGGAAATGCAGGCCTACTGTTGCTAAAACACCATATCTTTTGAGAGAAACTTGGAATTGGGATTTTTAGGTGAGATCTTATTGATAGTGTGAGAGTTTAAGACTATAACATCTTTTTTATTTTTAAAAAATGATTTAAAATTTTTTTTTGAGAGAGGAAGGGAGAGGAGAGAAAGAAACAATTGATGTGAGAGAGAAATATCAATTGGATGCCTTCCAGAAGGCTCCTGCTGGGGATCAAGCCTGTAACCTGGGTATGTGCCCTGATTGGGAATCAAACCTGCAACCTTTTGGTGCATGGGACAGTGCCCAACCAAAGAGCCACACTAGTTAGGGAAAGACTTCAACATCTTGATACCACACAAACCAGGTCCTCAAGCAGGGTCAGTATTTGATAATACTTCTTCCTTAAACTGTACATTTTTTAGGTCAGAATCTTTATCTGTTTCTCCTTAGCTATGTCTTTAATGGCATTTGAGGATTAAATGAGAAAAAAAATCATTCAGTGTAATAATGAATACATGAATTATTTATTCTTATAATTTATCTCAATGAATTCTTTATACATGTGAATGCTATGGAAGTTTTTGTTATTGCAGAGAGAAAAGTGATAAGGTACACACATTCTCTCCCCTGCCAGTCCCAGGCCTTCTTACTACTTGGAGTGAATCTCATTCTTTTCTGCTTCTCCAGTGCTTATTTAGATCATTAGTATATGGGTGATGAATGAGAAAATAAATAAATGGAATGACTCTGTATGTAATTCTTCTTTATGATTTTTATAATTCTATTGACAAACATTCACTCAGCATTTACTTGCTTTTTACATCCAATTTACTAATTCCCACAACTACAAGAATGCCCTTACACATGAGGAAATAGAATCTTAAAGTAAGAAAAAGGGTGAATAACACATTGAAGCTTGCACAGCTTGTGAGTGGTGAAGAAGCCAGGCTGGGACTGTTTCTTTTTAAAGTCTTTTGAAACTTGGAGAGTATTTTAGTTACTAATGAGAAGGGAAGTGCTGACTGCAGCAAATGTGAATTTATAATCCTGTCTTTATCGTCTCAACTACTTCACCGGCGAGACTCATTCACTCACATTTTAGCACACATTTATTAAGCACAAACTCTAAGTCTGGCTCTCTACTAGGCACTGCAGATCTAGCAATGAACAAGACAAAGAAAGTTCCTGCCTTCCCTGAGTTCATATTCTAAGGGAGAAGGAATAATAAAAAAAAAGAATAATATGAAACAAATATGAAAAGCACATACATGCATAATATAATGTCAAGCACTTATAAGAACTATGAATAACAACAGAACTATGATAAAGAAGGGTTGCTTTATCATTCGGGAAAAACTTTCCAGGGAATATAGGAAGAAAGAAAATTCCAGAGAGAGAGAGAGAGAGAGAGAGAGAGAGAGAGAGAGAGAGAGAGAGAGAGAGGAGAGAGGGAGAGAGAGAAGTGGATATGCAAGTGCATAAGAAGGAATGGGCTTATTCATTCAAGAACCAGGAAGTTGGAGTCAGTGAGCAAAGAGGGGAGAGCAGAAGATGGAGTCAGGGAAGTGGTCAGGGAAGTCTAAACATGTAAGAACTTATAGACTAGAGAAAGGATTCAGGAATTTTATTTCAGTGTGATAGTGAACTGTTGGAGGGTTCAGAGCAGGGAAGTGTCAAGAGCTGATGTTCATTTAGAAGGGGTCAATGGGGGATAAAGGGGACATATGTAATACTTTCAACTCTAAAGTTAAAAAATAAATGTTCACTATGGTTGCTGCAAAGAAGTAGGGCATAGGGGGCTAACATGGAGATCATTGTACATTTTGCGCTCATTTGTATGTGTATTTTTTTACCTGTCAGTACATTTTGAGAAAGACTAGAAGTTACCACACTATTATGAAGTCTTGGGTAAATCTTTTAAGCTATCTAAACTTAAGTTTACTCATCTATTACATGGAGATAATACCTGTGCAGCCTTCTCCACAATATTGTTAGAAAGATTGAATGAGATAAATTAAAATGAGCACATACTATACACATGTAAGAGGTAATGTTATCAAGATTACAGTACTGATTATAATGGCAAAATGATGAAAATCTGACATTAAAGGATACCATTTTTTGGTTTGCTATGTAGCCCATTTAGCTGAATAGAATGAACACTGTATATTTAATAGTAGTAATTTCTTTTCTTACAGGAGTGAAGAGTACTTTCGATATTATATTAACTCACAAATGCCCTGCTTGGATTTTGTTGGTGTAGTCCAAAGACATGAGAGCAAGTTTTAAAAAATTCCTCTGACCCAAAATTCTGAACAGTCAGGAAGATATTTATTGGGTCACCTACACTGTTTTCTCTACCAGTAGCCAACTGCCACTTTCACAGACAACTTTTATGAATTTCTTTGGCAATTGGATTTCCCAAGCAAGAGATCATGAGGTCATGAGGTGGAGATTACGAGCAGATGTTTATCAGGGAATGGTCTTAGGATCAACACCCATTCGAGAGAGAGGCAGAACGTGGACAAATAGAGAAGTTGAGTTGTGAGGCAACCTTATCAAAGGCATCAGCTGAGCTCCTGGGAACCTCTGTAGGTAAAATGTTCTTTACCTCCTGATTTAAGGCAAGAGGGCCAGCCAGGCTGTTTTGTTAACCAACTAGAGAATGTGGACTCCCATGGGTGAAGCTGCACTCTCCAACTGAAACCATCTTTGAAAGGGTTGACAGCTGAGGTTTTCTATAGGATTCTTCCAGGCAGATGGGGAAATGAGTCCTTCAATCCTGAAAGGAGAATCTGGATGGCACATCATAGACTCCCCCACATGAAGTGTCTTTCCCAAGGTCACACATTGATTGTTAGAGTGGCTGCGACAGTGTCTAGACTCCTAGTTCAGCACCCTTTCCATTCCCACTTTGCTTCTTTCCCCATTGCCCCTATCTAGTTCATTCAATCCCACTATCAAAATTTCAAAGCTCTTTGCCCTTCTCCTTTGGAAAAACTCTACCCCAGCATGCTAGAAAGGGACATTTCCTTGGATATTGTCTGAGCCTCTCTGTGTCCTGCTGCTCTTGTGCAAGGCCAAATAACACCTGCAATTGGAAAAGCAGAACCTAATATTAAATTCCATTACTCATCTCAGGAGCACAATAGACACAGAGAAGGCTCAAAAGGGGGCAATGAAAAAGAATTGAGTCATAACAGAGGTATATGGAGTAATGAGTTTAATTTCCCAAATTCTCAATTTCCAACCTTGGTTCCAACCATGTTTCTTTTTATGCAATTTACCCATAATTTCAGGGTAGCCTTCAGTGCATTGACTAAGAATTAATTACTGCATCCAAGCCTTTCATGTGTCTGATTTGTAAATTGCAACTTTGAGTGTATTTCTTTTTCTGTGCCATTTTGGCCGAAGCCAAGCCATCTTTTAACACGTTACCCTTGAAGACAGTCGTTCCCTTCCAGGAGAAGTCCTGCAGATTTCTGACCATAGCCAGGAAATGAAATGAAATCATATCCTCCCTTTAGTTTGTTTATTTGTTTTTGTCCACAGGAGTCAGTTCTCAAGAAGATCCCTGCTGTGTAGCTGGGATTGAGGGTGGATTAGGTTATAGTCATGCCTCTCTTATCAACATCTAGTCTACTTTCTTACCTGGTTTTCTTCGGTACCCTGAAAATCGGAAATATCACCAATAAGAGTCTCTGTGCTACAGAAGGCTGTATTGTCATAGACATTTTGTGTGCATTTGCTGTGAAGTTATGCAGTAGATGTGACAAGGGTTTCCAAGTATATGGTTCGTCTCTGTTTCTTCTCAACATCCTCTCGGTAAGTGCAACCATGATGCATCTCATTTCCAGGCCAAGTCAATAAAAATCCCATGTATTATTCACATCTCATCTTTCCCATGCTCTGGCAATGGTGAAGGAGGCCTTGTGTTAGGATAAAATAATCAGACAAACCCAAAACCCTCCCATTCCCTCAAAGAGGAAGCTGCTTTAATGTTTAAGTCATGTAGAGAATGGCTTCCTTCAGAATCATAAGGACCCATCAAGACTTTGAATTAGTGAAAAATAAATTTGCATCTTATAAAATCCCTGATTGTGATATTGGCTGGGCTATATGTCCGGTATTTTTCCTACCCCATCTCTGATAGGAGTTTACTGTGACAGTGATTACATAGATCTGGACTGTGGTATTGGGGAGGAGTGGTGGTATAAATAAATCTTTGCATGGGAAGACATGGGCAGTTTGATTTGAAATTTTAAAAAAAATTTCTAGGCATCTGATATTTTCTTCCCACTATAATATTCAAGAATGGCTGAGTTAGGTAGTCACATTCCTCATGTATGCCACTGGTAGCCTAGCTTTTTCTATATAATATGATTGCTTCCTCTTCTACCTTAACTTTCCCCAGCACCAAATAATTACCTGAGAAGTCTGCTTATACCTAAACTCTGTCTTTCTGGTTTGTAACTACCCAACAAGCTTTGCATGTTTAGCTTATGAAGTAGGGGACTATTTCTTCACCTTTGTAAACCCTGAACTTAGTATAAGCTCAGACTATTGTAGCATTCAGTAAAAGTTTGTTGGACAATGAATTGATGACTAAGTAACTCCTTTGGGGACAGTGTGTATGCATTTTGGAGTCTTTTATTTATTATGTTCTCTTTTTTTAAAAACATCCACTACCAGTTCTAATTCACCCTTCTTTAAATCCATTGCAAAAGGGACAAGAGAATAAGTAAACTTAGAGAAAAGGAGGCAGAGGATTCTGAATCCTCATTCTCACTCATCATTTACTATCTCTGTAACCTTGGGCAAGTTACTGAGCCTCCTGAAACATAATTTTTCTCATCTGGAGCTAAGAGGATCTACTTTATAGGGCTGATGTAAAGATTATATGAGGCAATTCTTTGAAATAGCTTACCATGACAACCTGCACAAAATACGTTGCTTAAAACAAATAGTCTATTGAACCTACTTCATACCTTCCCTTCCCTTTAGATTTCTTTCTCTACTGATCCTCTACTGCTGAATTCTAGCTACTACTTGGCATCCTCTCACTATCCAGAGGTTGTCTCACTATCTAGTGATATCTCAGCTAAGCCTGTCTTCTTCAGATAGTGGCCTGTGCAACAAATCCACTTTCTTCACTTTAAAAACTGCAAATAGTTATTGGGTTAATAGGGGCTAATACTCTAATTTTCGCTACTACTACTACTGCTGCCTGACTCAACATGTCACTAACCTGAAACAGCTTTAGTAGTACCTGAGTTTTGAGAAGTGACATCAGCAAATCCAGAGTATAGGAAACACAAAGTAGCGTCTAGAATAGCAGAATCTCGGACGTGAGTGGCTGGCTTTGGGGAAGATTGGGGACAGTAGGCACTGGAGATTCTCACTCCTTGCTTGACTCATACCATGAAGGTGTCATTGACTTTGTTTATGGCTGGAGTTGGTCCTGGTCAGTAGTCCCCACCATAACCATATCTGGCTGTATATGAAGTACAGGGGCCATTGTTGTTTTCAATACATTTTAAAATTTTACTTGTGAAATTGGTATAAAGATTGATACTGTCTATCCTCAAATAATGATTAGTTTAAGCATTTATTACTTATAGCTTTCAGCATGTCATTTAAAAAAATTATTCACAGCATCCACATACTATCATTGATTCAGGCTCTCAGCACTTTACTAGAACCTAAAGCAGAGGATGTATAAGTCACTGAAGTCAGTGTGGTCAGTAAATATTTATTATACTGTACATGTACCCAATAAAACTTCCATTCCTTCCTTCAACATAAGCAAAGAAAAATTCATTGCTCCATGCCCACTTCAATTCTCCATGTAACCCTCTGTGCTTGATGTCTTCTGTGTGCCCCATGAAGCAAATCTCTGCCTCCTGCATCCTGGCCTGTGGCCTGTGAGGCTGACCCACATGGACAGCACCAGTGAATTCCCTTATCTTCTGCTTGCAAGTTCTGTTGATGGAAAAAGTGGGCAGAATTTTGGAGGATAAGAAGAGAGTGAGGCTGAAGCATTTTTTTCCCTACCTGCCTTCTTGTTGAGTGGCTCTGGGATGATTATGTCCCTCAGTGGAAGCCAAAGCTCCTGTAGAGAGGTTAGCTCCGTTTGATCATCTCTCTGGGTTTCTGTAACCACTTTCATTTCTTACTCCTTTAGGTCTAAGAGGCTAATGGCCTCCCTACTGTAGTTAGTCCCAGGGTATCACATTGTCATGACTTGGTTTCCCTAAATCCTGTTTATACCTTTGTAAATTATAATTAAGTTCTTCTCAAATATCCCATTGTTTTCTGCCAGGACACTTACATGGATCCACCAACCCACTTTCTACTGGGGATCTGGTCTACATTGTCCAGAGAAATCTGTCAGATGAACATAATCCTTTCTTTCTGATATCATGGAAATACCTCCATGCTTAAAATTCCAGGACTAAATGGAGTGATTTTTCCCCCCCTTATTTTATGACACCATGCTGTATATATATTTTTTCCTTAAGAAGTGCTATCAGTAGGAAGAGCTTTCAGCTTATCTCAGGTCAGGACGGGAGGCAGGCTTCCAGAGAGTATGACAAATGCACAAGCATGTCAAGCTGTGACAGTCTCGATGGGCCGAGATTTCAAAAATCTTATGAAAGGAAGACTTTGAAGTGCCTCATTCAAAGGCAGCCAAAGCTTTTATCATCAGAAGAGGAGATCTGAATGTGGCCTCATAATTAGCCTAGAGTGGGAACCCCCACCCCCTCCAAGGAATGTTCCCTGAGCCTAAATGTGGTTGCACAAAGGTCTCATTCCTGAAATTTATAACTATGTCAACCGGAGTTTTATGAAATACTGCATCATTTTTACAAAGGCTTGAACCCTGATAGAGCTATTCAAATAAGCATTGAGCAACTTGAACTGAAATAAGAGTTAGTTCAAAGTGGCAGTTCATAAATTAGAGGTGCCGTCATTTCAAGAAGGGGGCACAAATGCCAAGCAAAGAGACCTAGTCACTAGTTTCTAAAGTTATTGTTACGATCATCACTATAGAGAGCTGGGGGCCAAACAGGCAGAATGTGACTTTTAATTTGACTTTAGAGTATAATTAGAGGCCATCAGACATACAGAAAATGCTTTGCTTTATTTTTTAATTCATTTACTTCAACATTTTTATTTTATTTTTATTTTTTTTACTTTTTTTAGTTCAAACTATACCCAAGGGAATGGGAAATGATTAAATAACAAGACAGGTCTTTAAAGAATGTCTGGCTGAATAGGGAAGGCCTGGAAATGCAGAACCATGATATAATGAACAAGCTAAGTGTTTTGTGGCAGAATGAGCAGGGAATCATGGAACATAGAGGAATTGGTCCTTCCTGAGGTGGACCTAGGGAATGTGGCAAACTCATTAGTCAACAGAGACAAATATCAACAGTACAACGATTGAAATTTCTTTTGAGAGAAAAAATTTTTAAACTTAAACTATACAGTAGGTACATTGTTATTAACTTAATTAGGGTACTCCTTAGCTGGCCTTTGCTAAAAACTCAAGGGACCAAAGAGCCTCATATGGCTCAAGAGCTGCAGTTTTCCAACCATTGGGCTAGGGCAAAGACAGAAAAAATTTTGTCAGAGAAAAGGATGTAGAAGCTATTTCTTATAGAACAAGTTGTAGTGTCTCAGATGGGAGAGACCAGAGAGGAATAGCCAAGCAGAGAGTACAGGGAGCTTTGCTGCTAAAGGAAGCAGGAAAAAGCCATAGATCCTCAGGTGATCCCTTAGGGTCAGACCATGATGTTTGTGGTGTGGCATGGCCTGGATCTGAGGGGAATTGAGCATTAAGGAATCTGGCTTTAATCCCAAAGGCCTCTTGCTTTGGCAGATATTCACATCACCTAAAAAATGGGTGAAAATGCAGATTCCTGGGCCCTACTCTTTGACATTCTGATCCAGTAGGGCTGGGATGGGGTTAAAGAATCTGCATTTTTAATCCGCCTTCCTTTGCACTCTTCTCTATTATTCTTCAGCTCTGACACCCCTTTATCCGGTAGAGATTTAATCCTTCCCTTGAGGAGTGTTTTTGACAAAAGCTTGAAGTTAGAACCTCATCTTGTTCATTGTTAAGTGCTACAGAGGTCTTAATACCATTCCTTCTAAATGGTGGTGGAGTATTGTTTGAATTTTGAATTAGTCGTTAAGACAGAAAATCATTCTTGAGAATATATGTCTGCTTACATTTTTATTTTCTTTTTCATTTAAAGACATACTGAGAATAACCTACATTTAGATTTTTAAGACAAGCTTTTCAAAGGAAATATTTTATATTTGAAGACAAATAATTTGATATTAATAGTTTCTTAATTTAATATGTTAAGTTTGTATCTTTATTTTCTCCCTCCAGTTCATATAAAATGTCACCATTCTTTTCCTTTTTAAAAATAAAATAGATTCTCTCTGATACCGGTTTGGCTCAGTGGATAGAGCGCCGATCTGCAGACTGAAGGGTCCCAGGTTCAATTCCGGTCAAGGGCATATACATTGGTTGCGGGCACATTCCTCCTGGGGAGGTGTGCAGGAGGCAGCTGGTCAATGATTCTCTGTCATTGACGTTTCTGACTCTCTATCCCTCTCTTCCTCTCTGCAAAAAATCAATAAAATATATTTTTTAAAATAAAAAATAAAAATAAAAATAAAATAGATTCTAAATACCCACTATAACCCCTTTAAAAGATAAAAGGACTATTAGGAGACTTAAACACACACACACACACACACACACACACACACACGCACACGCACACGCACACGCACACACTAAAATGAGTTGGCTTTATCAGTTCTCATTCTCTCTCTCTCTCTCTCTTGCTGCATTTTTGTGGCTGTCATGGGAAGACTATAAAAACTTCAAGTATGATTTTGATGAATAAATTCCCAACAAGCTCCCCCCTCAAGGAGTGATCAGTATTATGGACAAAAGGGAGGTAGTTCTTCAATATGTCCATTTGGTTTTATTTTGTGAGGCAACCACCTTTGTAAACCACACTAACATGTCAGAAATATGAAACTGTCTTCAGTTCACTGCCCTGTAAAAGATGCATGGCACAAAATGAAAAAAAATGAAAAAATAAAAATAAAGCTAGGAATGCCTGAGTAAGTAATTTTATTTTTTTTATGATTCGAGCCCCAAAAGGTCTTAAACTGTCAGATTTATTGTCTATCCAATTTTATGACTTTTCGTTGTATTTAGCTTTTGATGTTTACCATCAACTGTGCCTACGTGCGCCGTGGTCTGTGGGATTTCATATTGCTAAATCATTTTTTTAAGCTTTAGTTGTAGCTTCTATTTAGCATCAATCCCCGGAGACATGCCATTAACATGAATCATTTTTGAAAGTGTTTGGTGCAATATGAACTCCTTGTTGAGTCAATCACTCATCGCAATGGAAAGAAATGATGACCTTCTCAGAAATACCCATCACGGTTAAATAACCAAGGGCAGTACTCAATGGTCAGGGACTTCTGATTGGGGTGCTCTCATGGACTTAATCATCATTCCAAAAATGGGAAATGGGGGATCAGGAAAATTTAAGAAGAGAAAAAGGAAAAGAGGAGGACAAGTGGAAGGAAGAACAAGAGGCCAAAGCCTCATTGTTTTATCAGACGGTTGATTTATTCTTACTTTCACATAGCTTACTTTTACAACAGCAACTTCAGTGGCTATTATCAATACTATTTGAATACATTTTCTTCTAACACTACTTTAAAATTTTGCCCATGTTTTCTTTTTCTTTAAAATTTCAGAAGTTACTTTTTCTTCATTTCTCTGCTATGCAGCTCCCCCACCCCCACCCTGTATATTTTCTCAGTTTTAACTTTATACTCAGCTACTCAGTGGGTAGAGATCTGGAGTTCTCATAGATAACTTAAAAGTTTCTGAAAGAATTGTGTATAAATACCATGATGATGATTTCCCCCCCATTGGTTTATGCCAAGTGTTTGGATATTTTCAAGTTATAAGCCAGTATAGCAAGTTATAGATTATCCTGGTAAATCATCATTCTTTCTCAGCTTATGTTTGGTTATATTTGGCCTTTAAATCTTGGGTCTCCTAGCTTTTTCCTCAGATGAATATATATAAATATACTCTATACAATGATTAGGGAACAAAGAAGAGGTATACTAGTATTCTAAAGCAAAGGTCAGAAAACTTTAGCCAAATATGGCCTGCTAACTATTTTGATAAATAAAGTTTTATTGGGACACAGCTACACTCATTTATGTGTTATCTATGGCTGCTTTCAATCTATGGCAACAGTTGAATAGTTGCAACAGAGACTTTATGGCCACAAATCCTAAAATATTTACTATCTGTCACTTTACAGAAAAATCTGCAGTTCTAACTATTCAAATATAATCCTACTTACTAAATAAACAATAATAAGGGTTTTATTTACTGGGCTCCAGAAGGCCAAATTATTGACAAAAATAACAGCAAATTTTAGGAGAAAACAGAGAGAGATAACTTTCAACTTCACATATTATTGTTACTTGACTCTATGTTTTCAAGTATCTTTACAGCTGTTTTTTATTTGTTTGTTTTGCTTATTTTATCTTAGATTCTTTCTGAATTGCAAAGTATAATTTTTTTTCATATATGTATTTAAACTTTTGGGGACAATCCCCATTTCTAAGTCTTTGTTTGATTAGTCATGAATAAACTGACATTAAATTATTTAATTGAAATTTGCCTATTTGCCAGTAAAAAACACAATCTACTTTTGTTTTAATCTGAAATTTTGGGGGATAAATTTTGAGGTTGAACATTTTTTTCTATGTTCATTGGCTGCCTGTCCTTATCCTTTGTGAATTCTCTTCACATTCTTCATTCATTTTTTAAAATAGGTTTTTGCTGAAATCCTTGACAAAATTGTTTATGTCCTTTATATGTGTTATTCTAGTCCAGTGTTTGGCAAACCACAGCTCGTGAGCCACATCCAACTCTTTGGCCCCTTTAAGTGTGGCTTTTCCACAAAATATCACAATGTGCACATACATTGTGATTGAAACTTCGTAGCCCATGCACAGAAGTCGGTTTTCGGCTCTCAAAAGAAATTTCAACCATTGTACTGTTGATATTTGGCTCTGTTGACTAATGAGTTTAACGACCACTATTCTAGTCTGACTATTTCATTCAACATTTATATTCCTACCAGTTCAGTATCTCATGTAAGAGGACATGCAGAATGCCTGACCATATGGTAGAATATGTTCTATGTGTCTTATGATCTTAAAATATAAAGAAGCACCTATGACAACATAAATCACAAAATAATAGTTAACACTTTTAGGAAAGAAAAACATATTAAGAACTAGGATTTTATATTTTCAAATAAAGGCAAATGTTTTTAATTTATTGAAATTATTGCAAATAAGATGTTCTCTCAATCAAAAAAGGAATTTAAAGTGTGTGGGGGGCGGGTAGAGGGGTTGAGCAAAACAAAAAGGAGAAAGAACTCATGAATTTGGACAACAGTGTTGTGATTGCAGTGGGGAGGGGTCTGTTTGAAGGAAGAAGGGCATAGGGAGATAAATGGTGATGGAAAAATAAAATAAGGAAAAGAAAGAAAATCCAAGAGAATGAACTAGAAAGATATTATGGTAATCAAGGAAGTGAGGAACAAAATAAATATAAGGAAAAAATAATAGTATTTTATATGTTAAGGGAAAAACAAACAGAAAGTGACATTGGAAAAATAATAATAAATATATATAATCTATATCAAGAAAACTATGAAACTTGCTAAGGGACATACAAAAGTTTTAAATAAATGGAAAGGCACACAATGTCTCAGGAAGACTCAATGTAATAAAAGTATGAATTCTTCCCAAATTAAGTTATAAATGTAATGTTTTTCCAACCGAGACACCAGCTGGATTTTTCATGTTTGAGATTCCAACCAAATGATTCAAGAGTTCTTTTGAAAGAATAAAGTTGAGAATAAGCTAGACAGTTAATGCACTGGAATGTGAAGCGACAAAGGGGGGTGAGCCCTAGGAATGAGTATAAGATCAGTTAAACAGAATACAAAATTCAGGAGCAAATCCACATAATGTAAGAATTCAGAAAAGTGATAAGTAAAATTCTAAGTCAGTGTGGTAACTTAGTTTTTCAGTAAATTAGAAATTAGAAGTAATTATTCCCAATTCAAAATTAAATATAAAATATGAAATAATAAAGTAATTTTAAGGAAATTTAGATTAGAAAAGTATAATCCAACTGCTTGGAAAGATAAACTTCTTCATAGTTATTTATCAGGCATTTTCCTAATCTGTATCACCTTTTTAAAATCAATAATCACGTGTTAGAAAAAATAACAAATATCTTTTTGGAAAAATAAAGTTTCTTGTAGTATTTCCCATTGTTTAAGATTTTTTTTTAAATTTCTTTTTAAGAAATATATTTTTATTAATTTCAGAGAGAAAAGAAGAGGAAGAGAGAGAGAAGGTAGAAACATTAATGATAAGAATCATTGATTGGCTGCCTCCTACATGCCCCACACTGGGGATTGATCCTGCAGCATTGGCATGTGCCCTGACAGGGAATCGAACCATGACTTCCTGGTTCATAGGTTGATGCACCGCCATTGAGCCATGCTGGCCGGGTGCCTTTCTTTTTCTTAAGTGCATATATGCTTTGGAGTTCATGTGATTTTTATTTGGCATGATGCAGTATCATTGAATGAGATCCTAACTTCCAGATGATAGATGTCTATACTTGAAAAGAAAGTGCTTTCTTTAAATTGCATTTGACTTATGAAGATAAATGGCTTGTTAACATAAGTAGTTTTATATCTAGTCAATTTTAAAGAGACCAAAATATCTAGCTATTATAGAATATTTATGGTATGTGTGTGTATGTTTGTGTGAGTGTGTGTGTGTGTGTGTGTGTGTGTGGCATGAGAAAAGGGAAGGGCCATATGTTTAAACATGTGTGTACATACAATGCTATAGAGAATGCCATGCTCTAAGATTAAAAGGACCTATTATATTGGTAATAAAGTATTTTTAAAAAGAGAGAGAGGTAGAGCAAGCATGCATAACATCTATAAGGAACAAGTGTCAGAGTAGAATTGAAATTCTCTGTGGCATTCTGGATGAACAAAGATAACAGAAAAAGATTACCAGAATGAAAAAGGAGGAATATTTTATCTTTGTATCTATGTCTACATGATTTAGAATTTACATACAAAATAAAAATAAAGATATGCTTATTTGTAAAATGCCTCGGGGTTCTCCACACAAAGATTTCCATTGGAATTCTCCTGGGGAAAGCTTTTCAGAAAGCATAGGGGGGGGAAATGCAGGCAGATGCTATAAAAATATGCAAAGTAAAAATAAGAAAATAATACAGTAAAGGTTACCTTTTTTTTCTTTCTAAAGAGTAAGCAATTAACCAAAAATATGTTCAAAACAATGTAGAATAAAAGTCTAGATCATGACAGTCCAAAAGAAGTCTCCAAGATGATGGAAATGTTTCATATCTGTACCACACACAGCTACTGAATAATTGAAAAGTGATTTGTGTGCTTGGGAAACTGAATTTTTTTACTTTATTTAATTTTAATTTATTTAAGTTTAAACTTAAATAGCCACATGTAGCTTGTGGTTACAGTATTAGAGAGTGAAATTCTAGATGATATCAACATTCGGAGGTTGGGAGGAGGTCACGGGTATGAAAGACTAGAGTGAGATGAGAGCACACAGATGTATGTATCTGGTTACAGGAAAGATTAGAATTGGATCAGATTAAGAAATTGGTTGAAAATAGTTATATTTAAGTATAACTTAATTGTGAGAGGTAAACAGATGTCAAAAACCAGAATGTGTTACTTTCAAACCAGTAGACAAAGTTCAGTCAACTTATAAGGAAGATAAAAAAGATGATGGAGAAGCAAGAAGGCATAGTAAATAGAAAAAGTAAATGTCAAAAAGTCCTACTGTATCAAATTATAAACATAATAAATATTATGAATATAAAGTTTAAACTGGATTTAAAGCAAGAAATGTTGGTCTACATTAAAAGTTTATCAATATGTTGCCTAAAAGAGGCATATTTAAAACAATAATATTCATATGATTTGAAAATAAAGTGATAGAGAATGCTAGATAGGTAAATACAAACCTGAAGTAGCCTGGCATAGCAATTTTAATATCAGACAAAATAGAATTTAAGGTTAAAATCATATGAGTAAAAAAGGCATATTATGAGAAAAAAGCTGCTAGATCAAGAATTTACAACTGGTGTCAAGAATCACAATAGAAAAAAGACAATTTCTTCAACAAATGGTGCTGGGAAAACTGGATATTCACATTCAAAAGAATAAAATTGGGCCCTCTCTTTAAACCACACATAGAAATAAACTAAAAGTGGTTTAGGACTTAAACAAAAGACCTCAAACTAAAATTCCTAAAAGAAAACATAGTGGGAAAGATTCATGAAAATGTTCTTGACAGTGAATTAATTGTCCCATCAAGAGCACAGACAACAAAAGCAAAAATAGACAACATCAAACTAAAAAACTATCCCAGAAAGGACACAATCTACAGAATAAAAAGGCAACTTGGGAGGAAATGGTTGTAAACCATGTATCAGATAGGTGGTTCATTTCCAAAATATATAGGAACTCCTACAACTTAAAAGATAAAATACTAATAACCTTATTTTTAAAGTGGGCAAGGACTGGAATAGACATTTCTCCAAAGAAGGCATATAAATTAATAGTTAGCAGGTCTATGAAAAGATGCTCAATGTCACTAATCACCAGGAAAATGCAAACCCCAACCACAATGAATTATCACCTCATACATGTAGGGTTATTATTTATTTATTTATTTATTTATTTATTTATTTAATCCTCACCCTTATTTCCCCCTCTCTCCATACTGCACACTTTGAATATTTTTCCAATGATTTCTAGGAAGAGTGGAAAAGAGAGGAAAAGATCATGAGAAACATTGATGTGAGAAAAACACATTGATTAGTTACCTCTTGCCCAAACCCTGTCCAGGGTCTGGGCCAGGGAGAAGCCTGCAACCAAGATACATGCCCTTGACCAGAATCAAACCTGGGCCCCTTGGGTCCACAGGCCAACACTTTATCCACTGAGCCAAACTGGGTAGGGCTGTTAGGATGTTTATTATAAAAATAAAAACAACAACAACAGAAGATAGCAAGTGTTCTGAGAACATGGAGAAAAGGAAACCCTGCTACACTGATGGTGGGGATGCAAAAGGGTCCAGTCACTATTGATAACAGTATGGAAGTTTGTCAAATAATTAAAAATAGAACTACCTTATGATCCAGCAGTCCCACTTCTGGGTATTTATCCAAAAGAACTGAAATTAGTATCTCAAAAAACTATTAGCACTTCTGTGTCCATTGCAGCTCTGTTCATAATAGCCAAGATGTGGAACACCCTAAATGTGATACATACATACAATGGGATATTATTCAGCCTTAGAAAAGAACAAATCCTATAATACGTGACAATGTGGATGAACCCTGAGGACATACTGCTAAATAAAATAAGGCAAATAGACAAATCCTGCAGGGTTCCATTTGCATGAGGTATCTAAAATAGTAAAACTCAAAAAAGGAGAAAGCTTTGGCTGCCAGGGGGAGGGATGGGCAAAACATGGAGCTCTACTAATCAATAGGCATAATGTTTCAATAATGCAAATGAATCACTTCTAGAGATCATCAACTTTGTGCCTCTAGTTAACATTGCTGTATTATAGACTTAAAAATCTGTTAAGAAGGTAGATCTCATGTGGTTTTTCTCATCACAATAAAATAAAAATAAAGATGCTATAACCATCATCATAAACACATATACAACTAAACTATGGCCCTGAAATACAAAAGCAATGAATCACATACCCCTGTAATAGCCACACCTAATGCCCAGGTCTTGGTTTCTCCTATTATTCTTTAATAAAAGGAACCAGAGCCCTTGTAGGAATAAGTTATTCTAGGACTGGGGCAGGAAACACACAAGATAAGCTTAGAATACATTGGAGTGCCAGAAAATAAGACAATGCTAAAAGAAACCAAAACATCCCCCAAACAAAGAACCAAAACAATCTACCCTCATTGATGTGAACTCATCAAGGGGCACAGGAGCCAATGGAAAGAACATCTAATGGCCCACTCTGGAACAACTTGAGCAATAACAATAAACTAATATTGGATTATTACACAGGGTATAAAATGAAGATCCATGAGTTCATACTGATACAAATGATTGAATAAATTACTAAAATGAGAAAGAAACACTTGTCCGTTCAGAACAATTCCAAATAATTGATGTAGAAATTCTCCTAAAGGAAGGAGAGAATAACTCCCAGCTCCTTAAATGTGAGCAGCACAGAGTAGCTTGTTCCCAAAGTGTGCAGTATGCAGAGAGGGGAAAAGGAGAGTAACACTGCAGTGCAGAAACCAACAAACTCTACCTCAGCCAGGTGATTAAGGTCAAGATCAACAGTCATGAATCATGTTGATATGTTATGATGAAAATGCCACTATACTCTATTATCTTCCTGCAAAAAAAAAAAAAAAAAAAAAATACAACCCCTGACTAATGTGCTAAGTCCAATAGAGGGATAGCCAAACTGTCAAGATCATCAAAACAAAGGAAAGTCCTAGAAATTCAGTCTAGAGGAGCTCAAGGGAATATGACAAATATGTAATGTGGTATCCTGGATGGAATCCTGGGAAAGAAAAAAAAGACATACATTAAAAAAGTGAGGGATGCTGGCCCTTGCTGATTTAGTTGAGTGAGTAGAGCATTGGCCTGCGGACTGAAGGGTCCCACGTTTGATTCCAGTCAAGGGCACATGCCCAGGTTGTGGGTGTGCAGGAGGCAGCCAATCAATGATTCTCTCTCATCATTGATATTTCTATCTCTCTCTCCCTCTCCCTTCCTCTCTTCCTCTCTGAAATATATATATATATATATATATATATATATATATATATATATATATATATATATATTATTTATTCAACATTATATATATATATATATAAAATAAATTATCTACTTATATAAAAACCCAGCAACCCTTAAGGTGGAATGACCAGAACAACTGGTCACTATGACATTCACGGACCACCAGGGGATAGACACTCAATGCAACATCTGCTCCCTGGTGGGCAGGGCACTCCCACTGTGGGAGCACCACTCAGCCAGAAGCCAGGCTCACAGCTGGTGAGAGCAGCAGCAGTAAGGAGCAAGCAGGTGGGTGGTTAGAAGGGAGGGGACCTGGATTGTGAGAGGACATAGGCTGGGCTGAGGGATCCCACCCCCTGCACAAATTTCATGCATTGAGCCTCTAGTTTAGTTAATAATAATGTATCAATGTTGATTCATGATAAGAACGAAAAATGTTAATGGCCAGGGAAACCATGCACAGGGGCATATGGAAGTGCCCTCTCTCTCTCTCTCTCTCTCTCTCTCTCTCTCTCTCTCTCTCTCTCTCTCTCTCTCTCTCTCTCTCTCTCTCTCTGTTTTATGTTCTCAATTTTTCTGGAAATCTAAAACAGCTTCCCAAACATAAAGTCTATTAGAAAGAGCAACACATGATAAGTCAAAAATTTACTCTGGAAATGTTAACATAGTTAATGAACTTATAGATCAAGCAGACACATTAATCAACACACGTGTACAATAAAAAGACTGTGTCCTTTCTGAGCACACATAAGAATGTGGCCATATGCTGGGCCACAAAGGACCGACCTCTGAGTGCTGGCATTGCTCTGGACTTGACCACCTCTCCTTTGCGTGTCCTCCTCTCCTGGGTGACTTTATCTGCTTCTCCTCATCTTTAAATAGCAGCCATGTGCTGATGCTGCGCAGCTGGAGCAGCTGGGTCTCCTCTCTAAGCTCCAGATCTGTATATCTATAGCAGGTTCAATACCTGCATTTAGTTTTCTAATAGACATCTTGCACTTGGCATGTCCCCAAACCAAACATCCACTTTTCCCCCTATGAGCCTGGAAATGAGAACACCATCCTCCCAGTTGCTAGGGCAAAAAAACAAAACAAAACAAAACATAAACAAATACCACTGGTCCTTACTGACCCCCTGCAATGCTGTTGGCTCTCACTTCAAATTATTAATGATATATCAAGGTTTGATGAGCAAAGTGGATCTTTTTCTTTTTTTAACATCCCCTCATCTAAGTGACAGAGTTCTTTCCAGTAATAATCATGAAGTAAAAACAATAATGGCCAGAAAAGAAATAGAGATATTTTTTTCTTTCATTAAATTTCATAAAAATTATGCTAGGAAAATATCACAAGTCAAAAGTAAAGATTACAAGACAAAAATGGGGGAAAGTAATGGATTAATACTACTTGATTTATTATTTTACAAAACAAAGAACTTACAGCCCTTTGTTTTTGTGTTAATTAAGTTTTTGAGTCCCAACTTCTGCAAAGTTGACATCAATGACATCAACAAAATTGATTTTCTTGATATATTAATATTTGTATTTAATAGAGTAGAGCCAGACCTGTCAATCTTCCTTCAGAGCTGATGGAACAAAACTTTATAAATTTAAATTATATGAGTTAATCAATACAATGTGGTCACAAAAAGTCTCAAAGATAAAAATCCCACTTCATAATAAGACCCAGAAATTTGAAACTCAAGCAGTTCAAGTGGTCACATTAAGTGGGAGAACAGAAGTCATTCAGATCCTGCTTCTTCATCTCTGCAATCACAGCACCGTTGCTTCTTTGGAATCTGTTGTTGAACTGCAGGGATAGGCAATATACTCCCACTCTCCAACCCCCAACCCCATCCCACTGGAGACCGGAAGTGTTCCTAACCCAGCACAGGCAGTTCCTAAACACCGCAAAATGTTTGCTCAGAACCAGTGCAGGCAGCTGAGTCCATCCATGTGTAACTAAGGCCAACAGTGCAACAGAGCTTTCTCTGAAGTAACCTCCATCTGGCAAACACTGTTTATTAAAGGAAAAGAAAGAAAATATGCTAAATCGAAGCTCACATGTATATTATTAAAATGGTACAGGAACTACGGAAATTGTTGAGGACTTAAAATAATAAAGGATTCCTCTTCTCAGAGGAGTATTTTATCACTGGATTTGTTTAAAATTGCAGGCTCATACAATTTTGTAATTCTCTGCAGACAACTCCCCACCTATTGCTTGTACCTGGAGCAGATGGTTTCCGCAGCACAACTCTTGGGATGCCAATGCAATTATCTAGAATCCAACTTTTCTCCACCCCTACTGCTGCCAGCCCAGGCTGGGAAGCCAGTATGTCTTACTTGGGTTATTGCAGTTGCCTCATCACTTTGTAATGGACTCACTGCTTAAGCCTTCTCCCTCTCTCTCAGCTCTACTAAACACAGCAGCTAAAGTGATCTAAGAAAAAGTTAGATCAGTCCCCCCTCCACTCAGACCCTCCAATGACATTCTATTGCATTAAGAACAAAACCCCATGGAAAGATAAGCCACAAAGTAGGAAAAAATATTTCGAATCACATATCAGATGAAGTAATTGGACCCAGAATGTAGAAAGAATTCAGAGAATGTTGTCATACAAAAGCAACCCAGTGAAAAAGAGGCAAGTTTCCTAAAGAAGATATGCAGAGAGAATAAGTATAGGAAAAGATACTCAACATCGCTAGTCATTATAGAAAGGAAAATTAAAAGTGCAATGTGATGCCATCCAACACCCATTAGAATCTGGGGGACCAGCCCCAGTGGCAGCAAGGATGAGGAGCAACTGGAACTCTCAGACACAGCTGGTAGGGGTGGACGTGGGCATCATCCCTTGCAAAAGGAGTTTGGCAGTTCCTCAAATTTTGACCCAGGCATTCCACTCCTAGTTATTTATCCAAGAGAATTAAAAATGCATCTTCATACCATGAATGTTCACAGCAGTGTTATTTGTGTTAGCCAAAAACTGGAAGGAATGCAAATGTCTACCCAGAAGTGAACGTAGAAACAGATGGTAGTGTATTCATATGATGGAATACTATTCAGCAATAAAAGAATAAAGGATTGAAGCATATAACAAAGTGGGTAGATTGCAAAATAATCCTGAGTGGAAATAAGCTACACACACAAAAAGAGAAAATGTTTGTTTGATTTCATTTGCATAAAACTCTTTAAAATGCAAACTAATCTAATGAGAGAAAGAGAATCAATGGTTGTCTGTCTTTGGTCAAGGCTGCCATGCAAGCTCTCTTCTCTCTTTTGGTGTCACCACATCTAACAGAATCTCTGCCTGTTGCTGCTATCACTGCCACTAGTGTGGGCCCAGCTGACTTGGGCCCCTTCAAGCTGCCCCAAGCAAACTGCTATGCATATGCCATAGCCCCAGGCATGAGTGCACACCCAGGCTGCTGCTAGGCCACCACTGGGTGCCTCTACTGCAGCTGGATGTATCTCCTCTGCTCAGATACATGCTACATTGCCCCGTTTCACTTCACTGGCAAAATACAAGTTCAAAGATAAAGTGATGAAGAATTTGAAGATGGCAGTAGGAGAGCACTGAACTAAGTATGCAGACCTTCTCCACTACAGAAGTTGCACACCCAGGAAACCATCCTGTATCTTGTGATCTGGAGAAAATACACTCTCATGCACCCCTGTGTAATAATTAACTAGTGCACCCATCCTAGAGAGGCCTTGGTGTTATTTCATCAGATATAGGAATTCAACAACCTAGTATTTGCACCCTGTGGTATAACCCAGGGAACATTTTCTCCACGCTCATAAAAGGGCATGTATGAGGATGCATATAATAGTAGAGAACAGAGAGCAAATGGAGTATCTACCACCAAGGAATGAATGAATGAATGACAATGGAGGCATGCTATGAAGCAATTAGAAGTAATGAAGTAGATCAGTAGTTCTCATCCTGATTGCTCACCTTAGGAACTTTTATAAAGTCTCAATGTCTAAGCTCTTTTGCCTGAATTAATTGGTTTAGGGTCGAGAGTAGGAATTAACATTATTTAAAGCTGCCTAGGTGATTTCAGGATTGAAGCTACTGAATAAAATTACCATGCAGCAATGTGCATACACATTTTAAAAACTAGAATACATCTTATATATTTTACATTAAAAATGTGACTAACATATGTGTATATATACACACGGTGGACAAAATAGGTTCACAGTTTTTCATATGGAAAAAGACATGCAGGTTATGATTATTACAATAGCTTTATTAACTCAAAATAATGTCATAATCTTGTAAGTGCTCAAATTGCCAGCCTTTGTTATTCATACATTCTTGTAGTCTACTTCGTATATACAAATGTATATAGGTTATGTGCGAAGAGATACATTCTCTCTCTCACTCTCTTTTAGTATAGATGATATAGATATAGATATAGATATAGATATAGATATAGATATAGATATAGATATAGATATAATTACACACACATGGTTTTCTAGGTAATATATATCCAAAAACATATATTAAATAAGGTAGAGTTATTGTCAGAGAGTAGCCAGTACTAGGGAATTATAAGGAATCTTTAATTGTGTTATTTCATTTAATCTCCACATGACCCTGTGAGGTAGGCACTGTTATCTTCTTGTTACGGATTAGGAAGGAAGGCCAGAGGAGTTAAACTATTCATGCATCATAAGGCTTGGTGGCTGAGCTATGTGTGATCCCAGGCAGAGGGCGCTAGAGCTCTGCTCTTAGCTACTGTAATTTACTGCTTTTCCTAACAAAGTTGTGGGGGGGGGGGGGGGAGAAGAGATACAGAGAGTCAGAGACAGCCATTGACACAGAGAAAGCAGGGAAGAGAGAGAGACGGCCTGAGGCTGAGGGTGTGGGAAATATGTTTTTGTTATTGAGCTGAGCTTTTAACTGATTGGCACTAACCATAGATGATCATTTAAAGCACAGTGTTTCTTATCATGAAAACAATGAAAAACAAAACAAAACAAAAAACCACCCCATTGTGTTTCTTAATCATTTTCTTTACTATCAAGAACAGATATCTTGAATAAACCTAAGTTAAGAAGTTAGCAACTCAAAGGTGGAAGTTGAAAAATATGTGTTTAAGACAAAAGAAAGATGGTGAGAAACTGGCAATTATATGAACATAAAATAATGAGTAGAAAGACTACAAATCAATGAAGGATTAAGAAGGCAGCAAGTAGACAGACTCCTTTGACAAGAATACCACAGAGATGACATGCTTTTCCAGGGGCCTCATATGAGGAAATGCATGATGTCAGTATGTTTTATTACTTGTGTTGTGAACCTTCATCTTTGGGAATAAAGTGACTCCTTTCTGCAGGGTTTCTCCACTGTACAGTTTCTATTTTTCTCTTTGTCATTAATAACTAATCTTATGGAGATACCTAGAAATTATATAATGTTCCTGTTCCTGCTCAACCATTCACCACTTATTTTAACAACCCCCCTTGGATTTTGTCTGTTAGACCAGCTGAGGTGTTTCATTCATTCATTCATTCATTCATTCATTCATTCACATCAGTATGGCCTCATGGATATATATTTTATTCCATAGATTATATTCTAATTCATCCCCCCCCCCCAAATTGTTCCACCTTTAGACTTTGGGAAGTCTTCCCAGCTGTTCCCTGTGCATTTTCTGCATACTATCACTTTAATTTCTAATACCACAAGATACACTAGGCTCTTATGATGTTTTATGAGCCCCATATCTGGAATCAACTACATACTAGTTGGATCCTTTTATTTAGAAACCAGGATCTGGGAGCTGGATAAGTTCATTACTCCACAAGTGTAGCTATTTCTAGATTCTGCCAGTGGACAGAACTAGAATTTGTGTGTGTGTGTGTGTGTGTGTGTTTACTGATCGATGAATACACACATCTATATTAATTCCAGTGCCTATCTGCATGTTCAATAATAATAATGAACAAGAATTCACATTGATATAGTGTATTCCAATACAACATTGAGTTTATTTTATATTTTCCCTGTTCCTAATTTCAATTTCTTTTTTCCAACAGAGAGAAATCTACAGTATATCTACTTATATGTTCAATTCTGATATATTCATAAAGTAGTTTCAGAATTCCCAACACATACCCTTGTCAGAAAAAACATACTACCTTAAATACCACAATTGGGTACAGTTCTTTTTGTATTTTATCTTATATCTTCTAGATTGGCTTCTATGACTTATCAAAATATTCTTAAGATTCATCCAGGTTGTTTCACATATCAATAATTTATTACCTTTTATTTCTGGATATTGCTTATTCATTGTATGGACACACCAGTCTGCTTATCCATTTATCAGTTGAAGGATGTCAGGGTTGTTTCTACTTTATGACAATTATAAACAAACATTCACACATAGGTTTTTATGTGAATGTATGTATTTATTTCTTTGAGAAATACCTAGGAGAGGGTCTGTTGGACCATGTGTTAAGTATATGTTTAGCTTTTTAAGAAATTGTGCAATTGTTTTTGCAAACTGTCTGTGCCATTTTGCTTTCTCTTTAAAGTGCATCAGAGTCTGAGTCTCTTTACATCCTCACCAGCATTTGGTATTAATGTTTAAGCATTCAGATGTTTTAATAGATATATATCTCATTGTGATTTTAATTTGCACATCCCTTCCATGATTAATGTTGTTGAGCATCTAGAGAGAAAATAACTCTAATTCTCATCTGTATTCTTGTATGCATGATGCTTTTTTCCTGTTAGCTGTCAAGATCTTTTTATCCTTTGTCTCAGCAGTTTGACTATTATTCTGACATGTGATTTTTTTTAAAATATATTTACCTTGCTTGTTATTCTCATATCCTATTTGATGTGTGGCTTAGTGTCAATAATTAATTCTAGAAAACTCTAAGACCTTATTTTAAAAAGTATTTCTTCTACCCCATTTTTTCTGTCTCAACCTGGTTGAACTCTGAGATTGTTTAGTATCATTCCACATTTCTTGAATGCTCTCTCCTGTCTTTATTTTCACACTTTTTTTTAGCTTGTCTTTCACTTTACTGATAATATCTTAGTCTATGTCAAATCTACTCATGAGCCTGTTGATGTCATTTTTTATTTCGTTAGTGTGCTCTTTATATTTAGTATTTCCATTTAATGATTTTTAAGTAGTTTTGCATCTCTGCTGAAATTTCCCTTCTGATAATGCAAGTTTTTCCTCCTATTCCATTAGATCCATTAGCACACTAATCATAATTAATATTAGTCACATTATTTACATATTAATCATAACTAAACAACCTCTCAGCTCCAACATCAGTGTCATATCTAAGTCTGGTTCTGTTGATTGCTTCTTTCTTGGCAGTGATTTGTATTTTCTTGACCTTTTGGATGCCTCATAATTTTGTTGTTGAAAATGGGACATCTTGTGTTAGACAATAGAGATGAAGGTAAGTAGCATTTATACCTACAAATGAGTATGTAATTTTTCCTTCTGTTAGGTATTCTTCTCCCCTGCTAGACCTTTAATGTACATGTTTACGTTAACCTAGCCAATAGTTGGGATATATTCCAGATTTGTTGTTACTATAGTTACCCTCTGTGCGTCTCAGGCTTCAGATTCCTCTGATGATACTTTGTGTTTTACATGGCAATTGCTTTGCTAGTACACTTTACTTCATATCTGCTTTATCCTCAGCTTCAGGTCTTCCCTTTGTACTGTACCTCAGACAGTGCCTGTCCTATTCTTTCAATAATTCTGTTGTTACTTTTTTAGTTTGTACTTGCCAACCCATGTTCTGGTTTAGTCTCCATCACAGGCAGGTGCTGTGTTTGTTGGTTTCAGGTGCAACTTTCCCAAGGTCCCCCTTCATTGATCAACTGTAGCTGTTGGAACAGCAGTTATTTCTGATTTTTCCCCAAGGGTAGCGGATTTTCTTTTCTTTTACCTTTTTGAGCCACAGTGGGTCTTCCCTATTGCCCTCATGGTGTTGGTTGCCCTTCACTTTCTAGATACAGCCTTTTTTTTTTCCTTCTAAATAGGAGAGACAGGGGAGAGAGCTCATGGCAGACATGTGCTGTCTCCCTGTCCTAGGCCAGCACACTTTCTTGAGATTCTCACCAATAATTTATGTGCAATCATGATTAAGTCTGTGAAGGAAATCTTGAAAAGGGTAGATACTCCTTCATCTTCTAAGCTCCACAAACTCTCACCAGCCTCTACTGAGTTCCTAGAAATACATTAAATATTCTAGCTTAATTCTTACCAGTATTCAGCTGTATCAACCCCAAGTAAGCAAGTATAGTAAGTCTCCATTTAACACTGTCCATACATTCTGTGACTTTGAACAAAATGACATATAATGAAACCAGTTTAGTGTAGGCTAATTAAAATAAACGAGAGTTAAGGTCTTAAGGCATCTTATCAATGTTTTAATGAAACAATGTTGAATGTAAGGACAGTATTCAGGACCTTCTGTTCTCCAGTCCCATCTCTCCCTATATACATCTGTCTCATTAGATTTTGCCCGATTAGCTTCCAGCAACATCAGCTCTCTGATATGTTCTAGAAAAGTCATGAACTTGTATTTGTTTGGCTTCCTCCCCCCCCAACCCATCCACCCCCATTGTTGCTGTTGAAAGCATAACTCTTCTCATATTTTTATGCCCAGCTGGAAACAAAAAAATTCTTGATTCTTTTCAGATAATTTCCAATGCTAAGTCAGACTGGTGTAGGTAGGGCCACTGAGAAGATAGTATTTTCAACTGTTAAATAATTAGGTCTACAGAGCTAGGAGAATAGGGCCATTGCTATACTTAAAGAAAAATAAACAATATTCACCCAGAGGCAAGTGTTCTTTCTTTGTCCTTTAGGTTTAAGGAGTTATAAGATATATTCCAGGGCACCATCATGAAGAGAGCAAAGAGAAAGACTAATCAACACTTTTGCTTAGCACAGTAAAGCAGATAAAAAGTCCCTGAAGAAGGGAATCCCTTTGTTTTTTTGTGTTTTTTGTGTTTGTTTTGTTTTTGTTTGTTTTTAATATATTTTATTGATATTTTACAGAGAGGAAGGGAGAGAGATAGAAAGTTAGAAACATCAATGAGAGAGGGACATCGATCAGCTGCCTCCTGCACCCCCCCCACTGGGGATGTGCCTGCAACCAAGGTACATGCCCTTGACTGGAATCGAACCCAGGACCCTTCAGTCTGCAGGCCGATGCTCTATCCACTGAACGAAACCAGTCTTGGCAACCCCTTTGTTTTTAATCTAAAAAGTTGTCAAATGTAGAGATGTCCCAGATTTTGCCTCACATCCACTATATTTTATATTCTGCTTGGGTGATCCATCCACATCCAAATTATTATCAATAAAATTTCATGTTGGTTTCATAGAAAAGAGAGGGTTTTCATTGCACACAACAATTGCATTGCTATAGTCTTCACATATTCCATTGCACAGCTGTCTTTCATGGTCCTTCTTATTTCCTGCATTTTCTTTAAACAACACTTAGAATCTTCCAGGTTAGGTTAAACAATTCTGCTCTGCTTTCATATGTGTGAGTCCCACTGACCACAGTGCTCAACAATCATAATGTTCCTTAGTTGCCCTGGTGGGTGTGACTCAGTTGGTTGGAGTGTTGTACCAAACATAGAAAGGTTTCTGGTTTGATTCCTGGTTAGGGCACATAACTAGATTGCAGGTTCAATCCTTAGTTGGAGCTAGTACAGGAGGCAATGGATCAATGATACCCTCCCCTCACCTTCCCTCTCTTTCTCTCCCCTCTCCTCTCTTTCCTTTCCCTCCCCTCCCCTCCCCTCTCCTCCCCTCCCCTCCCCTCCCCTCTCTTCCCATCCCCTCCCGTCCCCTCCCCTCTTCTCTTCTCCTCTCCTCTCCTCTCCTCCTCTCCTCTCCTCTCCTCCTCTCCTCTCCTCTCCTCTCCTCTCCTCTCCTCTCCTCTCCTCTCCTCTCCTCTCCTCTCCTCCCCTCTCCCCTCCTCTCCTCCCCTCCTCCCCTCCTCTCCTCCTCTCCTCTCCTCCCCTCCCCTCCCCTCCCCTCCTCCTTCCTTCCTCCTTTCCCTTCCCTTCCTTCCCTTCCCTTCCCTTCCCTTCCCTTCCTCCCTTCCCTTCCCTTCCCTTCCCTTCCCTTCCCTTCCCTTCCCTTCCCTTCCTTCCCTTCCCTTCCTTTCCCTTCCTTCTCTCTCTCTCTCTCTCTCTCTCTCTCTCTCTCTCTCTCTCTCTCTCTCTCTCTCTCTCTCTCTCTCCCCTCCCTCCCTCCCCCTCTTTCTCCTTGTTCTCCCACTCCCCTTTTCCTTTCTCTAAAATCAATAAGCATGTCCTCAGGTGAGGATTTTTAAAAGTCCCTTTTTGATAGAACCTTCCCTCTCTACTTCTTAGAAAATATTCTGTTGACCATATATTGCCTCCAGTATGTTTTTTGGGTCTTCTTTAAAACTTGTGATTTAATAAAGGGTCTTTTCCAAATATGCACAGTATTTTCCCTGAGAGTAATTATGGGAAATAATTTGATCTACATTATTCTATATATATGTCAAGAAATAGGGATTTTAGAAAGAAGAAAAGTAGCTTTTTTTTTTTATCATCCCACAGGATCTAGCTTACACAAATGAGGTGAGGAAACATTCTGACATGGTATGCATATACTGACATCTGGCTCAATAGCAAGGTCAACTGTTGGGAATATCAAGGCCTGATCTGTGTGAGGGTTTTAGAAGTGTCACAGATTTACCCATGAAGCGTTGGCACCTGACAGATGGAACAGTCTAGTTTAAAATTTGTTCTCATTGTCATCACTATAGGGGATAATTTGCTTTTCAAAACTTACAATGATGCCCAGCTGCCTAATACCACCCCCCCCCACACACACACACACTCACATGTATACGCATCTCACCTTTTCTCAACATTTTGAAGTATTAGAAGTTCTTTGTACTCTTTTGTACAAAGTCCTTTGGGTTCTTTAGAAGGAAAATGTTACAAATACACAAGGTAAAAATAGTTTAGCAAAAGGTAACAATTGGCGTTCAAAGTCTAGCAGCCTTTTCTTCCTCATAACAGCTTGTGAGAGATATAACACTGCATCATTGGCCCGATGACATACCCCAAAGCATTTGAGTTTTTTCAAGAAGGTCTCGGGATAAAAGAAAGTCATTCTGAATCATCACTTGAGATGGTGGTATTTAAAGGTCATCAGAAAAAGCATCTTTCTGACACATAACATTAATGGCCACCTCTTGGTATATGAGCTGATGATAATATGTTGTTAAAAGCATTGTGTGACAAATAGAAATAAGAATGTTTGTCATCAAATATTTCCTGCTGCTTGTACAAGTAGAAAAGATAAGGTTCATGGTATTTATTCTTCTATTTACTGGAATATGTGCACATTCCTATCAGTTTTATCTTTATAGAGATATCTCCTATAAAGATATAATAACCTTGTGTGGAGCCCTTAACCACAAGTAAGGTAAATTTTAGTGTTTGTGGTCAATGTCAGAAATATACTTCTGGCCCTGGAGTGACAAAGAAAATAATTTGTAATTACAAAAAATTAAACTAAAGTAGCTGCATGAGATCACATGTAATTATGTGGGCCTTCCTGTGGACCTTTGGAGGATATGGCATTGCTTTAAAAAAATTATCTGTAAACAGTTTTGTTATTGTGAAATGATGAATGATAGACATATTTAGATGAATCTAGGAATGCCAGAAATATATCAAAGGAAAGGAGTAATTGCTGTATAAATCAGAGTAAGTTAAAAAGATTCATTGTATTTTCCTGGAGCTAAATTTTATATTTTTCAGTTCTATTTTACATATAATAGTTTATTTCTCCAGATAAAATAGATTGAAATAGGAAGGTTGTAAGAGTTTGTTCCAGTAGGGCCATCTGTCTCCATGACTCAAAATTTCCCAATAAGTAAGTCATTTAACCTCTCTATATTGAATTCTTTTTTCCCCCCTTCAATTTGAAGCATTTTCTTTGGGTTTTGATTGTTAAGGACAGTTCTAGTTTTGAAACTTTTGCAGTTCAATTATAATTCAACATATTGTTTAGTATCTTATTATTTGATATAAGATATAAAAATATTTGACACTTTACTTAATATATTATTTAATTTTATTGTTCATTATTCTGTAATTTTAGGTTGTGAAACCAACTAAAATAGTCTAGGTCCTGAGAGAAGATATGTAGCACACTCAAAAAAATTTAATTGAAGCAAGTTAAATAAAGAAAATATTTTAAAGGGTTTGAGTTAAGGAAACAAACACAGATTGATCAAGAACTGTGCATGAAGCCATTATCACCCCCAACAAAGATGAGGGAGAAGCATTATAGGAACCTGGAAAGAGCTTGGAGCCATGAAAGAAATACTTCTCCCTCCATTAAGAGTGAAAGCCCTCCTACTCAGCTACATCAAGAGCCACAGTAAGTGATAAGGAAGGAGTTAAATATTCCAACTTAGGCTTTCCCAGAACTTTCCCTGGGCCAATCCAACTGAAAGCCACAGAACTAGGGAACACAAGTGATGTAGTACAGAGATCAGCCTCCACAGGGTACAGAACAGAGCATAGAATGGTGGCAAATGGACATGAGAGAGAATGGCAAATAAGTTTTCAAATATATTATCCACATCCGAATGAGATCATGTGTATGCACATGTATGTGTGTATGTGTAAGAGAGAGATTATCCTTCTATATACGTTGAGTTCAGAGAGGAAGGGAGAGAGAGATAGAAACATCAACAATGAGAGAGAATCATTGATTGGCTGACTCCTGCATGCCCTCTACTGCAGGTTGAGCCCACATATGCCCTGATCTGAATTGAACCATGGCCTCCTGGTGCATAGGTCAGTGCTCAATCACTGAGCCATGCCCACTGGCTGAGCAAGAGATAATTCTTTTTGATGTTGATTTGATCTCTCTGGCCTTTGATGTCCACATTTCCAAAGTTCTTTGCTCTCCCCCACTTAGCCATCACTCCCAGAGTCCTATCCAAGGACTTGGAATTATCAGTGATGTCTCCACTTCTTATTTCAATTTTAAGCACTTACTTTAACCACCTCCTTCTGTTTCCAACCTCTTTGCTCTTATATGCCCACTGCAAGAGTTCTCTGACCTGATTAAGACCTAAGGTGACCTCATATGACCTCCTTCCATATTTCCCCTTTCTCTTCATCTTACTTAGAGTCCATGATTCTCATCATAATCTTTTTTTTTTTTTTTTTTAACACCCTGAACTCCCTATTCCTTTCTCCCTTTATTGTGCTTACATGGTAAAACCCCAGCCAGGCCAAGCTAACATCTAAATTGACTCATCTATACATTAATGAAAAAAATATAACACAACTCACTTGACTGGTTTCAGTTTATGGTAATGACCATAAACTTCAAATAGACACACATATAAAAAAATAATGGAAAAACAAAACTATCAATGCTGTAAAAAAAGAAAAAAGAGTTGTATTTCATATACTAAGAAATCCAGAGGTAGGCAGCTGCAGGATGATTTCAGACTCAACAATGTCAATATATTATACTGACGTCTCTTGGTCTTTCCAACATAGTATCAAACACCACGGTTCCACTTCACACAGATTCACAGGCCAGGCACAGGAGGTTGGGTTGCAAAAACCACTTCTCATGTAATCCTTCTCTTGTTAGAGAGCAAAATTCTTTCTCAGAAGACACCCCCTCATAACACACTGTCCAAAAGTAGGCTCAAGCCCATTCCTAGACCAGAGCTGAACCCACATTTCGAGAAATCAATCTTCTCTACTTAATTTCCAAATTTAAAAGGTATTCTGTTGGCAAGGATGAAGGACATAGGAATGATTTATGTAAAGAAACATGTAATCAGGGAAAATAGCTTCTGGTATAAATATGTTGAAGTCCTTTCCTTTTGGGACATACATATATATGCACCCTCATATTCAGACCCACAGTGCTAAATTTAGGAAGTGTATATACAATAGTTATATATAGGAGTAAGAATAAGGACTTCTGCGAATTCATGACAGTGACTACTTATTAGCATCCACTTTCTATCTTAGGTGCTATAGTGGATATAAAGACAGTCTGATAGTATTTGACTTTGAAGAATCATTTAAATGTAATCTTATAGCTTGGCCTGTGTGACTCAGTGGTTGAACATTGGCCTATGAACCAGAAGGTCATGGTTTGATTCCTGGTCAGGGCACATGCCCAGTTTGTGGACTGGATCCCCAGTAGGGAGAGTGCAGGAAGCAGCCAATCAATGATTCTCTCTCATCACTGATGTTTCTATCTCTTTCTCACTCTTCCTTCCTCTCTGAAATCAATAAATATACATTTAAATACAGTATAATCTTATAGTTTATGGATCAAAATATTATGTGAGAGTTTTTTTCTGCCTTAAAAATGTTTAAAATTTATTTGCTGATAAATACTGTTGATTTTCAGTCCTGTTTGGCTAGTTCGTCTATAAAAATTATAGATGCATATACAAAAGTTCCAAAGTGAATCTCTATGAATGCACTTACTAATAGTGCCTGTTGTATTGAGTAGCTAACATCTAACCATTTGCTATAATGCCCATATTATTTTAACTACCTAGTCTAATATTAAGAGTGTAAAATACTTTGTTAATTGATGATGTCTAGAGCAGAATCCCCTTAAATTTCAGTGGTGAGAATTACTCAACCATGCTCAGTGGCAAGAAGGTTTTCACTGGTAACAGTCTTTGAAAAATATATTCAATGCTACCACCTTTTATCAAATTAAAGCTAAGTCTAAAGAAAATGCTAATTTCCTAAAAGAAACCTCAGGTAAGGAGAACAGATCAGGAAAGAATGTGATACAAAGTGCATTACTTGTTTTGAATCCTCACAATAAGTAAATATCAAATAAATGTTATTTCCTCTCTTGGCAAAGATTTGTACCTCATAATTACATTGATACATGTGCTATGTCAGTGGCAGCAGTGAAATTCATAGTATTTTTATGTGAAATGTACTGTTTTATTGCATTAATTCACATTTAATGTGTACACAGTAATAACCATAAAATATGATAACCAAAGTTATATATTTTCTTCAGAACATTCATTTAGAGAGCTTTCAAAGGAGTCTGAGGAAATTAAAATATCAGTCAGTTTACCTGCAGGATATAGAGCAAGAGCAAAAAGCAGTATAATATCTTTTATAAGCCACCATTCCTCCCCATATAATGTTCTTTCTTCTGGCTGATAAAATACAGTCGTCATAACTCTGTACATATTTTTTTAAACTATGGTACACAAAACAAAGGGTTCTGGAGTGAAGAAAAGCATACCTTCATCAGTAAAACTGAATTACTCACATGCTTACGAGCAGGAGGGTTGAAGATAAGAGAAAGCAGTGAAGGTGGAAGTCCCAAAGCCCCTCTCTTGGTAATAGACACAGAAAGGTGATGCCCATAAAGGCAGAAAGTCTCTTACAAGAGGTAGGAGCGGCCAACGGAATGTTGAGAACTAACAAATGAGCAGATGTCCAGTAAACAGAACAAGAATGAAAAATCTTGGTCATATCAAGGGCCAACAAAATAAATAAATAAATAAATAAATAAATAAAAATAGAACAATACAGCAGGAATACTGTTCTGAAATCTGTGAAGGAGGAAACCAATTTAAACCTGCTGGTGAACACAAAATGGTTCTAGAAATACAGGAGGCTTTCTGTGCTTTTTTCTTAATCATCTAAGATTTGAATATTCTTGCAGTTCACAACTCTGCTTTAGTATATATACAAAAGTTAGTTCAAATTAAAGCATTCTTCAAGACCTAATTCTCATCCTGCATCCTTCAAGGTCCTTTGCTCTTTCCAGTGTACCACCAACTTTTATGAAGTGTTTTGTTTGTTTTCTTCTGTACACATCTACTACATGACTAAACTCAAGTTGACCATATACTACTTATCATCATTATCCGTCATCTATCATTCATTATCAATTATTAAATATCCACAGATGAATGATGCTAACAATGAAATGAAATGGCTTGCAAAGGGCAATTTTTTTTACAGCCACCTACAGAAGAAATAAAAAACACAACACTTTCTAAGAAAATATCCAGCTCTGAATCTAGGTGAATTCCTAACAGTAGTCATTGGTGGATTCCAGATGTTATAAAAATTGAAGAATACTGGTAAATCTTACTTTAACTATTCATATTTCATACAAGATGAGAGCAAGTGTTAGATTCTTTATTCCAGGTGCTCAAGATACAATGAAGAATAGTTAAGTTGTTGCTTGGAGAGACTTATAATTTTCTGGAGAAAATTTTAAAGCAAAATTATACTAAAATACAATCTAGACTCATTTCCAATAGTTCTCTACTACAGCAAATCACAGGAGAAGTCAGAAAGAAGTCAACAACTGCATTTGGAATTTCTGGGAGCAGGTTTACCCAAGATGACATTTGATCCGGATATTGGCAGATGAGTAGAGTTCCTGTATAGGAAACTTAAAATGCTTTCCTGAAAATTTAAGTATTGGCTTGATAATTAAAAATCACCAATATGAGACAAAATGCCCTGAGACATATGAAGCTATATATAGTGTGAGAGCAGTTGTCAGATACTACTTGGCAATAATATTAGTTCCCAGTATTTCGTGTAGAGAAGGAGACAGAGTGTTCTATTTATAATACCTATACCATAGAAGGAATACAATAAATATTTGTTGAATTAAGTTGAATTGGATGGATTTCTTTGATTCATGTGCACTATTATTGGGACAAACTAGAATTTAAAATAAAAAGCGATATGTCATTAGTTATATCTTCTGATGAGACAATCAATTTAGAAGGAAAAACTAATAGCAAGGATAACATCACAATCTCCCAGTGACACTTGTTCTCTTTTCTGACTCTCAGGAGATAAAGCAAAAATCGTGTGTGATGGAAGGTAGAAGTTCACCAATGATTTAAAGTTGCTATACCCATAATTGCCCATAATATAAAGTTGTGGGGGGAAATGGTTCCCAGGCCAAAGACTACATATTCCAACATCCTTTGCATCCAGGTATCACCATATGGGCCAATTTTTAGCAATAGAATGTGATTGAAAATGGCACATGTCACTGCACTCAAGTAAACATCCATCCAACAGCCAGCATCTGCATTTCTTTTCCTAAAGATTTTGTTCCCACTCGCCTTGCCCCCACAACACACACACACACACACACACACACACACACACACACACACACACGCAGATTAAAGGTATCTGGAAACAGCTCCATACAAGTGGTTGACACCATGGAAATAAACCCATCTTTCTCATCCCTTAAGTGAGATAACTCTGAGCCATGTCATTTATACTGTGTCCCAGAATTTTCTCAACAAGATTAAGCTCTGATTGCCCACAGTGGCACCTTACTTGATGATATCTCCCTTAGTCATTGCATTTTCTTCCCTGTTTCACTTTTTTCACTTCCCTACAGCATGCATATCCCTGTGTCAGAGTCAGCTACTGGACAATATGAACTAAGATAACATATCTTTCCCTAGATCCCATGTTTTTTTCTCATACTCTTTTGATTTATTAAAGTACAAGGATCAGTACAAGGAAAATCTTTTGAGATCTTGCATGCCAAAGAATAGCATTCCCAATGGATTTATAATTTAGTTATATGCATACAATGATAAGTATTAAATGTATTTTATATAATAGTTATTGTATAAAATTATAATTTCCAAAATTATTTTCCCTTCTACTTTTAAAGGTATTACTTCATTGTTTTCTAGCTTCCAGTGTTGTTCTTGAGAGGTTCAATATCATTATAATATTTCATTTTTTTTGTATGTGATGTATTCTTTTCTGAATCTTCTATTTAACTGAATTTCCTACAATTTAATGATATTGTGCCTTGGTGTTGTTTATATGATTGTTTCTTCATTCATTGACCTGGGACCTCAAGAAACTCTTACATAGTGGACACTCCTGTCCTTCATATCTACAATGTTTCTTTTATTATTTCTTTATAATTTCTGTCCCTTTCTTTTCTTGTTCTCTTTCCCTGAAACTCTCATTATTAACTCTCATTACATTTATGACTAGTTCTCAAATTTTCTTTATTTCAAAAAATTTATTATTCTTTGATAAACTTTTCTGAAACAGTTCTTCAGCCCTATTTACCAATCTTTCTTTTATTTTTTATATAATTTGATATTATATTTTTAATTAAAAATTCTGCCATTATAACCAGAAGTCCTAGAATTAATATATCTAAATATAGTATGTTCTTATTAGGGGAGGGTTATGGGGGGGGGGTGGAAGAAAAGTGTGGTTTCAGGTGCACACCTGCTATGAAGGAAGATTTAGTAGCCATTGCTTTTCCCTTGTTCAATTTACTCTCAGGCCCAAGAAGTGGTCAATAATAATAATAATAATGATAATAATAATAATAATAATAATAATAATTGTAACTGTCAGCCTAGTCAGCAAGGTGAAAATACTGTAGTTATTTCAAACAGAGGGAATTTAACAAAAGGAATTGTTTATAAAAAGCATTGGAAGAACCAGGGATTCCAGAAGGGAAAGGATGAGAGGCACTCCTATGTGGACTAGTACATTCCCAGAGCTGCAAGGACAAAGGAGAAATGGTGTTTCATGGAACCCACAAGGGCCGTGCTACGAGGGTGCTGGAGTGCTATTAGTATCACAGCTGTTATCAGAACCACCACCCCTGCTGCTCCGCAGGAAGCCAAAAGCCTGCACTCCCGCTGACTCCGCAGGAGCCCTGGAGCCCGGTCTTGCTGATGCTGTTGGAATTGTTGCTGAGACTTCTGGAGCCCGTGGTTGTTTATTTCAGCTGCTGCATCTGCCATAACCATGCCACACATGCAGCACCTGGCAGTCACCTCCAGCGCCGGGCCGTTGTCACTGCGGCTGCAGCTGCTGCAATCACGGTCAATGAGCCCATGTTTCTGAGTTTCTTGGCATTCTGCTGCTGCCACTTTCAGTGACAGATGCAAAGGAAGGGACAACGGCTTATCTTTTCTCCTGCTTTTTTATTTTTCCACCAGTATCTCCCAATTAGCAGAGGCTAATCAGAAACTAGCTGACAAGGGAATCTGGAGGATGCTGCTTGGAGGAAGGAAGTTTGGGGAATAGAGCTGAGAGTCAAAAAGGAAATAGCCAACATCTACAGTTCTGGTGCTCCAAGTAAATGCCAGACTATAGCTACATTTTCTCATTTCATCCTCACAACACCCATTGAAAGTGGGTATGGTTGGTGCCCACTTTTTATAGACGAGGAAACAGTTTCAGAGGTGCTGAGCAGCTTACCTATGGTTATATATCAATAGCTAGGGAGATGCATCCAGGATTATAACTTATTAATAAGTCAGTGTCATACTAGTTCTTGAGCAATTAACCTTTCTGCCTCCTATAGATCCTCCATGAGCTACACCAGCTGCAGTGTAGAGTGCAGCTGTCTTCTGCATTGGTGATCAATATTGGTCCTCTCTCTGCCAGATCAAGAAATGTCCCTTCTGCTTTTTATGAACAGCTGTTTCATAGGGTAGAACTGTTATCCTAAGAGACCCAGAAATCCCTTGGTACCTGAAGTAGCAAGTCTGTATAGCAGCAGCAGCGGCAGCAGCGTCACCTATGAGGTACGAAATGCTGAATCTCAGTCCTATTGTCCTTACTCATCCCTGACTATGGAATTAAACATCTGTATTTTAACAAGAGCCCATTGGTTTTTAGGTTACCTAGAGTTTGAGAAAGGTTGCTCTATATCACACCTCTCTCCTGCCCAGAGCATACCCATACTTTCTGGAAGTGGTGATAGAGATGGTGGGGTGGGTGCCATAGTCTTACACTGGAATCATCTCTTGTAAATTCTTCCTTAATCCCGCAGACTGGTCCACTTTGCCAGATTTTTTTCTTCATTTTGCTGAATTTTTGTCAGTGATCACATTGTCTCTGTTATCAATCTGATGGTCTGATCTCAACAATAAACTACTTCAAAGTCTCTTATAAATCCCAAAGTCTCACATAGACATGATGTCTAGAATAGCAGGAAGCTAATTTTCTGTGGTTACAATGGAATACACAAGCTATTCCCTTTACCCACCCTAACTCCCACTCTACTTGCACTTTTCATTCCCTATGGTTGGGAAACAGATGGTTTCTCTTCTGTTTCTTCTTCTTTTGTCTGCTCTACATGTAATGCCAGTCCCCAAGCCCTGCCTGCCCCTCCACCATCAGTAGTGGCATTCATGCATTCTACTTGTGTGATTACCTTCACTCGGTTCCCAGAAGCTGCTGCCAAAACCCAGACATCTAAAGAGCATGATATGAATAGCTTTTTCAAGGAAACCAGAGACATATTTTCAAGCAATACATCAGCATTTATTCTGCTTCTTGAACAGCTTCTTAATTCTTGTGGAGTTTATTAGTCACTCTTGTTCTCAGTTGATTAAATTTGTTTAGAGGTTCTATTGACAGATATTCCTCTTTTACGATTTAATAGCAATGTTTTTGGATGAAGTGAGCTGACATGATCAGACAAATGGAAAAGGTGAATGCACTGCACTGTAGATATCTGATTCATCTTGCCTCTCATCTCCTTGTTTTTTGTTGTTGTTGTGTGTGTGTGTATGCCATGATTGGGCATCAAATGAATAGGGTGACATTTGGTTTTAGTAAGATAACTCTATTATTTTTATTTATGTTTTCCTATTTTAAAAAATAAACACGACAAAAATAATGACAAAGTTACCTGGAGTAACTTGAAGAGCCACTATACTGTATTTTATGAACTAATTGTCTTGAGCTATTTTATGACTCACACAAATTAAACAATATGTAGGAAAATATTATTCTTTTAAAATGGTATTGTGGTTAAATGTGGTTCTCTTTAATCTGGTTACTTCTGAAGAATAGGGTGCATATAAGACATGTAGCATGAAGAAAGGCTGGCTTGTGGAGCAATTTTCATTTAACTTGTACAATATAGTTGGTATGTTTATTATGTACTTACTGGATCATTGATCATCTTTGCAAGGTTGTAAGGAAGAGACAAAATTAAATAACCTTTAGTAGAAACAAAGAAATACACACTTGGCTGTTCCTTGTGGTCTTATAGTCACTTTGAACACAGTACTTCAAGATTAGGTTGCATATTGGGTTTTCAGAGAACCAGGTCATCAGCTCAGCAGCAAGTTGATCATGAATTTATGGTCTAGTGCAGTGGTCAGCAAACTGTGGTTCACGAGCCACACACGGCTCTTTGGCCCCTTGAGTGTGGCTCTTCCACAAAATACCATGTACCCTAATTAAGCTAATAACAATGTACCTACCTATATAGTTTAAGTTTAAAAAATTTGGCTCTCAAAAGAAATTTCAATCGTTGTATTATTGATATTTGGCTCTGTTGACGAGTTTGCTGACCACTGTTCTAGTGCTTAAGGTATATGAATGCATTGGTTCTCTCCTAAACATCATGAGTATAGACACAGTTGTCATTCTTCAGCACTTTGCTTTTCTCTGGGGGTTCTGATATGTTGCCCACTTAAGCAAGGTTAATGGTGTTGGTTGGTCCAAGTCACCAGCTTCAGCAGCACTGTGTGGAAAGCTCCAGAATTTGTGATCATGGTTAGAGGAAGCCATGTACATTACGGCTTCATGGCTTCTTCTATACCCAGAGATCAATGAATCCCATTTTGTCCAAAGTAGACAAATTTAAATAAGTTGACCCTTTAAAAAGCTGCCAATTGGGAGTTACCTGAGTCACTTATATGCAAACAGTGAAAGTCCCATAGGTCAGGGATTGGTCTGTTTATGGCTCTGCTGTGTCTAGAGCAGTGGTTGACTTCTGACAGGTAGGCACTCCATACACATCTATGGAAGAAACAAATAATAATGAAGCAAAGGTTCTATTTAGCATTGTGGGCTAAAAGATAGGCTCAGGATGTATGAGATAACTGCAGTAAGTTGGAAAGTGTGTGTTCTGTCATTTCAATGTCACTGGGATGCCTCCTAGGTGTGCTAAGAGGATTATTCAGTAGGTAATTTTAAGTACTACCAAGTTAGAAAATGTTCACCTACATTAAATTCTGCATAATAAATGCTTATGATGTTTGCAATTTTTTAGGCGAGTGAAGAAATACAAGACCCTCTCACCATCCTTATAGAATTATAATCACATGATTACTCTGATGTATTTACCCCTCTACTCATTCTCTCTCCACTGCTTCACTCTTTCTTCAGTTCTTTCATGGATCTAGAACAAAATGGATAAGACTAGCTAGCTTGTGTGTAATGAGGAGTCTCAGGAGAAGACACAGGTGAACAGGTGCTGGGCTGTGTCACTACTCCATTGTACAATAGTAGTGAACAAAATACAATGAGGAAATACGGTGTCTTTGTCTGTATTCCAAGCCAAAACAAAAAACAAAAAAAACAAAAACAAGATTGATATGTGGGAGATCTTGAGAAGGGCAGTGGCAATTACTGGAAATGGTTCAAAGAGACTCAGAAGTAAGGCTTTTAATAGAGCATCAGCGATATTTAGGGATAAGAGTGATAGCTTAAAGTTACTACTCATTGGTGGACAATATTAACTTACCTCAAATATCCGTTCTAGTCTCACCAATCCAAACTGTTCTTCCATGGATTTATTTCCCTTAGTATCTCATTCAGTACAACTGACTTAATGGGTATAATCCAGGATGAAGTCACAGGTGATATGGTATTTTATTTAAATCAGTCATTGGTAGGCTTTGTGATGAAGTTTTCTCAGGTCCCTATTCTCTCATGAGTATCAGGATAGTGTATAATAACTGCATCCTTCTTTATATGTGTCCATAGGTTAGGAAGCACTGGAGACAAAATGAACCAACTGCTCATATATCTTTTATTTCAATTATCTTCCACTAAAGATTTCAAGCTGAGGAAAAATTGGGGAAAATGTTTTTGGAGGTGAACATGGGGTGGGAAGGGGTGGACATTCAATTTTCTTTGTACCCGAGGCCATTCATGAATTATTTAACAGGTATGCCTATGGCAATATAGTACATCAATGCCACTCAATAACCTATAATTTCAAGCACTCATCATCTCCTAGATGCCCACCATGTTTTAATAGCAGTACCTCTGTACAGAGAAGAGAAGCCACTGCTTCTTAAATGTAGTCACTTTACACATGTAGAGTTTCAATACCCTTTGTACCCTTGTGGATGGGATTCCACACAAGGGCTCTAGTGGATTAACATATATACTTCAAATTAGTACAAAAGTACTAATGGATTGGCCAATTCATTAGTATTTTTTGTAAAAAAAATAAAATAAAAAAATAAAAAAAAAATCTCAAAATATAACCATGCAACTTGATATCATGGGAAACAGAGTCATGTCTATATTTCCTGCCCGAAGAGATATATGCAAGTTATTAGAAAAAGCAATGTTGATCAACAACAGGAAAAAAGAGGTTTCCTACTTTAAAAACATAGGCTAAGATGCCAGCATGTTTTGGGAGTAAATGAATTGGTGGTTGTAGCCTCACCTTCTTGGCAGCTGTTGGATTTGTTCAGGCCAAGAAACGAGCTGAGCATCCTGCCTTTTTCTCACCACCCATCTTGCCTGGTTTGCTCCTGCCCTTTCTTGCCAAAAGGTATCACCACAGTGCTGAATGGAAGATTTTATTCTTTACGTCTCTGCATGTGTCCTGTACTAACTCGCATGTGGTGAGTGAACACTTGGCATTCTCAGAGACCGGCCACCACATTGCAGTCTGCCCTCATTCTGTGTGGATGTGTTAAACAAGGTGTTACTGAGAGCCTTTACCTTTACATATTTCCAGAGTGATCAGTAATAGGTTTTAATAATTAGGTTCAGGGATTCGGAGACAAATGCTAAAATTTGAAAGGAGAGATGAAGCATAACTTCCTAACCTTCTTGGCATAAAAAAGTCTCATAAACACACCACACACAGAGATACACACACACAATGATAATTAAAGGCATATTTTAAAAAAAGTTTTAAGGATTCTGATGCAATTAAAGGCTCTTAGAAGTGGCTGCCCTGTTTAAGACCTGGTAATATGGAAAGGAAGAAAATGATGCTGTTATTCCCAAAAGCCTGAATGTGACTGAGAAATGGACTTTATATTGTTTCTCTACTTTGAGAAGAAACTAAAATAAGTACATGGTGTCTGGAAATGGCAGAATATTTGTATACATATAAAGAAACAATGTTGAATGGCCTAGCTTAATGTTTTCATTAGGAATTGTTAAACATATGTATTTCTCTGCTTCCTATTTGCTTTCTTATACCATGTTATACACATGCTCAAGATTTCAGAGACTCTGTAAGGTCTAGAATAGAATATTTAAACTCTAAAGCCTTGCCAGCCACAAATTGCCTCAGTTTAGCTTTCTACATGTACTCTACTTTGTAAGACCCACATTCATGCTTTGCTTTGATCAGCTGTCTCATGTACTCTCATCTGGTCATATCATGCCCATTTCTATCCCTAAGCCCCATCCAGACTTCTCTGTTGCTTTTATTTATAATTTATCTTTATTGTTATTTAATCTCAAAATGCTGTCATGTGACTTAATATTAAGCTAGAGAGTACTACAGATATCCCCTTTTTATTACCCCATTCCTCTATCCTACACCCGTACCTCTGCCCCAGGCCTTCACCACACTATTGTCTGTGTCCATGGGTTATGTATATATGCAAACAAGTTCTTTAGTTGATCTCTTCCCACCCACCCACCCCAACCTTCCCTCTGAAATTTTAGTCTGTTCCAAGCTTCTTTGTCTCTGGATCTATTTTGTTCATCAATTTAGTTTGTTTATTGGATTCCACATATGAGTGAGATCATGTGATATTTGTCTTTCTCTGACTGGGTTATTTCACTTAACATAATATTCTCTTAACACAAATCTTACAAGCAATAGATTAATGGAAACTTGAAGTCAAATAGATCAGGCCTGGTCTTGACTACCGCCCCAGCCATTGGACCTTAGGCAAGTTACCTAACTTGGCTGGACCTCAAATTCTTCATCTATAAGATGGAAATAGTAATGATTGGTAATGCTGAATGAGATCATGCATATTAAAGAGTCTGGCATTCAGTGCTGAATGAATCTTAATCTGCCTTCTCCGTATACTCCTTTGAATTGAGGATAAAATCTACCTTTGCTATAAAGACTATTCTCTACCTCCCACCTTGACGTTAGACCATGTTAGTTTCTTCAGCTATGTTGCCTTAAGGCACTTCTTGTCAGGTACGCTCATTCCCTTAATTAAAAAAAAAAGTCTTGGGCTCTGTAAAATGACAAAAATCATGTAAGTGCTTCACATAAGACTTGATGCATTCCAAGTGCTCGGTAAATATTTCTGTGGCTACTTTTGCTATTGCAAAGGCAACAGTCACTTGTTCCCCTATGGTCATAGCTCCTCCACTGATGGTATGTTTATTCCTGAAAATAAAAAGGGCAGTAAAGAATCATGGGTAAATAATATATCCTCTGGATCCTGCCACAATTTCCAGCTGTGTGATATGTGATAGGTTACTTCACCTTGCTTGATTTAGGATGCCATAATAGTTACCCACCCATAAAGTGATTTTGAAGATTGAATGAATTAAAACAGAGAAATAATGTAAATATCTAATAATTAAAAGTACTTTATATGCATTATCTATTGCTGATTTTTTTTAGCCTTTCAGTTCCAATCCCCAAATATTGTGTGTGTGTGTGTGTGTGTGTGTGTGTGTGTGTGTGTTGTTTGTTTTGAACGGGACCAGCGATTTGTTTTTGATTTGATTTATTTTATTTTTTAATTTCTTTATTGATTAAGTTATTACATATGTGTCCTATCCTCCCATTACCAAATATTTTGAAAGTTCCTGATAACAAAGATTTGTTTGATCTTATCATTTCATGATGACAAAATGAAATAATAGGGTAGCTATAGTACCATGATGAGAGCACTGTAAAAGCTCTATAATAGCTAGTCTCCTTTGCCTTATTTTACCTACCACATATAGTAAGTAATTCTAGGAATTGCTCTTTGAACATTCTTTGAAGGGAATAAATGAATATTGATTTTACCTGAATGCTAAGGTACATCATTAAATACGGAACATTATAATTCAAAGGATTGCCTGTTATTCTATGGAAATCTTGTCTGGTAAAATTGTCATGTACATTTTATTGCTAATATTATTTACTGTATTCTGACTGCCCCAAAGCTACTTGCATACTTTACTCTGGAGCCCAGAGTTGTAAGATACTTAAGTCAGACATTGTCTTAATTATCGTTTAGCTTTACCTTCATTTCCCTCCCTGTTTTTTTCTCTGTTCCTTCTCTCTACTGCTTACTTGCATTCATATTTAAACCATTGAACTGTCACTAAATGGCAAAAGAGCTTTCCTTTACAAAAAGGCTAGCTAGGATTGTTCTCAGTTGCTTCCATCTGCAACATTTTTCACATTTCCACATTTCACAGGTCAAACTGTGAAATCAGCACAAGGCAAAGCAACCATCACTCTTCATGCCTTTGATTTTGAAGTCATCTCCAGTTAGACAAGTGTAATGAAAAGTTAACACAGGAATATACCTGGAGGGTGATAAGCATGAGATGACTAAGATACCCATTTTTAGGTTAATGCTGTAATTTTTTTAAAATCCAGCATTACTGAGGTATCATTGACATATAACATATATAAATTTAAGGTATATATTGGTGATTTGATACACCTATATATTATAAAATGATTAACACAATAACACTGTAATATAATTACCTTTTCATGGTGATAACATTTAAGATCTATGCTCTTAGAAAGTTTCAAGTATGTAGTACAGTTTTGTTCACTGTAGTCACCATGCCATGTGTTAGGTCCCCAGAATTTAACTTAAAATAGGAAGTTTGTAACCTTTGACCAGTATATTCCCATGTCTTCCATCCCCCAACCGCTGACAAACACATTTCTATTCTCTATTTATATGAATTTGGCCTTTTTAGAGTTCACATATAAGTAAGAAAATACTCTATTTCTCTTTCTCTGTCTAACTATCTCAGCATAAAGCTCTCAAGGCCCATCCATATCACAAGTGGCAGGATTTTCTTTTCTTTTTTCTGGCTGAATAATATTCCATTATTATATATATCCCATTTTCTTTTTTCTCCCTGTATTATATCCCATTTTCTTTATTGATTCATTCATTGATGGACATTTAGGTTTCAATATCTTAGCTTTTGTGACTAAAGTTTCAGTGAGCATGGAGGTGAAGGTAATCTCTTCAATATAGTATTTTCATTTTGTTCAGATGTATACCCAGAAGTGGGATTGCTGGCACACATGGTAGTTCTAGTTTTAATTCTTTGAGGAGCTGCCATACTGTTTTTCCACAGTGGTCGTACCAATTTACATTCCCACCAACAGTGCGCAGAGTTGCTTTTTTTCCACATTCTCACTAACACTTGTTATTTCTTGTCTTTTTTGGTATGGCCATTCTAACAGGTGTGAGTTGATATCTCATTATAGTTTTGATTTGCATTTCCTTGATATTTAGTGACATTGAGCATCTTTTCAGGTACCTGTTAGTTATTTTTAAGTTGTCTTTGGAAAATGTCTATTCAAGCCCTCTTCTCATGTTTAAATTGGATTGCTTATTTTCTTGCTAATGAGTTGTATGAGTTTATTATATATTTTGGATATCAACTTTTTACTAGATGGTTTGCAAATATTTTCTCTTATTCCAATATTTCCATTTTGTTGACTGCTAGTTTTTCTGAAGGGATAATGGGCTGTGCACCACACTGTACACTACAAGTTCCCAACAAAAAAAAAATGTGTAATAATTTTAAATGACACACATTGCTTTGCTTTATTACTTAACAGGACAATATGTTTCTGGTGGATAAGAGCAATGTCTGTCTTAATGTTTTGGCACAAAGGAGTATTCAACAAATATGTCTTAAATAAATAGAATTGTTTATAGAAAGTGTTATTTGAAAACATTCTTCCCTCTATTTCAGGACTCACAAAAATATATCCTTAGACATGTAGAAATTACATAATCAATTTTTTGATAAGTTAAATAAAAAACAAAATACAATGAGCAAAACAATACTCTATTTCCCATTATTTGGATATATAATGTCAAAAATAATCTATGAATTTTTCAATAATATATATGCATATATATTCAATTATATGAATGTAATATCATATATATCCCATTTTCTTTATCTATTAATGTATTATCCCATTTGTTAATTCAATCACATTTGTAATACTGTTTATTGAAATCCATATCTTCTGAATTAATAGGTAAATATATGGATGAATAGTAATGTGATATAGTAATATGTTAGTTATAAAATCTAGAAAAATTCCCTTATACGTGATCAATATATTATTATTTTATCTTCTGCACACTTGAAAGTGTTCATAATAGAATTTTGGGGAGAATAAAGATCCTATTTTCATTAAGTTGGCTATATGATTATGAAAATATTGAAATAAGATAGTCTTTAAGTGAAATAATTAACAGAGTACTAGTTTGAGTCAAGCATTTTGACATTTAGAAGGATGTAATGAGTTAATATTTCTAATTGAACCAAGAAATAACCTGAGTTTTTATGTTATTTCTTATAAGTTATTTTAGTTGGTGAAGATCATTTTGTAACAGTGATGATTATATTATGGAAAGAGACAGCAAAAAAATTTTCCTGTTCAGAATGATACTCCAAATACTGAATAAAGATTATTATATATAGGCATAAAGTTAATTGGCTATAACTTACTAATTTTACAGATAAGAAAACTGAGACCAGGCATTTGAATCAACATGTTCAAAATCACACAAATAGTGGTGTCAAAGAAAAACTTTATTTCTCCCAGAAATACTCCTACTTCCCAACACCAACACACACACACACACACACACACACCAAAAGATTGTAATGACACAGACTCTCATAGATTTATTTGGGGCAGTAGCAAATCTTTATAGGGTATCAATAATCAATAATTGTTTCCCTGACTGAATATGTCTCTTCAATGACCAACAATAATTATTAAAAATTTTCTGAGAATACAAAGCCTTATGTTTATCAAGTGGGTTAGTAAGTGATGGTGCAAATGATTAGATGAATAATTGGTCATTTATTAAGCCATTATTACTCTGGGCCAAATTGGTTATCAGATTAACTAATGAGTCACATAGAATTGAGGAAATGGATTCTAGAACAGGTAAGTTTTGAATAAAGAGGAGAGAAGGACAGTAGGACTTGGTGGAAGCTCAGAGTGATGCCTGGATTGAGAGAGCCAGTGGAAGGCTTTGACAAGTGTAAGTGAGGCCAAAGACAAAGAGATAAAAAAGCACTTCATCTATTTAATTTACAGAAATCTCACTTTATCTCAGAATATATTACCACAGGAGGAATGCACAGGGTAACAGTGAGTGCCTTTTGGGAACTGGTGATGGAGAAATGCCTGACTTTCTCAGAAGCAGAATTTGCCAAAGAGGCTAAGTCTAGAATTGCTTTCCTTCACTTAGTGAATTATAACAGTCAATGGTTTATTTTGTTTATTGTTTGTTTTTTGCTATTGCCATAGATTAGTGGTCTTCAAATGTGTTCTCAGCTCTGAAATATTGTCTTCATGAGGCATTTTACTTGTAAATTGTGATTGGAAAAGATTCAATTGGGTTGTTCTTTTTTGGGATAGTACAAGATGTGGTAGAAGGGCCCAGACCCAAAAGCCTTCACCCATTCTTGAAGAACTTTGAGGAACATAGGGTCTCCAAGGAGCATGGTTAGAAAAACGCTGTATTAGAAAAATGGAAAGTACATTATGACCATTTGAATCCAGTAGAGAAGCAACTACTAGTATGATGTTATTTAGGTACTTGAGTTCTCTATGTGTGAAAATGTTATCTTCTGGGACTCTACCCTATTCTTTCAGAACAGAGAAGATGTAACCTTAGCTTGAATTTCTTTCATTTCCTACTAAAATGATGAGCCAAACTGATATAAAAATACATATTCAAATAGGTTCTATTGTCTTATTTGTTGTTGGAATAATTGTTGTCTAGATTCAGTGGAAAAAGATTGTCATTGACACTGCTCACACATTACTTAACTCAGTGTCTCGTTTCTATATTTTAAGAGGGAGATATTATTAGTATTTCTTATTTATAAGTTTACTTGGAAGTTTTAAACCATATAGATTTCACATTAGTGCCCTCCTCAACCCCGATTCTTTACAATTCTCAATGTATCCCCTTTTGAAAGTATGTTAGTAGATATCCTGCTTCATTTGTTCATGTATAAATAGGAAATATCCCTTCTTTCTCTTCTTATACTTCAACTTCTTCCTAAGATTTCAAGAAAATATATGGGACTACAAGATGAAATATTAACTATAATATTTAACCTTTATATTCATCTTTCAAAAATCACTTAAAGAAATAGAAAGTTATTTCTTTACTTTAATTGCTTTTGTTACTGACAGATCCTTGGAGGGTTAAACCATGGCTACTTTTATTTTTATTGTTGAATTATTGATTAACTATATGCTGCATGCTTTGTGTTGCCCAATTGTTCACTGTGCTCCAGCAAGATACACAAAAATCTCCATGTAGTTCTCTTCTGGGTTGGCTGAGGGTCCTTATATCATGCTGATGGATTCCTTCTAACAGAAGAAAGAAGAGCAGAAAGAGAGGAGAGAAGAGAAGAGGAGAGAAACGGGTGGAAATGATTCCAGGTTTTATATATACCAAGGTAAGGAATGTTATAAAAAATTCTTATACCCCTGTAGGGTTAACAGTGTCAGTTCAGACAAATTTTTAAGAAGATCTTATTCATCTCTACAGTAAGAACTGTTTTATTGGTAGTAAATTCTTTTCAAGAGTTTGTTTCAGAAAAATGTTAACACTAATTGAAATACAGTTGGAAGAAGCAATTTAATGAACAGTTACAGTGTATGCTCAGAGAAAGAATTGAAGAAGAATGGAAATCCATAGTTGTGTAAGATGGAAAAATCTAATGGTGCCTGAACTATTGGATTGAAAAGCAATACAGGAAATCTTAAATCAAGTAAACCCTGTTGTTAGTGCTGTGCCAGCCACAGAATATGCAACATGGTATGGAACTATATTTGGCATACAAATATATGATACATTTAACTTTCCTTTTATATGAGTATTTTTAAAATTTGTTCTTGCCATATATTATGGACTTTTACTATTTATCCAAATACCTGTTATTTCACAAATAAAAATAATAAAACCCTTAATCCACTTTAGGGAATTACAAAATTCTATTATGTGCAGTTTTAGTTGAAATGTAATCCAAGCTGTGTCACCACTCTTTCACCAAAGAGTAGATCCATGAACAAAACATGTGACAGCATGACCTTCTCTTCACTTTTAATTTTTACCAAAGTGACATAAAACCTGAATAAAATAGTTGGGGCATATCATTTCAGTGGCAGCCCTGACATGACTTCTATGGTGCTTTCAATGTGTCTGAATTCCTTGACATTCCTTCCTTTCAAAGGTGGAATCTCACTCCTTTTTCCTTGAATTTCGACTGTACTCAGTGACTTGCTTCTAATTAATATAATGTATAACTGGATGTAAAATGTAACTCTGAAAGCGAGGTGATGAAACGGTTACAGCTTTCACTTGGTTCATGTTCTCTCTCTCTCTCCTTTATCCACCATGATGTGAGGACACTCAAGAAGACCTAGAAGAATCCCACAATTAGAATAACTGAGGCTTCTGCTAGTCTTAATAGTCATGTGAGTGAACCACCTTGGAAGTAAATCCTGTAGTCCTAGTTAGCCTCCAGATGTCTGTAGATGTCATTAACACCTCTATGGCAACATCATGAGAAACCCTGAGCCAGAAATAATTGGCCATGGTGCTCCCAAATTATTAGCCATTGAAAATGTGAACTACAATGATGTTTTTGTTCATTTTGAGTTATGCTATTTGGAGGTAATCTGTTAAACAGTAATAAATAACTAACAAAATTGGATCAACTCATGCTACCTTTCTAAAGTTTCTTTGCTTTTTTCCACTTCTTCAATCTCCTTCAGTCTTCCCTGTACTTCTATAAGCCTCTTACCGAACTTCGTTCTGATGAAGTCAGTTTGAATTGCTGGCTATTAAATAACTAAACTTGAAGACAGTAGAAATTGTGAATTAAAACCAAAATAAGGAAAATAATTTTTTAATCTGAGAAACTTGAATTCAAAATAGTGGTATCCTATGGATTTCAGTTATTTTTTAAAATCAGAGTTTCATGTACCTACACATTTTACATGTACTCAGCTAAAATATTGCTCCTTGTCCCTGGATATTGAACAAGTCAAATGTGATTTATCATTGATGCATATGTTTCTTTTTAAAAATATTTTTAATTGATTTCAGAGAAGAAGGAGAGAGAGAGATACAAACATAAATGATGAGAGAATCATTGATCAGCTGGCTCCTGCCTCCTGCACACCCCCTACTGAGGATCAAGCTGGCAAATCAGGCATGTGCCCAGAATCTAAACAAACCATCAACTCCTGGTTTATAGGTCAAAAACCACTGAATCACACAGGCTGGGCAATATATATGTCTCTTGATGAGTATTCTAAAGTTTTAGCCATTCTTTATCATATATCATTTATAAAGAATTCTGTAATCATTAGCTATAAAGAATATAAGCTTAAGCTTATAAAATGAAATTAAATGTTTTATAATTAATCACATGTATAATTGTTGAACACTTAGGTTGATTTATCCACACAAGTGATTATTTCAGACAAACTTTGAATATCCTGAACTTAGCACATTGCCCTCATGAGTCTGTGGTGATTTTCCCCCCATCTAGTTCTACAAATTGATGGAAAGTTCAAGGACAAAAATAATTAACATATAATGAACATTCATTCCCACTATTTTAAATTTGGATGATTTTGTTTACATTTTTAAAAAGAGCAGTGTGAGACGTGCTTTTATATCAAGCACAGGAAAGTGTGCACCAGGCTTCTATTCTATCTAATAAAATAGTAATATACAAATTGACCATCACTCCAACACACAAGATGACTGCCCCTATGTGGTCAAAGATGGCTGCACCCATGTGGACACAAGATGACCACCACAAGATGGCCAGCAGGGGAGGACAGTTGGGAGGGACCAGGTCTGCAAGGGAGGGCAGTGGGCGATCAGGCCAGCAAGGGAGAGCAGTTGGGAGGGACAAGGCCTGCAAGAGAGGTCAGTAGGGGGCAATCAAGCCTTCAGGGGAGGGCAGTTAGGGGTGACCAGGCTGGCAGAGGATGGAAGTTGGGGGCGACCAAGCCTGTAGGAAAGGGAAGTTGTGGGGGACCCAGGCTTGCAAGGGTGAGCAGTTGGGGGAGACCAGGCCTGCAGAGGAGGACAGTTAGGGGCAATCAGGCTGGCAGGGGAGTGGTTAGGGGTGATCAGGCTGGCAGGAAGAAGTGTTTAGGGGCAATCAGGAAGGCAGGCAGGTGAGTAGTTGGGAGCCAGCAGTCCTGGATTGTAAGACAGAAGTCCGAATGCCTGATTAGGCCCGATCCTGGTAAGATTGGACCTAAACAGGCAGTCAGACATCCCTTGAGGGGTCCCAGATTGGAGAGGTTGCAGGCTGGGCTGAGGGACACACTCCCCCTTACACAAATTTCATACACAGGGCTTCTAGTCAAGATTATATTGATCTTTAAAATACTTTTAAAAGCTGTTTTAAAATCCCTCTTAGCTATGTTCAACATCTGGATATTTGGTATTGATTTTTATAGGCTGCTTTTTCTTTTAAATGTGGTTCTCATTTTCCCCCCTGTTTTCTTACCTTTAGTAACTTTTGCTATATGCTTGATATTATTGATTATAAATTATAAGGAATCTGAATTATATTGTGCCTTAATGTTGATTTTTCTTTTTTTGTGGCTGGCAGATAAATTATTGATGTATATTTTTCTTCTTGTCAGGCTTATATTTATTCTTTTCTTCTTAAAAAAAAAAACTTTATTAAGCTCTAATTCAAATACCATAAAAAGTCACCCTTAAAGTGTAATGCCGAGGTTGTTAGTGTATTCACCGAGCTTTGCCATTATAGCCATAATGTAACTTGAGGATTCTTGATTAGAATTGTATTTATACTTAGCATTTAACTTCATCCTAGGTCGTGTTTATACTATAGCATGGTTCTTATGCTCAGGACATAATTTCTCTGAAGTCTCAACTGAGTGATGAATGAAGACTCTTCACTTTGGCTGGGACTTCCAGTTAATTCCAGAACTGTATGCACTCTAGTGTTACTATTTAGTTCTCAACCCTAAAAAACAACAATCTTTGGGAGGCCTTGCTAAGTCTCCCTCTGCAGCCCAGCCCTGGGCCAACACTTAATCCCACACATTCTTCCTGGGCCCCCATCAGCATAGCTTCTTTTCTAAGGCAACATATCCTATAAATTGCAGATATCTCAGCATCTTGGATCACCAATCTCTTTCTCTTCAAACCAATGAGACCATCAGCTCCACTTCCCTGTCATTGGGAAGCTAAGGTGAAGGACTCACTATGAGGCTCATCTCTACTATGTATGTTCTTCCAAGGATGACCATCTTGTTCAGCCTTTTGTTAATTTTAGGAAAATAATGATTTCATATATTTTCTAATTTTAAAGTTATTTTTTTCAAGAGGGCATGTCTGGTACCAGTTACTTTGTCATGGTCAACAGATGAACTTGCTTTATTTCAGGTTCAAATGAACATTTTCGACCAGTTTGCTATAAAATTTCATGATTGTCTTTTTTTTTCTTTTTCACTCAATAAATGTTTACTATATAAAATTTGGCTCATTCAAAACATGACATTAGAGTGTTAAAAAAAAAGTACTAAAACTCATATAGTTCAATCCTCCAACTGATCATAAGATTTCCTACTAAATGCCAGCATTTACATGTCAATAAGTAAACACGGATAGCTTATTAGGATGCTTCAAATAACCTTCCAAAGAAATAAAATACCTAAAAACTCCTAGCATTATATACATATACCATATACATGATCAAAATAGAGAACTCCTTCAGAATTTTTAATAACATGGATTAAATCTATTTGAGTAAAAATAGATTAACTTACAAGTTGCTTCACAATTTAATTAATATCAATATTTTGTATTTATACACATACAAAGATATAATTATGTCATAAGAACCCTATATATTTACATATATGTGCTATATTAGGCATTATATTTTAAAATATTTATAGCTTTCAATAGAGAAAAAGAATTCAATTATTTTGATATTTCAACAAATCACATCTATAAATTATGGAGTCCACAAATTATGCCTACTTCAGGTAGATATCTTTGTTTGTTTTTTAAAAATATAGCCGAGACCGGTTTGGCTCAATGGATAGAGCGTCGGCTTGGGGACTGAAGGGCCCGGGTTCGATTCCGGTCAAGGGCATGTACCTTGGTTGCGGGCATATCCCCAGTAGGGAGTGTGCAAGAGGCAGCTGATTGATGACTCTCTCTCATCGATGTTTCTAATTCTCTATCTCTCTCCCTTCCTCTCTGTACAAAATCAATAAAAATATATTTTAAAAAAATATGTTTACTGATTTCAGAGAAGAAGGGAAAGGGAGGGAGAGATAGAAGCATAAATGATGAAAGAGAATCATTGATTGGCTGCCCCCTGCACTCCCCCAACTGGGGATTGAGCCCACAACCTGGGCATGTGCCCCTGACTGGAATTGAGTCTGGGACCCTTCAGTCTGCAGGCTGATGCTCTATTCACTGAGCCAAACTGGCCAGGTCTAGATATCTTTGTTTCTTAAGGACAGGGTTCAACTTCCCAAACCAGTTTTCACCAGAACCTTTACTCATTGGAAGTAAACTCGATAAGTGATTTTGCTATTAATCTTTCTGCATTTCTATAATATAGTAACAATCTACTAAAATTTTAAACCTATACATAAAAGACAGACTGTGATATATCAGATATTTTAGCTATAAAATTTAAGTCAACACACCACCCAAAGGAGTTTCAGAAGTATTTACAATATGTTTTATAGATTGTAGCTAAGAGCTTTGTACAATTCATCTTCCAGATATAGACGCACTAATGAACTTAAGTGTATTAATTTTCTTCTAGCATTTACAATTAACTGTTGTCTTGATTTGGCGGTGAAATGTTAAAAGAGGTTCGAAGTCCAAGTGAAATGATTTTTAAGTGCATTGGGAACAATGAGTTATATTCATTTTAACAATGCCAAGTTCTTTTAAAGGCACTATGCTGTCAATGTTAAAGTTTTTAATCAGAATTCTTTTTGATAAATGGCTCACTGGAACACAGAAAAGTCTAGGATAGGCATTTAGTAAACAAGGAAATACATTAGTGTATGAAAAAGGCAATGTTTTAAATTTCCTCCTTGATAGCCAAGAAAATAAAAAGCAAAATCACAATGAAATAATATTTTCTGCCCAAGAGACTGGTAAAGAGTTTTGAGATTTGATAATACCAAATGTTGGCAAAAACCTGAACAACGGAAGACTTGTATGCTCTTAATTGGGGAGCATAATCACTTTGGAAAATGGGAATTTTGTTTGGTAAATTTGACTAAATGCATCTTGTACATCCACTGAAAGTACATACCCTCAGAAAAGTGGGTGTTAGCATCAGGATACATATACAGGCAACAGTCCTAGCAGTATCATTTACAATAGGCAAAACCTAGAAACAATTCATTATCTATTTACAGCATATGGATAAGAAAATTGTGATAGATTCATATGTTGGAATATTGTACTACAAAGCATCAGAAATAGTAAACTGTACTCAACATGGCATGGTAAGGCTCACAAACATAAGTGAAAGAAATCAGTCTTAAAATAATCTATACTAATAAAAGGGTAGTATGCTAATTAGACTGGAAGACCTTCTAGGAGACCTTCTGGATGTCCTTCTGGGGCCATGGCTGAGGTGGTTAGGGGCAATCAGGCCAGGTTGGGGGGGGGAAGTTGGGGTGATCAGGCTTGCGGTGGGGAAGAAGCTGGGGGTGAGCAGGCCGGCAGGCAGAGTGGTTAGGAGTGACCTGGCAGGCAGGCAGGTGAATGGTTAGGAACCAGTGGTCCCAAATTGCGAGAGGGATGTCCGACTTCCGGTTTAGGCTTGATACCTGTTGGACATCCCCTGAGGGATACCGGATTGGAGAGTGTACAGGCTGGCTGAGGGACACCCCCTCCTGTGTATGAATTTCGTGCACCAGGCCATTAGTACATATGAATTTACAATCATACAAAATATAAGAGAATTAAATTAAGCTGTATTGTTTAAGGATGCATGCATAACTGGAAAAGTAAAACAAAAACAAGTGAGTATTGTAGAAATTAGGGTGTGATTGATGCCAAGGGAAGGACTGTAATTGGAGGGTGAATGCTAAGGCTTTGGGGGAACTATCGAATAGCTACATTTCATTTTTTGAACAAAGTGGTGTGTACAGTAGTGTTTTCTTTATAATAATTCATTTTATTCCACATTTATATTTTGTATCATATTCTGAAAATATGTTATCTTTCATAAAAAGTTCTTTAAATATATCCAGATTATATAAATGATTAAGAACAGAGAAAAAAAGAAGAGATAAAAGAGCATTAAAATATATTTCAATGCTTTTATCTGCCAGTAGCATAAAATAATTCAAGATAATTGAAACAATAACTTGTGTTATCTTTTAAAACGAAGTTTGGAAATAGAATCGGCTTCAGGTTAGGTTAATTTAGGGACCAAACAGCATTGTCAAGATTTTTTTCATGTTTTCACTGCATTTTTCATTTTATATTCCCTGGCTATTGTAGGATGGTGACTATTGTTAGAAAGGCAGAATTAATATTGTATCTTTTTTTCTTTTATCAGTTAGGAAAACCTTTTCTCATGTGCTACCTTTACCCACCATCCCAGGACACACCACACACACACACACACACACACACATACACTTTTCATCTTGACTCAGTGACTGAAATTGCAGCCCAGGCTCATGCCCCCAGTTCAGGAAAGGGGCCACCATGGTTGACTTAAACCAATTATATTTTACCCTCTTACTGCCTCTGAAACAAAGTTGAGGGAAGGAGTGAAGATAATAAAATTGAGGTTCTGGTAGATAGAAAGAAGAAGTGCAAATATTGTCTGCTATAAGTCTAAAAATATAGAAAATTTCCCAGAAAATCATAAGCCTGATCAAAGCACTCTTAAAAGTATTAATCAGCATTATTGAAAATGATCCATATCCAAGCATTTTCCAATGTACTGTTTTAATTTTAAAAATTAAATTACCAGCAGGTAAATGTCATACTACCCAAGAGAAAACTAATCAGATTAAATAAGAATTGAAATGTTAGAAAAGAAAGAGAAACCTTTATAGAATTTCTAGGGCAAATATCATTTGTTTCTAGTCATATCTGTTCCTGCTTATGGTATTGTCTACTAGTAGAGCAAGGGACAACAACAGAAAAGACTGTCAGGCATCCATAGACCAATAGATGTGACCACCCCAAGAATTTTGTTGAAAAAAATGCCAGAAAAGGATGTGCCTTGTTTTCTAGTTATGAAGGGGTAAATCAAATAGAAAAACTCAAGAATAGGAAAGAATTGTGTTCAAAATAGCACTGAGCAGTGAAACTTAAAGTTTAGACTCAGTACTATACAGGAACAATGAGTGATTCCATAGATATTAGTTATTTTAATAATTGTTAGTTTTTTTAAATAAACTTTATTTTTAAGAACAGTTTAGATTTACAAAAAATTATAAAGATAGTACAGAGAGTTCCCATGGATACAGTACCCATTTCCCCCTATTACTAACATCTTATATTAGTATAGTATATTTGCTAAAATTAATGATCCAATATTGATCCATTATAGATCCATTGTTAGCTGAAGTCCATAATTTACTCAGATTTCCTTAGTTTTTACCTAATGTTCTTTTTCTGTCCCAGGATGTCATCCAACATATCAATTACATATTGTTGTCATTCTCTTTGGTTCCTCTTGGCTGTGATGGTTACTCAGACTTTTCTTGTTTTATATACCTTTGACAGTCTTAAGGAGTGTTGGCTAGGTATTTTGTATTATGCCCCCTCAATTGAAGTTTGATTTATTTCATGATTACATTGGGGCTATGAGTTTTGGGGAGGAAGATCACAGAGGCAAAATGCCACTCTCATTACATCATATCGAGGTATATACCATTGTTGGAGAGGGTAATTGAGAAGACATGACCCTCAGGTTGTCTTGTGAAGTGGTCTCAGGCATCCAAAGGCTCCTCAACCCCTCCCCTGTCCTTGGAATGTATGCCCACAGTAGGAGCTGTTTCAAGGATGTAGCCTTGAAGGAGTAAGGGGTTGAGTCCATCTGGACGGTATACAATTTTAAAGAATATTAACACTCTGGTGGGGAATTTTGATAGTAGTAGAGGCTTTGCCTATCTGTGGGGCAAAGGGTATATAGGAAATCTCTGTACCTTTTGCTGAAATTATCTGTGAACCTAAAACTTCTCTAAGATATAAAGTCTAAGTAAAAAAAAAAAAAAAGAAAGAAAAGAAAAGAGAAAAGAAAACCCATACCTATTAACAATCAGTTGTCATTCATTCCCCACTGAAATTTATTCCCCACTACCGCCAATCCCTAAAAACCACAAATTCACTGTATGTCCTATGGATTTGCCTATTCTGGGCCTTTCATATAAATGGATCTACGAAATATGAGCTCTTTGTGTCTTCTTTCTTTAACTTATAATGTTTTGAAAGTTCATCCACATTATAGTATGTATCAGTACATTATTCCATTTCATGCTGAATCCCCACCAGCAATATATGAGAGTTCCAATTTCTCTACTTCCTCACCAGCATGTTATTGTCCATCATTTTTGTGCTTACCATCTGCATATTTTATTTGGGAAAAAGTCTACTAAAAAATTTTGACAATTTTTAAATTTTATTATTTGTCCATTTTTTTCCTGTTGAGTTGTGTTATTTATATCTTCTAGATGCAAGACCATATCAAATACATGATTTGCAAAGATTTTCTTCCATTCTATGGGCTGTATTTTTTTTTAACTTTTGACAATGTCCTTTGATTGTCAAAAGTATTCTGTTCTGATGAAGTTCAAGTTATTGATTTATTTCTTTGGCTACCCTGTGCTTTTAGTGTCATATATAGAAAACCATTGACAAATTCAAAGTAAAAGGTATTTACTAATGTGTATACTTCTAAAGTTTTATAGTTTTAGCTCTTACATTAAAATCTTTTGTCCATTTTGAGTTAATTTTTGTATATGGTATATGGTAGGGGTTCAAATTCATTCTTTTGAATATGGATATCCAATTGTTGAAAAACTTATTCTTTTTCTGTGAGATGGTCTTGGCAATCTTGTGAAAAATCAATTAAACAAAAATGTACAGGTTTTTTTCTGGACTCTATTTTCTCAGCTATTAACTTATATGTCTATCCTATGCCAGTGTTGCATAGGCTTGATTATTATAGCTTTGTAGTAAGTTTGAAATAGGAAAGTGGGACCTCCCTTAACTTGTTCTTCTTATTTAATATTGTATTGGCTATTCTGGGTCCCTTGCATTTGAATATTAATTTTAGGATAAGCATGTCCTTTGGGCAAAAAAAGTAGATGATGGAATCTGTGCCAAAGAAAAATGCCTAGTCTGTGACATGATTCATGAGTATATGATGGATCACAATGTTGGGATTACAATCTATGTACATAGGTATGAATTAAAAATTGAAGTAAGGGATTGTTATTAGGAAAATAAGAATTATTTTCCTTTTGGATTTCTTTTTCTTTCCGTCATTTTTTTTGTTTCAGTGCGATTTTTCAATAAGGAAAATATGCTTGAAATTTCTGAGGAAATAACTTATTTCTGAACTCCTTCATGCATTTAGCATATTGCATTGAACATAGTAGGCATTTGGGTAAATATTTTGTGGACTGAGTTTTGTGTTGTTAATCTGCATATAAAAATGTGAGTTAATTTATATGGCAGGTAGCTCAAAGTTCATCTTTCAAAACAACTGTCCAATCAGCTAAATTCAACAAGTAAATTTATGCACACACATTTTTCTGTGAATCAACTGTATTAGAGACATGGTTCATCCTTCATAATACTTATTTTTCCCTATAGACACACATTTTCCCCATAACTATTATTACTTCCCTGAAAACTAATCCTTCAAGAAACAATTTGAAATATCAGAAAATAATTTTTTTCAACTGGGCAGTGTGAGTTAGATCTCTTGCTTTCCCCCGAAACTATTCTATTTTGGGGGAGATTAGAAACTCATCTCCTCCTGAGATATCAAAGTCTAAGACTGTGATCATTGATTAAACTTTGGTAACCTATTAAATTATTCTTGGAAAGTAATATGCACTAATTGACACCCTAAGGGGTTGTACCAATAGGGGGAAATGGTAATTGCTGGATACTCATAGGTAGTAGGTTGATTTTTTTCATTATTAAGTAAAGCAGATGAGAGTTAGTACAGGAGTGAGAGGCAAGTGGAAAATAGCCTATCTTTATAGTATTCTAGTAATACCACAAACCACTCCACTTTTACTTACGTGATTGATGATGCCACTGAAAACCCAACATGGGATGACTGCACTTTCTTGAATCTCAAACTGTAGACTATTCATTATGCTATATATTTTTTAGCCTGACCTGATATTGGTGTACACTGTTTAATGAATCATATTTATCACACTCTGTTTCAGCACAGGATGTACTGTGTATCTTATCTTACAGTCATGGGCCAAGTGGGAAACGAAGCCAGTAAGGTCTGGGAATAGAATTGGACTAGAGGGCAGAATGGGGAGCTTCAGAGAGAAAACCTGAGCTGGCATCTCTAGCTGGAACAATGCAGAGCATTTCAAATACCGGTGAAAATCAACCTGACATCTGCATCCTTACAGCTACAAATTATCATCAACCCCAGTTTCCAATGAGTGGCCATAACAATTTCCCCAAGTGTGGAACCCATGGGTATATAACTAGAGCCACACATCCTCACCAACATAAAAATGTAGTATTTATCTAGATATTTTAATGGAAACTACTAATGAAAACGAAGGAGAGGAAGTCATCCTAGGCATATTTCTAAGCAGATGGTTTACCTTAAAAGAAATTAAAACAATTAGACTTAGACATGGTGTTTAACCACATGTAATTATATTATAGCTTTTCCTCTTTGCCTTGCCTTGCTACTACCTCCAACATTTTAGGACATATGACAGTCAGGCAAGGATGTGTCCTCAAGCAGTGGACAAGTCTTGCCTGACCACAGCCATCCCAGTAAACATCGGTGTGGAGCCTCAGCTACGGTAGAGGTGGTTACTTGAGCACATGTCACAGGAGGCAGTCGGAGAAGTAAGCAGTTCCAATGCTTACAGATTACTGCATGAACTGAAGTGTAAACATGAAACTATTATATAGAGCATTCCCCCCAGAATGTATATACACTTTAACAGGTGATAACTCAATTTTCACTCCTTTTCTGGTTTTAACTGATTTGAAATAATGGGTGGAACCAGACAAACTTTGAACAAAGAAAATATATCCTAAAGTGCCACTAGAACTTTTTCTAATTGGGGTCCATAAAAAATAAAGTTTAGTATACAAAACCAGCAACAGTCGATGAATTGAGGGTGCACAAATACCAAACAAAATGGTTCTTGATGTTTGTGATTTCATTGCTTTGTAACATCTGCAGTGCCTGAACCAGAATGATCATCGGTTTAAAAACAGGCATTGACACACACACACACAAAAAAATTCATTTCTGTAGATTCTTCTAAATTTTGAACATGAACTCTACATTCATAATCACTGACTTTATAATCATTTAATGTGTGAATGTTTTTTTTGGGGGAGGACATCATGTATTACTTTCAAGCCACCGGTTGCAAATGCATATGTGAAATCTCTCTTCCTTACCTGATAGTAGACCATTCAACAGGACAGATTTCTTAACTTATGGCTCAGTTTCAATTACTCATATGTATTAAAAGTTCATCAAGTTTAAATTTCCAGTTTTATCTCCAATTCAGAGCTCTTTCCCTGATCATAAGCCAGTCTTAAGTATAAGGAGCCTTAGTTTAGTTGGTAGGGGGCATAACTTCTTTCTTTTATCAAAGCATCACCTAGGATTCCAGGAGAACCAGTGTTTGGTTTGGGGGATACCTTTTTTCTTCTATATTCACAGTATAATTCCCTTTTACCTCTGGCTTTAGGAGCTGGGAGAGCAGAAAGTGGGGAGAAGAATTCTTAATTCTGTATTTAGTTGCCCTATGTGGGTTGTCATAACCTCCCTCTCTAGCTAAGATGGGCTGATCATTTCACATTTTCTTGTCAGGCATCAAATGCTGACCCCCAGAGGCCACAAACTTATGAGGACACTGCCAATTTGGCCTACAGATTGGCTTACCTAGGCCCCTCGGTGCCCCCACCACCTGACCCCATAGAACATTCCATAGTGGATTCTTGCTAAGCCTTCCTTTCCCAGTGTTAACCTCTCCTGGGTGGGCTTTTAGACACTCAGCTCATGCCTATTGTTCCAAATGGGAAACTCAGATATGGAGAAACTAAGTCAGTGCTCAACCCAGATAACCTCAAAGCCTTTTTTTTTTTTTTTTTTTTTTTTACTATTTTTGTGTGAGATCTCACCTCCCCCAAGTTTCTGATTCCATTGTTTTAAGAGCTGGCAACCTTGACTTTTAGAAACAGCCCTCAAGCCACTGTAGCCTACTGAAGCACCAAGAAGTTTTTCCCCTAGCAGGTTGTTAACTGTCCGGAAAAATACTCTCCAGAAAAGGAATATGAATTAATTCATTTTGGGGCCATTTAGACTCAGAGGTTTAACTTAAACTCCTGAGCTTGCCCACAGAATCAGGACTAACCCTACATGCTGCGGGACTTTCAGACTTCTGTGTGTGGCTTTCTCTTCTTCCCTATTCTCATCATTTCCCTTTGTGGTTTCTCCTGGGAGCACTTTCTTAATCACTTGCAGGATTTCTTTAAAAAAAATATTTATTTCAGAGAAGAAGGGAGAGGGAGAGAGAGAAACATCAACGATGAGAGAGAATCATTGCTTGGCTGCCTCAATCCACACTGGGGATTGACCCCTTGACCAGAATCAAACCCGGGACACTTGAGTCCACAGGCCAACGCTCTATCCACTGAGCCAAACTGACCAGGGCAGGATTCCTTAATAAGTCCTTGCTTAGGGCCTAATCTAAGAAACCCATCCTTGACAGGGAGTTGGGTAAGAATGGAGCTCTGCCACCATTGTCCCTGTGATTCCAAATCTACCAACATGAAGGGTTCAAAGCCAGCCTCAGTTCCTGGAGCTGGCAGTGGAAGCCAAAGAGCCCTCTGGTGTTCTCCCCCTGACAAACTATCATCAGGTCCTCCAGTATTTAGTTTATAAGACCTGAAGCTGTAGAAAGTAGAGTAGAAAATAAGGAGGGGCAGCTCGCTACAGACAACATGGTAAAGAGACTAAATGGCTAACATTTGTTTGGTCTTTTAGTTTAAGCCATGTTGTGACTTAGGAAGTTGAAACAAGAAGCCTGGACAGGAGTTGGATAATTAAGATGGCCACATTGGCAGGAGATGGATTCCTGTCCCTGATACATAGCATTTATGAATGAAAGTGCTCAGCATCTCAGTGGCTCTCCTTTTGAACTGGCTCATCCATTACCGGGGTAATGATTTTCCGTCTGGGCAACAGCAAAGCCAAAGGCCTATTACACAGGCAACATAAAGTTAAAAAGACATTATGAATAAAACGTTGGCTCTTGCCGGCTTTTGCCAACTCCAGAGAAGATTGCCTGGTGCCGCCGACACGTGTTTATTACACTTAATAATGTTTACATAATTCTTCCTTGAGCTCATTAGAGCTGTCAGATCAGAAGTAAATGCGGTACCCCCTCTGTTTATCTCTAAAGACTTCGCAGTCAATAAAGGAAGATGAATGACACCCCGGGTGCAGACAACGTACTCCCTGGTTTTGCAAACGCTGCCAAGTTAAATCCTTGGCCCTGGTGGGCTCCTGGGTTTGAGATTTGCATCTGACCAGCCCCTTCATTCTTGAGCAAAAGAGTAGTGCTTCTTTAACTTCAGTGTATCACCCCAGGAGCTTGTTAAAATACTCAATGATTGGCCTCAGCCCATATGTTCTGATTCAGTTGGTCTGGGGTGGAACTCAGAAATGTGCATTAAATGCAATTCAAGTTCTGGGCGATGCTGGTGCTGCAGGTGCATGGACCACATTTGCCCTGTTCCAGAGAGCATTTACAACTCTCTGCTGTGCAGAGTTTCCCTTGACAATTCGGGGCGTTGTGGTCTGTGGGATGCTTCAGCAGCCGTGCCGAAGACAGGGTGGTTGCAGCGGGAGCAGCTGCAGCCGCCTCATCGCCACTGCACGCGTGGAAACCCCCCTGGGCCAGCACGGTTCCCTGCGGTTGCAAGCCAGCGCGGAGGGGCGGGGCCTGGCGCCCGGGGGCGGGGCCTGGCGCCTGGGGGCGGGGCTCGGAGAGCCGGCTCCTGCTGTCTGCTCCTGGCGGCGGAGGAGGCAGGGGCGGAGGGCACAGCCAGCGGGCGGCGCGCCGCGGACTCCCAGGCAGGCAGCCCGCCGAAAGGTAAAGGCAGGAGAGCGCGCCGGCAGGTCTCCCTGCCTGGCAGCTGCTGTCCAAGTCCCAGAGTGTCCCCTGGAGCCCTGAGCTGTGTGTGGGCGCTCGGGTATTTGCATAGCATCCGGAGAAGGGCAGCCGAGCCAGGGTTTTTGCGTGTATCGCGGCGGGGCCCAGGGCCAGGGGGGTTTGGGGTCTGCAAGCAGGAGGAGCCTGCTGCCATCCCAGGACCATCGGACTCCGAGACAACTTTGCGCAGCGGTCCTCCTGCAAGTTCCCTTTATTGCTATTGTCTTAGCGCCTCCAGCCTGACAGTCTCCCCGGACTCCAGCTTTGTTCTCATCAGGCCAACCCCGCGGTCCCCGAGGGCGTGAACTCGGGAGGCGCTGCCAAGTTGCACCTGCCAGCCGGATCCGCCCAGGCTCCCTTTGCATCCTTGCCAGGTCCAGGGCAGTCCTGTGTGCCCTGGGGCTGGACACCTGAAGCCCTGGCGGGAGCCCACGGTGGGGACAGCGGTCCTCGCCCCATTCCCATGTGTGGTCTGGGATCTGGACTAGGGTGGTCAGACCGGGATGCGCGTGATTTGGGGCCAAAGAAACGATGAGAAAAAGTTTGGAGCCTGGGCTGGGGTTAGGGAGCCCGCAGCGCTGAGCTGCGCGGGGCAGCAGTTGGAGTCAGTGCTTAGGGCTTGGCGCCCGGCAGAGGGACCAGGACAGGGACAGAACCTTGAGGGCTGAGAGGCTCCCAGCCCGGGCTGTCAGCAGAGATGGGTGCTCCTTGTGCGCGCGCGTTGGCATGAAAAGGCTGTGTGTGGTTTGCAGAGGAGATGGTGAGAACAGAAAGGAAGGAAGAGGTACGAGGAACACAGTATGTCATTGCAGTATCCCGTGTGCACGCCCCCCTCCCCTTCAGATATTTTGGAAAAGCTATGCATTGGATGCCTCGTGGACCAGACTCCTGGAGATGGGGAGTGGAGGTGGAGGTGGAGGAGGGATAAGTTTTCCCCAGCACTACAGCTGGCTTTGAAAGTGAACAGGTGACAGGAGATTAATGTGTGCATGAGTGTGTGTGTGTGTGTACAGCAGCTAGGGATGCTGGATGGCCCGCGGAGATTACACCCTGCCCCCTCCCAGCTGGAGACAGCGGGGTGCGTTTTCCTGCCACTGCCTGCCTGGGCTGGCGGGCAAGGAGGAAAGTGATGGTCTCAGAGGGGAGCAGACAAAAGGGTGCACTTGGTTGACCCTCTGAAGGCCAGGCGCCTGGTGTGTGTGTGTGTGTATGTGTGTGTGTGTGTGTGTGTGTGTGTGTGTGTGTGTGTAGGGAGAAAACACTGGGAAAGAGGGATGAGTAGGAGCAGGAGAAAGACAGGTGAAGCCAGTGGATGAATAGTAACCAGACGGTTGGAAGAAGAGAGCAGAAATTTTAAAGCATTTTGCCTGAGAAATTATAAGTTGAATTTGCAAAAGATGCTGTTTGGGGCGGTCTCTGAAGCTACAATTGTAGAGGAAGGGGCGCAGTGAGTTGGATGGATAAGAAGGTATTTCAGTGAGCGATGGTAAAGTAGGTCTGAAACCTTCACTGAAGTTTATGGCTGGTTTTAGATAATCTCCCTTGACACATCTTCCCAGTACCTACTCCGGAAGTACCTTCTGACTGACAGAAAGAAGTAAAAGGCATATCTACACAAATAAAATGCAGCTAAAATGAAGTTTAAATGAAGCTTTGAGCAGGATTAAATGGCTTGTGTAACTGCTGAATGTTGCTAAAGTACTGTCAGGGCTATAAAATAGCCAGGCAAAAATAAAGGGAAAAAATAATTGTAACAAGAAAATGAAGGCTTTACAAGAACTTCAGTAATGAACACATAACAATTGATGGTATGATGCAGTAATTATTTTCGTATTTACGCCATTAACGATTGTAATTTAACGTTAATGTCCTGGTATTTTATTCCTTCTCATTTGCAGACAAAAGCACATCTGAGACACCATCAGGGAGTAATTTGGTAATATAAAGTCATGAATAGAAAACACTAAACCATGCTCAGAACTCTGACAACATAAAGCGTGAAACAAAATAACCTCATTTGCTGTTTATTATCTGTCTTTATAATTCTGTTTACTATCATTTGCATAAATGAATAGCTAAATTGTATAGTATTTCCCCTTTAGGAAAAAAAATACTTGATGCTTATAGATATACTAGGAGGAAATTGGTAGGCAGGTAATCCTTACATTAAGCATGAAAAATATTTTTTAAAAACTTTGTAGTATGAGAAGCCATCTGGAAATAATCAGAACACAAATTCAGCCAACCTAGGCATGCTTATTTTATTTAATTTGGTTCAAGTAGTTTTTAACAACATACAGGTAAATAGTCAACGGGCAGATCCTAAATGTCTTTTCTCTACCTAATCTTAACCAAACTAAACAAAAGCAATCCAATATACTCTATTTTGTTAATCAAAAAACTCTTTTTTTTTCTAGTCAAACTTTCAAAGTGTAAAGTTGCTGATACTGAAATGGAAAATGTTTATTGGAGAAAGCACAAAACAAAATTCTTTCAGCAGATACTTAAGTTATTAACATTTTAAGACTAACGTCAGTTCACACATTTTAAATATATTGTGCGTAATTTTCACCTTAGGAACTTTTCTAAAAGTTCTTTATTCATATGATTAACAGGATGATTAATATCTGTATTAAAAGATATGAAGTAATATGCCCGCAAAACAGCTGAGTAGAATGTGTAGTGGTTGGGAGGAATCAGTCAATCACACGAATGCTTTAAGAACCCATTTATCTTGCCAGCCACACAAAATATCACAATGATTGAATGCACCTTTTCCAATCCTTACAAATACACTGGCCTTATGTGGAACAGCACAATGAAATCAGTATTACCTGAGAATGGATTCCATGTGGGATTTAAGGACCTTGTATGTATTTTTTTAAGTGCAGAGGCAAAAATAGTCACAAGTGAGTTGTTCATGATTGTAGCAACTGGTGATTCTGTAAGATTAGAGCAAGTTCTTTCTGACTATTTGGCTGGTTACAAACTTGGGAAATGCAATGGTGTGAAGAAATTGCATTTTGAATACAGGTTTAAGTATTATATTCAGCCTTAATGAAACTACTTCTCTAAGTTTTCACAATATTCCAAATATTTCAAAGGCTGTCCAATTTTTCTGTATTTTTAATGTTCTTAATACTATTGTCCTATAGAGAAGTTCTGTAGTTTTTCTTTGTTTGAAAGGCAAGAATCTGACTTTTGGTTAATTTATTTATTTCTGAAACATAGTTATGAAGTGCCCATTATTAATGACCAGATATTGCACTAGGTGCTGGGGATTCAAGGATGAGTTAGCTTCAATCCTTGTATTTAAAAAGTGAGGGAGATTTATGTGGATAAATAAATGTGATAAAATGTAATAAGTGGCAGTGCATCTTAGGGCTTTGGAAGGAGATAACCCGGGTTCAAACTTTATCTCTGCCTTTTCTTAGCTGGGAGGCTTGGATCACATTTTTTTAACCTCTCTGAGCCTCAGTTTTCTCAACTGGTAAATGGGGGAAACCAACATTCCCAGATCATAGAGTTATAAAGATTACATTACATTTTAATTCCTCCATATTCAAAATAAACTCTAGATCCCATACTTTTCAACACCTTTTACTTCATTTCTCTGCTGCATGTCATTGTCGAATTTCTTGAGTCTTGTCTCTCTATATGTTATCTCCTCATCCTCTCTTCTTTTCTATCCATCTTATCCAATGTGGCTTCTGGCTTACCACTTAAGGAGAAAACTTCAGACATAACTATTACTTGATAAGATCAAGTGAGCGGCATTCTAACTCAGTTTCTTGGAACATTTGAAATAGTTCACAGGTTCCTTTTCTTTATAAGTGATCTTCTTTTGGCAAAGTAACTGTGGTGGCTTCTGTGACACTACACATTTTCAGTTTTTTCACATTGCTTTATTATTTCTGACGTGGCTTCATCTTCATTACTCTATCTCTGATTAAAGGTTGGAGATCTTTCCAACTTTGAGGTTTCATCCTGGGTCCTCTTCTTCATATATCCTCTTCCTACCTCTCTCTTTAAGTACATTTTCATTCTCATGGTTTTTAATCCTATCTATATGCTGATTCAATTTATGTCTTTAGTTCATACCTGGCCTCTGAGCTTCAGAAAAATTTATTCGCTTGTCTACCTCTTCATTTGAATACTTTACAAGCATCTACAACTCTTTATGTTAGAAATTAAAGTCTAGGGCAATGAAGGGATAAGGATGCATATGTAATACCTTAATCAATAAGGAAATTACAAAAAAAGAAAAGAAATTAAAGCCTATATTACCCCTATCACCAACACACTAAATTTATTCTTTATTCAGTCTTCCTCATTTTGGGAATGGCATCACCATATACCCAATCATGAAATCCAAAAACTTTATCACGGACACATTTCTTAATTATTCATCATGTACTATGTGTTCTGTGTGAGTGGTTTAGCTGATATATACAGGTAGGCCTATCAGTGTCAGTGGTTTATACCTGCATCTATTCTTATTGGCCAGTGATTTGACCATACCAGCTGATAAGTATGTTTTACTATTATCCCTGCTTATATCTATCTTCCTTTGTTCATTTTCATTGTAACCCCACCCACCCACCCACAGTTCAAGCCAATTATCACCTCTTACCTGTTATTATTTAGTATCACTATTTAAAGCTAAACTAACTTGCAAAATTGAACATCAATAAAGGGCAACCACCTTGTGAGATTTCCTACTAATTTAATACTAAGAGGTTGTATAGAGGAATTCAATTATGGGTGAGGAAATATGCTTGGTTGGCTTCCACACCAAAATAGCAGATTATGGAATTTCAGGTTGTCAAGTTTTTGCTGAATTTCAAATACTATATCTGCATTTAATTTTAGGAAAAGGAAGTCAAATGAAGTTATCTCACTAAAATATTTAATCATAATCTTGAATGGTCTAATTCTTTTCTTTTATTCAATAGAGTACATTTAACCAATAAGCTTATTTGAAATATAATTGATAGTATCGAGAATATTAAATGTTGGTGTACAGATATTTTGACAAATAGTAGCAAATAAAAGCAAAATAATTGTTATAAGTATCATCAGTGTCAAATTAAAAATTTCTCCTTATTTCAGTCCTCCCCTCTTTTGCTAGGAGGCTGGTATTTTTAGCAAAATAGACATCCTTGAGTACATTTAACTTTATATTCACTTCATTTCTGAATTATAAGATTTTATAGGGTAGCAGTGACGTATGTGTAACCATGAAAACAAGGCTCAAGTAATTTCTCAGTGATGTCATTGGCCTTTAAAGATCATGAAAAGTCAAAGCTTCAGTTCTTTAAAGATAGAGGAAATTTCATTCACAAAAAAGGCTCAGTAATATAAGAAAAATTGGTTCAATTGTAAATGTACTTTATATTTTGTGTTAGTTTTAGGATGCTGATCCTGGCTTTTACCTTGGGATTACATTGGGCTATGGACTTAGACTTTCTCTTTTTATTTCTCTCTCTTCCTTCTCTTCTACTATTTGGTTTCTTCTTCCTCCTCTTCCTCTCCCTCTCCCTCTTCCTCCTCCTCCTCCTCTTTCTCCTCCTCCTCCTCCTCTTTCTTCTTTAATTCTCCCTTTTTACTTCTTAACATTCTCTTATCCCTTTCCTTTTTTTCTCCCCTTCTCCCAACCCTCTTCTTTTTTACTGCCTTTCTTTATCATCCTTATAGAAGTAAAAACTAATAAAATAGAAAGATCTACTTGGGCTTCTGCCCTTAGTGTTATCACTATTAGAGGATTTAATCTACCACTTTGCCCCTGCCTTTTGTACTTGGTGCTCTTTGCACCCATCACGTCAGACTTACCCTAAGCACCTGAAAATTCTTGCCTCAGTTTTCCCTATGTCAAGAAGTAAATATATAAGAGGTGGAAGAAAGGGATTGGCAGAATTACTTTGTGTGTTCACACTATAGTATTCTTGAATTACCCCTTTCCAATAAGTTGTCTTTATCACCAGATGATATAAAGGTAGCATGCCTGTTTCCTACACTTTGGTACCCTTTTTAAGATGCATGCCCATCTTTACAGTGATGATAACTAGAATAAGGATTTAAACAACACTAATATTTATTGAGTGCTTGCTATGCGCCAGGCTCTGTGCTAAATGCTTGACACATGTTATAGAGATACTATACTATAAATAGACTAAACAAGGTCAAATTACTTCAATAAAGTTTGCAGAACTAAAAGTGTGGGAGTGGCAACTCAAATTTTCTTAGCTGCTGTGCTCTATGCTATAACAGAGGTACTTTCTCAGTATCACCCAGGTTCTATAACTATGAGTACATTCATATTTATAGTGAACTCCAAGGATACACTGAACCCATAGTATCTGCTTGAATAGGATGTACTTCCAAGAAACGAGTGGTGTGGAGAATGGCATTCATTGGCCCTGTGGGCTTACCTTGTATGGAGGACAGTCAAGTAAATCTTAAGGTTAGATCCTTCATAGGAAAGTATGATAAAGCCAACTTAGTATAGTCAATCTCTCTTGAGATGACTCAGCACCACAGGCTTTGAAAGAGACTTAAGCAGCTTCTGGGAAATGCCCTTCTTTCTCTTTCAAGGCAATGAACTTTTTAATTTTGGGACAAACATGGTATATAGAGATTATTTTTGTGTGATAGTGAATGGAATAGACATTGGTTGTGAACAGAGGATACATAAGATAGCATGGTGCAAGTAAAATGAGCCTTGACCAAGAATGAGCAAAACTGAACCTCCTATTCCATAAACTGAGGCAATTGCAATCAGGTGGGCTCTGTTATTATTATTTTTTGCAGTGTTAATGCCTATAATTCTATGCATGGAGAGGTACTGAATATAAAAGAGAGGACAGTTTATAATGAATACTGAGTGTCTTACCACAGCTTTTAAAATTAATTCTGTGTTCTAATAAAATTCATTTCTAGGTTGAATTACATGAGAGAAGGTGCAGTAAAAAAACATGAGCTCTCCAACAGCTTCCTGACTATAACCTTGTTTCCATTGCTGATTCACTAGCAAGGCTGGTCTTATTCAAATGTTAATCATATCATAACACTTGTTGTGTCAAAGTCTCCCAATGACTTCTGACCTCTCACTCTTACAAAAGCCTAAGATCTTACAGTGACCTATGAGGCTCTTCATGATTTACTAACCTGTTACTCCTCTAATCCTATTTACTCACCTCATCTGTTGAATGAATGAATGAATGAATGAATAAGTGAATGAATGAACAATAGTGAGTGAATGAGGAAATATTCAAGGTGCTCAATAGTGTTTATTGAATAAATAAAGAAGGGGAATACTTGGTTTTAATGAAGATACTGGAGAAATTAAGCTTAGAAACAGAAGGCATAGGAACAATTTGGTGAGTAAATGAATACAATGAAAGCAATATATCAGCCCAGCTGGTATAGCTCAGTGGTTGAGCATCAACCCATGAACCAGGAAGTCACAGTAGGGTTACAATTAGGGCACATGGCTGGGTTGCAGGCTCCATCCCCAGTAGGGGATATTCAGATGGCAGCTGATCAATGATTCTTCTCATCATTGATGTTTCTATCTCTTTCTCTCCCTCTCTCTTCTTCTCTCTGAAATCAATTAAAAACATATTATAAAATAAAAGCAGTGTATCTGAACTGCTCGTTGCTGACTTTGAGTTTTTAAATTTATGTATTTACTTAACAAGTGTTTATTGAAGCTTTACTATATACCAGGCACAAATCTAAAGGCTGGATGTCTAACAGTTAACAAGAAGTGAAAAATCACTGTCCTCATGTGGCTCATGACCTATTAGGAGATATATATTACAATAAAGTAGACAAAATTATAATTTCAGGTAACAGCATACCCTATAAAGAAAACTTCAGCATAGAATTGGGAGCAGGATAGGTTTCATTGAAGATTCCATACCCTACTAGTATTAAACACTGAATTATGTGGTCATCTGACCTTATTTCTCTTTTGATGAAAAATGGTACTGATCTCAGAGATGCATATAGTTTAAACAGTCTTGTATTGAGTGATGTGTTTTTTGTTTTGCTTAAGATTTTTGCATAGTAAAGTAAGGCTTCCTATTAAAATATCATTTGAAAACCAGAGTTTGACAAAAGTATGTCCCTAATTGATGGCTTGTGTGAATATGCTCTGCATTTAATTTTAAAGCTGTAGCATGTGTTCCACTGATACAATAGCATAAATCATTTAATAAAGTCAAATTTAGTGTAGAAAGTTTTCTTTTTCTTGCCCCACACATCAATACATTCAATGTTACATTTACAAGAGATCACTGTGAAAATTTTAAATTGAAGAGATTCAGTTTTCATGCAATTTTTACATTACTTAATTTTCTCAGTTCCAATTTTTTTTTGTATTTTATGTTTTGTGTTAATTTGTTATGGCAGTGATAGAAAACAAAAACAGCCCAAAATCAATACGATTGACTTAGAAACAAAAGTGATTAATGACAAAGTCTCACCAGCAAAGAAATAATGATTGCTGTGGATGAAGCATTCAGTCTTTCTGATGCCACCCTCTGGGGTAACTAGTGACCGTGGCACCTGCATTGGTACTTCATCACTGCCTTAACAAGTTAGCACAAATGTAGTGGTTTAAACTCTCCACAAATGTACTATCTAATAATAGTTTCTATTATTCCAGGCTTGTTTGAGTACTGTGTATAGAGTTTCACAAGGCTATATAAATCAAGGTCTTATCCAGCTTGCGCTTTTATCTAGAGATTCTAGAACATAATTTGCTTTCAAGCTCATCCAAGTTGTTGGCAGAATTCAGTTTCACGTGGTTGTAGGACTGAGGTCCCCATTTCTTTCACGATGTCCTTGAGGATTGGTCTCAATTTCTAGAGACATTTCTTGGCTCATGGACACCTACATCATCAAAAACAGCAATGATGAGTTCAGTTCTCATCAAGCTTCAAATATACCTGGCTTCCCTTTCCCCACATCTCTTCAATCTCTAGCCAGAGGAAGTTCTTTGCTTTGTAAGGGCCTCTGTGATTAGATAGTTCCCTGCCTGATAATTCAGGGCAATCTTCCTGTTTTAAGGCCAACTGATTAGTAATCTTAATTAGATCTGCAAAGTCCCATTTGCCAAGTAAGGTAGTGTTCACAGGAGTGATGGCAGAGGGGCCAAAATTTTGCCTATCACAGAGCCTATGAGATCTCCCTCTGTGAAATATGATTGCCAACTGAGACAGACTATATCACCTGTCAACTAGATTGCTTGGCAAACAAACTTTTGGTGAAGTGGAAAATGCTGTTGCTCTAGTAGATTCTGTAACAGAGCCACTGCAGATTAAAGAAATTTACGGTATGAAAACAAAACTCAAATATTTAATTTTGTAAGGCATGGCTTTTAAAAAGCAAGCTTAAGTCACCAAAGGGACTTTCAGTCCTGGGGTGCAATATTGAAATGCCTTCAGTTGGGAGGAGTCAAGAAGGGAGGCAGCCTGGATGTGTGACAATAGTAGTGTGGATTGAGACCCTTAAGGAGGCAGCTCTACTTTAGTTCCAGCTACTTGCTTTACTGGGGAGCAGTTTCAGTCCAGTAATGGCAAATATCTGACTTGAAATGGTGACATAGAAATCTAGATTTTTGCTGGAATCTGGACATCTGTGGGAAATCTCCAGGTTTTCTTTTTATGCCAACAAAATCAAAATTGAAAATAATAGGAATACCCAAATGTATGTGGGGACTAAATTGGACATGTGGGCTGCCAGTAAGCAACTTATGGTTTTACTCATACTGAGTAAAGTGTATGTTTGAATAAAAAAGTATTCAATATGATGGAAAATAATTCAGGAACTGGTATTTACCAAGATATTAAAGTACTCAAATAGAGTAAGACTAGGAAGTTTTGGGCTCTAGCTTCCAGATGTAACAGTGCCTTTAGTAGTCTTTTAACTTTTTTTACTCATAGTAAAAAATAAAGAACAAACAGATAAGGAAGGTAATTGATGCTATAATTCTGTTTCCCAAGTCTTGAGCCTCACACAAGAGTGTAGAATATCATTATATTGGTTTAGACTCTTCATGTTTACACAAGTGAAAGATGTCAGGGTAGAGTGTGATGAGTCATCCACTGAATTAGAAAAAGTCTGAAGGAATAGTTTGGATAATTCAAGCACGGATCCTATTCGCACAACATTACATTTATCTTTAGAGATAGGGAGACTGTTCTTTAAAAAACAAAAAACAAAAACCAATATAATATTTTACAAAGTATAAAACAGCAAGAAAAGACTAAAAAAGTTTATTGTACAAATTGAATCTGAGATTCTTAAGGGTTTTATAAATGTCTCTTACTGAGTAGGAGCAGGGCATCTGATGCTATAATGGCTGGCTCTGTGAGTCAAACTAATAGGACCTTAAAATAGGGCTCTACCACTCACTAGACATGTGATCCTTGGGAAGATTATTTCACTTCTCTAAGACTCCACCTTCTCACCTGCAAAATGGAATAATGCACATCTAACTCAGGTAATTATGAGGATTAAATGGACTGATGCATTTATTTTTTTAATATATTTTATTGATTTTTTTACAGAGAGGAAGGGAGAGAGCTAGAGAGCTAGAAACTTCGATGAGAGATAAACATCGACCAGCTGCCTCTTGCACACCCCCTCCCGGGGATGTGCCTGCAACCAATGTACATGCCCCTGACCAGAATCGTACCCGGGACCTTTCAGTCCGCAGACCGATGCTCTACCACTGAGCCAAACTGGTTTCGGCTGGACTGATGCATTTAAGGCTCTTGAGTTATGATTATAGGATTCTAGATCTGGGCACCCAACATTTTATCAATTGCCATCTGTTCTCATGGAAATTGATAAAATGTTGGTTGCTCAGATCTAGAATCCTATAATCAGTTCTCAGGCTATGGATTTAAAAAATGACAGAATGTATAACTGACTAGATAGGACCATGTTTATCTGTCCCTTATTAGATGAGGCAAAACTTTTAGACTTGGTGCCTCAGGACCCAAATATAGTGCTGCTTTTACAACACTCCAGATAAGCCACGTGACTATGGGACTGACACCTGAATTCTCTGAGCTTTACATTCCCTTTGGAAAAAAATAGAAAAGCAAGTTTTCTAACTCACAATGATCTTGAAGTGATTGTTTGAGGCAATGTATATAAATGCTTTGCATAGATTTGGAATCTAAATTGTTAGTACTTGCTACTTCTCCTACTGGGCTATTTTTTTGGTTTGCCATGAATAAGAGCAAAGAAAAAATGTGAAGATGACACTCAGCATAGCTACTATTAAATCTTTTAATAAATGTTTATGGAGCATCTATCCTCTTTCAGTGATACAAGGAGCAGGGGACAAAAACTAAATACAAACACAAACCCATGACACAGTCCCTAACCTATTGGAATTCTTGTTCTAGCCAGGACCATAAACACCATCATACATTGTGATACACACCTTGATTCAATTTCTTGGAAAGTGTGGTGGAGATCAATGGGGCAGAAGTTTTGGGAGAGAATCCAGGAAGACATCCTACATGAGTAATCATTACAATATATTTTAGCTTGAGATCAGCATCCAGGAGATGTCCCAAAAGACAAAAGCAATCAACCACACAAACCAAATGTCTCCCCATTTGCTTTCTGGAAGTTCAGTTACTGTATACTCAATTGAACAATTCCATGGATGTTCCCCAAAATTTCCACCTTCAATCACATTTCTAAAAGTATCGCTTCTATAAGATTTCAAAATACAATTGGAAAAGGAGCGATCTGCCTTCCCCAGCCCCCGTGGTAACACCAATGTAGATCATATATAAAGAAAGCATGTGCCAGCCCTTTTCTTTAGTCACAGCACAAGGCCACGTGTTGGTAATTGCTCAGAACCCCTGTTTAGATGAGCGAGTGTCACTGTAACCTTCTGCAAATGCTGTAGTGAATCAAGAAGTCCTTAATTAACCTAGGATAGTCCAGAAGGTGTGTTGTTGCCGTTTTAGTAACTGTGAAATACCACATAGTATTTTGGTAAGTTCTCTAAGAACTAGATTTCAAAGAATAAAAAAAATTAAAGCAACTGTATAATAACCCTTTACATCAAAATTGAATATTATTGTGTCCATCTCACATTTTAGATGAAGAGAAAAATTAGGCCAACAGAAGGCAAATAAATTATGATTCTAATCCTAATGCCTTGCTTTGAAAGTACCTCTAATATAAAAATAAATAAAAACTAATAAGGTTATTTAATATTAATGAAATTACTAGCAAAAATATTTCATAATTAAAAACAGCAGTTTTCTCTATTAATAATAATGAATGAGAAATAGGTTGAGAAAGTATAAAATACACAAATTTTAGAAATTATCACCTTAATTGTATTTAGTAATGAATATATTTTGTGACTTTTATCTCTGTCGTCTTTTATAGTACAGCATGGAGCTAGTAATTAAATTTATACATGAAAGAACTTATTGAAAACTGCCCATTATTTTAGTTGTAATAATTTAATAAATTTTCTTAACAGAAAATATCTTTCTGGATCTTTGTTTTTAATTGATGTTGTCTATTTTTGTGCTCCAGAGGCCTAATGATGCATTAAGAAGTCTTCATTTTTGTTAGTTTGATTTTCTATTGAGCAACATTTGTGACCATAATAGAATGAAGTAAGGAGGGGAAAGATTGAGACTGCCCAAGATTGGCTACAGTTATGGAAATAAGCAGATGATAAGGAATAATTCAGGTTATTTTCATTTTTTGTCCTTATAAGAGATTCATTATATTTATATATAACACATAGAAACTATCCGATTATAAATTCAGAGCTATAGTTAGATCAGCATATTAAAAGCTACTTCAAAATGAAATTATTTTATCATTTTGAGTTCTTTATTTTCCTTATAGAAAAATAAATTCCAATTGAGCTGTAAATTATCGAGGATTATCTTCTCTCTTTAGAAGAGTGAGAAATATGAATATTATTTTGATTTGGGGTTTGAGGGAGTTATCTTATTAGCACCAGACTCCCTCAGCCAATAATCTCACGACTATGGGATATATATTAAATCCTGTTCTATTTATATTCTTTGGCAGGTCGTTATTCATTGTTATTGTGGAGATTTTATTAAGTAATAGTTCCCTTGAGAAATCATGGGTGCTTTTTCGAGGTCACGGTTTCCTCTCGTCAGTTAAGAGGGGCCATACATCCTCTCTTCAGTTAAGATCCCACCCTATACCCATTTTCTTTAACACATACTTTATTTGGTAAGGTTTCTGACACTCCTTTCTTCCCAGAACTTAAGAGTGATAGATCACTCTTTATTTTGTGAAGTAAAATTGATTAGAGGAAACGATAAACATAATTCTTTAAGCATGAAACCCAATATATTTTGAATACTTGGCTGAGCTGCCATGGCGATCCTCAGATGTGCATTCTCCAGGGACTGCTGAGCTGGGTTGTGCCAAAGGCCTCCTGGTAAACACTCCACACAGTATTTCTTCTTGCGGTAGGAGGAATTTCACCCTTGGCCTCTTATTATTGCTTTGCTGGGATGTGGCAAAAATCCATCACCTTCCACATACTAATACCTGTTTGTTGCTGTCCAGTCATTGCCAGAAGGAGAAAATCAGCTAATTTGGTAGTTGTTTTTTTTTTTTTTTTAAATCTACCTAGAGGTTTTAATAATAGCTATGTTTTTAAAAATTGGATTAATTAAGGAATACTGCTAAGCAAAGAATCACATATTAGACTTTATTAGGTTTCAAGGCCCACACAGAGGCAACTCTCATTTCTAAATCTATGTGGCACTATTTAGCAATATAGCAATCTACTTTCAGGTAGAAATAGATAAGAGGACATGGATAAGAGCACAGCTTTGGGGAGTGCCTAACACATGGATTTGAAAAATCAGAGTCTTAATTTCAAATGTTTACTGCTTACTAATTGTGGGACCATAGACAAGTAACTTCATTGTTCTTCATTTCCCCCCCCTCACCTATAAGAGATATAGTTGCACCTACTTGTGATAATTTGTTGAATTTAAATAGGCAAAATACCTGGAATGTTTCAGCCTCATTATAAAGGGAGTTCTATACACTTATTTCCTTCATGAGCACATGTCTATTTGAATCAAAGACCTACCTTCTACCTGCCCACACAACAGCAAAATAACGTATCAGAGCAGTGTGAAAATTAGGTAAGCCTTTGACTGCTCTGAATGTGGTCCTCAGACAGCAGCATCAGCATCACCAAGGAGCTTGTTAGATATGCAGAATATTGGTACAACCCTGGACCCGCTGTGTCATAACCCGCTTTTTAACAAGGTCTCTAGGTGATGGTGTGCACAGCAAAGTTTGAGAGGCGTTGAAATGGACCACTCCATTTTTTTTTCCTGACAAATTCTATCCACTGTGCTATTGCTTATTCAGTTCTTTTCACCATTCACTTGTTTTGGTGGGATGTCTGCAGGGATAGACATGCCCAGGGTGTTCTCTCAGCATCTGGACCTTGGGGCCAATAAACGCATGTGCACTTCCACACATACCAATGGAACGTCCCTCAGTCTAAGGCCTGGCACAAGTAGAGGCTCAATAAATGTTTATTGAGTGAAATAAAACAGCCAACAGTCAGACAAGCAGACTCTCCCATCTGCTCTGCAGATGCCCAGCAGCCCTAGAAGGGCCTGGAGAGAGATGGATGTGCTTGAGGTCTTTGCCAGGAGGCATTACCCATGCCCAATGGGGAGCAGCGTTTGGCTCACCACTGCTCTTGCCAGGAGATCTGCTGAGGTTCTGAATGCTTGTCAAATGTGTGCAGCCAGGACAAAGGACAGGGAGCTGCCTTTCTTCCTCCTTTACCCTCCCTGGCAAGGCTGATGCCACAAAGCTTTGGGAGCAGTGTTCTCTTGGTGATGTCTTTCTTGCTTGTAAGGGACAAAGGAGTAGGTACAAGGGCATTGCGTCAGGGTTATATTTCCCCACCTCTGTGATTAACTGGGCAAGGTTTCCAAATTTCTCTATGGGTTTCAGGGTTTCAAATTTCTAAGTTGCTGGTTCATAGGCTGGCATAGGGTGTTTGCAGTAGACGGGGGGAATCCTGAGAGCTCATATTACCCAAGGGAAAATGAAATGGAGAGAGAGCTCACTGTTTTGGGCACTGGTAGAAACAGGAAACTAGGTTCATGAAGGTTTGGGAAATGACCTTAAACAATTCAAATATGGGATTTCTCTGACCTATAACATTGTGATAAATACATTTAGATCACATGTTAGACACCTGTATTAGAGTGTATTTCAGTGAAGTTCATACCAAGGTCCCAGAACCCTTGGGATCTGGAATCTGCCTCCCCAGTGAGTTAGCCCTCTAACACACTTCTTTCTCCTTCCTTCCATGACCAGTCTTGGCAAAAATGTCATTAGGAGACTTCTTTTGATCCATCTCATCTTACTAGAATGATTGTTTTAACCTTGGAAATCTGATGAACTCAGAATGACCAATTTCTTTGTCTTCCTCTTCAGCAAACTTCTCTACTTTTACTGCAATTTCCCCCCCGCCTCCTATACAGGGATCCAGACTCTTATTTACCCAACATGCCAATTCCAGATAAGAGTTAGGAGGGGAAGAATCCGATTAGCACAAATAAAAGAGTAAAATGGCCCCCAATCCTTTGAGGATTTTTTTTCTTTCTAACCTAGATGTAATTTTTTTTTTTTTCATGGGAATATGGAGCAATCTGAGTGACATATTTAGCATATAACAGATTTTGGGGTAAAGGAGATGTTGGTCAGTATAGTCCTTTGTCTAACACCAGCTGTAGTAACAGACAAATCCCCACTTCTTAGCAGCTTAATAAAATTTGATCTTATTTAAGATGTAGATAAGAGTATAATTATGACATATCTGGACTGAGGAGAAGCAGTAGGTCCATACAGTCATTCAGAGACCCAGCCTGACATAAGCCCTTGGTCTTTTTTTGTGTAGTTTCCTAGTTTCCCTAGGGATTTGCATCCAGTTGGCAGATGTGGCAAGAGAGACAGGGTCATAAATGGGAGGTATTTGTGGGGTAGACCTTGGGGAGGAATGCAGGACTTCTGCTCAGTTCACAGTTAATCTAAAATGGATTCACATAGCCATGCTTACCTGCAAAGGTGGCTGGAAAATGAAATCTAGCTGGGTGCCCAGTTTGGTGATCATCCATTCATCATTTCTGCAACAATAATAATAAATAAAAAGCTGCCCTGTTCCTTTTGCTTCTTTCTCCTGCGACTCCCCTGAGAAGTTTGACATGACCTCCCCCTCCTGAGAGTCACATTTCTGCAGCAAAAAGCCCCCCTCCACCCACCTGAAGAGCAAGAATAGAGTCTTGGCAAGCCGCATTTTGACGGTTGCCAACAATTAATCCAAACTCAATTTCCTGTATTTTAGAAGGATGTTGTGAGAATTAATGAATTATTTTGGGTGATTATCCTCCCTTTGATCATTGTCTTCATCCTGTGCTCTTACGGTTTACACATACAAGCACAGACTTATACAAAACCTCGCTGAGAGGCAGAGAGCTTTTCATTATCCCGCCGACCCCGGGAGGAAGCGGAGGGGCTCACCAGTTCAAAGACACATTCTCTCCAGTGCAACAGGATCCTTCCTGCACACAGCACCCTTTCCATTATTACAATGTTTTTGAAAAGCTATAATTTTATGAAGAGAAAAGATAAGACGAGAATGATGGCTTAACGTCTTTCTTATTTGTATGCTGGCTCTGGAATCGGCCTGTTGGGTGACTTTGAGCAAGTCAAGAAACCACTCTGTGGCCCATTTCCCTGGTCTGTGAAACAGAACTCATCATCACCGCTACCTCCTTGGTGGTTGTGGGGAGTAAATAAAATAATGGATGTTAAGTGTTAAAGCCACTCCCTGGAATGTAGCTTGTGCTTCATAGATGTTAGCTATTATTTATTTGTTTGTTTTGCAGGAGAATTGGTATCTGGTTCAGGGAATGCAAAGAAGAAGTCACAGTGTATCCAGCCTTATGTTACCGGCAAAACTAAAGGGGAGATAGAACATGCGCCGGCAGCATTGCGTATTTGCAGAAGGGAATACGTTGCTTTTTAGTAAGATGCTCAGGTAGGAATGAAACTTTCTTAGGAGCCAGGCCCAACATAAGCACCCTCATTCAGAGGCTGCAGGGACTCTTGCAAAGCTAGGATTCTGAGGTCTGGCTGCAGGTGCTGGCTGTGTCCAGGGGTCTTAAGGGAACTGTTGAGGAGTCCAGAGTGGCTGCTTCTCATGGAGATAAGACATATGTCCCTTGAGCCAGTGCAAATGCTCTTCACTATCAAAGACACAGCTTTCTGTCCTTGCTGGTGAAGGGAAGGTGTTTCATCCATTGGGCCAATGAATCTGCATAGCTTGGGAGCAAATGAATTTTCTTTGTCTTTTGTGGTTAAAATGATATGAAATATATAAATAAAAGTGGGAGTAGAGGATGCATTACAGGCTCGGGGGAGATTAAGCAGTTGTCTTTATACACAGGATGCAGGTTTAACAACCTCTAACAGTCTCTACATGCAGTGCTCCTCAGACTTCACTGGGCGAAAAAGTCACCAGGGGCTTTAGGCAAAACATGGATCCTGATCCAGCCGGTATAAGATTCTGCATTTCTAACAAGCTCCCCTGTGATTTGTGTGCTGCTAGTTGGGACTCACCCTCTCAGAAGCAAAATACTACATTGTTTCATTGGTGAGGTTTGGTTTCTTGGAGGACAGGGCATGGAATAAAGGAGTGGTTCTTTGGCCCCTTGAGTGCGGCTCTTCCACAAAATACCATGGCCTGGGCGAGTCTATGTTGAAGAAGTGGCGTTAGAAGAAGTTTAAGTTTAAGAAATGTAGCTCTCAAAAGAAATTTCAGTCGTTGTCCTGTTGATATTTGGCTCTGTGGACTAATGCGTTTGCCACCCACTGGAATGAAGGGAGCGGTTTCTTCCAGAATGGAGAAGCTGGGAGCCTTTACAAGAGGAAGTAGCTCACTAAGTGTGATCCTAGCTAGTCAGCATCAGCATCGTGTGGGGAAATATTAGGAATTCAAAATGTTAGTCTTCAACTTCATATCTCCTCACCGGTCCCTAATCTTTTTAAGGGTGAGACCCAGCAGTCTGTGTTTATAAGCCCTCCAAGGTGATTCTGACACAGCTAAAGTTTAAGATCCAGGGCACTGGAGCAGCTGACCCTGGTTTTGAAAGGTCAGGTGATGATGTCACCAATCCTACAAAATGATCTGGGCTCCTGAAGCACGCCTCCTGATCTCAGTTTCAAGATTCCTTGGGCAGTTATGACCTGGAGTAAAAGGATTAGGTGTGGAGAAAGATTGTTCTTCAAGGTCTCGGCTTGTGACATGAATTCTTCTACCCTTATCCCTCTTTCCAAATGCGCCTCCGAAATAATGTCTGGGAAACTGTTTCAGGGTGCAGTGATCCCTATGTGGCTGTGTCTCAGGTCTTCCCATTGAGAACGCCCTTTGGTTGAGGTATTGGGATCGATAGGGTGGCTAACTGTCCAGGTTGCCTGAGACTCAGAGTTTTCCCACAGCACAGACTTACAGTGCGTACACCAGGTTCCGGACGGTGGGTCTCCCTAAGTGTGGCCAAGAGCTGATACAGCTTTCTAGGGGGAATCACCTGGACATCTCCTTAAAACGCAAGCTAGGATTCATTCAGTGTGTGTAAGTGGAAGCTGAATTTCCAACGAGCCCCGTTGACATCCTGCTACTGGTCTGTGGATAGCAAGGCAACATGTCACCCTTGGAAAACAAAATTGGCCAGTGTGCAAACACATTGGATTCCCCATAACCACTTATACTGCAAACAGGCTGCTCAGCCCTGACAAATTCAGAGAGAATTTTATTATTTTATTTATTTTTGTCTTTTTAAAAAATACTATTGTCTTTTTACAAGAGTATTACATAAGTCTTCCTTTCCCCCCAATTAACCTCTTCCAGCCCACTCCTGTCCCCAGGCCATCACCACCCCATTGTCTAAATTCAGGGGTTATGCAAATATACATATAAGTTCATTGGTTGATTTCTTTTCACCCATCTTCCCCTGCCTTCCCAATTCAGAGATAATTTTAGGGTTATCTCCAAGGCTCCAGGATTGTGGACTTACTTTCAAATATATAGTATCAATAAATCTGCCCTTCTGGTCTATAGATCTTTAACCCATGACACTCAAAGAGAGATCAACAAAAGAACTTGTATGCATGCATATAAGCCTAACCAATGGGCACAGACACTAAGGGGGTGAGGTCATGAGTTGGGGGTGGGAGGAGCAATGGGTGATATGGACACATATGGAATACCTTAATCAATAAAGAAAAAAAACCAACTAAACAAACAACAACAATAAAAATCTCTTTTTAAAAATTGTTCTTTACAAGGAGAGGTGACTGCTGTTGACCCATAACTAGAACATTCTCAAACCTCTTGATTTCTCAGATTGTGCTTGAGTGTTCCTTAATGCTTTTTCTTGTTGGAGCTGAGCTTCTGCAAATGACCTGGGATGGTGTTTCTGTTACTTTTGGTCTTGTCTCTGCCTCACAAGTGGTGCGTGTGTCCTTCAGTTTACAGCTGTGGTGGACCACAGGGTGTTCTGCTGTTTGCAGTGTTTCTGCTTTTCAGCATAATGAGTTTGCTTTATTCATATCCCCTGTACTAATTGCAACACAGCAGCACATTCTATATCCCATCTGTTTTCATGATTGATTGTCTCTTACTTCAGAATGTCCTAGAGAGTTACTTTAAAAAATCTGACTTTAGTGTGACCTTAAAGAGCATCATAAATTGTATTTATATCTAGTTATATCAGTCTATGCCTTATGACCACCCAGAGCACAATAAATAATTTATTTGATGTTGATTATGTCAGTTTTCCTCACTGTCTATTTTGGATAGACATGCCTTGAGCTTGTTGCCTTGTGACACCCACTTCATTCTGCTTAAATCCCCTCAAATTGGTCTTTCTGGCTACATGCCTATCTGTTCATAGATAAAGTAAGAATTTTGTGTCTGTGGTAGAGTTTAGTAATGTTCTCAAGAAGCTGCTGGTCATAGGACTTTCTGATGATGTGTAAAGTTGTTTTGATGGATAGTTAATTCTCATTATTCATGGTAGTTATTGTCTGTAGAGACACTTCAAACGGTAGTGATTCAACATTTATATACTTTAGCATGTGATCACCACAATAAATCTAGTATAACCATACTCTTGCTAGCTGACTTTCTTTAGGCTATGAAAGGGCAAAAATTCATTGACTCCACTCTCAGAATAATAAACGCATTTGCCTTTAGCTGTTGAATGACAGCTGGAAGCATGTTGTTAGAGATGTGTCTTTTATACCTGAAGGTACATCACCTGGGCCACACCTTCTCCTACAGTAGTACTCAGAGCTCTCATGGTATGAACCAACATGGCAGCAGGCTTTTGTTGGATACAATATATGTAACACTGAGGCCAGTGTGTGAATCCCTGTGTTTCAAGGTGCTTTACAATCTCCACAATGAAGGATGCTGAAATACAAAATGGTAAACATTAAGTGTCTAAATAGAGAATATTTGTTAGAAAATTTCAAAACCACTGAGGATTGCTGTTTTTTTGTTTTGTTTGGTTTGGTTTTTGTCTTCCTTTAGACTATCAGTTCCATATCTATCTTTTTTACCAAGGTGCCCCAGTACCTAACACATAGTAATGACTCAAAAGTATTTACTGAATGAACATGAAAGTATTTGAGCTGGTGTCTCAAGGCCTTACTTAGATCAGTTTTTCAAATGCTGTTAAATAAATTTTCATGATGCATTTATCAAGTGGGATTATATTTCACAAATCAATTGCTTATGTCTCAGACATACATTCTTTAGCGTGGGTATATGTTACCCTCCGCCCAATATTTTATTATGAAATATTTCAAATATACAGAAAGGTTAAAAGAATTTTATAGTGAATAGCCACCATCCATATTTTTTGATGCATTTCAAAGTAAATTAAAGACTCAGGGTATGCATAACATTAACTAGACTTCTGCTTTTATTGATATTATTATTGCCAGCATCACAGATTTCCCCTATTTCCTCCCATTTTGCCCCTTTCTCTCTCTTTTTTTTTAAAACATATTTTTATTGATTTCAGAGAGGATGGGAAAGGGAGAGAGATATAGAAATATCAATTATGAGAGAGAATCATTGATTGGCTACCTCCTACACACCTCCTACTGGGGATCGAGCCCACAATACAGGCATTTGCCCTTGACTGGAATCAAACCCAGGACCCTTCTGCCCAAAGGGTGACACTCTGTCAACTGAGCCAAACTGGTTAGGGCCCATTTTGCCCCTTCCCACCCAGCCTCTTCCCTACTCCAGGCCTTCACAACATTATTTTCTTGATGTGACTTTTTAAGTTGTTTGTTTAATAATTCCTTTATCTGTAAAATTATAGTGTGGAAAATTTCTATTACCCCTTCAGATGAAATTTCTGTGGTTTTTGTGAGTCCTTAATCCCTGGCTTAGTTTGGAGGGGGTTCGAGTGTGGGACAAGTTAAGAATAAACTGTAAGTTTTGAACCTTGGACCAGGAAAGTTTTACTGGAACACAGCCACACCCATTTGTTTATGAAGTTTCTGAGAGTAATTTTATGCTACCACGATAGAGCTGAGTAGTTGTGAGAGACCATCTGGCCTGCAAAACCCCAAATGTTTACTATCTGGACACATTTACAGAAGAAATTTGCTGATCTCTGCTGTAATTAAATAAAAATAGACTGGGATGTATCTGGAAATCAGAAGAAGTAAAAATTTTAAAATATTGGTAAAACCAAAACCCGGTTTGGCTCAGTGGACAGAGTGTTGGCCTGCGGACTGAAAGGTCCCGGGTTCGATTTCGGTCAAGGGCATGTACATTGGTTGTGGGCACATCATCAGTAGGGGGTGTGCAGGAGGCAGCTGGTCAATGATTCTCTCTCATCGAGGTTTCTAGCTATCTATCCCTCTCTCTTCCTCTCTGTGAAAAAATCAATAAAACATATATTTTTTAAAAATATTGGTAGAATTGGCAGAAGAGAAGGGGGCAGTTCAGTAGAGATTTCAAGTGTAAGGGCACCTTTAAGTAAGACTCTGTTCTCTAGGTATGTTTTTCCTGTTTTGGTTTGTTTGTTTGTTTTTATTGAAAAAGGGATAAATGATAGTGACTCAAGGAATATCAGCTTTTGCTAAAATATGCTGTAACAAACTGACTTCAAATCTCTATGGCTTTCAACAGCAAATACACTTTCCCTCCCTAAGTCACCTTAGGTTCTGCCCGGTGTTGTCTTCTCTCTGGACTCAAGCTGACAGGGCCTCCTCTATCTGGGTCAATGCCAGTCTTATGATAGTAGAAAGAGAGAAAGGCAAAGCATCAACTGACTCTTAAAACTTCTACTTAAAAATGATCCTTACCACCTCTGCTTATATTTCATTGGACAGAGTAAGCCATATAAGCAAATCTGGGTTCAACAGGATGGGTCTGTTTAATACTTCTACTGGGAGAGGAAGCAGATAAATGTGAACAATAGTGCACTCTTCCTCACTGGGGTAATAAGGTCAAGAGATTTTTGTTGTTTAAGAGACTAGCTTTAGTAGGTTTGGAGGCAGAGAGAAGAAACCTATGAAGAGAGAAGGAAGTGCTTTCTGAATGATAAATGTTCCTTGCTGTTATTCCTGGTAAGGGCAGATTTTCAGCTGCATAATGTGAGGTTCTGGGTCTGGGGTTAGGCCTAGAAATCCATGCCAGTTGAAGTGAAGGATGTAGCTAAAGTTAAGAATCATCTGGACAGATTGTTAAAATACAGATTATGATGGGGATGAGGTGAGAAATTCTGTATTTCTAACAGGCTCTCAAAGGATACTGATTTTGTCTGTCTGTAGACTACACTTAAGTAGCAACAATCTACATCACCAAGTAGTCTGAAATAAAACAGGGGAACAGGTATTCATTAGCAAACGATCTGGATCAACTAGGTAAATATTGAATCCAATGGAAATAAGGTACCTGTTCTGAAATGCTGAGCATTTTTAGTCAGTGTTTAGAAAATCTCCAATCAGAAAAGAATATGACTTTGAGGGAGGGTGTACTTTTGAATGACAATGAACAGATCAGATAGAGTTGGGGTCGTGATTGGCAGTAAGAGAATGGGTAGAACAAGAGGTATGGCCAGAGAAGAGTGAGGTACTAATTTTGAGATGGAGTAGTTGCATCCACTGACTTAGCCACTGCCATTCTGCCAACAGCCTATTTGTAATGGAATATGAGCCAGATGAAACATCAATACTCTTCGATCACAGACGGGATGCCAGAAACCGGCAATAAATGTGTTTTGAGCACTCAAACATGAACAGCAGTTGTCAGAATTCACATCTTTAGATAGTAGCAAATGACGAAGTACAGTTAATAAAAACCATTCAGCAATTTCATGGCTATGAAGTATGTTTCATTTGAGTTTTGATTGTCATAAATATCTTGCTAGTTAAATCTTCAATCAAAACTACAACTGTGGGCTTTGTCATTTGAAGAAAAAATTTCAAGGTGAAATTATTCTCTAAAACTTCTTAAACTCCCTAGCTTTTTTTTTTTTTTTTTCCAGTATAGTTTCTTTAAAAAATAAAATCTGTAGTGTTTTGAAACAGATGAATTCACTCTTTGTTAGTTCCTCTTTTGATGACATTAACAGAAGTGTCTTGGTCATGATTAATAAGAGGAAGCTCATGCTTATGTTTCAAATATGTCTTCACTTCTACATGAATAACTCTTATATTTAAGTTTTGTATCATGCACATCTGGCATGGAATTCCGATCCTGCCATCTGCTTGCTGGGATTTCAAGGGCAAATGTTTAACCTTTTTGAGCCTCATATCTTTATTTGTAAACCATGGATGATATCTCACTATGTTCATGATGGGTCAACAGGAATATATTAAACATATTTAAAGAACATTACACAGAGTAGGCCCTCAATATGTGTAAGATGTATTTTTATATTTGTGGTACAAATTTGAAATCATTCTTATCTCAACATTTAGAATGAACCAGGTATGGCTATAGTAAAAAAAGATAGGGAATAATAAGTGCTGGAGAGGATGTGGAGAAACTGGAACCCTCATAGGCTGCTGGCAGAATTGTAATAGGTAGCAGCCACTTTGGAAGACAGTTCAGCATTTCCTTAAAATGTTACACATAGACTTACCATATGACCCAGAAACTCTACTTCTAGGAATCTACCCAAGGGAAATGAAAATATGTTCACATAAAGGCTTGTACACAAATGTTTGTAGCAGCATTATTCATAATAGTCAAAACAAGGCAAGTGTCCATGAACTGGTGAATGGATAAACAGATTATAATATACCTCTACAATGAATACTATTTTGCAATAAAAAAGGAAAAAAGTGCTTGTGAATGCAATAGCATGGATGAAACAACCTCAAAACAATATGCTAAGTGAAAGGAGCCAGCCAAAAAGACTACATGTTTTATTATTACATTTATATGGAATTTCCATAAAAGGGAAATCTTTAGAGACAGAGAGGAAATGAGTGTTGATTGGGGATAGTAGCTGTTAACTATAAATGTGCTTGAGGTTTCACTTTAAGATGATAGATAATGGCGATCGTTGAAGAACTGTGCAAGTATGTGAAACATCATTAAAATATAGACTTAAATAGGTGAATTCCATGTAAATTATATACATATACATATACATATACATATAGTAAATTATAACAGTAATGCTGGTTGTTTTTGTAAAGAGTGAATCATGTTCATTTTTAAGATTTTAATTATTTCTCTTTAAGATTCTCATTGTTGTGAAATGAAGACAACTGGTGAAATGCTTTTGCACTTTCTGAAATGTATTGGATTCTCTTGGCTCTTGTGAATGTTTCAGAGTTCCTCCTTCAATAGGGAAGGCTTGGGATTTTCAGGACAGCCTGAAAACTAATAGCCTGCAGGCATCGGCTGGGAATACAACATCTGAAAACAATAGAAAGTCCAGTCAGTAAATGCAAATCAATAACCGTGGCTGATGATTCCACGTGAGTAAAAAGAGATTTGTACGATGGAGTGTCTTCACTTTAGCCATTAAGCTTCTCATTCGCCAGTTCTTCATTAAATGCCTGTCTTAAACTGGGCAATTGAATCTAAGATATCAGACATGTTTGAATTATGGAGATCAACTGCTTCATTGTTGGCCTTGGGCACAGGATAAAAGGAACTGAATTTAATATCCCCCCAGAAAATGATGTAAGGAGAGGTAATTGGCAGCACCTGGAAGATACTATCATAGGACTGTCATAGATGTGGTTATGGAAGCACAAGTACATTCACAAAGACACACCTCAGAGTTCCACTGAGTTAAAAATGCAAGGAACCTCACTCAAGCATCATATTTAGGAACTAAGTGTGTGTGTGTGTGTGTGTGTGTGTGTGTGTGTGTGTGTGTGAATTCTCTGGCCTTACTTTTTGAAAATGGGAATTGTTTGGCAGGTGATTGTAGGACCATTTTGTTCCATCATAAATGAATACAAAATGCAGAGACTTGCATTTAACAGTTTGTTTCCATTGTAAAGATCTTTCTGTGGAGATGTAATCTGAGCTTTGTCACCCCCTCCCCCAGGCAAATAGGTGCATCTGGGCTTATCCCTGAACTCTCATCAGATTTCTTTGATTGGCAATAAATGAACATAGGAGTCAACAAGAATAGAAGGGATCTCAAAGTTGCTGTCCAAACAACAAACAAAAACAACTCTTTCTCAGTGTATCATTCAAGGATTATTGGTGTCTGAATCACCTTGTGGAGGACAGAGAGGGGGATTTGTTACTAAAAATTAGCAACTTGAGTGACTATAGGATACCATGCTCTGTTGCTGGGGAAGGAGTGAATAAAATAGACAAAGATCCCTGCTTTATGGAGCATTTGTTCTACTTCATGGTTCTCCAAGTGGGGGCCCTGGACTAACAGTATCTCTTTTCCTTGAGTACTTAGTAAACATGTAAATTTTCAGGCTCCACAGTGGTCCACAGCGGACCAACCTAACAAAGCAGAAACTTTGGGGGTGCAGTCTGATAGTACAAATTTGAACAAGTCCTCTAGTTGCTGCCTGAGGGTGTTTGAGAAGCATTCTTCTAGGGCAGAGTTTTTCAACCCCATCCCTATTGACATTTGGGGTGATAATTCTTTGCTGTGTGGGGTTGTCCTATGCAATGTAGGATCTTTAGTAGCATCCATGGCCTCTACTCATGGAGATGCCAAGTAGCTTCCTAAGCCCAGTTCTGACAGTAAAAAATGTCTTCAGCTGTTGTGAACTGTTCCCTGAAGGTGAGGGGATATAGTGGGGAAGGGGAGAATCTTCCCAGGTGAGAATGTGAGAATGTATGCCCTAGTAGGGCAAGGCTTTTCTAAATGGTCTGCTGATCAGTGCTGTTAGCATTATTTTAATCAAATCTCTGGGGAGGGGAAAGGAGAAGGGGATATGGAAAGTGTGTTTTAACAAGTCGTCCTGGTGATTCTGAAAATGCCAAAATTCGAGAGCCACCATCCTAGCAATAGAGACAGGCAAGAAACTATTTAATGTAGACATACACATACTAGGTGTACTGGTTAATAATGCAGATTTTTTCAATAGATGGAGTTACACATATGTTGACATACACTGAGTGGCCAGATTATTATGATCTCTGAACGCATAATAATATGGCCACTCAGCATATATCCTATTTAATTAAAGGCTAATATGCAAATTATCCCCTCAACCAGGAGTTCGACCAGCAGACAGGCTGGCCAACCACTCATGTTCCCTCCTGCTGGCCAGGATGACCAGACCCCACCCATGCACAAACTCATGCATTGGGCCTCTAAAAAAATAATAATATAAATATAAAAAATATAAATATAAATATAAAGTGGCTAGATTATTATGCGTTCAGAGATTATAATAATAATCTGGCCACTCAGTGTATATGCGATTTGATATGTATGCTATATTGTTGTATTGACAACAAGCTTCAAAACTTTATATGTCAAATTTTCTGAAGGTGTTAACATCATAGATGTTTTTATGCTTAAAAATGTCGAATTCTGTGCCAAAAAAAAGAGAGAGAGAATTTGCAGGAAGTTTTAATTCATTACTTTATTTTGAAGAACTGTGCTGCTGAAAGTTATCATATACTTCAGGAAGCTTATGGTGAACATGCTCCATCTCAAGATACTTGTGAACACTGGTTTAAACACTTTAAAAGTCATGTAAAAGACAAAGATCGTCCAGGTCAATTTGAACCACGCTTTGATTGTAAAACGACCAGTTAAAGACATGTTAAAAGATCTTGCCTGAGAAGTATTAACCCACCTGCTGTATTCACCAGATCTTGCTCCTTCAGATTACCACTTGTCCCAATCAATGGCACACGCACTTTCTGAGCAGCACTTCAAAATGTAAGAAGTGGAAAATTGAGTCTCTGAACGGTCTGCCTCAAAACAAGCAAAGTTCTGTTGGGATGGTATCCACAAATTACCTGAAAGATGGAGAAATGTGTAGCTATCAATGAACATTATTTTGAATAAAGCACTTTTGATGTTTCTCTTGAAATTATCATGTTTTCTTTGATTACAAAATCCACATGATTAACCGGTACACCTAGTACATCACTCAGAGTGATTAGAGTGCTACACGTAAGATTTGTAAGATGGCGCGTCTTCACTTTATCCATTAAACTTCCACTTTAGAAGAATAGGGAAGGCAGAAGGAGGTTAGTGTGTTCTGGGTAGAGGCGAGTACGGTAGTTTGTTTTTAATACTATGGTCATGGAAGGTCTCACTGAGGAGGTGGTACCTGATCAAAGACTGAAGGAGAGAGTCAAGAGATAACAAAGAATGTTTAGACATAGAGAAGAGAAAAGGCAAAGGTCCTGGGCAGGTATGTATCTAGTAGGTTCAAAGGACAACAAGTAAGTCAGGGTGACAAAGTGTAGGAGTTTAGGAGTAAAATAGTTGGAAAAGAGGTGAGAACAATAATGAATAAATGAATGAGTGAATGAATGTACTTACCTGCTTTTGAACTTGGCTTCTGTTGGTACTGTCTATGTGTCTTTGAGTATATTCTGTGGCCTTTTTGGACCTCACTTTCTCCTATGTAAAGCAGATTAATGCCTATCCCTCAGAAATAAAGTGCTTGAGTGATGGTAAACTTTTGAGAGGGAATAGTATATATTTTTGAACTGTCAATGCTTAGCATATTACGTTGCTCATAGTATATGACTAATACATATTATATGCATTATAAACACAACCCAGAAAAATTTAGACCTACCATATCAGAGATTCTGTGATAAGAGACTGTTAATCTGGATTTATAACACGTTTCCCAAAGTAATCCTTGAATACAAACACTATTTTGAGAATCTTCATTCTGCTCATATATTTGTATGCTGGTCTCCATTTATTTTTGAAATGTCATAGAAATGGAATTCCCCCGGTATGAAAATTAACACATGAGGGTTCAAGGCCTTCTCAAGGAGAGGCCAAGTTTTAGACCTATCATGGCCTGCTCAGGGAATTATACTGAGGGGTTCTTAACTCTGTCATTAGGCTCTCCGAGTTGAACATTCAGAAGAGCAGTCAGAGGGAACTAATTCCTTTTTGGTTTGCTCAAGCCAATCAATAATATTAAGAAATAGAAATACTCCACTCTGATTCATTGTGTAATGAAAGTAACTCTAAGGTTCATAAGGTATTATGTGTGCCATAATGTCCCTGAGGTTGGTTCAAGCCATCAAAGCAAAAGATTCCTTGTACCCAATTAGTTATGTTTTTGTCCATTTTTGCATTGCACTCAATTCATATCTCCCCAATGAGTTACTTGTCTGCGGCATTATGCTTTGATAACTTAATATCGATATGATAACCTTGAAATTCAGTAGTTTCTTTCCTCCTAAATGTTTGGTGTTGGGCCATTTTCAGTTATTAAAAATAAACTACTTCTCAACATGTTTTACTCTTTAATTACTTTGCTCAACCTTAATTTGCCACCAGGAACCTCAACGATTAAATTTTACCAAGACTTAAAACTGCAATGATTTGAACTGCTAGTTTTTTCTACCTTAATCTCCCACCTGTGAATTCAAGAGGTCAGACAGAGTCTAAGGCAACACTTAAGGAGTTTGAATCTTGAGAAAGCAATTGGATAAATCCCTTTGTTTTCCACATTGAAATAATGGGGTGGGAGAGTGTCAAGATGAGCTTTAAATTGATTTATTTGTTAGAGAAAATTCACCAAAACTGTAGAGAAAATGACTTTTCATTATTAATTGCTGAGCTATCCCTGATAGTTCATGAAGATGGCCACGAGTTGAATCGAAAGCACCCAAACAGCTTTGTTCTCTTCTATAGTCTAGGTATTATAAATTAGTTACACTGATCAGTAATATATATATATATATATATATATATATATATATATATATATATATATATACATACACACACAAAGGCAATTTAAGGAAGTTAAAATATTGGATGTTGCCAAAATCGGTTTGGTTCAGTGGATAGAGCGTCGGCCTGCAGACTGAAAGGTCCCAGGTTTGACTCCGATCAAGGGCATGTACCTTGGTTGCGGGCCCATACCCAGTAGGGGGTGTGCAGGAGGCAACTGATCAATGTTTCTCTCTCATGGATGTTTCTAACTCTCTATCCCACTCTCTGCCTCTCTGTAAAAAATCAATAAAATATCTTTAAAAAAATATTGGATGTTGCAGTTCATTTTGTATCATAGCTGGTCTAGCATTTTACCTCACAGTGGAGGCCCATGCAATATTTAGATAGCACACCTCACTTCTACATACAGATTTCAGAAATCAGGATTAAAGGGATATTGGTTTGTTTCAAAGTTTTAAAGAACTTTGACCTTCCAGGATTAGGCACCATATACTCACCAAACTCCCCTCCTCCCCCCACTACTTATCCGCCAAGAAGCATTTTGAATTAAAGTTGCTCTTGGGATTGTCAGAAATAATACAGGATGCTCAGATAAATTGGAATGTCAGATAACTAACCAATACATTTTTAGTATATGTATACTATTTATTTTGGACATAATTATGCTAAATAGATGTTTGTTGTTTATCTGAATTTCAAATTCAGTTCTGTATTTTTATTTGTCAAATCTGGGAACACTACTTGCTTCTCTTTGGTCTAATGCAGTGGTCGGCAAACTGCAGCTTTGGAGCCACCTGCGGCTCTTTAGCCCCTTGAATGTGGCTCTTCCACAAAATACCAGGGTCTGGGCAAGTCTATTTTGAAGTAGTGGCATTAGAAGAAGTTTAAGTTTAAAAAATTTGGCTCTCAGAAGAAATTTCAATCGTTGTACTGTGGATACTTGGCTCTGTTGACTAATGAGTTTGCCGACTAATCGATCTAATGCAATCAATTCAGGAATATACTCTTGTGATCATTAAAACCCAATTTAAGAGACTCTTATTTAGCTTCCCTGCCAGAAATTAAGAAAACAGGATTATATTCTTTAAGCAAAAGTCCATTTAGAAGGTAAGAATTTAGTTTTTAAAAAATATATTTTATTGATTTTTTACAGAGAGGAAGGGAAAAGGATAGAGAGTTAGAAACATTGATGAAAGAGAAACATCGATCAGCTGCTTCCTGTGCACTCCCTACTGGGTACGTGCCCACAACCTATGTACATGCCCTTGACCAGAATTGAACCTGGGACCCTTCAGGCTGCAGGGTGACGCTCTATCCATTGAGCCAAACCAGTTAGAGCAAGAATTTAGTTTTTGAGGAAAGCTAGGATTAAAGCCCTTGACATATTTCCTTAAGATGGCTGAGGCAATACAATGAGAGGGATTTTTCAGGAGACCCTAGGACTTAATGTAAAAAATGAAGAAACCAAGAAGGTCACAATCTGTCTCCTTTTTTTTTCTTGCCATCTTCATGGATCTGGATTTTAGCAGAACTTGAATCTGCTTTCAATTTGCTATGGAGTCAAAGATCAGTGCGGTGGTAGACGCACCAGGATGATTAAATGGCCATCCCCCTTTGTGAGTTCTTTTGCATAATAAAGTGCCAGAGCTTGCACCTGAGCCCTGTGAATATAAAGCTCAGCACTAAGAAGCTTCCGCCCCTCACTTGGTTTCCTTCCTTTGGGGCGATCGGAACTTCAGTGGAGATGTTCCAGGTTTGTTCAAGATTTAGCAAAAGAGCCTAGTGGTTCTTCCTAGTGAGAAGAATAAACATGTCACATCATGGAAAGAAGGTATTGCGAGGACAGGGAAATTCTTTTAAAAAAAATTTTTTTTTAATTTTATTTTTCTGCATTGTGCTATTTAAGACTGGTAAATGCGGGCCATTTCTCTTGCAGGGTCCTGACTATCACTGTAAAGAGACTGACACCCAAACTTCTCATCTAGAGACTTGTTCTCAGGACCTACAGACAGGAGGTAAGTTCAGATTTATTCTTGTTTAGCTTCTCATACTCTTATCAGTAGTTATGTTGAGCGTTTCTCTTTGTAATTGGCCTTACCTGGGTTTGGGAATATGTATGAATATTCTAGTTGTCTTAACCCATGGCAATAGTTTCTTGCCCAGGAAGAGCTCAGAGAAAAGAATTGGTGTTGCTGCCCTGTTTTATATGTATTTTAGTATCTCCTGAAACACTGGGGTTCTGTGGGTTGGGCACTTTGCCTCTGATTGGGGTGGAATGTGAGTTGCTACGGATAAAGTGAGGATGGATGCCGGGTGGTGGAATTTTGTCTTAAAGACTCACGGTGTAAGAAAAGTTCAGTCCTTACTTCATCTTGTACAGTTTTAATGAATTTGCATTAGAATGACCTCAGGCAGTGCTGTTATTGTATTCACCTGGAGGTTAAACAATGCTCTAAGGCAGCTCTCTCACCTGAGAGGATGTTGGTCGCAAGCCACTTTATTCTGGCAATTCTAAGTGGGATTTAGAATTCTAAATCTTTCTGGTTCAGCATGTCCTACAAAATTCTACATTCAGCTAACATCAGTGTGCTTTGCTAAATCATGAAGGTTTCTTAGGGTGAAATATGCAAAGATATTAAAGTCTAAAACATGTGCTTTATATGCTGTGTTGGGAGTGGCGGATTTGGGAGTTTAGATCAGATGTGTGCAAACTTTCCTGTAAAGGACCAGAAAGTAAATATTGTAGGCCATACAGTTTCTGTCACAATTATTCAATTCTGCCATTGTAGAAGTAAAGCGGCCCTTGACAATACATAATGGAGCGAGTATGGTGTGTCCACTAATGCTTTATTTATGGACACGAAATCTGAAGGCTACGCTTTCAGGTGTCATGAATTTGTTTTTCCCCCAGCTGAAGACTGGGAACTTTTTTCAAAGTGCTGGATTTGTCCTGCAGGCTGTAGCTTGCTAACATCTGCATTAGATCAGTAAAACTAGGCAAGTGGTTCTGCGGATCTCTGCTTAACTTGTTTGCCTTAACATTCCAGAGACCTAATGCTACAGTAATGGTTTCCCAAAGAGAACCGGGCCCAAGTCAAGAGAGTTGACACCTCAAAAGCTCAGAGAACCTATCTTTACCTATGCATTATGGGAGAAGGAAGGAGTGTCAAATATGGGGGCATTTGGGGTGTTGATGCTTTGAGATCTTAGAACACAAATCTTGCATCTTGACCATTCTGCCTTTCCAGCCAGTGGCCTTTCACCTGCTTCCGGGACCTCTTAGCCTGTTTTCAGCTCTTTAACTACCCTGTTTCCCAGAAAATAAGACAGTCTTATATTAGTTTTTTCTCCCAAAGTTGTGCTAGGTCTTATTTTCAGGGGATCTCTTATCTTTCCATGCCCTAGGTTTTATTTTCGGAGGATGTCTTATTTTCGGGGAAACACGGTAGTTAGCAGGACTTGAGGGAGTTGGAGGCTTGACGGCTGTTGTTGAGCAGGTCATATAGCAAAAGGGTTTTTCATATTTTATATATTGCTTTTCTGTGATTAAAAGGTTTTATTTCAAACACTTGGATGATTTGAATATAGGTATACATCTGTGTAGGCAAGTCCAAGTATAAGAAGTTGTGGCTTGAAATGGTTGTCAACTGAACATTTAAAAATGTAAACGAACATGTCAAATTAGCACTCCTTCACAATTTCAAAAATATGGCTGAGGCTGAAACCGGTTTGGTTCAGTGGATAGAGCATCAGCCTGCGGACTGAAAGGTCCTAGGTTCGATTTTAGTCAAGTGCATGTACATTGGTTGCGGGCACATCCCCAGTAGGGGGTGTGCAGGAGGCAGCTGATGGATGTTTCTCTCTCATTGATGTTTCTAGCTATCTATCCCTCTCTCTTCCCCTCTGTAAAAATTCCATTAAAAATATGACTGAATATAAGAGAAAGGAAAATAAGAACTGTTTCTGGTAGCTTACATTGCCCATAGCATGGGGGTTTTGTGCACATGATTTTTTTTTTTTTCACTCTCATTATGGATTTGTATTCTCTATTAATAGGACTCCATTAGTCATCAAGTATTTATTGAGTGATACTAAAGACTGAAGTGATTAAAAAGTATAAGGCAGAAAATTACAGCTGTATGGCTTTTCATCTTTCTCATAATGAAATGACTGTCCAAAGAGATCAGATACATTGTCCAAAATTACCTGGGTCGGAAGTACTGAACTTGAAATAGAAAGCAGAGCTTCTTTTGCATTATATTGTGCTATACCTTTGTTACATGCTCTTGAGCAACTTAACTCTCAAACCAAATATAATTGTGCACTAAATTGTAGAATATTTGATACAAAAGGTAGTCATTGATCTACATAGACACTCATGAAGACTAGAGTTACTGGAGAAAAATATTGGACTGCTGTGAAATTGAGGCACATTTTGAAGTGCAGAGGGAGTAGGTGGGAACAGAATAATTACAGTGGAAGGAAGGACTCGGGGAGAGATATAAAGGCAGGGTAGCTAGAAAGGAGAAGAGCCTGGTGAATGTGCGGAGAGGAGGCTGATTGATGGAGTGATGGCAGCCACACTCTGTCTGAATTAGGGGCCCCTTTTGAGAGACAACTCATTCAACTGGGGCTGCAAATGAATGACTTGTAAAGAGAACCTTCCTCACCGAGCTTTACAAGGGTTCCACTCAAGATTTTGGTCATTTAACTTCATGGATGAAACAACCAAGGGAGCTAACCAGCCACAGATGGTTTTTTTTGTTTTTTTTTTTTTTTTTATAACCAGAGGAGTTCATGTGAGATTGGTGGTGACATTTCCCTGTCTATAAAATGCTGAGAGTTGAACACTGATACTGCGTGAAGCACTTGGAAATCTCTATCTTGAAAGGCAGCTCTTAAGTGTAATGGTTTAATGGTCATTTAGCATGATGGGCCTTCCGAGGGTAATATCATTTGCCTGCCAGTTAAAATGAACACTTCTCCCTGGGAAGTCAAAGATCATGTCAGCGTAACTTGGGTTAGGTGAAAGAGAGCATCAAGAAGCGAATGCCAAAACACAGAATAGGGAATAAAATCTCATGCATGTCTAGCCTGTTCATAAATCCAGTATAATTAGAGAACACCATCAGTTCCCACTAATTGGTGGGAGGGGGTGGGGGCTATACTCTGAATTAGTGAAAAGGTTGACTTCATTTTTTTAAAGAACTGCTGCTTTATAATTTTCTCCACTTTTCTCATGTCCTCAACACGAAACCTTTCTAATCTTATTTGATAGCCTTAGTCCTTAATATATGAAGTTACCAAAAGTTAAGCTGAACTTCTTGCTCATCCTGAAACTTCCATCTCCCCTCTTTCTGCTGGCATGTGGGAAAGGGGTGTGCCTCCGCATGCTTAGGGTTAGTCCCATACCCTAGGCTCTTGGCACCACCCTTTTCCCAGTTCCTCAGGGACCTCAACCCTTCAAATTCTCCCTTTTCCCTCCTACTCTCTTCATTCTGTCTCTGCTCCTGGATTTTATATTTTTCATACTTAGAAAAGTAGGAGCATTTTATCAACTTCTCTCTCCATTATAGAAAAAGGATAAAGAAGATGAATCACTCACAAAGCATTTCAGCTTTCTAAACTGTACACATACTATGTCTAGTTGTGTTGTATTGCATAAGTAAACAACAAATATAATCATACTAGGGGCTCAGTGCACAAATTTGTGCATTTTGAAATAAACCATGGGCCCTGAGACTGCAGTGGGCACAGGGGCAGATTTCAGCCCCCCCCCTGCTGCAGCACCCCAGCTTCCTGTCTGCTGGCAGCCCTGCTGCCGCTGTTCCCTCTCGCACCCACTAATGGCCCAGAACCATTTGGGCTGGGGCCAGCAGTGGGTGCGAGTGGGGCCATCACCAGCAGTTGGTGAGAGCAGCAGCTGCTGTCCCTGATTGCATCTCAGGAGCAGGGGGAGGTGGAGAAGCCCTGAGGGGTGATCGGGGCAGGCAGCTGCTGTTCACACCCACAGAGGGCGCTGAGTGGGGCCAGTACTGGATACCAGTAGCAGGTGCGAGTGGTGGCTCTGCTGCTGGCAGCAAGTGCAAGTAAAGCCAACAGCAGGTGTGAGCACCAGGTGGGACTGCAATGCACTGGAGCAAATAATTTTCAGTAACCACCAGAAGCTCACCCTGATGACAGCAACAGGTGCCCCACCTTGGTCTGGTGCCCACACACATCTGATCTCCCATCCCACTGTGGCCGACACCTGTCATGTTCCACATACGCCTCCTGATGGTCAGCACATGTCATAGCAATGTTCGGTTGTTCTGCCATTTTGTCTATTTGCTTATAAGGGTAATATATATATTTTTGTTCACACTGATCCTTTAAGATGGCTTCCTAGAAATGGAAACTCCAGATCACTAAGTCAAAAAGGGAACTTCATTTATATGGACAGTATACTTTTCAGATAAGATATACAGATTTACATTAGCAGAGTAAACATAATGAAATTCATTTTACAGTACCAGTATAACATCTTCTAATTTTTAAAAACCTCTTTTGGTAAGTCATTTTTTGACCTATTGCTGTGAAATACTTTGTCATTTGTGTCTACGTCTGGTTACTCTATTTGGTTCCATAAGTGCATATGTTGACCCATTAATTATTAAAACTTTATAATAAGCTTTAGTAATTAGCCCCTTTCCTTCCTCTTTTTGTTGTTTTCAGCACTCTTCTGGTTGTTCACACCTGTCTTATTGTTTTTTCTCATTTGGAAATTGGAATCAACTTTGAGTTATAATTATGGTTCAGGCAGAATTGTCATCATTGCAGTATTAAATTTCAACCCGGAATAAATTTGTCTTTTTACTCATCTCATTGGTTGCCCACCTATTTTTTTTCCCTTTTCCTTTAAATCTGGTGACTTCACAAAGATATGCTCAAGTGTTGCTTATGTATTCTGTATTTTTCCACTAATCCCCCTCCCTGGCAAACATCCATTATACCCTTTTCATTTGTTGGCTCAGGCCTCATTTTATTTCAGAAAAAAATTATTTGAATATTTTTTTCAGCATCCCATTTTATTAAGGATATAATGTATGGTTTTCTGGTATAACCTTGATCTGACTTAGGCATCAGTAATCTTTTTCTCCCTTTGAACATCTTAATTTCATTTTGCTCTGTTTTTCAAGTTACTGACCGTTTTTTACCATGCTTGTCTGGTTGATTTAGTATGATTTCATTTCTGTAATAGTTTTGTTTTACACTGCCATTCTTTTTTGAGCTAGGCTAGCTAAATTTTCATGTCTTTCTGATTCCTTTAAAATCTTGCATCCCTTCTTTGTAATCTTGCTTCATAGGAGTCATTTGTTCTTTAATTGCTTTGAAATAATGAAGAGTTTTAAGATTTTCATTCTGCTTTGTAGATTAAATTTTTATAGTGTATTTTCTAGGGCAATTACAATAATGAAAGAATATATAAAAGATAATAAAATCATGAATTAAGTAAAAAATAGAAAAAATAGACAAATTTAATGAAAAATAATGAATTATAACAAATAAAATAATCAGCAATAAAGTAATCAAACAATAAAACAATAAAGTAATTAAACAATATGAGACAAATTTAATAAAATAATTAAATAGTAAAATACATTAATAAAACAAAATTTCCAAATTCCATAACTATTTTAAGAAACAGAATGTCATCATTTCCTTTGAGATCCCCCTGTACCCTTTTATTTTTATTTTCTGAATGTAACCTTAGCACTCTTGAGTTTAATGTTAATTATTACCTTGTTTATGATTCGGTCACTTGTATTATTTTGGAATAATATATTGTGTATAAGTATTCTTGTGGTTTTATATATTTAACATCATTTTGTACCACTAAAGTTCTTTATTTTCCCACACTTGCTTGGTGTAATAAAATAACTCATGATTTCAGCCGGCATTTACCTAATTTATCAATAAGGTTGTGCTTATTTTCATGTTCAATGAACATGTGTTTTATCTTTAATGAAACATCCGTGATATTTTTGTTCCATTCTAGAAGTTCTTATTAATTTTAATGCATTCTCATTGTCTTTTATAAACTATCTCAAGGAACTAAAAGTACTCTTTTAATCTCTTATAAACATCTTAGTTTTTTCTTTCACATCATTGGCTTTCTGTAACTGGTGTGAAATAGGGACCTATTATTTCCCCCGAATATGGAAACAACTTGCCCCAACACTATTTATTTTGTCATCTACCCTTATCTCAATAATAAGTATCTTTTCTGTTATATATTACATTTCTGTGTATGTGTCTTTCTGAGCTCCTAGTTCTGTCTTATTTATAAGTTTACTCTGTGTCAATACTCTTATGTTTAATTCTTCTTTACACTAAGTGTTGATTTCTGGCTCCTATTTTGTACTTCTTTGAGAATGTTTTGGTTTCTATTTTACTTTGTATTTCCTAATTATTTTTCAGATGCAACTTGTCAAGTTCCATGAAAAACAATTTATGGCCCAAACCGGTTTAGCTCAGTGAATAGTGCGTCGGCTTATGTACTGAAAGGTCCCAGGTTCGATTCCGGTCAAGGGCATGTGCGTTGGTTGCGGGCACATCTCCAGTGGGGGATGTGCAAGAGGCAGCTGATCGATGATTCTTTCTCATCTATGTTTCTAACTCTCTATTCTTCTCTTTCTCCCTGTAAAAAAATCAATAAAATATATTAAAACAACAACAACAAAAAAACAACAACAACAATGTATGGATTTTGATTGAACTAGCTTTGCCGGGGTGGATACAGATATATTGTAATTAACGACTATGGTATTATTCTCATTTATTTGACTTCTTAGTATGTTTCAGGAATGTTTATATTCTTCTACATGGAAGTGACCTAAATTCTGCTTGGCTTATAATAGATACATTATTTTTAGTATTTTTAATAACTGCTTTTTAGAAATCACATTTTATGTTTATTCATAGTATATAAATATAATTGATTTTTATATCCAGAAAATTTTAGAAACTCATATAATTATTTAAAATGTTTGTAGCTCTTTTCGAGATAATATCTCTGGTTCTTCTTTCAACCATTTTGCCCTGTATGTATATGCTGGAATAGGTGGAGGAGAGAAGATGTGGGCATGTTATTATACTGATTAAGACCTATAGTACAATTTTTTAAAAACCTGTTTTCATTTACTTTTATTTTTTGGAGAAAGAAGATGGATATGAGAGAGAAACATGGATAAGAGAGAACCATTGGTCTGCTGCCCCCCTGCATGCATCCCACTGGGATCAAACCCACAATCTGGGCATGTGTCCTGACCAGGACTTGAATAGGTGTCCTTTCAGTGCATGGGATGACACTCAACCAACTAAGCCATAAGGCCAGGGCTCTAGTACAATTTTTAAGAGAACTTGTGAATTTGGACAACCCTATCCTAATTTATATGAATTTTTATTATGTTACTGATTTCTGTTTTGCTTTACTGACTTTCACTCATCACCACCTCTCTTCTGGGTTTTCTCCTTGCTCCATCTCAGGTTCCTTTCTGTTCTTCTTCTCTGTGGACTCTAAATGTTTGCATGTCCCAGGACTCGGCGGTTGTACTTTTCTCTTTTAACAACATTTAACTTCTTGGTGATTTCTAGGTTTTTATGCCTACATCTCCAAATTTATATCTCCTGCTCTCCCCTCTCTCAAACACCAGACTTGGATATCTACTTGCTACTCGAGTCATTACTTTTAAACTCAGAAAAAGAGTGGTCTATGAAGCAAACAAGCTTTAAAATCCCATGAAGTGAAAGAATCAAGAAAGAGGGCAAAGCAGGAAAACAGTTGCTTTGACATTCTAATTATAAATACATTAGACATGGCGCAAAAAATCATCAAACCATCAGTCTTGACGATGGTTAAGTTAATTCAGGTTTTGAAGTTCAATAATTCATCTGCGAAGTGTCAGCAGCTGGGTCTTGTTAATGGTAAGCCTTTCATTCCTGTTAAATCAATTGTAAATAATAGAACCCCTCAGAGAAAAATGATGAAATAAGCATTGATTTCCAAATTGGGTGTCAGATATAGAGCATTAATAAAACACATTGCAAGCAAACAAGTACCTAATATACTCTCATCACTGAAATAGTAATCAAAGGGGGAAAATCAATAATTTTTGTGTAAGTTGCTAGTATTTTCATAATTCATTTGTATCTGTATCATCATATCAAATTTCTCATTTTAGACCCTATGTGGCTTTTTAATTTTCATTATCCTCACCAGCAAAACCAGAGACTTCTGTGTAATGTTAGATTTGTTTCTCCCTTCTTCTAACTAGGTGACGAGCATCTGGTCACATAGTGTTTTAGTTGCCTGACGCCAATGATTTTGTTTTGTTTAATGCAATACAATCATCATTTACAGCAAGTCACATAAAACACTGCAGAAAAATGTAACAGCTCTAATAAAACTTTCAAAGGAAAATAAAGCTCTCTAGCAGGTATCCATAAAAGTGCTTTATGCTCACAAACTCTATTAAATGTTAATGCCAGTGTCCTGTGACTACCACATATGAAGTCTGGCTGAAAGGAAAATATGTCTGTGAAACTGTGATTCTGCAGCAAAAGAGGTTGGAAGGGCAATGCCATGTTATCTATTAGACTGAAATATGAAAACCATTAGGGGCTCTATTGATTGTGCATTTTATGAAGGACTAGTTTGAAGAAAAGCACATTTTTTTAAAAAGCCATACATGGGACAGAGTTGAAATACTGAGGGTTCAACTTTCAAAGGAGCATCCCAAACTTCTCTAAGTTACAGACCACAATTTTTTAAAAATATATATTTTATTGATTTTTTATTGAGAGGAAGGGAGAGATAGAGGGCTAGAAACATCTATGAGAGAGAGATATCAACCAGCTGCCTCCTGCACACCCCCTACCGGGGTTGTGCCTGCAACCAATGTTCATGCCCTTGTCTGGAATCGAACCTGGGACCTTTCAGTCCACAGGCAGACGCTCTATCCACTGAGCCAAACCGGTTTTGGCCAGACCACAATTTTTGTCCAAGGGTGTTCTCTACAAATTAAATTGCGGTGACATAATCATGGTAGATTTGGGCCTGGTTTTTCTGTTTTTAATGCTGTTTTCTCACATTTCAATAATAAGTGAATTCTGTGTCTTAGTTTATTGCATTTTACTTCTATATTTTGCTTTTGAATTTTTAAAAATTAAATTGATTGGGGTGACATTGGTTAATATGATTATGTAGGTGTTAAGTGTACAATTCTATGATACATTATTTGTGTATTGCTTGCCCACCACCCACAGTTCTGTTTCTAGATTTATATTATAAAACCTTTTTGTGAAGTTATTTAATGTCTTAACTTATCAAATGGTTAAAAACCCTGGAATGGGATGTTATGTTGGCTAGCTAATCAACTCTTAGGAGAAACCTCCTTTTGAAGAACAGATCCAAATGGTCTCTGAAAAATAGTCAGAAATAGAAGCTATCCCTCACGAGAAAGAAAATATAAGGTGAACACACAATGAGACATGACTGGCTGACAAATGTTAAACAACCTATTTACAGAATATAGGGAACCAGGATCGGCCATCTTTTCTCAAAACCACACAAAGACCGCACTGTGCATTCAGAAGAAGAAAGCAGGATGGTTACAGAATTTAAATTATGCCAGGTGAAAACTTCTTGAGGGATACGGGAACTTTTAGCTGTGAATAAAGAAGGCTCAAGCTTAGGCAGCCAACTAGTTTTTAAATATTCTCTCTTTGGGAATTTCGAATACAACTGGCTGATTTTGTAGTTACTGTGATTCATAGTTGAGATTCACATTTGATAGAAGTATTGTAGTAGTCATAGTTTGAAAAATATTCCCTCCGCAAGCAGCATAGTTTTCTACTTCTCTGATACCTGCTGCTTTGAATTAATGCCATGGAGGCATGAAAATTGGTGTGTTCTAATTCAGGTTTCATCAGTAAGGACCATCAATTACAAAACAGCCAGTGTGTAGAGGGATTGCAAGAGGATCTAAAGTCAGATGTCTTGTGTTAACTGGTGTGCATGAGAAAAAATGATGGATGGTGAAAACTTTCTAGGGGCCAGAAAGGAGACAGAAGGGTACTTCTAATACAATGGAAAATGTTTTTCTCAGGCTATTCTCACAATGTAAGATTTATACCTGTAATAAATTAGTAGGTAAATTTTGGCCAAGGACCATTTCTTATAGCATATTTCTGTAGTGTATGAACTCTGAGCTACTAGTACCGCATGAGAGTTCATGGGGAAGCTCAATGTCATGAAGTTCCCTTGCTCTTTAGCCTTAGGATTAGCAATTGCGCCTCCTTTGAAGCTTAGAACTATTTATGAGAGAATGTCATGGTTATGCTTATGTGTAATATTTTTTAAAAATATATATTTTATTGATTTTTTTACAGAAAGGAAGAGAGAGAGGGATAGAGAGTTAGAAACATCAATGAGAAACATCGATCAGTTGCCTCTTGCACACCCCCTACTGGGGATGTGCCTGCAACCAAGGTACCTGCCCTTGACCGGAATTGAACCCGGGACCTTTCAGTCCGCAGGCGGACGCTCTATCCACTGAGCCAAACCCTGAGCCAAACCCGTTCGGCTATATGTAATATTTATTAAATGGCTGGTAAATGCTTTACTAAGATACATAGCAGCAACTGAACAAGAGATTGCCACTTATTATAAGGAAAGAATATGATAGGCAGGCCAACTTCCACAATCATCTGACATCTTGCACAGCTGCTACTTCTGAAAACGATGCTCCATATTCTGGTTGCCTATACATTAGGACCCCATAAAGCTTATATACATTTTGTCTTTTTTTTAATCATTTTTTGTGTGTGGGTGTATCCTTGTTCATGGCCACTTTGGGAGGAGGACATCATTGACTTGCAGCAACCCTCGAAAGCTTTAGTTTTGCCATGGGTGGTGTGACCTTGGCATTAGCACTATTGGCATGCAAAAGGATGAAGTTGACGGCCTCGGAGGAAAGGCCAGGGCAGAGGGGATGGAGGCAGTGTACCCCCAAAAGATTTCACCTGGATCTTGGCCCATAAATTCTGTGTGATTAGCTGATCCATTAGCATGGTCTGAGTGCCCATTGCATACATGGGGATACTGTTGTGATTACATGACACTCACTCAGTGACTAAATTACCATCATTCTTCACTGTGGCGATAAGAAATCCACCTTTGTTGCAAGGAAATACTGGAGTAGTCAGATATAACCCTTTTCATATATCCTGAGACCTGAAAGATGGCCAGTTCTACATAAGATAGGAAATTTTTTATTTTAGCATAACAACCATAATAACACAAGCAATAGTAAATACTTGGATAGTACTTGGTGCATGCTAAATAAACATTTCACCAGAACCCTGTGAGAATTGAGGCTGGAAAAGTGCAGTACCTTAAGCAGATAATCATAGTGATGCTGGGTTTTGAACTTGACAATCATACAGAGCAGCTAAAAGTGAAGGCCCAATGATCAGTCAAAGCTGGATTGAAATATTGACAATCTGATACTTAGCCCTCGTTTTAATTTATTAATTAATATGTAAAATGAGAATAATGATTTAATCTAACTCTAACAGTGCTTTGAGAATTGTGATATCTCTGGCATATAGCAAGTGCTCAGTAAGTATTCCCTTAGTAAATATTGATGGTGGAAATAAAATGGCTATCAATTGGTGGGTATAAAGCATGTTTTATGAGAACACATGAGCAGTAATGGTAGTTGGATCAGAGGGCTAATGGTAGTGAGAGGGTGGAATGGTACCTATATTCTTGTTTAACCCACTCCTTAGACACTGTAGCAAGAGTGTGTAGAGAAATTTTGCCCGGGGCCTGTGCTTCAACTTCCTTCATTTTTAGCAAATTCACCTCACTTTACATCTGAGAGTCCTGGATCTCATTTAACTGGAAAGCAGCAACTGTCAGTCTAATTTCCTCTTGATAATATTGTGAATTTCCTTCTCTAATTGGATAATAGAATTATTGAGAATTTTGAAAATAGAAAACGGGACAATCGGCCGAAGGCAGGAAGTGATAGCAATGTGCTGAGCTATGTAAGACTCATTGCAAATAATCCAGGCCACAAAATGTGTGGGTTCATCAAAACCCACAGAAGTGGGGTCTGTTTTCCTGTGTTTTTACTTCCGGATGTGAGTGCTATCACCACAAACCATCCTTATCACCTATGTTAGTAGTTTGCTTTCCTTGACTAATTCATCCTGGGCCAGTTAAATTTCACTAGTAAGATAGACAGCTTTAATCATTCAAATATGGGCTTTTCATTGGTGACTCAAAGCAACAAAGAAAATCTTGTCTTTGCGACCTACAGTTACTGGGATGTTTACATTATTTATTGCCTTGTATTTGTCAAAGGGGTAAAAATTAGCTCAGGAAATAACTAGAGCAAAGCATGATATTACCGTGTTTCCCCGAAAATAAGACCCTCTGAAAATAAGACCTACTTACAGGTTTCCTTCTGAGTGAAATATAAGGCATCCCCCCGAAAATAAGGGCCCCCTAGGCTAAACATGAGAGATTTGGCCCGCTGATTCTGAAAGAAATGGAGTCACAAGAATTCACCAGGAAATTCAGGAATTGGATTGTTATAATGATGTTCCAGAAGATGATGACATGATTGTCATTGAATAAATGAGTAAATTTTTGATACTGTAGGATTCACAGTTTGTCTGGTTTGTGTTAACAGCTACCATACTACCGTACCGTATACAGGTAATACATTTCCTTTATTTTCATTTAACAATAAATGTGTACCGTATTCTTCTTCATGGAAAAATAAGACATCCCTTGAAAATAAGACCTAACGCATCTTTGGGAGCAAAAATTAATATAAGACACTGTCTTATTTTTGGGGAAACAGGGTAGTATTTCCAAAGATATTAGTATATTGCTAAAACTACATGTACAGGTTGTTGGCTACTTTGGTGCTCCTAAAAACTTTGTAGCAAACATTTACTTAGAATCTTTTTTAAATTTTCAATTTCTACTGTTAGTGTTTGGGTAGTGTCTCCCTTCCTTTTCTCTCCAAATGCATATATAGGTTATCCAAAAAATGTATACAAAGGCAGTGTTTATTAACACAGTTCATTTTCACAATTTAAGAAAATCTACAAAAATAATTTTTTTTTTGTCAATGCCTGTTCTCAAACTGATGACTGTTCTGGTCCAGCCCCGGCTGATAATGCAAAGCAATTGAATTGCAAACATCCAGAATCATTTCATTCCATATTTGTGTGCCTTTAATTTGTTGACTGTTGCCGGTTTTGTATCGTAAACTTTTATCTTTTATGTATCCTCATAAAAAATGTCTAGTGGATAAATTTTCTTTATTTAAAGCTTAGTCTGCTTCATACATTATTTCAAATCAGTTAAATCTGCAAAGGAGTGAAAGTGAAGTGAGTTATCAGCTGTTAAAGTGTGTACATTTTGGGGGGACACAGGGTGTATACTAGTAAACACTGTGAATTATTATAAAGGCAGTGTTTGTACTTGAACTGTGTTTTCCAACTTCCAGTAGCATTTTAGGATGAATTTCCTTTGTTCAAAGCTGAGTTTGGCTAAAAAGAAGGAAACATTAATTAAGCTATCAGCTGTAGGTATACATGGTTTTGGGACACCCTATAGTTACATTCTAACATAGTATACATACACACACACACACACACATTCTCAAACATAAACATACATTTTTTTAAAGGTATCTTCAGTAAGGACACACATTCTTACTTTTTAGAGATTTCTTTTTTTAAAATATGAGGTCTAAGATATGAAAGGGTTCTGGAAATAAGCAAAGTTTCCTGTTATTAAAAGAGTTGTTGAAAATTTTTGGCAGCCCATTCAAAGAAATTACCTTCAGGCTAAGAGTAAGGACGTTAAAAAACACACAAAACACCTTAAGTCAAAAGAGTTTCTTGGATTGCCATGAAAGGAAATCTTAACGTCTGTGTAGCACACTCATTATTATAATGTGATTGGTAGTACACCCAGTAATTACATGTATAACAAGTTTACATTACCAGGTAAAAAGAGAGAGAATAAGGCCAACCTAGATGTGACTATGGTTTGCTGCCAAATGTCTTACCATGGGTGTTCTCTTTTCATTGTTTTCCTAGAAGTTTTTTATTTTCTACCATCTAAAAGCACTTGTCTTTGACCTTGGGCTTGCTGGTGCTGTCAATAACAGTTAAATAAGAATCCAGGTAACTCTTCTCTCTTCCCCGTTGGCACTGAGCCTCATTTTGTATGATCTTGTAACTCAAGCATGTCAAACTCAAAGACTAACATGGGCCAAATAAATGAGGTATTCAGTTCGTGGGCCATGAGTTTGACACGTTTGTCTAACTTGTCAAGTTCCTGACCATGCCTGGTATTGACGTTCCTTAGACTAGTCTCTCACAGTTACTGATGGGGTATTTCAGGAAACTCAAGATCCACTTTCATGTTGATTATACTTCCTGGGTAATTGGACTTGTGTTTCTTAGGCAGCACCATGGAGAAATATATATATGATGGAATATTATTCAGCCTTAAGTAGGAATGCAATTCTGGTACATGCTGCAACATGGATGAACCTAGAGGACATTATGCTAAGTCAGATAAGCCCGACACTAAAGGACAAATATTGCATGTTTCCAGTTTTATGAGGTACTTAGGATAGTCAAATTCATAAAGACAAAATAAAATAGTTCTTACTAGGGGTTGTGGGGAGGGGAGAATGGGGACCTGTTAATGAGTACAGAGTTTAAGATAACATTCTGGAAATAGGTAGTGGTGATGGTTGTATAATGTTGTGAATGTGCTTAATGTCACTGAACTATACACTTAATTGTTAAAATAGTACATTTTGTGACATGGCTGGTATGGCTCAATAGTTGAACATTGATCTATAAACCAGGAAGTCATGATTTGATTCCTGGTCAGGGCATGTGCCCAGACTGTGGGCTCAGTCCCCAGTGGGGCATGCAGGAGGCAACTGATCAATGATTCTCTTGTCATTGATGTTTCTATCTCTCTCTTCCCTTTCCTCTCTGAAATCAATTATATATATATATAAAATTCACACAAGCACACGCAAGTGGCCTGGTGCATGAAATTTGTGCATGGGGTGTGTGTCCCTCAGCCCACCCTACATCCTCTTCAATCTGGGAATCTGGGACCCCTCGATTCTGTGGGATCTAGCCTAAACTGTCAGTTAAACATCCCTCTTGCAATCCAGGATCGCTGGCTCCTAACTGTTCACTTGCCTAGCTACCTGATGCTTGCCCCCAACTGCCCTCCCCTGCCAGCCTGATAGCCCCCAACTACTCCCCCCTGCTCACCCCCACCTGACTGGCCTGCTAGCCCCCAACTGCCACCTCCTGGCCTGCTAACCCCTGTTGGCCTGTTCATCCCCAACTGCCTTCCCCCACTGGACTGATCACCCCCAACTGTCCTTCCCACCCGGCCTCATCACCCCTAACTGCTTCTTCCTTGGCCCCACCACCATGGCTTTCTCTGGAAGATTTCCTGGAAGGTCTCCTGGTCTAACTAGCATATTACCCTTTTATTAATATAGATATATATTTTTCAAAAATGTACATTTTATAATGCTTATTTCTTGACAATACAAAGAGGCACACACTTCCTCTTGCTCATCTCTAAAGCTTGCTACAATGGTCTCTAGAGGGTCTTGCTTGAATGACTGATGAGCTTAAAATGGGACAGTACTTACTGCAATAGCGGAAATATAAACCCTGCTTTAGATATGCCTCATCCTAAAATTTGAGCACTTATGAAAACTGACCTAGAAAAGTGATGTCCACATCGAACTTTCCCAGAAGTTAACCCTTCACATCCAATCACTGGCGTGGCTTCCAGGAAAATGACACGTCTCAATTGGTCTGAATGGGAAGCCATTGCCTGTAAGTGCAGCGCTTAGGGAATGGCTGGAAGTCAGAGACTGTCTTATTTGGCATCCCTGATGTCTGTCTCTGACACTTATGTCTAAATTAGACAGCTGCTAATTAAATCAATGGGTAAAGCCTGCATCTTGCCCTGTCTCTCCTCCTCCATAAAGCTGGGCATTGCCATTTTGGCTAGTTGTCCATATCCATCATTTCATAATTTCTAACCTTAGGCATAGCTGCTTAACTCAATTAAATGTGACCAAAGCGAACTTCGTTGAAAAACCAAATAGTGAGAGAAATATAGGGAATGAAACACCGAGGGGTGATTTCTGCAACTCGAGTTTTGCTGTTGATTTTTGGCAGGTCTTGATCAGACGTTTTTGGGTAGTTAATGTGTAGTTCTTGATCAGGCGTTTTTCAAAAGGTATTTCAGCTTTTTGAATTGTGCTGTGGTGCAGGGAAAGATTGATCCTGAATTTAATAGCACACTTCCATTTCAACAAAACTTTAATTACTTTGAAGTAACCAAGTTTATTAATTGTTGCAATGCAATAACTCTATACTATAAAAGTATATTGAAAGCGTAAAATATATTTTAAAACTATAAATGATAAAGTAATATAGTTAGGTTAAATATTGAGTACAAGATTAATACATGATAGCATGATCATTCTTTTTCTTGGTCTTCCATTTTTTTTTTTTTATAGTAGTGTTCCCCACCTCCTTATTCAAGGGGGGTATATTCCAAGATCCCCAGTGGATCCCTGAAACCACAGATAGTACCAAACCCTATATATATATATATATATTGTGTTTTTCCTGTACATGCACATCTTCTCACTAAAAGGAAGCACTTTACACCTTCTCTTTGGCACATCCCAATGGCCAGCATCACTACTCTTGTACTTTGGAATCATTACTAAGCATAAAGGGTGACATGAACACAGGCACTGTGATACCACGACAGTAGATCTGATAACCAAGACAGCCACTAAGTGACTAATGAGCAGGGGGTGTATACAGGATGGAGATGCTAAACAAAAGTCTGATTCATGTCCCAAATGAGATGTAACTGGACAATGCAAGATTTCATCACACTACTCAGAATGGCATGCGATTTTAAATTTACAAATTGTTTATTTCCGCAATTTTCTGTTTAATATTTTTGGACTGGGATTGACTGTGGGTAACTGAAATTGCCAAATGCAAATCTGAATAAGGGGGTCTATTGTCTGTACTTAAAGTCTTAAAATCAGAAGGGGCTTTTATCTCTATAGAGCACAATGTTCTGAGAGATGTTGATGAGATTTTTATTTGAAGTTGTTGTTTGGTCAAATAACTTTGGCAAATTTTGGTTTTTAACTAAACTTTAAAAAACAACAACAAAACTATAGGACTTTGCCTTAGCCAGTTTGGCTTAGTGGATAGACTGTCAGCATATGTACTGAAGGATCTTGGGTTCTATTCAGGTCAAGGGCACATAACCTGGGTTGCAGGCTTAATCCCTGGCCCCAGCCAGGGTGTGTGCAGGAGCCAACCAATCTGTGTCTCTCTCTCACATCGATGTTTCTCTCCCTCTGCTCTTCTCCTCCCTTCCACTCTCTCTAAAAATCAATGGGAAAAAAATATTCTCAGATGAGGATTAGCAAAACAACACAAAATTACAGGACTTATAATTTGCATTGTGAATCTTCAAGAAGAAATTTGTAGAATTTAATCTTCTAAAACTTACTGATAATAGAATATTTTTATTTTTCTAGAGCCATCTCTTAGAAGTAAGGGATTATAAAAAAGGACTTTGAGAATGTTCAACTTCCTATGTTGGAAAAATAGAGGAAGTAAAGACTTTAGACCTCATAGTTTATTTGATGTTCTATGATCTTGAAAATAGATTATTTTCTGCTTTGGAGTACAAAGGCATGGGGTGAGGAGCTAATACCATCATTTGAGTTCCTGCTCTGTTAGTGAGCTGGGCACCCTCGGACATTTCTGTAACTCTGGTGACTTATTCCTGGATTGGGTCATTGCTCCCTCCCATGCCCAACTCATAGGATTGTTGCCAGCAAGTGAGCTAATGCTTGTGAAATAGCCATGCAGACTGTGAAGCATGGACAGTTATATAGCATTGCTATCATGAGAATAAGTACAGCTAGACAACAGTTTGGGCATTTACTATGTTTGTGATTACATCTAGATACAACATTTTGTATGTAGTGTGATTACATTGTTTTTTCACAACAATGTCTGAAAATAACCCTATGTATAGAGCAAACAGTATTATTGCAAGGCACAATACCTAAATGTTAGCAATATTTTGGTAAGGGGTTTGGGTGAATATTTTCAATTGTATATAATAACTTCAGTATATAGATTTATTTTTCTGATCAACTCTCCTTTTCTTGAAATAGAAGCACATACTGTGGTGACTATTGTTAGCTCCAGTGTGTCAGCATTTTATGTTTGTCCTCATTGTTGCAAGATAGCTGCTGTAGCACCAGGCACCACAACTGCATTCTAGGCAGATGAGCAGGGCAAGGGTTGTGCAGACTAAGGAAGGGAGGCCCCTCTCAGGAAAATTCTATTCACAATTTGTTTTCCAAGATTGTTTCATGGCCACCTCTTGCTTGAGGTGGCTTAGAAATCAAGTGTTTAACATTCTGACTTCTAGCTCATAGTTCTCAAAGTGTAGTCCCCAGACTGACAGTATCAGCATCATCTAAGATCTTGTTAGAAATGCAAATTCTCCTACTCTACCCTTGACCTTCTGTCAGGACTATCTAGTTAATGTGTCATGTTCACAAAATGTCAAGCTTCAGTTAAAAAATTATTAAAAATTTCAAGATGGCAGCAGAGCAATGGCAAAGGTCCCATGACTATGAAGTCCTAACTCTGTCACAAGGAGTAACACATTGTCCAGGTAAGTCTGAGAAATTCTCAGGTTTGAGAACCACTGAAAGAGAGGAGATTTGACAGCCTAGAATAGACAATTATTTATTCTCCAGGCCTTCAGCTTCTTCTTTAAAATTTTTAAAAAAATATATATTTTATTGATTTTTCACAGAGAGGAAGGGAGAGAGATACAGAGTTAGAAACATCTATGAGAGAGAGAGTCATCAATCAGCTGCCTCTTGCACACCCCCTACTGGGGATGTGCCTGAAACCCAGGTACATGCCCTTGACCGGAATCGAACCTGGAACCTTTCAGTCCGCAGGCCGACGCTCTATCCACTGAGCCAAACAGGTTTCGGCTTAAAATGTTTTTATTGACTTAGAGAAAGAGAGAGAAAAAGAGAGAGGGATAGATAGAAACATCAATGAGGAACACATCAATGGGCTTCTTGCTGCGTGCTCCTTACTGGGGATTGAGCCCACAACTCCGGGCATATGCCCTGACCAGGTATGGAACCAACGATCTCTTGGTTCACAGTTCAACACTCAACCACTGAGCCACACCAGCCAGGTGACCTTCCAGCTTCTTGAGAAACCCGCTGGGCTCTTTGGAGAAAAATTCAGTCACCAATCAATTAAGTGAGAGGTGGAAGGTTTTATTTTTTTCTTGTCTTTTTTTTTTTTTTCCCATCAGTGGAAAGCATCTCTTGACATCTGCTTCTGCCTCTCACTGGGGACAAAAGCCCAGTGGGGACTGAGAAGGACCCAGAGGACCTTCTGCCAACCAACAGCTGGGGCCAAGGATGAATTCCAGACTAATAAGCTGGGTAGTGTTGCTCCCCTGATAAATGGTCATTTCAAAGGGAGTAAAAAAAATTGTAGATGAGCATTCAATGAAAGTAAAATTAAAGTCATTTATCCCAGATCATTTGGAAATATCCACTCCCTTCTTAAAGAAGGAAAATATAATAAAGCTCCCTCATAAAGATATAAAATATTTAACATATGACTTCAGCTTTGTACCAGTATCACCTCTTAATGGTCCCATTATTTTGTTATGTTTAACTTCAATGAAAAATTTAGGAGGCAGGTTGGGTAAATGTTTAACCCAAATCAGGATTTTTTTTCCTTGAAATCTGTGATTACATCATTGGCACATTTATATCGTAAGACACTTTTACGATATAAGCATTTTTTCATTTGGACAGCAACCATAATAAATTGAAATAAAATTCAGTCTTGATTGATGTTGTAAGTGTCATGTACAGGGCAAGTCCCATCTATTAAGTGTGGTTTGCCAGGGCAGCAATAATAGTAGCATTTGAATGTTTTTCTTATTAAGGAGAAAAATGGTCAGGAACATTGGCTTGGTGGACTCCAAGGACTGTGGTAAATGGAAAATGCCTGCAGCATGTGTGACTCCTTCCCTGGCTTGAGGAGGAAGGTGGTCAGCAGGCTGCAGGGATTGTTTTTCCTTTTTTTTCTTCTCCAAAATTCGGATAAACTATTACAGTTTGTGGAATGAAAGAGAGAGGCTGATTACAACATAATGGAGTGTACCATATTCATCTCTTTGAAATATGACTTCACCCAGCCTTTTCCATTTTACAATCGATTCTCTCATTCCCTTAATGAACCTTTGCATTCATGAGTCTTCCTTGGAAGTATGCACATGAAGTATTGCCGGAGCGGAGAGTAATCGTCTGCCAAGTAAGTAAGAACAAAGTGCCTCTCTTGTCGTTCAGTTCAATAACATTAGCAACTGTTAATGCATCATGTTGGGCACCAGATTGTTTTTGCTTAATAATTATCTAATTTGCCAAAGCCGGTCTTAAAAAATGTTGTTTGAAAACTGGCACAATAGAGTTGTTTGCCAATTTCTCTAAAGATGGGATGAGAGGGGGCTGATGTCACTGTATTTAACAACAATCTTCATTCTTAAGAATGTTGCTAAGCATGTCTAATTTGAGCCAAGAAACACACTCCGTTTAAGCAGCAATACCATGAAAGTGATGGGATAAAAAAATTATAGGGAAAAGTTTGATGCTTGTAACAGAAAGGGATCTGAAACAATAAATAAAACTTGGGTTTTTGAATAGTAACTCATTTACATAATTAGGAATGCATACATTCAAGGTTCATTGATCCAATATTTGAAAACAATATCAATAGCCCAAGACCTAAAATACGTTCAAGTTTTATCTTTTGATTCATTCCCTCTACTACTAGTAGAATTAAATTGTGTCTGTTAGATATTCTAGTTAAGTACAGGACTTGATAAAAAAAAAAAAAACTTGGTGTGAACTGATGGCAGATGACATGTAAAAGGAAAGAAGGAGATTGAATTGTGACTGGACTTGTCAGCCTCAGGACAATTTCAAAGCTGTGTCCCTTCCTAGAAGCCAAGAATTACAACTGACAGTGTGTGATGAGATGTTCCAATTGAGCCGAGGACTATTAAGGTTGGATACAAACCAATGAAATAAATAAATAAATAAATAATAACATTTAAAAAAAGAGGGGAACAATGGGTATTATCATGGTGCCCCTATTTGAAAGAAGGAAAAGGATCAGAACAAACTGTAAACCTTATGGGGATTTTAAAAATAAAAAGTAGGCAAAATGTCACCAAAGCCTATAATGACCAAATCTTAACAACATATAAAATATCAACTATAGTCATATCTTATGAGAGTGAATAGGTCCCACAGACTAGTGACAGAGGGTCCAGCATGTGTGTTATTAGCTCTTCTCTCTTTTATCTAAACCTTCTTGTGATGCCCAGTTCAGCTTCCTTCTGGTAGCCTTTTCTGATTGGCAGGTGAAGCAATAACTCCTCCTTGAGTTCTCACTTCTTTGGAAGCTCTATTCAATTATATAATACAATTAGTAGGCCTTTATGTACACTGACATTTATTGAACATTTACCATACCAGGAGCTCTAAAGGTCTATACATATGTCTTCATCTAACCCCCTCACCATCTTACAAGGATAATGCTATTATCTATTTCACTGAGATAGAGGAAGGTGAAGTGACTTGTCCAAGTCTCCCCAGCTTGGAAAGAGCAGATCAAGAATTGGACCACAGACTTGTGCTTTAAGAGACCTGCTTCCAAAGCTCACCTCCTTATCTTCATTAGGTTTTTAAGAAGCAAGAAAAGGAGTAGGAGAGAAAGCATACAAAGTTCCAGGGACTCACTTTCAGAGCCTCACATCCACCTGCTGTTAAAACAATTTCTTCATTCACTTGACAAAAGAAACACCTCTTCCCCTCCCTAATCTTGCCAGAGCTGGTTGATAGGGCCTTGAGATTTAGACATATTCTACTGAGGGCAATCCTGAGTTATTAGAAATGGGTAACTTGGTTTATATTGGGTGATTTCTAAATTTAAATATACTGTAGAGTCAAGTGAATATGATAAGACTATTTAAGGACCCCCACCCTTTTTTTCAATCCTTACCCTAGTTTATTGATGAGAGAGAAAGAGAGAGAGAGAGAGAGAGAGAGAGAGAGAGAGAGAGAGAGAAACATCAATGTGAGATAGAAATATCGATCAGTTGCTTCTTGTCCGTACCCTGATTAGGGATCAAATCCTCAATCAAGGTTTGTACGCTGACCTGGAATAAACCTACCAGCTTTTAGTGTATAGGTTGACACCAACTAACTGAGCCACTGGGCAGGGTGACTTTCCCTTTTAGCTTTAGTCTCAAAGAATGCTCCATTCTGTCTGTTTCTCTGAAATCGAGAATGATATGGTGATCACAGGAATGTTTGTTGACACATCTATTTCAAGTAAAAGCTGAAGTCCTGCCTTTTATGGTAAATATAAGTCTAATTTGGTTGTTGGTTTGACTAGGACTGACTTTGCTAGTCTGGCTATACAATACCTATTTTATATGAATTACATATACTGTATTTGCGGTTTAAAGGTTTTAGAAAAATTACAAAACTCATTAGATCAAAGTATTTTTCTTTATATTGGTAAAGTTGTTTTAAAATGGAAAATATTTTAATTTTTCTAAGTATTTCAAAGTATATTGAGATAAAAAGGTACCTATAAGCTAAAGAGCAAGTAACATAATTAAAGTCATTTGATAAGTCTTATCAAATAATTTCAAGATTCTTCCAAAGTTATTGAAATCTCCATATCACTAAAATCAATTTCTAATACACTTCTCATGTCTAATAGCTATAAGACTTTTTATACTTTTTAAAATTTAATAAATAATAATAATTTAATCCAAAAGACATTATTTTTCACAGTAGGACAGCCTTTTGACCACAGGAAATAAAATTAAATTGATTCATTGAACTAAGAAGTAGGATAAGACCATAACCATAAAAATATATTACATTAAGGCAAAATTTTATGTGCAGTAAATGCTCAGTGTTTGTGTAAATGATGTGTCTCTAGGAGCACTGAAGTGATATGACATGCATGCTTTGTCTTCATTCTGAATCCCTCGGACACTCTGGCAGGTGATGTCCCCATGCTTGTACAGAAAGGGCCAGGAAGGCCCGGGGATGTGCTGAGTGACCTGCCTGGTGACTGAGCCTGAAACCAGATAGAATAAAAGATTCCAAATTCTTCCTATCCTTTTCTCAACCAACATATGTTTGTTCTAAAATCAAATAATAAAGGGGAAAAATAGACCTAACGTGATTTTTTTAAAGTGGCATTGATTAAGAAACCAGGAAAATTACCAATGATATAAAAAAACACCTGTCAACATATTAAAATATTAACAATAATTTAATGCAGCTCTTTTTACTTTTTTTCTTTTATATTTTATTGATTTTTTTTCCCCCCACAGAGAGTAAGGGAGAGGGACAGAGGGTTAGAAACATCGATGAGAGAGAAACATCGATTGGCTGTCTCTTGCACACCCTCTACTGGGGATGTGCCCACAATCAAGGTACATGCCCTTGATCCAAATGGAACCTGGGACCCTTCAGTCCTCAGGCCAATGGTCTATCCACTGAGCCAAACCAGTTAGGGCTATGCAGCTCTTCTTAAAAATACATATTTTTATTGATTTCTCTCAGAGAGAAGAAGGGAGAGGGAGAAAGAAAAACACTGGAGAGCAGAATATTGATCATGTGCCTCCTGCATGCCCCTTACCAGGGATAGAGCCCACAACTCCAGGCATGTGCCCAGACCAGGAATCAAACCGGCAACCTTCTTGTGTATAGACAACACCCAAACAACTGAGCCACACCAGCCAGGGCAACAAGGCAGCTCTTAAGTTGAGAAAATTCTATGTTAAATCTCCATCCTTAGAACCTGGATACTCAAGTGTAATATTTCATGTTTCTGGCACATTTTCAGGTTAGGGCCAGCAAAGGGAGCATACTTTGAGAAACTGCAATACTTTGTGTGTGATAACATAGAGGAACTTAAATATATTTCCATAAGTTTTAAAAGAAGCTTTGCACTTAATTGGAAAAACAAACAAATGTTTTGCCACTATAATATAAAATATTTTTAGTAAGTCATGTTCTGATGTCTATTTAGGTACCAAAATCACAATTCCTGAAAGTTTAAGACACATTTCCGAGGGAATCCGAAATACTTTTTCCCAGGTCATTTTCAGAGTTTGATTAAAAGGTTGGCTTCGGTTTCCACATCTGTCTAGTGGAATGTCTTTCTCCTTAAAATGGAGGGAAAGAAAACGATTAATTCTAAAAATAGAGTTGGACTAGCCCTTACTAATTAATTATACAGGGCTAATTGTTGAACAAGTGTTTTGAACCTAACTCATCTCTAAAGTGGGAAAGATAGCTTTGACTTCATCTGACTGTTTTGAGGATGAAATGATGTGCCATGTGTGTTACTCTGAGTCCTCTGAGAAGCAGATGCCAAGATGGGATTAAGTGTGCTAGGATATTAGGGGGAATTCCTGTGAAAGACACCGGGGAGGGAGCCAGGGAAGACCAGGAGGGCCAGAGACTGCAAGCATACAAGTCTGACCCCTAAGCAAGGAGAAAGGGAGGGAGGCTGGGAAAGCTTGAGACCTCAGTCCAGTCTGAGAGGCAAGCTCAGCACACAGCAGAGGCCCTGGGACAGGAGTAGTCCCTGTAGTTGTAGGTCTGCGAGTTGCATTCTCGTGGCTGCCACAGTGAGTGCAGGTGTCTGGTGTAGATCAGGTTCTCTGCTCCAGGTGCATGGCTTGCAAAGGCTGTTATGGTCATGGCTTGTTCTTCCATGGCTTCAGTTTAGTTTATTTTCTTAAGTTAGATTTCCCTTTGCTCCATAGAAAGGAATTAATCAAAGCCTCTGTGGTGCTAACAGAGAATGATTAGAGACTTATTCATTTCGCAGATGGTAGAGTGAAAAAAAAAATGTCTTCATAACACTGGGCCCTAGGTAGTTCCTGATTAGGTAGTTTCAGATGTGATTAGAATGGTGGTGAAAATGAGTTTTCTAGAATATTCCAATTATATCTCTTCCCCCCCCCTTCATTGTCTTAAGGCTAAGTTCAACATCTGAGCACAACGTGAAAATCTTTTTGCTTATTTTGTGTATCTGACTCTGCTCATCTTTCTGCTCCAGTGATAGTGTTGATGATACTCAGCATTGATGAGCCAACTCACGCCTATCCTCAACCTCCTGCTCTCGCTCTCTGGGGATGGTCAAGTGACGTAGTTCTGGCCAGTACGACATCAGGAGACACTACTGGGGTGGAACTTTAGACAGCTTTCCCTTTTGTAATAACAAAAAAATGGAACAGGCACACATTTTTCCTTTGCACCTTCATTCTTTATCCCACTTAAAATCCGAAGAAGCAGCTATCATCTTGAGTGAAGCAACAAGACTGAGGAATAATCCCTTAACATATGGTAAGTGTGGGCATTCCTAGAACTTGGATCCTTGAAAGCATCACTAGGAGTTGCACCAGCTAATGATGCCTCTTTTGACACTTCTTGCATGAATTTGATTAATATCTGTTTATACTGTCAAGTTTCCTGTAACAAATGCAATTTTGACTACTTCACCAGCCATATTTCACCCAAAGCACTTAAGGCTTGGTATTTGAATTGCTGGTTTTCCTGTCTAGACTAGACAGTGAATTCTCTGGTGACTTTTTTTCCTTCAGTTTAGAATGCTCAAAGCACTGAGCCAAGTTCTGGGATATAGAAGGTAAAAACCCCAGGCTGACTTATTGAGCTAGCCTATATAATGGGGATCTAATCTAGGCAGAGAAGGCAGAATGGATACCTGAGTATAAAAATAGCCAGGTGGAGAGTGGGTGACTGTGGTAAAAGTATGGGAAAAGTCTTGGAAGCCAGAAGAAGCATGTCATGTTCAAAGAAGTGAAAGTTTAGTGGGTAGAATTGGAAGAAAATAGTTGCACGTGATGAAGCAGAATAGAAAAAAGGGGGCTTTGAAACTTATGAAACAGAGTTTGAACCTCATTTTATGGGCAGTGGGAAAACCAGCGATTAAAAAATTATTGGAAATGCTCTTTCTGCCATTCTAAACCTGACCATGGTTTATGGGAACCACAGGAGAGGGAAGTCTCATTTCTTTATCAAACTCCCAGAAAAGCTTGGGAATTGGGTGGGATTTCTTTTCTAGGACTCTACGTAAGTCATAGGTGCTAAGCATCCTACCTAAGTATTTCAGCATAGTCTTAAATCGTCAGATGATGGACAACTTGCAGAAAATAGAACTGATTCTGGTCTAGGCATTTGGTCTCCTGGAGGTATACTTGGATTTTTATCATGAAAATTATTTAAAGGCATTTGTTCTTTGAAATTTTCTTTAAAAAGTTGTCTCCCTTAAGTTTTTTTTTTTTTAAATAAAATGTAACATACAGTAGTTATAGAATTTAGTGTTACTTTTTTTTGCAAACATCTTTTTTTCTTTAAAATATATAGCAGTAGAATCTATACTAGAAGAGATTGTAGTCACCATATACTCTGTATATTGATAGCCAATATACACACAGTTTTAGCCAAGGCAAATCAATGATGCTAGAACCTTAACAATTTGGATCTTCTTGTTGATAAGATTAATTCTTGTATGCAGCTCAGTTCAATATAATGAACACTGTTCAGCTGCTCTGGTTTGGGAATGCTTTCTTGTTGAGCAGAAATGAGGTCAAATCAAGGACCTTAGTGGGAGGATGGGAAAGTTGACTAGATAAACATAACGCCTTCTTAACTCTGTAAGTCCATAATTCTTGAGTAGTAACCAGTTCTTCACATTTTGCTGATGTGAAGGTTAATTCACTTTGTATGGGAATTCTAGGGGAAAAAATAAAACAGAAAATGCATTGGCCTGCTCTTTAACAGATTAACTCATCCTTCTCTTGTGGTCCTATAAATATCAACATTAACATAGCTAGTTGACTCACTTTTATTTGAGTAGAATAGAAATTTAATTTGCTCCCAGCTTTCATGTCTTAACACAAACTCTACCTTCCCAGATCTTTCAACTGTCAATGTGGAATCATTAGGTAGTTCAGCTATCATTATCTAGCTGAATCCTAATTTTTCCATGAAGTGTTCATTTGCTGAGGACTTTAGCAGAAAAGCATGCTGTTAATAATACAATTATCATTTATATAATAACATTAGAAATATTGAAGACTTTTTCAAAATATTCTTTTTTGCTCTTCATAGGAAGAGTTATTATCATGATGGCCTGTTTATAGAAGAAGAAATCAAGTCTCTAAAAGGTTAAATGCCAATAAGTTATAGACTTGAACCCAAATCAGAATATACGCTACCAATTGTATACTTTACTCTCTACTTCTTGTCTTTTTCCATTTACCCATTCAACAAATATTTATTTTGCCCTTATTACATTCTGCTATAATTTCCTCCTATTTGTTAATCTTAACAGTTTTCAGTGTTCCAAGTTATAGTCTATCCTGGAAGTAATTTCCATTACTGCTACCCAGAGGCAAAAAGACCACAGAGCCCTAGCTGGTTGGCTCAGTGGGTGGAGCGTTGGCCTGCAAAAGTTCCATTCTGGTCAAGTTCACATACCTCAGTTGCAGGCTTGATCTTCAGCCCTGGTCAGGGTATGTTCAGGAACCAACCAGTGGATGTATCTCTCTATCGTCAATGTTTCTTTGTCTTTTGCCCTCCCTTCCATTCTCTCTAAGCTAATCAATGAAAAAAATATCCTAGGATGAGGATTACCAACAACAAAAAGAGCATGGAGAGTGAAGGGGAGAGGAGTCTGTGTGCCCAGAAGGGAGAGCAGCTAGCTTTTGTGAGCAGCTAGCCAGTTTCTGCCACAGGGTTGACATAAGTTCTTTAACAACTCAAGCTTTATGTGTAAAACTATTGCTTCTAGCAGAATAACTTTCTCTATGGCAAGCTGTGATAAATGTTATGACTTTAGATTGTATTTTATAGCACCTCTGCTTCGTTCCTTCGAAATTGCCTTATTGCGTTTCATTATGGGCCCTAATGATGAATTAAGTTGGACTGCTTAATAATTAAAAGTATCTCTAGGATAAAACCATATTTTCTCTCGGAGCAAATCTATTTCGCTTTGTTCACAGCTGCCACATTCAGTGGAAGATAATTGGAATTCTTAAGCAATGAACAAGCAGACTTCTCAGAAAGTGACATTGACAGGGTTGTTCAGTTTGATTGTAAAAGAAAAGAACTTGTACAAAATGTAGAGAGGAGCTTTTTAATCAAGATAACACAAAACATGGGTGGTAAGGACTTTTACAAATAACCCTTGACTGAACTGACATGTCCTAAAGAAAACTCTATAAATAACCAATCTCTGACACGTATTTGGAGAAAAATTGAGGGGAAATAGTCCTATGAATTAAAGTCAAGCATAAATGTTACCTACTGTCAAAGAGTAATCTACATTTTATTTCTATTTTTGCCTTAAAATAGTATCACCATAACAGTGTAAAAATTTAAATAAACTTTCATCCTATGCTTCCTCCATGCTTGGTATCCGAGGATCTATGTATGTTATCAAATTGAGTGTTAAAATGTGTATCTTGGGTGTATGTTTTCTTGGGAAAAGGATTCATAGCTTTTATTCGATTGTTAAAGATCCTCTGGTAGTCTCCTAAGAGGCTTAGACCCCACTGATATAAGAAGACTCAAATATTAAGACTCAAATATTAAAGTGGGAACAGAGAGCATATGGTGGCTTTAAAGAAATTCACATCTCCAGACCTAGATGATGACATCCAGAAGCTAAAATGCCTGAACGTGGCACCTCAGAACCATTCTGAGTAACATTTATGCATGTGCATATTAATCAGATATTGCTTGAGTGCCTTTTTCATGTTGCAACCTGAGCATAAATATTCTAATAGATGAAGAGAAGGGGCAGGGAGGAGACATGGCTGTGTAAGAGATCAAGTGTTGGCACTTGTGCCAAGAGTTCAAAACCCACTTCTTCAGTTTATTATCTGTTGTCCTGGGTGGGTTGGGAAACCTCTCCGTACCTCCATTTGTTTTTCTGTAAATGAAGATTAATGTACCAACTTCTGTGTATTGTTATGAAGAGTAAATTATACACATAACATATTTAATATGTACCCAATACACAATAAAATCTCAATAAGTGGTAGATAATATTTGGTGTCTTTATATATTATATCTGCCAAGTATAAGATGAATTAGTCTTACTATGGGTGGCCCTGTGGGGAGGATGAAACAATTATAGGAAGGTACAATTCAGCTTAACATAGAGAATCTTTTAATTATGGAAATTGATGAAAATAGAACCAGGTCACAGGGCAATGAGCTCTATCACTGGGAGTATTTTAATAGAAGAAGCCACTTATTTCTCAACTCCAGCAAGAGATTGGCGGATAGTCAGGACAATTATTGTATCCAGGTATGTCATTTTTAAAGAAAGCTTGACCCATGAATATGTATAGTGACAGTATATAATATACTATTTGCTTAACAGAGGGTTTTCCCATTGGTATTTACTTCAATTAACAGATAACTCTATAGGGACACAGCAAATATATGAAGTGATGGTTTCTTTATTTTGTTAAGTCAGAGATAATCAATAGTAGCGAATCGAGAAATACAATTAAGCACATGCTTCATTCAAGGGCAGAGAGGAAAATATACTTTCAGTAAGAATTTATGCTGTTATTTCTAGAACAGCAAGGTTGAAAATAGTACTATAACATTACCCACTAACATCCTGAGTTTACGCACTATGTCTTAGAAATAGAATAAGCCAGCTTTGTAAAGCTCTTGTAATGCTAGCTTGTCTGCTTTACACAATGGAGATATGCACAAGTCAACCAGATGGGGAAGGTAGCTACAGCCACAGAAAGACAGATGGACATGCTCAACAGACAGCACCAACCACATATGGAACTCTGTGTAGTTCATACTAGGTGCACAATGTCAGAAAGAGAAGGGGTCTGAAATACCAGATCCTGTATCACTCCACCTTCCATATGCCCCAACATATTACAGCATGATCTGAGGCAGAAAATATTTAAATAATCTAACATTCCTTAGTGGCATAAGATGGACCCAGTCAGGTTCAGGTAGGTTTCTTGAGCAATAACACTTTCCAGAGCTTTCTTGTGACATCTCAGTGATGAGCAGGGTGTTGGATTTCTAGAATATTGCCATTCACTGAAGCCTCAGAGCTTTTGAAGATGGAAGATGCTGCTGAATTATTGGAGGCAGGGCAGGATGGGTATCACGCTTTCTCACATGGGCCTCCATCTGCTCATGGGAAGACGCAAGTAAACTCCCTGAATTTGGCACATAGAAGGCCTTATGCCAATTCCATTTAAAGTATAAGTGGCCAGGGTGATGTAGTAATCTTAGTACTAACAGCAATACTATAGTCTGTCCTAACCACATTCATGTTACACTTCTACTTTACTGCCATTATTTCTATGACACGTTAGATTTATTGTCCTGTTTATTGAGGACCTAATACCTTGGCTTTGCATGGAAGACCTAGCTACCAAGTGTAGCACTATGGAGATCCATATTGCTTGGCTTTAAAAACCTGGTTTGGAAGACAGAGGAGGCCGTTTAAAACTCTGCACTTGGTGAAGAGGGAAAAAAATCTATAAGAGGCATTTCTGAAGCAGTTATTCCATTGGTTTTCGATAAGACGTGCTAACATTGAAGTAAATAGGATAAACCATTTTGAAAGAAAAATTTCTTTTAAGATTTATTGCAGGTATTACATATGTTCCTCTCTTTCTCCCCATTGACCCCTTCTAGCTCTCCACTACCTGCCCCCCCCCCCCCCCCACCCCGCCCCAGGCCTTCACTACACTGTTGTCTGTGTCCATGAGTTACGCATATATATGCATACAAGTTCTTTGGTTGATCTCTCCCACCCACTTACCCACCTCTTCTTCCTTCTGAGATTCTACAAGATCTCACCCTTATGTGGAATCTAATGAACTGATGAGAAAAATAGATCCAGAGACCTAGAGGCATGGAACAAAAGATTTCTTTAAAATACTCTAGGCCTGTGCTGTCCAACAGAAATGTGACACAAGCAAATACGTGATTTAAATTTTTCTAGTAGTCACATTGAGAAGAATCAAGACACAGGTGACATTTATTTTTAAAATGTTATTTACCCTAGTATGTACAAAAAATAGTTTAACGTGTGATCGATATTACAAAAGGATTGCTGTATTTTACCTTTTGGGAGCTGTCTTTAAAATCTAATATTCATTTTAAGCTTACCACACATCTGTGTTTGGAGGACCTGCATTTCCATGCCCCTCTAGCCAATGTGGCTTACGGCTGTCGTAAAGGTCAGGGCAGTACACGCTCCTAAATTGCTGGGAAATCAGGACTGGAGAGTAAATGCCCCGATTTTGTTTCTGGAGGGAGCTTCTTAAGCCCCTCAGAATGGGAAAGCGTTTTCAGGTGTTATGTGTTTACCATGCAGCATTGTCTGGGTACTATGTGACTTTGGACCTGCTCCAACTGACATGGGAGATACGATGAGTCTCAGCCAAGGCTAGCTCACCAAACAGTTTTCTTCTGGAAATGTAATCAGTTAACCTGTGTCTGCACAAACAGGTGAGGAGGGAAGGCATTAAACTGAGGGACCTGTAGAGATATCATCCAGTAGAAGGGATGGGATTGCCGAAGCAGAGAAATGAAGTGTTGATTAGAAAGCTGGCAAGGGAAGTCCCAGGACCTCATTGGAGAGGCCATGCAGAACCTGAAGTCAGAGTGCAGGCAAGGCAGAGCAGAGCCTTATAGCACTTAAGAAATAGAAGGCATTCAGAGGCTTTGAGGAGGTTGCTGATTTTAGTGGACATGGAGAATTAATAGAAAACCAGCCTGCCAATGTTAGTTGACTGCTATACAAGGAGAACACAAGCAGAGATGCCTGTTTTTATATGTGGGCTAAAGAAAAAATAGTTCACAGAAAGCAGTAGATACAGTGAACAGGAGAGCCCTCTTTGTGATTCGGAGGGGAGGACAGCATTCACCTCCACTTCAGTCATGGGTGAAGAGAAAAATGGAAAGAATCGTAGGGACCCATCAACCTTGTTTCTCTTCTACCCCTAATGTACAGAAGCTCCCACAGAAAGGCAATAGGTGGTAGGACTGATATAATCTCTGTCTCTTGATCAGTGACGGTTCATTCCAGGGCTTGTTATGTTGAATCTTAATATCCCTTACAACACCCAAGAAAGGCTTGGTCTCCTGTTTGTAAAATGGATGCCTGGATTTGTCTAATTACCCACTCCTTCTAGACATATTGTAGCATCATTTTGTTACCCTCTGTGGCACCCACATTGTGAGAAATATACACTCCAGGAAAATGGTGTCTCCCAGAACGTATGTTGGTGGCGATGATGTACAATTGGAAGTTTCCTGTGTTGCTGATGGGCGTGTAAAATGATAAAACCATTGAGGGGGAAAGTCTTACACTTTCTTATCATATTAAATACACATTTGTTTTATGACCCACCAGTCTCGTTTCTGTTTCCTGTCCAAAAAAACTTCCCAAGAGGCAAGTAGGAGGGTTCTTTGACTCCAACAGAAACAGGCCCCATGTCTATCACCAGGAGAATGCAGAAACAAAGTACATCCATACAATGATATACTGTTCAGCAGCAGAAGATGTATAAATGTCAGTCATAGTTTGAGTGAGAGAAGCATGATGCAAGAGTTCATAACAAGAGTACATACTATATAAATTCCATTTGCATGAAGTTAAAGAAGAGGCAGAATTAATTAAGGTTAAAAACATCAGAGCAGTGGTTGGTTGAGTTGGGAGGGAAAATGCCTGGAAAAGGTCATGAGAAAAATGTGGGGGAAATAAATCTTTTATGTATTGATAAGATTTGGGCTCAGTGTGTGATTTTTTTTTTTCCAAAATGTGAGAAAAACTATGTTTTTCAAATGTACAGGTAAAATTTGTGCATTTTATTTTATGTAAATTTTATCTTAAATACAATAGAATTGAAAACTATTTTGAATTCTAGTAAGATATATTTAAATTTACTTTGAAATGCATCGAAAAGATGAACTAATAGATGGGTGGATATGTGGATAGGTGTGTGATAAAGTGAATGCATCAAATATTATCACATAGAATCTAAGTGATCTATACTTGTTCACTGTACAATTTTTTTTTTTTAGCTTTTCTGTATTGAAAAAATTTCATAGTCTTATGAGTAGAGGAAAATGAAATTATTTATAAACTCTGATACTTTAGTGGAAACAAATTTCTTTAGACTTTCGGCCCATACCATCCACAAAAAATGAATTAAAAATGGATCACAACCCTAACTATAAAACAGGAATAACAATAGTATCTACCCCACGTTAATACTAAAAAAATATGAATTGGATACACAGTACTTGAGCACATTGAGAACTTATTAAAAGTTAATTCTTATTACTATCATAATGATGATTTAGGGGAATTGTTTCTTTTTGGTTCAAAGATCTTAATCTTAAATAATAATTTGTCCCCAAGATTTGGTGTGGGGTTTTGTGAATCTTCCTGAAAGAGCTAATGATGTTGTACTTTTATAGTTTATCTTTCTAATCTTATTCTTTCTCCCTCTTGGCCAGGGTGCCTTTAATTTCTTCTCACCAGACTTTTTAGTGCTCTCTCTAGCAGCTTCCTATTCCTCCTCATTTACAGCTTCCTGTGGTGCTGCTTAACTCTGTGATCAGCCTTGATACAACTGTGTATAAAAATCCAAAATAGCTAAATGGAGGTCTGAGGTCTTTGTCTACAAAGTCAAATGCTTGGGGTTTTAATAGGCTCATTTTGTGATAACTTTGTTGGGCACTCATAGACTTATTTTTTGGAATGTAAGTTTTGGTTGACATTGGTTGAGAGAGTACTAAGGTGAGAAAAATAACAGGGTGTTTACTCAACTTTGTTGGGTGTAGTTGGGGGTGTATGAGGCTGGGGAGAGGGTAAGGGTTAAATTTCTATTCACAGAAATTGGGAGAATGAATGCCAGGCCTACAAACTTAAGAGACTGAATTTAAGATTATTTGAAAATAAAAAGCAGTTTTATTACTTTTCAAGAACACTAACAATGTCAACTAGCTGTTAACCAAGTGTGTTCATGAAGAGGTCCTGCTGGGACTTTTAATTTGCAATTAGCAGCACCATTTACATATAAATAACAAATATGTTGAGGTCCTTAAACAGTCCATTCACACCCCAAATTAAGGTCAATATCCTTAAATCCTATGAATCCTATTCACTTGTGGAGCAAATATTTCCTAAATACTAGTACATAATATAACAATAGTCTTACAACCAACTCAAGAGGGATAATCACAGATTTAAAATTGGAAAACATGGAATCAACACATGTTTTTTGATACAGTATTTGATATAAATACTGTATCAAAAATGGTCATCTTTCCCATACCCACTGTCACCTCTGATTTTCCAGGTCCCTCTTAAGAGTTTCAGCTTCAGCTGTTAGTTTCCATGACCTTATACAATTAAGTTAAAATGGGGGGAGTAGGGGTTAAAATGATCTATTTCAATTTCTTCATTTTCCAAATAAAGAACTAGGGAAAGGGTAATATGACCTTGGGCAAGGTCACAACACTAGTTGGCAGCTGCACTGGCCAGGAACTCTTCTTCCAGATGCCCCATTCCATTTTCTGTCCACTGTATAGTGTTGTTTTATATCTGGTTACACCACAACCTGTCTTGAGTTCAGTGGGTCATAAACTCCTCCAGAGAATCAGCTCTCTCCTGTGGCTCAACTTTTTATCCGTCACCATTAGTCTTGCTCACTGTTGGAAATTGTTGTTTAACTGGGTGCTGCATTTATCACATGTCCCCAGGAAGCATTGAGATAGTCCTGCTTAAGTGAAAGGGTGTAAGCAGCAAAGCAAAGTCCCCTTCATTCCAATTATTGGCTCTCTTAAGCTTTTATAGCATTGCTGCCCTTCCTGTGGCTTCTCATTCCCACTCTTACAGCTATGCCTTTAGGTCAGATGCCTACAAAACCCCAGCAGGTGAAAATGGGTCAAGGTGGCAACTGCCTGTTCTGTAGGGAGCAGTTACTACTCAGCTCCAGTTCAGTGATGTTAGTGTTGCTAGATTGCTCCATTTTTTTTTTTTAAAGAAATGGTAAATCCAGGTTTCTATATAAAGTCACCCAGTTAGTAAATGCTGGAAGTTAATTCCTAATTTTTTTTAAACACTGAGTAGTCCTAGCAATTTGTTAATATAGCCAAAGCTAATATAGCTCAATGAGACTATCAATTTGTGACTTTGTGTATTTTATGTGGGGCTGGGTGGGGGGGAGTGGGCGCTGTGCTACATATTTTTATTCTAGAGCTAATTCTAGAGCTAGTGACAATTACTGCTGACTTCCCCAGTGTAATAAGCTCTGCATCCCTCTGCTCCCTGAAGCTAGGAGTTACTGGAAGTCTATACCACCTTCCTTCTTTTCTTTCAACATCACGTAAGTTTAGCCCTGGACTCTGGAGCACATTTTGTCTTTGGTTGGATAAAAATGAAGCATTCCTGTGACCTTGCATTAATACTGCCACCGCTGGTCCGGCTGACCAAGTGCTCATGTTTGCCAATGAGTTTCCTACCTGGCTCTTCAGCTCAGCCTTTGCTGCTTTGTCTTCCTTATCCCAGCAGACAATTATTGAGAAGGTCCCTGTAGGTTTTCCAACCCCTGGGGTCACTCATCCCCTCTGCCTTCCCCTCTCACATAGTCTAGTGCAGATTGTGTCATTCCTCCCCAGAGATCTACACTAATTCTCTTGTCTTCAAGGGTGTCAACCACTGTCTCCCCAATTTATCCTCACATTCTGACAATCTGATCTAAGATCCACCACCACAGATAGTTTTAAAAAGAATTTAGGAGTGCACTGTTCAAGTTGGATTTTTGTGTTAGCCAACTTTTTGCCTTTTCCTGATGCTGAAACTTACTGAATATTCTGAACTCAGTCCAAGAAGTAAATATAGCAGGAACAGAATTAATTTGTATAGAATAACTCAGCTGTTAGTGACCCAATGCTGCAATTCTTAGATGATGCCACAATTCTAAAAAAAATGATACGTTTCAGATGCCCTGATTCTGATATTGATTCATGCATTTGCTGACTTGGAGACTTTAAATTCAATACAGCCTTTTGTTCCCTGCCCTACATTGCTTCTTTCCTCTTAGATCTCAGCGGAGAGTCCTGTCCGATGGTATGTATCCCCTGGTCTAGGAACTGTAGTCAAATCTCTAGTTCTGCATGCTATGATCCTATGAGCTAAGGCAAGTGAATTTCTCTAAGATGCTATTTCCTCATGTAAAAATGAGAACACCACCATCTTCTTTGTTACTGGAAAATGTTTTATAAAAGAATGTTTGGCTGAAACTGGTTTGGCTCAGTGGATAGAGAATTGGCCGGGGAGCCCAAGGGTCCCAGGTTCGATTCTGGTCAAGGGCATGTACCTTGGTTGCAGTCACATCCCCAATGGGGGGGGGGTGTGTGTGTGCAGGAGGCAGCTGATCGATGTTTCTAACTATCTCTCTCCCTTCCTCTCTGCAAAAAAAAAAAAAATCAATAAAATGTATTTTAAAAAAAAGAATGTTTGTATCAAATATTAAGAACATAGTCTCTAGAGTGAAACAACCTTGGTTCAAATCCTGGTTCTGCCATCCATATCTTTGTAAGCCTGTGAAATGAAGATGCATATGGTTAATGAAATAGTTTGCTAAGTGTTTAGCACAATGCTTGGCACATAGGACTCTATATTAGGGGGATGATGGTGATGATGTTGGCAATGTCTTGTTTTGCTGTTAATTGTATCCTATATCTGCTGGAACAGTTAATAATGAAAGCCAACTTATATTGAGGACATATACTTTTCTGGGTACTATGCCAAGCATTATTAAATCATTCAGTTCTCTCACGTCAAGCCTATGCCATAAGTTAACCATGTCCAACTCAAAGGCTAACATAGGCCAAATAAACAAGGTTTAAGTTGACTAGTTTGTGGGCCACAAAAAAACACAAAAGCTTCAATTTTCATAGAAACATAGGTTTATTTTGATAGAGACATGCTGAATGCAAAGGGCTGAAATAAATGAGTAATTGTTAACATAAAATAATAGGACATTTAAAAATGTATTTTATTAAATTTTTTACAGAGAGGAAGGGAGAGAGAGAGAGAAAGAGTTAGAAACATCGATGAGAGAGAAACATCGGCCAGCTGCCTCCTGCACGCCCCCCCCCCCACTGGGGATGTGCCCGCAACCAAGGTACATGTCCCTGACCGGAATCGAACCTGAGGCCTTTCAGTTCAAAGGCTGATGCTCTATCCACTGAGCCAAACTGGTTTCAGCAATAATAGAACATTTTAATAAAAGTTATTTTTTCTTGAATATTAACATACCAGACACTGATTAACTGCACAAATTAATAAAAGTGATGCAAATAAACCATTTTTTCTTGATCTCCAAAAGTGAAATATTTCCTGTTGCACATACCAAACAAGTCAGTCCAAGACTAATGGTGTGGCCATCGGCTGCTAAAATATTTGCTGCTAGTATTAGTGGGGAGAAATGGTGCACCTATGTGTAAAGCACATAAGGGAAATGAAATGCAACACAGTTATAGTAATCAGTCATTAGCGAATGTTGTAGTTCGTTATTAATGATAATGTATACCAATATATTGTAAAAATCAAGTTATGAAAGTTTTATTGAAATGTTTCTTCCATACTGTTATATTGGCTGGGCTTGCAAAAATATTCGTGTGGGCCACATGTGGCCCGTGGGTTGTGAGTTTGACATGCTTGCTGTAGTTGTTTATAGGAGAGACTCACTGTCCCCATTTCACAGATGAGGAAATCGAGTTTGATAGCAGTTAAACATTTTTGTTCAATGGGGTCTACCTCTAAATCTGCTCTCTCAACCATTGCATTAAGCTGCCTCCAGGATGGTACAAAGAAAAGATGAATAGGAAGTGGACCAAACTGGAGTCTGAAACACAGAGCCCTGTATTTGAAAGTGGAAAGGCTACATGCTCATTGCTCCAGCTGGCTGCTTCCAGCTCTGCTGAAAATCACCTCCTGAAAGGAAGAGGGGTGAAGGGTGTTTCAGGGTATAAACCCTTAGGGTCTCCATGGTCAACATGGAGAAAATGAAATCCTGAGACAACAGGAGAAGAATAAATGCTTGGAGAAATGGTTGCATAATTATAAATTAAAGAAAATGTAACTGACAGAGAAACTATATTTTTCTTTGTTCTTGGATTTTTTTTATTTATATCCTGCCAACTTCCAAAATGATGACTTGTGACAGGTTACAACAAAAGATACACAAACAATAGAAATATTCAGACAGGGTAAAAAGTCAGGAGACTGAGTATTTGAGCTATTCATTTAGCACCATTATCTTCCCAGATAGGAAATCCACTGAAAAACTGAACTAAGATCAGAAGGATGCTTCATAAATATATAGGTTAATTCTAGCAATATATTTTGAAGTGCTAAGATAGCAAACCTCTCCTTATTTCACTATGATGGCCTAGCTTAATTTGTCACCTTTTTTTTCTTCCTCCTTTTAAAGCATTGCTGAGACTTTAAGATACTTACTCATTGTGAATTAATTTGGGATTTGGCATAATAACACTAATCATGATAAAAGAATTCATTTGACAGTAATGCAGTATAATTAGTGATGTACTAAATCCATTGAGATCTACCAATAATTATAGAATCATTATTTTAAAACCTTATATAGGCATTCCATTTTCCTTTCTTCTTTCTTTCTATTTTGAATCTGCAGCATGTAGAAGCAAAGACTCAACTCTGACAATTTGCTTTTTGGGATATTGGGCACAAGTATCAAGATTAAAACATAGCACACTGAGCACTCACTTCAGAAGCCCTTTGGCTAGGGCAAGGTGTAAGAATTGACTTAAAGAAGACTAATTCAGAAGATAGTTGACCAAATTATGTGGAATTATTGGGATGGCTTCAAAAAATAATGTGGGAATAAACAGACCTAAGTTTAAGAGCTTATGAAGCTGAAAGACTGACAGAAGATGAGAATATCTAGAAATTCTTATTCCTAGATTGTGGTAAATGTTTAATCTTTCTCTCTTTTTTTAATCAGAAAGGAAAGGGGAGGGAGAGATAGAAACATCAATAGGAGAATCATTGATTGTCTGCTTCCTGCACGTCCTTCTCTCCTCCCCCACCCCCTTGGGGATTGAGCCAGTATCCTGGGCATGTACCCTTGACCCAACTCGAACTCTGGACTTTTCAGTCCACAGGCTGATGCTCTATCAACTGAGCCAAACCGACTAGGGCTGTTTAATCTTTCTTAAAAGTCCTAACAGCCATCTTGGAGTGGGAATAGGTAAGTAGGGGGTTTTCTTTGGTTGTAGATTTTTAAAAATTTCAATAGAATAAGATCTTAGAAACCCACAGGTCAAGTCGCACATTTCACATAATAAATGAGGCCTGTTGAGATTATATGGCTTATTCAAGTACAAAATCTGGTGACACAGCCAGGTCTGTACTCCAACTTCTGTACTCCAGTAACCATACTATCCGTGTCATAAGCATTTGATTTCTGTAAGAGTTTAGAATCATCCCTTCTCAATAGGAGGTTCTAGAAAGAGGGCACACTTTGCATCTATGGTAATAGCCATGCACTACCTTTGAGAAAATTGTAAAAACATCCATCCATATGATTTTCTATTTTCTGTGGTCCATCCAAAGAACCATAGTTGAGGAAACCATAGAACTTTCTGTGATAATGGAAATATTGTATACAGTATATGCACTTCCCAGTGGCTACTGGCCATATATGGCCACTGAACATTAGAAATGTGACCAGCATGGTTCAGGAAATGAATTTTGAGTTTAAATTAATTTTAACTTGTGGTGCATGTGACTCGTTGCTACTACATTGGACAGCAAAGCTCTGAGCATTTCTGCTCAGTCAGTATATAAAGCCACATAATAACCATATGTTTAGGATAATGTACTATTGCATTGGAATACATCAGTCTTTCAGTCCCATTTCTGTATTTTGTAAGGAGCATAGCATTGTGCCCTGTAGGACTTGATTTAACAAGGCCTGGGTCCAAAATCAAACTCTAGCAGTGTCTTTACTTACTTTTCTACAGAATAATATCCTTACCCTGAGGTGCAAATTAAGGACTTAATAGATGTGAACTACTTAGGACAGTGCTTGACACATGCAAAATGCTGATGATGGTGAACATTACTCTTCGATTTCTGCAACTCAGATATGGCTTTCCAAGCCTTTAAAAAATCATGGCATTTAATTGCACAGATGATTGATGTACTGAGGAGAGGGGACAGACAGTGGCAGCGTTTGGCCCAGTGGCAAGGAGTATTTTATCACTGAAATGATTCAGACTTGCTGACAGATGGGAGATCATAAAATGCAGACAGGCTTTTATTTAGTATTTTAAAAATTATTTAAATTATCTACAGGCAATGCAACCCTTTATCACCAGTTCCTGGCCTGAACACCACCACCGCCCCCTGTTTCCCTGACCTAAAGTCCTCTAGCCACAGATGAGTACCAAAGGTCTACTCTTGTCATTTTCACCTTTCTTTTCTCAGCTCTCTGATATCCATTAATTAGTGAAATAAAAATTACATCCCTACAATCTTAGACTCTAACTTACCCAAAGCATTCAAATATTTACAAATGCAAGAATCATATCATTCTCAATCATTTCTAATTTTTTTTAAATTATAAAATACTGGTAACTGTATGAAAACACAGGAAACATGCCAGATTCACTACCTGTAGAGGATGATAGATTAATATTTTGCCATACTTGTTTTAGATAACTCCTTTAAAAGGAAATCTCAGCAGGGTATATAGTTTGAAAGCCCCTCACTCTTTTGGGAATGCAGCAAGTTATCAATAAAAAGATATATGTTGGAATTTTTATGTACTGTGGGATCCCTATAATTTTGAGACTTTGAGTGAAAAGAATGAGGCAAAAGCATGAGACATTAGAGTATTAGAAATTAGGTGGAGAGAAGGATAATTGTCACATCAAGTCAGATTACAGTGAAGAGTATATGACATTGAAGACAATTTTTGGAGTATAAGTTAACCTAAGTCAGGGGTGGGGAACCTTTTTTTCTGCCCAGGGCCATTTGGATATTCTGTATTATGTTATAATTCGCAGGCCATACAAAATTATCAACGAAAAAAAATTAGCCTGCTGTATTTGGTCAACCATTTAATTAACTCATTCCTAATGCCTGACAGGGCCAGACCCAATAATTTCGGAGGTTTCCCAACCCTGCAGTGGTGGGACCCAAAGCATTGTCTCATAGCAACTAATTGGTTCTCTGTGACTTGCTATATTCTGTGGTGCTTTGAATGTAAATGACAGAGCCCTTGCCTTCAAGTACAAGTTCAACTGAGAGAGATAATACTGACTCACAAATATATCTGAATTGAGAAATGGAGCAATTATCTGTGAACTGTGCTAAAGTATTGCTGGAAATGTGGGCAAGTCACCAGGACATGGTGACTTACGATACAGCTATGAGAAGGATGAGTTAGCAGTGATGGCTTCAAAGTGTTTGGGCCTGATTGAGACCGTGGGGTTGCCAGGGAAAGAGAGGAAGATTAAGAGCTATTTTTGTGGTAAGAATGAGGAGTTTTGGCTTTAAGTATATCAGAATGGATAAGACAACGGGGCAAGCAGAGTAGATGTATAGCATGCTCTTGAAAATCAAAGCCCCTGGGTGCTTTTTCTAGGCTTCTGTAAGAACAAATTATACTGTTCAAATAGTTGTATCTTTAGATCAGAATAAATTACCCAAATGGGGCTTAATATGATACTCCCATCACTACCCTATTCTCAAACCAAATGTGCTTGGCTTAAGAAATCAAGTGAAAAGGCCAGTCTTAATGTTTTCTTGCCATAATTCAGCTGAATTTCTAAACAAGAGCCATGGAAGGTTCATTTTATTAATTTGCAGAGTACACACAAGACTCTAAAGATGAGAAGAGTGAACTCCAGTTGTTTCCATTACTACTGTAACAGGGCAGATTAATCCATAGTAATGTTGTTTCCCTAACCACCCTCATTTTCATAGTACCCTTTTCCTACAGAATCATTTTTGTTGTTATAATAGCAAATCAAATACTTAATCCCACATCTATGATATTTTACTAGGTTCTTGGATCTGTATAGAAAATTAATGAAAACTAAAAATTTCCACGAAGAAGCTTAATTATTAAATTTATTTACTTTATATTTAGTGTATTAAAAATTAGTATATTTGTATTTATATATCTACTATATATCTACAAATTTGTGCATGGGTGGGGTCCCTCAGTTGGGCCAGTGATCTGGTCCGATAGGGGCCATCTCGCCCAGTCCCAATGGAAAGAAACTGCAGGAGGTTAGTTGGCTGTGGGAGCACACTGACCACTTGGAAGGCAGCTCTTGCATGGTCAGTGTGCATCATAGCGACCAGTCGACCTGTTATTAAGTCAACCAGTTGTAATGGTCTCTTAGGCTTTTATATATATAGATGTCATCTATACTAATATTTATGTTGGAACCACTTGTTCTTAGTTCCTCATTTAAGTCCCTGAGTAAGTATGGAGGGGAGCAAAAGTAAGTGTTCATTTGAAAAATATTATATATGCCTAAGTGGCTAAATGACAAGTTGAGATGACATTGACCACCAAAGGGCAGCCACTCAATGCAGGAGCTGCCCCCTGGTGGTCAATACAGTCCTATAGCCAACCTCCTGCTGGCCCTCCTCCCCAGCAGGCCGGTTCCCCCCATGCCCCTATGGCCTGATTGCTGGCCAGGCCAAGGGACCCCACCTGTGCATGCATTGGTACACCGGGCTTCTAGTTAATAAATAATGATACAATAAAGTCTTTGTTTTACGTACACACAACTGTAAACCTACTTTTGCCAAACCCTGTATATACTCCATTAACCCTAAAAGGATAGTAATAAAATGCATACAGTAGACCTGTTTTTATATTTTATATGAGGTAATCCTGTAGCCTGCTTGGCTTCTTCATGGCCATGGGAAGCATTGACCATGATCTTTGTCTTTGGTTAGGGATGTATTGGGTTGAAGGCTCTATGTAACATCTGCTTATTTATCTGGTTTTAAACACTTGAGTGCCTATAGTAGTTCTGATAAGAATTGAAGATGTATGGCCAGAGCAGGGAAACATGCAAAGGAATCTGCCACTTTGATAGTATCTGTGGCCAAAACTCATTTACTTCATGAACACAAACTAAGAAATACTATTACCCATAAATAACCTGTCCATCATGATATAGGCTCACCAATCTCTTCCTACCCCACCTCAGTACTCTAATCTTGTTAAAGTTTATTTCTTAAAAGTATATTAGGCCCTGTCAGTGTTGCTCAGTGATTGAGTGTCAACGGATGAATCAGTAGATCACAGTTCAAATTCCTGGTCAGGGCACATGGCCAGATTTCAGGCTTGATTCCCAGTAGATCGTGTGGCAGGAGGCAGCTAAGCAATGATTCTCTCTCATCATTGATGTTTCTCTCTCTTCCTCTCCCTTTGTCTCTGAAATCAATAAGAATATATAAACATTTTTTAAGAAAGTTCATTAGGTTGATTTTGACGTGTATTCATATGAATTGGAATGAATAAGTGCTAGAAATTTTGCATGGTTTTAATACACACTAATGCCAGCCTACAGAGAATAAGATAAGATGTACTGTGTTCTGCAGCAAAAGTGACAGGCACATCTAAAGGTCCAACTTTGCTTTCTATAATGTAGGTACATTACTACACCAGATCTTCACCAACTTTGTACAAGTTTATTGCTTAATTGTGGGGGTCAAATGGGAAAAGTAAGATCCAAGGGTTATAAATGATTTTGAACAGAGCACTTTAAGTCAAAATTCATCTTTAATGAGAATCAAAAAACAATTTGCAAAAACAAAACTCAGCTAATGGTGGAATTTTGAAGTTCAAGAGGGTCTATGCTATGGAAATCAGTGGACAAAAACAAATCAGTGTCAATTGTCAATATTTCCATTATGTACACTGTCATAAATGAAAGGGTTAATTTACTCCTTACATTATTCCTGGTCTTAGTGGACAGGAATGAAAAGATCAAATGCTTTTTGTTGCAAAAGTATGGTCCATCTTTGACATGCCAAAGGTACGATCCATATTGGTACTAAAGCATAACCCATCTGGTAAGTAACTACATTTTAACTTTCAGTGAATCATTAAATACAAAGACAGAAAGACCTGAGGACAACATATATTTTTTAATTCTTGAAATATTTTGTACTTAATTTGTTTTTTAACTTTCAATTTTTGTTTAACAAACTTTCAATTGTTTCCTTTTTTTTCTATAGTCTTAACCATTTTTTATTTAGATTCAACCTCTAAAAATTCTTGTGATTTTGTTTTTTCAAAGTTAAGATTCTTAAGAAAAAAAGTGTCACCTCGCTGTCTGTTTATGCTTTTCAAGGTCTTTTAGAAACCAAGAAAGGTCCATCTGTAACTCCACAGATAGATACCTGTGGTTAATTCACATTCTCAGACTGAGTTCTTACTAAGAATTTCTCCAATTATAGAAATATTTTTCTTCTTTAGAGATTCTCTCTTTGGTTTCATAGACCACATGCAGTGATTCTAAATAATTTGATATGACAAACCATGCTTATTTTTGTACTAGTAATTCCTATAAACTCTGTTGGTTTTAGAAATCAGCTATGCACTCAGATAACAATAAACCTTGAAATAGAAAAAAGACTCTCACCACCCAGAAATGATCACTGTTAGTATATTGATCCGGTTTTCTCTTGGTCTTTATTGTGTACATTGAAATGCCTATTTTGTTTAGAAAAGGGACTTTTGAAAAAACAAGATATAAAAGCAATATGAATATTCTTTCAATTATTATCTTGCCAAATTTACAATATTCTTTGAAAATAAGATTTCATTTAATTGCCAAACATATGTGTAAATAGAAAGCATTTTCAAATATTTTAAGGGAAAACAGAGTGAGGACAAAAAATTACTCATAGGATTCTCTAAGCGATGAACTCAGGTTTGAGCTTTACTTAATATTTTAATAAATGATTTGGAAGTTAGAGTGCATAGTGAAATCTCTGCGTTTGCACATTATACCAGCTATTCTTATGGATAAATTATAGGAAGATCCAACTGTGCTCTGAGAGTAAGCAGAAACATGACTGATGCTCTTCAATAAAAATGCATTTTAGGGGGAAATATGTCCTGAGCTGTAGTTTATAATATGATGGTTTGGAACTATCACTTACAAAAGAGCATAGAAGAGCACTTTTATTCTGCTGTTGAAAATATGACTTTAGGCAAAAAAGTCAACAAAACATGGGTCATTATTCATTCATTAAACAAATAGTCCCTTATTCTTCTTACATAATTGTAAACACCATGGTAGAGTCCAAAAATGTAGGGTTAAAAAAAAACCATAGTAATTTATGGCTCATATTTAATAGCTAGCTATACTCTATTGCTAAACTCTTATCCTCCTTGGCTGTCCTTTTTATGCCATTCCTTAGATTTGCTTCTTAGCACTTCGAAAGGGAACTGAAATTTCAGACTATATGTGATTCCATGGGTTGTCAATATGGCCTACCTAGAACACCTGGGCAATGTCACCACATGAACCAGCACTTCTTTAGATTGGTTTCTTATGAAACATTTTCTTAATAAATATGAAAAGTGATAATCGTGAAGAAGTAATTATGAAAGATGCTTAATTATGAAAACAACATATATGTCATTCTACCTATTTTAATAGGCTATTCTTAAGTCAATATTTCTTATTGCTAATGATAATCTGGCACACAATATGATAGCTCAAATAGTTATAATTCTAGATAGCCTTAAGAAGGGCTATTGATAGCATTCTGCAATCTATCTTGATATAGAATGTTTTAATTTGGGTGGAAAATAACAAGGATGAGGTGTTGTTGTTTTTTGTTTTTGTTTTTAAAGGTCATACTGTCAAAGAACATTCTAACACACTGAAAACAAACAGATCTATTAAAATAGAATTAATGACAAGAGGGAATATGAAGTAAAATTATAACACAACAGCTATCTGAGTTTATGTAGAGTGCAGAGAACTCTACTTAGAGGGCCATGTGTTAGGGTAGGGGTGTCGAATTCAATCAGAGAAGGGGCCAAAATCTAAAATCCAGCCTAAATCGTGGGCCGAATGGTTTACTGAACAGTCATAAACTGTCATTGTGATGGAAACGCAGCGGAGTGCAGTGATGACAGCGCGGTGCAGGCCACATTGCAAGGCCTGGCAGGACAGATTTGGCCCGAGGGCCTTGTGTTTGACACATGTGTCTAGGGTCTTGCCCTTTTATTATTCTGAATGAAAGGGAAATGAGTAAGAGGTGGGATGTATCCAGGTGTGAAAGCTTTACCACCATTAACTTTGTATCTATGAGTCCTGTTGGAATTGAAGAATATGGTTATACTTATGGTCTTAAATTCTCAACAAAATCCCCCAACCAAAGTAATTTTAATTCACAATCATTAAAAGAAAACCAAGAGCTTTTTTTTTTTTTAAATAGGTCCTTGAATATTGCTTTGATGTAAATTCCATTAGAGCAGGTGGTTCCTTTCTTGTCCTTTTTATTCTTACACTAGTGGCCTGATGCACAAAATTTGTACATGGGTATGGTCCCTAGGCCTGGCCTGTAATCAGGGCCATCTTCCCTGCAGTTGGCCCCACCCCCTGCCACTACTCACCTGATCGCCCTCAGACAATTGGAGCCTGCTGGTTGGGGAAAGAGACCAAGAGGTGGTCAGTGTGCCTCATAATGACTGGTTGAATGGTCATTCTGGTTGTTCCACCATTGGGGTCAATTTGCATATTGCCCTTTTATTATATAGGATAGGGATCTGGTGCATGGCTGGGGGTCGGCTGGCCTGCCCTAATGGGAGCCATGGATTGGGGTGGGGTTCCTGCTGGGGTGGTGGTGCTGGAGAGGACAAATGGCCGGGGTTGTTCTGGTCTCTGGTCATTCTGGTCATTCCGCCATTTTGGTATCTGGGTTTTTATTATATAGGATTGCCAATGCCTGGTACTTTATAGGAGTTTAAATATTAATGCTTGTTTGTCTACCACTCACTTGCATAGAGCCTACTATGTTGCCAGACAGTGTTCTAAATGCTCTTCAAATATTAACTACCATATTTTCCAGCGTATAAGACTACACTGTGTTCTAGTAAAAAGCCTGCTCAGATTGGCCAGAGTCAGAGAGGCGGTCTATTAAAAAAAGAACTGGTGTTGCCTCGAAAGTGGGGGGTAGTCTTATACAGCGAATATAGGCCTAAACCTATGTTTTAACTGTAAAATTAGGGGGTCGTCTTATACACCGGAAAATACGGTACTTCATCCTTACAGCAACCTTGGGAGATATGCATCCCCATAAAGGCAAGGAAACTTAAACACCATAAAAGTTAAGTTGCTCAAGATCATGCAACTTGTAAATAGTGGAGCTGGGATTCAAACCTAGGCAGTCTGGCTCCACAATCTATGCTTTTAACTACTTGAAAATAATTAAATTGAAAATAATTTGTGGAGAGCTACTGATCCATTCCTCATTCATATATTTTTATGATTAATACGCAATTATTTCTTTCTCCTGCCAGAAAATTGTCCCATCTTTCAACCAGATAAGCTCACACTTCTTGGGATATCATTTAAGACTTTTCTTAATTTGACCATGTTTATTTTCCACCTTATTTCTCTTCATTATCCTATGGCTAGCCATACACATATCATAAAACATCTCAATGGCCTTGAGTAGGCTGTTTGATTTTATACTTAAACCTCAATGATCTTGATATCCCTTTGTCCAACCCCAGTTCTACAGAACTGTCAACCAGATTAAATGCCACCAGTTTTATGAAGGTTGCAGAGAGTTGTCTAATTTGTATATGTGACCTAGAGTCTAGCATTGTGTCTGGTAATGGGTCAGACTCACAGTGTTCACTGAGGAGCTTCTGTAGATTTCACACAGGTGATTGCAGGCATCTTAACATACATCTATCTATGGCATTCTTATGTCTAGGCCATGAATGGGGCCCCTGGGCGTGGGCAGTGCAGACTAGTGACAGAACAGTGATGCTTGTAAATAGTAGGGGATCACTAAGCTTTCATAGAATAAATTGAGTACTTATTCACTGTCACAAGGCCAGAAAGTGTCCAGTCTGATTCAGATTTCCTATTAGTTATTTAGAGAATACTGACCATGCAATCAGTTTGTAGACTTATGATTTTAACCTTACATTTCTAAAGTTACATCTTGTTCCATAGAACTGTATTTAGTAGAACAATTGGGACAATCTCAGCTGAATGCCAAACTGTATCTTTGGACTCCTTTGATTTCCACGATAAACAAATTCCTAAATTTTGGAGTCTGCTTGAAAGAAGGAAAGTGTTTCTTTTCTTTTTTTTTTTTTTTTTTTAATCTTTCCAAGTGCCTATTCTCTGATGAGAAAGAAGTGAGGAGCCTTCAACCCTGGGTGACTGAAGTCCCTTCCTTGATTGACATACAGAGAAAAAGGAAGGAAGGCAGTAACTCCCAGCAATATCTCAAAGTCATAAATCTAAAATTGAACTCGACCTCTCTCCCGCATTTAAAACCCCAGCACCAGAATGAAGGGCATAGAAATATCTGGCACTGATAGTTGCAACAATTCTCATTTGTGTAGTACCTGCTGGAATCATTAAGGACACACACACACACACACACACACACACACACACACACACACACACACATATATATATATATATATATATATATATATATATATATATATATATATATATATGGCCAGCAGGGGAGGGAAGTTGTGGGCAACCGGGCCTGTAGGGAAGGGCAGTTGTGGGGGACCCAGGCCTGCCGGGGAGAGCAGTTGGGGTTATGGGGGAACCCAGGCCTGCTGGGGAAAGCAGTTGGGGGGAACTCAGGCTTGCAGCGAAGGGCAGTTAAGGGTGACCAAGCCTGCAGGGGAGGGAAGTTATGGGCAATCAGGCTGGCAGGGAGCAGTTAGGCATCAATCAAGCTGGCTGGTGAGTGGTTAGGGGGTGATCAGGCTGGCAGGCAGAAGCAGTTAGAGGCAATCAGAAAGGCAGGCAGGTGAGCAGTTGGAAGCCCGCAGTCCTGGATTATGAGAGGGATCCCAGATTAGAGAGGGTGCAGGCTGGGCTAAGGGACACACACTCCCATGCATGAATTTTGTGCACAGGGCCTCTAGTATATTTATATATTTATGTTATGTTTTATCACTTTAATTACACTAAATTTACATTCAATAGCAACTCTAAATAACTCATTATGTATATATTTACTGTTACCTAAGTTATTTAAGTATATATTGTACATATGAACACATTTGCACATATATACAGATATATCAATATATGGAATATTATAATTTTTTGGTCACCTCTAAGTCTTCTACATATTTGTCATGGGCTTACTCTGTCATATTTGTATAATTTGATATTTTTAGTAATTTAAAAATGAGGATAAATAGTATTGTATTCAACAAATCATTCAGAGAGACTGTTAATAAAAGTTTAGCTATTATATGTGGCCAAAAAAATATTATTTATTAATTAAGCAAGAAACATCCAGTGGTATTTAATCATAATTAAGTTGAGAAAAGTACCACTGACAGAATTCATGAAGGGGCTAATTTCCTAGGGAGAAGGGAGATGTGTATTTGAATTTAAGTTTATTTCCTTATAAATGAATCTATCAAAAAAGAAAAGCAATGGTAAAAATATAAAAATACTGCAAAAACATTGCTTTCACATAGTGTTCTGCATCTTCTCGATCCTGAAAAAGAATTACTAACTTTTGATTTGAATCAAAAGGCCATTAAAAATAGTATTTCACTATACATTTCTTTACAGATCTTCATGAAAATGTTTAAAACATTAATCTATTAGAAAATAATAGTTTAATTTTTTATATTACTTTTTCTAAGCCTATTTCACAAATTGTCCTAAATGTAACTTTTGAACACTGATATGGAATTTTGCAAGGAGCCAGTTCAAGTAAAATGGAGATTTCCTACTTGTTGGCTTTGTTAGACTCTTTAGAAACTCTTGTCTTTCACAGTCTTCACACTGAGCAGGGTTTCACCTGCTCAGAGTGTGACCTCTCCCAGCCAGGAGAGGCAGTGTGGTCTGAGGGTTAGCATGGATTGGGACCCTGCAATTAGCATGTGCATCTACAGCCAAGCTCATCAATTGCAAAAATGACTAGACCACTCAGGGAAACAAATGCCCTAGATGGCCAGAAACATCATTCTTTATAAAATGGCCACTGTAACAATTTTAAAACAATTTATGTAGGAAATAAAACAATATAAATGAATAGGCTTTTATAATCACTTTTTCACATACCTTTTACCTTTTGTTGTAGTGTGTGATAAGTTGTAATGTAGTAAGAAAGTATCAGACAAATAACTAAGAAACAAAATATATCGACCTTTTAAACTCAAGTCCATGTAAAAATATGTACACTTGCTTGTGTACCTTACTCTCCAATAACATAATAAACTGCATACATTCTAATGAGAGAATAGAAACTTTCCTTAGTGTCTCTGGAACCTTTAAGAATAGGGCCTTTTTGTTTGGCTTTGTTAAGCTGACTTCCCAGCTTCTCAGTGAAGTTCCCTTTGAAGAGCATAATGATAAATAATGGAGCGATTTCAATTGTTATTTTGCCAAAAGGTATTGTCTGAGTTTTTGTGTTCATCATGACTTGTGAAATTCGACAGTGTCCTGGGTCCTAGCCAGCCTGGGGAGGGAAAAGCAAAGCCACTCCATTGTGGCTCTCTCTAGAGTGAAAAATCAAATGCCAAGCGCTGATGGTTGCATAGTCTCCTAACTGTTTGCCTACCATTCTGGCTGATGGTGGAAAAGTTAGCGGTACATCCTCAGTCTGAGTTCATGTAACCCAGAGGTAGTCTGGCAGATCTTTCTGGTAAGGACAGCTCTTTTGAATGCATTGTTTGAATGACTTTGGAGATTGAAATTGCCTTTGTCTTTCTTACTTACACATCTGCTTAAATGATACTATACACGATGAATTTCTTATTTTTGCTAAATCAAATTTGGCCTTTGTCTATAAATTGTCTGTAAATAAGCTCAAAGTCTCTATTGGTAGAAACTGTTGTTTTTTGATAGTCCTGGTGCATGAAGCTAATAATTTCATACCTCCTCTGCTACAGCTCTGCTTAGTTTTAGTGTTTTAGTTGCTTTTCTCATCAAAATGTGAATATTATTTCCCTGTCAGAAATATATTACTTTTAATGTCCAAAAAATAATGCTTGGCTGTGTTTTTATGTGGTTAGGACCAAATACTATTTCACTTCCAAGTTGTTTTTATTGATACATTTGCTGCACTGGAAAAAGTTTTTGAGGGAGCTGTCATAAACCATAAATGATTGCAGGGCCTTTGAATGACGAATAAGATTTATCAAGCAGCAAACAGCAAATTGGTACATTTAAAAGCTAATGGTATTTTGGAGGACCAAATTACAGTGGGGAGATGACAGAAATATTTTGCAATTTCGAAAAGCACCCTAAAGACGTGCAGTGTTTAACGAACCATATCATGTGGTATTATAATATTGGTTTACATTCCTTTTGGACTATGATTGCATTAGCTTATGTTTTCCAGAGGTGGGTATTTTTGAAAGGCAGCTGTTTATTAATGTTTTGTCATTTTCCTCATAAAGCTGAGTAATGGGCTGTAGCTGGCTAATTTAATCCATAAGGCACTTTCATACTCTGTTGCAGGTTTTAAACAGGAGTCAAATGGCTTTGTTACATTTAGGTATAGAACAAAGGAATTATGTCATTCTCTATGCATACATCCCACTGAGCTCCAATAGGTAAGAAAAAAAGAAAGAACAGTACTTCATTTCTTTCCCTCTCTAGTGTGTGATAGGTACACGACCTCCAAAGCCAGTAAACAAAAATAGCCATGCCTTTAAAAAAAAAATAAAAATTAAATAAATAAAAAGCCATGGCAGTATAGGAAAACCTGGTAACCCATTCTATAAAAAACTATTACTTTCTCTCTCTTGGTATTCTTTTTTTCTTTCTTTTTTAATCACGTCAACCCTTGCTCATATTTGTATTCTGTTCTGATTTCACAGAAGTAAAATTAATTTTTAAAATCTGTTGGTGTTCTGAAACATTCACACCCCTCATTCTGTAGGCAGATATTCGAAAATGGGGTTTATGCTGATTTTTATAATCCTCAGGACATAGAATACGCTGCCATATGTTAGGGTAAGATGACTTTTCATTGGCAAATGGGTGGAATGTTTTCAAGCAGGCCTGGCAGGATAAGGGAATCTTGTTTAGATTCAAAAATTGGATTGTTTGTTTTTACTTTCTTACATGATGACTCTAATGTGGCATAATCAGAACCGAATTGCAACAACATGGTCGTCTGTTGGCTTCTTTTTATTACAGGCCTATCAGAAGGGGCCTCTGTCTGATTGTTCACTGTTTCCACTCATTTTAAAAAAATCTTTCCTTGATTATTTCATGACCAATGAATTGGCATGAAGTAGATGAATTTGTTTCATGATATTTTAGGAGACTATATAAATTGGAAAATTAATTAGAGGGAACCTGGATATCTTTTAGAACTTAACCCTTTGGAAACAGTGTAGGTGCTGAAGAGCCAAAATGTGCCTTAAAATATCCTTTATGGTCCCCAAATTATATTCTAGAGGCAGTCCTCTAAATTAGTGTGCATAATATAAGTGGTATCACCCTATATGTGTGTAGAATAGGGCATAGATGCCAATGTTGGCAGATAGCAGCAGCATTTTGAGGTGTGTGGTTGGTGTACAGAATTTCTCCTGAGATTCCACTTGTTTTAGAAATTAATACGTTGATTAAAGAAGTTTTCTGACTTTTAGGTGTTGGGACCAGATCACACAATTAAAAGATCTAAGAGTATAATCTGTAACATAATTTTATACATTATCAGGATACCCAACTTCATATAATCTTAGTTGCAGTCATGGAGTAATATAGAGGATTAAAATTCAGAAAGGCATTTTTCACACCAGCTTAACCAAGAGCCTTAACCAAGGCAGCTAACAATCAGCCCAAAATGACTAATTTGATTTTCTACTTCTCTTCCTTTCCCTAATCAGACTTCTGATAGAGGGATTAATTAGCAGTAAAGCAGCACGAGGAAGAAGGAAAGAAAATGAGGGCATAGATAATCCACAAACTATATATAATCATGCCTGCATAATCAAAAGTTAACTGTCATTAACATGACATTTGCTTTTAAAGCCAGGGAGAAAATTATGATTTTTGGCACTAACCTAATCTTTAATTATAGCACAGTACCATTTTTTTCCCCCCTTGTGTTAGTTCAGATAGCTATAAATTATATTAGTCTAGGGCTTTTGTGTCATTTCCTTTCCTTTTCCATGATTTATATAGTCAGAATACTGACCTATAATTAAGTGTACTTGAGAATGCTCTCCAGTTAATTAAATGCTGCAGAGTGTGGAGGGTGTACTTTGCCAAAATTCCAAAGGAAAAGGCCATCCTGGGTTAAATATCTAGGAGGAGCCTGGGTAAGTGTTCAGTGCTAGGCTGCTTGGTGGAAGCTGTCATGAGAAGTAAAAATGAATCTCTCTTAACTATTGTCTGTAAAAGAATGTAAGATTCATCTTTTTGTATAATTTAAGGATGTCACTTCAAAAAGTAATTGTTTCATGGTAGGCATGCCCCGGTCTCTTCTTTGGCCACAGATAATATTAATTGGGTCAGGAAAAAGGCAAATTCTTCCCATTCTAATCCAAAAGAGTTTCATCATGGTCAAGTCAACACCATTGTTTCTCATTTTAAAGCCCATATGCAGCACTTTTGGGATTCAGATGCACTATTCTGGTGATGTAACATTTAGCATTGTAAAATCTAAAATCCTCTGTGAAAACCATCACAGTTGAGGAGCCTGTTCTTTGCAAAACTAAGAACATGAAGTCCTCTGAGCTTCCATCCATTTAACCATGGAAGTTAATTTGTTAGCACATTACAACACATACTACTCAAATGCCTTTATGCAATCATACATGACCAAGTGTGTTTTGAGAATGATACTGATACAAGCGCATATACACTGAGGAATAATTTACACAATACAGTCTGTACACACAGATAATAGCCCATGCCATGCTTTTTCCTTATAAGCAAATGTCACTTGCTTTAAATACATTTTACAATTGTCATCAAAACAATTCGCACTCATTTATGCACATTTTAGCTTTATTATGTAAATGAGCTCTGGGGATGGCTGTGTAGTGTGAAAGTGAGCTCTGAAACTGTTCACTGTTGACTTCAGTAGAAAAGAAATGTCACTGTTGGCAGTAATCTCTACACGTCTCCTTTAAATGGTGGCGGTGGTCTGTGTCTGCAATCAAAGGTGTGGCGCAGCATTTCATCTTTTCATAGTACAAAGGGAGTTTCATTTGACAATTTCATACCAAATAGTCCCTTCTATTCAGCCATGGAAATAATGGGAGCAGCTCAGTGGGTGGGAATTTCTTCTCTGGCTCAGAAAAGTCTCAGGACTAAGATACAGATCTATGATGTTGACAGTGTGGAAAGGAGATTCAATATGAAAAAGGAGGAACTATGTCTTTTGTTTAAAGATCTAAATTAATTCCATTTTCTCTGACTTTTTACAGTAGGATAAGGGGAGAGAAAGGACTTCCTACCACTGTAGTTTTCAAAATAATTATTCAGGTGAACTACTTGGCTAGGCAACAACCCAGGTTTCCTCTCGATATAATTCCTTCACTCTGTGCCTTGGCGTGCAGCTCTGTGGCAGTATCCCACAGGGCACTCTCCTTCAGCTGGACCCAGCTGAGTTCCTGTCCATGTTGTGCTCTCAGCACAGCCAGCCACTGGAACTTACTACATGCTGGGGGAAAGACATGCGCTTAGGATTTCACTCTGCCAGGGGACAGTGATGGGATGTGGGGAAAGCACGGACTCTGGAGTTACAAGGCTCAGGGTTTGGGGTCTGCTTTTTATCCTTACTGGCATCGTCTACTTGAAAGAGTCAGTTTCTTCATATAAATTTAGGGAGAAAGTGAGGATTAGGACACTGAGAGAGAAGAAGGTTAGTGAGGAATTATCTAAAACTGAGTTGCTCAAGGTACTGTAAGAGCACCTCCAGGTAGCATTAAATTTTAACTTGTTTATAATCCCACTAGAGGCCCAGTGCACAAAATTTGTGCATTTGATGGGAGGGTTTCCCTCAGCCTGGCCTGCACCCTCTCGCAATCTGGGAATCCTCAGGGGATGTCTGATTGCTGGTTTAGGTCTAATCCCTACAGGTAGTCAGACATCACTCTCACAATCCCATTTCTAACCACTCGCCTGCCTGCCAGCCCACTCATAACTGCTTGCCTGCCTGCCTGCTCAGTGTGTGTTACAGTGATTGGTAGTTCCACCCTTCCAGTTGTTGGGTTATATATATATATGCTTTAATGGAAATTACCCTTCTATTATAATTATTATAGGGGGACATTATTGTCAATATTTTAGAATGAGGATGAGTAAAAGGTGTGTGTGCGCATGTGTGTGTGTGTGTGTGTGTGTGTGTGTGTGTGTCCATTTCTGTATTAATATAGCCTGCAAAGAAATATCAGTCATAGGTGAAGAATACATATAGGGTTGACCAAAGATAGAATGGATCCTTCCTGAATATCCTTGGAGATATTGGACTAACTTTCGATTGCCATTTTTTTCTTATATCAAAGCATGTTTTAAAAGAAATAATTCTTTCTTCAAAGAAAGGATATTTTAATGTGAAAATAGGAAATAAACAATCATATAAAAAGTGAAAGGCCTTTAAACCAAATAATCATGGCTTCTTGAAATTCACTATGTTGTCCTTTCATTTTTCCTGTCAACTTTTGGACTCTTCACTCCTGAGCCAGCATTTGATAATCTTATATCAATATTCCAATCCCTTCTTTTAAAGCAAAGGAGACTGATATTTACATAAAGTGTCTTGCCCAGTTCATATGGTTGGGAGGCCCAAACCCTAGGGGTGATTCCAAGTTTCAGATTTGTGGTTCTCTTTGTGTCTCATCACACTTTACCATGAGAAAAAAGTGTGACTAATCAGGAACCCAAACTGAAAGATTTAATTTTTTTCTCCAAAGGGAAGAGTTCCCTAACACAGGAATGATTTGGCCATGTTGACAATAGAAGCTTTCTTAGATTGTTTTTTTGGTCTGAGCTCCTCTTTTTACAGATGTTTTTATTTAAGTTCAGGAGAGATAAGTGATCTGCTCAAGGTCTCACAGTCATGTTGTGGGGAAAAATGAGATTGGGATTAAACTCGGGTTTTATGATTCCTGATTCATCCAGACACTCATCTATTTTCACACCTTTTAGATGCCATTACTGCACTCAGTGCTGAGTAATAAAAATAAAGCAGTCTTTCCTGGAACTATGTTTATAATTGTTGGGACCAGAAAGATGCACCCAAAAAGCAATAATTATAGATATTCCAAATCTTGCATTTAAAATAGACTTTAGGGTTTATTTTCTCTAAGTTATATCTGAGATAGTAAGGCCCTAATCTAGTGCGATAATTTGGGACGAACAGACAGATTTGAGTGATATTGGTGTTAAGAGCCAATAAGACTTCTTGGTGAATTAACCATGGGAGGCTGAAATTAGAGAAGTAAACAATACACTTATAGAGAATTAAGAACTTGGGAGCAGAATAGCTTAACAGTTAAAAGCATAGTCTTTAGAGTTCTCTGCCATGACTACCCCAGGGATAGTAGACCATGGGACCTTAGTTTATTCATTTGAAAAATCAAGATAATCTCAACTTTTGAGGTTTTGTAAGGATCAAGTGCTATTATATTTGTTAAATCTGCTTACATGGCCTGTCACATAGTGCAGATCAAGTATTATTACCAAGAGCATTCATGGTATTGACTTGTGAGGGGAAAAAGAGCTATGTTGGGTTAAGGGATTTCTTTTTCCATTAGCCTATGGGTTCATTTTTTGATTTGTGAAGCTTCTGGAACTTGGTTTTAGCAATTACTTTTGTTTCTTGTATCCTCCACCTGTATTGTGTTTTTAAAAAAATATATTTTATTGATTTTTTACAGAGAGGAAGGGAGAGGAATAGATAGTTAGAAACATTGATGAGAAAGAGACATTGATCAGCTGCTTCCTTCACACTTCCTGGGGATGTGCCTGCAACCAAGGTACATGCCCTTGACTGGAATCGAACCTGGAACCTTTCAGTCCACAGACTGACGCTCTATCCACTGAGCCAAACCAGTTTCAGCTGTATTAAGTTTTTGTTTGTTTTTTAAATTGAGAAAAGTTTAAGGACGTTAGGCTTAGATTTGGGTTCCTAACTTTTGGAAAGGCTAACATATGGACCAAGAGTTCAATAAAAGATGAGTTAGGAAGCACCTAATACAATTCAGGCAAAGAATGGTCCGTGTGGATTCTACAGTGTTGACTCTGAGCTTAGTGAATGATGCCAAGAGGGTTTCTGGACTTGGACACCTAAGCCAGACCACGCAAGGAGGGAGAATTTTGTTGAGGTAATCTTAGTGGTTAGCACTAGTTTAAAATACTTCTGAGTTCACTGGGAGAAATAGTAACCAAAAGCCTCCCATAAAACAAACTTCTATTTCCGTTTATTGCACTTGGTGAAGGTTATTAAGAATGTAATTCTTTCTGCTTGCTATGTGATTAGCAGCCAAACCTTTTGGGGGTAAATTTCCATTGCTACGCTCTTGTTATCACAAATGGAATTTGCATGCCTAATTCTCTTTCCTCCATATTGAATCTATACCCCTTTAGGTCTAACGGCATGCTAAAAATGATTCCAAATCTCCAATGTTGATTGTGGGCCATATGTTAGCACTAATTATATAAATGAGACTTGGTGGAAATGTGACATGCTAAGCATTCGAAGCTTAAGGAATTATCTAAATGAATTCTAGCTTGAGTTAGTGCTAGCAGAGGCAAGGAAATGAGGGCGCAGGTTTTGAGCAGATGTTAACAGGTCTGCATGGCTCTTCATTGTCTTTATTTGTCTAAATATAAGGACTGCTGATGGAACATTGTGTCAGAATATTTTAAGATGCCATTTTCCTGAAAATTGCATTTTGCACCTACAGATGGATCCATTTTCTGAATAAGCACAGTGGAGTGACAGAATATAAGAGATTAGAATTAGCAGTCTGGCTGTGAGTTTGAAAACTGAACATCCATTGGGATCAATTGCCATGGTCATTATGGCATCAAGGCTGGAGATTTCAGAAGGATATTTTATTTCAATGTCAAACATTCTTGACTTTTAATTCTCAAAATGAAAATGAGCATAGAGAAAAAATGGTTCTGATTCAAAGCATAAGAGAATAACAATATTGTGACTATCTAACAGTTTATGAGTATAACAATGAAGGAAGATGGTGCCATGATATGTACATTGATTGACATAGTTAGGAGAGGTTTAGGTCCCTATATTGTGTGAAGATAGAACTACCAGGACATGATGAAGTCTTGGACATGTAGATGATTGCCTGTTTCAGAGACTATTGTGAACCTACCTTACATCCTTGTTTTCCTCCTAAGACTTCCTGAGATTGGATTGAATTGTTTAAAAGTGGCAAAAACAACAACAACCAGTCTATTGGTAACCAATCTCCAATCAATAAACATTTTTTGAGCATCTCCTCTCACACATATTCCACCGTCTCATGTTTTCCACATCCTGACCCCTGGAAGATGAAAACTCTGCCTTTATTTCTGGGTTCCCACCACAAAGCTTAGTGCTTGACACAAAACAAATGTTTGCTGAATGAACATTTCTGAAATCATAGAAATAGATATTTATGGAGGACTTAACTTTATTGCAAATGTTTGACTATCATTGTTTCATTTAATCCATACTGACATGTTCTTCAAAGATGCTGCACTTATCATTTTGCAAATGTGGAGACTGAAGCTATGGGACATTAAACAGCTTGCTTAAAACCACACAATGAAAGTCATAGAGATGGATTTTGAACCGAGGAATGTCTGACCCTGTTGCTCAGACCTTTAGGATATAAATTCTGTATTTTACATACTCTGTGCTAAGTTAATTGTTTTCAAATTTGGGTCTCTGGGTGTATTTTTGAGGGCCGGTGAGTTTCTTTGGGTGAGCTGTTCTGTATTCTGTTTGATTTTATTGAATTTGTAATCTAAGTAGAATGAATCTGAGTGTAATTTTGATCATCTGGATGACCATATTGTAATAGTGTTTACTATCACGTTAGTGCCAACTAGTATTACTGTAATTGTAGGCCATTATTCAGCGAGGAACAGAAGCAGACTAACTATGGAGATAATGTGTTTGTGCCAATGAAGATTCAGGAACATGATGGGCTTTGGAGGAGCTTAAATAGAGTGCTGAAGTGGGAAGAAATTAATTTCCATGGAGCACAAAGTAATGGTGTTGTGACAGCCCCACAGGAATTGGGCCACATTTTAGTCAGGCCAGTCACATGGGAAACAGTGACAGAGTTTCAATCATCTCCTGTCATCCATTGTGTTGAAGATATGTGGCTAATGTCATTTCTCTCAGAATCTTAGGTGTTTGGTTTTCTTTGACCTCTCTTGGTTTTGTGGCTGTAGAGTAAGTGCTGGCATAAGGGGTCAACCATTTCATATCTGTGCCATTTATGTAACAAACTGAATCTTTCAAGAATGGGAAGAAAACCATAATTTTCTTGCTTCTTTCAAAGGGATCTGTGTACTCTTTGAGGTGAGAGTGCCTACGTCAGCCTTTGGGCATCATATGTTACTCAGAGATTGAATTGAAACTAGATCAGGATAACAGGTGTGTGTGTGTGTGTGTATATGCATGCACCATGCACATATACACACATATACACATGCACACATACACACCTGATAATATCCATGAAACAAAGTGGTGCAGTGGAAGTTGGAGGGGAATGTTGACTAACATTTCCTGAAGTTAAGCTATTTTAGGTCTCAATACAAGCAAAAACCCATGAAGCCTCTTTTCTCTCCCACGCAGTTCTTTCTCTAAGTCTTATTTATTCAACTCCTTATTTATTCAATTCAATTATTGTTCCAAAGAAAGATGGCTTCTTTGAACCAGTATATTTCCAGAATCTTGGTGACCCTCCTTTGCTAAGAATTAAAGGGGAATAACCTCAGTGTACTTGGTGTTTGCAATATCTTTATATGCTGGCTTCCAGCCACCAGACCACACACTGGAACAAAGACGTATTTCTTTTCTCCTTGACACCTTATGCAATTCCTTGCAGCACTACTTCTTTCCATGAAGCATCCATGGGGCTTTGGGGGTGGTGAGCAATGAGACCAGTTCACAGTAGTTAATATTCTGCTTTCAAATCAACATTAATTTATCCTTGGAAGTTTATCTGCCATTGTTCTTTTTGGAACTCACAAGCTCTCTAATGTCTCAAGCTATCCTGAGAACCCCCATAATATATTACTTAAGTATGATTGTAATTCAAGTGGTTGTATAGTTAGTGGACAGTATTTTTTCCAGAGTTGAGTGTTATTTTTACTAAAACTCAGCCAGTTCTGAGTTATAATTACATAACCAAATCTATTGCTCTTAGAGACTAAGGGGGAGGGGGACAGTTTGGAAGAGTCAGCACCTAGTGAGGAGTATTATGCTTTCTTTGCAGAATTGGTTGCAAAAGAAGGTTACCCAGCTAACTCGAATGCAGATGTTTTTTGCTATAATACAATGTATGCAATTCTTGGAAAAATCTGGAGTTCTGAAAAATGACACATTAGTAGTGGCAGAATAGTCCACTCAAAAGAGATGCAATTTTGTTATCTCAGTGTGAATAAGCCTAATTATAAACAACCAGTGCTATAATGAAAACAAATCAAAACATGCTTAATTCCTCATAAGGAAGTGTTTATATGTATGGAGTTTACATTTAAAAAAAGTGAAATTGACTTAATGGTAGGGTTACCACCAAGTGATAGAGCTCAGGTTAGATGGACAGAACCAAATGATTAGCCTTTCCAAGACAAGGGATGTGGCCACATTGAGCCAAGAGGAGGACACAAGTGAATTGTATAGTACATTCTTCCACAGCTTTCTGTACTAGAAGGTCATGTGTTCACCTACTGTTATTAACTAAAAATATTAATATACCAGGGAAAGTCATATATGCACCTATATAATTTCTTGCTTAAGATACCATTTGTCTGTTTGCAAATCCAATAGTGCTAATTTGGGTAACAGATACACATTTTGTGAATGTATTGGAGTGTTGGAAGGCTAATTCACCTGATTGAATGTGGAACATTTTATGTTTGAGGAAGAGTTTTGTTTCATTTTGAGAAATGGAACATGTGTCAGTCATGAAGTTGGACTAATGAGAGCCTCAGGCCATAAGCTGACATCTCCTCTACTACATGGACACATGCACATCTCTATTTATGGTATTTTCATGGCAGCAAAGAAGATTCACAGATACAGATAACCTTCGGTGACAGTGGCTTGTGCCAAATATTCTCCATCTAATCTAGTAGGGTTAGAGTAGCATGGTTGGTATTATTGCCCCAATAAACCAAACCAATAAGGTTACATATTATTTTTTTTCAAAAAGTGGCTATATAAGTGACACAGGTAAGGCCCCTTAGCCTACTCTTAGCCCCATCTAGAATGACAAGTGCCCACCTGTGATGCTTTACCATAGTCTAACTAAAACCCATGTGTCTCTTTCATACTATGACTCCAGACACCTCTCTCAGGCCAGCTAGCAGAAGGCAGTGTTCCAGGTTACTGAAGATGCTTGAAAGGGCTTTTGAGAAGGAAGCACTGGCAACCCATGGGTCTGAGTCTGGCTGTGCCCACTGGAGTAGCACCAGTGATAGAAGCAACTTCCTCTGCCCACAGTGTTGGAAAGTCCAGGCAGAGGAAATGCAAAAGTGGCCAAAATTCTGGGTTAAAACTCTAGCTCCTCCTTGTCTATCTGGGTGACATTGCATTCTCCATTTGCAAGATATGGAAACTTGTCCATGCAAGGTGTGGATGAATAGAGCAGAAAAAAATGTTTATGCCCATCCTTTCCACTTGGTCCCTTTATTTTAGGCTAGAAAACCCCTAGGGCTTCTTTTTCAATTTACTAAGGCTGAAAGAAAATTTAAGAGGAAGAAATGCTTTCATGCTGTGATTCAGTGATACGGAATGTCCCATCCATATAGCTCCTATACTTGCCTCCCCTAGCTGTTCGTGGTGAAAAACAACATCTCTTACTACTAGAGCAAAGTCAAGAGATATACCCAGATTGGGACCTTCCCCAGGCCTGGTTACCCCTGGACCCATTTCATCAGCTGCCTACCAACTGAGGAAACCTCACTGCACATCCTTCTTATTTCTTAGAACCATAGTTTTCCAATGTCAAAGCCACAGAATAACTCCCACTGTAGATGGGGGAGGGACGCTGTTCCCTGCTGGTGACCTCAGGGGGCAGAGGGTTAGCTCCCTGGGAGGGGACAGCCATGATGCTACCAAACCTATGTTGTAGATGGTGCCAATGAAGGAGAAAGTGTCACAGATGACACCCTTTCCCTGATCACAGCAGATACCGTCACCCCAAGCACCTCCTATAGGAGATGTACAACATATAATTCTCTTCTCCCATGGGAAAATTGTACAAATAGATGGACCCCTGATTCACCTTGTTAGAAAAGGGTGAATAGTGAAATCGAAGATCAAATTGGATGAAAGGCAACTGGTCAAAAGAACATTATGGCAATTTGGAATTTGTAAAATGATTTCACTCTTTTTTCCCTCTCTCTATGAAGACCTTATATTAAACATGGAAAACAAAATATCAGTATTACATTTTGAAATGAGAATATACACTCTTGAATCTTTTGGTTTGATCTAAAGTGTATTTATTGTATTTCAGCCTTTGATTGTAAGCATCTAGGGGATTTTCCTCTGTGCAGGACATTAAACTGGAGCCTCTGGGATCAAGTCAAGTCCTCTTCATTTTCTAACGCTAGTTTTTTAAATGGGACGTTTTCTGAATGGACATAGGATGCATTTGATTTGCGCCTTTAATTTTCCCACCCATAGCCAGCAACTGGGTAGGAAATATTAGCCTAGGTTGGCACAGGTGTGAGAAAATGATACAAGATTCACCAGCCAGCCATATTTTTCTACCTTTGGACTGCACCCAATATCAGAGCGAAGAGTGAAGGGGCAGATTGTAGCAATTGCAACAGTGTGTAACAAAAATATTGTGCCATTGAGATGCTAATGCGGGTGAGCATCCCCTGTAAAATCCTCATTGTTAGAAGGCAAGCCTAACCATTTGAATCACATAGACTGATTTTTATGGGAGGCCTCTTATTTTATTCTTTGAGTACTTCATTTTCATCCTGTGTTTCCTTTGGAATTAATAGAGCCTCTTAAAAACAGCTGTCTATAAATTTTCTCCCCTACATATGTCTCAAAACAGTTTCATTTCTTCATTTAAAACATTACAGCCATTTCCAAATGCCCTATTTTGTATTTAATTTCACCATCTCATATAAAATACGTGCTCTTCCCATAATTATGTAAAAATGGGTTTGTGAATGCCCTAGAGATCCATATGATGGGCACATTATATGATTCTAAGTAATAATAATCTCCTGTTTACACGAGACCTGATTTCACGCCAGTTTTTATACTTTAATATATCCAGAACACGCCTTTGCTCAAATATGCTAGTTTATTTTGGTCCATGAAGTGCTTTGGAAACATTACAGATTGGTTTGCCTGGCAGAGGGTGCAGCTACATCTGATGCTTGAGAGGTAGAGCCAGAGATGGGAACCATTGTTGTCCTGTTTCCTACGAACAGAGCTAAACAAAGCCTGGCAGGGTTAGCTCAGGCGAAGGAAGATCTGAGGCATAGGCAGAAGAGGAAGAAGCAGAAAAAGAAATAAAATTTGAAAAAAGTAGGGGATTAGGCAAAAGGAAACAAAAGAAAAGGGATTATATTAGGTAAAGGAGTGCTTGAGCAATTAATACAAAGAAAGCATTGTGGAGAGCAGTGGTTTTCAGAGATGTTCCAACATCAGCATCACCTGGGTGTTAGACATGCACATAGTTTCAGCTGCCCCCCAGCCCCATGATGGATCAGAAATGATGGGGATGGGGCCCAAGAATCTGTCTTAACAAGAATCTGTTTTAACAAGTTCTCTAGATCAGTGATCAGCAAACTGCAGCTCACAAGCCACATGGACTCTTTGTCCCCTTGAGTGTGGCTCTTCCACAAAGTGCCACATGCAGCTGCACACATATAGTGCAATTGAAACTTCATGGCCCACATGCAGAAGTTGGTTTTCGGCTCTCAAAAAAAATTTGAATCATTGTGCTGTTGATAGTTGGCTCTGTTGACTAATGAGTTTGGCGACCACTGCTCTAGATGATTCTGAGATACACTCGTTTGAAAACTACCCTTTACTGTTGGGTTCCAACAATGCCAATACAGTGTTCTGAGTGTTTGAAATGCAATGCATGTGTGTAGGAGGGCCACCAAGCCCAAATGGCAGGAAGAGATGAATCAGAGACCTGAAGGACAGGCAGATGAAGAACAGGACACAGCTAGTAGAGATGCATGGTTAGTTATTCCTTCTGGAGAAAGTACAGTGACTTCTAAGGTGACAGATGTTGTGATAGGGTTAGGATAGTCAAGGGCACATGCCTGGGTTTAGGTTTAATCCCCAGTGTGGGGCGTGCAGGAGGCAGCTGATCAATGATTCTCATCATTGTTGTTTTCATCTCTCATTCTCTCTGAAATGAATAAAAATATTAATAACCATAATAATAAAGTAATAAAATGCAATCTGTTCTCTACCACTACCCAGTCCTAACTACCACCTCACCCTCTCTAAGTCCAATAAGGGGGAAATTGTATGGGCATGCCCTACCCACAGCCTCTCTGCCTGTAGCACAGTGCCTGGCACAGTAAATGCTAAAGAAACATTTATTTTATTTTTAATATTTTATTTTTTTAAATATACTTAATTGATTTTTTACAGAAAGGAAGAGAGAGGGATAGAGAGTTAGAAACATCTATGAGAGAGAAACATCGATCAGCTGCCTCCTGTACACCCCCCACGGGGGATGTACCTGCAACCAAGGCACATGCCCTTGACCTGAATTGAACTTGGGACCCTTCAGTCCGCAGGCCAATGCTTTATCCACTGAGCCAAACTGGACAGGACAACATTTATTTTAAAGCAATTAATACCAAAGACTGTTTCGTGTACCTGCTTTTGGAAACTGTTCTCTCTCCCATTATCTCCTCTTTCCCTCTTCCTCATCCTATCTGATGGATACGTTACAAAGACATTAAACCCAGTCCTCGATTTCTCTAAATTCTTTATGCAATTCATTGAATTATGTTAAAAATAGCAAAGTTCCACAGTAAAACTAATTTTTTTTTTGCATCAGAAACTCTGTAATTTAGGGATATAATGCAGCTCACAATGAACATTAATTACGAAAGGATATATAGTATATCCCATTGAAACTACTCATTGTGGGGAAAACACACACACACACACACACACACACACACACACACACACACCAGAATCTTTTGATTATTTAGTGTCAAATGAACCCCATTTAATTACAGCCCCTTCCACGAAGAGGCTCATAGAGTGAACTGGGGTTTGGGGGCATGTAGATGCACGAAGACATGAAGATAAAGAAGTTCATGGGCAGGGTTTCATGAAATTTGAATGTGAAGTGGTATTATGCATCGCTTTCATTTAAATAACCTAAAATGAGTAATTCACTCCCTAGAACATTTGATAAAAATCCTTGGAAGTTTGCCAGCGGCACGGTGGGGGAAAGAAATGCATATTCAAAAGTAGATGGGAGGCAAGGGTGGGAGAAGAGAAAATTAGAAAGCAAAAGCCTGAAAAAGCAATCTATACCTGGTTTGTTTTCTAAAATAAATGGAAACATCTTGGTTAAAATTGCTTTAAAGGGCCAGGGCCTCCCTTTCCATGGCTAAGCAGTGCAGTCTCCTGGAAACACCACCTTTGAAGCACCAGTGCATTTAAGAAAGGACCCAGAGACACTTTCTTCACATTGTGTTCACCTCAGGTGACAGATCCCATGAACTAGAAGCTTGGTTCTGAGTGTCAAAACACCTCCATGCAATGGGATCGTTGCCATAGAGATAACTGGATGATAGATAGCTGGATGATAGATAGATGCTGAATAGATAGTAGATAAATGATTTCATGTGTCAGAAGAGGCCTTTGTGCCTAGGAAATTATAGATTTTTTTCTCCCTCAAAAACAATTCTTCTGTCAAAATCAAAAATAGAACTCTCTTTGCTGTACTCCCACTCTATATGCATTCCCCTTCTCTTCCAAAGCTTTTTTCTTATTATCACATTTATGAAGTGTTACGCCCATTCAATTCCTACTTGACTTCTTGTCTAGGAGATTAACTTTTCTCCAGAGGGTTGAATGTACTCCTTGTGTGAGGGGGCAAGAGGGTAGACAGCTGACCACTAAGGTTTCTTTATTTTACAATAAATAAGGGCTTCACTTGTTCTTATTTTGTCCTTTTTTATTTTTATTTTTTGTAATCAGTCCAGTTTCCCCCCTTTTTCTAGTTCATTGCTTTTTGCTTATTTGTTTCTTTATCCCGATTTTCTGATCTGCCTTCACCCTCTTGCTCCCATTTCTGTGTTCCCCCAATTTCCCTGCCTGTTTTTTGCCCCTCCTTTTTTTATGGTTACCTCTGTATATTTTTCTGATTCCAAATGTTCTAACTCCTTGTGAGTCCACTTCTTAAAATGACACTGGGCAATTGCCGCAGATAGAGCTGTACATTTTATTAAATGATAGTGAGCTATAGGGCCTTGCAAAGCCATCTTGAAATTTGGCTTGTGCCCACTGGTCTGAATCCTCGAAAGGACTTTGTAGAATAAATAGGTAAGAATGTGAACTCAGTCCTATTATTTTCTCCGCAGTGTAACCTCTGACAGCCTGAAAAAGCAGACCCCATTTTATGGGCCATTAAATAGCAACTGAGTCCTGAATTGTGCTTGGAGCCGTGGGCAATCACAAAGAAATCAGAAGTCAAGGTGTGCTCCTTGGGGAAGCTTTAGAAAAACAGAATAAATCTAACTCCTTCATTTTACAGATTAAAAAAAACAATGAGGGTACAGAGAACTTGTGATTTACTCAATGTTTTATAACTAATAATTCTAAGAACCTAGAACCTGGGGATTCTGACATGTGATCAAGTGACTTTTTACTCCTCCGTGTAACACATAACAGAAAGGTGAGAAAACAGACTGCTAATCATCACTGGTGCTAAGGCAGTGGGATTGGGGGTCCTTCTCCAAGTTGGGGAAAGTGGAGAAAGATTTAAAAAATTTTAAAGTTGGTTTTTCAAAGAGAAAGGAAGGGAGAGGGAGAGAAGAAAGAAACATAAATGTGAGAGTGAAACATCAATCAGCTCTCTCCTGCTTGTCCCCTGCTGGGGATCAAGCCTAAAACCCAGGCATATGCCCTGAATGGGAATCAAATGAGCAACCTTTCAGTGCACAGGACAACACCCAACCATCTGAGCCACATTAGCCAGGCAAGAAAGGAAATATATATTTTTTTTAATTGATTTTTTTTTTTTTTTTTTTTTTTTTTTTTAGAGAAAGTTCAGGAATAGAGAGAAACATCGATGAGAGAAAATCACTGATTGCTGCCTTCTGCATGGCCCCGACTGGGAATGGGTTTGCAATCCAGTCATGTGCCCTGACCAGGAAGCATGACCTCTTGGTTCATAGGTTGAAGATGCTCAACCACTGAACGACACTGGCTAGGCAGAAAGGAAATATTTTTAAGAAAAGAGATACTATGTTTATTCCCAGGAGGATGAGAGAGGGAAGATAATGAAAATAATAGTTAGAAAAAATCTATCTTGGTTTTATCATTTGTTAAATGCAGATAACAATGTTTTCATTGTAAGTTGTCATGATCAAATGAGAAAAATTTATAGGGTTAATTGTAGAATGCACTCCACAAATAGTAACTATTGTTTTGGATTTGTGACAACTATCTTTTTAACCAGCCTCATGGTAGGAATAGTTAATACTGGTGTCTGAAGCTAGTTTTCTACATTTTGATGGTTATTAAAAGGCAAACTAATTCCATCTAGCTCTGAAACCAAAATCTGAAATCTGGTCCCAAACCCTTTGCTTCCTGTCATTGTAGACCCAACCACCCGGGGAAGGTAACATACAGATAGGGTGACTATTGGTCACAAATGATTAACTGATGCTCCATGCATGGACGTATCTGTAACTTGGTCTCAATTTCTGATGAAGTCTGATGTATTGAATCTTGTAAACATTGCAGTGACTGATCATGGTCATAGGTCATATAAAGGTTAAATAAATGGATTTAGCTCTAGAAGATGTTGTTCACTGGCTAGAGTGTCAGCCCGCAGACTGAAAGATCATGAGTTCAATTCCTGTCAAGTACATGTACCTTGATTTCAGGATTGATCCCTGGCCCAGGATTGGGATGTATACGTAAGGCAACCAATCATTGTGCCTCTTTCACATTAATGTTTCTCTCTGTGTGTCTTCCCCTCCTTCCATTCTGTAAAAATCAATGGAAAAATAGCCTCAGTTGAGGATTAACAACAAGAAGAAATGGATTTAGTCAGGTTCCCCAGGAAACAGCAGACTGTCAGCTGCATATTGACAGGCAAGAATGTTATTGGAAAGTTCACTCAGGATCTATACCAGTGAGAGAATGAGGAAAACTGGATCAGGTGGAAGGAGAAATTCAGTACAGTTACAACAGTACATAAGGTTCTCAGCCATCCCTTGATGAGTTATGAGTTGGGATAATCCTTTAGAATTATCCAGAATTGAGGCAAAGAGGGTGGATCTGTATACTCCATACCAATCCACCATTAGATGCTACTGCCCCTATAGAGGAAGAGTGACATTGAACAAGGTGTCTCTCTTCTGCTGAGAGAAATTGCTGAAAAGGACAGCAGCCAACATTGCAGGCAGCAGGGTCAATGCATGCTGCCCTTCTGAAGTGGGATCTGGACAGGACACTGCAGAACCCAACACAGAGGGCCACACTGTTTTATAAGTAGATTGGAGCAGCTTGGAGAGTGTTGGCTTGCTGTTCTCAGGTACTGTGAGTTCTTGAAAGGGACTAATGGACTCAAAGAAAAATACAACTTCTTCTTCCTTAAAAAACTGCTAAGGTACATTTTTTATAATGAAATATTATGCAACTATAAAAAATAAGGAAATCTTATCCTTTGAGGCATTATGGAGGGACTTGGAGACTATTATGCTAAGCAAAATAAGCCAGTCAGAGAAAGATAAGTATCATATGATCTCATTTATATGTGGAATCTAATCAACAAAATAAATCCAGACACATGGAACAGATCAACAAATCTTAAAGGGAAAGGGGAGAGGGATGAGAAGAGATTAACCAAAGTACTAATATGCATATATATTATACATAACCCATGGACACTGAAAATAATGGGGTGGGGGTGCAATGGAGGACAAAAGAGTGACTGACATCTGTAATACTTTAAGCAATAAAAATACATTTTTAAAAAGTCTAAAATCAGTTCTTTTTCAAGATTTAGCAAAAATTTATTTTATAAATATCATTGTGGAGACTAACTGGAACATCTGACTGAAAATAGGCCTATCAGAGCTGTCAGTGCGTGGAATTGGAAAGAACACAGGATATGTCCTCCCAGTTTGCTTTAGCATCTATTGTGATCATGACTCCATGGCAAAGGAAAAGGTCCTGAGAGCACAACCATAATTGTGAAGAAGAAGAAAGAAAAAGATTGTTGCTGAGTAAAGCTATGATAACTCACAGAATTTGAAAAAACAAAATTGTTATCCACATACTATGAGACTTAAAGCTAATCTCTTATCTCGATTATTTGGAGGTTTCAAACAAAGCTATTAGAATTTTCCATAAATTTATTTAAATTCAGCCTCATTTTAGATACATAGATTAAAAACCATAGCTCTAGTATTCTAACTGTAAACTAAGCCATATTCTTCTCATATATTTATCAGGAGTTTATATCCTCCTAAGAATTGTTTTTATTTTTGTTTTTCTAGTGGTGCTGGTGGTGGTTTTTTTTGTTTGTTTTTTTGTTTTTGTTTTCTTTTTTCTTTTTCTTTGTGTGTGTATGTTAACTCTCCATTTTTTTGTGTGTAGAAATTTCCACATCAATTTACGGAGTTAGCCCAACTCATTCATCCATTGCATGAACCAAATGAAATTAATGTAAAGCCTTTGGTATGGATGAGCTAATGCATGTATATCTAATGTGTTGATTTCCAAAGACAAATTGAATAATTCAACCTCAACCCTGCTTGTGAGATGAAATATTTTTATCAGAAATATTATTAATAATCAACATTTTCCCCATATGTGATTGATTTGCCTAATAGTTATTCTTTTAGAAAACCAAAATGAATTATGACTGAAACAATTAAGCTCCTCTCCCTGTTCCTCCCTGTCCCTTCATCTCCTCCTACCAATAAATACTTTCTGAAACCATTACCATATTTTCCGGCGTATAAGACGACTTTTGAAATGAAAAAAAGTCAACTGAAAATCGGGGGCAAAAGACCAAAATTGCACAAAAATTACCTGCAGATCTTGATGGTAAAGTAAATCTTTTCTTTGAAGTGTGTGTGTGGGGGGGAGGTAGTCTTCTACAGCGAATATAGGCCTAAACCTATGTTTTAACTGCAAAATTAGGGGGTCGTCTTATACGCCGGAAAATACGGGTAATACATTCCATTTGAACATCTTTGACTCAGTTACCAAAGGCAGAAATGTGGGAATCATATGAAACTTACTTTTCTCTTATACATTGTATATTTCATATGTCACCAAATACTGCCTATTTTGTTTTCTAAATACATCTGTGGCTTCTTCATAATTTCTACTTCATATTTCTTTCTCTGATCCACTTCTCTTACCTGATGACATTGACAGAGAAATTTGTATACCAATGATCTTCTATACCACCAGCATAAGAATGATCTCACACAAATCCTTCATTGTTTCCTTTTAACACTCCCCAATATATGTTAGATCTCTGTGACTGTCAAAGAATGCGTTTCATGATCTCACCCCTAGCTGCTTCATTAGAGTTCCCCACTTTTGTGGATTCCTGCTCCTTTCACCCCAAACTATTTTCCCTATCATCCCATGACATCTTCATCAGGTAGGCATGACCTCCAGTCACAGGCCAAAAACTATTCTTTGTCTAAGACTCAGCCTAAGTATCACCTTATTTATGACCTGTTCCTCTGATGACCCCCAGTCCATGTCCCTTTCATATCACATTGCTTGCCTCTCTGTGCTTTCATATATCTGTCAATACAGTCAAAATTATTAAGAAATATGGTGGTCTAAATACATGTTTTATCATCCATCAGAAGGGAAATGATCCAAAGGGCAGAATTATCTATTCCTCTGTATTTAGTGTCTAGGACAGGGTTTGGCACATAGTACATGTTCAGAAAGTGTTAATCAGTTTAGCCATTTAATGAATGAGAATATTATACATAACTAGAGGCCTGGTGCATGAAAATTCATAAAGTGGAGGAGGGGGGGTCCCTCAGCCCGATCTCTTCCCTCTCACAGTCTGGAAGCCATCAGGGGCAGGAGGCAACAACCCATCACACTTTTGCTGCTGCCACTGCTGGCAGTGCAAGCTGTGGCTAGCCCTGGTTACCTGAGCCTCCGGCGACCCTGGGCAGTTGGGCAGCCACCGTCCAAAGCTTGCCTGTGCCTTGGGCCAGACCTGGGCAGCTGGGGGGCTGAGGGAACTGGGGGACTCTGAGGCAGGTGCATGGAGCAGCCAGGCCCACCTGAGGGCAGGCCCAGCCTTGCTGCATGCCTGCTGCTGCAGTGGGGCTGAGGGTACTGGGTACCACCATCTTGTGGCTGTGGGCACCACCATCTTTGAGGGAGTGTCAATCAATTAGCATATTCCCTCCTTATTGCTATGGGAGCCTCCATCTTTGTTACAGCATGAAGGTTAATTAGCATATTCACTATTTATTAGATAAGTTGATCTTAGCTCCTGAAATAGAAATTTGACTTTTAATTATAAAAATAATACTAATTCCTTAGTCAAATCAATATAAGATAAAATTATTTTCTGACCAGGTTAATTAATTGCTTAGAGTTCTCAGGACTTTGGATACAAGTAATTTTTTCTCCTTCCATGCCTTGCAGAAAGAAAAATCTATCAAAAGAAGCCCCTACTTGATTCATTCTAGAATTTAATATATAATTTTAAAATGTACTACCAATTATTTTATTAGGTCTGTTTTTTTTTTACCAAAAGTTTTGTAGTCAGTGCTTCAGTTTTCATCCGATTATATGAAAAGGAAAGCCACTTAAGGTATCTCAAATAAAGGGCACTTAAGGTATCTCAAATGAAGGGCATTTAATCATAAGAATATATGAGGGGAAGGTGGGGATTGATGGGATCCAGAATAAGAGCTACTGTGCACTGCAGGCTCAGGGAGTAGGAGGACAGTTCTGGACCAAAGGCAGCTCTGGTAGTCTCTTATGCTGTATCATTAGTATCACTCAGGGCAGTATTCAGGCGCTGGATTGGCTCCTCTTGGGTCAGGTGCCTATCAGAAGTCCAGTCAGCTGTCTGTGGGAAGATCCAATCACAGATAGACAAAGTGTGGCTGCCTACGTAACCCATGATGAGGGCAGAGTAGAGACCTTTGGAAAAGAATGGGTAGGTGGGGGGAAAAAAAAAAGTACCTCCAGCATAATCACAAGGAGTCTTTATTCCATCATATATGTCCACACTGTATAGATAAAACAGATGTAGATAAGCCCAAGATAATCGTGCAGTGTAACAAAAGTTTAGGAAGTGAGTTTTGAAAAATAATTACCTTTGTGTTATTATAATTTGATTGTAGGTTTAGATCACACAATTTTTTATTAGAGCTTTCACTTAATGTTAACAGCCTGCTGACCAATATCCCTGAGAACTTAACGTTCAGCTGCCATGAGCCAGGGCAAGCCAGCTTCAGGACACCACCCATGGGATTCAGGGAGCTCTAACTCAATAGCTTTAGAGAGTCGGATTTTTAAGCTTTGGTGTTCATGGTGAAGGGTAGGAGCTGTTGGACATGTTAAAAACACCACAGTATGTGAGGAGCATTTGTGCCTTCTCCAGCCAGTCTGAAGGTATCCTCAGCCATCAGGAAGCACGCAGTCCATTTGAGAATTAATAGTTTATTCAAAACTCATTCTCCTTATATGCCCTCTAATAAAGGCAAGGAGAAAGCTGCTCTTTCTGTTCTTAATTAGTCATTTGGTTCTTAGATGTCTGCCAAAGCGACCATAAAGGCAATTTAATTAAACAATAAACAAAGAGCTATTAAAATTGTCTCACACCCTGATTTTTAGAGATGCATGCAGCTTTCTTTGGGATTTCTTTTTCTTTTTTTTTCTTTTTTTCCTTCATTTCCTGGGTTGGAAAGTTTCCCTGTGATTTCTTCTAGAATGACCACAGACAGGGCTAGATGCATAGCACCATGAGGGGTAAACATCATTGAGACTGCCCCTCTGTGAGCAGCAAACACACCAAGCACGTGTCCATGACAATTTATAGACACCTGGAGTTCATAAAAATTAGATTTGCTAATAAGATGCTTCTTTTTTTTAATATTGATTTTTTACAGAGAGGAAGAGAGAGGGATAGAGACTTAGAAACATTGATGAGAGAGAAATATTAATCAGCTGCCTCCTACACACCTCCTACTGGGGATGTGCCCGCAACCAAGGTACATGCCCTTGATGAAATCAAACTTGGGACCCTTCAGTCTGCAGGCTGACACTCTATCCACTGAGCCAAACAGGTCAGAGCTAATGAGATGTTTCTTGATGCCTGGTTGGGTAAAGTCTTTTGACCTTGAATATTTTGGCCATGGATGACCATATAGTCACTCTCTTAGGATTTGTACTTGAAATTTTTCTAGGAGTATTTTAAGTAAAAAAGGTGGCTGGGTTTAGAAAAACAAAACAAAAATGAAACAGAATTTGACAGTGAGTTCCTTCTTTTGTTCTGATTAGTAAAAGGGATGTTAGAGGCAAGGAACAAGAGGAACAAGGCAGAGAAGAGAATTCACCTACCATGTTCCAAGTCCTTTATTTATATTAATTTTATTTCATCCCTCCAGAACCCTATAAAGTCAGCATTATTATCTTTACTTTTACAGTTGAAAAAAAATGGATGCTCAGAGAAGTTAGGAGACATCTTCAAGATCTGGCACTTAATCCCTAGATTTAAGGTTTTGGGTCCCAATCTATCCATAGACCTCATGACAGTGGCTAGTCTTTAAAAAAGAAAGAAAGAAAGAAAAAAAAAAGGTACAAACAATGATCAATATATCATAGCAAACAAAAGGATGGTGCTGATCATTTAGACACTGTTTCCTCTAATTTATCATCCACTGTTTTTCTCTCTAATGCTTCTAAACTCTAATACCTCCTAATAGTTATAATGGCATTATAGCCTACTATTTTGAGAGGGGTGTGAGAGGAAGGAACTTGTCTAATAGTTAAATTGGAGCTTTTAGTGCACGCATCTTTGAATATCATAAGATTGCATTTAAAATGTTTTTAGATGCATCTTATGAAATTGATAAATTCTAGGAATGTATCAGTAGTACAATGCACATCACAATGTTGCACATCACAATGGCTTTTATAAATGTCCCCACCCCCTACCCCCACCCCGCCCCAGTTATCTCACTGAAAAGGTTTTCTTCCAATCTATTACGAGTTCCTTTCTTTCTTTTCAATTGACTAGACATCCTGTTAATTTTTGTGCATGTGAACCCACTTGCTTTTTATATGTATACTTGGGCTCTGGGAGCAGAACAAGTCAGATGGGGTAGACAGGGTGTTGGCAAAAGACAATATGGGAAATTGTGGCAACCTCACGGGTATGCTAAATCTAAATATGCAACCTATTGCTCCTGATTAAAACAAACCCAAAATAAATTGCTGTGGATAAAATAATTTAATTTCTGACAGTGTAGCTAAAACCATAGATTGTATAAAAAAGTAGAAAATTGCAACTTCAGTTGAGAATGAGGCTATTGGATTTCTTTTTCCATTTAGGAGTAACATAATTGGGGCTAACAGTATAAAACTCTTACCAATCTGACCCTCTGTCTCTTTTTTGAATAAAACTTGGAAGAAAATGTGATTATACACACAGTGTCACTTGTCATAAACATAAAATATATGTGGTGGGATTGGGAACAATGCAAGATGGGAAGAGAGCAGTTTATAGAATCTTGACAGTGACTAGTGGTGGGGATGGGATCGGGGGAGGGAGGAAGGGTAGGGATTAAATTCTTAGAGCTGTTTCCTTATTTGTTAAAGTTAGTCACTGGAATCTGTCGTGTTAAAACTATAAAATGAGAGAGAAATGAGAAAGTGTTTCTAAAAACTGCAACGTGCTATCTGTGTAAGCTATTTTGTTATTGTACATATTAATGATAAATTAGGACCTAGGGTCTGATATTCAATAAAAAATCAATATTTATTTAGCATCTACTATGTAAAGTGCCCTGCTAGAGTAGTTATACAAGAGCTCTAATTTCCCCTCTTTTTTCCAGACCAGAAACAAATATTGTGTAATGAATAACTGGAAATAACATATTCACATTCCCATTGAAGTCTTAACAGAATAATGGCTTCATTGCTCAACTTTGCGGGTATTAATTGATGATGAAATTGATAAATCACATTACAATTGGCCATTCGCTGTAACTGAGAGAATTTGTAAAAGGGAAATTAATTTTTTTGATCAGTCTGCTACTAATAAAGATAACTCATGATTTCTGTGAGAGGAATCATCTGAGACCTCACAGGTCATTTGGAGAGATTAGCTCATCGAAGGTCACCGCACTGTGAGAAAAATATGGGGCAAGAAGTTCTGAAGATGATCAGGGTGTCTGAGAGGGTGGGAAATGAAGGACTAACTCCAACCAGGGGATGACTTGGATAGTCAGGAAACAGGGACTCCAAGAGGCCATTTGGCCACCAGCAAAGCATCTGACAACACTGGATTGCATTATCTAGGGTTGAGAACACCCTGTACTTAATGCCTACAAGAACAAAGCATTTTGCTTTCCAAAAGGGGTGTGTGTGTGTGTGTGTGTGTGTGTGTGTGTGTATGTATATGTGTATGAGAGAGATTGAGTGAATGAGAGAGAGAGAGAGAGAGAGAGAGAGAGAGAGAGAGAGAGAGAGAGAGAGAGAGACCTATAACAAACTATTAAATATTTTGTTTAGAATGTCTTTAAAAGTATATCCTTAGATCAGGGTTTCCAACTTTGGCAATGTTGACAATTTGGGCAAAATATTTGCAAAATATTATTGTTGGAGACTATCCCATACATTTTTAAGATATTTAGGAACATTCCTGATCTCTCTCTACCAGTAGCAACCCCAGTCATGACAATAAAATAAAATAAAAGCCTCTAAACATTGCTGAATATTACCTGGGGACAAAATCATCTCTAGTTAAAAACCATTGCCTTAGGTAGTACATGCTAATCATGTGGCAGGCACTCTTCTAAGCTCTATATGTATTAACTCATCATATCAGAGCTACTTTATAAAGTCGATGCTGTTATCATCCCCGTTTACAGATGAGGAATTGTGGTACGGAAAGGTTAAGTAAATTGCTGAGGTCACTCAATTATCAATATAATGTAATCCCTTCAGTCTGGCTATAGCGCTCTTCAATCTTGACCATTTATTCTTGTCTATTCTACATAGGTGATTTGTGCCTACTAATGAACTATGTATTTTAACACCTTGTGAACATCTCTAGATACTATAAATGTGTGTTGTTGTTGTTTCTATAATATATATATATATATTTATATATATATATGTGTGTGTGTGTGTGTGTGAATGTATATATATGTGTGTATTTGTGTATATACGCATATATACATATATAATTTTTTAAATATAATTTTATTGACTTCAGAAAGGAAGGGAGAAGGAGAGAGAAATAGAAACATCAATAATGAGAGAGAATCATCTTACTGGCCCCATTCTAAGGATCGAGCCCACAACCCGGGCATGTGCCCTGACCAAAATCGAACCATGACCTGGTTCATAGATCGATGCTCAACCACTGACCCAGATCAGCCAGGCCCAGTCTTTCATTACTCACCCTAGACAACAGTTAAGGCTCAGCCACTGAGCCACACCAGCTGGAGTGTTTCTTTTTAAATAAAGGAAATTTATCTTGTTCCACAGGGATAGTAGATCTCTCCTTGGCCCCTTGGCTATTTGAAATGGAGTAAGTTCTGGGCAAGTTCCTTTTCAATATCAAGCAAAGGAATATGGTCAAATAAATGCCAGTGGATTAATTAAAGAGGCTCTCTCAGGGGCCAGCCACAGGTAACTCATCTATTTTTGTCCTTGGTCAGCTGTGCTGCATCTGAAGCATTAGTGTCTAATGGCTTCCCCTCCTCGTTGTCACGCTCCTGGCTTCTTGATCTAGTTTGCCTTCTCGTGCTTGCATTTGCCTTACTTCAGCCTCCTCTGAGAATGAGATTATTTTCCATTACATTATGACTATTATTTGCTTAATGAACCAAATTCAGGAAGCAGAATAACTTTTAGAACTGAACCCTCCAAATCCTGAAAAAAAAGCATAGTGGCCTTGGAGAATTCAAGGCAAACAGAGGAGAACCATTTCCTAAGCAGTGAGAGGAGAGGGACCGATCAGCATGGGCAGAGGGTCTCTGGCAGTGCCCCATTCAGGGCTCATGCTCTCGGTCATGGAAGGGCCCCAGTAGAGAACTAAACTAGGAAACTAGAAGAAAGGACTCTGTTCTCTTCAGGAAACAACTTATTTAGCTTCAATCAGTATTTAATTAATCTTGAAAAGTAATTTCAGGGACAAGTCTAACTATAATTTGGGGTGGGATAGGAATGGGGGAGGGGGAATCTCTACTTTCTCTTTAAAATGTCTTTTCTAGAATTCCAGGGAATTGCCTTATATACAATCTTGACCAGCAGAGGGCTTCCATACCTGACAAATGATGCCTGCACACAACAAAAGGGACTCAGAGCACTCCTTAATATTTTAATATTGTTTCTCTTTTTGCTTTGTTTTCCTTTTCTCCTGATATATATATATATCACCAAAGTCCTTTAAAGTTGAGTTTTTACTAAACTACAAAACACTGAATTTTTTTCTGCATATATTGTATAGGGTACAATGAGGCTTCTTTTGTAAAAAGTTAGGTTAGCAATGTAATAATTTTTTTGGCTTAATTTGATTACATAAAAGCTATATCTAGAGTGAGTGATATCTTACAAGCATTTACAAATCAATAGATTCAAGAGAAACTGTTCATTGCCAACCCTCGTTAAGAGAAATATCCTCTTTTTAATGCATACCTCACATGGAGCATTAGCTTTGGAATACTGTCAGTATTTGCCTCCTGAAACTGTCCTTGAATCTTCTTTTCAGTACGTGGATGCCAAAGAGAACTTTTTCAGTCCACTGCTTTCTGCTCCCAGTTTTACATTTAATTATTTTTAACATTCAGAAAACTTCAGATTTTGAAAACACAACTCAAGATTGTTAAGGGCTGGTGCATGGTTATTCTGAATAGATAGATAAAGGGGAGGAGATTCGGGTGAGTATGTTGATGCCTGGATGCCTTTGCTGTGAGTTCGTGCCCAAAGATGGTGAAGCTGAAGTTAAAATAGCTTCGTCATTATAATAATTTGGGTTCATCCAAAACCGGTTTGGCTCAGTAGATAGAGCATCAGCCTGGGGACTGAAAGGTCCAGGATTCGATTCAAGAGCATGTACCTTGGTTACGGCACATCCCCAGTAGCGGGTGTGCGGGAGGCAGCTGATCGATGTTTCTCTCTCATCAATGTTTTTAACTATCTCTCTCCCTTCCTCTCTGTGAAAAATCAATAAAATATATTTTTAAAAAATAATTTGGGTTCGTCATCATTGACCCAATGAATTCTTCAGTGCAAACATAGAGATACATAGAAGGGACCCCCTTAGCAACCTCTCTGCCAGGCATCCTGCACACCATCATCGAACTCCTCTCAAGGTTATGCCCTCCCTTAGGGTCCTCCTTTGAGGCACATTTCTAATGGCAGGTGCTTTGTGCAGGCTCCTTAGTTGCCATCACATTCTCATGTGTACTGGTTTCACTTATGAGCTGTCCTAGTGACATGAAATGTTGACAACTGAAGGTAACATGAAGGTGAATTGCTTTGCTTCTAAAGACAGAACTGAAACTAAAGTATGGATTTGCAGAAACTAGGTCTTATACAATGAATTGCCCTTTCATTTTCTTTTCTTTTTCATTTTGGCTCACAGACACATTCACTCATCTCCAGTCAGGGTATAAGATCTCATGACATAAACGTGTGCGTCTCCCCATTTCCCCCACTTTTTTGTATTGACTGTATTTTTGTCAGGTTCTTTTTCTATTTTGAGTGCCAAGGAGAGGATAAAAATAGATACAGAAATTCCAAATCCTGGAGTAGAATGGTCATGCCAAAGGACAACAACAATGACAACAAAATCAAAATATTTGAATCCAGGCGAACTTTTGTCGGAGTCCTTTGGGGAAAGCTAATGACATATTGTCTCTCCATGTGTGGGAAAAGGTAGTCAACTTTGTCAGGTTCAGGAGTGAAACATTTGGAGCAGAATTTTAAAAATCGTCTATTTGAATCAGGAAACCGCAGTTTGCATTTTGAAGAGAAATATTTTTTGGTCATGAACCTGGGTGCCCTGGCTAATTTGAATCTCAGCATAATCTCAAAGGTCACTGGATGGCTTTGGTCAAGTTACTTTATTTCTCTGTGCCCTTTGAGAAATAAGGAAAGTTAATAGTACCTGCCTCACTGGGTTGTAAGGGTTAATTGAAGTAATACATGTAAAATGTAAAATGCTTAGAAAGATGCCTGCTAAATAGTCAAACTTCAATAAATCCTCTTTGTTACTAAGACAGTTATCTGGTCCTGTCACTTTTATTGAAATTGTCACTATAGCTAAGTCCCAGTTACCTCTTCCTTCATCCCCCTTTCCAAATAATACCACCTTCTAATCTTTCAAAGATTTAAGGGAGGTAATTGTGAAGGAATTTGTAGTTAAAAGCACTGAAGAAAGGTAATGTGGTATTAGTATTGCCTTTTTTGTATTTATTTTGTCTTCATTTTGTATTAGAATAAATATGCAGCTTAATATTGAAAGACACTTAAGCCTGATTAGCTTCATTGCAGTAGGTGAGTTGGAAAATTTGTTCAAAAGTTTAAAAATATAGCGGAAAGTATTCATTTATCTTTGAATACTTTCTTTGTTATTTTAGATAATCTTTAAATTATTTTTTTTTAGCACTGGCCTCTGACATTTTTAATCCTTAATTGTGCAGGCATTCCAAAGCAAAGGGTGGACATCCATGTGTGGTTGAATTTGGAGAAGTCAGAAGGAAAGAGAGAGACAGACTGTGTTAGGTCAGCCAGGATCAGACTGAAGATGACTGAGGTGAGGAATTGGGGGAGAGTAGGACCTAAATGTGTAGGAGAAACAGTTTTAGAAAACGAAAGAAGGAGGTGATTGTTGCTTTAAGACATGGGGATTTCCATTCCTGTTAGGCTCTATCACTCGTGCAATATCAGCAGGTGGCTTGCATTTCTAACCAAACTGGCTCTTTCATTTCCTTAGTGATATTTTATGGTTTCCACACCTCACTGTGTTTTTCTTAGCACACTCCTTGGTCTGATTAAGTACATGAATGTCAAGGGTCACTTTGGCATTATCTGTGTCTGACCTTGGTTTACACTCGTCTCTCCGCTCTCTGAAGTCACTAACAAGAAGCAGAGCAGTGAGGATATTGGGCAGATGTTTGACAGACCAGGGACGGCTAACAGGATGCCTAGCTCACTTTAAAGAACAACAACAACACAATTCAGACTCCGCTTTTACTTTTTTATTATAAATGCTTAAAATAGCCTATAGATAAACCTAATAAAGTTCAGATGGTCTTTACACATGTTAATTAATAACACCCTGTCCCCACACTCTTCCCTGAATTCATTTTCATTCTTCCATACTTTGCTCATCCCAGGATGCTTTCTGTCATGAAAGTCACAAACCAGCTGACTAGATTCTAAAGTAAATCCATTGATGTGGTTCTTTTGCTTTGTGTAGTGTTTTGTTTTTTTTTTTTAAATAGAGTTGCACATACTTTAGAAGTAACTGATTGCACATACAGTTGCAGATTTTCATCTTAGCTTGAAAAATCAGAAGACCTGGCAATTGACCAGGAATCTCCATAGCAGTGGCCAGAAGAACTATGTAGTGACTGTCACCTTTGACAGGGTCCAAAGTCCTCTCGCATTGGCTTTCCTACCCTTTGTCCAGAGTCAGTCCTTTAAAGTATGTGTCTCAAACCTGCATGGTGTGGGTTTATGACCTTGTAGTAAAAGCCAGATCATCTCTCAGTACTTCCTGGGTTTTTTCCAACCTCGATGCTACCCTTAGCAAGTTGTTAGAGTAACATTTGGGTTCTTTCTCTCTCTTTGATTTGTAAGGAGTTGCTTTGTAAATTTGTCTCATCAATTTACATGATCATCTCTTCAGGACAGAATCTAATCTCTTCCCACGTTATCTATGCTAACACCAATCTCTCCCCCACACACGTGTCTTTCAGCCAATCTTCCCGGATGCAGAATGAACTGGTTGAACGATAGCAGAGCCCCGGAATGAGTTATGACCCTATCCCTGGCCTTTATGAGCTCCTCTGCAGTCATGTAATTAAGAAGGCATTCACAGTTTGCTTTATGGCACTATCAAAAGTTTCCAAAATGAATAAAAGAGCTTCGTCATTCATAATTTGGGTTCATCATCTTTGACCCAGAGGCATCCCACACTAGAGACTACAAATATTATTTTAAGCAGTTTAATGGATTACCGGGAGAATAACTAATGGATTAACAGGTCAAATAAATTAATGGGTAAATTGATGTGAACATGCGGTTGAATGACTTTCCAATTGTAATTGTAACTGTAAAAGGCAGACACCCTGAGGGGGGATTAAGCAGTAGCAACAAACACTATTATCATTAGAGTTTCCTCAGGAAGCGAACATAACAGACAGGATGTTTTCTAATGAAACAGTAAAACAATTATAATAGCCCTTTGGAGATTTGGTAGCTTTTTTGTTTGTTTGGTTGGTTGGTCTTTTTTTTTGTTTTTAAACTAGTGTATCCAAAGGAAAAAGCTGTGTTTGGAGTGCCAGCCAGTTAAAATATCACAATTATTATAAATAACCATGTATTCAAGGGGCATAAGATGGACAGCAAAGTAGGCAATTAAACATGTGCTCCATAAATATGCATAAATCCAATACCATCTGCCACGTTGTCCAATTTGACTAGTTGTCTCTGTATACCTACCACATAAATCAGTTTAAAAGGGTTCCTCTGAAGCAATGTTTCCTATAATGACTAGGTAAAAGATCTTCATTCTTTTGCTAAGACTATATTTGTCATGTTTCCCAGGACAAAAATAATATTCTTTCCTTTGGGGGCTAGAGAATCAGTTAACTTTGCCATGTTATAAACCACCTTAGAACTTAATGGCTTAAAATCACAGCCATTTATTTAGCTCCTGATTCTGCTATCTGTTCTCTTGGGCTCGGTTAGGCTTGCTTGATTTTAGCTGGGCTGCCTCTGGCTTCTATGGTTAACTGACAGGTCAGCTGGGAGCTGGCTAGTCCCCATGGCCTCACTCATATATCTATTGGTTGGTTAGCTATTGGCTAAGTTACTTATCTTTCATTCTCCTGCAGGCTTGCCTGGGTTCACATGGTGTTCATGGGGCTCTAAGAGCAGCAAGACAGTGTTTTAAGTTCTGCCTCACAATTATTGAAACTCTAGTGACCTGATGCATGGATTCGTGCACATTGAAAGGAAATGGATTAGAGGTGGCCAGCTGGATGGGTCGGGGCAAGGTGGGCTAGAAGCATGCTACAGCCAACCTCCCTCAGTCCCTCCCTGGAAGCTCCATCTAGGTCGGTGCCATGGCTCAAAGGGCAACTGCGGAGTAAGCAGGGTCCCTCCAGCAGGTGGGGTCCCTCAGCCTGGCTTGAGGGGGTTGGGGCGTAACCGGCTCTCTGACATCCCCTGTGGGGTCCCGGAGTGTGAGAGGGCACTCTGCAAAGTTGCTGTAGTACAAGGTGTGGAATGCAAATGCAAGTGTGCAGTAAAACGGGGCCACAGTGACCCGAGACAACATAACCCATGGCCAAAGGCGGAATCACATGGCCCGGAAAGAATCTGGCTCCCTCCTCTCTGGTTTTGGAGTATGTCACCTGAGAATTGCTGGCTTGGCAGTTCCTGTGTTAAGAGTCTGCTCCCTGGTGGTCAGTGTGCTTTGTAGTGACTGATCAGATGGGTGGAGGGACATTTATGCAGGGGGCAAGAACTAATGAAGGACCATTACACTGATGAGCTAGCATAAGTATTCTTTTATATTCATGTCAATGCACTTTTATTGCATCTGAATTACCTTGTATTGTGCTAAGCAAGTTTCTGGTTAAACTTAAATATATTTTGTTCAGCCAGCATGGTTCAGTGGTTTGAGTGCCGACCCATGAACCAGGGCACAAGGGCTTGATCCCCAGTTGGGGCATGCAGGAGGTAGGCAATGGATGATTCTCTCTCATCGTTGTTGTTTCTCTCCCTCTCTCTTCCTCTCTGAAATCAATTAAAATATATTTTTGAAAATAAACATATTTGACTATCTTTTTTTTTTTTTTTTTTTTTTTTTTTTTTTTTTTTAACAATGCTTCCTATAGTCAATTAATTACCTGATGCACTCAGGAAGGGGGAAAACTGCTTTATAATTCTGATACACTATTCATTCTAGATAATTTTAAAAAATGTGTAAATGATGCCTTCTGAAGTTGGATAAATCTATATATGTAAATATTAATAGAAATCTAAAAATATTTGCTACCTTTTTATGCATGTTTATTTCCCTCTCATTCCCCATTTTCTTATCTGTAAAAAGCATACCACAGAAGTGCTTTTCCCATAGAGCTGTTGGCATAGTGCCCACTACATAGTAAAGCACTCTCTAAATGTTACCTGTGAGGGGCAACATGGAGCAGCAGTTCTGCTGTTGGTATTATTGTTAAATAGTAGTAATAATGTCAGTTACAACATTTTTCCAAAGAAGTGAGATTTTGGTCATACAAAAGCCACAAATCTATCTGTTTACCCCCAGCCATTGTTTTTCCATAACGTGCCTGTCTTCCAGACGTGAGACTCAATCTTGGCATAATTGTGCCTAAGTTTTCCCTGGCTCTCAGTTATTTATGTGCCATTTCATCTCCCCATCCCAGAGCAGAGATACTCATTATGTCTGTCTCAATACATCACATTTCCAACTAATTTTGTTTTAAGAAAAGAGAGCTAGAAAGTGGGTTGAATTTCAATTACTGCTTCCTCCCTCAGCCCTCTGTGTAACTCCCAGTGACTGTGATGAGGCACGGAGTTCTGCTTCAGAGCTTTGGATAATAGGAGATGTGGAGAAGATGTTTCCTCCGAGAGTGGCGTGTCCATTTAGAGGATTACGGTTTCATTGTTAAATATAGTGTTAGCTATGCATTTCCTTCCCCGCCAAACCTTATATGCAGCCAAAGAGCTCCGTCTTCTACACAATGTCCAAAGCGTTCAGTAAATCTTTTATTGCACAGGACATTATATACCATGACCTCACTTAAACGAAAATAATAAAACTATTACCCACCACAAGAGTCAGCAAACATTTTCTGCAAAATGTTTGTAGTAAATATTCTATAGGTGTGTGGTGCAAATCTGCTTTTGTAGCAAAAGCAGCCACAGAAAATAAGTAACTGGGTGTCTCCTTGTTCCAATAAAACTTTATCAAAACAACGGTGAGCTAGATTTTACCTGTGGCCATGGGTAACCCACCCTTGACCTAGAAGGAATTCTAAATATTTTAGGCAGTCAACAGAAAGAAAAGAACGTCACTAAGAAATTTATAACTAGAGGTATAATTGCTTTTGGTGATAGGAATTGAAACCACCATCAATGTTCCTGCTTTCTTCCTGGTGTCATTCATAAACTTTTAAAATTTTCAAGAAGATGATTCTGGTTTCTTTTAAAATAAGTATATATTTTATTGATTTTTTTTTTTTTATACAGAGAGGAAGGGAGAGTGAGAGAGAGTTTAGAAACATCGATGAGAGAGAAACACCAATCAGCTGTCTCCTGCATACCCCCAAGTGGAGATGTGCCTGCAACCAAGGTACATGCCCTTGACAGGAATTGAACCCAGGACCCTTCAGTCCACAGGCCAACACTCTATCCACTGAGCCAAACCAGCCAGGATATTACCATTTTCTTTATGATTATTCCATTTGGGAGTTCATCTCAGTGTATCTTTTGCATTTGGGAATGAATATTGATCATGGGGTAGTTAACTGAATATCACAGACCTGTAAATTTATACTTTAAAAGAAGCTTTGGATCAAGCCAATTTTTTAATTAAATTGTGGTTGTCATTTAAGCACACCTATGCACACCCCCTTTGCCAGTATCTATTCTAACACCTAAAAAATACTAAAAGGCATGCCATTTTAGTATTCAAAGGAGAGAGGACATACAACATAGTTCTTTGAGTTGGAAAAATATTGTGTATAATGCTGTATGTATTTTCCTTTGTCATGGAGCCATTCTAGTGCATCAACTTGTGTTTCAGACTGTTCAATCAAGACCACTATTGCACCTACCTATTTCTATTTCTAAATCAGAATAGGAAAACTGTGACTTTAGTGTCAACTCAAAAACTTTCCACTGAATGTCCAAATTGCTTTCTCTAGCGAGGCAGCTGACAGACATGCATGATAATTGTCTTTATAGCTAACTGCTGGTTGCTCTCTTGAGAATTCTGATTGGTTCTCCTTAAAATATGCACTTGCCCTAACCCAGTGGTCAGCAAATTCATTAGTCAAAAGAGCCAAATATCAATAAGGTACAATAATTGAAATTTCTTTTGAGAGCCAAATTTTTTAAACTTAAACTTCTAACGCCACTTCTTCAAAATAGACCCGCCCAGGCCATGATTCTTGAGGCACAGTTTGCCGACCACAGTTTAGCTCAGTGGTTAGAACATCGGCCTGTGGACTGAAGGGTCCCAGGTTCGATTCCTGTCAAGGGCATGTACCTTGCTTGCGGACATATCCCCAGTTGGGGGTGTGCAGGAGGCAGCTGATCGGTATTTTCTTCTCATTTATGTTTCTCTCCCTTCCTCTCTGTAAAAATCAATCAATAAATAAAATATATATATATATATATATATATATATATATATATATATATATATATATATATTTAAATCCTGTGAGCTTAGCATTCATAAAACCAATTGATACACAAGGAAACCGAGGTTCAGAACATCTGAGCAATCTGTCTATTTTCATAAAACTCATCAGTCTAAGCTGGGGCCTGAGCTCATACCTGACACCAAGGGCATTTCTGTTCCATTGCAGTGACGTGACCCTCAATGCTATGATACAGCTCAGGGCTGGCCACTTTCCGTTGCTCACTTTGAGCGCTGTCAGTTCCTCACCTTGGGCACTGTCAGGGTCATTGTTCTAGTGTTCTGCTGTACTCAATTATCAGGCTGTACCCATTGCAAGAGACTTCTATTGCAAAGAAGCAGCACTTAGAACCTAACAGATGAGATCATATAAATGATATCACTGTGAATTGAAGGCTGATGCTGTGCTGGGTACCAGGCCAGTTGTCCTCATGCATTATGTTATTTATTTTTCACAACAAATCTCTGAAGTGGGGATCATTATTATTCTTATTCAGCGGATGAGGACACTGAAATTAGGAGTTTAGTTATTTAATCTTTTACTATTTATTTTTCCCTTGGGCTTGTTGTTTGGAGTTTAGCTTGCCCTTATTTGAAAATAAATGTGAGAAGCCACATCTTGGACATAAATAATATTTGGGGTCAAATCACCCTTAGTTTCTGGACCACATTGATAACTCTAATAATAGATTTAGAATAACATTAGCGTTTTAAATCAGAAATACACAGATTCTATTAATTTCTTATGCCTCTAATATTGTGTAATATCTTGTCAGTGCATCTACTAGATAATTGCAGCTGACTCTTTTAAGTGGCAAAATTTAAATTAAAAATACTATTCTCTCGACTCTAATGAACTTTTAAAAATAGCATAACTTGGGCTTGGTATGCTTTGGCTCTTTGATGCACAAATACATTATTTTACATTCTAAACTTTCTACAATATATCCAGAGGATCAAAAAATTAGGTGATCTCCTGTCAAGCATGGAGGTCTTTTCAATATCATGAATAAATAGGAAAGCTTAGAAGTGTTGCCTTTGAAAAGAAACCCACATGGAGAGTCAGAGTTCAGCACAGTAGCTGTTTCACTCACTGTTCCTCACTTCTCCTTGGTCCCAGCCTTATAGCCATCACAATATATGATGGAATGACCCGACCTGGCTCAGCACAGGCCTCTGAAGGAGAGGGGAAGAGAAACTCCTTATTTCATTCACCATCACTTCAGTCATCCCTGTAAAATAATGGGGTTCCCTCCCAATAAACCTGAGTATGGAGTTATTAGGCTCCCGATGGAGGCAAGTTAACCCATATATGCATAAACAAATGCAAGTCTTAATATAGAAACCTGACAGAGATTGCAAGTGGGTGTCAGCAAATGTCAAATGTAACGCTTTTACTCAGCCACGGTTCCACTAAAAGGAACATTCTCTCTCCACCAACAATATTTTGAAAGGGAGGAAAACTTTAAAGAGGCCTTCAGAGATGGCTAAAAGCTGTGTTTATACTCTACTCAGCACTTAGAGAATTTCTTGCAATGATGGAAATGTCCTGTAATGTTTGTTTAGCTACTAGGGCTCACCTGCCCAGTAGAGGAGCCATAATTCACATATGGCCATTGAATGGCCACTTACCATGTGGCTAGTGTGACTTTTAAATCTTACTTAATGCTAATTAACCACATGGATTTAAATGAATTCATGAAATGAATCGAGGATGTATTTGACTTTTCATTTAGTGAATAACAATGTTTGGGAGTTAAAATCTGATGAATATCAGTTGAATTATTAAAGCTAAAACTTGGCTTTCATAGGTTGATAACTCAAGTTCCATACCCTTAATGTTAGTTGCTCAGGAAAGGGCAGTTATTATTAGTATCAGGGCCCAGCTGTTCTCTTTTGCTGACTTGGCTGCACCTCTGCTTTTGGAGTTCTACAGTCTCCCTGAGGTCGCCTGTGACCCTGACCCAGATGGACCACCTTGCAGCTCTCCGCATAGGGCCAACTTTGTCCTCCTTGTTGTCAGTCCTTCCAGCCTGATCTCTATCCCAGAATCTTGGCTAATTTCTACAGCCCCTCTGAGTGTGTGAAAGTTTCAGGCTCCCCTCCAAAGCACAGAGGAGTTGGTTTAGGAAAACTAACCTCGGCCTCTCCTTCTGCCTGCACACCCTGAGCTCCTCAGTCAGCTTTGATGCAGTCCTTCTCCAAGTGGGGTTGGGATGGGAGTGGTCCCAGGAGGTCATCACCTTTCAGAGTCCCGGGGCTGCTGGTTCTCTCCATCCTTGGCTTTCTTTTCTGTTTACGTAATACTTTCTCCTCTGGGTCAAAAAGAATGCAAGAGACATCAGAGTACAAATGTCCAGACTTTCCTCCCTTTTATTCCTCTTTCAATAATTCTCTGCAATTGTTGGTGTTTTTCAGTGTGTGTGTGTGTGTGTGTGTGTGTGTGTGTGTGTGCGCGCGCGTGCGCGCGCGCACGCATTCCTTTTTATGGACAGCTCCAAGTTCCCCTCTGTCAGAGGCTCTTAATAATATTACAGCATGCAAATTGGGGTGTTTTGTGGTTGGGTATCATCATGATTGTAGGACTCTATGGACCCTTGAGGAACACCCCTTAGCATTAGACTCCCATCCAACAATGCCTACATCTTGTGTCTGCATGACATTTGAATGTCCTTTGAGAAATTGGTATAGATAAGAAGCCTCTATAAAATAATCTGACCCTATGTAATAATTTCTTCTTACACATAAACATACGTTTATTAAATATATATCCTGAATTTTCCAAGAATCTAACAACCAAAGAAATGAAAAAAGGATCTTACTTTGTTTTGTTTGTAAATTTGCATATATCACTAATTCTATGCCATTCCTAGTACTTTAGATGCCAGTGAAATATGCATGTACTACTCAGCATTTGTAGTTATCACATCCCTCATGCACTTGCATATAGGACTACAAATCTGCCAACCTCGTTACGTCTTCTATTGGAATTGTACCTGAGCACTTGCACACAAAAATATGTTTTATATCATTATCATTTATTTTTTATTTATTCTCTATCCTACTGTTAGAGACTATTACTTTTAATTTTAATTTTTAAAATCTTCACCTGGGGATATTTTCCCATTGATTTTTAGGAAGAATGAAAGAGACAAGGGAAGGCAGAGAAACATCGATGTGAGAGAAACTTGATTGGTTGCCCCTACATGAACCCTGACCAGGGCCCAGGCCAGGGAGGAGCCTGCATGCCAGGGAGGTGCCTTTGGCTGGAATCAAACCCAGGACCCTTTGATCCTCAGGCTGATGTTCATTCCATTCAGCCAAACCGGCTAGGGTGAAACTTGACTTTTAATTTATGTTTATATTTTCTATAAATTACAGTTCAGGATATTTTATAAATGTTAAAAATGGGGGAGTATCTTCAATCTGTCCTACCTCTCCTCTTCTCCATGACTTCAGCCATAGCTAAATCATACTGTGTGGATGAAAGTGATTAGCTTATAAAATATGGGGAGGGGAAGGATCTTCACCTAAGTCTTAAAATAACATACTAAAGAACATTAAATATTCAAATCAGGTAAAGTACAATATATATAAAAAGACATGTAGTAATGACAGTACAATAAAATAAGCCAAGTGCAAAACAGGCAATATCTGATTAATTTCCATTTAGTTTCATTTTTCATTATTCTCACTAATTCTACTTTAGACTGTGATGGAGCCATTCTGGCCACTACTCTGTTAGTATCATTATGGATTAATAAAGTCATTTGGGAAAGCAATTTGGCTGTATAATCCAGAGTCATTATAATGTGCATTACTATTGATTTGGTAATTCTTTCTGAAAATTTAAGCTAAGTTGAGCAAAAGGGAAGAAATAAGCCATACAAATGAAGGTATTCACTACAGTGTAAGAATAACTTAATTAGCAAAGAACAGGTGGAAATGTTAATAAATATAAAGTAATAACAACATGGGAGCAAACATAAAAAATTACATGCACTATAGAAATATATTTATCATCATTTACTCCTTTACTTATTTACCTATTTAGTACATATAGGTGAGAAGCATTGTATAGGTTCTGGAATTATTAGAAGGGAAGAATAGGAGAAAGGAAAATATATGCATGGGAAGGGGCATGTTTTAAAAATCACATAACATGTTTAGCTCAGTAAAATATACTAGGTGTACCAATTAATAATACAGATTTTTTTTCTAGATGGAGTTACACATATGTTTATATTCATGTGATTTGATATATATGCTATTTTGTTTTATTGGTAACAAGCTTCAAAATGTCATATGTCAAATTTTCTGAAAATGTTAACACCATAGATAATTTTTACACTTAAAAATGTTTAATTTCATGCCCCCCAAAAAAGCATTTGTGGGAAGTTTTAATTCATTACTTTATTTTGAAGAAAAGTGCTGCTGAAAGTTATCATATACTTCAGGAAGCTTATGGTGAACATGCTCCATCTTAAGATACTTGTGATACTTTAACCAACAATTAAGCTACTTAATTGTTGGTTAAAATGCATTAAAAGTGATGATTTTGATGTAAAAGACAAAGAACATTCAATTTTAACCATGCTTTGATCATAAAATGATCAGATAAAGACTTGTTAGAAAGACTTGTATATATGCACATAAGCCTAATCAATGGACACAGACAAGGGGAGAGGGTCCGAGAGGGGGATGGGGATGGTAATGGGGGAATAAGGACAAACATATATAACACTGTAATCAATGAAGAAATTAAAAAACAACACACACACACAAAACAACCAGTTAATGCGGATACCGGTTAAAAATGCAGATTGACCATTTACAGGTTAATAAAGTGGATTTTGTAATAAAAGAAAACATGATAATTTCAAGAGAAACATCAAAATATTTTTATTCAAAGTTAAGTCCATAGCTAGCTACACATTTCCCTTATCTTTCAGGTAATTTGTGGATACCTTCCAAAATAAAACTTTTCTTGTTTTGAGGCAAATCATTCAGAGACCCAATTTTCCACTTCTTCGTATGTTTTGAAGTGTTGCTTAGAAAGTGCATGTGCCATGATCAGAACAAGTAGTAATCGAAGGAGCAAGGTCGGATGAATATGGTGGGTGGGTTAATACTTCCCAGGCAGGATCTTTTAACGTGTCTTTAACTGTTTTTGAAGTGTGTGATGGTGTGTCATCATGAAGCAAAATTAATTTGCTGTGTCTTCTGGCCCATTCTTGTGGTTTTTACAAACAAAGCATGGTTCAAATTGATTATTTGTGGTTGGTAGCAATCAGTATGAATGATTTCACCTGGTTTTAGAAACTCATAATACACAACACCTTCCTGATCCCACCATTGCAGTGGATGTTGTTGGTTGACCTGGATCAACCCATGATTTTGTGCATTTGGGATTCTCAAAATAAACCCACTTCACCAGACACAATCTGATGCAAAAAAGACTTTCTTTTGTGCCTTTGAAGCAACATTTTACTTATGACTTTTCGGTTTTCCATTTGTCTTTTGTTCAGTTGATGTGGCACTCATTTTCTTTCCCATTGCTTATAAATGATTGGTAATTGTTTGCTGACCAATGTTTAATCTTTCTGCAAGTCTTTTGTTTTGTTTTGTTTTGCATTTGTCATGCATCTTCATCCAATAATACTTGTAACTGTTGGTCTTCAAACTTTTTCAGTTGACCTGAACATTCTTTGTCTTTCACATTGAAATAATCACTTTTCCAGCATTTAAACCAGCGTTCACAAGTATGTCAAGATGGAGCATGTTCACCATAAGCTTCCTGAAGTACATGATAACTTTCAGCAGCACTTTTCTTCAAAATAAAGTAATGAGTTAAAACTTTCCTCAAATGCTCTTTTTTTTTTGGCATGAAATTCAACATTTTTGAGTATAAAAATATCCATGATGTTAACACCTTCAGCATATTTGACATATGATGTTCTGAAGCTAGTTGTCAATACAACAAAATAGCATCCATATCAAATTGCATATATATGTACACATATATATGCATATGTACATTTACATATATATGCGTGTGTGTAGATATATATCAACATATGTGTGACTGCATCTATTGGAAAAAATCCTCATTATTAACGGTATACCTAGTAAATTAAAAAAGCAATCACTTACAGCCTGCTCCTGATTTTATCTCTACTGTTAACCTCTGAGTGTCCCTGGGCAAATAGTTTCTCCCTTCTAAAGCTCAGTTTTCTTACCTGCGAAGTGGGGAGTTTGACTTTTAGAAAACAATGCAATAATCTCACTCATTGATTCTACAAATGTTTTAAATATTTGATTCTTTCTCAAAAGAATGGTTACTATTTCCACACTAGCAATATTGAAATAGTAACCATTCTTTCCAAACAGTATAAGCTAATATGTTTTTCAAATCCTAGCCTTTTACTTGTTTTTTATTCTAACTTAGTAGCTACCCACATAGCGTGTTGGAATAGATCATCAGAATATTCCTTCCTCACCATGAAATTTAATGGGGCATTGAGATTGCATATGAACATCTTAGAACCTTAGAAATAACAATTGGACTTTTGCTGCTTCCATCACTGCCGTGCTATTTTGCTTGTGGTTATTTTTGATGAGACTATTTCCCCCACTGCACAATATTATATTTGGGTTAAAATAAGGAGACGGCTTATGTGACTTCTTCGCTACACCTGAAGGGGGTAAACAAACAACAGAAACACACCTTTGGTACACAATAGCTTGGTTAATGGGTAATTTTACACAAAGCAATTTTACCTTACACGTTTTTTCCTTGTGATGCACATGGAAACCAGGATCATGATTCAAGAAATACAAAATACATGGCAAGCGCTCTTTGGCTTGATGAGCATGTAAAGAGTTCGTAGTTGGCTCTTGGAGAAAGGGGAGATGTGGGTCTTTTGTTTCCAGAAATTTCATTCTCCCTGCCACCCAACCCCCGTTTTACGAGCCATGCCTTTTCCAGGGCAATGCCACCTTTTTGCACTCCACACCGTGGCTACAGCAGCTGCGATAATTAAATAGATATGTCACGGCGCTGAGGCCAGTGCCTGCTGCCACGCTGGCAGCCGGCATCCTCCACGCATGGCAGGCAGCATCCTGGCCGCAGTCACAGCCGCGGACTCCGACAGGACACAGGGCAGACGGCGGCGGGGAAAGATAATAAACCGGGAACGGAGACCTCGCGCTCATCTGTGTCCGTATTAAATATACCATCAAATATTGATGGGATTCAATATGAGCATGCTTTCCTCCGCCGGCCTTGGGATATTTGAATGTAATTCTGAGAACCAGGGGTAAGATCACCTAGAATGGTGACGAGCTGGGTGCAAGTGCTCAGCTATCAATTGTTTGATTATGAACGCCAGGCGGTGGTGCTCATGGACGAGGAGGGTATTTATCAAATGTCTGTCGTGTGTTCCTGCCCTGCATAGAGCCTGGAAATACAGAGGTGAATGAGACAGAACTGTAAAGGGGCACGCACGGTGTTCCATCCTGATCAATAGTTACAGTGTGGCAGAGATGCTAAATGTATTGGGTGCATGGGTGATCATTCAATATTACTAACCATATGCCCGATTTCTATCTCTTCTACTTCCTTCAAAAGAGAAAATCTTCATCAGGCAGGTGAAGACCCAAGATCCAGAGCATGAAAATTATTTTAGGAGTATGTATTTTTTTAAGAAACAGACCATTCTATGGTTAATTTTTGCCAGAGTTTTACTTTCCCAAAATCAGTTCTGGCTGTTTGTTGATGGCTTGGGGATTAATGTCCAAATGTTGTTGTTTTTTTTGTGTGTGTTTTTATTTTGTGTGGTTTTAGTTAAAGAAATATTAATAGTAGTTAATGTTGTGTTGCTGAAATTTAATTTGTCTTCTCTGGATTCTGCTTGCCTAATGCTATTTTTTGTTCTAATTGATTCATAAAGATCATTAAACAGGAGAATAAAAACAATTTGTAGTTAATTTCTGGGAGATTGCAGCATGTGTGTTTTATGGCTCAAATAACAGATGTTATTTCGGAGACGCGGGCAGCGCTGTACCTTCGGAGGGAATCAGCCCGGCGATGCCCAGGCCAGACCCGCTGTGCTCCTGAGCGGTGAACTGCCCTTCGCCGACTGGGCGGCAGGGAAGCGCAGACCTGGGCAGTTCCACCTCTCCCCGGGCCTTCCTGACGCCCGGAAGAACCCAAAAGGAGCCTGTCTAAACCCCATGACGGAGGAACATTCAGAACATTCAACTTGGGTCATGTTTCCATTTTTAGAAATCTGATACTCCGAAAAAAATCCAGGTTCGAAAAGGCAATCTCTCCCCTAAGAAAATTCCAATTTAACAGCCCAGCTTTTAGTGCTGTATCTGCTCTTCGTCTTTGGGAAGTTACTTGACTAAATCTTTGGTCAGTGAGTGGAATATAGATAGATAGATAGATAGATAGATAGATAGATAGATAGATAGATAAAGAGATAGAGAGACAGAGAGAGAGATATAGATATGCATATATATATATTCATATATATACACACATAGGTATATAGATATAGATGTATTAATATATATATAGGTATATAGATATAGGTATACATCATGTGTGTATATATATAGTATATGCATATCTATACCTATACCTATACCTATATACCATATCTATACCTATATCTATATACCTATATGTATACATATATATACACACATATATCTATATCCCTATATTTATGTACCTATATCTATATACCTATATATCTATATTTTCACAGCACAAAATGCAGCAGAGCACACTAAGGAAAAGAAAGCACTAGCAATCTGCTATTTCTATTGTGCCCCAACCTATATCTCAAGACCATCATCTGTTCCATTGGCCCCCCTCACCATTTTTTATTAAAATATTTCAAGATAAAGACTCCTAACCACTAACACACACAAGGGTCAACCAGATGGAAGTCTAACCGGAAAGTCCTTCAGTGGCTGCGATAGGGAGACCAGCAAAGACGAAAGGCCTTAAGCAGGAAGAATGATGCCGTGTGAAAAATGGTGACCCCAGAGGGGCCGATGGAATCTTCATCTTAAATACACAGGGCGAGGGGGTGAGAAAGAGGAGGAGAGGATTCCTCTGATACAAAACTGTTAGGCTATTAACTTGCCTCGGGGCAACATAAGAAATATGTTCTATTTTTAAGACAAGAGACACAGCCCTCCTGAGGGAATGTACTGTACAGTGAAAGGCCAGGTTTTGGAGGGGGAAAAATAAATATGTAGAGATTATGTAGGTCTAAATCTTGATGGAAAATAGAAAAGCATTTCAAAATTTAACTCCACATACTTTTAAATGGGCAAGTTGAAAATAAGGGAGTAGATTTGCATTGTAGCCACACAGCTCACTTCAGGTCCCCAGTCTGTGCCCTCCTGCCTCCACCTCACATACACAGAACTCTCACACATACATGCCTGTGCACCCACATGTACACCCATATGCAAACAAAACCAAAATATAACAGCAAAAATTAACCCTTAGTGGGCTGGAGGGGGTCAATGGGAAGAAAAAAGGACATTTGAACAATAAAGTTTAAAATATATATTTATAGTTCAAACTATGTATATAATTTAAATATATATATATATATATATATATATATATATATATATATATATACACACACACACACACATACATATCCTTTCTCTCCTTTTAACATTAATGCTAAAAAAAATCTTGCTCCATTTTTCCAGCAAATATTAGAGAACTAAACAAATTATCTTTACTTTGGAATGAGCTTGGTTGAGATACTAAATGTAGTTATTCTGTACAAAACCCTTAAGGAAGGCATTTTAAACATGTTCCATTACCAGGTATCATCTGCATGATGCTGTATTTTAACATCATCATTAGTTAGTACAATTCTACTTTTTTACCATATGGAGTGAATTAAAAGTCAGCCATTCTTTGAGCTTAGGCAGTGTGAGTAGGTGTGAAATAGAGGCCTTGAAATGGATCTTTCTCTTCCATTCAGGGTAGAAAGTATGTGTGTACCATGTCTTCTAAATTATAAATATTTTAAATACACCAGAAAACATCAAGACTTTAACATCATGCTCCTTTCTGTCAGACCTAATAAACTTTTTTTGCACCTTATTTTATTTATTTAATTTTTTAAATGTATTTTTTTATCGATAGTATTACAGATATCTCCCTTTTCCTTCCCCCTCCCCCCCCCTGGTCTTCACTACCATATCGCCTGTATCCATGGGCTAAGCATATCCTTTATAAGAGGAATATTCTAATTAACAGTTATGCCTTGAGGCATAACAACCAACCTCGCTGGCTTAATGACCAGATCACAGATCTGCAGGAGGGTGGGGCCCTGAACAACTAGTGGGCAGCAGAGAAGTACAGGACTGAGTAGGGCAGCAAGCAAGCAGGAGGTGGAGAGCTGCAGGAGGGGGCAGGGCAGCAAGCTATGAGGGGCCGAGCATTGGGCTGAGAGCTACCGGAGGGCGGCAGCAACCTACTGGCGCACGGATTCGTGCACAGGGCTACTAGTAAGAACATAAGTTCTTTGGTTTATCTTAAAACAATAAATTTAAACATTCCATGTGTAGTCGGAAGATTTGTCCCATCCCATTTCGTTCCTATGCTCTGTGGGGAGATAATCACACCCTGAAGTTGGAGAGTATACTTCTAGCACACATGCTCCTGTGTTTGTACTTTGGTAACTTATACTTGTTTCCTTAAGCAATATGTAGTTTGGGCCAGCTGGTGTGGTTCAATGGTTGAGTGTCAACCTATGAACCTGGAAATCATGGTTTGATTCCCAGACAGGGCACTTGCCCAGATTGCAGGCTCCATCCCTGGTTGTGGGGCGTGCAGGAGACAGCCTATCAATGATTCTCTCTCATCATTGATGTTACTACCACTCTCTTCCACTGCCTTTCTCTCTGAAATCAATAAAAAAAATATTTTTTAAAAATGTAGTTCGGGTTTCATCTGTTTGGACATTTTATCTTAATACTGTCACGTTCTTTCCTTTTACAACTTTATTTTATACAACTTGGTATTGTGGCTAGATAACATCAAATTTTTGGTAGATGCAGATTTAATTCATTAGTTTATCTGCTATGCAATAGTGATCTGTTATGAGATTATATTGCAGTTTTTCCATTCGCCCACGGATGGCCATTTATATTGTTCCCTTCTTTTGATGTGATTTTGTTGTGTGCTTTTTTGTCTTTATCTCCTGGACACATGTGACTGCAGTGATAGTCAAGCTTCTCATGAAACTCTACAGGAGAAGTGCTCGCCCCTCCTCATGGGAAACTGAATTACAGGCGTGGATGCAGCCATAGAAATTGTCACCGCTGCAATTAGGTGTACCAGCTGAAGAGCCTAGTGTTCGAGAACACTTCTCAGGGAAATGGTTAGAAGCGGGAATTGTTGTCATAGGGAGGCACTCAACTACTCCATTAAGCTGCTTTTCAGCGCTGGAGTACCCATTTACTCCCACCAGGAATATATTAGAGCCCCCACTTTTCCACATCCTCAATTATTGATACTGCAAGGTATGTCAGTGTTTACCTGCTGATGGATTTGAAATATCTCCTTGATGTCTAATATATCTTTTTCTGATTATCACTGAGGTTGAACATTGTTCCATGTATTTATTAGTCATTCACATTATCTCATCTATGAAATACATCAATTACTCTTTTTCTATTTATGCATTATATTGTTGTTTTGAATATTCTTTATGAATTATAGGCAAACAAATATAGTTATCCAGTCCACAATTTTATTATCAAATTTTAGGTTGCTCATTGTCATATTTAAGTTCTTCATTTTACTACTGTTGAATTTTTTCTTTAGTTTTAGAAATCTTAATCCAACATCATAAATGTACTTATACATTTATAATTATAAAGTTTGTTCTTTAATCTATCTGGAATTTTTAATGTCAGAATGGGATCTGATTTGCTATCTTTTTAAATTTCTCTCATATGCCAAGTTTAAATACAGAGGTCTTTTCTGTGGTTTTTTGTTTTGTTTTGTTTTGTTTTTGTTTTTGTATTCAGTTTGATTTCATTTCATGCTAGCTTTGTATCAGTACCACCCTGATTATTGCTCTGATACTAACATCTTTAGTCTAATCTCATTTTTACTCTTCTTTAAAGTTTTCATATTTGTTTTTACCTTTTATTCTTCTTTATGACTTTCAAATTAATTTGACAGACATCCAAGAAATCCCTGATATGATTTTAGTTAGGAACAACATTGCAGTATAGACTAATTTAAGAAAAATCTACATCTTTAAATATTGAATATTTTCATCTGGATTCATCAGAAACATAGTATAGCTTTCCATTTATTTGAGGTGTTGTTGTTGTTGTTGTTGTTGTGTGTGTGTGTGTGTGTGTGTGTGTGTGTGTGTTTTGTGTGTGTGTATGTGTTGTTTTTTTTCAGGGGAGGGGGTGATTCATCGGTGTTTTAAAATTTGCTTCCTACATGACTTGGGCATTTTTGTTAGGCTGATTGCTGAACACTTCATAGTCTATTGCTATTGTCAAAAGGGTTACTTAAATCTTTTTTTTTTCTAATTGCCGGATCTTACAGTATAGGAATATAATTGTATGTTGGTCTTGTACCAGCAGCCTTGCTGAATTATCTTCTTTCTAATAGTCTATCTGCTTATTTTATTGAGTTTCTAAATATACAATCATATTGTTACAGACTAAGTATTTGTGTTCTCCCCAAATTCATATGTGGAAATCCTAACCCCCAATGTGATTGTATTCGGAGGTGAGGAGGGCGGAGTCCTCATGAATGGCATTAGTGGCCCCCAGAGAGATCTCTTGTGCATTTTCACTGTTGATTATTTTTTAATTTAATTTTCACTTGTTTGAAAAACAATCTCATTGACTTTTTGGTATTTCTCATTTCTTATTTCTATTTCTATATATTATATACACTTAAAGCTGCAGATTTGACTTTGAATAGCCTGTGAATTATTACTTGTAGTATTTTCATTCTCATGTGAAATTTCTAGTATGATGCATTGTTTGGTTTATAAAACTATATTTTAAGAATGCTAAATATGTGAATTTTTCTTTTTTTGTTATTCCATTGACATTGTATTTTTAATTTAATTGAAATGAATGATAAAACTATTAGGCTATACACTCGATAAGTGGGGATTAGGGGGAATTTTAATACATTCTATGAACACACATGTGAAATGTAGATTTTTTTAAGTATTGAATGGTGTTCTACAAGTATGCATTACATCTAACTTTTTGAGTTTTTATAATTTTCTTATTCTCATGTTATGTTAAATGCAAATAAGCTCTAAATTATTTTAGCTTATTAGTAAATGGTTTATTTTATCATTATATGTTTTTTTATCATTAACACTTTTAACTTCATAGTGTATTTTGTCTAACATCAGTGTAATTACCTAAATATTCTTTTGTTTTCAGAGGAAGGGGAGAGGGAGAGAGATAGAAAGATTAATGATGAGATAGAATTTTGATCAGTAGTCTCTTGCACACCCCACAGTGGGGACCACGCCCACAACTTGGACATATGCCCTGACTAGAAATCAAACTGTTACCTTCTGGTTCATAGGTCTACGGTCTACGCTAAACCATTGAGCCTTGCCATCTGGGGTTCAGGTGCCTTTTATTTTTAGAGGTTTTACTTTCTTTTCAAACTGGCATATTCTTTTTCCTTAGTTAACTTGATCCATGGACACAGATAGCAGTATGGTGATTGCCAGAGAGAAGGGGTTGGAGGGAGGAGGAAGAAGGTATGAATGGCTAAATAGTGATAGAAGAGACTTGACTTGGGGTGGTGGACACACAGTGCAGTACGCAAATAATGTATTTTAGAGTTGTATACCTGAAGCCAATATAATTTTACTAACCAATGTCACACCAATAAATTTGATTTAAAAAAGAGAAATTTTTTTTATCTCCCTTTTTAGCCTTTCAAACACCATGAACATACTTCAGATGCTCACAGAATATTTTTAGCTCACTGAGTAGTAATTTGCCCTCTGGTTGCTCTCTGTCAACTTTTTCTCATGGGGATTCATTTCCTTTTGATTTGTGAGTTTTGTTTTTTTCTTTGTTGCCCTCTCTGTGCTCTGGGCCCTAGGAATGTTAGTTATAGAAAAGTTCTTCAATCAATTTTGTTAACGTGGGATTTATACCACTGAGTTTAAGCCCATTATGCTTGTGGCACAATTATGGTATTTGTATATTTCACAGTAGTTTTTTTCCATTTTTTATTACTGAGACCCCTGAAGAGAAGTAACTTTCTTGCTACATTTAAAAATGGTGATTTTATAATATTCTTTTGTGTGTGTGTTCAGGAGAACCATTGGAAGGCCAAGGCTTTAATTGGTCTTAGGCCACATGTCTGATCCTCACCTTCTGTCCTAAGAAGTATATATATTTCATATCCCTTATGTTTCTACAGTCTTCTGGAGAGGATCACTCTAGCTTTATGTAGGTTCTTTCATTCTGTCTTCTAGGGCAATGGTTAGCAAACTGTGGCTCGCGAGCCACATGCAGCTCTTTGGCCCCTTGAGTGTGGCTCTTCCACAAAATACCATGTGCGGGCATGCACGCACAGTGCGATTGAAACTTCGTGTCCATGCGCAGAAGTCAGTTTTCAGCTCTCAAAGGAAATTTCGATCATTGTACTATTAATATTTGACTCTGTTGACTAATGCATTTGCTGACCACTGTTCTAGGGGATTTTATTTACACTTGCTAGAAACTCAACTAGTATATACATGTCTGCTTAAACTTGAAAGTTTTAGTACTTTTTGAAAAAAATCCAGATTCTTTTACATATTGTCATAACATTTCTAAAAACTTGAAGTGCTATATTCTTGAAAAGTAATATTTATACACACCTACTGCATGCTGGTAGCCTGCTGGGAGCTTCCACCCATCTGATTTTATTATATTGTAGAGTTCACTAGTATTATTCTTACCCTACAAGTGACAAAAGCTGGATTAAAGATATTAAACAACATGTTCATAACCAGAGCTCTAACTGTCCCAGGATACATAAACAGGCTGTAATATTATTCAGAATTATGTAATATATTAGAGATATAAGTCCTTATTTGTTTGCCAAATGTTCATCCCATCACGTAAAATTAGAGGTGTTATCTTGCATTGTTGTGTAACCTGTAGCGTACTGTCAGTCATGTCATAAAAACTTACCTTATGTCACATGCATAAATGTCTCCAAAAGCCTTTTCTGTCCTACACATTTGCATAGAAGTTATTTATTCCCATGAGGCATTAGATTCTGCTAATAAATTTGGGAGAATGTCTCACATGACCTTTGCAACAGCAGTGACTTCTTGTTGCTTATAGCCCATGCCCAATGGACATTGGGCTATGAGGCATACCAGTTAAGGAATCAAGGCCTACATATGGGTAATTTTGTACATGCTTAAAGTCAGTAGTTCATGACATCAAATTGTCAGACACAGGCAGAGAAGAAGGAAATGGTATTTCTTGGACTGTAGTGTGCAAACTAATGACCAACAAGAAAGTGGCAAAGTGAGGTTGCTAGTGCCCAGGACTCTTCTGGTTGAATTCATTAGCGTGCAACTTAGGCTTGCTTAAGCGCAGAGGACTCTATTAGCTCCTTTAGTCAATCTCACTAAGAGGGAGATTGGACTTTAGTCATTGCGATAGGTATGCCTCTTTCTCACTCCATCTCTTAACTCTCTTGTGTGAATTTTAGTTTCAGGGATATTCTCTTCACATGAAGCAAAGATGGCCCTAGACAGTTCCAGAATTACTTATTTGTAGCCTTTGATGCAAGGAAAATGAGAGGGGGAGACAGGGAGTTAAGCCCACCCCCCCCCCCCCAACAGCCACATTAATCCAAGAAAATATTTTGACTAGCTCTACTTGAATCTTGAACTCACTCCTGAGATCTGTAACTAGGGTAAAAGGTCACCCAACCAGTTTAGTGGCAATGGAGATCAGACTTCAAACACTGGAATGACAGACAGACAATTTACACAGGGAAAGAAAAAAAAGAGGTGTTATATTTCCAAAAGAGAGACAGGATGCTGAGAAGTCAAAACAACAGATGTCAACTACAAAATTTCTACTTTCACAGGGGTGCAATGATTTAGGGATTCTGGTAGTTTCAAAATTTTAAGGTGCTGGTGTTTTACTTATTTCTAGGATATAAATTTTAGACTAGCCCCATCTAATCTCAACACAAAGTAATACATGTATTTCATAGGTCTTACAAATTCAGGGGTGGGGTAGGGGAGAAAGAGCAGGTGCAATTATAACATGAGTGTTATCCAGATACCTTTATGTATTCAGTTAATTATGAAGCACTGTTATTTTTGCTCATTTCTTATTTAAAGAGAAAAATCCTCTTTTTTTTGTGGTTTCTTTTATCTGGTTTCAGGATATCTCCCCTCCACCCCCATGGAAATCTTAAGTACTCCCTTAACTTACAAGCCTGATTTTTAAAAATCAAATTATCCCTAGCTTAAAAAATATATTTTATTTCTGTTTTTTTTAACTGGTAAATGTAATTTATTCTATTAACCTGGATGTGACTGAGATTAAAAATGTCTGCTCCATGAAAGGCAATGTCAAGAGAATCAGAAGACAAGCCACAAACTGGGAGAAAATATTTGCAAAAGTCATACCTGATAAAGTACTGTTATTCAAAATATACAGAGAACACTTACAATTCAACAATAAGAGATTAAACAAATCAATTTAAAAAGTGGCTAAAGATCTTAGCACGCATCTTACCAAAGAAGATATACTGTGGCAAATAAGCATATGAAAAAAAAATGTTATACATTCTATGTCATCAGGAAATGCAAATAAAAACAGTAGTGAGATATCACTACCAGAATGGCCAGATCCCGAACACTGACAACACCAAATGCTGGCAAGAACGTGGAGCAACAGGTACTCTCGTTGATTGCAAAATCTTGGGAATGCAAAATGATACAGCCACATTGGAAGAGTTTGGCAGTGTTTTATAAAACTAAATATGTTATTACCCCATAATCCAGCAATTGTGCTCCCTATTATCTGCCCAAAGGAGTTGAAAACTTATGTCCATTCGAAAACCTGAGCATATATGTTTATAGCAGCATTATTTATAATTTCCAAAAGTTGGAAGCAACCAAAATGTCTTTCAGTAGGTGAATGGATAAATAAATTTTAGCACATTCAAGCATTGGAAAAGTAGTCTCACTTTAAAAAGTGAGCTATCAAACATGATAAAATAGGAAGAAACCTTAAATGCATAGTACTAAGAAGCCAATCTAAAAGTGCTGTATATGTACAAACTATATGTCATCTCTGGAAAAGACAAAACTATGGAGACAGTAAAAGCATCAGTGGTTGCTGGGGATGAGGCAGGAGTGAGTAGGAGGAGCATGCAGAATTTTTAAATCACTGAAAATACTCTATATGATATTATAATGATGAGTACATATAATTATATATTTATCCAAATGCATAGAATGTGCAACACCAAGAGTGAACCCTGAGGTAAACTGTGGACTCTGTGTGGTTATAACATCTCAATGTTGGTTCATCAGCTATAACCAATGTAACCCTCTCATGCAGAATGCTGATAATGTGGAAGGCTATGAAGATAGGGGATGGAGGTGTATGGGAAATGGTTGTATGTTTTTCTCAAATTTTCTGTGAATCCAAAACTGTTCCAAAAAGTCTTTTAAAAAATGATGAGACAGAAATAATCATAAAAAAGATTTAGTGTTTAGTTACTTCTAGTTTAATGAAGGCTTGTTACAAATTAATCTTAGGCAATGGGGTAAAAGAAAAATAATAATAGGCCCAGCTGACATGACGTGACCTATGACTAGAAGGTCACAGTTTGATTCCCTGTCAGGGCATATGCTTGAGTTGTGGGCTTGATCCCCCCAGTGTGGGGCTTTTTTTCTCATCATTGATGTTTCTCTCTCTCTCTCTCTCTCTCTCTCTCTCTCTCTCTCTCTCTCTCTCTCTCTCTCTCTCTTTCTCTCTCTTTCTCTCCCTGCCTCTCTGAAATCAATAAACATATATATTTAAAAAAATAATAGGTTTTGAACAGGGATTTTCATTCCTGTGTTCCTCTTTTTGAGACCATTCTTACTCAACAGGCAGTAATTACACCTTGGGGTTCTGTTTTGAGTTTTGCTGTTGGGAGCACTTGTTTGACTTACAAATTCACTCAATAGTGACACTTTTTTCCAACAAAACCAAATGATTTTATGTACTAGAACTCCTGATGTGGAAGGGGAAGGTCAGTGGTTCAATGTCCTCCAATGTAATATTTAGTAATAATCCATAGTGTTTGTCTGTTTTTTATTTTTCATGTCTTCAGAATAAGAATGAGTATGAATATTTCAAGGAATCCTGAAAATAACAGTGACTTTCAACCCAGAATTTGATTTATGCTTTAAACTTCTAGCATCTGCCAAGCTCAAAAAATATACTATATAGGCAATGGTGCTGTAGAAACCAGCAATAAAGTGAAAGGCATGGGGCCTGAGTCATCTGATGATTCCAAATAGGAAAGCAAAGGAAATTGCTGCATTTGCCCTTTGATCTTACCCAAGTCAGAGTAAGTCATGAGGGATAACTAATTAATAAAGGATGCCCTTTTAAATGTGGGACTCGATTCTGGGAACTAAAATGACATTGGTATTTTTTTTTTTTTTGAAAGTAGTTCATGCATTTGTTAGGAAAAAAGTAGGAGGGGGGAGGAGAAAATTTTTTTAAAGTTTCAATAATTGCTATTAGTTTAGTAAACTTCAAGTGCCCACTGCACAAAATATGTAATTCTCAAAAGTCACATTTTCTCTTTGGTTTAGGACTCAGAGGTGCTTTATTTTTGTTTTTGGATCTAATACTTGAAGCTCTGGGATGCTTTGTAATGTGTTGTATCTTTGTGGTAGAGAGTGATCTGAACTTGGTGTCAGATAGTTATAGTTTGATTCTTTGCCCACGCACATACCTAGGTGGTACCTTGGACACATTATTGAACCTGGGTAATTATACTATGCTGACCATCCTATGTGTAACTCACAAGTTTTTCTTGAGTTTGTTAAAATGATAAAATATGTAGAAGGCCATCAAACAGCTTTCGGCATATAAAATGCTCTATACTCTTATTTTAGTTAAATCTTGAAACATCATATTCAGATACCTCAACCCACAGGTTGAAGCATGATTAATAAAAATGTTTTGTTTAGCCCTAGTTGGTTTGGCTCAGCGGATAGAGTTTCGGACTGTAGACGGAAGGGTCCCAGGTCCAATTCCAGTCAAGGGCACATTCTCAGATTGCAGGCCCGATCCTCAGTTGGAGGCATGCAAAAGGCAGCCAATCAGTGATTCTCTCTCATCATTGATATTTCTCTCTCTTTCCCTCTCCTTTCCTCTCTGAAATAAATAAAAAAATATTTTAAAAAAATTTTTTGTTTGGATAAAGAGTTTTTAAGAAGTGTTAATTTGAATGCCTTTGGTTGGGCCACACACACTTTAGCAGTTTGCAACAATTCCTGTCATCCCCTATAATTTTGTTACTTTAAAAAAATATTTTTTAATTGATTTTTTTACAGAGAGGAAGGGAGAGGGATAGAGTGCTAGAAACATCAATGAGAGAGAAACCCCGACCAGTTGCCTCCTGCTCATATGCTACCAGGGATGTGCCTGCAACCTATGTAAATGCCCTTGACCAGAATCGAACCTGGGACCAACACTCTATCCATTGAGCCAAACCGATTTTGGCAAATTTTGTTACTTTTGTGTAGAGCCTACCTTGTGTCCTCCTGACCCTACCCATTCCTTCTAACTATAAATCACTACTACTCCGAGTTGTGTCACCGTAAGTTTGTTTTGCCTACTATACTTCAGGAGCTTGGCCTTGCAAGTCCTAACTGTCTTCGCAGCTCTGAACTTGGACTTGATCTTGTGAGAATGGTGAATACTCTCAGGTTGTGTTTCTGACTTTTCATCTCTTTTTTAAAAAATTTCTTTATTGATTCAGGTATTACATATGTGCAGCAGGGGGTGGTGAGGGCATGAGTGGTGGGGTTGTGGGGATAGTGGAGGAATGAGGACACATATGACTTCTCATCTTTTAAGCTCCTCAGGGCACTGCGTAAGCGTTTGAACACCTTGAGTAGGAAAAAAATGTAGAATAGTGGGCTTGCCACAGTGGGGTTCCTCCTTGGTCCCTCAATTCCTGGATACCTTAGTGCTTCTCTAATGCCTTGGAACAGCTTCTCTAATGACTATTATATCCAGCTTTTGGAGATCTTAAAAGAAGTTTAAAAAAAAATTGTGGTTTGCTGTAAGGGCACTATTTCCAGAAGCTGACCTTTTTATCTCTTTAATCCTGTGTAATCATACATTTATTACCAGCCTGACCTTCTAAGCATTTGATATGCCTGCTCCCAATGTAGCCAAAGGTAGTCTGGTCAAGTGAATAATGCCCTCTTCCTTATATGTTTTTTGAATTCTTACTTACCAATTCCAGGTTTTCATTATACTCAAAAAAGATAACATTAAAGTCAAATCCTAATTATAGCAAGTAGTAGCCCTTCATTGGTTTTCTCAAGATATGATAGTTCCAGTAATCTTGAATTTGCTTCAGAGTTAAAAGCAATGAAATGAAATCTATTTGCCCAAGAAAGCAGTGCAACCTGTTAAAAAGTTTCTGGCAATAGGGAAACCAGATGCAAGTTTTGTCACAGTCTGGTATCCTTGAGCAACTAACTTAACTCTGGGTGTATCTGGCAAACTACAAAATAATCTCTCTCAAATTTTATGACTTTAAGAAAAAGACCATGGGTATATGGATGAGGGCTAGGAAGATTGATAGAAGATATGTGTCCCCTTGGGGCCATAATTTTGTGACTGAGTTAATGGAGCAGTTTTCTCTTTTAAGACAATTATATATATTTCTCTTTTTTTTCACAGTGAAAATGTCCCAAAACTTTACCATATCCACAATCCTATTTCAAATAATCATGACTTTCAGTTTCTCTTCTCTTACCCTATACCCAATATGTGCAGCAGGGGGTGGTGAGGGCATGAGTGGTGGGGTTGTGGGGATAGTGGAGGAATGAGGACACATATGACTTCTCATCTTATGTCCTCACAAATAAAACTGGGTAATTGTTATCAGCATAAACATTCAAATATTGTGGCACTAGTAAACAGCTCTAAATTCAGAGAATTGTTTTAAAATCTCTAGCTTCAGGTCAGGTCATCCCTTTACCAATGGGAGTCTCTTGATTGCCTTCACACTTTCTGTGGGTTCACTGCTGAACGCCCTTGAACTGTTAGGCATTCCACAGCTCGAGTCTCCAAGGGATGCCCACCCCAACCCCACCACAGCTGACCTTTCTTCAGGAGGTCTCTCTTGCCATTTTTGGGGGATTGTGGGTTAGAATAAGCCTTGTTCCAGAAGGCTGAGAGGGGGGATGGAAAATATGCTTGTTTGCCTTACTCTGTCTGGTAAAGGTCAGAGTGGAATGACTGCTGTGTCGGGGTTAGGGGAAGCAGTGGAAGGGAGAGAAGCAGGAAGGAAGGGATAATTTAACTGAACCCAAGTTGAACCTTGAAGCAGTTCAGTTCAGGGGCAGCACTGACGTCAAAGCTGTTTCTTATTTTATAAAAGCCAGGCTGTCTGATTCTAGTAGCCCCTCTTACTTTCTGCCAGCCCAAAGGGCTAGATCATGACCTTCTTGCAGATTGCTTTTTATAGGCTTATTTCAGGTAAAGGCTTTCTTAGGGTTACTTACCCCTTTCTTTCTCCTGTAAGATAGGGTTCCAATACTGAGAGCCAAATGACAAAAGCATGAAGAAAACCTTAAAGATCACATCTGATGGGTTTTACTGCATTATTCCAACATACTCCATATCTGTACTGAAGAGAAAGAAGCATGAAGCAGAATGAAGAGGTAAATCGTGTAGTATCAGATGGTGATGACGTTATAGGGAAAAATAAAGAAGGCAGGGGGAAAGCTGCAGAGAGATGGTCAGAGAACATCTCATTGGGAAGATAACATTTGAACAAATCGTGAAGGAAGTGAGGGAGTGGGATATATATATATATATATATATATACACACACACACACACACACACACACACACACACACACACATATATATATATATATATATATAATCATTGGCATTTATTTTCATTTGTGTGAATTTAAAAACTTTCAAAAGTAAAGCCAAACATTGGGCGATTTCTCCTTCCAACTTTAGCTACATTCTGTTAATATAAGACTAGAAAGAACCTTAGGTATTACTTTGTCCTTCCTTATCTTTCCCTGTTTTCTAGGTAAGGAATCTGAGGCTCAAAGAAATCAAGCATGCCTGGCCACAATGACTCACTTGGCTGAGTATTGTCCCGTGTACCTTAAGTTTGCCTGCCAATTTGATTCACTGCCAGGGTTCATAATTGGGTTGTGGATTTGATCCCCCAGTCAGGGAGTGTACAGAAGGCAACTAATCAATGTTTCTCTCTCACATGGTTGTTTCTCTTCCCCTCTCCTTCTTTTTCTCCATTTTTTCTCTAAGCATGTCCTCAGATGAGAATTTTTTTAAAAAAGGTCAAGTGCACAAGTTTCTTTACTTGGTCTTAAATTGACCAATGAAATGTTAGGAGCTTGCTGAAAACTCCAATTGAGCATTAAGAGTCAGGTTATTCTTCCCCTCACCCATTTGACCACTTACACAACAAGCTCTAGCCTACAAACAATGTCAAAAAAAAACTGGTGTGTCCTTGGTGGACTTCATAATCTATAGAGAAGACCAGGCTCAGACCTAGGATTCAAGTCTATCTAAGACAAATATAAGCAACAGAATGAATTCAAGTGCTGAAAATAATCACTATGGCATGAAATTGGTCAGAGCATCAATGCTTGATCCAGTAGCTGGTGAAAATAAGCATCATTTTAGGGAAAGAGAAAGTCATTCATTCCAAGTAAAGAAAGCAGGAGGCTACAATGTTAAATGACATCACCCAAGTTGGACTGGGAATCCCACACTGAGAAGCAGTGACACAGTTCCAACACCACATACCAAGGTAATTTCAGTGGGGAAAATAATAATTAAGCTTCATTTCATTTCCAACTTGGACAGAGTAAATGTCTGCGTGTCTCCATGTTTGTTTCTGGACTAAATTGAAAGAGCTACACATTGAAACGGAAATCGAAGGCACTTCAAAAGTGTCTTGCTGCATATGTTTGATCTTCCTGGCTGTTATTAACATTCTAAAACATTATCTAAATGTAGGAAATCCACTTTGATTTTTAAAGTGGTTTGTTTCTAATTGCCAAGAAAGTGGTTCTCAAATCTGACAAGATGAGTCACCTGGGAAGTGTTTAAAAACGATTCCTTGGTCTCACACCCAGATGTTTTGATTCAGAAGGTCTTGCATAGGGCAACAGTATGAGTATTTTTAACAAGCTCCACATGAATTCAGATAATTAGCCAGGTTTAGAAATACCCAGAAACAGAGGACTTCTCCTTGCCTGGGACTATTAGCTGCTCACATCTCCACATTAGAAACTTGAATGATATACTGATTTCAATTTGAACTGTCTTATTACACATAAAAGGCCTGAATAGGAAAATGTCCTATATCATTGCTTCTGAAAGCTGGCATATTTTGACTTCCTAATGAGTGAGCTTCGAAGTGTTTGAGGTGATTTAGAGTTCTTTTTCTTCAGGTTCGGAGGGAAAATGAGACACTTTATCTTATATCTAGTAGAAAGTTAATCTACACAAATAGTGATACACAAAGTATGTGGTCATAAAATGGAAAAAATTGATTATTTTAGGCTTTTTTGTACATAAACAATATGATGAGTACACTTAAAAAATGAGAAAAATAATAAAGTTGATTCCATAGATCAAATAAGAGATTATTTGTAATGTATCTGGTACATAGTTAGGATTCCCAAATAACAATAATAGCTGCTATTATTTGTTTAAGAATTTCCTTCATGTCTTCCTCAGGTTGAGATCTGACTGACCAGACACATAAAATAATTGGTGTAGCCCTGCCTGGTGTGGCTCAGTTGATTGAACGTTGTCATCTTTGGGAAAAAGCCTATTTAGGTCCTATGCCATTTTAAAAATGAAGTTTGTTTTTTTCTTGCTATTGAGTTGTATGAGTTCTTTATTTTATTTTGGATAATCAGATGTATGATTTACAAAGATTTTCTTAAATTCAGTAGATTGCTTTTTCATTTTATTGTTTTCTTTGCTATGCAGAATCTCTAGTTTTAGATAGCCTGACTTCTTTACTTTTGCTTTTGTTGAGAAAAAAAAAAAAAACCCACAAAAAAAAAAAAAAAAAAAAAAAAAAAAAAAAAAAAAACAAAAAAAAAAAAAAACTCCACAAAAACAAACAAAAAATGGCAAGGAGCTTACTGCATTTTTCCCCCCCTAGGAATCTTATGGTTTCAGGTCTTAATTTGAGTCTAATTGATTTTGAATGACATTGGATACTATTAGATTTGTTTTATTTTTTAAGTTGGATATTATCATAGGAATAATTATTCAGACAAAATCCTCACCCTCACCCCTACTTTGTTTATATTTCTTTAACTTGTCTCTGTTACTCTTCCTATTTGTCTTTATGGAGCTTCTAAAAGATAAGATCATCTCTATTTTCTTTTTGTATTTCTCTATGAGTGTGACACATTTGGGGAAAGAGCCTTGTTTATGCACAAACAAATTTGAAATGCTTAGAGTCAGGATCTACTCACATTTTGTTTTCTATTGTCTTGAAAACTCTGACTTTGAGAGTGTGACTATAAGCAAATAGCGTGCTGAAAACTCAAAATTCTGTAGCAAAAGAAAAAATGCATATGGTAAAGTGACTTCACCTCAAACATACCCATTAATACTGACCACAGTAACTTACATTAAATAAAAAAGCACAAGAGGGTATGAAACATGCATAAATACAAATAATTTAACACTCATGGGTTTCTTTTTTAGCTCATTCTGAATTTCTTATGACAGTGTGTTTCATGGGGAGGTGTGAGAAATACTTTGTACTTTCCAGAAATGGAATCTTTCATGGGAAACCATATTATCTTTACAACTTGTTAAAACAACTGTGAAATAAACTGCATCTTTTCATCTTCACAGTGGAAGGGCTGGTTGACACCCTCTCTCATTTACATGTAAGATATTTTTTCCCCCTGAAACAGGCATCATGGGAAATGTCTTCATAGAATCAGTTGTAAATTCAAAACTGATGTGAAGAATTCCTCTACTGTAATGTTTAGACATTGCCAACAAAACGAGGCTGGTTCCCATAGCCTCCCTCTTAATGTAGTCTAAAATTGCTAAAAGCCCTTTATTTCCCTATATGCTCTAAGCGGGTGATATTTTTTCTTTCTGGTCATAGATGAAATAGATTTAGTACTTTAAAACTAAATGCACATGAATATAAACTGGAAGCCATTTCAAGAAGTCATAGACCAGCACATAGAATGAGAACATACAGCAGAGTGTACAGATTATAAATTTTGACCAGTTCCAGTCATTTTGACTACCATAATTTAATCTAGCCAAATCATTTTTTCCCTCCTACCACAGCTTAAGTGACCCTAATGGATTGTTATTTCAGATTTTTCTCTAAACCTATTAATAGAAGAAAATTGGAATGTATCCATTTCTTCAAAGATCTTCCCATAAGATCTTTTTTTTTTTTTTTTTTTTTTTTTTAAAGAGGAAAATAGGTGCATACTAGTTGTTGGTTGAATGAATAAGTGAGGAGAGATTGGAGTTTAGCAAGGGCAAATTCAGTCTAGGTGACACAGGAGTCACCTACCTGTAGTTTTTTTTTTTTTTTAATGTATATTATTGATTTTTTTTTTTTTTTATTTACAGAGAGGAAGAGAGAGGGATAGAGAGATAGAAACATTGATCAGCTGCCTCCTGCACACCCCCTACTGGGGGTGTGCCCATAACCACTGTACCTGCCCTTGATCGGAATTGAACCTGGGACCTTTCAGTCCACAGGCTGACGCTCTATCCACTGAGCCAAATTGGTTTTGGCCTACCTGTAGTTTTTAATAATTTTTTAAGTGGTAGTATTGTGTGATATGTAGGGCACACACTGTGTTTTCAGACTTGAATATGGAAGAAATGAAGCAGGAATCTGGGATTAAGATACTTTTATTTGTGCACTTAAGCCTCTATTATACCAACTCATGCCCAAGGGAAGCTAATGTGGGGCGTTGATTGTTAGAATAGTCTTTCTCAGCCTCAATGGTAATGATATTTTAGACTGGATAATCCTTGTTACGGGAGACTGCCCTGTGGATTGTGGGAGGTTGGACAACACCTCTGACCTTCTACCCAATAAATGCCAGTAGCACCCTCCTCCACCAGTTGTGACAACTAATAATGTCACTGGGCATTGACCAATTTCTGTGGGAGCAAAGGAGGAGAGGGGAATCATCTCAGGTTGAGAACTGTAAGTTTGGAACAATCATGGATGCTATTTTCAATCACATGTCATGAAATACTCTGTGATTAGAACATCAATAATAAGAATAATGTTTTCTATAAGGCTGGGCTCCAAAGAAAGTTAGTGTAGTGGGAGCAGTCACTTAAATGTATCAGAAACATGACTTTATTTTGGGAGGATTTTACTTAATTTCTATTGTGATACCCACCCGCCTTCGGCCAGGCCCATTCCACTAAGATAGCAGAAATTTAATCATGGTCAATACAGTCAATCTTTTTTTTCCCCCCCCCAGAATTTGTCAGGCCTCAAGGACATAGTGCCCATGAATCAGGAATGGGGTTCCAACCTAATTTGCCCATTCTGGTATCCTTTGTAATGTCCATCATTCCATTTGGACATCAGCCGTTGGTCTATGTTGGTCAGTACTAAATCAATTACCTCCCCTGTGCTGAAGTCTCTTTAAGATATAATTGCTCTCTGCTACTTCTTTGTTCTTTTTGGATTTAGGGAAGCCTTTCTGCTGCTTCTATGTCATCTTAAGAGAAGGGAAATTCCACAGGTTGTCTAAAGAATTGGGAAGGTTGGAATAAAGGTGAATGCTATATAAAAAGGTCATGATTAGGGACCATTTTTATATTACTAGAAACTTTTGGTTAAATGTGAACTATTTAATAGTACTATATGAGATTATTTATTTATTTATTTATTTATTTATTTTATCAACATTGGGTTATGGATTATTTTCACCTTGTATTCAGTTTCCACAGCAAATTTCTTCAGTAAGTTACCATCTCTAATTTCTCATAAGTAATGTCTAATTTGATTCATATGAGTTCTTGTGTCCTAATCTTGTCTGACTCTTCCCCCTAATCACCTCCTCATCCTTTCTCTTTCCCTTCCCCTTTTTGTCCCTCCCCCTTATTTCCTCCTCCCTTCTCCTCTCTCCTCTTCCTCATATTTCTTCTCTCCCTCCCTTTCTCTATTCCTCCTCCTTTTTTGACATTGTTTGAATCCTAAATTTCCTGTGTTAGGACTATTCTATTTCACTCCAATTGACTTGGTCAACTTGAGTAGTAAATATTGATAATGGCTAACCCTTCACTAGCATTTTATTTACATCGCCTAATTAGATACCCTAATATCTCTGGGTTCTGAAAAGAACAAGGCAAACGTTAAAAAGATTCTCTGATGTAGCCTTAGAAGCCACACAATATCATTCTCACTGCATTTTACTGGTTGCAAGTGAGTCACTAAAGCCAGCTCAGGTTTAAAAAAAGGAGAGTTAGACTCCAAGTCTTGCTGGGGAGTGGTAGAGTCCCATGACAGAAGAGCTCAAGGGATAAGAGAGATTGTTGCCACCACCATTGGAATATACACTTTGCTACCTTTTCCGGCGTATAAGACGACTTTTGAAATGATGTACGGTATCAATGTGCGGTATATTATGGTATGTTCAAAAAATGTCGTTCATTAAAAATTTAATTAAAAAAAGAACTGGTGTTGCCTCGGAAGTGGGGGGTAGTCTTATACAGCAAATATAGGCCTAAACCCATGTTTTAACTGTAAAATTAGGGGGTCGTCGTATACGCCGGAAAATATGGTATATCTATGTTGGGATGGTGACCCTGTCATTTACCATTTGATTCTCTTTTTTGCCCTATGTTCCCAAATCTTTAAAGTGAGAATTAAACTGAATTATGACTAATTCCCCTTCTGGCTATTAATAAAAAGTCTTTGTTTCCACATAGACACCACATAACCCAGGTTATGTCTTCTCAAAATTTAAGCAAGGCTTTCATCATACAAAAAAAAAAGGGGGGGGGGGAAAGGCAAGAAAAATTCTGCCATTTTAATGACTCTACCATCAACATTATTTAAAATATAAGAGGAAACTGAAGTTCAAGTTTCCCCTAGAGCATTGGCTCATCTGGAGCATTTTCCCTCTAATCTTCTAAGAAAGCAGCGCACCTAATAACTATCTTGACTTTAGCTATTTGATTGATCAGATACCTTTGCATTTAAAGATGAATATCTATATGACAGGAGATAAGAAAAAAATAGGAAGACAGCTTATTAATACTGTGTCAAGTATAGTACTTTATCTTTTAAGGCAGATAAAAGGCACTTTGAATAAGTAGACTAAACTTAGTGCCTCTGAGTCAGAGCCAATCACTTCCTTTTTATAAATAGGAGATCAGAAAGAATCATCTCAACCCTTACCATATAGGTAGATTTGAAGTTTTAGAAGGCCTGTTTTTCAATGTTTAACTGGCTGGATGGCGTAATTACAACAAGCACAGATGGTTGCAGTAGAACAAACATATTGAGCACAGAGCATAACAAATACAGTCAAATCATATTTCCTGCAACTGAAGGCTATCATATGTAGGTAAATGCATTGTTATAAAAAATACAAAATGTAATAATAATTCTCAATCTGGTCTCTCAATAACTGGAATTCTAGTTGCTGCACTAGTTATCATAGGCTGGAATCAAAAGTGGCAGTAGATGGGAAGAAAGACAAGTCAGTTTAGAAAGATTAACTTAGAAGAGTGTCAAGAATTTTAGTGTCTTGACAATGTGCCTCAAAGTCTTAATAATTGAAGGATATCTCCTTTATCACAACTGTTCCTCTCTTTGAAGGCTGTCACTAATGATAGGCAATTGTTAAAAGACATTGACTCCTATATCTTAAAACCTTTGACAGATGAGCAAGTCGCATTCATTTAATAAGTTAAGATTGTGCTGTTCTGTGTTGTTAGAAAAGCCATTGTGTGTGCAGTCAGAAAATCTGAGCAGTCTGGCTCTAATAAGTCTGTGAGTCACTCACCTTAGGTAGGCACCTATTCTGCCCAGCTGACATTTGCTAATAATGTAAAACTCAAGAATTTCTTTTATCCCTTGAGCTCTAGTTCTATTAAATTGTCCTAAATTAGCAAGTTTTCTTGGTGAGTGATCTTTCAGGAAACTTTTACAGGCACTAGCACTGGGAACACACATTTTTAAAATTCATTTCAGTCATTTAGTCTTGTTTCCCCTTGCCATCCTAGCTCAAGATTGGATGCTACAACCCCATTTAACAAAGCTAAAGGCTTCAGATTAAATATGTTACCATTTATGATTGGCATAAAAGTACAGCCTGTGTAAACCATGAATAGAAGGAAAAACAGAACTTGCTCAAATCCTGAGCCAGTTTTCAAGTTAAATGGCTTCAGCGGAGAGAGGACTCATGGGAAATCACCTTTTCAATATAGCCGTGGAGTTCCCATGTCATACCTCATTTGAACATTTCACTGTAGCAGCCACTGAGCTGTACCGGGCAGAGAGAATTTTATGCCTAGTACTGTTGAATGATTGTTATTTTTGAAAATGCCCCAAAAATGTTGACTCAAATTTAGAACTATATTTGAGTGTAATAGAAACTCAAGAAATAAAAATAAGGCAAAAAAGCCAGAATGATTGTTAGAGAAACCCAAGAAAAGGAAAGAAAACAGAGAGTATGAAATAGCATAGGAAGGACAGCACAGAGGGCAATAAACCATGAGATTGTGGATGGGGCTGGGTGAGGATTGCCAAGTGAAACCTGTTTTGTACATAGGAGGGTGCCAGCAATGCCAGATTCCCTTACTTTTTCTTCATAGGTTTATAACCTCCTAAAAAAAAATTCTTTGTAACTCAAGTTTCAGAAAGCTTAATTTGCATTAGTATATAAGGTGAATATCGGAGCTTTTTATCTGTGCCAAACCTTGTAACTAGCTCAAAAGAGAGACAGGTGGGGCATTTATTTCCATTCTCTTTTGCTTCAGGGGGAGGATGGGGGAGGCTGAGGCATAGCATGATTATTCCCTTGTTCCTTACATTGTTGCCCAGCCTGGTACTCAAGGAGAATGACAGTATTTTGGAATGCAGTGGTATCCAGCTCAGGCTGACCCATACTCAATGGTTTGAGCTTCAGGTGGCTCTAAGTTGTGAAGTCTTCCATGGGGAACCTTGCTTCTTAGACAGCAGGGCAGTACTTAGGATTAGGACTTGGACATGAAAGAGACTCTGGGTCACTGTAAATTCTAAGAAAGCTGCCCGGAGAAGCTTTCCACCCATCTTTTAGCCCAACTCTCACACTCTGAACCCTGGGGAACAGATCATGTTTTTGTGTTGTTGTTGTTGTTGTTGTTTTTAAAATATATTTTATTGATTTTTTACAGAGAGGAAGGGAGAGGAATAGAAAGTTAGAAACATTGATGAGAGAGAAACATTGATCAGCTGCCTCTTGCACACACACACATACACACACACACGCCTGGGGATGTGCCCACAACCAAGGTACATGCCCTTGACCGGAATCGAACCCAGGACCCTTCAGTCCGCAGGCTGATGCTCTATCCACTAAGCCAAACTGGTTTTGGCAGATCATGTTTGTTTGTTTTTTTACCTGTCTCCAGTGACTTCCTCCAAGCCCCACGGAGCATGTAACCTTTTATACATGACTCAATACAGAAGGGATTTTACCCAGAATAATTCCCCAAAATAAAAGGTACAGATTTATACTCAAATTTTTATAAAGCATCTCATGTATGGGATGGCCTCACAGGGATTTTATATTGAACAACCAATAATCCTGTTTGGAGAAAACACATTAGCCTAATATATCCTGGTTTGGAATACCTGTAGGGGTCATGTCAGAAGAATCACAAAAAGAGACAAATTTAGCATGGTGTTGGGTTTCACTGGCTAAACAACCTTTAAAGATCACTTTCAAAAGCAACAGAGCAAGTGCCTGTATTGTCATTACAAACACTTGCAGGATGAATAAATAAGTAATGAATCCTAAGGTTTTACAAATGAGTGCTTAAGGCTTGACTTAAGTTTTCCAGTAGCCTCATTTTACATGGGCTCAAAAAGTCAGATCTCAAATGGAAATAAAAGTGACTCTGGAAACTCTTAGATGATTAAAGCATGGTTCTTTCAATGGCAAAGACATTTAAAAACTAATGCATTTGGCATTCCAATAATATTGTTTGAAATGGTGGGTAGTGTTATTTCTGAAAGTAGTCTATTACTAGTGTCATAGAATTGTACACACTAAAGTAAGAAATATCCTAAATCTCTATTTAATAACTTAATCCCTAAATGAGTCTATGTTTAAAACAGTCCAGAATTCTTTTCTGCTGTTGCCTCACTGGGAAAGTAGAAGATTGACTTATTTATAGCCTTTTCATTAGGAAGCCATCATTTATTACTTATTCATTCAGCTAGACCCAAAGTGCCCTAAGCTGCTTTCTTGTAAGTTAGGAACCTAATATACAAACTGTAAACTCACCAGAACAACCAGATGTTAACTGGATCTGGGCCCAAGATGTGATGAGCAGTAGAAATCGAGTCTGGCAGGGTTGTGGTCTTAAGACTTTAGGAATGGACGTATATGCTTAAGTATGTGCATTTCTCCCCACCAAGATGGGAGAAGTACAATGGATTGTTTATCTTGGTGTTTTTGTTCACTTGAGGGTATTGTATACTGGAAAGGTTCTTAATCCAATTTAATGTGCATTCAGTCTTCCATTCATTCAACAAAAGAAGCACACACAAAAAATGAAAACCAGCTGAAACTGGTTTGGTCACTGGGTAGAGCGTTGGCCTTCGGACTGAGAGGTCTCAGGTTCGATTCTGGTCAAGGGCATGTACCCTGGTTGCAGCCACATCCTCATTAGGGGGTGTGCAAGAGGCAGCTGATCGATGTTTCTCTCTCATTGATGTTCTAATTCTCTGTCCCTCTCCCTTCCTCTCTGTAAAAAATCAATAATATATAGATATTTTTTAAATGAAGACCTATAATGTTCCAACTACTGGACCGAGTGCCAGAGAGACATAGGCCTCCCCTTCCCTCAGCCAAATGTGTGCTGCTCTTACAAGATGATTTCTGGGCCGAAACCGGTTTGGCTCAGTGGTAGAGCATCGGTCTGCGGACTGAAAGGTCCCAGGTTTGATTCCGGTCAAGGGCATGTGCATCAGTTGCGAGCACATCCCCGGTGGGGGGTGTGCTAGAGCCGGCTGGTCGATGTTTCTCTCTCATCGATGTTTCTAGCTCTCTATCCCTCTCCTTTCCTCTCTGTAAGAAATCAATAAAATATATTTAAAAAAAAAAAAAGATGATTTCTGGTACATGGGTCTTTGGCTCCCCAGTTTTACACTTTGGAGTGCTGAAGCTGGGTTGCAATGAAAATGTGTACTCCTGCATTTATTCTTTTTTAATTTATCAAATGTTTGGTAAAAAAAAAAGAGGTAGGTGCTGGAGAATAATGACCTGTTGGAGCCTTAGTCAAGTCTCTTGAAGGGCATCAGAGGCATTGATCAAATAATGACACAGATCAAGGTAAAAATCAGAGGGAAGGGTGCTACAAAGAATACGTATTTGTTATCTCCAGAACCTAAATACAGTCTTTGGAAATGTTTATCAAAGTGGAATTTACTCATTGCGAAGTAAACAAATCATACATGTTCAGCTTGATGGCTTTTTATAAAGAAACAGAACATGACAAGCATCTCAGAAGCCTGCCTTTGTTACCACTTACCTCAATCCTGTCTAATATTCTGATGTCTGAAGCCATGGAATATTTCTTCTATTTGGAAACTTTATATATTTAAAAATCACATTGCGCCTAACTGGTGTGGTTCAGTGATTGAACATCGACCTATAAACCAGGAGGTCACAATTTGATTCCCTGTCAGGGAACATTCCTAGGTTGGGGCTCAATTCCGGAGATGGGGCATGCAAGAGGCAACTGATCAATGATTCTTTCTCATCATTTATGTCTCTATCTCTCTCTCCCTTCCTCTCTAAAATTAATAAAAAATATATTTTAAAAAAATGAAAATCACATTGCTTCTATTTTTTGCTCAACATTACCTTTGTAAAATTCCTTTATATATTGTAATTGTATATAAATTGTATAGTATTCTGTTCTATGGGTACACTTCAATTTATTTCTTCTGGTATGCATAGGCAATGAGTAATTTCTTATTTTTGCTTAAATAGTGTTCCTATGAACATGTTATTTTATATTTTTAGTGAAAATCAGTAAATATTTTGGTGGTTATATGCAATTGACAAGAATGTAGTTATTAGATCAAGGTTTGTATATATTTATCACTAATAGGTATTGCCAAAGTAGTTTTCCAAAGTGGCTGTATCATTTGCATCCTCTAATGGCAATGTGCAAGAGTTTCAGTTCTTCCACATTCTTCCTAGCCTTTGGTATTGCCAGTCATCTTCATTTTAATCATTCCATAGTGGCATTACATTATAGTTTTAGTTGTATTTCCACATAGGGAAGGCAGGTCCTGAGTGACTGAAAATTGAGCTAAAGTTTGCAGTGATGAACTGCAGTTACCTGGAAAAGAGGGAAACAAAGCATTCCATGGAAAGTGAACAGCTCTGAGCAAGGATCTGGTGGCAGGAGGCTGCCCAGTGAGCAAGAGCTGGTGAAGTGAGCAGGTGTGGTTGGAGCAGAAGGTGGAGACAATCAGATGAGATGAGGGTAGATAATGTAAGCAGTAGGCTGATAGGCCAGAATTGTGGAGGTTCATCTTTATACTCAGGGTGACAGAAAATCACCATAAGTCTAAGCAGAGGAGAAAAGCCCATCAGATTTGTTCTGATCACTCTAACTGCTTCATAAAATGCAAATGAGAAGGGGCAGGTGGGTGGAAAAGTAAGGAGATGGATCTGGAGAGGGGGCTCCTACAGTAGCCCAAACACAGAGCTCCAGGTCTTGAGAAAAGGCTTCTTTCTGTGGCTGCATGGCTTGTGTGGGTCTGGAAGTCTATAGTGGGCCTAATCTTAGAACCTGGTGTTGCTGCAACCTGAGGACCCTTTGGAACATGTAACCTATTCCTCAAAACGGGGGGTGGAGGGCTAACTATCCTTCGCAGTAATGTAAGACAAGTCTGGTCACAACCTTAGCATTGCTTTGGTTTGGTTAACCAAAATATCTATTTTATAATTTCCAAACACTTGAATGAGAGATTTACTAATTGGCTAACACAGTTAAAAATGATGCGCTCTGTAGTCTTTTATTCATTTACTAAAGTTGAGATGAAAGCTAGCTCTGCCTTTATATTGATTACATGTTGAAAGGAAGAGTACCCTATGTGTTTATGAGTACTCATTGGACATTCTGATGCAACCGAGGTTGGCTTCAACATAAAGGAAATGCAGGTGGCATGGCTTTATGATGAAAGAAATGTATCCGGGGGATCCAAGATGGCTGCGCCCAGGTAAACACCTAGCCGCAGCCGCACACAACAATTTCAATAAAATACAACTAAAATATAAAATGGACATTACCCAGAACTACAGGAAAGTCGACTGACTGGAAATTCTACAACGAGAAGCAAGAAGAAAACCAGAAGGGAGTGCGGAGGAGCTGTAAAAGCCCAAGGTACAGAGACACGTGGCTCGCGGAGAGGACGGAGCCGGAGAGGAGGGAGGCCGAATGCCTGGCTGGCTTTCCCTAGCGGGAAGGAGATAAACGCTCCGACTGTGCTGGGCCCGTTCTGACTGCTCTGAACCCCAGTTCTAGGCCAGACCCTGGGGACCCAGGCTCATCCATAGGGAGCTGGGCTGTAAGGCAGAACCCCGGAGAAGCAGCAAAAGGAGGTCCCAGAGACGCGCACATTGTGCACAGAGAAGGGACGGTCGGCTGTGCGCGGGATTGCCCTGGCAGGAAGGAGACTGGGGGTCCAGTCTGTTCTGAACGCCACTTCCAACTCCACTTCCAACTGAACTGAACCCCAATTCCGGGCTCATTGGGGGAGAGCATAGACTGGCAGCAGGCGAAAATCGAGGGTACCTATCTCTCAGAGGACCCTTTGGAACATGTAACCTATTCCTCAAAACGGGGGGTGGAGGGCTAACTATCCTTCGCAGTAATGTAAGACAAGTCTGGTCACAACCTTAGCATTGCTTTGGTTTGGTTAACCAAAATATCTATTTTATAATTTCCAAACACTTGAATGAGAGATTTACTAATTGGCTAACACAGTTAAAAATGATGCGCTCTGTAGTCTTTTATTCATTTACTAAAGTTGAGATGAAAGCTAGCTCTGCCTTTATATTGATTACATGTTGAAAGGAAGAGTACCCTATGTGTTTATGAGTACTCATTGGACATTCTGATGCAACCGAGGTTGGCTTCAACATAAAGGAAATGCAGGTGGCATGGCTTTATGATGAAAGAAATGTATCCGGGGGATCCAAGATGGCTGCGCCCAGGTAAACACCTAGCCGCAGCCGCACACAACAATTTCAATAAAATACAACTAAAATATGAACAATAAAAACTTATTTAAAAAAAAGGAAAAAAAAGAAAGAAATGTATCTTTCTTGCAGGCCAATCAAACCAGAGTCTGAGTTTGTGGTGGTTACATGGATTTGACAAGAATGTAATTGCCGCATCAAGATGTGTATATATTTACAACTAGTAGGTACTGCCAAAGTGGTTTTCCAAAGTGGCTTTATCATTTGTATTTTTGAATAGCAGTGTGCAAGAGTTTCAGTTCTTCCATAAGATTTCTTATAGATTTTTCTTTGCAGCCCTGAGAAAATCAAGATAGTTCTCTCTCTTTAGTTTTTGAAATGATTGTGTGATTAGTAGACACAGCCAAAATGCAATGATTTAATTGATATTATTTATTGACTATTAGTCATTAAAACTATCAGAGGGTACTTTGGAAATATTATCTGGGTCACTATTATTAGGGACTTGAGATGAATTTTTCTTTTTGTGATTTGTCATGAGTGTATAAAATATATAAATGTGGTGCACTGAGGTTTATGAACAATACAACAATGAAAGAATAGGGTGGAAGTTTTTTTAGTGAGCTTACCTGGTGAAACCTCAGTAGATTAGAACAGCTATTTAAATAGTCATTAACATGTCAACAATGATCTTGAAATTAATTTAGAGTAAATTAAAAATTAATGTTCAGAAATCTCTCTAGATGTAGATGTTTTGAGAATGAAGGATATGTGTGAGTGTGTGTGTGTGTGTGTGGGTGGGATTATAATGGACTGATATGAACTGAAATTTAGCATTAACTCTGTGTTGTTGAACAATTCATTTCCTCTCTCCAGACATTGGTTTATATGCCTTGAAATAAAGGAATTGGTCTGAGATAATCCTTAAGGACTATCAAGCTCTAATGTCTGAGACTTTATTAGTAAATCAGCTATGATAATAAGCTCTCCAATGAGCCCTCCATAATAGCCTAATCCCGTACTCTCAAATTAGAAAATTAAGATGATTAAGACATGCAGAAAAAGTTATTTTTTAATGAATTTTTCTTTGCAGCCCTAAGAAAACTAAGATAGTTCTATCTCTTTAGTTTTTGAAATGATTGTGTGAGTAGTAGTACAGCCAAAATGCAATAATTTGATTGATATTATTTTTTACTATTAGTCAATAAAACAGTCAGAGGATACTTTGGAAATATTTGAGTATGTGTTGCCCTAACTTTCAGACTGTGGAGATATATGGTGTTGTACTTTTTAATTCTGACATGATAAAAAGTAATAACATTTGAGAGTAACTATAAAGACTGTCATAAACATTAATTAAGCAACAAATTGTGCCTTTGAGATCAATTTCAATTTGTCATCTTTGCAGATAAGAAAGGGGCCTAAGAAAATTTTCTCATCAGTAAGACAATCTAAAATAGCTCCTAAATATTAGGAGAAATAACCTAACAGGCTAGAAAGCCATTAGACAGTGATTTCAGCTATAACAAGATAAGAAATTAAATGAAATTCTCAAACTAAAAAAAAAAAGAAGAAGAAGAGAGAAATTGGTTAGAGAAAACCCTATCTGCCAATAAAAGATCTAAGCAGTCATATGAGTAAAGACTTGATGTTCCTCCTTTGATGTTGTCCTCCTGAAATATAGTAATTATGACATTTTTATCTACACAGCACTTCCAAAATGATCTTTAAGTGTCATTTAATTGTATTCAGATGTTTATGGGAGTTGCGAGCAAATTATTTCATTACTAACCGAGTCCAGTTAGTTCTGGGTCTCAGAGCCGTTCTTCTTTTGACTTGTCTGCAAATATGAAGTACAATTTATATCGTGTTGAACTTAACCCTATAGGGTTGTGCTAAGTCCTAGATAACCTCCCTTTCTGGGCTTGCACTCCTGACCCTGGGTGATTCATTACCTAATTGTGTATATATTCAACTGATTGATGAGATGTGAGACAGGCAAGATAGAGGAAAGCTAAAGGAAGAACAATAGGTTTCACAGTTACCAACACAGATATGCCTAAGGCCAGGCAGAAATTACATGTGAGCAACATGGCCTGCGTAAGGGACAGGGGTAATCTGGAGAGTGGGCCCCATTTTGATGGATGAGTTGCCAGGATCAGTATGGGCATTGTGTTGCCTGATCTTCCATGATTCAAGGGAACCCAGAATCTCAAAGTCCTAGAACACTTACTTGATTTTTAAATGCTGGGGCTAATTAAAATTGCAAATAAACATGTTGTGAAACAAACAATATTTGTGGCTCATGTGACTGTCATCCATAATCTTCAGTTTGCTGAAGCCTTTTTAAGAATAAGAAATCTAAAGGAGGATCCAAGCCATGTAGTCAAATTCTATTAAATTGAACCAGAAGACATTGCCATTTTATAGCAAAAAAAAAAAAAAAAAAAAAAAAAAAAAAAAAAGGAGTCAGGTATCAGCAATTTCTTATGATTCAGCCTATAGTTTGTCATTCCAAAACATTAAGAATGGATCTGCTTATATACCTTTACTTTTGCATAAAGTTGTGAGTTGTGGAGATGAGAGTTCTAAAACATAGAAGTCAGATTTCAGGTTAAGGACCTCTGTGTGAGCAGGTCCAAAAAAAATACTGCATTAGCTTGCCAGGACTCTTAGAACTAAGACTGGGTGGCTTAAACAAAAGAATTTGATTTTCTTCCAATTTTGGAAGCTACAGTTCCAAGGTCAAAGTGTTGGCAAATATGGTCTCTTTGCGTCCTCTCTCTTTAGCTTTTCATTGTGTCCTCACATGACCACTTTCTGTGTTTATATAACCTTGATATCCTTAATGTGTCCAAATTTCCTCCTCTTCTAAAGGCATCAGTCAGATTGCATCAAAGCCCACCAACACGATTTCTTCTTTTCCTTAATTACCTTGGTAAAGACCATCTCACCACATAGCCACACCTGGGAAATGGGGCTTCAACATGTGAATTTGGAGAGTGGGGAACAGAGCACAATCTAGCCCATCACAAGTGGAGTGCTGGTAAATTGTGACCAAACAGTTCTGTAGCATTTGCCAATTTCTATGGTGTAAGTACTCCCTCCATGGTTGATTTCATATTATCAACATGTTATCCCTAACCACAGACTTGGGAATATGTGTAGTAGCATGCTGTTTCACACCAATTCCACCATCCCCATTCAAAAGCACAGATTATAGTAAAATGTGATATAATAATTAGGAGATGAGATTTATTCTTTATTTGCTATTAATATCACTTGATTTTGTAAGTTTATATAATTCAGTCTTTTCTAATGGCTATATTGGTTTAACCATCAGCTAGTAAAATTGCTGAAAACTTAACAATGGATGCTCAAGAGCCACTACAAACCAGCTCCAGCACACCACTGAGTCATATAGGTAGAATTCTATCATTAGTAATGGAAAAGTAGGACATCTTCCTGTGAAATTATCAGGAGAGAATCTATTGGACATGTGGATGGACAGATATGAACAGAAATCAACAGGAGCAAGTCAAGATGAATGAATGAGACGAGAAATAGTTTGGCAAGGAGAGCTAGTTTTAGATGGTGTGGTGAATTAGTGGAGCAGGATGGGAAGAGCAAGCCCTAGGGTCAGGTGACCTGAATTCCTATCCTTTTCTTGAGGAAGAGGAGCATAAGAATTTGGTGATTTGGGCAAGAACAGCCTCTCTGAGCCTCAGTTCCCCACTCTCCAAAATGCATCACCCTCTGCATACTTTCACAGGAGCTTCTCAGCTCTGAAATTCTGGGATCCCATCACTTATTATATAATTGCCAAGTCCTTTTTATTTCTGTCTCTATAAGTTCATTTAAAAAAACAACCCACAATGTAAAGGTCAGATGTATGCCTGTTCCTTACATATTTTACAGTCACCCAAGAAGATATGTTCAATGGAAAAAATACAATTCTGTTATCTCTAATAGTTTGCATGATTTTTATCAAAAAAGATATATTTTTTTCAAAACAGGTTTTTTTTTCTTCCTTATGAGCCTCGGAAGCAACCCATTTACATGTGCCTCTGGCTTAGAAGAATAGGTATATGTATGAACTATATCAGAAACGCAGGCGACCCCAGAGGAATTCTACTTTCAGTTCAGTAGTTAAGCTCAAGTGTATGCTTCATGTTTTGACTGTATCATGGTAGGGAGCCTCCTGGCTATTATCTTAAAAAGGCTCTCTTAAGAGAAAAAATGAGAGTTTCCTGCACTTAAGACCCTCCCTGAAAAAACACAGAAGTCTTTATTGGCTCATAGATTTTTTAAAAAAATATATTTTATTGATTTTTTACAGAGAGGAAGGGAGAGAGATAGAGAGCTAGAAACATCAATGAGAGAGAAACATCGACCAGCTGCCTCTTGCACACCCCCCACTGGGGATGTGCCTGCAACCAACATACATGCCCTTGACCGGAATCGAACCCGGGACCTTTCAGTCCGCAGACCGACGCTCTACCACTGAGCCAAACTGGTTTTGGCAGCTCATAGATTTTTTATTCTTTTCCAAATATTCCTTTATAACCTTTCAAAAAATGGTTTTGTAAGTAACTACATTTTGGCTAGAAATGAAAATAATCAACTTACAATATGTTGATCATCCCACCTATTTTATTTTGTGACATGATTCTCAACCCTGGTTCTTTTCAAAATGTGGTCCCTGGGCCACTGGCAGTGGTATCACCTGGCAACTTGTTAGAAATGCAGATTCCCTAGACCCCCCCCCACCCCCCTTTAGACCTGGTAAGGAGAATCTGAGAATGGAGCTCAGCATTTGTCCTTCCTTCCTCCCTCCCTCCCTCCCTCCCTCTCTCCTTTCTTGTTTGCTTGCTTGCTTGCTTGCTTTGCTAAATCTGTTTACTTTTTCACCTAGCTTTCAATTCCCTCTTCTCTGACAGATGTCACCCTTTTTTCTGTATCTCTGAGTCAGTTTCTAGTTTGTTAGTTTATTTTTTTCATTAGGTTCCACATAAGTAAAATCACATGGTATTGTCTTTCTCTGACTGTCTTATTTCACTTAACATAATACTCTTCAGGTCATTCATGCTGGCACAAATGATAAGATTTCCTTCTTTTTATTTTTATCACTGAGTAGTATTCCGTTGTGTAAATGTCCCACTCAACACACACACACACACACACACACACACACACACACACACTTCTCCAAAGAGGACATACAGATAGGTCAAAAGATATATAAAAAGATGCTCAATGTCCCTAATCATCAGAGAGATGCAAATTAAAACCACAGTGAGATATCACATTGCATGTCAGAATGGTTATCATCAATAAATCAACAACCAAGTGTCAGTGAGGATGGGGGGAAAAGGGAACCAACCCTGTGCGGCATTTGTGTTTTCATAATCCCTCAGAGTGACTGATGCAGGCTAATTGATGGGTCATTCTATAGAAAACTACAGGGAGTCAGGCTTTCTCTCATTTGTTCATCACATTTTTCATCCCTTTAGGCCAGTGGTTCTTGAAGTGCAGTCCCTGAAATAGTAGTATCAGCATCACCTGGGGACTTATGAAGAACACAGCAAATTCCTGGACTGGGTCCATTAAGAATTTTGGGATTCTGGGGTTCAGCAAGAGAAAGAGTTATGGCGAAAGCATAATAAAAAGTAATGGATTTGGGTAGCTCCCAAAAAGTAATGTTGGAGTTGTGTAAAACAAAATATTAGCTGGGCAAAAATACATCCATTTTGGAGAAAGAGCAGATGGAGAAGAGGAAGGAGGAGCAATGAGAAAGAATGACTGTGGTTTCAGGTATATTGAGATAAAGCGTTGGAAGAGAGGAAACCTAGTTCAGGAGAAATCTGTCTCATTTATGTGGAAATAAAAGGTTTGGCTGTTCTCTTCCTAATGACCATACCATCCCCCACTCTCTCCACCCTGCCCTTCCTCCTGATCTCTTCCAGCTCTAGTCCTCTGTGATGCATTTTGGAGAGTGGGAAACTGAGGCTCAGAGAGGCTGTTCTTGCCCAAATCACCTAGCTTGTTGGGTAAGAGGAGGATAGGAATTCAGGTCACCAAACCCCAGGGCTTGCTCTCCCAATCCTACTCCACAGGCACAGAAGAGGGCAGCCATGCTCTCATCACCTTCCTAGGCTCAGGGTTACTTCCCATTCTCCAAAGTAAAGGACAGAAGGGCACATCCTCGGACAGGTCTCCTTGCACAATCCTCACTTCCCTGCAGAGTCATCTAACTTTAACTTTAGGACCTTTTTAAATTGGATGAAGTTGGCTTGGGCATGGGCAGGTTCTGTACTTACAAAGAGGACATTTTACAGGTCAGAGAGGTGTTCCGGGGAAGACCCCCTCACAATCTGAAAGCAATATCACAAGCAAAATCCTTCTGTTGCCCAGGACTTTCCCCACCAGTATCCTGCCGATTCTCATAAAACTATAGGTCAGTGTTGAAGAACCAAGGAATCACATGACTGATATGTTTCCTCTTCCTAATAAGCAGAAGCCCCTGGCTAGCCAATAAATAAGTAAATAAGACATCAATACATAAATAAAACTCCAAGGATAAGAAATAAATTAAGTGAATCGGTCTTGAGACTGGCCCAACCCTGATTTGCATAACTGCTTCAACACTAGTGACCTGGAGATAAATTCCAAGAGGAAAGTATTTCCAAGTTCCATTTATGGACCAATGGCCCATGGGAGCCTTTTCCTTGGTCTTCACTGATGAGCCTTCTTAGCTCTTTCAAATGTGCGGCCAGTGGGGAGTTGCCTTTTCTCCATGTGATTCCGACCCATTTCTCAACCGCTTCCCCGACACCCTGAAGCACCATTTAGCACTCCAGGAGACCTTGCGTATTAAAGATAATCCTTTGAGAGATCAGGGTCCATAAACCAGTGAATAAGTCACGTGTGGCACAGCGGTGCTGCTTTTCATCTCAGGAATGGGCAATAAGGGTCATGCTACTATTTCATCCAAATGGGAAGAGGAAATTAACATGGGACACAGTAGAAGGCAGAAATCCTTTAGTTGCATTTAGCTGCCATGGAACACTAGGTCCAAGAAATCATACCAGAGTGAAAATATCTGCCTGATGATGTATGAGGCAGAGCTACTGAATTTGGGGACTCGTGGAATACGGTGTCAGGAGAGACGAATCACATCCTTCACTTATATTGCAGTTGGAAAGCGCTGTATTCCTTTGAGAGGCAGATATCTCATGCCATCAAATTGAGCTTTCAGTGCTAAGAATGGACTCGTGCGGAGTGATCAAGTAGATTGCATTGCTGGTCAATACCTTTTCTATTATTATGTTACTGGAGATAATTATTATCTTCTGCTGGAGCCTGTGTGAGATTGAGGAAGATCAGGGAGAGGAAAAATACTGCATTGTTCAACTTGAATTTTGTACCGACCCCTCGCCGTGGTAGAGCCAGCAATGTTAGCTGATGATTACTTTGTATTATTATTTTTTTTAAAGTCATCACCCTATAGCAATTTCTTCTGCCTTTCTTTATTATCATTTAGCTGGGCTGGGGATTTGGCTATGAAATTTATAATCATAGAAAGAGTATTGAACATAACAACATTTAATTCCCTATTCTTTCACAAATTGGGTTTTGGTTAAAAACTTGATATCTATTGGCTTTTAATCCCAACAAAGTCAAAGATGTTTCACCAAGTTTTGAGTGAAGAAAACAGTCTTGAGGTATAAGTTAATAAGTTTATAATTTGTATTATATTATGTCCCCTCCTTGAAACTTTCAAAATAAATAAATTGGTCCTAGAACAGTTCCATGTTTTTGCAGTAGGAAACGTGTTTGGTCACAGAACTTTGAAAGCATTCTGCAGCTTTCTGGAAAAGCTATGGAGAATGTCGGGCCCTGCTGAGAGCTGGTTTTTATTTGTCATGTTCTGGAGCTCTTTTGCACTTATTAAACGTGTCTGTCTGGTTCCTATAACCCTAAATGAAAGTTCTTTAAGAGCTAGGGCTCTGTGGTATTTTTCTAGTTTTTCAATGCATTTTAGATACTAAAATAGAGGATGCTTAACTTTGAAACAAGTGAACAAAAATACCTTTTTCTCCTTTCAACCGGATATGCATCAGAAAATCAATTTCTGAATATCCTTATTCTAAGATATTCTGGAGGCTTCTTCCCAGTCACCTTCTTTCACAGGAATATTAATCCTTTCTTTAGATGGGATATAGTGATAAGGTTTCTTGAGTCAGCACTTTCAACACAAGGGCATGATCATTTCTGTTGTTCACGGTTGTCCTGTGTATTATAGGATTTTTAGCAGCAGAGACCCTGGCCTTTACTCACCAAGTGCTCATGGCACGCTCTCCCACTAAGTTGGGACAAAAATCATGCCCAGACATTGCCTGATGTCCCCTGGGGAGGGGGGGACAGAATTACTCCTGCCCCCACCTCATGTTGAGAACCACTAGAAAAGCGCAATGCTACTTAACACACACAGGTCAGCTCTCACGCTGTGAAGCACTTAGGAAACAGGAGCAATGGGGCATGCCCTGAGCAGGGTTCGTTGATTTCTTCCTCCTCTATAAGCTTTTCCTGCAGATTCCCAAGGGAGAAGTTTGGTTATTTTCATAAAAAGGTAGGTTATAAGCGTCCCTCCTCCAACCACCTTGATAATAAAGACATTTTGCAGATGTCTAGAGTAGGGAATTTGAAGAGAAGGGTGGGGAGTTGGGAAGAGTATACTATGGAAAAGAGAATGCAGTAGAAGTTAAATAGGCTATACTGGTGTTCCCATACTCTGTGAACCTGCTTTCTCTTACTTGATGGACAATCACATACCGACCTTCACTAAGTAGCAAGCACTTGGGGTAGTGAGTCAGAAGAGAACTCTACTCATATATACTTCCTTTAATTGAGCACAGCTGAAGACATCAATTTTTTACCTTACCATCATATGAAGTAAGAATTAACAAAAAGGGCAGTTGTAAATAACCCCATGTGTTTTTTTGTTTTGTTTTTTTAAAATATATTTTACTGATTAAAAAAATATATATATATATATACATATTTTTAAAAATATATTTTATTGATTTTTTACAGAGAGGAAGGGAGAGATATAGAGAGCCAGAAACATAGATGAGAGAGAAACATCGACCAGCTGCCTCTTGCACACCCCCTACTGGGGATGTGCCCGCAACTCAGGTACATGCCCTTGACCGGAATCAAACCTAGGACCTTTCAGTTCGCAGACCTACACTACCACTGAGCCAAACCGGTTTCGGATATATATATATATATATATATATATATATATATATATATATATATATATATATATATATTTTATTGATTTTTCACAGAGAGGAAGAGAGAGGGATAGAGAATTAGAAACATCAATGAGAGAGAATCATCTATCAGCTGTCTCTTGCACACCCCCTACTGGGGATGTGCCCGCAACCAAGATACATGCCCTTGCGCGGAATCGAACCCGGACCTTTCAGTCAGCAAGCCGACTCTCTATCCACTGAGCCAAACTGGTCCTGGCTAACCCCATGTTTTTATATACTTATTTCAAGCTCTTATTCCAGTTTTAGAGATGAATATAAATCCTAAAGCAGAACAAAACAACCTATAGAAGCCCAAGGCTGGCCTGAAAGGAATCCACATCAGGAAACATATACAGTAAGAAAATGAATACATTTGACTTTTTTGAACATTTCTATTGTCATAGTTAATAATGTACTATTCCTGGGAGATTTTGTCCTGATGAAAGCCATTAGAAGGAGTTTTCCCCTAAACATCCACACCATCTACTAACCTGGTAATCAGGGTAGAGTGTCAATTAAACCAAAATTATCTTCTTTCCCCCCCAAAGCCATTAATGGGCCCATAATTCACAAACTTCCTAATTGTTTTTCTCTGTTACTAACAGGAGCTGGTGTTGGCGACAATAGCTACCATTGAGACTGCATTGTAAAAGACATATCCAAAATCAGTGAACTGTCCTATTTATCTTAATTAACCCATAGTCTCCATAATGGAGCCTGCCTTTTCACACCTTCCACTTCCCTAATAAGAGCTGGTAAAACAAAGACAGTAAAAGCTAATGTCCCTATGGGCTATGATAATTAGCAGCGACACTTTTTTTTTTCTCTCTCTCTCTCTCAGAGCCAGTTCCAGTCATTAGTTGAAGTGCTACATAAATGCTAAGTATCCCTTGTTGGTTTATAAAGTTAATCCCATCCCAGGATGAGACTGGTTTATGGATTGATTATGTGGATCTGAAGTGAAGTAGGGGTGAGAAGTCCAGGCACGACTGAGTATTCAAAAGCAATGCTCACTTTATTTATTTATTTTTTTAATATATCTTTTTTTTTTTTTCCAGAGAGGAAGAGTGAAGGATAGAGAGTTAGAAACAGCCATGAGAGAGAATCATTGATCAGTTGCCTCTTGCATACCCCCTAATGGGGATGTGCCTGCAACCAAAGTAAATGCCCTTGACCAGAATCGAACCTGAGACCTTTCAGTCCATAGGCCAATGCTCTAACCACTGAGCCAAACCGGTTTTGGACAATGCTCACTTTAAACACCATTGCTATGCTCTCATCAGATTGGCAGAGATAGAAAAATTCCAGAGCTTTGGTCAGGATATTGGGCAACAGGCACTTTTATACACTGCTGGCGGAAGTCTTGGTTGATAGAACATAGATGGAGGGTGTTTTAGCAGAGTGGGGTGGGAGGAGGTGGAATACCAGGTACTGGAATTACAAATGGACCCACCCTTTGTTCCAGCAACTCCACTTCTGAGAATTTATCTTAAAGATCTGCTCACAAAATTTCAGAAAGTGCAAAGTTATATTGCAGTTGCATTGTTTCCAAAAGAAAACATCTCAATTGTCAATCAAAGAACACCTTAACTTTTGCCATAAATACAGTATTTTTGCAACCAGTTATGCAAAGAAGCCTCTGAGGCTGAATTGAAAATATCCTATCCCAGCTTAAGTCATTCTTCAACTCATTTACTCAGATTAATAGTAAATGTTTTAGGATTGCCAGGGATTCACCTAGGTTTTTGCTACTGATAAAATTTGTGTTTTTGTTTTTATTTTTTTTAATTGCTATTTTTAAAAAATCCTCACTAAATATTGACTGGATAAAAGAAATACAGTTAAAATCCTCACCCGAGGATATTTTTTCATCGGTTTTTAGAGAGTGCAAGAGAGAGAGAAAGACTGAGAGAAATATTGATGTGAGAGCAACAGGTCAATTGGTTTCCTCCTGCATGTTACCAGCATTTAAAAGTGGAGCTATTGCATAAGTATCCAAATATCCAGTGTCTCTGGGAAACCCAGTGGGGCTGCCCCCTTTAGACCAACCACCCTCCTGCTTGTCAGAGCCCCCACCACTTTGAATTGTCACTTGGCACACAGGCTGCATGTCCTTTGCCATTTATCATCCCTCATGTGACCCAATATGTCTGTCTGATATTATGTAAAGAAATATTGACAGTTGATAGTAATAATGCTACCACAATTTATTTAACCTTTACCACATGCAAGGCACTGTGCAAAGTACTTTAACACCAAATTTTTTATCTCATTCTCTCAGCCTTACAAGGTAGCTATTACGTCCATCTTCTGGATAAAAAATCTGAGATTAAGGGACTTAGAGACCTCCCCTGAGTTTAATCAAAGGAAATGACACAGCAGCTAGTACAGAAAAATAGAATCTAACTCAAGATCCTAGGATAAACCGTCAGCAGACTTTTCTCAAAAGGACCAAATAATTAATATATAATTTAATTTTGCTTTGCTGGTTCTCCAGTTTCTGTTGTAGCCACTCAGCTCCACCATGATAGAGTAAAAGTAGCCATGGATAATACCTAAGGGAATGGGTGTGACTGTGTTCCAATACAATGTTATTTAGCAAAGCGGGCAGTGGCTGGACTTGGCCTCTAGGGCTGTAGTTGGTTGACCTCTGGTCTATACCTAAAGCCTGTGAGGCCTCTGTAACACCAGCCAAGGCACTTGTACATTCAGTAACTGAATGGTGAACTGCCGCAGAGGACAGTGGGTGGCGGAGCATGGTCCTTCCCGTGATCCTCATAGTTGGTGTAACCATGCGAAAAAGCTGTTTGCAAATATTGGCACATTCACAGAGTTCAACCTGAGTGCGACGCCAATCTGTGGATGAAAATCGACTGGTGTTTACTTTAAAATTCTTGATTATTTCTGGTTCCAAATTTGAATTGTTTCTGGCTCCCTTTCAAACACTTGACATGCCCCCATGGGAACCAAAGGAAAGGAGCGAGCACCGAAGGCTGCTATGAACAAAAACGGCCTCGTTCCACCAGATAGACGTTGTGAGTTCCCTGGACCGTGAGGGAACCGAGATTCACACACATTATGAAACACGTACCGAATCATGCGCCCGTCCACAAGGTAGAATGTGAAGCACGTGTCTATAGCCCCAGAGCCTATGCTGTCTCCATTTTATTGTGAACATATCTGGGGTTTCTATTCTGAATTTACCTACTTCCCTGGAAAGAAACAACTAGACCCATAGGTCATCTTTTCCTTTATCTATTTTTTTTAAATATTTGCTGTTGAAAATGTTAATATGCTTCCCTCCCTCCCCCCCCACTGGCCTCTTCTAGTCCTCCCCCATCCCCAGCCCCTCACCATCCTATCCTCTGTGTTATGCTCATACAAGTGCTTTTTTGATCTCTTCCCACCCACCCATCCCCCTTCACCTTTTCCTTTAACTATGCACTTTCATGATTATTTATGAGGGGCCTACTGTGTGCAAGGCACTGGGAATGTGATCTGGATAGGGCGGAAACACAAGCCTAGAGAATACATTTCAGTGGGGAGAGATAGCAGATGTCTCTAAGTGACGAGCTGTGCCAGCCTGCCTCCTGGACTGGAGACTCTGTGCTCGCACCAGTGCTTGAGTGTGGGCCAGCAGCACGCCTGTCTGTGTGGAGGGCTGCTCCAGAGAGCATGGGGAGTACTAAGGTGTCAAAAAGTCATCGCGAGACGTCACGCAGTCAACTGATTCCCAAGTGTGTGTGTTTGTGTTTGGGGGATCTGGCCAGATTCTTTGGGTTTCTTTGGCGTTTTATCCAAGCGCTGCGTTTTTCTGTCTCATAAAACTGTGTCTTGTCCTCAAACCTCGCAAGGTCACATGCTAGGTGTCAGGTATGCTCAGTGAAAATAGGACTTTACAAAAGTTGGTGAGTGTCGTGGTTTTTATTTCCCCCCCTCTCAAAATTATTGCTGGCTCTAAAAGAGTCAAGATCCCCAACTTGCATGAACTCTTCAACACCTCTCCAAATTCAACAAAACTGACATTTATAGCTCCGTTGAAGCGGAGACATGGCATTTGGCTTCGGATTGTTTGGACTGTAGAGTGTCAGTATAAATAGCTTTGATTGACTTTTGTATCGTGCACATCTGGAAGCAATTTATGGCATTCCAGCTAGATTAAAGCGCATTTTAAAGGAATTTCACCAGCTCTTTTCTTTCTTTCTTTCTTTTTTTTTTTTTTTTTTTTTTTTCCTGTTGGCCATGGTGAATAAAGTTTCAAAGAAGGTTTAGCTGCTGTTCTTAATGTAGACTGTGGTGAAGTCAAATTCAGGGCAAATGCAGGGTGGGGGGAGAAAGGAAGAGGGAGCTTTGTTTTGCCAAAAGAGCTAAACACAGAAGTGACTTTTCCGCAGTTGTTTTGTTCACACTGAAAGGAGAGAGAAACCGGCAGGCCCCGGGAAGCTGGTATCACTGCAGAGAAACCCTGAACAAAGTCATTTCTAAAGAGAGGTGGAAAGTGACCAAGGAGAGGTCGAAGAGCTAAACATGTGTCACTTGGCTCCACGACCAGAAAGGCTGAGCAGAAACACGAGCACTGACTTCTATTTCTTGAATAAGTGCCTACTGTACTATTCATTCAGCACATACTTCTGGAGCACCTACTATGGGCTCGGCCCAAGAGAGAGCACACGAGAAGGGGCAGAGATGAAGATGGGCTTGCCACCCTCATGGAGCTTAGGTTAATGCGTGAAAGACATTACACGCATGCCCCACATATGATTTCATCGCCTTTGTGATTAAAGTACAGTGGAGAAATACGGGGTGTCCTGGAGGTATAAACAAGGAGGTATAAACCTCTGTTGTTTAAACAATGAGAATGCCTGAGGAACTGAGTTAGAAGATCAGGGAAGGCTTCCTGGAAAGATATAAAATTTGACACAAGACAGAAAAGGTAGTAGTTGCCATGGCCAGTGTGGTTCAGCAATGATCTATGAACCAGGAGTCCCAGTTCGTTTCCCGGTCAAGGGCACATGCCCAGGTTGCTGGCTTAATCCCCAATAGGGAGCATGCAGGAGGCAGGCGATCAATGATTGATTCTCTCTCATCATTGATGTTTCTCTCTCCCTCTCCCTCTCCCTCTTCCTCTCCCTCTTCCTCTCCCTTTCCTTCTCCCTCTCCCTCTCCCTTCCTCACTCAAATCAATAAATTATATACATATTTTTTAAATAGTACTTAACTGGGAAAGCAAGTCAAGGGAGAGAAAATGAATAACATGCCAGGCAAGGGGATAGTTGCCATTTTCATACCCCAAAATATGGGAAAGAACAACCCAACAACATAGGTATTTTCCCATTTAGACATGAGAAAAAAAGAGGCTCCAATTGGTAATAACCTTCTTCAATGTCACTCAGCTATTAACTGTCCTCCCCTTAATGCATAATCTCCCTTATGGCCCTTTAATCTGTTAGCACTGTTGATCTGCACAGGTGCAAGCAAGTCCATTTTACTTCTCTCGGCCTCAGTTTCTCCACTTTTTGATGAGGGAATCTGACATATGTTTTATGAGTTTGACGTCTCCTGAGAAGTCGAGGCATCTACGTAACAATGAAGGTGTGTGTAACATATAAGTCATTACATATAACACTGCTGCTCTAAACTTTAAAGATAAAAACTTTCAGTTGGACAGACTTGGAGAAGCAGTAAAAGCCTTGGGGAAACAATGAGAATGTACCCCCAAATTTCTCTACCTTAGGTAAGAAAAGGAAATATCCATTATTAAATCAGACTCATAGGCTTGGAGAGTCCAACCCCCATGCATTGTTAGAGCGATGATATATAGGTCATTGTGGCCCTTCTTTCTCTCTCTGTTGCTGAAGGAAAGTGATGAAGTGGTGCCAAGAAAGTGGCAAATTGCCCTAAAAATCACATAAAAGTGCAATTTAGCGCACACAGTTCTGCTGAAGAAAACCACCTTTGTTTCATTATTAGCTTCCCAGGGATTTCTTTCCTTGGTTGGCATTTAAGTGTGGAAACTTGTCCTTTTTTCCTTAACATAATGAGACAGTCCTTATGTTTTAAGAACAATAGAAAAAAAGCATGAAGAGTGATTGATACATTACAGGAGATTTATTAACTACCAACTGGAGCCTTATTGCCCACCTCTGGGTATGATTTGGAAAGACAAGGAGGTATAAACCTCTGTTGTTTTAAGTAAAAATAGAAAGAAATCTAATCTCTGAGACCATAGGATGAAAAATGTTCTATTAGGGATTTGCTTTGCCTTCCTCCCTCCTCCCTGCCCCCCCCACCTCTCCCAATTCAGGTTCAGGCTTTGACCTACAGACAAAAGAGGAGCTACTTTGCTTAAAAGGTTTAGAACTAGGAGGAAGGTAAACGCTGGAGTTATTTGTTGACATAATTTCTGACACTGTTTTCTCAGCTTCTGTTTCAATTCTCTTTCCACTTGTCTGTACAGGCTTTGACCAAAATACATCAAAACTGAGCTGGGCTAATGTGGCCACATATCACATTTCACACGCTCTGTATTGATACGAGACAAAGCAGGGTAAGGCAGGGGAGAGGCAAGAGGCTAAGAATGTTGAGTCCTGTGTAGTAGCAGGAAATGGTGAGAGCTGAGACCAAACCTCAGTGGAAAATGGGCCATGAATTAAATAAGGCAGTGGTGAGGCAGATCAGGAAAGCCTTTTTATTCTGCTGATGAAAAAAATATGTTGTTCTGTGTCAACTGGATCAAAAGGAGTTTATAGTTCAAATGATGCATTTCCCAATTTCCTGATTGTCTTAATTCAACAAATACTTCCTAAGCGCCTTCAATGTGGCAAGAATTATATCAGGGGATGGGGACAGAGGGGTGAGGAGGCAGATGTGATCTTGACGCTCGCATTCTTGGTGGACATGGACATGAACTAACTGAGCACACCTTGGATTAGGTCGCTATCATTGTTTGGGGCATTATTGAAAGTTATGAAAACATAATAAACCATTTGGGAATGAGAGCTGCGATGTGAAGGCTAAGAGATTGTTATTATTTGCTTCCTTTATTATAGTTAATTTGCATAGGTGATGTTGGCTTCCTGAGTCTTGTCAAAGTTCCCCAGTCTGAAGATGTGTCAAGGATAGACATAGGGATGTGTCTGGAGAGATGCAGGGAAACTGGAGAATCGCTGCAAACTTTTTTTTGCGGAAAATCAGATGCTGCTGCTGGGTGAGCTCATTATACATCATTTTTGCTGGATGGAAGACAACATAGTCTTGTAGATTGGAATAGAAAGGAGAGATGCAACTGCTCACAGGAGGGTTTTACTTGGCTCTTAATAGAGAAATAGATGTTAACTGGAGAAAGTGAACATAATGATGACATTCTCCCATGTCCTGAGGGTAAACCCTGAAGGCCACGCCAGGGGCATTTATGGTAATGTGAGGAGCGAGCTCATTTTTACTTTCCGGTCTGAAGTGTTGTGGAAGCACTGAAAAAAAATGCTGTCAACAGAGACAAAATGAAATGGGGGGAAAAAGGTGGAGCTCTTTAGGGAGCAAATGATTCAGTTTGGATGTTTCTGTGGTGATGGAATTGAGACATGATATTCAGGTCTCTGCATAGTCTTTATTTAAATATAGTCAGTGGAGGCACCATTTTTTTTCCAACTGATTTGCATCACATTGGGTTAAGGTGAAGCCAATGGAAATACTTTGTGGTTCTTAGGAAGATAGAGTCTATTACTATCATGTCTTTTACACTGTGACTGGCCAAATGTGCTGGATCAGTCATTGACATTTTGGACTTTGTAACAACACTTTAATGTTACAAAGAATTTTTTTCCTGGCCACGGTCTCACAAGATAGTTATGATAGTCCCAAGTGGTAACTGGGCTATGGGTCTGGGGTTTGTCTAATGTCCTAGAAGCTTGGGTTGGGTTGAAATGTGAGCTTTTTGAGGGCAGGAATGTTTGGCTCTTTAGTTCATGGTGTATCATCAGCACTCAGAACAGTGCCTGGCATAGAGAAGAAACTAAAAAAAAAATGTATTTTGAGTTTGTGAAAGAATTAAAATTTTACTATAAAATGTGCTTGCCTAAAATCTGAGATTGAGTTCTGTAGAGTACTAATTATCTCCAAGGTTTGAGAAATGTCACCTACTGTGTTCTAAGTTTCCCACCTGTAAACATGTAATGATGACCTTATTTTTCTGCTGATACATTTTCTCCTTAAGTACTTTTTCAAAAATTATCTTGTAGCATTTAAATATTTCAAGTATAACGACATTATTGTTAAGAGCTTGCATTTGAAAAGTTTGTAGAGCCAAGTTTTTGGATTTGGCTCTCAAATATATATTTTATTCTTTACCTCCTAGCCCAAATAACTTGCCTCGCATCTTTAAAGAGGGGAGAAAAAGACAGGAAACATAGATAAGAGAGGGAGGTCATGACAAAATAAAAGGTCTTTACACTTGTCCTCCCACAAAATGTCGATCAGAATTTATGGTCTCCAACTAAGAAGTCTCTAAATCTCTGCCACTCTCCTCCACTCTAGTTTTCTCTTTTAGATTACGGAATTCTTGAGGACACAGACTGTGCCTTACTCATCTATTTGCCCATTAGTTATGAAATAATAAATGTATAAATAGCTAAGGGTCCAGCTGAAACTGTAGCAGAAAATGCAGGCATTAATGAGTAAAGGTGTTCAGGAGAATAGAGATGATAATAGAGCATCCACAGAACAGAGGAAGGCAAAGTACTGAAAAGCCCGGACTGTCTGAATTAATGATGCAATGAAAGCTTGACATTTACAAAGCAGCTGCCTCTAAAAGCGGAGCATGTAAAGTCAGTGAATGAAGCTTCACTCACTAAAGCCATCCCCAAGGTATAATAACATCAGGAGTGGAAGAAGCTATGGTAAAGTGGGTGGCATACCCCCATATTAAAAGGAAGCTGAATGCCACTCTGTACCTGCCTATGGATGCTAATATGAGAATCTTGCCAGACCTTCCTTTTTTTTTTTTTTTTTTTTTTTTTTTTTTTTAAAGAAAAAGGATTGGATATGTAGTTGCTTATGTAAAATTTTATTTTATTTTAAAGCTTTGGCAGTGATATAATATATTGTTAAAGCTTTGGCGGTGATATATTATATTGTTAAAGCTTTGTAAAGCTTTGTAAACCCTTCCAGGCCCTAGTCATTTGCCAACAGATCTACTAATTAAAGAGAAATGATTCTATGATATTTAGTGGAGGCATTGAGAATGTAGATTAGGTACTGAAGCTGTGTTCAGACCAAGACTAAGTTCCATAGCCCTTTGCTTTGCAGAATGCCTTAGTGTCTTGTCTGCTCTTGACTCTCCCTATGGCCAGTTGATCTGAGCCCTTATTATTTGATTGGGCTACTTCATGCTCAGCCTAGACAAATGACATCAACTTAACAACCAGACTTCTGATTAGATGAGACATCTTTATATAGAAATGTCACTTTGAAGAACTCTGACAGACACCATGGCGCCTGTCACTTGACAGACACCAAATAATGCTTAAAGCAATTATAACAATACTAGAGGCCCCAGTGCATGAATTTGTGCATGGGTGGGATCCCTAGGCCTGGCTGGTGATCGGGCAGATTGGGCTGCTGGCCAGGCAGGGGGTTGGGAGGTGGGGGGGAGGAAGAGGAGGGAAGGAAGAACTGCAGGAGTGAGGGAGGTTAACCAGATATGGGAGGTTGGCTGTGGAAGCACACTGACCACTATGGGGAAGCTCCTGCATTGATCGTCTGCCCCCTAGTGGTCAGTGCACATATAGTGACCTGTCGTTCAGTCCCTTAGGCTTTAATATCCTATATAATAAAAGCCTAATATGCAAATCGACTAAAGGCAGAATGACCAGTCACTATGATGAGCACTGACCACCAGGGGTAGATGCTCAACGCAGGAGCTGCTTGGCAGGCCCTAGGTCAGCCAAGGTGGGTGTGAGCAGGGGGCAGGGCAATCACCCCATAGGTTGCCCCAAAGATTGGCCTTGATTGCCAGTCAGGTCTAGGGGCCTTACCCATGCAGGAATTTTGCCTCTAGTATAGGGGTGTCGAACTCAATCAGAGAAGGGGCCAAAATCTAAAATCCAGCCTAAATCGCGGGCCGAATGGTTTACTGAACAGTCATAAACTGTCATTGTGATGGAAACGCAGCGGAGTGCAGTGATGACAGCACGGTGCGGGCCACATTGCAAGGCCTGGCGGGACGGATTTGGCCCGAGGGCCTTGTGTTTGACACATGTGCTCTAGTATATAGATAATCCACACTATGATTAGTTGTTAAATGCCCACATCTGCCCAGCATGTGAGCTATATGGTTGTGTCGCTTGTACATCACCAGCTTCAGATGTCTGCCATCAAGTACCTATCTTCACAGATGAAACCATTGAAACATAAAAGCAGTTTTATCAATTGGATGTGCCTTCATAAGGTAACAACATGATGGTAGGGGAGTGGCCATCAGAGGAAATGGGGTAAGAGGTTCTTGTGGTAAGCTTAAGCTTCTACATTTCTTTCTTTAGCCCAATCATTTTCATTTTTGCTTTTTTTATGGCCTTAACTCACCAAAATCATGTTTTGACAAATACTCCTTCTAAGTTTACCCTAATCAATTTCTCTCTTTAATGTTGAACTCACAAGCTATACTTGTATAACATAGTTATTTAGCAGTCACATAAAATGTGTATCTGGTCATTCTTAACAGGCCCATTTATACATGGGCCACATAAAATTTGCATTCTTACACCAGCGACTCATTTATTAATGGTAATAAATATGCCCAGCAATAGTCTAAGCACACTTCAGAGGCTTATAACCTGAAAATGGTCACAGTAGATGTTAAAGGTAATGTTTTTTTAAACTATATTTTTTAAAAAATGGTTTCAACAGCACTTGGAAGTGAGTCAGAAATAAGGAGAAAGAAGGAAGGAGAAAGGAAAGAAAGAAGAAAAGATGGAGATTTGGAAGGAGGGAAGGAGGAAGGGGGGAGAGAAGGGGGATGGGAGGGAGGGAGGAAAGAAAGGAGAAAGGAAATAAGGAAGAAAAGAAGGAAAGGAAGGGACTGAGGGAGGGAAGGAGAGAGGGAGGGAGAGTGGAAGGGAGGGAGGAAAGAAGGAAGGACAGAAGGAAAAGAAAAATTTGGAGCGTTGTATTACTGGATTCAAAAGAATATCTTTCTCCAGAAAGAAAGCTTATTCCTACAAATGAGTCCAGGGAGAGGGAAGGAAAATTAGATGTTACATATTTTTCCTTAAAAAAGCAAAAATACGCCAAAACCAGTTTGGCTCGGTGAATAGAGTGTTGGCCTGTGGACTGAAGGGTAGCAGGTTGGATTCTGGTCAAGGGCATGTATCTTGGTTGTGGGCACATCCCCAGTAGGGGATGTGCAGGAGGCAGCTGGTTGATGTTTCTCTCTCATCGATGTTTCTAACTCTCTATTCCTCTCCCTTCCTCTCTGTAAAAAAAAAAAAAAAAAAAAAAAAAAAAAAAAAAAAAAAAAAAAAAAAAAAAAATCAATAAAATATATTAAAAACAAACACAATCTATGACCTGAAGATGATTTCTATCTGAGTAGCACATTTGGCGTTGTGATGAAAGGCAGGCAGGCAGCCTTGCATGTTTTTCTGGCCACTCAGCATGCTCCCAAAGATGCAAAGAGGTTCGCCCATGGGTCAGAAGGTGTAGGAAACCTCAAGCTCATGATAGGAAGTTAGACACATGCAATAAAAGGCAATCATTTCATGAGTATTGGTGAGAATTAATAGCACTATTTTGTGGCTCGCTGAGGAAACGTGTGGTTGATGCTGTTCAGAAGTACTCAATGTTCTAATAGAAACCATGTGCCTGTGTAAGGAGTTGGAGCACACACCATCCCGGCTGGGCAGCTGATGCTCTGCAGACCTCGTAGGCTCTCCATTTTTTTTGTTTTAATTAAGATTTCAGTCCAGTGAAATCCTCCAAAGTTAATGAAAATGAATCAACAGAAGGTAAATGAGTTCAGGGAAGAATGTGAAACAACAGCCCCCTTTCAATCAGTTCTTAATAAACTCTTCCCTTTTCTTTGATCCCAGTCCTTCTGTATAATGCCTCACAACCCTCTCTGCCTCACCTTCAAGGATGAGTGACAGTTATGATCTCACTTATATGTGGAATATAAAGAAGTCAAACTCATAGAACCAGAGAGTAAAACAGTGGTTGCCAGAGGCTAGGAGGCAGGGCAATGGGGAAATGTTCAAATGGTTCAATGAGCAAGTTTTGGGGATCTAACATATAGCATGGTGATTATACTGAATAATACTGTGTTGTCGAAAAAAGTTTAAAAACTGTATTGTATACTATGACATTTTCTAAGAAAGTAGATTTTAAATGTTCTCACCATTTGAAAAAGGTAACTGTGAGGTAATGAAGTTAATTATATTAATCATTTCATAATATATATGTATAGTCAATCTTCACTTTATGCACCTTGAAAGAATCACATTATATCATGTAAATATAGGCAATATTTTGATTAATCAGACTTCAGTAAATTTGGAGGGGAAGATATGCCAAGGACAAAAGAGAGTTAAAATTTTAGATGTTTGTGTGATCCTCACATCAATATCTTCTTCCCCAATTGGGAAAAAGATGAGAAATTGGGCTTGTGCCAACTTGTCTAAGGGTCAAGCAGGAACCACACCTAGGTCTCCCCACTGTTGTATCCTCAGTGCCCAGTGTTTCACAAAGTAATATGGACATTTTATTAATATATTTTAGAAAGATGGAAAGAAGACATTTTTGTAGATTCTTAGGCTTCAAATGACTCCTAAGTTCTCCCTTCTGAGGCCATAAAATAGTAATCAGAACCTAGAATTTGTATGTCACTGTTTGTTTGCTAGTGCCCTTGGTTTGTGGTCAGCACGTGCCTGGCATATCCTCGAAATATATTGTGGAAGTGAATAAATTGTGTCTCTCTTGTTCCCTATAAGCAGTGTCTGGAAAAGAGTAGGTAATCAACCTTTTGCCAAATGAATGAATAGTAATTAAAGTAAGTGTCTTTCTAATGTTACTAAAATATTCTACAGCTATATTAAACTTTCTAGTCACAATGGAATCTGGAGGAAGCAACAGTCAACCAACTATCTAAAACAGTCCTGGAAACTTAGAATCGTTCTTTCATCCACACAGCAGTCCTATTTCTTTTTATTCATCTCCATTATTCTCAGTGAATTCCCTTTTTGCATGTGACAGTTTATAATTTCCAGGAGGGTCATCAACTTGATCATCAAAATTCTTCTAGCATTTTGGTTCTATTTGGAGGAATGGACTATAACCAATGACTTCTGAAAGACAAAGTTCAAAAATCTATAAAGTATTGTTCGGTGTTCCAAACAGGGTTTGAGACGAGAGGAAGAAAGATGCCAAGTCTATTTCTAGGTCATCCCTGGTCTAGAAGTTGAGACAAGCACAGGTAGAGTGCTTCTTGCAAAAGCAACTTGCCCAGCTATTGGATGGAGAAGAGAGAGTCTTACACTTCCAAGGTGGGAAGACGGAATGAGGTGCTGTACATGTATAAATGTGTCAGTAAGCTTTCTGGCTTTCCTCTCTTTTTCTTCTCTCCCCTGGTTCACAGAGTTGAGAAAGATTGTGAGTCCAAGATGGAGTAGGAGAATGTTGATCAGGAGGCCCTTCCAAGAGAGAAAGTGCAGTAACTATTGGTATCTGAGAAGTTTAAGTTAATGGATAACCTGTTGGCTCTCTTCTACATTTTCAGAGCCAGAGCTGCCTACCTCCAGAGCAGTGTTCTGTTGCTGTGTGTTCATTGTTTGGTGGTCTCTGCTTGTGTCCACGGTCAAAACAACTTCAGTCTTGCTGCGTCTACTACATTATATGATTTGGCTTATGTACCAGAAGAATCAGACTTGATTGAACTTTGTTTCAGAATAAATTTTATATCACACCAATGAACTTTTTTTTTATGTGAGCTGTGATTCTTTGGAATATAAAATTCATTGTCACAGACTTGAATCAATAATTACTTCAGTAAATTATAAGCATATTACTGGTTCAGCTGCCCTAATGAAGCTTCAGAAGTTCTTTAGGTTCAATACTTCTATTAGTTCTAAAATAAAATTTAAAGTAGGCTTTATCTAAGAATGCCTTAATGAATATGAACTATATAGAATACTTCTAAATACAGTTGAGTTTATGAACATGACTTAGTATTTTGTTACACATTGCAAAATGATCAGATTAAACATAAATTAGACCTAGCTATTCAGTAGCTTAGCTAAATATGCATTTCTTTTTATTAGGAATCCATCGTGCTCTGGGCATAGGACAACATGTTAGCTTTGTAAATTATGTAGTCTGCCCAACCCTTTAGAATCTAGGCACATTATTATTGGGACCACTTGGGAAGTTAAAGAAAAAGTCTGGAATGTCATGGAGAGAAGATTGTTGTGTCTGTTGATTTCTGAGAATTTCTTAGAAAATATCCTTGGGTAGACTGATGTATCCACAGGCGTGTGTGATTTTCTTGCACATCCATTTATAAAAGGAAGAAAATACTCAAAATAGGCCCTGGCTGGTGTGGCCCAGTTGGTTGCGTATCAGCCCATGCACCAAAAAGGTTGCTGGTTAGATTCTCTTTCAGGGCACATGCTTGAGTTGCAGGCTCAATTCCCAGTAGGCATGCAAGTGGCAGCCAATTGGTGATGTTTCTATCCCTCTCCTTTCTCTCTAAAAATTAATAAATCTTTTTTTTTGTTTTGTTTTTGTTTTTGTTTTGTTAAAGACTCAAAATAGGCAGTGTCCTAATCTATTCCCTGAGTGAATACACACTAAGCAACTACAGGTCAATCATAAACCAATTTAGAACATATTGGAAACTTTGGTATTCTGGAAGACAACATTGTCCAAAACAGGGTACACTAGACTTCTATTGGAATATGAAAAATATTATTATTTCTATTAGAATTTAGATTTTGTCAATATATACTATGCTTTGCTAATAGTTACTATATTGGCCAACCGTAGCAGATGTATATATTTTATAAGTAAATACACATACACTGGAAATTCTTGCTACTTTTTTTTTAACAGATGAGATGTGCACTCAACCACTGCTGTTCTGCCTCAAGAACACTCATGTCTTAAGACTCAGCAGGGAGAATCTGCCTCATTAACTTATTTCATACCCAGAGTCTTACAAATTTTTCCCAAATTTATTCGTGATGTATAATTGCACCACCCATGTCACCAAGAACTCCAGTGTACCATGTGGTGAAAGATAACGTTATTCTAAGTCCTCTTCTATTTTCAAAGACTTCTGGGGGGAATTTCAGCCTTGAGCTTTACAGATTACTTACTGCAAAGAGCCCAGGAGTTATTGCTATCCATTGGGTAATTAGGTAGTTCCAAGGAAAATAATAAAACTATTTTGTGCCTGGGAGATTAGAATGGCACACGGTGACTCATATTAGTCAGCTGAGTAATTATGTAATTACAAAAGAAGGGGAAGAAAACCCTTCAGATTGTTTTTCCTAAGAGGCCCCTTTGGAAGTGTTCCAGCCCATCAGATACTTATGTAATTAGGTCAGGGGCGCAATCCATAGAGGAAAGGCTGGGAGGGGAGATTTGTTTTTAAAAAATGTTTATACAAAAGAACCTGGTGGAAGCAGAAAAAGGAGCTCTTAAAAGATTCAACTAGCCTCCATGCATACTACCTAAGACGCTGTAGCAAACAGTAAGGAACGTGGTGTTCCATAGTAACCTGAGTCGGTGTGTAAATGGGTAAAATATAGAGAAGAGTTGTGTATATTTTGGAGTAATCACTGCTATTATTAAGTCTATGCTAGTTTCTCTCTTTCCATAGCTCCAGATAGTGGCTCTTGCTGTGTTTGTACTATTTCTGCCACTAAGTAAACTGAGAGGTTCAAAGGATTTGAACCAAGTCTTTTTAAGGTTCAACACCTGCTCTCCCCTACTGCACAATGACACCTACCCGCATTTCTGGACTGAATTATGCTGGTTGTTCTGCTTGTATAAATCAGTAGGATCATTATCCATTTCATCTCTTCACTTTGTATACATATTGTCTACACAGTGAAAAACACAAGATTAAAAAATAGTTAACTTGCTGATTTGGGCCATGTAAATCATCGGTCTGGATATCCCACATTGTTGATCTGAAGAGCTAAACCTTGCAGAATACTGAGTAGAAACTAGCTCCACCTCCCCTCACCCAATATATAATATCGTACTTGAATGCATACAACTTTCTCAGGTTAATACATGTTAGTAAAAGCAAAATGTTGATATTTTGAGGGGATGCATTATTATATTAAATGCCTGATTTCATTGTACAAGTTCTGCTTAAACATATTCACTCAAGTTCTTAGAAAGTGCTTATACTTGTGTCTGTGTTTCTGAGACATTCTGTATATGTTGATCAATCTTTGTGGCAGAAAACTGGCAGATTAAATGGCCAAAGTCTCTTTATCTTATATTTCTTTACTCTAACTGATAGATGTGTTTTATCCAGCCATGCTTTTTTTCATTTCAGGGAAAAAAGATACATCTTTAGAGAAATGAACTAAGGCCATTTCTTTCTTTTAAATACTATTTTATTGATTTTGGAGAGAAAGAGAGAGATAGAAATGTCAATGCTGAGAGAGAATCATTGATTGGCTGCCTCCTGCATGCCTTCTGGGTATTGAGCCTGCAACCAGGGCATGTGCCCCGACTAGGAATCGAACTCTGATCTCCTGGATCATAGGTTGATGTTCAACCACTGAGCCATGCTGTCTGGGCTTAGACCATTTTTTTTCTCTTTAGCTTAGATATAATTGTTTCTGGTATAGGAATACAACCAGGCATAGTTTTCATCTGACTTAGAGAATTCTTGGTGGGTGAAGCCAGGTTGAAGTCACTTCATATAAGCAGGAGGACTCTTTATGAGTGTCTTGGAAGAACGGAGATACCAGAAACTGGGAGAAAGGTAATAGGTTTGGAAGAGCAGGCAAAGGCTCATCAAGATACATGCCTCTCTGCCAACTCTAGACAAATGTGTCTTCTACCATAGACTCTAACATTCACGTGATTTAACTCAGAATTGTCAAAGGTCCACCAAATAATGCTTTAGAGTTTTAAGAATTTCAGCATTGAATTTGGTGAAATATGGACAATTTGGACTGGCAACTTGTCCTTTCTAATTTCCACCATGCCCCTTCTTTTTTATGAGATGCTTGCCATGGAAAAGTTAAGAGACTTTCTGGGACAGGCTAAGAGATTCATAAAGGTGGTAGTGGTTACTATGAATATTTTGGCTCTGTTTATGCATTTGTCTGTGTAACATGCTTTTTATGTAGTGTTAAGAATTGAAGAATATCATTTTAGCTGAACATCTTCACTTTGGTTGTACTTTTAAAAACCAACCAATGGTGGACTACAAATAATTTCTTGTGAAATTAATGAACGTTTCAGGTATTTGATAGGAGCTGCATAATTTCCTAAATCCATTTACTTATTGGATAAATATTTTTGACACTGAATAGAAAATAAGTTAGGTACAGTTCCCCCCCCCCAACCAAAAAAAAAGACCCTAATTTGTTGAGTGGTATCATGAGTACTATAATCAAGTGAATAGGAAAAGGACATCATTTACTATTGGGAGAGGGAAAACTTCCTAGAAAAAAGAAGCATTTGCTCCATATTTTAAAGACTGAATAAGCAAGTATGACAATTTTCTAGACTCACAGTTTCATGAGACAACACTTAGGTGGTGTGTTGGCATGACCGGAAGATCAAGCTTAGAAAGCTCTGCCCCACTTCCCATTCCGAGCCTGAGACTATGGATGGGGTCTAGCAGGTGGCATGTCAACTGCCACAGGGTTAACCTTCTTTGAGCACATGGCATGTATTTCATGACCTTCACAACAAAAGCCACATTAAATGATTAATATTTTAATACGAGGTTTAACCCTGAAGATGAGGCCCATAAACTAGTACTTTTAAAATGATTCTTGACTTCTCAAAAGATTTGTGGTTTCAGAAATATTAAATTAGGTCCCGCCACACTTGAGTAAAGTGGTTTTGTTTTTTGAGAACTTTCACATACATTCAGTTCGAGAAGGGAAGTGGTTCTACACGACTTAGAGCAATTCCATGCTCTACCATTTTCCAGCAGTTACTCCTGCTCCGTTGAGGTAATCCTCTTCAAGTTTTCAGCAGTTTTCTTTTATTCTGTTCTAATGTATTTATTCAAACCTGTTTTATTGTTCAATTGTAGAAATCATTTACTGGCATCCAATAATAGAAGACAAAGATTTTCTTTCAAATTATATTCATGTGCTGACTTTCCACACCCATTTTTCCAACATAGTTCAATCACAATCTTAACTTAATCAATATTCAATATTACCCATATGATTGTGCAAATATCACTTATAGTTGAATGTGCCATATACTGTGATTACACTTCCTTCCAGCATACAATTTGGCTTGGTTCTTGATGACACAACTCACAATTTAATGTTTTAATTCTGTCTGGTCTGCTAAAATTTCCATATGCTTTCAGACTACTAAAATTTTGTTGACTCCTGTCATCTGCTGTTGTCTCCTCTCCCATTCCTTTTAACCTTGAGGGGTTTTGCTTGGGTGAGGAGCTAGAGATAAAGGGGCATCTTTGATATGCTATGTTTAACAAAAGTAGGATAGGGTTTTGCATGTGGGGCCACTGAAAAAGAAGGAGGGGAATTTTAAATGAAATGTTTCATCTCAGAGGAAAAGCAGGTGTTGAAGCAGAGCAGAGTTTAAACTACTTGTCAGAGATAGTAAGTAACACAGATAAAGTGCATGCATCGAGGAGGAATAGAAAGGTGTCATTGTCCTTATGAACATTCTATTTGTAAAAGTGGGAGAGAAGGAGTGTTTACAGTAAAAAGACAGGTCTTAGCCTGGGGGTTAAAAGGAAACTTGCAAATACTTTCAAAGAATTATCTAAAGGTGATTCATGCCTAACAACCAAAGTAGAGTCCAGCCTCTTTGAAACTTAAGTGCATAGAAATGTGAGAAGCAAGAAAGGATAAAGTTATTTGCAAAACTCAACTCATAAATCTTGAGAGTATGATACTATGGTAGAGCTACCCTTTGGAAGAACAATCAGGCAGCTATAGGTAAAATATATTAGAACAGAATGGTTATAGAGGTAGGATGAGAAGGTAGGATGCCGTGATAGCAAGAGTAGAAATAAGATAAAGGAAAATATAAAGCAGCTTACTGAGAGTTGGTGTGGAAAAATGAGGCAAATGTGAGGAAAGAGATAGAAAAATATACTCTACTAATTGCCAAATACAAAAACAGTAACAGGTGTAAAGTACAGCACAGACAATATAGTCAATAATATTGTAATAACTGTATATGGTATCAGATGGGTACTAGATTTATCAAAGTGACTGCTTCTTAAGTTATATAAAAGCCTAATCACTGCCCAGATAGTGTGGCTCAGTGTTTGACCATCAACCTATGAACCAGGGGATCACAGTTTGATTCCCAGTCAGGGCATATGCCCAGGTTGCAGGCTCAATCCCCAGTAGGGGTGTGTAGTAGGCAGCTGATAAATGATTCTCTCTCATCATTGATGTTTCTATCCCTTTCTCTCTCTGTGAAATCAATAAAAACATATTTTTAAAAATGTCTAATTACTATGCTGTACACCTGAAACTAATATAATATTTTATGTTAGCTGTAATTGGGAAAAAAATTTTAAAACACACACATACTCTAGAACAGTTGGAAGAGGTAACAGAAGTACTCAAAGGCCAGTCATTCAAATTTGGATAACTACATTAGTGATGGTTCCATTAACAGAAATGGAGAAGTTATTAGAAGCAGAAACTAGAGAGGAAATGAGTTGTTTGTGAATATAATAAATTTGAGTTCCATAGGAAACCATTGGAAAATATCCAAGATACTATTGGAAATGTGGATTTAATTTTAGAAAAAATATCAGGGTTGAGAGAGAGAGAGAGAGAGAGAGAGAGAGAGAGACAGAGAGAGAGAGAGACAGAGAGAGAGAGAGACAGAGAGAGAGAGAGAGAGACCTGTAATAAAAATAAGAAGTCAGTAAATCACTAAGCCCCCTTTTTAACTCAAGTGACCCCCAACCCCCAAACTAAAACCACATCAATGAAAAAAGTGGTGTTGCTTTATATTGTGGTTATTGCTCCTTATCTCAACATCATCTATTCCTTTTAGTAGCTCTGATACCATTGCCAAACCTTTATAATAGAGACTATCACTTAACTGAGGTAAGATACTTCATTTCCTTGTGCCTATCTCCTCACAATACAATGAGAATAGTAACAGCACTTATCCCAATAGGTTGTTGTAAGAATTAAATGAGTTAATATTTGTAAAGTGCTTAGAACCACATGAAGCAGGTGGGAAGTCCCAAGTGGGTATTATAGCTCTTTTGCATTTTTCTTTCACTTTTGTCATTGATGAGGTGATGTGTCATACTTTTTTCTGTAATCTTTGCATTATTATCACATTGGGTGGTCAATGCTCACTGTAGTGAATCTTAGGTTGACAAATAATTATCAGTGCCATTTTCCTATTTGGAGCATTTTGCCAGACATCACAAAGTAAATCAGTAGAAAATTAAGGTCTTGTGATTTCAGATTCATTCTCCTTTCCCACAAATATTAGGTTATTCTATAAATTTTGCTAATTTAGTCCCCCAAATGTATTTGTCATTCATGCTACCTGCCCACTGTAAGATACCCTGCTGATTGTAGATACACGGGATCCAAATGAATGGAAACTCAACCATAGAGTATGCCTCCATGATCATTGAGGGAGGAAAAAGAGGCTTCCGTACCCATTTCATTGGCCAAAGCTAATTGGCCCCACCTAACTTACACTAGACAGAGAATGTGAATTTGTACCTTCTATCCTCAGGAGAGGAGTGCCAGAATATTTTTAAGGAGTTCTAATTATAATCCAACTATGGACAAACACACAGGATGCAAACTATTTTATGTATGATTCCAGAACCTCCACTCTTGATCATCATATGAAACTGCGTCCCAAATTCTGTTATAATTTTGAGATACAAAGAAGTACAGCTGCCAGATTTAACAAATAAAACATCAAGGTAAATTTTAGATTTCAGATACAGATCTTTTTTTAGTATAAGAATATCCCCATGCAATCATTGAGACACATTTATACCCAGTTACTTGCTATTTATCTGGAATTCAAATTTAACTGGATGCTCTCCCCTGTTTTGTGGCAATCCTAGAGAAGAGCTTTACAGATCTAAAATCTAGTAGGAAATAGCTGAACTCTTTTGGATGGACAACCATACAATAACAGAGATAAGTGTAAGGTTAGATTATAATTGCAAGTCTTTTCCTGAAGGTTAGCAGAAAGCTTCTTCAGGGAAAAATAGGGAAGATGATTGCAAAGTAACAATTATGCCTTTTCCCTAACGTATCTTCCTCTCACACCAAAGGTAGTTCCATGCTCTCCTGTAGAAAACCATAGAAATCAGTGGCTTCTTGGGCATAACAAGAAAAAAAAAGCCAGGAGTAGTAAGGGTAGGGCCACAGATAAGATGTGAAACAGTCTATTTTGTTTTAGAAAACGAGAAGAGATTTTAGGACTTGGCGTTGCTGAGGGGAAAAGACTAGGCATAAACAATGAGATTGTCCTTTCTTTAGAATGCCTGCACTCATTAGTTTGTTCACTGTACATAGTTTAGAGGCATTCCTACTTGATTAGACTGAGTTCAGAGCAGAACATCAAAAGTAATTAAAATTGGGAAGTATTCCTAATAAGGAAAGGCAAAAAGAACTGAAATAGGTTGAAAGGAGAGACTCTAGTTTTTAGGCAAATGAAGGCACATCTAATTTAGTAAACAACACCACCCCTGGGCCACATGGGAGTGTGGCTCATGACAGAACATAATGGTGACTTATTTATTGGGTAAACATTACAGATAGACTCCTACCACACACACACACACAATTGGGAACATAAGGACCAGGGCAGATAACACGTTTTTGGGCCTGGTTCCTGGACATTCCATTGGTTACAGGGAAAGAGATCAGACACCTATCCAAACTCTTCCCAACTCTTTGAACATATAATGTTATAAAATTGAACTCAATCCCTTTACACTATATGGAGCGTCTCATTCTTAAGAAAAACTATTACAACTCTCCTTGTTTTAAAGATAGTTACTTATCTGCCTTTCCCCCTAAAAAGATTCCAAGCTTTCTGGGGGTAAGGATTGGGCTGTGTTTATATTTACCTTGTTTCTAACCTACATGGAGCTTCCTTTGCTTATCGGTTCCACAGCAAATGCTTCTGAATTGAGCTGGGTCCTTGGCAGCAGTCCCCAAGATCCAGATGCAGAGCATTTGCTGCCATTCCAGCTGGAAGCCAGCTTCAGAAAAGTCAGATCTCCTTTCCTCCAGGAACCTGTGATCTATGCGGGGGAAACGCTCACAATGGTCTTGAACATGACTTGCCAACAGATGAAAAGAAATCCAGTGCCAATAAATACAGTCCATGTGTTCCATAAATGTTGATGGAGTGCTGATAGGTGAGTTTGGAAATCACTTCACTTTGGACGTTAGCTAAAAACTTTCAAAGCTTCTGTGGAGTCCCTAAATCCAGTAGGACACTGGGGCTAGATTAGAGTTTGTGGGCACTGCTACTGTCTCTCTCCCTCACTGGCCTAACAACGTGGCCTCTGACACAGTGGTCCATGGAGCCCCCTGCCTGTAATCCTCTTTGGAAACATAAACTTTGGGAAGGAAAACCGCTGAAATCACAGAGTGCCATGATCCCGTTCACTCCACAGAAATGGCTCAAGCTCTGCTCTGGGCCTGCCACACATCATTGTCATTGTCTTTGTGGAGTTCACAGGCAAGGGGAATGGGTAGAATGAGGGAAAGGGGGGGTGGGCATTGGGAGGGCACTCGAATACAGTACCAGAACTTGTTCAGTGCTAGAATCTATGGATTGACACAGACTCTGAGGTGAGTAGGTGAAACTTGTATTGGAGGAACTAAAGCAACATCATGTGATTAAAACCTAAACAAACCTCTCTTAACCTAATTTCATTCATTAATTGATCCAATGGTTTATTTATTCATGCAAACTTTTATTTTACAAGGAACACAGCTAAGCACTATATGAAATACATGAATGAATGGCTTGTCAGTCATGACCTTGAGGAGCTGATTCTCTAGTAGGGGAGAAAGGCATGTGAATACTTTTATCTAAATCAGCATGGAGAGATGAAGGAGCATGGGAGAGACACACAGGCATCCAGGGAGCAGCTGTGTGCTCTTCTACCTAGGCAGAGTCTCTGTAGAGATGGTGATCTTTGACCTGAACCCTGGGCTCACTTCTTGGTGTATTTGAAAACATAGACAGGAAGCTACTTCAAGCAGAGGATACAAAGATGAGCAAAGGCAAGGAGGTTAGAAATCTCAGGTATGTGAATAAGTTTCTCCTTTCATTTGTCCCTGGGAGGAGAAGGAGACAGAGGAAGTGATAGCATGCAAAGCAGAGGGACTGTGGATGTTGAAGAGGCTGTGACAAAAGGGCTGGGAGCATGGAGAGCAAACTGTGTCTACTTAGCCAGTTTGCCAAAGGCCAACTCTGCTTAAGAATCTGAAGAGAAAACTGAGATTATTTATGTTCTACCACGAGCAATACATCCGAGGCCAAGAGGAGCTGAGAGTTATTGAGCTAGTTCAAAGCAATCTCGATTATTGAAAATGAATGAAATTGAATTCCACTTCCTACAGAGTCATTTATTGAGACACAAAAGCAATTAATATTGGAAATAAAATAATTGTGAACTTCTGAACTAAATTACCATGCAGATATAATGTACTGTCTCATCAGTCTTTAAATACTTCATGTATTAGAAAATCATAACACCAGTCTGTGAACCAGGGTCCTCTACATCATTAGCATTTATTCATTCTGCTTTGGCCAGAAGGGGATTCTCAAGAGTAGTAAATTAAAAACCAAGGGTTCAGAAATATAATTCCAAATATGAAATTCACAACCATGTGGAGGTTTGGGCTTTTAGCTTGTAAATTAATTCTTTCATTTGGTAACATATTTTAAAAGCCCAGAGTGTAATGTGTCTCATAGTTCATTGACAGCAACAGGAACTTTTGCATTTTATTGAAAATTTGACATTGAAAATGTGAGCACCTGTTGCCAGGTACCATGCATGCATTTGATGGATGAGTGTGCCCTCAACCTCAAGCATCCTGGTGTAACTGATTTATGTACTGAGAGATGTTACATATCTTGTAACCCATTCAAGTCCCAACTTACATCACTTTGTTTTATGAAAACGTTACAAGGTCTGTAGAAGGATTGGTCACCCATTATACTTATTTCTTTCCATTTTGGGAAATGAGCTAGCTGTCTTTAAGAAGGGAACCAATGTAGAGCTTATGATGAGTATTGGAAGAAAGAATTAGGAATATTTGGGAGGGTGAGAGTGGAAAGAAAAGGAGGCTAGTAAAGGGACAATATCAGGTATCCTGGAGAGTAACATAGGCCCTCTCATACTGTGGAGCTCTGGAATTAGTATAGGACATGCCCGGAGCATTGCAATCAGGAGCGAAGGAGCTGGTATATTTATTCTTCTGAGATCTGATACTTCACTCACCAAGAATCAGAGTTTGACTATTCAGAGAGAAAGCACATTGGGTGTTAATGTGTGGGAAGATGGGAAAGGGGTCTGAGGAGATGTGGACAGTGTCCTGGCAGCATCTGCCACATCAGCCATATCAGATAATCCGTGATTATCATCAGATGTGGACAGATAGTTTAATCTTACCAGATCATGGTGATAGCAAAAAATTTACTCTCATCATTCTGAGAAATATGCCTAATTCTTGGCAGTCTCCATTCAGATCTGGACATGCATGGAGAGCTTTCAGAGAGGCCAAGAAGTCAATTTCCTTGTGATCCCAGGCTGGTGACACATGCTAGGCACTCTATTAAGTTAGGAAAACAAAGTAGGAGAGGCACAGTAGATAATGTCATTGTGAGAAAGCTTCCAAGCCACTGGGCATAAGGCAGTAGGGAAGAGGGGGTCTCTGAAGAGCCAGAGATACATCCATCTGAAAGAGTACTGGCTCAAAAATATGTTTGAGTGCACAATTTGACTGACCTTTTTACAACATTGAATGTCTAAAATAAATGACCTTCATATTAACATAAATATGGTTTGGGCATTGATTGAAAACTTTCCAGAATATAGAAAGGGAGAATAATGTTAAATTCTCTAGAGTCCCGCCATCTGTTTAATGGTTGGGACTCTGCCTCAGAGAAATAGGTGCTTGTAGTATAGTAGTAGGTTCCATTGTAATATATAGCATATACCTGATGATTTCTTTATTACATATATGTATCCCAGGGAAGATAAATTAAACCCTTATTTTGAATGAGAGTTTGCCATCAGGATTTTGGGAGGAAATAATTCCCTTAAGTATTCAATAAAACATAACGTTGTCTGTCTTTACATATGAAATAAAACGTTGTCTCAATGCAATCCTTCCTTTGCCCCTCCTTAGAATCATTAGAGGGGGGGAAATCTCTTTAATGACCAATACCCAACTAATGTCCATGTCAATTGATTGAATGTCGCACTAATCCACAAGCCTTGAAGTAAACCATACTATGAGTGTATGAGCCTTCATTGTTAGGTCTTTACAAAGTTATATTTTATAGTGGCACTCCTTTTTATTAATCCCAGGTGCCATGACATTGTTGGGGTTTTCACAGTGATTCACCATCTATGATCAGGCAGATAATTGAAATTCTAGTTTCTAACCTTTGGACTAACTACGAAAGGTCCCTGGACTACATTGAAACATTATAAATCTTTCTGCTGGAAATTCCATGCTTTTGCATTCAATGTGCAAACTAGGTCCTATTGGCAGTTATAAACCAGCAGGGAATAGACATTTTAGCAACCTTTTGCAATAAGCACTCTTGTGTGCTGACTCTGACTTAAGATGTTCCATTGTTAAGGAACTTATGGTTATCTCCACAACTTTTCAAATTATGTTGGAGAATGGGAGTTGGGTTTTGATATCCCACTTATTTTTCATTTCTTAAGATTTAAAACAAAAATACTTACCTAAAGACTAAATTTTAAATACTTAATCTCTTTGAAAAATTATAAGCAAAAATAAGTACTTACAATAAAACTTCAATTAATCTAGGTTGGCTTGCTACACTGACTGAATTTGCCAGGTAGTTGAGTAACTTTCCACTTCACTTTTTGCTTTGAAGACTTGGCATCGGAAGGGCTTACTCATTTCTAGATCCTATGGGATGAAAGCAGCTTCAAAGTAAAAAATAAGGACTTCTTTTGTTTCAGTTTCTTGACCTTGGAATTATATTTGTGCTTGCTTTTATATTTTAAGAAGATGATGACCTTTTGTTTACTCAGACTCACTAGAGGAAGACTATCCAAAATGATGGAGAAAGCTAAACTATCAATAATTTAAAAAGAAACAGCTGAGACCGGTTTGCTCAATGGATAGAGCATTGGCCTGCAGACTGAAAGGTCCCGGGTTCGATTCTGGTCAAGGGCATGTACCTTGGTTGCGGGCACATCCCCAGTAGGGGGTGTGCAAGAGGCAGCTGATCAATGATTCTCTCTCACTGATGTTTCTAACTCTCTCTCCCTCTCTCTCTCCCTCTGTAAAAAATCAATAAAACATATTTTTAAAAGAAATAGAATATTTTTTACTATGAACAATATCTTAACTATAGGCAATATTTTTACTATGAAGCGTGATCATTTAAGTTGTTTTAAAAGGGCTCTTAGAGAAATTGAATGATTGCTTAGATAAGAATGATTTATAAAAAGTTGTTTTGTCTTTATTTTTTAATGTTTTTCTTACACTATTAATTTGCTTTGGAAGCCTGTCTTTATCAGTGATACAAAGATACACTTCTGAACAATTAGCATTATAGTTACATGTGTGTTTTTTTCTGAGTTAAACTATTCCTCTTTGACACCATTCAAACCAGTGTTTAATTATGCACTTCCACTTTGCTCAGGTGGTAAAAAATGTCTTTACAGCATGAACTTCCTACCCATTAACATTCACCTAAAGGACACTGGGGTACCATTTGTTTAATTACATTTGGAGTTCAAAATTTTGATTATGGCTGATTTATCAGAGGTAATCTCTTAAAGGCATAAAATTAAATAATGGACAATGCAGGTAAAGAAGATTAACTTTCCCTAAATCATCAAGATTGTCTTGTTTTTTATAAGCATACTGGATGTTGATATAGTACACTTGGCTTTTGTGTTGGGTAGTCTGTGTAAACTCCAAGTGGTTAGGTTCAGGGAATTTTATGCCAACCTTGGGTCTTATAGCTTACAGGAACAAACTTACTGGTCTAATGACTTTTGATTTTAAAATGTTATAAGACTTCACTAGTTTTTTCTTTCATCTAGTCTATTGAACTATTTAATGTATCTATGCTAAGTGAAGCACAAAGGTAAAATTCCTGTTCTCATGGAGTGTACAAGTTGAGTGGGTGAGCAAATCCAAATAAGAAGTTAATAAATACAATTATTACAAGTTGTTTTAAAAAATGCTTGGAAATTAAAGACCTAGTGTCCTAAGACAGAGAATGAGAGGGTGTGAAGTGATAAGTGACTAAATTTATTTTAGAACTATATTTGTTATTCTAGACACTTAAGTTATTTTTAGAAGTATAATTTACTGCTCCTAAATAGTTCTCATGATAATATAATATGTGATCAATGCAGAAAACATGAAAATTACCAAAAAATCCATCTATAATTTTTTTTTTTTTTTTTTTTTTTTTTTTTTTTTTTTTTTTTTTTTTTTTTTTTTACCAAGAGGTAACCAGTATTAACATTCTGGCAAACATTGCCCACTTTCTGACTTATATATAAATATACATATGCATTTTTTAAAAATATATTTTATTGATTTTGTACAGAGAGGAAGGGAGAGAGATAGAGAGTTAGAAACATCGATGAGAGAGAGTCATCGATCAGCTGCCTCTTGCACACCCCCTACTGGGGATATGCCCGCAACCAAGGTACATGCCCTTGACTGGAATCGAACCTGGGCCCTTCAGACCCCAAGCCGACGCTCTATCCATTGAGCCAAACCAGTCTCGGCTACATATGCATTTTTACAAGTAATAAAATCTTATTCCACACATTATTATATAACCATTTTCTACTTTTTAGAATGAACATTTCTCCCAGGACATTTTACATTATTTTACATTATAATTTTAATGGCTGTATATAATTACAGTTATGTCTTTACCAATCCACCATTTGAGTACATTTCAGTTGTTTACAGTTTTTCACTTATATAAAGAGTGGGATGTCTATCCTTTTTCTTATTTTTAATTATTTCCTTAGGGAACACTCCTAAAAGTAGAATTGCTTGGTTTAACTCCTGAGGTTTTGAATATAGAAGGAGTATCTATGAAAAACAAAAACTAACAAACAAAAAAACACACCCCATATTAAATACTTTCACTAGCTAGAATCATGTCCCCTCTCTCCATATATCACTTTTATTAGGTTATTTTTTTCATTTTTAACTTTTGTCATTTCAATAGTCACCAAATGACAACAATACCTATTCTATTTTTTTTATTTTATGTGAAATTTGAATTTACATATAATAATGTTTTAAGATTTGCAATTTCTTTTAAAGTAAAACTAGGAACAAAATAAAATGTAGAGTAAATGGGAACTTTTAGAACATGAGCATTCTGAAGACAAAATTGAAGGGGATGCTCTTTACAAAAGCAAGTCAACAAGTTACAACTAAGAACATAAGTAATAGAATGGGAACAACAACTACAACAAAAATGTCCTGTGTAGTGAAAACAAACTTGGAATCAAGATCAGGAGTGTTTGTCCCATGAATCAGTTTGCTGAAAATTTCTGATGAGCAATTTATTTTTAAATTAAATTATGAAAATTGATAGTATGTTAGAATTTCTGAGATTATTCTTTTGAAAGAGATTGTAGTGCACCAATGAGAAAAATAGGTTGTCTATGAAGACTGCATTCCAATAGAAATGATAAATGGAAAATTTTAATTTGTAAGTCACCTAACAAACATTTACCCCTATGACAGTTAATTAGCAAATTAAATAATACTAAGAAAATTTAGTGGCTGTATTAAATACAGTAACAGAATGTAGAATTAAAATGAATTTGGAAGATTGTCTAAAACTCAGCTCCTAATTTACAGGTAAAAGAGAGTACTGCAGAGATGAAGTGATTTATCCAAGGATCCGTATGTGGTGAGTAAAGAAAAAAGAAATAAACAAATTTGAAAAATTAACATAATGAATATCCTGAACGGAGATAGAAAAGAGCTGGGTTTAAGTTTCCATGATAGCTTTGGGGACAAATGCAGAATTTTTGTACTCGCACAGATGAAGCACTTGAGCAAGAAAAATTTGATCAAATTTATTGTTACCTCAACAAGACAAATTTATTATATATCATGTAGATTCCCTTAAAAGGCACTTTTTCATATTGTTTGCAAAGATTGAGTAGACATGACTTTACCAAAATAGTCCTGAGATTTTCTGAGAAAAGATTAACATGCTTGGTATGGAACTTTTGCAATAAAGAAAACACTATAGTTTAATTCATAGTGATTTAAGAAGATGGGAAATTTTTTGAGATCGGAAATCCAATTATAGTGAAAGTAAAATTTCATTTACCCATCATTTCCTCCAATATTCATTATACTTTTTATTGGGAATATAAGTATGTACAAAGAGTAGCAAAAACATTTTAAAGTGTATTAGGACAAAATAAGGAATTAATGTAATGCTACTTAACTATAAATTTCTCATATTATAATCATATTTTAATTTAACCTTCAAGTGAACCTATTGGGTAAGTTCAATTGGTTGTCTTAAAACAGAATTCCTATAGCAGTTCCAAATAACTGTTTTGCTTTTTCTAATTTATTTGGAATTTAATGTATTTATTAATGACTTGATAAATTTATTTTCTATTCTACTTGGTGTGGTTATATATTCAGTTTTAATATTTGAACACATCTTCTTTCTGTTTGGTTTTGCTTAGTGGCTTTCCTTAATTATTAGCTAGCTTTTCATCCAAATTTAAATGGAAAGTGATATAATTTAATTAACTTACTGTTAAAGTTTAACACCAATATATTGATTCATTTAATTTTATATTCCAGAAATCAAAGCATTTCATACTAATTAAATGTTGCTAATAATGATTATGGCATACACGTTAGTTTAAAAAGTGATTCATGTTGTTTTGTTCATTTGTGGAATGAACAAAATATGAATATGAATATGGGCAAGATTTTTTTGAAAATGAAATCCTTGTCGAATCTGATAAGCAGTGCATATTTAATAAAGCTTAAGTAACTAAAACATCTTGGCACTAGTTTAGGAATACAGAGATCAGTGAAACAGAATAGGCTCTAGAAAGATATCTATGTATATGGATTTAATATTGGATAGAAATAGCATTTCAACATAATAGCAAAATAATGGTACAGTTAAGAAGTAGTAAAGAAGAAAAAGAGACAACATAAAAATGTTTTTATGGAAAAAGACAAAATTAAAGCTTTTTTGTTCCAGCAAATAAGGAACATATACATATGGACACATCCATAAGAACAGAGTAAATAATTCAGTGGAGAAATAGGCAAATGGTATTTTTATAAGAAGAATCAATGACTAGTAAATAAAACTTAAAAATTGTTCAAGTGTACTAAATACTTAAATACAGGTTAAAAATGGATTCTGTGATTTAGAATGGATAACATCAAACAATGGTGAGGCCATAGGGACATATGTACTCTTCATTATAGGCGGGGATATAAATGAAATAACTTTTCTTGGAATAAAATTGACCAATTTTTACTAAAATTCCAATTATAAGCACTGTTTGACCCAATTACCTAACTTCTCAGAAAATATTCTATGAGGTTATTAAAATTCATAAGCTATATGTTTAAGATGTTCATTGTGCTTTGTTTGTGACGGAAGAAATAAAATAGAGAACTGGTTAAATAATTCATAGGAATTCATTATAAGAAAATCTATATGTTTTATTAAAATCCAATAAATCTATGTCAGATGATATGACAATATGCCAACGGTGATTGAGAAATGCAAGTTATATGTTTTTGTTAAAAAATAACACTGTAATTAAAAAACAACAACAACAACAAAAACTAGAGGCCCAGTGCATGAAATTCATGCACTGGTAGGGTCCATAGGCTTGGCCAGTGATCAGGGCTGATTGCAGCCTTCTGGTTGCCAGCCAGAACCTTCATTCCCTGGCTGCCAGCTGCTGGCCAAAGCCTTCCCTCATTCCACGCTGCCCCCTGGTGGTCAGTGCATGTCATAGTGAGCATTTGAACTCCCTGTCTCCTGGTCAAACTCCCGAGGGGACACTTTGCATATAGCCTTTTATGAATATAGATACTTGTCTCTGGATTTAGAATTGGAAGAGTGGGTAGGTTATCTATTTTATCCTCTATTATTTTAATGCATTCTAATTATAGGTACTTTTTACTTATTATTTGATTTTGAAATATATAATTAGTATCTAAACATGGAAAAAACAGAAAAGTGAAAGTAGAACAATAAAAATAGTAGACAAGGAATATTTTATTCTTGTGCTATCTGACTACAAAATTATTTTGTTATATAAACTCAAAATAAAGTATTCATCAAAAGTGCATATTTTCCAGAAATTATATTCCTAAGTATATACACAAGAAAAATGAAAATAGACGTCTGCACAGAAGTTATATTACTCATAATATCCAAAGTGTGGAAACAACCCAGATTTTTACCAACTGATGAAGAGATAAATAAAATGTGGTATAGCCATGTAATGAAATATTACTTAATAAAAATAAATAATGTACCAATATGCACTACAACCTGGCTAAATCTTATAAACACTATGTTAAATGCAAGTAGCTATTCCCAAAGGACATAAGTTATTTCACTAATATAAAATGTTTAAGATATGTACCTACAGAGATAATAAACAGATTATTGATTGCCTAAGGTGGGCTGGGAAAGACAAGATAAAGAGTTATTGCTATTGGGATTTCTTTTGGGGAGATAAAAATTTCTAAAATTAGGTCATGCTGATGCTTGTACAACTCTGAATATACTACAACCATTGAATTATACACTTTAAATAGATGAATTTTATGGTGTATGAATTATCTATAATAATAAAAGCACAATATGCTAATTAGACCGGACATCCTTCCAGATGAAGCCAGGACTGCAAGGGAAGCCCAGGCCTCAGGTGCCTGCTGGTGGCTGGAGGGAAGCCGGTGCCAGCAGCTGGGGGAAGGAAGGCCTATTCTTGCACAAATTCCATGCATTGGGCCTCCAGTATCTCAATAAAGATTCTTAAAATACATATTTTCAACACTAGAAATAAGGATCCTTTGGGACATGCAATTCATAGAGTCCATGGAACTTTCCTTTGGATTTTTAGACAACAAAACAAGAGCAGTGTAAATTAGGGCAATTTCTGAGATGGCTTCTTAGAGACAGGGAGTAATAAAGATTACCATTACTTTAGTAGTCTGGAGTTGAGTCTGAAAATGTAACATACCCTTTTAGTAGTTATGCAAGTTTTCCTAGCAAATAGGATCTACACCAATGGTGGTACGAGTGATGATTTAAATAATATTAAATTATATAGTGTAGTGAGGAAATTCATTTATTCCCCTTACAACTTTGAATTATCTTGGTAACAGGTTATTTGATGGTTTCCCATTGTTTATTTTTAAGAGACCAGCCTGAGACAGCACTGTCCTTAGGCCACCCCATCTAACAGGGCTCATTCACACTGTTTATTTTCATCCTTTTTATTTTTATAATTTATTGTTTATTTGAGTTAAGTGAAGCTGATTTATCACTTTTAGAGCATTATTACTTGCCCAATAGAAACACATTTATTCAAGTACAACACATACAAAATGTGCTGACCTAAATAAAAATAATAAGAATGAAATTTGTTTGTCTAGTTAGGCAAAATTCATGCTGGTGGAATGTGAATAACTGAAATTTAAGAAGAACTTACAGACTATAGCAGCCATACAATTTTGGCACTTCAGGGACCTGTAGACCTTATGGTTCAAGACATTTGTTTGACAAATGAGGTAACATAGACCATAGATGGTTGGGGCTTTGAACAGACCCAGTTTTAAGATAAGAGAAGCACCGGTAAGTCCTTTTACACCACACCACTAACAGGAAATCCCAGGAGGTGTGGTTTAGCTCAGCTGAACCAGAATTTATTCATCTGTGATTAAGGGAGACTCATTAGTCAATACTGTGATCACCAAATGCCAAGTTACAATCTCCCCATTTTTGGTTGCAGTTGAGTGTTCTTGTACTTTTGTTGTCAGGGACAGACAAAGAGTAGAGAGAAGGGATTAGGAAAAGACAGGGGGGTGGGGAGCCGACCTATCCTGCCTTTTTGTAAAATGCCAAACCTAATTTCAATGATTGCTTTAGTGATATAATGATAACCAAGATTCAAGCAAGCAAGAGCCCACTTTAGGATATGAGAGCTGAAATTTTAGATTTCATTATAAGATTGCCATTTCAACAAAATAGTAATATGATGGCAATGGATTTTCATTTTTTTCTCCATTTCTGTTGAAACAGTCTCATAAATATCCTTAGATACAAAGGAGATCTCTCCATTTTGCAAGAGCTCGCGAGCTCTATTTTATCCTATGCTGATTTATCTCCAAAATATCTTTTTGATGTACAGCTTCAATATTCTTGCCAATGTCCGTGACATCAGCAATCGAAAATGGCATTATTTTTAGGGTTATTTTATTTTTACATATAGTTGTAGGTTATCAGAAAAAGTGCAGGGTACTCCTGCTTTGTGCTCACTCACTGAAACATCTCCCTACTAAAATTAGGTCATGCTGATTAGTATGGGAGTTTATGGCTCATGTAGATAATTTTTCCAAGAGGGGGAGCAAGTAGTGTCCATGAAAAAAGACAACTTTACCTAGTGCTACTGGGTAAAATGAACCTAAGGCACTAGTACCTTTACCTATTAATATTTCTTATACTAGGAGAAAGTGTTTTTCCAAATTATATTTTAGGAAACAGGTTCTCAGGCCACATACATAGAAAGTGACCGAGCTCTGCAATCTCTCTAACTCTTAACATTCCCAGGTCCACAAACTGAACTTCAGACCACATTCATGTGGGTCAGCCTTCCCAGGCCTCAGAAATGAATATTTTACCCAATGAGGCCGTTAGCTGCACAGATAGTGATAAAATGTCATGATCAATGAGGTTCATTTAGTGGAAGAACGGAAGAAAGCATAAATTGGTGAGGTGCACTTGATTTTAACTAATCTTCTAAGCACTTTTCCCTTTTTCCCATTTCTAGAGTTCAAGCCTACATTTCTGTGAAATCTCTTTAAATTATTATTTTAGTTATTAAAGTCCCTCTTAAAGAATCTAAAATTCATCTGGTTTGCATATAATTCCTTTCTATGTCAAATAGTGCTTTAGTAAAACTTTAACTCTGAAATCTTGGCATTAAAGAATTAGTTATTGGCTTAATAATTATGCTTTTCTTCTAGATAGTCAATATAAAAAGAAATAAATGTATTTTTATATTTAAAGAATGATGTTAAACTAATGTATAAAATAAGCAGCCAATCTCTGAAGTATACAAGTAACAATAGGTTAAATAGTATTGATAGTGTTATACTGACTCAACATTATAGAAATATTTTCACTAGATGTGCCATATCTTCTAGTGAAGTTTTCTGTTGCTATCTTATATAATTAAAGGGTAATATGCAAATTGTCCCCTCGACCCGAACCAGGAGTTCAACCAGGGTTTGACCTGAGGGCAGGGCAGGCCTGACAACCACCTAAGGCCTCTCCCCTTGGCTGGCCCCACTCCTGATCACCTCCCCTGATCAGAGGTGGGGCCAGACCACCAACCACCTGCAGCCCCTCCCCCTGGCCAGCCTGGCTCAATCGGCCCCAAATGGGGCAGTCCAGCCAGACCCCACCAGTGCACAAATTTGTGCACCGGGCCTCTAGTACTCATAATAAAGTACCAACTATGACCAAGATATAGACATGAGCATGACCAGAATCCATGGCTACCTTCCTTATCACAAAGATCTCTTAAGTAAATTTGTAGTTATCAAATTGTGTAGGTATTAGGTACCATATCTGAGAATCTAAGACCTTAATGCCTTACATAACCCAGCCAAACATATGAAAAATAAATCACTGGGCTACTTAATGGATGAGAGGCATTGGGTACTTCATTTCTAAAAAAGGAACAAATCAAGGTTACCATGATTTTAACAATTTGATGGCCCTGGAGATTGTTCTGTAGAATCACTCTTTTACCCTGAAAGGAAGAATTTGGTACTGTTTTCCTCTGTGATCCATTAACTAGTGCAGAAATGTGCCCTATACTCATTCCCAACAGAATACAATGGTCGGGAAATCATACAGTGCCTGCATATGGAATAAGCAGGGTTTGTTTTTTTTTGTTTGTTTTTTTCCTGAATGACCCCATAGTAGCCATATTACTGTGTATCCAAAGAAGCTGCTGCCTTTTAATTTTAATGTGAGAGACGTAATTTCCCTGTTGTTTTCCAAGGCTGTCAGATAATAGACAAATTGCCTTTGATAAAATATGCTTTCAATTTCTCCAATGTAATATTCAATTTTCATTTTCATAAGGGGTTACTTTAATGGCTTGAATTGGTTGCCTAGGATGTCAGAGCCTAGCACTCATCAGTAAGGCTTATAGTATGAGTTATAATTCAGAAGGGCATATGTTACTATCACATTTATTATCTCCAAATACTTCTCAATGCTCATTCTTGAAAATCAGGAGTGACAAGCCATTTGAGGAAATAATTTCTCTTTGTTCTATTTTTCCCTAAAAGTCACTTAGAAACAAGTAATTTGGGCATCTGTTTATTGAAGAATTTGAGCAATACTGTTTATTGAAGAGAGATGTGTTCTAACTCCTGAAATTCCAACTCCTAGAATTCCTGCTAGTAGTTTATATTCCCTTTTAATTTCACTAAAATGTGTGTGTATGTGTGTGTGTGTGTGTGTTCATGTGTTCATACACATACCTTCCTCCCTCTTGCCCTATTAAAAAAAAACACACAAAACAGACCTCAAAAAAACACTTTTTTAAAAAAAATTCTCAGTTATTAAAGTAGCATATATCCAGTGTAGAAAATTCTGATAATACAGGAAAACAGAAAAAAAAAGAATTGTCTGTTAAATCCCATGTGTACTTCTTTTTGTTTAAATTTTATTTAAACCTCTCATATTAGGAGATTATCATCTGAGCCCAGCCAGTGTGGTTCAGTGGTTGAGTGTCAACCTATGAACCAGGAGGTCATGGTTCAGTTCACTGTCAGGGCACATACCTGGGTTATAGGCTTGATCCCCAGTGTGGGGCATGCAGGAGGCAGCTGATCAATCTTTTGCTCTTATCGTTGATGTTCCTATCTCTCTCTCCCTCTCCCTTCTTTCTCTGAAATCAATAAAAATTTATTTTTTTTAAGAAAGAGATTATGTGTAACTGCTTCAGGGCGTAATTACATGTGATAAGTAGTTCTATTAGTATCTTTGACCAACTGTTTGTATTCACCTTTCCCTACAGAGTGACCAGCACCCCTGTATATGGGATGCTGCTGTACATGCTGCCCACAAGCCCTGCCCCAATTTCAGTCAACAGCTGAGCAAATGGTGAACCCATAGTTATGTTAAACTAAAGACACACAGATGAATAATGTACAGGTCCTTACTGACAGGTATAGACAGACACGTACTCACTGAGTAAGCATCCAAGCAAGGGTGTGGTTGACCATGAATGGTACCTGGGAGCGGCAGGCACTCCACATGGGTTGTACAGGAAGAAGTCTACCTGCAGAACAAAATATAAATCTTCTTGGTTTATTATAGGTAGTTGAAGCCAGAGGTTGAATGGAATTGCCCGTAAGAGAATATGGAAAAGAGAAGTAAGCACAGGACAGAATCTTGGAGAAATCATAACATTTAGTGGTTGGCAAAAGGAGATTAGCTTGCATAAGAGCTTGAAAGAAGCCACTAGAAAGTTTGTTGGATAATCAGAGTATATGGTATGTAGTAAGCACAAAAAGAGAATGCTGCAAGTTGGAGGAAGTTGCTCATTGGGTCAAATGCTATTTGTTGATAATAATGTCTGAAAAATACTTATTGGGTTCATCACCACAGATGTTATTGGTGACACTGATGAGAGCTCTTTTAGGACATGATATAGGTAAGAAGGAATAGACAGGAGTGGATTCAGAGGTTTTAGCAATATTTTTAAATGCTTTGTATCTCATTTTAACATTTAATGTAATTATTTGATGTGCAGCTCTGATGTTTCCATTATTTAAAATGTGTGTTCCTTGTGTGTATTGACTATGCTTTAACTCTGATAACCCTAGTCATAGTACCATACCTATTCTCTAAAAAGTGCTTAATAAATATTTGAATGATGAATAAATCTGTCATGAACCTATGCCTCTTATACTTCCTCTGCCATTACCTTCTGGTCTTTGATTCCTTCCTTCTTGACTTTCTGCATTTGATGTGTTTTCAATTCTTCTGCAACATCTCTCTATGTTACAGTTTTTGGCTAGGGACAAATGAACTCTCCTTCATGAAATTAAATTTTCAATTAATTAAAGTTTAACATATGTAAAACGCCTCCTTCTTCCCGCCCCTCTCTTCTTCTGTGTGAGTGTGTGTCCCAGCCTTCTCTACCTAATTTTTCCCTCTTAACTCTACTTCTTCCCTCTCCTTCTCTCTCCTCCATCTCTGCATCTTCCTAAGAATTCAAGCACCATTTTGAACCAAAACATGTAAGTTGCAGAAGTACAAAAAAATCACTAGTCACCACTCTTGTCCTGCAAAGAGATATTTAAAAGATAGCTTGAGGAGGAAAAAAATAGATTCACAATGAGAACTAAGAACACATATTAAAGAGGTAACATTTGAGAAATACTTAAGATGAAACACAAAAACTCAGCTGACTGAAGGAAGAAAATTCTATGAGCCTACCAACTTCTCCTTTGATGAATGACATCAAGAGTAAATTCACAGGAGATGGGAAGTGGGGAATTAGCTACTGCTTTCATTGTTGTATCCAGGATGGTGTTTGAATCCTTAGATACCCATGAACTAAAAGGACGCGACTGAGTTTATATGTCCTGTGGTGCAGTCCCTTAGCACCGAGCGCTGGCTGGGCTGCTGAAGGATGGATCTGATTGAGGCAGGAAACGCCATCCATAATGGAGGCCTCATCTATAGTGATGGAGCGCCTTCACCTCCTGTGATGCTCAGGGGAGGAGCGGCTTATCTTCAGGATGGCCAATCCTTTATGGTTAGTATCAGAAATGAGCCTATCAATCAGCCACATGAGACTTTTAAAGGGGCACCAGGGCCATAAAGTTTATGAAAAAGGCTAGAGATTGCATTCAGCCCTCAAGCAGATACACAATTACCCTAAACCCAGTTCAGGGCAGGGAGACTAAATCTTCTGTTAAAAAAAAAAAAAAAAAGTGAAGACTTCCACACTCATCATGGCTTTTAGAAGCTAAGAGATAGGAGATAACTGTTGTCAGACAAATCTTTCCTCCTATGGCTTTGCAAAGAAATGAATACTTAGAAGGGCAAGGAAGAAGGAAAGAAATTGTAGAAAAAGAAAAGAGAAGTAATTGGCCCTGAGGGGGGGCAGGGGGAGAGAAAAGAAAGAAGACTGGAGAGAGATTTTTTGGAATCCATAAAGACTTGCCTGCTTATGAGATAAACTCGTTGATATTGAGGGGTCTTGAAAAATCCCATTGATTTATCCAGTGTAGGCAGAAGTTAGAGAAAATCTCATTTTCATGAGCTTTCTTTTCTATCACTCTTTTCCCTGGTGACACAGAAAGTAAACCTTTTCTAAGGGCTTTCCCAGACAGTTTGACATTTTGTTGAATTAACTGGTATATGTTGTACCAAATTTATCGGCTGTATCTTTCCATCCAAGCAAGGAATGATGTTGTATTGAATAGAGTTCGTAGGGCACCAACAGAACTCTGGAAACTTCCCAGAGTGATCATGCTTCTGAAATCTGCCTGTCTGCCTCAAATTCCCCCGTGGCTCACTCCCTATCTGCCTGGATATAAAATTGTGAGGACATGCTAAATCTAGTGGGACTTTTTGTGACACCCTAGGTCTATCCCCAAGGCTTCGTGTGTGTGTGTGTGTGTGTATACATATATGTATATATGTGTATATATATTATGTAATGTATATACTATTATAATTGTAATAATATTTTTATTAGGTATATATTGTTAATATTTTATCTGGCTGATGTCAAGAACATCTGAAATATTTGGGAAAAAAATGTAAGATGGGAAAGTTAGATAAGTGATAAGGCATAATTTTGCAGGAACAACTGAGTCTGTTTTGACCCTTTAGGGGCAGATATTTCATACATAAATATTGAGTCACAAAATCAATAGAACATTTTGTGATGTGACCTCCATTAAGAAAGCCCGTGTCACTCAACTCCTGGTAATGACTCAGTGAGGCAGAGTGTGACTATAGTTTGCTAGGGCTGCTGGAACCAAGTTTTACCACTTGGGTGGCTTAAAACAACAGAACTGTACCATCTGACAGTTCTGGAGGCTAGAAGTCTAAAATTTAGATGTCAGTAGGACCATGCTGAGACGTAGAAAGGCCAATCCTTTCTTGAACTCTTCCTATTCTGTCTATTTGCTGGCAACCTCAGCCTGCTGCCACATAACTGCAGTCTCTGCCTTGATCATAATGTGGCATTCTTTATGTCTCTCTGTTTTCACATGGGTGTCTTATTATAAAACATCAGTCACTTGATAAGAATGCTTGTAAGTGACCTTAACAACTTAGAGCCCAGGATTTTAATGTATGAAGTAGAAGTGGGAAACAATTGTGATTTTCCCCCCCAATCAGCTACGTTGTGAATTATACTTTCTTATAACTCATGAAGTGTTTGTATTTTTGAGTTTTAAATTGAGAGACCAGAGATGACAAGGGAAGCCTTTTCTATAGAACAATTTATTTCTCAGTATATGACAAAAACTTGACTTCTAAAATTCATGCAACAGATAATTTCTCACCCACCTACTATGTGCCAGACAACATGTCAGGTACTGAATAGAGTCTGGAATTAAGTTACTGGTATAGCTAATTCCAGTTCTAACCTAAAGCCAGGGGACAAATGAAAATGTACATTTTAGTTCATAATTTATCAGAATGGAAAACTGCTAACAGCAAACAAAGAATGGTGTTTTCTTTTCAAAAGAATAGCTTGATCCACCACTACTTACCTGACTTGGCTTATAGTTACATAAGTAACTACAAACAACATTTGCTTCCTCATCAGATGCTGAAAATCACAATAATAGGAATGTGTTCATTTCAACCTGGACAATTGCTCCTGAGAATTAAGAATACCACTGTTATTTTCTGTTTATCTCTAGAAATTCTCCACATCTCTGTCATTCTGTTTTGTTCTTCCTCAGTGTCATTTGGAATCTCCAAATATCCTGTCTAACAAGGAGGGAATATGCTAATTGACCATCTCACCCTCACAAATATGGTAGCACCTATAGCCAATAAGGAGGGAATATGTTAATTGATTGCCACACCCTCAAATATGGCAATGCCCACAGCCACAAGATGGTGGCACCCAGTCCCCTCAGCCCCGCTGGGGCAGCAGGACCTGCCCCAAGTCAAACATGGTGGCTCTGCATGCCTGTCTTTGGTGTCCCCTAGTCCCCTCAGCCCCCAGCTTCTCATGGGTGGTTTGAGGCACAGACAGGTCTCAGATGATGGCTGCCCACCCACCTAGGCCAGCTCGAGGTGCAGGCAAGCCTTGGATGTTGGCTGTCCAACCTCCAGGGCCACCTGAGGCTCAGTTAACCAAGGCCAGCTGAGGCTTGCATTGCTAGCAGTGGCAGCAGCAGAGGTGTGATGGGGCATTGCCTTCCCCTGATCACCAGTCGCCTCCTGCCCCTGAGGGCTCCCAGACTGTGAGAGGGGGCAGGCTGGGTTGAGGGATCCTACCCCCTCCAGTGCATGAGTTTTCATGCACCGGGCTTCTATTTATAAATATTAAAGCTCAAATCACATGCCATATCTCTCTAAAGCCATATTTGACCTTTCCATCTGAAATTCTTTAGCCTTTGAAACCCACCTTTCATATCTGTAATTTTCTAATGGTTCCTACTTTCTCATTTAAAAAATTTAATTCAATAATTTATTCAGCACATGTATATAAAAGACCTATTATGTCTAAAGAACTGCTGACAATTGGAAATGAAGTAGACACCAAGGTAAATCTGATAATTGCCAACCTGGCTCTTATAATCTAGCATATATTTGAACCTGTCTTCCCTCTGCCTAATTTAATCTATAGGATCCTTGAGTCTAGGATCCCATTCCCATATACATGGAGTGCAGTGATTTGTATATATCTGCCAGCCAGTTTACTAAATATGGGCTTGATTCCTCCCACATCCCTCATTCTTAGTTTTAGTCCTATAGTCTGATCATGCTTCAGCAAACAAGGTTCATTTTCCTGAACATATAATGTCCATTCTGTTTGGAAACACTGTTGACTCCCTCTCTCCATTGCTCTCATAGCAACTCCATTTATAGGTCAAAACCTCCTCTGTTCTTAACCATCAAGCATGGAAAAAAGTATCACATAGGGCCAAGATGCAGGTGTGGGGTTCTTCCAAGGAGTCAGCAAGGGCCTGCCACTTGAGCAGAAAACTACAACTCAATTAGAGCGTGTTGACTCGGGTTTTGTCCTCCAGTTTGCTAGGCTTGTTTGTTCTCCCATGAAGATCCTGCTCTCCTTTCCTACACCCCATCTTTCTCCGTTAATGAAAACAGTCCTTCAATCTCTGTTTATCCTGTAGCCAACAAACTAGTTTCCGTGGCAGCATTATGGTTACAGCCCATAGAAACCTTTTCTGTGCAGTAATTTAGCTGTCAGTTTGGAAGTGGTAAATCAGCAGAAAGATGGATGCTGAGCCTGGAGCAGGCCTGAGCATATAACCTGCATGTTCCTGCTTGGATGTGTACTTACTAAAACAGATAGGAAAAATGCTTGCCCCAATTTCTCTCGGCCATTACTACATTATATTGTGGAGGGAAATATCTTTACTGGAACTCTTATAATTGCTAATGGCCCTTTCCTTATCTGTATAGAGGGTGGGAAGAAAGGGTGGAGATGATTTAGTGAGAGAATTGACCTCAAATTAAAGTAACTAGAAAATCAAATCACAATGGTATTATATTTGTTGTATAATCCCCTGATACTGTATTTTATCAGCTCACTGTTTTGGAATTACTTGGCAGGAGAGAAACTTGGGAGCTAGCATGCAAAATAATAATGAATGCAGCTCTATCCACTGACTAATGACCATGAACAATCAACAAATTGGTAAATTACCTCTCTTAATTTGGTTTATAGACCAACAAGTTATGTATTGGGTTGTGCCCTCAGATGTCTAAAAGAGTGTGCTGGAAAACCCACAGTCAGCATCTGATCATCAAAGTCAATTTTTAAAAATTAATTCAGAGATAGTTTATTGCTTTGTATTCTCAACAAACTTTGTTAAGATAAATCAATACTCTATTCAAGGATTTAAGCCCGCCATTAAGTTAACAAGCTCATAAATTGAACACTCAGTAGTATCTACAGAAGCATTTATTTGTTAAATTTGGGAGAATTGCATATGCCTTATATTTATAATGCCAATTACTAGAGTTCTGTGTCTTTTTTAGACCTGAATTGCACACTCTTAGTTTTATTTCTTTGAGGCCTCAAGTGCACACCAAATACTCTGTCCTCAAATGCCCCAAATGTGTTTTCCATGAAGCGACTCATTGCTGAGATTTTTAGTGCATAAAGGACTCTATGCTCAAGTAAGCTTGAAAAGTTTTCTTGATACATTCCCTTTTTGTTGTTGCTGCTGCTGTTTGTTAATTATCACCTGAGAATATCTTTCCATTGATTTTTAGAAAAAGGAAAAGGGAGGTGGGAGACACACAGAGAGAAACATCAATATGAGAAAGAGACATCAATTGGTTGCCTCCAACAGGCACCCTATCTGAGTCCCTCTTCTCACCAGAATTTGGTCTGTTCAGATTTTATATTTCTTCATGATGGTTGTATGGTACTAGGCATTATTTGTTTCTCCTAAGATGTCTAATTTGTTGACACACAATTCTCCCTCAGTCTCATGCTTTTTATATTTCTACGGCTATCAGTTATAACATTTCCTCTTTCGTTTCTAATTTTATTTAAGTCCTTTCTCTTTTTTCTTGGTGAGTTTATCTAAAGGTTTGTTTTATTTTTTTTTATCTTTTCAGTAAACCAGCTCTCAGTTCTGTTAAGCTTTTCTATTGCTATATTAGTTTTCATTTTATTTATTTTTGTTTTTAATCTTCGTTTTATTTATTTCTTAGTCTCAATTTTTGTTATTTCATTTTTGTACTACTTTTATTCTTAATTCAGGCATTATTGATGTGAACTGCCCTTCTAGACCTGCTTTGCTGGGTCCCATAAATTTTGGTATGTTGTGTTTCCATTTTCATTTATGTCGAGATATTTTTTTATTTTTATGTTTATTTCTTTTTGATCATTCAGTTTAATATACATATATTTGTGGGGTTTTTTTTCAATTTACCTCATAATTTATTTCTAATTTCTGTTTTTGAAAATATATTTTATTGATTTCAGAGAGGAAGAGAGAGATAGAAACACCAATGGTGAGAGAGAATCATTGATCAACTTCCTTCTACATGCCCCCTGTTGGGATTGGAACCCACAACCTAGGCTATGCCCTGGATGGGATTTGAACCTTAATCTCTTGGCTCATAGGTTGTGGCTCAACCTCTGAGGTTCACTGGCAGTGTTAATTTCTAGTTTTATACTATTGTGGTCAAAATATATGATTTCAATTTTCTTGATTTTATTAAGACTTGTCTTGTGGCCTAACATATAATCTATCCTGGGGAGTGTTATATGTATGCTGGAGAAGAATGTGAATTTTGTTGCTTTTGGATGAAATGTCCTGTAAATGTCTGTTAAGCTCATCGGAACTAATGTGTCACTTAAGTCCAATGTTTCATTATTGATTTTATGTCTAAATGATCTATCCATCTTTGAAAGTGGGATATTAAAGTTCCCTACTATTATTGTATGGCTATCTACTTTTCTTTTTATTTCTATTAATATTTGCTTTATATATTTAGGTACTTGTATGTAGAGTACATAAATATTTACAAATGTAATATGCTCTTATTGGATTGTCCCCTTTATCTTTACATGTAGTGATCTTCTTTGTTTCATATTACAGTCTTTTCTTAAAGTCTATTTTGTCTAAATAAGTATAGCTACTTCAGGTTTTTTTTTTATAGCCATTTGCATGAAATATCATTTCCATCCCTTCATTTTCAGTCTCTGTGTGCTCTTAAAGCTGAAGTGAATCACCTATAGATAGTATATAGTTAAGTCTTGATTTTTATACATCCAGCCACTCTGTCTTTTGGAGAAGTTACTCCATTTACATGTAATTATTAACAGCAAGTATTCAATGTCATTTTGTTAATTGTGGTATTGTGTGGGGTTTTTTTTTGGGGGGGGGGGCGTTTATTTAATAATTTCGTTCTTTTTCTCTTGAGCTCTTCCTTTGTAATTTGATGACTTTCTTTAGTGGTATAGTTAAATTCCTTTTTTTTTTTCTTTATCTTTTTTATGTCTGCCATAGGTGTTTGCTTTGTGTTTTCCATGAAGCTTGCATAACACATCTCAGATATACTATAGTCTATTTTAAGCTGGTCTTCTTGTTGTTCTATAAGTCTCTTATGCTAGCTCCATCCTTTCTGTTTTTCCTTTTTTGTTGTGCTGTTTTGCTACTCTTTTTGTCACTCTTCAAATTGGCTGGTTCATTCTTTTGCTTCACATAGTTAGCTGTTGAATCCCTCTATTGAATATTTTTGTACAGTTATCATATGGTTCAGGTCTGTGATACCTGTTTTGTACTTTCTTATGTTTTCTATCTCTTTGTAAAAATTCTCACTTTATGCAGGCATGTTCTTTTGACTGTGGTATCTTTATTACTGTTATTTTCAGCTCTTTGTCAGGTAAGTCGCTCATCTCCATTTCACTAAAGTTGTTGTTTTTTTCCCCTGAGGGTTTTTTTTTTTTTTTTTTTTTTTTTTTTTAATTCTTTGGTTTGAAACATGCCTATGTTTCTTCATTTTCCTTGAAAGTCTGTGTTGGTTTTCACACAACCGATAAAATTGCCTCTTCTCTCAGTTTGGAAGGAGTGGTCTCACATAAGAGATGAAACTTATAGTTCAACCCTGCTCTCAATCTTGGATATCTCTTAAGGCTTTTTGATTATTTAGGCAGTCTTCTATGTCCTTATGGCTCCCAGGAATTGACTTGTCAGTGTCCCAAAAAGGAAGGTCTCAGTAAGCAACTAGATGCAAGCTGATTGGAAACTGAATCATCAGGCAGCAGCTTTCAAGGTGACCATACCTATTTTATGGGAAGACTGAAAGATGGGCATTTCTGTCTGCTTCCTCTTCACTGAGCCCAGGGGGCATAGTCAGCTCAGAAGTTTCCTGTGACATTTATTATAATGCCCATCCCCAGCTTCCAAGTACTGAAACTTTTATTAATCTTAAGGTGCCTTGGTATCACACCTTTGTTTTGAAGAATATTTTTTATTGTATATAGAATTCAAGCTTGTAAGTTGTCTAGTTTTGTTTTTCTCTCTTTTTTTTTAATTTCAGTACTTTAGAGATGTTGTTCCATTATCTTCTGGCTTGCATTATTTCTGATACACAGAGCTATTATTCTCACTATTGTTCCTCGCCATGTAATATCTTTTCCTCTGTGGCTGCTTAAAAAAAATATATATGTGTATATATATATATATATATATATATATATTTGATTTTTTTACAGAGAGGAAGGGAGAGGGATAAAGAGTTAGAAACATCCATCATCTGCCTCCTGCATACACCCTACTTAGTATGTGCCCACAACCAAGGTACATGCCCTTGACCAGAATCAAACCTAGGACTTTGATTCCACAGGCCAATGCTCTATCCACTGAGCCAAACCGGTTAGGGCTGTGGCTGTTTTTTTTCTCTTTACCTTTGTTTTCAGTATTTAATATGTGCTTAAAGTTTTCTTTTGCTTATAGTATTTTTTGTTTTATTTAGCTTATCATATCTTGATAGTTAAAAAAGTGTTTTGAAATAATAATTTGGAATATTATTACCTAATTTGTTCAAATATGTTTCTACTGCCCAAATCTGTCTCTTCTCTCTTTTGGAGATTTCAGTTACATGTCTGATATATCATTTTATGTTGTCCCATAGAGTGCTAAGGCTCTATTTTTTTTTTCTTTTAATTTTCTCTATGCTTCACTTTTAGACAGTTTCTATTTATCTTTCTTCAAGTCTACTGGTATTTATTTGTTTGTTTTGCAATTCTTTAATCTGCTATTGATCTCATCCAGTGAGTTTTTCCTTTCAGACACTGTATTTCTATTCCGGAATTTCTATTTGGTTCTTTTATAGCTTGTATTTGTTCCTTGGGGTTTGTTATTTGTTCACTCATTAAGTCCGCATTTTATTTAAATTATTGAAATTCTTTATGATAACCTTTTAAATTATTACTTGCTAATTCTAACATCTGTGTCATGTCTGTATTCTACATTTTCTTTTATTTCTCATGGTTATTTCCCTGCTTCTTGTATTGTCTAGTAATTTCTGAATGTGTACTAGACATGGTAAATGTTGTGTTATTGGGAATCTGGGTTATATTATCACCCTTTAAAGATGACTGGGTTGTGTTCTAGTAGGTTATTAAGTAGCTGGACTTTCTAGTAAGCCATTAAGTAGCTGGACGAAAAAGTTTGATTTCGGGCTCTGTTGGGATAAATCTGAAGTAGCTCATATTATAGGCTAAAGTTGCCATTCTTCTAAAGTATGGCCTTTATAAAGTTTCCCCTGGATGATCTTGTTATTCAAGGATATCTACCCACTTTGAACAAAATTGAAAAATTTCAAAGTACTGTGTGACCTTTGAAATCTTCATATATTTCTCCATTACAAGTAGGTATTCTCTGCTAGATCTCAGTGAGTTTTACTCTTTGGATGAGGATAGTATTTGACTAATGATTAAATAACTAATCTTTCTTTATAGAACTATTCTCAGATATTTTTTTTAATATATTTTATTGATATTTTACAGAAAGGAGGAAGGGAGAGAGAGAGAGAGCTAGAAAGATAGAGAGCTAGAAACATCGATGAGAGAAAAACATCGACCAGGTGCCTCTTGCACACCCCCTACTGGGGATGTGCCCGCAACCAATGTACGTGCCCTTGACCAGAATCGAACCCGGGACCTTTCAGTCTGCAGACCTACGCTCTACCACTGAGCCAAACCGGTTTCGGCTATTCTCAGATATTTTTTATGGCTAGATAAATTACTGGGATTTGTGGAGGGGCTTTTGAAATACTACTTAAAATGAGCTGAGTAAGCTATTCTTTTAGGATTCATCAGAAAATGAAAGAGGGTATATTTTCTATTATTTCTCTGACTTTAATTGTATTGCTCTTGTACTTTTCCCTTTTTTGCATTTCATCTGTTTGGAGTTTTGAACATTTGTTTCACATTCTTTAGATTATTTTTATTTTTAATGTGTATATTTATCTTCATCTGAAATTTTTATTGGATTTTTAAGTCAATTTGTTTTGAGTACCTTTTTGAAAGAGCTTTTGTAAATTTATATTTGTCCCCATTGATTAATTGAATTTCCTAAATATCCGCATTTTTGCCACCACTTCACTAAATGCTGCTATACATTTTTATGTAAGAACCATGACAAATAAGAAATAATTTGGGTATTGTCCTTTCATTACAAAATTATAGTTTGCAGCTCTTTCAATGGAACCTACAGATTAAGAGGTTCCATTATTTTGAAGATGGCATAAAGCATAAATTATTTCAAAAGCAGAATAACAAAGGCAATGACTATAGTTGTGCCACTTGAAGTTAAAAAATACTGGATTACTACATCAATTGGGATTTATCCTTTAGTAAGTAACAGTGTCGTCTATTTGAAGTATGAAAATATAGCAGAATTTCTTTAAGAAATGTGGGAAATGACAAAAATTTAACAATAACAACAAAAAAACAACAGGATCATTAGGCATCGTATCAAGAAATTTAAAGTTAAATAAATTTAGCTTGTTTTCAGCCTTTCTGCTTTTTACATAATGTATCTGTTTTTATCTATTATCATTGATGGGAAAAATCCAAATAAATTATTTACAAAAGAGTTTCTAGATTTTAGTAAGAACTATATTTGTTGATATTATTGGTTTAATTTTATTTAGTCACTCTCACATTTCTCTTCTTTTCTTCCCTTCTTCTTTCCTATACATTTTCTTTTTACCAGCTTCTGACCTGGCCCCTGCCATTTATTTATTTTTTTTTTATTTTTTTTTTACATCCTTAACTATTTAATTTATGTCTGCTTTTTATTTTTATTTCCAGAGTACAAAACTGAAGATAAACACTTCCAATTTAAAACATTTAATTTCTTAGTCTTGATAAAGGCCTGCTTCCTTTCAATAATGAAATTAGAAATTATTGGCTTTGTTGTCTTTTTCCTATCTTGATTGTTCCTGACCAACCCCTTCATAATTATTCATATTTGTCCTAGATTTATTTTCATGATCTTAATTCTGACTAATGAAATAATATAAACTTAAAATATATTTCAATTTTATTCCATTGTAATTGTACTAACTAGGGTAGGCTAAACAGCTGTAAAAAATAGACGGAACTATACAAAGCTTTAACCTGATGAAAGTTTATTTCTTGTAGCTGTTTAGGTTGGAGGTATCTCTCTTCCATGTAGTGATTCAAGGATGCAGGCTCCTTCCATCCTGTGACTTTTCCATATCCTACAACATTAATAAGTCAGCATGGTCAATGCAGGTTGACCTATCCAGTTCTTTTGGCAGAAGAGAAAAGAATATAACTGAGGGTCACTCTTAATGGTCTGGACCCAGAAGATGCCTACATCATATCCACTCATATTACACTTTGGCTTGTGAGTGATTAATTCTGTTTAGGCCTGAATAATATGCCTAGTACTGGTCCAGTTCCTACCAGAAGATCATGGAATGGGCTTTCCAGATTTAAACACACACACAAAAATAAATAAAATTAAAAATACAGTTTTTATTAAGGCAAAGGAAGGAATAATGGGCAAGATAACTACAGATATCTTATATACCTTAAAAGATTTCCCTTCCATGTTCATATACTATATCAATTGATTTTATTCTCACAAGTTGCTAAGGTAAGAAGATAAAGTGCGGCACATGAGGATATCTTTCCTTAGGAAATTTGTTTAACTTATGAAGATTTTGAATCACTTTTGAGTGATTTAAGGAAGATTTTTGGAAAAATTATATCCAAACATGAGGTTAGTTGTAGAGATTAAGATCATATACTCAAGCCTGGCCAGTGTGGCACGGTGGTTGAGCATCAACTCATGAACCAGGAAGTTACGGTTCAATTCACCATCAGGACACATGCCCTGGTTGTGGGCTCAATTCCCAGTAGGGGGCATTCAGGAGGCAGTTAATCAATAATTCTCTTTCATCATTGATATTTCTATCCCTCTCTCCCTTTCCCTTTCCTTTTCTGAAATAAATAAAAATGTATCTTTTTAAAAAAGATCATGCACTCAAGAAATCATACTTCTGGCTCAAAGACAAGATCCACTATGTCTTGCATAATTTCTAAATCATGCAACTCCAGGCAAGTTAGCCTCTTTGTAAATCAGGTTACTCTACCATAAAATGGAGAAGATGAAAGTAAAACTTCATAGTTTTGTTATGATAAATAAATAACACACATAAAATGCTCAATAAAAATTGTAATGGTAATGGCCATTGTTATTAGAATATTTTTTATTCTCTCACCTAAGTACATACATGTTTTACAGGTGTGAGCAATTTCTGGCTCTAAGAGAGAAATCTCTTGAAAAATGTTGGAGCTTCGGGATAAAAAAGCCTCAGAAAACGATAGCATCATTTATTTAATTTCATGCTTTCTGCGCTTGATTTGCCTTCTGATGGTATTTCTAGTTGTTTTTACAAAAGTCAATATTTTCCTGTTTCTTCTTATAATATAAAGTTTAATAAAGGGCATGTGAACAGTATCTGAGACAAGTGAAATTAAATTCTGCAAAGTGTAGGATCAAAATAGAAAGAAAGGTATGAGCCTGATACCATGGTTCACAGGGAGTTTGAAATTTGCTAGCAGAGAAACCAAAACTCAGTAGGGCGGGAGGGGCAGAGCGTTTGATAATTAGAGATTTCACAGGAGGGATCTAAAATGAGGGTTCAAATTCATATGAATAAAAACATTATTTGGCTAAACTTTTGGTGATCAGGGAAGAGCTTCATTTGGTTTTATACTAGGTTATTCACATTTCTCTTTGCTGTTTTCTCAATCAATCCTCCAGTGACTTGATACACCATGTCTAATTCTTCATAAATCAGCTCAACTTTAGAGAGAGATTGAAGGTGGCTTTGCCGACTCCATTGTTTTCTGTCAGGAGTTTTATTCGGCTTCAAAACAATTTGCCATGAACGCCCTTGTTTGCTTGCCACACTGGTCTTTGTTTCAGCTGAAAACTTTGATTTATAACTGTATATAATTGATGGCTGTGGGGTAGGAGGACTATAGCTCATGCTCCTCCTCTTTTAATCTAGCTTTGCCTAGAAATCCATGTAGTGGAGCATTCTCAAGGGAACCGGGCTGGGAAATTTCCCATATACCCAATGGGAGGCCATTAATCATGGTGAGGAGCGTGTTTGTGAAAGTAAAGAAAGCAAAAGTCAGACCACCTCAAGATGGCTTATCAAAAGAATAGACATTAAAGCAAATGTATTCGTTGTGAGGCATTTATTTAAAAAAATAATAATAAATAAAGAGTTGAGCTATTTGGTGAGCCAGATGTATTTGCTCCCCCAAAAGCAAAATTTGACATTAGTACTTCAAATTATTAATACTGAAAAGCTGTTGAGAGTCCCTGACAAGTGGCTCCGTCACTGACTGGGAAGCAGTTGAAAGCTCTTTTTAATTAGCCCACATCTTTTTTTTTCTTCTTGGCAGCTTCATCACAATGTAGCTTGTGATACCTGTCATTCTAGGATTTGCTGAATTTAAGGCCTTGCTCTCTGCTCCTTCAGCCCCCTGTTAGGTGCTACTTGTTCAAAAACAGCCAGTGAAATTCTCAGCTGTGCATTTCTTCAAGGTGCAAAGATTGATGGGAAGGTTCTGAAAGTAATTAGAGATTCTTCTCAAGGGTTGGAAAAGACTAGAGGGAGCCAATTTTTTTTTCTGTCATATTCATTGTGAATATATCAGAATTTATAATTTATCTTTGGTTTATTTTGGGTTTCCTCCATAAAAATTACCCTGCCAGCTAAAGCTGTTTTGTGATATTTCAATAGCCTAATCAGAAAAAAAAATTAAATGTTATATCTGTAAATAAATTATAATGCCAAATCGGAGTAATATATCACTAAATAGAGGAGGTTTTAGGTGGTTTATTTACACAAAGTATTTTAGTGATTGAGAGTGTTGATCCAGCAGGGATAAATAAAGGAAGTCACAAAGAAAAATCAAAGGGAGTTTAAGCACTGGTGGGGACTGGATCATATCCCACAAAAATATCTCAAATTATGTTGAAATGCTGCTTAATATCAGTTAACTCTATTCGCTAAGTAAACATCTCTTACCATTGAAGTGGTACTAAAGTGGTCTGAGGCAAGCATGCTGTAGTCATTTTTTTTTTTAAATTCACATACTGATGTAGGCATTAGTTAAAGGTATTTGTTTTATTTTGCATTGTTTTATCTCAGTGAGATTCAGCAATCGTGAGCCAAGAACACTTTGAATTCATTTCCTCCTCTTTAAAGGAGTTTGAACTGATAAATAGTTCCCATGTGAATGATGTTAACATCAGAATGGAAGGAGTATTTTTCACAGATTGTATTCCTTGTTAGATCAGACTCTTTTGAAATGAGGAGAAGGACAGTCCCCAGATGTTGGTACATTAGCACTCAGCGTGCCCACTTAATGACACAAGAATCAATAGACCTTGGAGAACAGTCCCTTAGCATTGACCTAAGTGGGCTGGAACTTCAATGCAGGCCTGCTGATGTGACCATCAGAAGAATATTCATTAACCAGATGACAGAAAGCAGTAATTAAAATCCATAGTTAATCTGAATGAAAGCACAAAATAACGGGGACAAGGAACAGCGTTGAAGAATTAAAAATCCATTTCCTTGAAAGGGTGAGAGACAAACCGATCTCACTTCTCATCAGAAAGAACTTGGCACCTTTGCATGTCATCAAAGAGAACCTCATTCAGAATCAGCCTTATAGCGAGCGATAAGAAGCATGCACTTGAGTGGGTTTTAGTTCTTTGTTGGGAAAAATAAGGATTAGAGAAAAGATTCTAACATGTGTAGGATATTTTTAAGCCTCTTCATCCTTCTGCTATTTGTTCTTAGTTCTAACAGCTTTGCATTTCTATACCAGTATTAAAAAATAAAATAAAATAAAACACACACCAGTATTTAACTTATTTTGCACACTTGTTCTACTTAAGAACTATTGCAGTACCTATGTTCAGTGTGTAACTTCCTCTCTTTTAAAAAAAGAAATCCCATCACTTGACTCATAATCCCCTGTGCTCTTAAGAAGTTGAAGCTTAAAAAAAAAAAAAAAAAAAAAGTTGAAGCTTTAGAACAAAACATCATTCTGGAAGTTCTCCTTTGAACCACCTACCCATTGTCTGACGCTGTCATCTAAATGTGGATGTTTTTGCCTTAGGGGACAAGATTTTTTATTAGACAATTGGGATATAGCCCTTTAATATAGAACCCATAAATCTACTTTCACTCCCTGTATAAACAGTTCATATTAGGCAAAAATAAAATATTCATGGTACTAAGGAGACAAAAATACCCCCCCCCACCCGCCCCGCCGCCCTTGCTATGATGTGGAACATTTTTCATGGTGAGCAGAGAAAAATTTCAGAAACAGCCAATATGTGCTGAAATGAATAATTGCTGTGCGGTGTATCATCACCAGCATCGCTTGTTCAAGCTCACACTCCATTTTTCACATGAGGGGGAAGAGATGGTTTCCTTCAAGAAATGTTTAAAATAATCCATGATCTCCAAAGTATTACATACGTATTATTAAAGTAAAATATGAAGCCCATTGGCCGTGCTCCAGGAAAACCGAACTAGGTTAAATGACATAACGAGCCGTGCTAGCTTGGCGTGCAATTATTTAATTGGGGAATAGATTTTTCTCTCGGTGTCCCTGGCAGTAGCAGCCATTTGATCCCAAGGCCTGGATTAAATGTTTCATCGGGAGTGCCTATTTAAGGATCTTTATGGAAAAACAAGTCGGTCCCCTGGGCAAGCCCATGTCAACTACAATAAAGAGATCCGCACAAGCGAGTGAAAGGATTATTTATTTATTTATTTATTTATTTATTTATTTATTGCAAGATATAGAGAGAAGAGAATCGAATGTGAGCACTGTGCTACCCGGACTGCTTTCTGAGGTGTGAGGGTGCCTTGTCTCCTGGATGGCAAAGGCTGGAAGCTGAACTCAGCCTGTCCCGGGGATTTTTGTGATTTCTTTAGGAAAATGAATTCTCAAGCTCCTGCCCTCCTCCTAAGCACAGGCGAGCGCTTGACGAAGAGGAGAAGCGTGCAGACTCTGTGACTTGCCTTGCTTTTCCAGGAGAGAGCTCACACTGGACAGTTCATTGCCTTATGCCTTTGACAACACCCACCATCTGTTTCGCCTGGGCTGGATGCAAATTTTATAGACTTCCCAATTATCTCCTCGCTTGGTTTTGGTTTGGTTAGGTCCCCCCGCCCCACCCCTCCCTTATCCTCTGAGCGGCCATAGACATAAATGCACGCAGCTAAGTATGACTGGAATATTTGCGGAGTGGGCGCGAAAAGTGCATTTGTCACATTAAAACAGTTGGATCCGTTGAAAACCATCCTGGAAATTGAAATCCGAACATCTGTATATAGTAAAAAAGGCAAACAATAAAATCTGTTGTTGCTACTATCAATGGCCGTGTAAAAAAAGGTTTAATGGGGGGTTTATTTTTCCCTGTGTGATGCTGTGATCACGTTGGTGTGGTCTGAGTATTCTGCGAGCTACCTCAACATTGATAAAAATGCAGCCTGCGACATGGCTGAACCAGAAGATGCTGTGTGGAGATTTATCCTCAGGATCTGGGGATGTGTTTGGGCACGCCGTTTCACTCCAATTAAGAAACCAATTGTGGCACAGTGTTCTTTTATAAAGTTCTAGTATTTGAGTAATTGAATGGCTATGCTCTGCCTCACTCGAGCTTAAGAGGCATCTTTTCGCGATTGGGGGGAAAGGGAGAAACAAGTGCTTTTACAGCCCAGGCTCCAGGAATCTGCTGACGAGGCACTTAGGAAAGAGGAGGCGGTCCTGTCAGTTGCTTAGAAAAGTTCACAGAATCTTCCTCCCATCTGTTAAGAGAAGGGAAAAAGTAACCAACCAAAAAGGTTGCAAACTCTTGTGGTGTTTGAGCTTTTTTGAGATAGCAAAGCAAATACTTCAGATGCCTTTTTTTCCTCTTAGTTGCAGTTAGGACTCTTTGTTCATTTGTTTGCCCAAGTTCTTTAAAAAGAAAGAAAGGGAAAAAAAGGAGGCTCTGTTTCTGAATCAAGTGCCTCTATTCTGCTGATTTGTAGGCAGACATTCCTCCAGAATTTAGGGAACATGGAAGTCAAGAGGAGTTGCCTCTGACTTTCATGCTTGCTGTTGTTTCTAAGGCCACCTTTCCTGGTGTGTGAGAAGGATTGCCATCTCTGTCAACTTTGACCCCAGCCCCATGCCACTACTGAAGCCAGGCTGTTCCCTGGAAATTGTAACCTTGACTCATATTACATTCTTGCTCCTTATTTTCCCCCCCAGAAAAGAATGTACGACAACATTGACAATTTTGCAGAAGTTTTATGAATACCTTATGTGCAATAAAATAATGTCTCTGAGAAGTGTGTTGTTGTGCTATGCAATTGCTATTGGTTGTAGGGATGTTCTTCCACTGAATGGAATCCCAAATCACAGTGTCACCTGAACCCAAGTTCTAGGTGTTGAGGGAAGATGTGTGAAGCACAGGTCGTTTTTCCTTGTGCCCTTGTTCAATCTCTAATGCTAAGTTAGGAGGTAGGAAGAGAAGACTGTGCCTGCAGCTCAGAACAGCTACATGACGTTCTTTATAGCATCGCAGAGAAGTGGGAGAAAAGGGGTTTTAAATTACAATATTCCAATTGATGTGTTCAATTAAATGGCATTTGGTCCTCACTTCCAGCACATGTGTGCCTAACAATGGTATTGACTTTGGATTAGTCTCCTGTCATGGTCATCCCTTGCTCTAAGCAGGTGGTAAATTAGAATTCCCTTGCTCATAGTAAACATGTTATTCTACATAATGTTTTTTGCTACTTTCTCCACTGGAAGATTAGGTTTTATTTGTTTCAGTTTTAGTTCGGTGATTTAGCACTACGGAAAGCTCAGATTTTTCTCCTTTTATACAAGTATCTGAAATAGATTTTGGTTGGTTTCTACTTTAATTTTTATTGGTGAAGGAAGGAATGCTATTTCTCAGGACCCAGGTGATATCAGGATTCCTGGTCTATGGGTAACAAGGCGATAGGACACCCTCTATGAAGTTACAGGCTATATGTGCACAAATAACAAAGGAGAAACTGAGGAGGGAGACATTTAGCTAATATTGATCACCTATTACATGAGTCACATGCTATGCTAAATGATCATGAGATGGCCCCTGATCTTTATGATACCCTCTAGCTTGTTTGAGAGATAGGCATACAAACCATTAATTGCATTGGAGTGAGATAGAAAAAACTTTGTTCCAAGATGGCAGTGGCACCAAAGGGAGGTAGTAGCTTTGCATGTGTAAGTCAAGGAACCATCACAGAAGTGAGTGACCTCGTTCATCTGGGTCTTAAAAGATGAGAGTTTTCAAGCTGATGAGGGGGGAATGTGCCTGTTCAAAGGTAATGAAGCACAAAGGTCACATAGAGTGTTTGAGGGAGCCCACAATTCCTGGGCCAGGGAAATGGGTAATATACCAGGCATTGCTCGTTGATTAGTTATAGCCTCGCAGTTGATCTATGAATGATACTAGTAGCACACATGTCATCATTCCTTGATATGAAGAAGGCATCCCTTGAGAAATATTTTCAAAAAGAGGTTAAAACACAAAACAAATGATCAGATAGAAAATCTGAAGGTACTCCCAAATACGGACTAACCACCAGTAAATACATGGCAGTGTCCAAGGAATAGGCCAGCTTATATGTGGGTATTGTCCAGCCACTGGAGGAAAGAATGATACTACTGTCATTCTTAGGACCCTGCTGTTTGAAGACCCAGCCACTGAGTTTCTTAAACCGAGTTGCATCTTCACTCCCCACAATTGTCTATTGTCTCTTGCAGGAGGTCTACCTAATGTTGTTTTCTAGACTTTCCACTGTTAATTTCACTAACCTCTCTTTGAAATATTTCTCAAGGGGATGCCTTCTCCATATCAAAGAATGATGGCATGTGTACTAGTAGTATCATTCATCAAATATGCCATAACAGTCATCTCTTGAACACCCACAATGACTTGGGCAGACAGCAAAATTGCCTTTAAAGGACCCCATGTATAAGACAACAAACACCATTCGCTTTTTAAAAGGGAGGAAACCTCAATACTAACTGTTACCTAAATTAGCAATTAAATTAACTTGCTTAGGCCACAGCTAGTCCGAATCAGGGTGCAGACCCAGGTTTTCTGATACCTAAGCCTTTGCATCTTACTCTTGGCAACACTGCCTCCCTAGGCATGTGCTACATCTCTAAGCCACTTATCAATTTTCAAAAACAGCTTACTTGTTTTATATATTTTCTTTGCTATTGATTCTTGAGAGAAAGGGAAGGGGATAGTCATCTTTGATGGATGAGAAAAAAGAGACCAGGGAAATAAAATGATTGTCCCAAGGTCACAATTAATAAGAGCTGTTCTTCTTCCTTAGGGCCTCTGGTCTAATGCTCTTTCCCTTCATCTCTAGGCCTCATCCCAAGGTTCAATGGTTCCCAAACTCTGCTGTGTATTGCAGCTGCCTGAGGATCTTTGAAAAGTACTGATTCTTGGCTTGGAAATAAAAGCATATGCCTGCATAGATATTCTGATTTCCTTGTTATAAAATGCTTTGGAATTTTCAAAGATCTTCAAGTGATTCTGATATGCCACAGAGTTTGGGGATCACTGCCCATCACCTTTGAGCTAGCAGGTTTGGGATGGATTGAGATCAGTGGTTCTTGTAGGGTCTCTGGAATAGCAGCATCAGTACCTAAGAGAACTTATTAGAAATGCAACTTTTTTGGATTCCATACCAGACCTACATATCAGAAACCCTGGGGGTGGAGTCCAGAAATCTGTGTTTGAACAAGCTTTCCAAGTAATTCTGATGCAAGCCAACCCCCTTGGCCATACTTCTTCCCAACATGTTTATGGTGTGGAACATGGTGACCAGCTGTCTGCTATTTTTACTGAGGCCAGAGCTCAGGGGAAATATATTTAAACTCAAAGGACAGTTCAAGGCATTCAGATTCATATTAAAGATGGATTTCCTGGTAGTGTAGGTTGCCAACTGCAGGGCTAAAAAACTGAGGGAGGATTTTGGAATCTTTCTGGGGGTGGTCAGAGTACCGCACCATCAAAAAGCAAAAAAAAATAGGAAAGGAAAAGGAAGAAATCAGCCCCTGGAGAAAAATAAAAGCAATATTATTGTCATCTGACTTCACTTTAGTCATTTACGGTCCTTCCTTCCTGTGCTTTGAAGTTAATGGTGATGTCTTTCTTCTTAACTGGCACCTTTTGTTTTCTCCTGAGAATCTCAATGTGGTTGAAATCTCCATCTTCCAAATAGTTCCATGTTTATGGCAGAAAGCAGGTGCTGGCTGCCTGAGAAAGGAAGGCCTGGGTTATGGATGGCAAAACGACTTCTCCTCTGCCTCCTTCCCCTTACTGGGCTACCTAATTGGCATCATTTCCCTGACACTGTAATTATTTTTTCAACATTAAAATTTTAAGTAAATCAGTATATTAACCAATTTCCATAATGCCCTTTGTTGCATGTTCATTCAATTTGGCTGTTTTTTGTTATAATTTCCAAGTAATTCCCCACTGGACTTCATTCATTAATGTTTGGGTTAGGATTATTACTTTTTTGACAATGGTTGGTGAAAGAATTAAGAGTCCAGCATGTTGGGGTGGGGGAGGCATTGATGGCATATAATTTTTAAGACAAAATTTATTTGAGGAGTGGGAACAGGGAAGGGGAATATTTAAGCAAAGCTGGATACCATGTGAGAGTTTATGGAAGAAATTGGGGGAAATTTTATCTAAATTTATTGCACAAATTTTAAAAATCCAGCTGTTTGATATTAGTCAATTCTAAGATGCTTTATAATCTATGCAAAATATTTCCCTATCATTTAGTAAATTATTATTTTTAGTTGGACCATTTTTCAACATGTGTTTTACATATTATACATATTGTTCTGCAAATCACTTGTTTTACTTAGAAATTTATCTTGGAGACCTTTCCATATCATTACATAAGGGTCCAGCTCCTTTCCATTTCTTTTAGGCTTCATTGTATGATTTTGTGCAGTTATACCAAAATTTATGATAACCCTTGATTTTTATTTTATGTTTTTCTATTATATTCAATATGGTTATTCTTGGCATGCTCTTTTGACTCTTTCCATGTGGTAGTTAGCATAGGGTTACTGAGTCAAAGTACATATGATTTTAAATTCTTAAAAAAAAAAAAGCTTCTTAAAAAGTTTGCCCCAATATATATTCCCACCAATAGTATATGAGAGTCTCTGTTTCCCATGTCTTCTTCTACCTTTTCTGCACTATTAGGTGAAAACCCATGTCTCTTTGTTATTATTTGCATTTCTTTAAAATAATTCAGATTAAGGGTAAACCAAGACATAGAGTTTGAGAGCAAGATCTGTTGTGAGCCTGGTACAAGTCTGCATTTCTTTATTCAATACTCTTGGAGCCTGAGTCACTTCAAGGTTTAAAATTATTCACACTTTGAAAGATAATATGAAATAGATGCCATGAGTTAGTGCCAATGCCCATGCAGTCTGGACCAGTGGCCCCTAAGCAAGCACACTGATACTTCTGTAGCAAAATATATAGATGACCCCACACAGTTGGCTAAGTAAAGATAAGTATGCTTCCATCAGCTCAGGAAAGGTTTTTGCCATGAAGTAAGTTTTTGATAAGGTCTTGCCTCCAAGTGACTTATAAAAGGGAAATTTTGATATTCAGAGCTATTTGGATTTCAGAATTGCCGTGAACATGTTGGGAACTTGTGTAAAGAGACTTGCTTTGGGATTTTGATTAAGAACTAGCTGTGGCCTAACGGAGGGAGGCCCTTCTAGGATGAGTGGATAGCACCGAGGTTGAGGATATTGGAACCATGCAAAGGTAGCTCAAAAGAGTTGCTAAGAGAGTCTGTTTCCCCTTGTTTTTATCATTTTCTTTGGGCAAGAGCACTTTTCCACCATTGGGCAATGGTTAATCTCATTGTTGGTCGTGAAACAGTTTGAAGAGATTTGCTAAGGAGAGGATGCGTTCATGAATACTATCAGAAAACATCAGAAGTGACGTGCAACATTGTCAGTGTCGGGGAAATTTCCCTGCTTTCTTGTAATTTCATCATTGAATCCTCCTGACTCCTTTTTCATGCTTATAGGTGATGAGTTAAATAACTCAAAAGTAAGTGTCTTGCTTTAGACAAACACTGGGAAATACCTTCTTCTCTCTCTCTCTCTCTTTTTTTTTTTTAAGTTTTTGTTAAGAACAATAGAATAATATACAAGAACTAACAAAAATTAACTAGAGTTAAGAACTTTATTATTTCTAAGTATATAAAACATGAAATTTAGGGCTGAGCATCAAGAATGACTTTTACTTAAAATGCTTTTCTTGAGCATTTTTTTTTTCAAACCAAACTTTATTGTCCCTGAGGTTGGAGCTCTTCCCTCCAAGTCCTGCTGGATCCGGAAAGTCAGTATCACTTTGAGGTACCAGGAAAACCAGACCTGCAGAGACACAGTGCTATGGCAGTTAACTGAGTTAAAGTTAAGTTAGGTCAAATTTTGGATTTCTCGCTCACTCTTTAAATTTCCCTTGCTATTTTAAAAACGTTTATATAAAAAAAATAACTTATTTTATTGATGACTTATTTTATTGATTGCCTAATCTCTTGTCATCTTCAGTAGGCTCTTAAGAAGAGGCAGATTCACAGCAATCATGAAAGACTTGTCCCCAGGAGAAAGAAAGCTGTCCTTGAGCAAGAGAAAGGAGAGTAGAACTAAAAAACAATACAATATTTTTAGTTAATCCTTGCAATAATGCTTCCCAGAGATGAAGTAGCTTGTCAGTGTTACTCAGTACAGTGAATTGAACATTGCTATCATAAAGCAAGTCGCATGTACTTAACAAAGTCAAGGTCATAAACTGGGAACTCCTTTTGCATCCATGGTAAATGGCAGATCTGATATTTAAACTCAGACCAGTCTAGCCTTTTCCATTCTTCCTCTCTTTCTACTTTTGATAAGCTTCATCTGATCAGAGTGATTTCTCTCTTGATTTTGTTCGGAAATTACTGTAATGTATTGGGGAGGAATCTGATTCGGGCTCAGTGATCAATTAGCTGTATATCCTGAAGGTACAGGCAGGGATGGTGCAGGGGTTCATGGGGGCACAGGTATCAAACACTTGCCATCCCTGAAGTGTATCGTCTTGGAGATCCTTTACTGTCTCATGATTCTATAAAATGTACTTTTATATGAAAATAAATCAAAAAGTCTTATTCTGGATAGCATCATTAGTCAACAAGGACATTTGTATTAAAATCATAGTGTCATTATATCACACACCTGAGTGGCTAAAATGAAAAATACATGTAATACCAAGTTTCAGTGAAGCTATTTAGCTACCAGAACTCTCATACATTGCCGGTGGGAGTATAAACTGGTACAATCACTTTGGAAAACAGTAGGTATCAACTAAATCTGAATATGCACATATCTTATGATCTGTTGATTCTATGCCCAAGAATAAACCTAACATAACACTAGCATATGTTCACCAAAACACACATATAAAAAGTTTATACTAATACTCTTCCTAGTACTAGGAAGTACCCAAAGGTCTATCAGTATTAGAATAGATACATAAATGTGAGTATGTCTACAACAGTGGAATATTATACTATAATAGTACTAGAGGCCCGGTGCATGAAATTCGTGAAGGGGGGGGAGGAAACAGGGTTCCTCAGCCTGGCCTGCACCCTTTCACAGTCCAGGACCCTCACTACTAACCAGCCATCTACTGGCTGCTCCTTAGCACTGCTGTGGATGCAGAAGAGGCTCCCGCCACTACCTCTGCACTCACCAGCCATGAGCCCAGCTTCTGGCTGAGTGGCACTCCCCTGTGGGAGTTGACACTCAACTACTGAGCAATGCCAGCGGGGCCATCTTCTATTTTTTTTAATGTGAATGGCGGTCATATGAGTGTTTGGTCAAAACTCATTTAGCTGCGCACTTAGAATTGGTGAACTTTTCCAGAAGCATGTATAGTGTCATACAAAGTTAAAATGTTTTTCAAATTCTTAATGATGAAGAAATAGTTCTTTGAATTCAAGCATGCTTACCCTAAAGGTAACATATTTTCATAACTACAATTTTCAGTGTTAGAGAATTTTTATTTGGCTCCCCGCAGTTTATACCACATACAAATATCCTGAGTCCCCGCAGAGAATCCGCACGGGGCGAGACGTTATTCCTCTCCTACCTAATGAGCTTTAGGATGCGCACCCAGGCTGCTCTGAGACCTACTGTAAAAGGGGGGAAAGAAAAAGGGAAAGACAGTAAAAAGACAGTAAAACAATTGCTTTGATAGCACTTTTTAAAAATTCATAACAGGTATAAAAAGAAGTGACAGCTGTTTAGTGTATACATGTGCAAAAAACAACACTCACAGAAAAAGATTTGTGATGCCATAAAGAGCATCGGTCATATTTTTTGCCAACTAAGACTATACTGCTTCTTCCAAAATAATAGTCTTAGTTCTTCCCTTGGCCTTTTTCTTGTGAATAATGGAATTGGCTCTTTAGAGGCCTTGGTGCATTGGGAAGAAGGGATTGGAAAATATGATCACCACATTTGCTCTTTCCTGAAATTCCCCTGCTATGTAGCGGGTAGAGGCTCCTGTTGCCTGCCTTGCAGTCGGCATTGTTCCCCATTCCTTGGGTTTTTACTCATCAGTCTCTCTTTTCCGTAGGCTGACTGGTCTAAACCACAAATTCACATTGGGTGATAGGGCGTAGCTATTACAAAGCAGATCATACCCACTTACTAAAGACAGTGTCATGAACAGATGATATCTTCTTTTCTACACATTTTACTTTTAACATAAGCAAAAGGGTAAAGCACACATTTCTCAAGAATGGAAATCAAATGTAATCTCAAATGCAACCCCCAGGTGGATTACATAGTAATGTTAGCATGGCGGTTACTGACCCCAGCAGGAAGGATGAGTTCCACAGTTTCCACCATGTGCCCCAGAATGACAACAGTGGAAAGTTAACTCCCACCCAGAGTGTGGGCTAGGCAACAGCTTGTGAGGACGAGCTCTTGTGACTCACATCAGAAGAGGTGGTTTGTTCCAGTAAATGGGAATACATTAAACAATGAAGACTGCTTCTGAGAGTCTGCATTATCACATCTAACCGCCACTGGAGTCTCCTATAGGATTCATAGTCATGATTTTTCAAAGTATGGTTTCTTAGATAAACAAATGCACAGGGATGCACCACCATGTAGAGATCTGCTGTTTCATGTAAGCACATTTTCCAGTTAACTAAAGCATATCCCTGAGGCAGCAGGATTTTTTTTTTTAATGTTGACCATGTCAGCTGGAAAATATTCATAGGCATATTGCAGCACTTTTGAGCTTTCTTACACAGAGCTTAGGGAACATGACTTAACTTTTTGATAACTTAAGTCATCATTACAGACATTAACTATTGAAAGGAGAAATGATCCTGCCATCCCCTCAAAGGCTTTAAGGGTGGACGGAACTAAGGCCCTGCACCAAATGGTCCCAGAATGCATTTTTTTTCTTACATGGTCCATATATTGCTTTGTCTCCAAGCTGTCAACTGCCAGTCTTGCTGCTATCAGTGATCTTATTAACATAAGTCTTCCTCTTTGTTTTCTAGTTTTCTCCTTTTATTGATTTTTAAACTTTTTAAAAATATATTTTTTATTGAATTTTAGAGAGAGGGGAAGGGAGAGGAAATGAGACGGAGAACCAGCACATTAATGTGGCTTCAATAGGCTACCTCCTGCATGCCCTCTACCAGGGATCAATGGAGCCTGCAACCCAGGCACGTGTCCTGAAGGGAATCCAACCAGCAATCTTTACTGATGCCCAACCAACTGAGCCACACCAACCAGGGTGAGAGAATGGATTTTGATGGATTGATATCAGTTTCTGATCCAGTTTCTTTTTTTTTTTTTTAAATATAGGAACATATCTTATTTTGTGATTATTTTTATGGTTGCTGTTACTGTTGTTACCTCAAATACGGTCAAACTAACAGCATTCCATTGTTTTCAAAGGGCATTCATGTATCTTATTTAATCCTTCTTTACCTCTTTGAGGAACTTGACAAATGAGGAAACTCCACCTCTGTGCTGCTTGTAACCACTTATTTATTAAATGGAAGAGCTAAGGGTTCGAATTCAGATATTTTCATTCAATACTTTTCCTCTATACTAACACCACCTGTTAGAAATGTTTTTAAAGTACCAATTGCTTCATGTAGAGCAAACTTCGTCTTAAATATTACAACTTCTTACAATGAGAGGGTGAAATGCCAGTTGACATCCTCAAGCAGAAAGATATTGCCATAAATCGGCTTAGTTTAGTCACAAAGCTGCAGCCTCCGGACTCTGTAATCATATCTTATTCTGGAAGTGAAATAATTGTTGGCTTTTCCCTTTTTAAAAAGATATTCCATTTCAAAAATCTCAGGAAGGAGGTAGATTTTGTGTATTGTCACAGTTTAAGCTGATCAAGCATTAGGCGTCAGAATCTGTTCTTAATCACCCCACTCCAGAGGAATAACCTCAGCATTGCCCCAGGTATCAACATCTCTCATCCTTCGTTCTCAGGGAAACAATGAGCTGCATTATGTGGAAGACACATACAGCTCCCAACCCAAGTTTACTTTGACATCAGTAGAGTGTATTTTTACAACTGTGGAGATATCATGTACATTTTTATGCCTTTGACAGAAAGGGGAACGGTGGGACTGGGGAGATATCCCTCACATCTTGGCCCTCCTTCCAGCCTCTCGGCTTTCTAAAGCTTGGCAGGATTATTCTCAGACCAGCGAAACACTTGTATGGCTGTGACTGCAAGGGCGTCTAGAATTCATCCCAAATCCAGGTTGTTTTTTCAGATGCAAGTAATCAATCCTGATACTGTTTTGATTTCATTTACTGAGAGATATATTTTTTACAAAGCTTTTGGAGGAAAAGTGAGGGGTATAATTTTAGGAAGCGCCTGACTTATATTTGAGAATCAAGCTATATTTAATATACTCCCTTTTAAGTTCTATGGCATTTTTAAAAATAACAGTTGTGTAGGTTTAAGGTGTACAACATGATGATGTGATATACATATACATAGTGAAATGATTACCACAGTCAAGCTAACTAGTGGCATTTCTTGGCATAGTTGTGTGTGTTGAGAGTACCTGAAATCTGTTCTTATCAAATTTTCAATATTCAATTAGATTATTAACTGTAATCATCATACTGTACATTAGATCTCTAGACTTATTCATTCTACATAACTATAACTTTGTACTCTTTGACCAACTTCTCTCCATGTCCCTCAACTTTTTGTCCAAGGTAACCACCATACCACTCTCTGCCTCCCTATATTTGATTTTTTTTTTATTCCACTTGTAAGTGATATCATGCAATTTTTTTTTTCTTTCTGTGTCTGTTTATTTCACTTAGCACAGTGTTCTAAAGCTACATCCAGGTTGTTGTAAATGGCAGGGTTTCCTTTTTTAAGGCTGAATAATATTCCATTGTGTGTGAATTGTATATATCACCTTATTTAGCCATCTATCTGGCAACAGACAGGCTATTTCTACATTTTAGCTGTTGTGAATAACACCTTTGAAGATGGAGCACAGATACCTGTTCCAGGTGCTGATTTCATTTCCTTTGAATGTATACCCAGAAGCAGGATTGTGGATCATATGGAAGTTGTATTTTTAGGTTTTTGAGGATCCTCCATATTGCTTTCCATAATGCCTATACCAATTTACATTCCCACCGACAGCATACAGGGCTTCCCTTTTTGTTTTGTTTTTGTTAACCCTCACATGAGAATATTTTTCCATTGATTTTTTTTTTATATTAGAGAGAGTAGAAGGAATGAGGAGAAACAAAGGGAGAGAAACATCCATGTGAGAAAGAGACACATTGATTGGTTGTCTCCTGCACGTACACCTACCAGGGCCAGGGATCAAGCCTGCAATTGAGTATGTTCCCTTGACTGGAATCAAACTGGGACCCTTCAGACTATCCACTGAGCCAGATGATCTAGGGCTCAAAGGTTCCCTTTTTGCCATATCCTTGGCAATGCTTGTTATCTTCTCTTTATTGTCCTTTTTTATAATAGCCATCCAAACAGGTGTGAGGTGATCTCATTGTGGTTTTGCTTTGCATTTCCCTGATCACTATCAGTATCTGTTTTAACCACCAAGAATTCTGTTGACAACTGCTGCTTTATTTCTTGTGACTTTAACACGTTCTCTCATCTGCAGCTAATCTATTGCTTTTTCCATCATTTCCGAGATGTCATGCCCTCTCATAGGAATTGTCCCAAAGAAAACTAACAGCTTTATAATATATATTACAATTGATTTTCTAACCCAAATCATCTCAACTTCCTCCAAATTTTATCTTTAACTATGAAAACAAAATAAACCTTTTATTTAGCTATAATTTGAAAACATGCATTCTATGGTATAGCTATTGTTCTTTGGAAGGTCACCTACATGCCACACCAGTGTTTTGTGTTGGATTATAAACATAAACAGAGGGCACGAGTCTGTATTTCTGTGTATAATCTAACCTGCCATTCCACAGGTGTTAGGCAGCTATTCAGTGTTCTGATTATGATAATGTTTTTAAATAAAAGAGAGAGCAGGCTCTTATAGAAATTCAAAGTTATTTGGACATAGGTGACCTTAAACAAAAAATTCTAATTGAGAACAGACATGATTCTGAGCTGGAAGTTGATCATCCTTTTGGTCCACATATCACTAGTGAAAGACCCCACCAATACTAGAGGCCACATGGTGAGCCTTGCTACTCAAGTCATGGTCCACAGAACACAGCCTCGGTATCACCTTAGAGCTTGTTAAAATGCAGATTCTCAGGCCTCGATTTATTTACTTTTTAAATATATTTTTATTGATTTCAGAGAAGAAGGGAAAGGAAAAGAGAGATAGAAACATCAATGTTGATAGAGAATCATTGGTTGGCTGTCTCCTGTATGCCCTCTACGGGGCAATGAGCCTGCAACCCAGTCATGTGCCCTTGACCAGAATTGAACCCAGGATCCTTCAGTCCACAGTAAGACGCTCTATCCACTGAGACAAACCAGGTCAGCCTCAGGCCTCATTCTAGACCTACTGAATCAGACTCTGCATTTACATGATCTCCAGGTGGTTTGGATACGCTACAGAATCTGAGAAGCCTTGATGTAAGAGACATATTGGCCTAGAAGCATTTTAATATTTATGGTTTCCTAATATTAGCAAGAGCTAACCTTTCTATTTTAAAACATAATCCACATTTTTAAAAACTTAAAAGAAGAAGAAGGCAGAATCCACTTTTTACTTAAACTATTATACTACAGAATTAACAAAATTTCTCAAAATCCTATAACTTAAATATTCATTTAAAATTTGATGCAAGCTGTGGACAGTTTTTGATTAGTGGTTAGAGCTTTAGCCCATGGAGGAAAGGGTTCATGGGTTTGATTTCCAGTCAAGGGCACGTATCTTCCTCTCTCTCTCTCTCTCTCTCTCTCTTTCTCTCTCTCTCTCTCTCTCTTTCTTTCTTTCCTCCCTCCCTTCCACTCTTTCTAGATATCAATAAAAAAAATATCCTCCGGTGAGGACTGAAAAATATAATAAAATAAAATAATATTTGATGTAAAAATTAAAAAGAGGCATTTCTTGCATTACATATTAGTTTTCTTAACTATATTAAGGTGAATTAAAATAGCAATTTTTATAAAAGCTAAGGCATTTTTCTAACCCTAGTATATAGGAAATTGATTTTGAATATACTATTTTTATGCAGAGACATGTCAGCCTGATGGTATAAAATTTATAAGGATTGTAAAGGCTTTCCTATACTTTCTTAGATTCATCCTCAATTTTTTTCTGAATACTAGGGTATTTTTCTTTTTACCTAGTAAATATCTATTTTTATGGTGTTCTTGATAGATATTCGGCATCACTGAAAGCCAGTCTTTGTGCTGACTTGTCATTTATTTTAAAACACAGCACATTATAAGGTGATCTGTCACTTGGGTTAGTTTTGTTCTGATCTCTTTCTTCTTGTTTCTTTTTCTCACTCAGAATTGCCTTACTTTTTCCCCTTTATATTTGTATTATCTGAACCAGCATGGTCTGATACCAGTTGTAACAATTAGCAGTTAGCTTATGTTCTGCATTCTCTTCATGATTTCTTCTCGGATTTGTGCTCATTTTGTTCCCAGTTTCTCTTGGAAGAGGTGGATAAGAAATTAAATTAGCAATGGGTATATTTCAGCATCACTGTAAGTTTCCTAAAAGTCTACATTTTCATATTCCATTTATTTTGATAACCGGAGAAGTTAATTTAGCAATAAATGTACAGTGTCAATATTTTTGGGCTTGTTTCCTTCTTTGAAGAATAAAGTTATCTTCCAAATACAAGAACTAAGACAAAGTTAATTGCTTTATTTGGTAGAAAGGAAATAACTTGCATTATTATTCATTTTTATGCAACTTCCTGCTAGTAATTGAGCTGCCACTTAATTTCCTTTGCATTAGCTTACTAGTAGTCAAATCCTGCTAATCTCTCCCAGGACTGACCCAGTCTTGTCACCCAGTTTCACAGCCTTGTCACCCAGCTGGAATGTAGACAATGAACTTAGGGAGGAATGCTGAATTAAAGAGTGATAAGTTGAACACCAGCCAAAAAGTTTCCCAGCAACAAGCAGTGGCTACCAAGGCCGGAAGAAAGGACACTGAATGGGAAGTTTGGTTGTGTTGGCAGCACTGTTTCTCCCCAGGAAGGCATAGGCCAAGAGTATGTGTACCTTTCAGTATAGCAAGGTCTATCCCATTCCCCTAGAGAATTTATTGTTATCATTTCTAGATTTTATGTTTGAAGGAGCTTGTGAAAAGCTTTGAAAGATTCCAAGATGGTATATACAGAATATTTTATTAACCTACACACCTACTTAACCAGTTTGTTTCTTGAGTATTTCAATTGAATATAACTTGCATAAACTTATTTGTAAGGACGGATAGGGGTGAGGTAGGGCAATGATATATTTAAGCCAGTTGTGCTTCTGTTCTGTTCTATTCTATCTACTCCATCTCTACGTAGCTGGAAGAAATGGAAATTTGACCCTTCATGAAACTTCTGCCTCCTCTGGATCAGGAGAGCTTGCAGTGAAATTCCTTTTACTGAAGAAAATCTATGTGCACAAACCAGTCAGTTGGAATAGTCATTGTTTTGTGTTGATTTTCTACCAGTAGGCTATTCTACATGCAAGTAGCTAAGAGATTTAACTGGTTTTGGAATGCTCTAAAAGTGTACTTGAGTAAAAAATATTTATTTTCCCAGAGGTAAAAATGATCAAGCCCATCCTACAGGGATTTCACTTTGTATTTTGGGGTGAGTCTCTAACACTGTATTTCCTAGCTTCAAAGACATACTTTCCCCTAACACAGGCACATTCTAGTATCTCTAAAAGCAGGATATAGCTTTCACTTTACGGCATCTCACAAGTGTTGGCAGCAGCCGTGACATAATTGCCATTTTTGCATGCATGATCATGGTTGTTATTTCTAGTTGCATGACTAGACAACCATAGCTTCTTGACACTTAAGACAGCTATTTAAGGACCATTTGAGGAAGGAAGATTAGCTTATTGTCTGACCATGTACTGTTGAAACTTTCTGCTAAGATCAAGAAAGCTCTAACATGAAAACTTGCCAAAAGTTGGTTGGCAGCTAAAAGAATAATGAAGTAACCTTTTAGGACATGCATAGTTATCAGAGATTAACTATCAAAGTGATTTGAAAGGGTTGGACTCTTGGTATAAAGATGTTTTACCAGTACCTTAACCAATATATTATTTCAGCTTTTCCTTTCTTTGCAAAAGAATAATTTGCTATAAATTTGTCTATCTAAATCTAAAAGAGCTATTTTAAGAAGTATGAAATAAAAAATAAGTGGTAAGAAAGCCTCTATCATCATTTAATTGGTCGCATTTTTTATTGTTGTTGTTTTAGAACATTAAAAAGTGTGTTTTAATGTTGATGGCATTGTATTTATTTTTATCTTTATTGTTGGAAGTAAAACAGAGTTAACCCATTTCCCCCCATTGACTCCTTCTCGCCTGCCCCCACCCCTTTCCCAGGCCTTCATCACACTATTGCCTGGGTCCATGGGTTATACACACACTTGCCAAAGTATTATCTGCCCATTCTAACTACTGAATTTTATAATCTTAAACTTAACATTTAAAGTCTACAAAATTCAGTAGTTAGAAAAGGCAGATAATACTTTGGTTAGTGTGTATGCATGTGTATGCATAAAAGATGATTACTGAATTGTGTCAACCTATATGCTGGAGAAGCCAGCATTTCTAATTGCGCTTAGTATTCTTCAGTGTTTTATTTTTTTAAATCATTTTTATTTCTGTTCACGAAGTGTCCTGTTTCTCTATCACGGAGATAATTTTAAGACATGATTCTCTTTACTTTGTCTGTTTCACTGGTACCTCAGATTACCCATGTGTTTGTTATCTGTGGACTGAGTTTACCTGCTTTACTAGTTCAGAGTCTCTTGGTTGCACATAAAAGAAGTCACCATAGAAAAATCTCACAGAACACAGTGTATGAGATGCAGCTGAATCTATCTGATAAATCAAAATATACAGCAACCCGGGAGTCCTCATTTCATCACACGTAACTGAGAGTTTTAACTAGTTTGGAAATGCTTCATAGGCATTATTAAAATGTTTATTTTAGCAGAAGTAAGCATAATAATTTTGTCTTAATTTTGTGGAACTCATAACCTACATAATTCTCATGTATCAAATAGGAAGCATCTCATTAGAATTTATGAATGAGCAAGAGTCAAGGATGACTCAAAGGAAGAGAAGCCAAGTACCTATTGGTCCATCCTAAGTCTACGTACATACATTCAACCCAAGAATAAAAGTTTGTGATACTGTCTTTCCTTGTAGTATATGCAGAAAAGGTAACAGCATAATTTATTTGAATGAAAAGGTAGGGACAATTGGTGCCATTGGTGCCATAAGTAGGTTGCATAGCACTGGCTGTACACAGGGAAAATGAGGCTCCCAGTGACTTTGGCATGTAAATGAAATCTCTAAATCACTTGGTGATTATCTTCTTTGTTTTCCCTCTCACACAGGCAGTCAAACCTGCCTTTAAATCTAAATAACAGAGTATCCCTGGATAAGTGGGAAGATTTCTGAAGATCTCTGCCATAATCTGGGTGGTGATGGCAGTTGAATAAGAAATTAACCTAGGAATGATAGGCTTGTGTGAATTCTCCTCTATTTTAAGGTAAAAATATTGAAAGATTAAAAAAAGGAGTAAGCAAAACTTTTTTTTTTTTTTTTTTTTTTTTTTACATAAAAATAAGTAAGAACAACTTTGCAGGTTGTTTCATTACATTTATGAGTCCATTAAAGTTACTTTTACTTATACTTAGCCAGGAATTTTGTATGTTGCTTTCCTAATTTCTGGTGCTTTAATGCTGATTTATCTTATTCTATCAATCATTGAACCAGTGTTTTTACTATGTGCCCATAATGTTCCAGGCACTGCCTTGAGAGCAGTGAACAAAATTGTATCCCTTTGCTAGAGGGCAGCAGAGAAAACAGACTAACCAGTCAGCACCTTCAATTAAATACAATAGTTTTGCCGAAACCAGTTTGGCTCAGTGGATAGAGCATCATCGGTCTGCGGACTGAAAGGCCCCAGGTTCAATTCCAGGCAAGGGCATGTACCTTGGTTGTGGGCACATTCCCAGTAGGGGGTGTGTAAGAGGCAGCTGATCAATGATTCTCTCTCGTCCTATCTGTAAAAAATCAATAAAAATATATTTTAAAATAAATAAATAAAATAAATAAAAAATACAATAGTCTTCACTTCCCAAATGATAACTGTTCCTGGAGGCATGTAACAGAAGTGTGTAACCAAATCTAAGGTGCCAGAAAACCTGCCTCTCCCCAAAGGAAATATTTGAATTGGAAAATAGGTAAAAGTGAGCCAGTATGGAACAGAACTGTTCCAGGCAAAGGGAACACATGTGCAAATGTTCAAAAGAGGGAGAGAGAGCACTGTACTTTTGAAGAAGAAAAGGATGTTGCATGGGTCAGATCAAAAACTGCTCATTCCAGATTTTCCAGGAACTTCACAGGTCTTTTTAGGGAGTTTGGAACTTAATGCCAAAGGGGAGCTGCTGTAGGGTTTCCAGCCTAGCGGAAGCTCAGAGAATTCTTTCCTGTGGGAAGCTTAGGTAGGAGGATGTAAGCGCACTAAGTTACTGCAATGGCCCAGATGAGAGATGGCTATTGGCTTGGACTAAGATAGTGGCAGTGGAGTTATAAGTGGATGGATTTGCATCAGAATGAACTATGAGCACAAGGGAGAAGGAAGAGTCGAGAATGATTTTCAGGGTGTTTGTGATAGTAACTGGATCATTAGTGGAACCAGAACTGGGAAAACAAAACACACACACCCAAAAGAACTGGCTTATCCTTGCCCTTCTTGATTCAGAAGCTCGTACTTAAATGTATGACTAAAACCTGACCAGTACAACACAATAGATGAAGGAAAGGGATGATTAAAGGTTGTGGCAGTTGGGAATAGAACCAACACATCCCTGAAGTCTGACCTCCTTTGCAGAGAAGGGCCACACATTTGACACCAAGCATTTCAGCAGCCCACAAGAGGAGGCGAGCATGATTCATAGTGTTCATAAGTGAAATGAAGCCAGTTACTTGCAGAAGTCCCATCCTGCCTGATCCCGAGACCAAAATGAAATTTCTTCAATAAGTCTTTCTAAGAAAGACACTGGATAATGCCTCGAATGACATCCTCATTGGAAACACAGTGATAACCTTCATCAGCTCTCTCCTCACTATGGACCAGTGCATCTGCTATGGCAAAATTAACTGAAAATCAATCCTGTGAAAGAAGGAGTGTTTCCATCAGGTTCCACCTTACGGAGTCCAGATTGTCACTTTCTGATGGTCTGCCATCAATCCCCAGATGGAGCGTGGAGTATCTTTTCCTTACCTTGTGTCTGTTGGGTATAAGTACATTCTGTGTGTTTTATTGGATGTCGAAACTGGGAAGAATTTAATTTCTTCACTGTTTCTGAGGAATAGATGTAGCTTTGTGGGAATCCTCCATAAGTACATCTCCTCTCCACCAGATTTTGAAAAGATATTGCTGGATCAATAACGAGTTTAAGGCTATATTCTTGGAGAAATTTACGAATGACAGCTGCCTGTGTTTGCCTGGAAGGGCTAAGCCACGTGCTTTTCCAGCCAATCTAGGAGTAGAGTTAATACCCTCCAGTGGAATTTGAGGTATTTAACTATGAGATATGCCTTAATAGAAGTGGTTTTGCTTGGGATTGAGCTCTAGGAGTAGTCCCAGGAAGCCCAATATCCTCCCCAGAAAGTCATCTTGATCCATTATAACACAGACAGATGGGAAATGAAGGTCCCAGAACTCCCTGTTTTAAGGTACAACATTAATCATTATCTCAGAAAAATTTAAAAGCAGCTGTAACTAAATGCCCACTTCGGTCATTTAAAAAATTCTCAATAAATAGAGTATACAGAGAACATTAAGTATTAAGCAATCCCATTTCCAGGGTAGGCTGAAAAAATATCCAGTGAAAATTTTTCAAGTTTCCATTAAAGTTTTATCAATATCCCAGATTCTTTAAGCCTAAATATTAATAAATCTGTACTATCTTTTTCAATACTAAACAAGAATATGGATAGTTCTGGAATGCAGTATTATTATAGTTAGATTTCAGTGTAAATGCTGAATTAGTAGATTGCTAGCAATACCTTGGGTTTGAACTTGTTTGGATAAGAGGCTTGCTTCTGCTGTACTGTCATCTACTAAGAGTGAAATTGGAGCAGTGGGGCTCAGCAGTCAGGGGCAATATGCTTTGAAATCCTATTTCCTGGGTTCAAATCCATGTTCCTCCATTTGAATTGGCAAATTACTTGTTTGTGTCATAGATATATAAGATATATGATAGTTTATACTCCATGAGTGTCTTAAGAGAATTAAAATATTTGATGTTAAAAGTTCTTAGGATTGTCTTGGGCAGAGACAATGCTCAATAAATATCGCAAATGAATTGCTAGAATTTTTTTCCTCTTTGAAGCAAAATTGATAATTTTAGAAATTTTTCTAAATATTTCCCCAACTTCTCTGTGTTCCCTCTGAACCTGTGAAACATATCTACTAAAATGCTGCTTTGAGGTTTTGACCTGGAGACAAGTTTAGATTGAGGTATTTGCTTTCTCTTCCCATTTGATTGATGTTCCTTATTTGCAGGCCACCAGTTTTATTAGCCTCCTATTGTTGTCAGACTAGCTATAGCTGTCCTGTAGTCCAAACTAGAACCCATTCAATTGGTCACTTCTAAGTTCCTTATGTATTTTCTAAATAGATCAGTCATTTTGCTTTTTTCTTTGAATTGTACCACTCTTGTGGCTAATTTAGTAAAAGGTAAGTGATTTTCATGGGAATTTTAGTACTAATTGTTTGCAAGTTAACTTCATTATTTAGCTATTAGTCACTGATAAAAATCTCTGGTGATGATGTAGTTTTCTTCTGAGTTTCATATAGTTTGAAATGAGAAAATAAAAAATTAAAGCCATTACAGCTTCTAATATTCTATGATTGTTAAATGACTAGGAAAGCGGAGATGTAGGTTTTCAGAAGCCTAAAAAATATTTATTCTCTTCTAGACAAATATACTTTACCCAGACACACATAGCATTGTTAAGTGAATAAGTAAACGAGTTAGAAACTTAAAGATGAGTCTTAATCAGGGCATCTGAAATGAGAAGGAGGTCATCAATGAAGCAGAAATGAGATTTGGAGAGTTGAACACTTTTGTGTATCCATTTATGAAATATTTATTAGTTCCCTGAATGAGTACCACACTGGGTTGCCTGTATTGATTGGAGAGCAAACCAGCCCAGCCCCGGTTCCCTTAGAAGTAGTCTAAGGGAAGGAGGAATGGAAACAAATAAAGGCACATGAACTAAAATTAAAGCCTTTATTAAGTGCCCTGAAAGGGAAGCACTAGGTTATATGAGAGATGAGCAAGAACAAAAATTGATGTTCACTTGGGTGGGCAGGAAAGATCTCTCTGAGGAGGGGACATTTAAGCAGTGTTGCTAGGTTCAGATATTAACAACAAGGGCAAGAGACGACACGATGCATTTAACACATGAAAAGTGGGATTAAATCTCCATAATTGTGAGCATTCTAAGTTTTAAGGGAAGTTCATTTCTTTTGTCTTTGAAATTGTCAATGTGAAAACTTCTCAATCAGCAACTTTTAGTAGCTCTATATGCACATAATTCAAAAAAAAGCCCAAGTGTTATAGGTGTTCAATAAATACTTGTTGACTTGAATTGAACTTTGATTGTCTTCAAACTTTGATTAATAACTCTGGTGCAAGCAAATACAGAGGTATCAGCAGCACAGCTCTGGAAAACATCTTGATTTCATTTTTAGATGAATGGCTTCTGCATACAGGTTTTAGTGACTTCTCTAAGAAGGAAACCCAGATTTGAGGGCAGTGTGCTTCTCACTGAGGTCCTCCTGAACTTAAGTAAGTAGTGAGCTACATATAAATGGTCCCAATCTCAGTAGATTCACTGCCTGTTGAAAATGTAGTTGAGTACATAGATTTTTATTATAATATTTTTGCAGCTCTTATGTGTGTGATATATTGAAGTGTTAGCTTCTTTGCCTTTGTTTCATTAAATACATCATAAAACATTTAGAGGCCTGTGCAGAAATTGCTATGACCTCTATTTATAATTGAAGAAAGCAATGTTTTCTTTAAAATATTACCAGAGAGCGCTATTTTTGACCACAAGAGCCTGAAGTCTTCTAACCAGATTGTGCAGATTCTCATTCTCTTGTGTAAAATTGTTAAAAGGACAGGAAAGTGAGTCCATCAGAAAGAGAAAGAAATATGATAAGAAGACTTGAAGCAATATTATAGATTTGGCTTTTTAAAAAATCCTATATAACAAAGAGCTAATATGCAAAGGTCATCGCACCCTCACACCCTTGCGCCCTCGCACCGGGCAGTGGGACCTGAGGCCAAGCCAGGTGACCTGAGGCCATGCCCCCCCTTGCCCTGTGGGCTTGACAGGGGTGTGGCCAACCAGGTCTGGGTCTCCTGTGATTTTGAGGTGGCATGTGGGTAGGCGGGGACTGACTCTGGGTCCTGCAGTGCTTCCCAGGAGGGAGATTATCTCTGACAGGAGGGAGATTATCATATGCATTTTACTAATTTTCTTTCATCTCTGACACTGCTATTATAGAGAAAGGGCAAATAGCAATATTAAAATATTTTCTCTAATTAATTCCCTTTTAATGTGTACGATTTTCATGCACTGGGCCACCAGTGCCCAAATTCATCTCCCTGCTTCCACTCTTGCCCTACAGCCGGTAGGTGATCTTTGAATAGTATAAATCAAACTCCCTGCTTAAAATCCTCCAACAGCTTCCCCTGTACTCAGAATAAAACCCAAGCCCGTGACCATGACATAAAAGCTCTACCTGATCTGACCCTGCAAACTGCCCTCACCTTGTCCTGTGCCCTCTCCCCACTGAGCCTCACTCCAGAGCACAGCCTTCCCTCTATTCGCTGAACACAACATACCAACCTCTTTCCTACCTCTGAGCTTTGGCCTGGCCCTTCTTCCTGTCTGAAAGGCTTTTCCTGGTGCTTTCTGATTCTTCAGGTCACTTCCTCTGAGTGGCAGCCCCTCCAGGCCCTTTTCAAGTCACTGTGCCCATTTCTCGGTATTTCATCTGTCTGCTTTATTTCATTTTTAGCCCTTAGCACTGCCTGAAAGTATCTTTTTGTATTTCTGTTTACTTGATTATTTTTTTTGGCTCCCATCATCCAACTAGAATATAAACTCCTTGAGGACATGGCATTTAGTAAGAGATGGGGTGGTATTGACAGTGAATGAAGGAAGGGGAGAAGGAAAGAAGACAATTTTAATACCTAGATCAAAATATCCCTGACTTTTCAGTTTGAAACCGAGTACTATTAGAAATTAGCATTCTCTCTTAGTCTAGAAAAGAGAGGCAGGAATTATTATATATAGTTTATAGGTTTAAAAATGTTTTCATATAAAGAATAGTTCATTAATGTGTTGCATTTCAGTAAGATCATTAACTTTTATTTCTACAAACTCAAATGAGTTGAAAAAAAACACCATTTGGGGAAATTTACATGGAATGACACTCCCAATAAAGTTTCTCCATTGTGAATAATGCATTTCTGCTGACAGCTCTGGACCTGCTGTGTGAGGATACAGAGAACAGAATTGGTAAATGGCCAACTAGGGCCAGCATAGTCTGTGATCATGGGACAGAATGACGTGCTCTGAATCAATTTTGTTTTTAACCTCTGCCCTTGGCCTCTGGAATGGAGTGTTCTCACCTGTTGACAACCCAAGACACAGAGAGCAAGAATGACACACCTCAGAGTAATTAATTCCATGTCAGATGGTGCAAAGAATGTGCTCTTGGGAGTCTGTCAAATCAGCATTCAAATCTTGGCTCCTTACTTCTTAGTCACCTGACTCTGAGAACTTCTGAGCCTTTTATTCTCACCTGTAACATGAAAATAAGAATCTGTTGTGGTGTTGTTTTAAAGCTATTTATGTAAAGTAACTAGGCATATATTTCTGGGATACTGGGAACTATGCAGTTCTAGGAGGCAGCCTTTATTTTGCAATCTCTTTATCTTTTAAAATATATTTTTATTACTGATTGCAGAGAGGAAGAGAAACATCATTGATGATCCAAACTGAGGATCAAGCCAACAACCTGTGAATGTGCCCTGAACGGGAATCGAATCATAATCTCCTGGTTCATAGGTCGATGCTCAAATACTGAGCCATGCTGTTTGGGCTTTTGAAATTTATGTAAATGGTTTTGAGGAGCAGCAATTCAGAGATATACACAGAATGCAACATAAATGGTAGCAATGGAATTGGACAGAGAGGCAGTTCCTGGTAAACCAGACAAACAGAAGTCCTCTCATTAAAAGCAACTAACTATGCTGGGAGAGTTCTCAGCCAATCAATGAGCAAAGAATAAGGGACCTGAGACAATTTTAAGAGATTTAGAAAAAAATCAAATTAAAAATTACAATAATTAAAAATGAAAAGTTAACAAATAAAGTAATCAGCAGATTAGAGCCTGGTGAAAGGAAAATTAGTTCACAAACTAGAGAATGACATAATTAGCTGAGGTAGGTAAAATGATGGAATATAAAACAGAAATTAAAGGACAGGGAGGATAGTGTGAGAAGATTCATCATAGGTTCTAACAAGGAAGAGGCAATATGTTTTAAAAATCTTAGTTTTCAACCCATCATATAAGTCCAGCGAATTAGAATTTGGTGTTTTGGTAAATATTTGTTTTCTCCTTTTAGTGTTGCACTAGATGTTTTTCATACTATTTTGCTGGTTGTAGGGGATAAACTATTAAAAGAGCAGATAAGTTTAGTGAAAAGGGGTGATACCAATCATTCCACATTTAAAAATATATATATTTTTATTGATATATTTTTTTTTTTACAGAGAGGAAGGGAGGGGGATAGAGAGTTAGAAATATCAATCAGCTGCCTCCCCCACACCCCCTACTGGGGATGCGTCCACAACCAGGGAACATGCCCTTACCGGAATGGAACCCGGGACTCTTCAGTCCACAGGCCAATGCTCTATCCACTGAACCAAACCAGTCAGGACCAATCTACAGTTTTGATCAAACGTTTTATTGTGTGTAAGTATTAGAAGCTTGATTTCTATTTTTGTGATTTCATACAAAGATGGACTTACCTTTTATCATTTTCCATAGATATTTTAAAGCTTCGGTTGAGTGTGTCTCTTTGTAGAGAAATGGTTTCAGGTTTTCTGAGCTTCCATTTGTTTAAAACAGAGTCTGGAGTATAAATGTATAACAGGCTCATTTAAACTCAGATTATGTAGGTTCTGTTTATATTAAGATAACTAACCTCCATACTAAGATGTAGTAGATTTAATACTTCTGGTGTTTGCATTTAAACTTACTCTCACTTTAACCTTCCAATTTGTGTAGATGTAGGTTAGAAAACATTTAATTATTAATTCTTAGCATATAGTTAGTATTTAATAAATACTTGTTAAATGACTGAATTAATGACTACTATAACAATTTTAAATCTTAGGAAGATTAATTAAAGAAAAAAAATTAGAGGATGTTTGAAAGGATGCTTTTACATCTGGTTGGATTTGCTATCTCCCTAAATGATATAATGATCATTTTTGGTGTTAATTTCCTTCTCTCTTGGCACAGCATAATAGAGAAAGAAAGTGATTAAAATTGTTTGGCAATATTTCCTGGCTATTAAAAACGATTTTTACATGATTTTATTTCAGAATTTCTCCTTCAGATGACCTTTTTGTCACTGAACCCTCTACACTCCTCTTTATCACATTTGTGAATTTGTAAACCCAGCTTGAAAGATCTGCAGAAAAACCGTGTGTTAAAGGCCTTGTTGAGACTTTACTTGCCCTTTATGGGAAACTATAGGTAAATGTTCTTTCCACCCAAGATGTGACCATCGCATAGGACAAAGATACATCACAGGCCTCTAGCTGTCTAGTCTATTTTGTTCTTTTCCAGGTAGAATAACAAAACAGCTGAGCCTTCCCTAGCACCAGTCATTGCTGAGTACTTTTACTGTCTTGGAATCTCCCTCGCCCTCCCCTAGTAGAACTCACCAGCTAAAATACCACCCACAATATGGAGCCTCCCCCTGACGTTCTTAGCTGAACGCTTATTTTAAAACTAGAGGCCCAGTGCACGAAAATCCATGCATTGGAGTTAGGGGGAGTTCCTCAGCCTGGCCTTCTCCCTCTCACAGTGTGGGAGCCTTCAGGGATGGGAAGCAATCTGGCAATCAGGGGAAGGTGATGCCCCATCACACCTCTGTTGCTTCCACTGCTGGCAGTGCAAGCCTCAGCTGGCCCTGGTTACCTGAACCTCAGGCGGTCCTGGTGACTGGGCAGTCACCATCCAAGGCTTGCCTGTGCCTCAGGCCAACCCTGGATGGCTGAGAAATAGACATCTGAGGCTTGCCTGCACCTCAGGCTCCCCCTGGCTGGCTGGGAAGCACTTTCTGAGGCTTGCCTGTGCCTGGAGCCAACCCTGGGTGGTTGGGAACCAACATCAGAGGCTTGCCTATGCCTCTGGCCAGCCCTGGGCAGCTGGGCAGCTGTCATCCAAGGCTTGCCTGCACCTCAGGGTGGCCCTGGGCACTAGGAGGCTGAAGGGACTGGGGGACTCCAGAGGTCTTGCCATGCACCTGCAGCCTAGAGGGATTAAGGGCACTGAGTGCCCCCATCTTGTGGTTGTGGGCGCCACCATCTTTGTGGGTGTGGCAGTCAATTAGCATATTTCCTCCTTATTGGCCATGGGCACCGCCATCTTTGTGATGTTGTGATGGTCAATTAGCATATTCTCTCTTTATTAGATAGGATGTGTGGTCAGGTGAATAACATCTTCTGTGACTGACTTTGACAATTAAGGGCTAAAGCATTGGTCTAAGATGCTGTGTTTCTGCACAACTTTGCCAGCAAGACTGAGCATGTTTCGCTATTTTTTTTTAAATAAAATTGTGGCCAGATTAGTAATAGCCCACTTTGTATTTATTCTTTTTTTCTTTCCTGCCTCACTGCATTTTTTCTCTCTCATTCCTGCTGCCCTGGGATTACATTGCCTACTAAGTATAGTGGGGAAAAAGGGAGGGGCACTTTTCCTGCTTAAAATCAGCAATGAACATTGTCAACTTTTATAGTTCATCTTATAAATATCCTGGCTTTCCTGCAGTAATTGTAAGAGGCCAGAGTTCTGTCTCGCTTGTCCTATTTCCCGCAGTCCCATCTTTCCATCTTTGCATATAGAAAATGCATGATCTGGAAAGTTTGAGCGAACAAATTGTTCATCTGTGCTTTCATCTCATATAACATAGCCATGTGTCCCAACAGACTTGGAAATCTTTATCATGAATTCTTCCAAAGCTCTCTCTTTATTTCTGTGAAGACAACCTCTTTGTCTTCATGAAAGCAAGCCTGAATGGAAAGTCAGTGCGATCTTAGGACATGCACAGAAATTAATCCCCAAAGCAATGCAAGGTGAGGTGTGTACAACCTAAGCCAAGTTTTGAACTAAATTCATAAGCTTAAAGCCAAGGACAAGAAAAGCTAGTGAAGGTCCATGCCTTTCCCTGAGCTCGTAATCATTTTGTGTTTAGCCTGAGTCCTTTACTCTTAAACATCAAGTACTTCAGTGACTTGGCTCCTTCTGCAGATATTGCACTAAAAATAAAGGGCTTTGGAAAATAATCTTGGCACAGCCTTGTTTCTTTTTAAACATTTTTTATCAGATGTGGGATTTTATAGTCATATTGTTTGTGAAATGCCTTTTCTATACTTTTTTTCATGGCGGTGTTTATGTTGCATGTCTAATTAGCTTCAACATACCAGATGAATTGTTTAAACCCGTCTGGCATGCTATAATTTTTCAGTTTCTCATCTGCTAAGAAAAATATATTTGTAAAGGTTTTAGATTTCAGGAATCAAAAGTCTACGATGGATCCTGTTTACCATAGGAAATTTTTAAGGGGTGGGGGGAATAAAGGGTAGAACCATTTGCCAGACTAGCCAGTGGGAGAGAAGACAAGGCCCAAAACGCTTTTACAATTTTAATTTGAGAATCAATGCCAAGATCAACATTTCTTCCCCTTCTCACTCCCCACCCCTGCCCCAAATTGAGGGAAACAAAATACTGAGCTGAGAAGTTTCTCACCATTACCCAGCCCTCGATACATTTGTGATAGAAAAAGTCAGAGGAGATCGTGGGCTCACAGGAGAGAGGGTAGAAAATGAGATTAAGCGTGCAAAAGGTAGTGAGGTTGAAGAAGAGTAGTGGTTGAAGCCAAGAAAATAAAATGCAGGGATCTAGAGCTGAGGATCCATCAAGAGTCAAGTACTTGCCAGCCACACATTCCTCAGCTTGACACATTTCTCCATCTTGATGCATTACACTATCTCAACACAATCAACCTTATTGATACTAGATTTTTAAGAAATCTTACAAGTGGAAGGAACCTTAGAGATGATCTAATCTCAGTTGCTCCTCTTCTACTCTCCAGAAAAGGTTTCCATCTCTTCATTCTTTCAATCTCTGCTTAAATCCAGGCAGTAAGTCCTTTCTGTACCAAGTGGCTCTTAACCATGGGAGACAGGATCTTTGTTTTTGATACCATTGGTTATTGCTATAATTACAAATTATAACAGCATTTCTGTTAGACCAGTTTACCATTTTGTGCTTTCATAAATATTATTATGTTTAAATGTCACAACAGTCCTATGAGATCACATAGGGAATTTTAGACACAACTTGAGAAGAAAACCCAACATCCAAGAATATTGTAACTTGCTCATATTAACACATATGTAAAGCCATGTGTGTTAATATGAGTTAGCATTTATAGAGTCCTAATTATGTGCTAGGCATTGTGCTAAGGTGCTGTCCCTGCATTAGTACATTTAATCCTCCTCAGCATACTAGGATAGGGACTTTCAGGTCCTCATTTAAAAGATAATGAAATTAAAAATTTGGGATGTAAAGTAATTCATCAGAGGGCTCAAGATGATGAAGAAGGAGGAGGAGGAGGAGGAGAAGGAGAAGGAAAAGGAGGAGGAAGAAGAAGAGGAGGAGAAGTAGGAGACAGTGGAGGTGGTGAAGGTAGTGAAGGAGGTGAAGGAGGTGAAGAAGGTGGTGGTCAACGAATTATCCCAGGTTCAACTGACTGCTGTTCTGAGCTACTATGTAATAGTTTTTTGTTAAATCTAAGATGGTGTTCCTACAAGGCACGCCATTATTTTATGTACCACTAAGAAAGAAAAATTACTGAGAGTTAAACTGTGGCGATATAATTTAGAATTTTTTTTAGTTTATTGAAATAGTTATTTTAGACTACATTTAGACATAGGTTCTTATATTCTATCACTCATACTTTTTTTTTTCCTTTTATATATGGTTAAGTGGAATATATTGGTTGTGATGTTTCTAAACTTCTGGACATTTAGAGACTGATTCTTCTCAATCATTTTTTAACTCAGAATCACCAATTGTCTCTAAGATAAGTGTTTGATGACACACTTTATGTAATAAAGAACATTGGCCATTCATAGTCCACAGTGCTTCACTATTTTTGTCAGAATTTTTTGCTAATTTCTGGTACCCACTATGCAAGGTTGGAGATCCACATGTCGTCAGTGACAGCCACATCACAGCAACACTCTAAGACAGGAATAGTCAGCAGAAATATTAAAAGGGAACAATTATGTGGTTTAGAATCAATGGCATGTGGTTTACTGTCCTTTGGTTTACGGTAGAGCTGAGCATAAATTGCAAGTATGTATCATGTCTCTTAAGTCATCCAGAAGTTAGCCTTTTCTTTTTCAAGGTATACCCATATTTTAGGATTTTGTCTTCTGTAACTACACAGAATCCACATGGTTCTTATTTTTCTACACAGCAGCCTTTTAAGGATTCAAAGGGAGGCATCATAAAGATATGACAGAGTTTTGGCAAAGAAGTACACACACACACACACACATTTCCAAATAGAAGAGTTGTTCAGTTCTAATGAAAACTTAAAAAGTGTATAAACTGGAGAAGGATCGGGAAGCAACAGCAGAAAGATCATTTTCATGGAAACATTTAAGAAAAATGAGTATAAAATGTCATCAATATGTTGATCCAGCTGTGAAGTTAATTAAATATTACAGTCCTGGTTGAACAAAAACAAAAACTGAGGTTTCCTGGGGAATACTCTTTTTGGTTTTGGTTTTGAAAGAGCCACTTTGCCATTATTTAAAAGATAATTTCTTTCTTTTTTTTTCTTGCAGCAATTCTGTTAGTCCTACTTTTTAGTCTTTGTATTTTCGTCCACTTGAAAAAAATAGAGGGGTAAACCAGTTGCCTAATATTTTGTTAACCAAACTTCTTTGGTTTCCAATACTTTACAAATCATTAAGCTAGTGAAATTCTTGCTTGGAATGAAAATCGAGAGATCTGGAAATATCTGAACTGTTTTCTGAGCCAAAGGAGCAATATTAAGTGATACTTAGTAGAATTATGGAGCTCTGTATTATAAAATCTTTTAGATGGTCTACAATTTAAAAATTTAGACCATAGTAGATTCAAATCGTGAAGATGTACATGCTAGAGTTAGCCTGCCTAGTTTTTAGTCTGGTACTGCTGCTTATTATTAACTGTCACCTGGGTTACTTATCTTTTCTTTTCCTCTATTCTTCAAGGCTAATCCAGGTACCCTCCTAACAAATTTGTTGTAAGAATTAAATGAGCTAATAGATATCAAGTGCTGGCTCATAGTAATCAAAAGTATTAGCTAATATGATAATGTGATAATATATGTGCATACTTACTGTCAACTAAAATATTTTATTGCCCTGAAAACTTATTCTGCATTTATCCAATAACAAAATACCGTAGTCTATTTTGGGGGGGATGGAGAGGGGGGAGGAGGGGAAAACTATAAGATCCAAATTGGATTAGAATTGAGTGATTTTTTTAAAACTGGATTTATGGTTGTTTCCAGACATCAGATAAATCATAGAAGAATCGGAGTGTATCACAGCCAATATGGCTCAGTGGTTGAGCATTGACCTATGAACAAGGAGGTCACAGTTCAATTCCCAGTCAGGGCATATTACCAGGGTGTGGGCTCAACCCCCAACGTGGAGCATGCAGAAGAGAGCCAATCAATGATTCTCTCTCATCATTGATGTTTCTCCTTCCCACTCCACCCTCCCCCGCCTGCCTTCCTTTCTGAAATCAATTCAAGTATATACTTAAAAAAGAATCAGAGTGTAATTAAGGATGGATTCAACCATGACTATCATTGCCTCTCCCTGAGTCTGAACTATACAAAGAGCATCACATGTGAAACTTTCTTGGTTATACATAGACACTTCCCCCACAAGGATTTTCACTTTGTGAACTTTAACAATAGCAATACTGTATGAAGATTAAACTTGATGTTGCCTAAAAATAAGGTAGTAAGAATTTGGGAGAGGCATCTTTGGAGCCCATCATCTCTTTCCTTTTGATAGTCTATGTTTAATATGCCTAGAGACTTTTTTCTAGTCCTCTACAGCATCACTGTATAGCAAAACTTTCTATGAAAGGACAAATGTTTTTTGCATCATCTGAAATAGTAGCCACAAGCTATATGTAGCTATTGAGCATTCAAAAGATAGCAAATGCAATGGAGTAACTGATTTTTAAGACTTAATTGATTTTAATTTAAATAGATGCATTTGGCTAGTGACTACCATATTCAACATTCTCAACATTCTTATTCATATCATTTATCTTCTCTTGATAATTGTAGAAACAACCTCTGTTGTCCAGACATCTAAATGTTAGTAAATGTAAACGTAATTCACTAGCTGAAAAACAGAGGTAAGGTTAGAATGACAAACATTCGCCAATGCTACAAATGATTCTTGTTGTCAGAGTATTGTACTCAACACTTCAAGGATAGATTGACCCACACTGGGATTCTCACCTAAACAATTGGGCATAAAGTAAGACAGCCAGGAAAGCCAGAAACACATTGGTTTCAGTGAGAAAATAAAGCCAAATGGTAGGAAAAACCATGACTTAATACACTACTTGCTTTTAAAAGCAAGTAGTGTATTAAGTTTTTTTTTGTTTGTTTTTTTTTTTGAGACAGGCAGTGTATGAAGCACATATTATAGTAAATAAGTTATTTTTTATTTGAGTTATTTTTTTGAGACAGGAATTAAGTTATTTTTTTTTGAGACAGGCAGTGTATGAAGCACATATTATAGAAAATAAAATAGAAAAGGCAGACAGTAGAACCATAAGGACATATTAATCTGGGGCCATTTTCCAAGGGGAAGAACTTAATTTAGGGCTAATGTCAGAAGTTGTCCCAGTATCATGGACAATGTTCATAATGTTAAAACTAGTTCAACAAGAAAAACCATATGTTGTATTGGAATAATTCCCGTTGTGAAAGCAGCAAAGTATAAAATTGTAACTGTTTTATAAAAAATATTGAAGGAAAGTCTTGGCATTTGGAACTGCATGATCAATACTTAGCAAAAACTAAGCCACAGACACCTGTGGATAAGCTAGTTTCTTTATTTTTGGTTTTATTTAAAAAAGAAGAAAGAAAAAAATCTTAGATTTAAAATTAAGAATGATTGTATAAAAATCCATAGGTAGTCCCTGTTTGAATGGGTTTATGGCTTACTGTGAAAACTTCCCTTTGCTTTTAACCGTAAGTAGAATATCTATTTTGTGTTTTGGTAAATATAACTCATATAGCCTGTTGGATCAATTTGTTTCATAAATAGCTGAATATCTAGATTATTAGATTATTGCTTTAAGATATAAGGCCTGGATAATTAAAGGGCCATAGAAGACCACCATGAAAGCAGCAGCACAAAGCTGAATATAGTATGTGCCTCCTGTTTCCAATGAACAGGACCACTAATGGGCAGTGTGCTGAAATAGGAAGAGAAGATGGTTTAATACAGTGTTTTTCAACCTTTTTTGGGCAAAGGCACACTTGTTTCATGAAAAAAATCACGAGGCACACCACCATTAGAAAATGTTAAAAAATTTAACTCTGTGCCTATATTGACTATATATAAAGTAATTCTCTTGAATAGGAATCAAATAAACACAAAGCAAGTATTTTATAATTACTTTATTATGAAATATTAAGTAAACAAAATAGTGAAAAATTATAAAATTCTTGTCTTGTCTGCACCTATGGCACACCAGGCAACATCTCGCGGCACAGGAACACTGGTTGAAAAACGCTGGTTTAATAGATGTTGTAATACTGGATTTCAATACTGAAGGTTGGATAGAATTGGAGGATGAAGAGTGAGTGCCATGGAAGAACCATCACTGGCTTGAAGGTTGGGTTCAGGTAATGCTGTGGAAAGCATTAGAGGGTGGGGGTTATTGGATAGTTCAATTGGGAAAAAGAGTGCTATATATTCAGCAAGCGAGGTTGGGCTGAGATTGCTAATGGCATTGAATACCAAGCTAATTTGCTGAGAGCACAAAAGAGCCAGCGACTTCATTGCACTTACTAAATTGTTGGAAAAGAAAAAAAAGTGTTAAGCAAGGAGCAGCTGACAGATTTTCAAACTGTAATCACTGAGGTGCTCAAATATTGCTTTCAGAGGAAGGTACATTAGTCTCAGGATTTTTAATGTAGGCTAAAAGCTCTATTATTTTCTTCAAACACTGAATATTTTTACCTTTTTAAAAGATGTTTCACCATAACTGTAGTATTTAAAAGAATGGGCTTCCAAAGCCAAAGAAAACAAGCTTGAAGAACCTAAAATTCAGGGAGTGCTTATAATTTCTTATTTCTTGCATAAGCTATTGCTTGATATTATAAGACATGTTTTTTGTTTCAGTAATGAAATGAGTAAAGAATGTGATTTCTGTCTCCTCCTTACCTTTAAAGTGTAATAATGTTGGAATTCACGAATATTAGGTCATGTATACAGTGTGTTTTGGTTTTGTTTATTAATATTTTACAGTGATTTATAGACAACCCTGTAAAATCAGTTAGGTCAGATATGAAGAAACAAAAAAAAAGTTTTCAGTAGAAAATTTTATTTTCCATGTGGATGTTCAAGTTTGAAGAGCTTTATGAATTATAATAAATACATTCATGTTGAATGTAACTGTGATTCTATATTTCCAGCAGAAATTAATACCTTATAGTAAGATTTACTAGACCTGTGAGTGCCTCTTAGCTGCTGTTTATTGCCATTTCAATGACCGTGTAATAAGAAACCATATAGTCATGTTAAGTTCCCACTGATATTTTTTAAAGAATTTGGCCAAAGAATCCTTCCTTCTAATCCCAATTATCCCTATCTTCTCAGCACTCAGCCATGACTGAGTGGCAGAACCATTTTGTAAGACTGAAAGGCAAAGGTTAGTTGAGTTTTTAAAAAGCTGTTGCTTTTGAAAGACTAGAGCTCTCTGAAATCGCCATTGTCTACACAAGAGTAAAGGTACTCAAAACATCCTTTTCATGGAGATCAAACTTGAGATCTCATTTATGGGGGGGCCTGGTCAGGCAACTGAAAAGATAAAAGACTAGCAGAACAGGTCTAGAAGGCTTTGTTTTGACTTCAGATGATGTACTTTAGGGTTACAGAGAATTCCAGTCTTCAGGGAGCTACAAGCTTTTCTCTCAAGCTGTTCCCCAACATCTGGCATGGCCCAGAGTCAGGAGGTGATTGGAGACTGTTGGGGGATGCTCAGATTACAGTTGTGCATAGATGAAAGCAAACATATTCATGAAAAAAAAAATTGCTACAAGTTACCTATTTATACCTTGTCCCAAGCTACAACACATCCTGTAAAAGGCAGCACCCTCATTGTTAGTGGGATGGTATTGTTGTTATTTAAGAAAATTCTTCCAGTTTCTTGGTTAAACATTGATTTAAATAGGACCATTAATCCAGTTCCTTCTGGTTTGTTCCTTCTCCTGTACCAAGAGGTACACTACAATGTGAAACAGACAAATATTTAACTTGTATTTATCTTATTCTTTCTGTTTAAGCTTCCAGCCCAGGTCCTAATTAACAATGTGAGTCCTCATTCTTGATAGATTTGAACATGAGGGGACACTTCAAAACAATATTCGTTTCTAAGAAAAGGAAATCAAGGTGGTTGTTCAAGATTATTTTATGTCACTATAGTTATCAATTATTTGGAGGAACTGTCAACATAGGTAATGTTACTACAAAAATCACTACACTAGTTTTAACTCAGGCCATATAAATGAGCAAAAAAACAAAAACAAACAACAACACCCTATTAGTTTCAACCTTGAGAAAATAAGTATTAGAATTACTAATTAATAAGAGTTCTATATTCAAAACAACATTAGTTTCTTTTATCATATAACCTGTGGTTCTTTAGTTCAAAAACACTGTGGACTGAAGTCTATAGCATCAGGCAAGAAACTGATAAAGGTTCTCAAAGATATTTGCTTTTCCCTGGATTACTGTTGACACTGACAAATACACATTCTGAATTTAATATCCTAGACGTGTAATGATGGTATGCATAGAATCGATTTTAGGATCTTTGGGTTTGTTTTTAGCCTGTTGGTTTTGAAGAGGCACCCCACCTATTTGTTAGGACCCATTCATTTACTTCCCAGGTGGCCACTCCCAGGTAGAAAGATCTGGTGATTTCAGAGACTCTTATCCATTGAAATCTGCTTCCCATTGTCTGGGAGTAGCTAAAAGCCTTAGGACACATTTAGCCACTCAGAGTCAAAGGGCTATCATTTCAATCTTGTGGTGTAACTTTTCCCCTCCATATCTCGATTTAAATGTTTACCAGTTTAAACATGAATGATTTCCTATACTTTTGTATTCCAAGTAGAACTTATAAAAATAAGTATTTTCATCGTAGGGGAGCTTTCTACGTCTAGGAATCCTAAAGTCAGCTCTTTCCTAAGAGGTATAGTATAAGTCAGATCGATAAATTCATACTTTTATAAAATAAGGTTACCCTTATAATAAACGAAATGCCTCCCTCACTTTCTGCAGGTAGCATAGTGACATGTTAGCCAGGTGAGTGGGGTATGTATATTTTTGGGTTGTAAGATTGGGCACTGGAAGTATTAACAGTTCTGATGGAGGTCCACATACAGAATTCTCTTAGCCTTGCCACTCCAAGTGTAATCTGAAGACCAGCAGCATTGGCCTCATCTGGGAGGCAGTTTGTTTGAAATGCAAATTGGCCCCAGAACTCCTGGATTGAAACTGCACGACCAATGGGTCTGGGCTGCCTGTCCCTACTTCAGCAGAGACAGGGTCGAATCATATATGAGCATTTATTCCAAAAATGCTGGCAGGATGGGAGAGCAGCAGGCATCCACAGAAATCTGCTCTCCACTCCCCCTTTCACAATAAACCAGCTTCTTATATTGGGTAGAAGGACTAAGATGAGGGAGTAGGCAAAATAAATCAGAATGAGTATGAAAAATGGATATAATAGTATAATAGTTACAGTTTACAGACAGTGCTGGTTGGGAGTTGGCAAAGGGCTGGCACCCCTGGTTTCTGCAACAAGGTTGTTAATCTTTTCATGACAATAGGCAGCTCCCAGATGGGGAGGATGGGCAGAATTTCCAGGTGAGCTTCAGGTCCTATGTGTAACTCCCAGCCAGATTAGAATGTGCTCTCTTTCCTCAGAACAAAACAATCACGGTTAACGGAGCGTGATTAATATTTCTTATACTTATAACAAGTCCCCAATATTCTCTTTCTGCCCCAGACAGGATCAGAATCAGAATCGGCATTTTCACAAGATTCCCAAGTGGCTGGAATGCACATTGGAGTTTGAGAAGTCCTGCCCTATAGGACAGGCCCAATAACAGCTCATTTATCCCTCACAATAAAACTCTGAGGCAAAGCTACAATCTCTATGCCCTCCTTTCTCTTACTACCAGTAGAATCCTCTTCCAATGCAATAAATCACTGCTACTAATTTTTTTTTAATAGGTCCATCAATGGCGTGTCTGAGTTACATAGCCATTTACCATCAGCATTAGCATTTTAAGGAAAGGTAACTTTGGGTGAACAGGCAGATGGTGTTTCTGCCTTCTTAAGAGGGAATCCGGGCCTCAGAGAGAGCCTACAGGAACCTCAGTCAGCAAACAGGCTGCATTCCATAGCTGGCTGGTGTGCACTTTATCTCATGACCTGCAGTCCAGATGAGGAACTGTAGTCACAGAGGAACTGTAGCTGCTTAGTAAACAAATCCAGACTATCACCTTGCTTAGGCCTTTGCAGCATGAATGGATCCAACCAACCTCAGAGATAATAATATCTACATGAAATACACATGACTTTTTTTTTTTAATGTCAAATCAGTGATATGAGTCTTCTAGATTGTTCTGGTAAAGAGCAATTCAATGCTGGGGCAGGCAGAGAAGTTGAGCTTTTAGCTGGGGGGCATTTATTCTGAGCAGAAGTCAGCCTGGAGTAACCACTAATACTTGCTAAGTAGTCTCCGGCCAGAGAATTCTTTGCTCACTGTGCCATTGTGGAATCTGTACTTACACGTGCTCTCCCAACTCACCTAGCAGTCTGTTAGAGGTTATAATTTAGCTAGCAGCTGCTAACACGTTGAAGCAAATTGAAAGAGGCAGCTACTAAGCTTCTCTGACAGTGAGGGATGATGAGGAAAGGGGCATTGCTGAGGCACTTAAAAATTTTGTATTTCCTACGTAAATCCCAAGGAGATTTTTCTTCAACATTTCTAATTCCTTCTAGCACACAATTTTGCCAAGCTGTGTAATTTAGTTTGGCCTAGTACCTAGGTGAAGGTCATTGCCACCTGATACAATCCATAATGAGGCTGCTGGATGGGGAGGCTCCCAAAGGTGTGTGTCACACCAGCTCAGGTGAGAGTTGGGTCACCTGGGTATCCTAATCAGGGCACTGTGCTCTTTGGCCTGTTTCCTTAACCCAGGGATGCCCACAGAATGCCTTGTTAGGCTCTTTAGGTCTTTTCCCTTCCCTCCATTATAATCTGAGCAACCCCAAACTGTCCCACCTTTATTTTATTATTATTATTTTTTAACCCTCACCCAAGGATATTGATTTTTTTTTTTTTTTTTAGAGAGAGTAGAAGAGGGAGGGAAAGACAGAGAGAAACATCGATGTGAGAGAAACACATTGATTGGTTGCCTCCTGCATGTGCCCCCACCAGAGTCCAGGCCAGGGGAGGAGCCTGCAACTGAGGTACGTGCGCTTGACAGGAATTGAACCCAGAAGCCTTTGGTCCACAGTCCGACACTGTATCCACTGAGCCAAACCAGGTAGGCAGAACTGTCCCATGTTTAGCACTAGGTGTCTGTATACCAGCAGTGTAACTCAGGGGATGAGTTTGCCCACATTGGAATTAGACTTCCTGGCTTGAGATGCTGCCCTGACCCTTGGAATGATATGATTTTAACACCTTCTTTGGGGCTTCAATTTTATGATCTGTTAAAGGGGCTTTTGAGAGAATGGAGATAATATATATATATATCTGGCACACAGCCTGATACTAAAGGGGGAGGAGGGAGCATAGTGCCTAAAGCACAGCAGTCAACCTAGAACTGTTCATTTCCTTTTCCTTCAGCTCTAAATGGGGGAAATCACACTAGCTACATTCTGTGGAAAATATTTATAACTTTACATCAGCCAAGGGTCCCAGAATCAAGACTTAGGGAATCACCTTCCCTTTCTCTCCAGCCTCCATTACTGTCAAAGCTGGATACTCTAGCAGGGGTCTTCAAACTACAGCCCGCGGGCCACATGCGGCCCGCAGAGGAGTCTGATCCGGCCCGCCAGGTTTTTTGGGCAGTGAGCGCAGCCGAGGTGTTACAGTAGGAATTAGTAGTTCATATAGTCTGGCCCTCCAGCTCTCTGAGGGACCGTGATCTGGCCCCCACTTTAAAAAGTTTGAGGACCCCTGCTAGATTATAACATCAGCACTAAAGTCTCAGGTCCTTGGTTATTATCTACACATGTGACCTCACTTGGAAACCATTCAGATTAATGATGGCTTCTCCCTTGGAATGTAGGGGAGTGGTTACCAACCTTTGGGTCAAAAGAGACCAAGAATCCTTTGCTAGAATCTTGAGAGAGAAAAGCATTAGGAAGAGGTTTTAGAATGGGACTAGGGATGGGTACGATAAGTAAAGCAGTTTCCAAAGTGTAGAGAGGTAAGGGGAAGAGAAGGTGGTTGGTCAACAATGAATAGACACCAGAGTTCTCTGGTTAAAGAATTCACATCAAATCTGCATTACACATTTAAAAATGGAGGGGGTGCATTGTAATATATTATAGCAAGTTCCAATGACTAAATTGACCCTTCAGATAATAACTGAGTTCCTGGCATGGAGCCAGATGCTTAACAGGCTTATCTCAACTAATGTAATCATTAGGTAGACCTGGTTCAGTTTTTCCATTGATAAGTAACACCATTGTCAGCCTTACCAACAGCCTGGCGTTGTATATTAAATATCTTGTAAGCATTGGTAGCCAGTAAATCTAGAATGTGGTTCCCAATCAATATAAGCATGTGGTCAGGCCTCTCAAGGCTATATAAGTCAATCAATAATAAATCAAACCAACGGAGGGATTTTGGTGGGATCACAGGACTCAGGACTCTGCTCACCCTTCATTTACTTTGTCTGGTTAGCACTTTGGCTTATAGTGTGTCTAATCTAGGGATATCCAATTTTGGAACACAAAATAATTAGATGTTGTGTGGCTTTTGTCCTTGCACCTAAGATGGTGGTGGGAGTTCTGCTATTAGTGTTGGATGATCCAGAAGCTACCCCCAAGGCCCTTTTGTGGCTAGATTATCTCAGTATATAATTTATATGTTGGGTTGCTTTATTGGCTTCCTGTAAAGCAAACTAGCGACAATAAAATTGCTATTTTTGTCTTACCAGCCACCACATGGTCTTTGCTCCTCCGCATTTAATGGCCGTACGCTATCCTCTTCCCACTGCTTTGCTGTTCCCCTGACAAACAGCCACAGCCCACGAGGATCCCAGAATAACGTCTAATCTTTACCAGCAAACTGTCTATCCTGCTGACCCTGTGGAAAATGAGGAACATATTGAATATATCATGGAACAAATTAAGGGTGTGAGGCTTAATGCAGCCAAGGAAGTGATCATAATGCCATTATGTCTGGGAGCCGTGAATGATTCTTAGAACTACAGCTCACAGCGTTGCTCATATTGAACATTGTAAATTTTAAAAAGAAAAAGAAAATGTACAGTTCAGCACTCACCATTTTTTAAGCTTGATAAAAGAATGAATCCTTTTCAGTCTGACTGCTCCAGTGGACACTAAGCATGAGAGAAAGACAAGTTCTGGCTTAGATAGTTCAGACATCTGTCTTCTTGACTTACCATTGCTCTTCTTGCACCTTGTCAAAGAAATCATGACTGAGAGACATACTAATTAAACTAAAAAGGGACATTCTGAGCTCTGGAGTTAAGCAGCCTGCACTCAAGTCCTGATCTTGTCTCCTGCTAGCTTTGTGACTTTAGATGAGTTTCTCAAACTCTCAAGGTTTTCTTGTTAGTAAAAAGAGAATCAAAGTTAATAGAGCCCTGGACAGTGTTGCTAAGTTGGTTGAATATTATCCCATGCACAGACGAGTCACCAGTTCGATTCCTAGTCAGGGCACATGCCCAGGTTGCAAGCTTGATCCCCAGTAGAGGATATACAGGAGGCAGCCGATCAATGTTTCTCCCTCACATCAATGTTTCTCTCTCTCTCTCCTTCTCCTTTCCTCTCTCTGTCTAAAATCAATTTAAAAAGAATATTTTAAAAAAGAGTTAATAGATGCAGAACACTCAGAACTGTCTTCTTTATAACCAGAGCTGCTTATTATTATTATTATTATTATTAATATATTTTATTGATTTTTTACAGAGAGGAAGGGAGAGAGATAGAGAGCTAGAAACGTCGATGAGAGAGAAACATCGACCAGCTGCCTCTTGCACACCCCCTACCGGGGATGTGCCTGCAACCAATGTACATGCCCTTGACCGGAATCGAACCCGGGACCTTTCAGTCCGCAGACTGACGCTCTACCATTGAGCCAAACCGGCTTCGGCCAGAGCTTATTATTATTATTGTAATTTGTTAACAGTCTAAAAACTACTCTCAGTCCAGATGTTTAGTGAGTTCTAGGGTAGGTAAGCTTTTATGTAAGGAGCGAGCTAATAAATATTTTTGGATTTGTGGGCCATATATGTCATTGCAGCTGTTCAGCTCTATGGTAGAGCAGAGATCAGGTATAGAAAATATGTAAAGAAATGGGCATGGCTGTGTTCCAATAAAGCTTTATTTATAAAACAGGCAGAACACAAGATTGGACATAGTTGGGATCCCAAATTCTTTCGGCTGCTCAACTCTTTCTCTAAGCTGTCATGCTTACATATGGGCTTCTATGCCAGAGTCTCTGCCTGTGTCACAGTCACACAGTAGAACTGCCAGAGATGTTTTAAAAAATACTAATGCTGGGCTGTATGCTCTGATATTTTGGTAAATGGTAAGGCTCTAATCATTAGTGTTTTATACAAATTCTCTAGATAATTCTAATGAGCATTGAGGATTTAGAGTCACTGATGATAAAGTTTATTGGGACCCTTGTTAAGAAAAGAAAACAGATGTCCAGACTTCTGCCTGCATATTCTGAATCAATTCTATCTTTGGGCCCAGGAATCTGTGTTTTTAACAGGCACTCACTGATTCTTATTGTGAGGCAATTTTGGGGCACTTGTTTTCTCTTCCTTACTCTCGCCAATAAATATTTCTTGTCCTGTAGATTCTTTTTAACCTCTAGACTGAGAGAACCAGGCCAAGGCAGCCCATAGTTCTAATGAGCTATGGCCACATTTCTAGGGAAGCCATATATGAGGCAAAGGAGAAACTTCCAGAGTAGGGGTGCTGAGGTTTGTTCTAGTCTAGAGAGTATGGCCAATGTGTGATAATGTATTTTTCTGGGTGATTAAGTTGAAGTGATATGTCTTATTTCTGAGATAAGAGTCCCAGAAAAACGGTTATTGTACCAAGTTGGGGGATAGTTTTGGGCCAAAAAGGTTTTCCTTTTTTTCTGTCAGGTATGGAGGATCAATGGTAATATAAGGCCTGACATTGGTTTATAATTGATAGTAAAGGTAAACTTGTCTGAAGACAACCTGGGAAGGCTATGAGTGGCAAAAGAAGCCATTAGCAATAACTGTTAGTATGCAATCTCATTATCTCTTGCCTCTCATTAAAGTTTGAAAAAAAATAATAAAAAGGAGTATAGGTGAGAATCATATCAGGCTTTGAAAATTATTATACAGTACAAAAAAAGAGAGTGATATGTACGTTGAAATCTGATGCTACAAAATAATGTTGTGATGTTAACAGTCTGAAACAAAAATCCTTTGGTACATCTGTGAGGCTGATGCTGCCCATTGCCAACAGCCACATCAACCCTCTCCTTCCACCCTGACTTCCACTACAGAGGTTAGAAAACTACACTTTCCCAGCTCCCCCTGCAGCATGGGCTGGTCATGTGACATAGTTCTGGCCATTGAGAATTAAGCAGAAGTTTGCAGAGTCCTCTGGAGAAAGCTTGCTTGTCCTGGTAAAAGGTACCCCACACACTTTTACAGCTTCCCACTCTCCCTGCATTGCCTGTAGAGAACATCTGCTACCCTGAGGCAGAAAGCCAACATGCTGAGACAGTAGAAAGAAGATGAGGGGACCCAGGGCCATTGATCATTTCTTTGAACTATACTCCTTTTCTGATTTGCCATGTCTCCAGACCACTCTATATGTGACATTCTCCAACACTTTTATGCTTAAACCACTCAGGAATTCAGCTAAAAGAATTCCTAACTGGGGTGTGTAAGCTACATCTTTATTACAGAGGGTGCCATGGGTAAGAGACATTCATATCCTGATATGTTGATGTAAGCCTTCTGAATGAGCCAGCCAGGAAGGCCCTTTGATGACAGGTTTTAAAAGCAAAAAATTGTCCTATCCATTGGCCAGAGGCAGGACTGCTTTCATTAATTGTGTGCAGAAATTTTAAAAGAAAATGCCATGGTCAAATAATAGAGCAACAGCTTTACAAAAACAATGTTTAAACGCTCTTACAAGTGACAACGTTGATTGTTACAAAATCACTGAGTCAGTAGATCTTATTGAATTAGTGAGGTTGGATCCGTTAGAGAGGCTCTTCCTAAGGTTTTGATGGCTCCCTGGACTGGGTCTTTTTTTAGTTTGACTTCCGATAGCCGTTCCTACAATATTTAATGAGATGATCACTGATTACTAAGCAATAATTCTGGCTGCTCTTTATAGGAAGCAGCTGACACAATGGAAAATCCAAGTTCAGACCCTGTTTAAAACATTCTACCTTTGTGAACATGAGCATGTTATCTACTTTCTCTTTGTCTCAGTTTCCTCATGTGTGAAGTATGAATAATAATTCATTGACTCTTTGCATTACTGAAAGGTTTGGACCGAATGATTATGTGTAAAAATGCCAGTAAGTAGTGGCCCAATATTTCCTTTTCCTTTTAAAAGCCACCACTTGGGTGTCTACCCTTGAACAGTTTAGCCTCTGAAAGAGAGGGGCTGTGAGCTGCTTCCTTTTCCATTTAATTTTCTTCATCATCTTAGCTCACTTTAAACATCTCTCTGTATGCCTGGTCTATCTTTATAGCCTTTGAGGAGTACAAGGATACAAGATAGAAGTAAAGAATTCCTTTTATTTCAAAATGCTATGGAGGTGAGCTGAAGCCATCTAGTGACATGGCTATCCCATTACCTCTCTTTGAACTTCATCCAGAAATAACACTCTTGAGCAGGGAAGAGAAATTAATTACTACCTGTATGCATTTGGGAGCGAGGAGGAAGGCAAGGGAAGGCACAGACAGGATGATTTAGGAAATATTAATATATGTAGTGACATTATGGTGAAACTTCCACAAGAATCAATTATAAAATTCTTGAAAAATGTCTCTGTTGACAATTGAGTATTGTCAAAATTACTCTAGAAAATCAAATCTCTCATAAAGAGGACAATTCATGTGCAGTTTGGCATCTACAATCCTTTGCATGTGTATAAATGTGTATAAATGCACAACCTATAAAGTAATGTATAGCATATAATAAAAAGCACATATGCTGGCCACAATTTTACCAGAAAATGTGATTGTGGAAAAATTACTCCTCTGAACTATTTTCATTATCTACTAAGTGGGTTGATGCTCACACACACACCATGAAAGCTTCCTGGGAAAACAGGCCAACTGGTGACACATCCATGGCCCCTGTTTCATGCTGGGGCTGCAACACAAACTCTAAAAGATAAAAGATGGTCACCATCTAGTATTTAACTTGTTTATGTCTCCCACTTACCTCCTACATCCACAGATGATAATCTGGCCACTCAATGTATAGTCTATATAATAAAAGGGAAATGTCCCCTCAACCAGGAGTTCAACCAGCAGGCAGGCCGGCCTCCTGCCTATGTCCTCTCCCATGGCCAGGCTGGCCGGACCCCACCCATACACGAAGTCATGCACTGGGCCTCTAATACACACACACACACACACACACACACACACACACACACACACACACTCTGAGTGGCCAAATTATTCATTCAAAGATCATAATAATATGGATATTAAATAGGTCAGCACACGAATGCTGTTTATAAAGGTAATGAAACTTTAAAACCTTGACTGTATTCATGAGCATCAGAATCTTAGACCTAAAAAGCCCAAACAAAGAGGTTGGTTCAAATGACAAGCAGAGGTGCCCACCTGGAGCTGGTTTCAGGAAGCAGGGACCTCTCTGGGAAGGAACAGCCTGTGTTTGTAGAAGCTGCCTCCTAGCCCGAACTCCTACAGCCCAAGCTGGAGCTGGTACTTCTCGGCCTGTTCTCTGGCCCCTCGGACCATGAAAATGGCCAGCTCTTGGGTTTCTCCTGGATCAGATGCTTTAGGTAGGAAGGGGATCAAGTATAGACTGATAGACATTCAGAAAGACAGGTACAAAGAAATCACATCCTGACTTATGAAAAACTCCAGACATGTAAGAACTTTTCTCCTTCACCCTCCTGAGAAATCCAGCCCATCTTTCTTACATCCACTCGGAGCAAAGCCCTTTGAGAGGATGGTCGCAGGTTTTACATTAGTGCACTGGCTATGTGTTCAAAATGACCTTTTTGACCAGGATTATGGGAGACCAGGGAAGAAATCCTCTGACTTTCAAGCAAGTAGGACAGTGTGTTATAAAAATAATAAGGGCTTAGCCAGTTTGGCTCAGTGGATAGAGCGTCGGCTGCAGACTGAAAGGTCCCAGGTTTGATTCTGGTCAAGGGCATGTACCTTGGTTGTGGGCACATCCCCAGTAGGGGTGTGCAAGAGGCAGCTGATCAATGATTCTCTCTCATTGATGTTTCTAACTCTCTATCTCTCTCTCTTCTTCTCTGTAAAAAACCAATAAAATATTTTTTTTAAAAAAAGAAGTTCTTAAAGAATCACTTCTTCTAGTAGCTTAGGCGTCACTAATACAAGAGGCAGGGCCTTGGTGAAGCCCCTAAGGCAGCTGTTTACATGGGAAGAGGTAACTACTCAAAAGGAACTTCCTTTCTCGTTTCTTTAAGGCAGATGCGTGGTCGGTTTGGGGTTGGGGATGATCTGACCTAGATATGTTCCACTTACAGACAGCGGGCAGTTGGCTCAGAGGCTCTGTGTATATTCTCAGGCCTCTTCTGAATGGATTGGCCCAGATAAAGCATTCAGCCTGTTGTCTTTTATGGAGGTACAGCTGGTCTGCCTCCCATTTTGCCCCGGGGCTTCTAGTTTGGCAGTTGCATATGCAGGTGCTGCGTCTCTGAACCGAAGCTCTGTGTTTGGTTGGAGTGGGGAGGATGGCACCTCCTGAAAATGCTCAGCATTACAGTTTGAGGGAGTGTTTTGCACAATTACTTTGTTTGTACTGACTTCCTTTACATAGAATACCTTTCCCTCCCTAGCCAGCTTTGGACATTTTTTCCTACCTTTTCTTAAACCTTTCACCATGGAGAAAGCCCCTGTCAGGCCGGAAAAGGGAAGGACATTAAGGATCACTTTGCCAAAAAGAAATCCTCCAACATCTTGTAGTACTTTTCCTTTAAGAGCCTCATTTCTCCTTCTCCAGCTGCTTTCATCTCTTTGATGCATAAGGGTACACCAAGTTGAATCTATAAACAGAACCCACTAATTAAGAGTAATTGCTTCGGAGATTGGTCCAGACGATTCGGCATTCTATGTGTGTTCTTCTCAGATATCCATTAGCTGCTAATAAGATACTACAGATGTGCCCGTCTGTTTCCTATTTCCGTCTATTGTACCTTTATTGCCATATATGGACCAATCGGAAGGGCGGAACAATAAGTGGATGTCCTTTTGCTCCCAGAACATGTCTCAAAAGAATGTTTGTTATTAGACAGCTTTTTCTGTTTAGTGAGCATCAGTATGTTAATAAAGAAAAAAATACGGAGAAAGTTTTTGTTGCTCTTTTCTTCACTTCTGTCACCTAACTGGTTCATTGTTTAATTAAGTCCCTTTGTATAGTTTTTACTTACTTTCTTTTTTTAAGGAGTACTTAATGCAAAAATGCCTGGGCAATGTGAGCAGGGGGAAAATGACATTCTTCCTCCCGCTGTCTTGAAAAGAAAGTTTCCAGCTAAATGTTTTAAGTACTTAGAAATTCAGCATGAATATCATGTTGCTATATTTGACTGATTTACACTTGACACTTGGTAAAAAGTCTATGAATTATTCATTCCCAAGCGATTCTATAAGCCAGAACACCAGAAATCACATCCCTTGCTGGAGTTTCTAAAGTGAAGTAGTTTAAATACTCTCTAGACATGGGAATATCTATAGACTTGGCTTTCCTTGTGATTTCAAATTGCTGTGCTTTCCACTTGTCTTTTTATTTTAGGATCACTTAGCTGAAGACCTAACCCTTTTCTATAGTAACCCTGGCTAACATGTTATTGGTACGGAATATGATACTATAGAGTAGATTCATCATTGGCACCTTTTGTTCTTCTTAGGTCCAAAGGAACCTTATTTTGAAACAACCAAAGGGAAAATAATTATTGACTTCCTTTACTTACTAGTATATGGAACTAAAAGTGAGAAGTAAATTACAATCTATTAAATAGATTTAAATACTATATTTGGGAAGGAAAGGAAATACATTATTCCGTGAAAACTATATAGATTAGAAAATTATATATCTAGATATCTAGATATATATAATAGATATATAGATATACACATACAGTAATAACGACCAGCCTGGTACATTAAAACTACTTGTAATATTAAATGATTCTACATAGTTTCTATATCCAGGAGTCCAGAAATGTTAAGTCTTCGCAGCTAACTTTTTATGGAAATACATTAAAATCATTTAAAATGCTACTTACAATAGTTACGCTTTGACCCATGTGCTCATCAGAATTCATAAACAAAGTAAGGTCAGTGGGGCCATGAGCTGGATGACAGGTCCCGAGCACATGCTAAGCTGCTACAAGCACGTGGGCTGCACTAGTGGATCGGAGCAGCCTCGGCACTGTATTTTGAGTGGAACCATGAGAAATGCTTAGGGGGAGATGAGAAGTGAAATTCCTCAGGGGAAAAGTACAGAAGAGCTTGGAATCTCCTGACGGGTGCCACTCATTACAATGCTCATGTGTTTTCAGAAGCAGCGTCCTGAATTATCCCTCACCAGGAAATGTGGACAGCAATTATACACACACACAGCACAGTGGAGTGTTTTCTGTGGTGCACACCATTCTCAGCCTCTTTATGAGAAGTTTCCAAATTAGCTTGGTCATCAAAATACCACAAATAAACGATCGGTCTGCCAACATGCGGCTCACAATTTTACTCCCTACTAGGAACATGCAGAGATAATTTCTTCATTGAGTTATTGCTATGAAGTACTTTGACTCAAATTTTGTCAATTTTTTGCTGTTAGCAACGGACCAATCAGAAAGTGACGATTTGATGAAGTTAGAATTGGGAAGTCATGCCTTGAATTATTGTGTGCATTGGAATGATATAAAACAGTAATAACAATAGAGAGCTATAATTGAACAATGTCTTCTAACTTGTTTTTATCAATGGCGGCTACTATAGTTGTTAAGAGTCTTCTATTTTCACCCTAGTCAGTTTGGGTTAGTGGATAGACTATCAGCCTGCAAACTGAAGGGTTCTAGCTTCAATTCTGGTCAAGCCCACCATACCTTCATTGCTGGCACGATCCTCGGTGTTGGTCAGAGGCATGTGGGAGGCAACCAATCGATGTGTCTCTCTCACATCAATGTGTTTCTCTCTTCTGTCTTTCCCCCTCCCTTCCACTCTCTCTTAAAAAAAAAAATTAATGGAGAAATATCCTTGCGTGAGGATTACCAAAACAAAAAAGAACCTTCTATTTTCAACACTCAGGCAAGTTATATACCACTGTGGTCTGGGCACAGGTTTGTGCACTGAGGATACAGCAGAGCATCTGCTGGAAGGAATTTCTGTCCCCAGTGGAGGAGTCAGCAAACTCCTTTGCCTGCTCAACTTATTTGTGTTGGATTCTGAAAGGCATAGACCTGTTGAGGGTTAGAGGGAAAAAATAGTCTTAATGAAAATCAAAATACATAAGTTAAATTGGAAATTACCCTTAGAAGAAAGAACATGTAAAATCTGAGCTAATTAATAATATTTCTCTTGCTTATTCAATGTAGAAGATTATTTGCCCAAAAGAAAACTCTAATTGCAGCTATTGGTTAAACTGTGTTGAGGAGGCAGCTCTGTTCATGAGAGGAATGATATTAGGAGGGGAAAGTCATTTGGGGGCTTTTATAATCACTGGTTGCTTTTCTGTCTCATCTGAATTACAACTTAGTTTTCCTGAGATGGGGCCTGCAGAGGGCTTACCTCAGGTATACAATACACAATGGCACCAAACAAACAAACAAACAAACAAAACCACGCAGCAATTAAGCTAATATTTTAGCTCAGTTTTTTAAAAAATAAAAATTAATGCAAAAAATCCATTATGCAGCCCAGATGGCATGGTTCAGTGGTTGAACACTGACCTATAAACCAGGAGGTCACATTTCGATTCCCGGTCAGGGAACAATGATTCTCACCATTGCTGTTTCTGTCTCTCTCTCCCTTCCCCTTCCTCGCTGAAATTATATATATATATATATATATATATATATATATATATATATGAATCCATGATGCAAAAACACCATAAGTGAATAAGAACCAGCTTACTATTGTCACCTGTTATTTACTTTGACTTGGCCTGCCCCCACCTAGCTCTAAACTCCCAAAGCACTTTGCTCATTGGTCCTGCCCAAGGCTTCATTGTGCGTTATGGTCATGTGCATTCTTGTCCTATCAGCCGCATGGATGACATCTTACTGGCAGGGACAAAGCCAGTCTGTTTTGATATTCCTCAATTTACCCAGTATGCTGCTTCGCACATAACAGCTACTCTCTACGTGCTTATTAAATCAAAGAGCTGGGCAAGTTAGAGTTCAGACACTGTTGACATTTGCTGAGCCTTCTGAAAACTGTTTTCTCTAAAGAGATGTATAAAAGAATTCAGAGAATCTATGTGGCAGCTTTTTACATTTGAGACTTTATCTGCTTTTCACTGTTATTATATTCATTCTAAATTACTCTGTTCTGTAATCATGCTGATTTTTTAAGGAGCCTGTTATGTTGGGGTGCATAATTAGAGATATCTTGTTTTTCCTTCTTCTGGAAAATTTTGACTTGTTTTAACATCCATTTGTGCTAATGAATGTCTCTGCTAGTATGCTCCACAGGCACTTCACATTCACTCATCCAAAACCGCGCTCCTCATGAAACCTGTTGCTGCTTCTCTGGGTTCTGTCTCTGTGAAAGGCACCATCCTTTGCTTCGGTTCTGAGTCCACAATTCTGGAGTAAGCCTTGATTCTGTATTTTCCTTTGATGCCCTGAGTCCAATCCATGTCTAACTCTATCCCTAACACCTCATCAATATCCTTTTGGTTGATCATGACCATGGACCAAAGTTGCGGGCCCTCTTGGCAGGACCAATGCAATCATCTCTGGTCTGGTTTTCTAGCCTCTTGCCTTTGCCACACATTGGCAAAAGCGGCCTTTGTAAAATGTAAATCTGATAACTCCCTTCTCCTGCTTGTAACTCGTGAATGACTCACTGGCTCTTACCTTCAGGAAAACAGTACACTCTTCATAATGCATCCCACGTCCTCCTCCATCTAGTTCCTTCCTTGCTGGTCTCCTCTCACACTATTCCTTGGCCCATACCTTGCATTCCCTCTAGTTCATGTAGAAGTCCCTTCAAGTTCAGTTGTCACAGTTCCCCCACCAGCCCTGGATTGGCATAGGTACCCATCCTCTGTGCTTCCATAATATTGGGCATAAAAGTCCATGAGAGCATGGAGCAACCCTAAGCCTGATGGGGGTTGTCTTTTCCCCCATTAGGCTCTGAGATACTAGGCTCTTAGGAGGGGGAACTGACATGAGTGAGCCTTTTGTTTTTGTATCCCAGCATCCAGTATAGATCAAATGTTCAGGAAACTTGCCCAAGTCATTCAATCACCTGTTAAATTCATTATATGATTCTCACATCTATTCCCCTCTTATCTTCTAGTTAGATTGATATCACTTCATTCTCTCTCTCTCTCTCTCTCTCTCTCTCTCTCTCTCTCTCTCTCTCTCTCTCTCTCTCTCTCTCTCTCTCTCTATATATATATATATATATATATATATATATACATATACATATACATATATATATATATATTCCATCTAACTTGGACTAATGCTAGCCCCCAAATATATCTAGTTTAGATTGATATCACTTCATTCTCTCTCTCTCTCTCTCTCTCTCTCTCTCTCTCTATATATATATATATATATATAGTCAAAATTTTCCAGAAGAAGGAAAAACAAGATATCTCTAATTATGCACCCCAACATAACATTATATATATATATATATATATATATATATATATATATATATATATATATATATATATTCCATCTAACTTGGACTAATGCTAGCCCCCAAATATATCTGTGATCCCTTATCTCTATTTGGAGAATTCCTTTTTGAACATTTCAATTCATCTTCCACACTCTCTGCTCCATCAAGTCTTTTTTGCTTTCCTACACAGAATCCCTCCTTTCTTTGAACAGTTCTGTCTTCTCCTACCATACCCCCCAGCACACATACACTTTATTTATATCCGGTTGCTATAATTTGTGAACAGCCACCATTTCCTTCTTAAACCGTGGGCAGGGATTGTTCCTCCTCCTCTCTGCTCCCCCATGGGTCTTGCTCAGTGTTTTGGTCATAGAAGGGGCTCAGAATTGAATTGGAACTGCACGGAATTGAATAAACTACCCATTTATGAAATAATTTGCTTTAGAGTTGCCAGAATTAAATGGCCACTCCAGTGGCAATATTACTCTCACTCAGTAATATCATTTGATCCACGAAGGAGCTAGTTAATTAAGTAGGTGGATTAAAAATATATAATCTGCTAGAGAAAGAATGTTTTGGCAGGCACCCATACATTTTTTTTTTCTGAAAAGCATTATGATCTCTCGGCTATAATTCCTCTTGCTTTCCACCCAAAATAGCAATAGGGCTTTTTGCAACATGACTTTTGATGGCTGGCTTAGGGATGCAGGCCATACACCTGTGCGCCAGATGTGAGCTGCAGCCTGTGTGCTCTCCCAGTCCATCTGCAAAGCAGACCCCATGCTGGCTCCTTTCTATAGAAAAGGGGGCATCGGTCCCCAGCCTTTTTACATGATAGGTTCCCTGGTGCTTGCCTGTTTTCTTTAACTTAAAACCCCCTTCATTGAATTTTAATGTCCTGGATGACCTTTGCCAACACAGGAGGCCTTAGTGCATTTGCTTGTCCCTGAGTCTGCTCTTTCTCTGCATGTTTGACTTTTGCCCGGTGCTTTTTTGACTGGTAACCACCACTTGTGAGAGTGCTGTTTGGTCTTCTGTCTCCAAAACAGCCACATCAGCATCCAGTGTAGTTAATAGCTGATCAGGTCCTCGAGATTTCCATGTGGAGGAGCCTGAAGGGTGTCATCTGATAGTGAATGTAGCTTTCTCTGGAATGAATGGGGTTCGATAACGAATGGGTCTGCATTGATGGGCACCGGGGACAGGATAGCTTTGTCATCTTCTTTGTGTCTGTAAGAATGCCTCTGCAACCGAATCTGACCCATTTCTATGCCAGCGTGCTAATAGTTGTGGAATCTCATTCATCTCAACTGAGGCCAGTTAGCCCTGGAATCCCATCTGTTTGAGTGGCTGCAGTAAAATGTCATGGCAATGTGGCCATTCATTCACATCACCAGTGAGAGCTTTCTCCCTGTTAATTTCCCTCCATTTCAAGTGATGCCAATTGCACAGATTCTTGCACCATTTAAAAACCAAAAGGTGGTGTTTGGAGTTTTCATTTATTTTTATTTTATTTTGATTTTTAAGTGTTGACAAAGAGAGCTAAACAGTTATAAAATAATGCACAGTATCAAAATGAGATGCTTTCCTCCCTACAATAGATTTTTAAAAATGCCTCGGCCAGATTTTTCGAGTCCCTCTTAGCATAAATACCGAAGGCTGTATTTTTGGCCAAGAGGAATTTTTAGGCTGATTTTTTTTTCCTCCTGAAAATACAGTTTAAGCAGTAGAGAGAGAGAGGATGAGTCTTAACAAGAGCAGAGGTAAAAGAGGTGCTGTCTCTTGCAGATTGCTGGGGTGACACAATAGTTAGGAATGTGGCAGGCCTTCTAGTTAAACTCCTGGCTAGCTGGCGGGCAAAAACCCTGGAGCCAGTGTGGCCAGAGAGTGTGGTAAGTGCTTGAAAAATCACAGTTAGTAGAAAATAATGACCATTTTCATACATTTGTCATTTCCTTAAGAAATTTCCTAAATTGATTTTTAAGTCAAGAATTTTGGCTTTTAAAAAAGAATATATGATGTCTTTGTGTGTATTTAAACATCTGATATAAAAAGGTGGGTAAGTAATATAGGAGACAATAGATATTTGCAAAATATGAAAATGGGGAAAGCATTTTTTTTGTTATGTATCAGGGCACCCACTAGTGTGAACTGGCTTAAACATCAATCAAACTTGCTTAAGGTTATCAGGCATTTTTATGGACTCAACAATAGTACCAATAACTACTGTTTTCTAGGTTCCAGGCTTAGTTCTAAGTATTTGCATACTTTAACTCATTTGATCTCTATCACAAACTGATGAGCAAAGTACTGTTTTTATATAATCCCATTTTACAAATCAGGAAAATAAGACTCATTAAACTTAAGATTTTTATCCTTTACTTATTTCCAAAAATAAGAGCCAGCTCCTTATTTGCAAGGTATGAATTCACAAAGCAATGTGCCTACCAGTTTTTCTACCAACAGCCAGAACTAATGCAGAATGCCTTATTATTTATCCAGAATGCCTATCATCTGACATACTCTGAATTAATAGCTTTTCCAGAATCTGGGTCTCTTGACTCTGAAAGAATGCAACAGTTGATATATGGCATTTTAGCCCATAATACGATATTTACACAAGTTAAATACTTTAAATATAATGTCCTGCCTGAACACATACAAATATGAAACATTATAGCTCATGCATTATCAGCCAAACGGTCAAGATACCACCGCTGTATTTTCTTATGAACGTCCTTTCTCCTATTAGGCTACCAATATGTGACCTGGTGATCACATCATCACTTTATACCATACATAAAATTAAACTATGCCACAATATTAGAATGCTGTGATTATTAAAGTGGTAATTGTTTTTAAATATTGTTATTATCAATGGCTTGAATTCTTCCTATGTCATAATCTCTGATAAACTGTGTTATGTATTTAAATGAGTTCTATTTGCTTCAAAAATGACCCTTGGGGAAGCCACAGATCTATTTCAGTGGAGCTACCAATGCTCAACGTTTCTTTGGAATTCTTCTATTCAGTTGCCTTTGTAGCAAACATTAGTTTATTTAGGAAGGTGGCCACTCTTCATGCTTGGTATAGATTTGCTTTGAAAATGTAATTTCAGATGGAGGTCCAATCAATAGGGGCAGGGGAGATTTGGGAATGAAAAATGGAACCATAAATATAGTCTTGAGTTAATAATTATTTTATATGATCAATGGCTTTGTTAGTCAGGCTGGCTATAATATACTACATTATATATGATATTAATATATAACAAATCTCAATTACTTTATTCAATACCCATTTATTTCTTGCTAATGTCACATTCCAATGCAGGTCAATATTCTGTTCCATACAGCCATTCAGGGATCTAGGCTCCTTCTATGTAGTGGCTTTGCTGTCTTCTAGGTTAACAGAGATCTATATTAGACTGTGGACATCTGGCCAGCAATTGAGGAAAAGCGAGAACATGAAGAATTCCACAGGAGGTTTGGGGAATCAGGCCCAGAGGTGACACACATCATGTCCATCCACATGCCACTGGCCAGGGCTCAGTCATGCCCCTACCTAATTGCAGGGGACATTGGGAAATATTGTCTGGCAGTGTGACTAGAAGGAAAAGGAAATGGGATTTGGGGAGAACATAGCAATATCTCTGCCACATTACCTCTAGTGATGTTCTATTCCAAAAAGGTGCTCCATAAATGTCTTCAGTAATTGCAGCATAATCTGAATATGTTGTGAGCCACTTAGTATCACTGTTTTCAAGTAAAAGTAGTCCTTGGAAATACATTCTAGTAGATTCTTATATTTGTTTTAAATTTTATTGACATCACATATGTGTTTCAATTTAGAAGAGATAGACAAAGTGGGTTCAAGATCTGTCATCTTTGATCTGTCACATCTTTTAGGGGTCTTTCTGGCAAATAGAGAGAGACAGAGAGCAGCTCTTGTAATGTAACCTGAGGCCATATTGCAAAACTTCCAAGGGAGAAGAAAGCAGTGGGATAACAAAAAGGAAATAACCTGTTCCCTAATGAAGGGTACCAAGCTTAATGTTCAAGTGAGGTTGTGTTTCATTTTACTTCTAGCATTATTATTTTTTTCTCCCAACAGAATAAGAGAAGGTATTTCAGACAAGTCCTTATTTGTTGGAAAGAGGTTGCTACTTTTCATTCTTCTATTCTCAAGTCTCTTGAAAACTGTAGATATGGTAATTAAGACAGTGAAGGAAATCTGTCAGTAAAAAAAAAGAATACACCAAAACCATGAAATTTGCTATTTTTTGTTTCAGACTCTTTTTACAAGCATGCATGCACAAACCATCTCATTTTTATTCTTAACTGCCTCCATCACATCTACTTCAGGCTAAACAGCCTATCAGATAGGCCCAGACTCTGGCAATTTTCAAGGAAGCTCTGAAGCTGCAGATAAATGACCTTGCACAATTTTCGCATGACATAGCAGAAAGGCAAAATTGTCAAATAAACATTTCAAACACTCATTCAGGAATGGTTGTACATTCCCAGCAAAGGTACCACACTCTTTCCTCTTGACATGACTCTGATCCCTGGCTTCCTTTTATACCCACATCTCTACACCTGACACCATGGGGCTGCATCTGTGCTTCATTGTTGTAGGAAATTTTAATAGGCAGTGGTAAGCATCTTTAAGTTTCTCTCCCTGGCCATTACCACACAGTGGGTTTTTCCCTCAAGGGGTAAAATTCTATTTTGGCAAAATTGTCTCTTGGCTCCAGGATAAATAATAAGTTAGTGCTTGTGGTTCATGTTTTTTATTAGATCCTTCAAGCCTCTGAGTGGGCTGGTGTATTAGTTTCCTGTTGCTTCTATAACAAATGACAGCAAACTCAGTTGTTTAAAAAACCACATAAATACATTATCTTATAGTTCTGGAAGTCAGAAGCCCAAAATAAGCTGCTCTGAGCTAAAGACAAGGTTTCAGCAAGATGGGTTCCTTATGAATCTGGAGAGAGAATCTGTTTCCTAGCCTTTTCCAACTTCTAAGGCTGACTATATACTTTGGCTGTTGGTCCCTTCCTCTCCCATTAAAGCGTACTACTCCCAGTCCTTCTTCCATCGTCATATCATCTTCTCCTCTTCTATAATCAAATCTCCCTTTGCCTCCCTTTTACAAGGATCTCTGTTCTGATATTGGGCTACCTGGATAATCTCCCCATTTCAAGATTCTTAAGTTCATGTCATCACATCTGTGAAGTCCCTTTTGACTTATAAGGCAGCTAAAGGCCTGATGCATGAAAACTCATGCACTGGAGGGGAGAGGTCCCTCAGCCAGGCCTGCCCTCTCAGCTCCAACACACAATCTATACATTATGTTTTGGAAAAACTCTAGGTAAGGCTGACTCTTCAGGAGGTGTCATGCTAGCATACTTAGCAACCTTGGGCTGAATGTTGATACCCTAAGAACCCATATTTATATCACTACTCCCATAAGTTTTGAAGTTAAATCTTAGACTTTCTTGTACATTCCAATGTGTGTATATTCCTGCTGGTTATTTTCTGAAAGTCATATTTTCACTTTGGTGTCTTTAGCAGATGTAATCTTATAAAAATGGCCTAAAAAGGAATACAGGGACATTTTGTATATGCTTTTAAAAATAGGACTTTAATGTGCCAAATGACCTCCTCCTGATGCCGAGGAGTGATTCAGATTTCACTCTCTGCTCATTTGGCAGTCAAAGGAATTCCTTGGACTGTGTTATTTCCTCTAAATGACTCTGTTCTGTCTCTTTCATTCCCAAATTAAATTAATAGGAGATAAGAAATATCTCTTTTTTTGTTCAAATTTAAGTTACTCAATGTGGTTTCCCTAGGTTTAAGTTGAACATAATTTTATCAGTAACATTCATGATGAAGATGGTGGCTATAAGAAAGGCTGCAAAACTACCCGGCATGCAAAACTGACTTCCTTACAGCCATGTTTCTTTTCTATCAAGAATAGCAGTGAAAGCAACTGACAGGATTTGTGCTGAGTTCGGAATTTTTGCTGAAAACAGGTATTTGGCTGAATGCATTTGAGAAATTTTAAGTGGCATTACCTGGAACCAATGCCTTAAATAAATGGGGACATCTGAGCTAAAATAAACTAGGAAAAGAGGACAATGCATGTACTGTCTGTTGAAGCAAAGATTTCTCTGCAACAAATTCTAAATCAGCTAAAGAAACCCAGGAGAGTTGTCTGTGCTGCATCACAAGACATCTAAAAATCTATCCTTTGTTTGCTTCTGCCTGTTTTTTATGGTGTCATTGGATTTTAGGGGGAGGAAATGGATGCAGTGTTCTCTCCCAACAATCTTGTCTGTTTTGTTGCTTGGGCTGCAATTGAAGCCAGCACAGTAAAATTAACATTAATTGCCTTGTTGAAGTGTTGGGTTCCTATGTCTCAAAACAGATGCTAATAAGTGTCCTCTCTCCAATTTGGAGTCTTCAAGAAAGCACATATGAAATCATCAATGCATTCAGTGGCATTTCTAATTATCCAATATGCCTGCAGGTGCATGGCTAAGACAGATCAAATTCCATCTTTATTTGCTTATTAATAGATGGTGTTTGACAAGACCCATGGCATGTTCATAAAGGCAGGTCAAATCTCACCTTTCTCGTTTAGTTTCAGATTGGCATCAGTGTTGTACTGTCTTTCTTTTTCCATATACTGATAACAATTTAGACGTGCTAAATGAACCTGATCTCAGCCGGGATCTTGAGTGAACCCTTAGATTAGTCTTTAACTCCCTTTTCATAGGAAGAATTAATTTAGAACTGAACAGCATTAAGGGATCATTCAGTCTAGGTATTCCAAACTTATTTGACCACAGGTTACTTCTTTAAAAAATTCAGTGACTTTCTAGTGAAATATAATGGATGAACAACATGCACTTTTCCTTATCCCCTCCCAAATACTTACTAAAATGGTAAGAAGGAGATGGAAAAAAGAAGAAACCATTCAAATGAACAAGAACATGAGAATGCTAATTATAGACAGGAAATGGCAGCATTTTTTGAAGATGGGAAGTAAATGGGCAGTAGTCATGAATAAATTAGCAAAGTGCAGAAAGCTGGTTGCTAAGTGCCTAAAGAAGAAGACAAGCTGCGGGTTTGAGACAGTCCCAAAGTATAGAGGCACCAGATATTCTGAGAGCAGGAAGTAATGACTGAGATAGGGAAAAATGGTCTGCTTCTCCACCTATTACCTACTGGTAGTTACTGCAACCTGGTAGGAAAGGTGAGTCTATTCTTTGAAGATACTGAACTAGAGAGCTTACTGTGCTCTGGACACTCAGTATCCATGTGGAGTGGGGAGATGGTACTAGATGAGGAGGAAGAAGTGAAAAACTACACATTTAATAGTAAGCCCACTGGCAGCCCCAGGCTTAATTCTTCCTTTCAAATACCAGAAGTATTTTCAGGAAGCTTTTTTCTTTCCTCCCCATCCTGGGCGGCATGTTAGAGGATTTCTCAATGAAGTTACCAAGGAACCTGTGGGGGAGGGAAAATAATCCTTCCCCTCCCATTCTGAGTTCTTGACTGAAACCCCTGTAATAAAAGACAGATTAACAGGAGAAGAACAAGAAACGTTTATTAACATGTACACCTCATGTTTACATTGATGATAACCAGAGAAAGATAAATGAGTCATTCCAGACGTGGTTTAAAATTCAGGATTAAAGCCCTTCTTAATAGGAAAGGGGGAGGGGATATAGAGTTGCTTAGGAGGGAGTAAATGGTTTTAGGAAAAATAAGTGGGCCCATGCCAGCATGGATGGGAGGAGTGACAGTGTGTGACAAAGTTCCTCCGTGTATGATGTTGACTAGTGAGTCTTTGCTGATTGACGAAACTGCTGGGGAGGAGATTTATCCCCTTTTTGGAGGATCTGTCTTTAGGCGTATTAGGAGAGTTCAGAGAAAGTCTGCTTTTCTTGTTTGTTTGTTTGTTTTTTTCAAGTGCCTCCGTCTCAAAATAATTAATCTACCACAGCAGCATATTTTGGGGTGGCATTTTTTACCTTTCAACCTCTAAATAAAAAAAATCCTAAAACTCTCATTATGAGACTCCCACAAAGAAATGTCCAAGTTAGATCACTTTTTTCAGGAAATGCACCCTTAGACAAGCTTTGCCCATGGAAATAGTGCTTGCCATAAGTTTTTCAGTTTAGATATAAGTAGAGCTAGCATTATGCAGATAATAAACTTGAGAAATGCATATAGGACTAAAGAAAATAAAACAACAGAAAGAAGTGAAAAGGAACAAAGTTGATATAGAGAGCAGAATAAGACATTAAAATAAACACTATTATTAATATCCTCAATGGTATTCAGAAAAGATAAGGCATTTATTACAAAAAGCAGAATTATAAATAAATGGGAAAAATAATAAAAACTTGTATACTAAAAACATGGTAGCATAAGTATAAAATTCAATAGAGTCAGATCCTGGACAGGTAGCTCAATTGATTGGAGTGTCATTCCAGTACACCACAGTTGCGGGTTACTCCCCAGTTAGCACACATATAAGAAGCATCCAATTAATGCATCAATAAATGGAACTATATATATATATATATATATATATATATATATATATATATATATATATAAATTACATATATATATAAATATATATATATTTATATATATATAAATTACATATATATATAAATTACATATATATATGTAATTTTATGTATAAAAATTTTAAATACAATTCAATAGAGTAATTGGTAGTTAAATGCAGGGAATATATTACAGAATATATGGGCGAAGAAGTAGAAGATGAAAAAATATGTAATAAAATTAGAAAATTCATGTAGAAGGTCTATCTAATAAGATTTCTAAAAGGAGAGATTAAAGAAGATATTATCAAATAATATTAAGAAAAAACCCCACAAAATTTTCTTAACAGAAGAACATAAGTTACTAAATTGAAGATCTCTCCCAGTTGTCATGTAGGAAAAGATCCATAGGGGATAAAGAGAAGATGACAAAGGCTTAGAGAAAAAAAGTGTCAGACACAAAGGATCTGAAATCATAATAGTATTAGGAATTTCCAGAGCGATGTAGAAACCTTGCAAAGTGGTGCAATGTACTTTAACATTTTAATTTCAAAGGCTATTTCCAAACCACAGTTTTAATCCAGCCAGACTATCCAACAGACGTGAGGTGTAACCTAAAAGATATTTTAGTATATGAAGAATCTCAAAACATGCACCATTCCTCCCATGCACTATTTCTCAGAAAAATAAGGAGAAAAGCCACCAAAATGAAGAAATAAACCAAAAAAAATGGAACACATGAGATCTACAAAAGAGTTTAAAAAAAACACACAGAAAAACAGTAATAGAAAGTTCTACTCTGACAGCTATGCATGAGACTAGGAAAGCAGCCAGTCAGCCCTGAGGTGGGAGGAATGTCCCCAATTGTAGAACTCATATATCATATGACAGGTCTGGCAAAATTTTCAGACAGTTGGGAAAGAATTATTCATAGATACAAAAACAATTAAATTGTATAAACAAAGCAATTATTAACTCCAGGAAAACCCAAAAGTTTTATCAGAAAAGAACTGTAAATACAGTGCATCATGTGGCTCAGCTGTAACAATATTTACCTAGTCATAGTTATGTAAGCATAATAATATAGATGATTGAGTGATTTTTTTTCAAGTTGTGATGAAATTGTGTTGGGAGTAAGACAGGAGGAAGAGTTCTATTTGTGTGGACGATAGCTTAAAAGAGCTAAATCACATTTACAGTAAAAAACAACAGGTAGTTGGTTACAAAATTATGGGGGAAAAAACTTGTTTAAGTATATGACCTATAAATATAAATAACAGGGGGGGGGAAACAGCAGCTAAAATATTTTGGAGTCATTTCTCGAAGAGAGGAGAGCTTCAGGATGAGGAAAGTAAATTATTGTTTTTCTTTATGAATCTAAAGTCGGGTCAGGAAGCTGTCATCCATGGGCGAAATTTGGCAGGCTGCCTGTTCTGTAAATAATGTTTTATTGGAACACAGCCATGCCTACACATTCATGGATTGGCTTGGGTTGTTGCTCTTCTGCCCTAAGAAGTTGGTGCAAAAGCAGAGTGGAGTGGTTGTGACAGAGACTGTATGGCCTGCCATCTAAAATATTGACTTTCTTTGAAGAAGAAATTTGCCAATCTTGTGCCTAGAGCAGAGGTTCTGTACTTTTAGCTGAATCAGACCCATCTGGAGACTTGCTAGAACAGACTTCTGGACTCACCTAGGATTTCTGATTCTGTAGATCTTGGGTGGGGTTTGAAGAATCTGGACATTTCAAGTGTCCAGATGATGGACCAGGGCCTCTGTTTGGAGAACAGAGGTCTAAAGGAACTGTTTGGCCTTTTTGAAAAATCATATGTGAGTATCATACTTATAAAATAAATATTTAGAAGTATAAGCTTGGAAGCTTGCATGAAAATTCAAGCTAAAAACAACCTCCAGTGAATTAAATGTGACATGAGATGATTAACATGTAAGTTTTTAAACCTTGTACTGGAACAAGAAACTTAACAAATTGCACTGAAGAAAATATACTGTGTTTTATCTATAATATGATCTCACAGATACAAGCATCGCTGTTAACGTGCAGTGACACATTTCATCCAAGCAATTGGTGGGCAGATCTATCACTCTCCGTCATGTCATTCCACCGTTTATCAAAGGCAGATTCCTGACTTATAACAACACCAACTATGCAAACAGTTACTTAAAAATCTTTTCTGTTTCCTGCTCTAAAATACGTTTTCAGCATTTTTAAAAATGTACTATCTTCTTATAAGACACCTGTGCTCTGAACAACACAGTTGAAGATACTTGATTTAAAACCTACTCCTCTTCTCTTGACCCCTCTCACAGATGAAGAAACTGACACCCAGGGAAGGATGGTGGTAGATCCAAGACCTCCTGACCCAGTCCCCACTTCCTTCCCCTCCTGCACCCCAGCTCCTGTTTTCTTTGCCTCAGGGGGTGAAGAAAAGAACCCTGAATGAGCCCAAACTCAAATCAGACATGGGGGGGGGGGGGCGGGGAGAAACCGCTGCTAATACCAGTGAACAAAGAAAACTCTGCTTCCAGGAATAGCCTTAATCAGTCACATATGTGAACACAGACCCAGTGACCGTTCAGACAGTTTTCCACCAACATAACAGGATTTTCCCGACACATTGATTTTTTTTTCCCGTTTGCCTATTATCAGTATCAGTCTTTTTTTTTCTTTTTTTTCTTTTTTTTAAGATCCTAGGCATGATAGCAGACCTTTTAACCAGACAAGGCAGGATGCCAAAAATCTGAAGTGTTTGAAAGCAAAGAGAAATAAAGGATATTGAGGGTAGAAATAGTCCCCAGTTGGTGAAAACAAACAAACAAACAGCTTTTTAAAAATCTCAGAATTGTGCCCTAAGGGGGTGGGTTTGCTGAAATGTCAGGTCCCCCAGTTAATGAGGCGGTTTGTCTAATGGAAATAGAAAAGACCACTGATAACAATGTGGGGCTTTGTGTGTGTGATTTAAAAATCAAATTGAGTGGAAGTGCAGCGAACACTAAATGGTATTGTTTATTTTCTAATTAATTTGCTGCAAACGGCAAAATGCAAGTGCTAAATATGTTCGATGGTGCGTGATTTTTAGGAGAGAAAGCAATGGAAACATTCCCCTCTCATAGTCCATTTGCTTTCTTTCCATTCTCGAAACTAGTCATGGTTTGAAAGTTGGAAAAGGACCTTGATATTTGGGGTGGGACATCCCTTTTGTGTGTTACCTAAGCCAGCCAGGGATGTGGTCTCCTCTGTAAGGTTTTCGTGGGGATGCAGGGAGCCTGGGACCATATGGTCTGGCTGTTGAGGATGCTCATTTGTAATATTAATAGGCCAGGGATGCGAGGCCCTGCCGGGAATGTCATCGAAGTGAGGACAGCCGCTCCCATCACAATTGCTCATGGACTTTTTCCTCTGTGGGACGCAACCAGGACAACGCTCAGTATAAATAGTGCAACCAGCCAGATCTAGGTGCATATTCTGGTTAAGCCTCAGGCTGACTCTGTGACGTTCGGGATGAGTCATTTAAATTCGCTAAGACTTAGTTTTTTTTCCTCTGAAAAATGGAGATTATAATGCCTGCCTTATGAGAGTATTCTCAGATCTACACAGCTCATAAGTGAAGTGCCTGCCACACGGCAAACAGATTAATGGAAGTTGTGATGTATTGGAGCATTTTAGGGTTAGTAATAACCAAACGCTAACTGCACAAACTGAGGAATTGGTAAGCTCTCATGAGTCTTTGTTCTTAAATTTACCTCAATCTCACCTCTTCTTCTTCACTTCCATGACAAATGTTTTGGTCCTAATGCTCTTTTCTGAGGACTTTTGTGATGTGTTCTCTCCCCTGCCCTAACCCCAAAGCCTCTTGTCCATTCTAGCAAACTTGTTCCAGAAGCATGTCATCCGGTGGGACAATACACGTAGTGCCAACTGTTCACTACCTAGTCTTTGTTCTGCATCGGATACTGATCTTTTCTTGATATTACCTCATTTAATCCTTACAAACACTCCTCTGAAGTAAATTATATTATTCACACACACACACACACACACACACACACACACACACACACACAAACATATTGAGAGGTGATTGTCAAAGGGGTGGAGCCATGTTTTGAACCTAGGCTGTCTGGCTCTGGAATCAGGCTCTTACCAATTGGCCTTTATGCTGATCTTGAGATGCTGTTCCTGCTCTGTGTAACGTGGGCTTACACCCAGGGCTTGGTATTCAGTGAGCTCCAGAATTTTGACTTTTACTGAGTATTGGTCATCAAGGCCAAAGTGAATCTCTGATGCTCACAACCAGCTCACCCTCAAGTCTATTTCAGTCTTCTTCCATTCCCTGTTTTGAGGAATTCTCAGTGCTGAACATCCTGAAAATGCCCTTTGTAGAGGCTAGGACAGCTTTGTTATACTCAATAATATGACCTCAATTGGTAGCTGTTAAAACTAGAAATTCCATGAGAGCAGAAGCCACATTAGTGTTGCCCCACTCAGTTTGTCTCTAGTACCTACATCAGCACCTAGCACATAATTGCAAGTTAGTATTTGATGGGCTGATGATTGAATGAGTGGACAAATGGATGATGGTCTTAAGAATAAATTGCTGGAGGGATGGATGGGTAGGTGGTACTCTTATAAAAGTGTACACTGTTGACAATAAGGGTTGATATAAAATATACGTCTGATCTTTGATGACTAAATCTTACTTACCTTTTATTAGATTCTAATTTTCTCCCACAGTTCTATTTATTTTGTTGGGTATATCATTCCCGATGGCTGCATTAAAAGCCAAAGTTCTTCCTATGAGATATGTAAAATCTTGGTAGCATAAAGGTTAGGATAACATTAATCAAATTGTTTATGAAAGAAGCAAAAAAATCATTTATTCATTCATTTATTCAACCAATATTTATTGAGCATCTCCCTGTCTGGTACTCTTATAGTAGCTTAAACTAGAGCTGTTAACAAAACGGGAAAACTTTGCCCTCCTGGTGAGTACATTCTGATATGGGGGACAAACAAAAACAAACCCTCCCACTGTGTAACGGACCATGTTAAGTGCCATGGAGAAAAATTAAGCAGGGTGAGCACTATAGAAATGATGGTGGGTGGAGACTGATATTTAATATCAGAGTTATTTTGAAATTATAAGTTTCATTCTATATTAATTAAAGAAAATTAAATGGGGAATAACGGGGTTAAAAGACAAGTTAATATTAGATAGTTTTCATTAAGAGGAGACTATTGCCAAAAACGGTTTGGCTCAGTGGTAGAGTGTCGGTCTGCAGACTGAAGGGTCCCAGGTTCGATTCCAGTCAAGAACATGTACATTGGTTGCGGGCACATCCCCGGTAGGGGGTGTGCAAGAGGCAGTTGGTCGATGTTTCTCTCTCATCGATGTTTCTAGCTCTTTCTCTCTCTCTCCCTTCCTCTCTGTAAAAAATCAATAAAAATATATTTTTAAAAAAGAGGAGACTATTTTTGACTTGTGAAATATATACATACATATATTTTTTTTCTTACAGGATTAGCATCTCTGGACTTTTAGAGTGATAACCTTTCCCAGCCTCCAACTGAAAGAAAAAGAAAAAATATCCATCATCAGCATAACAACATGAGAGGTGGATAAACCATGCTGGGAAGACACAAGGTCAGCTGCTGAACTGTCTTGCCTTTGGCCCAGAACACAGCTCAGACTCAAGTGTTGCCCTGAATTCACCAATCCAACGTTGGTTCAAGACCCAGAGTGATGTGTTCCCACCCCAGAACACCTTCCTTTTTGTGAGGCCTGAAACATGACCACCAGTAGCCACGCATGTCCCGTTCCGGCCGTAAATGGACACATGACTCACTATCCAGCCACACCCTACCCATTACTCTTTCCGCCGGTCATCGGAGGACTTTCCCTGCCTCCTCTTCATGGCCTTCATGGGCACCCTCCTCCAAGCGGATGCAGCACCCCATCACCTGCAAGTAAGTACCACTGGAATTTCCTCTCTTATCTCTCTGTGGATTGGCTTAATGGGCCTGAGAAAACAGGATGGTTCCTATCCGGAGTGAGTTTTTATCCCACTGGATGTTGGTTTCCCTTGGTGTAGAATTGTACCTTTAGTGCTATTGGCAGAAATATGGAACAGACAAATGGTGAATTTTAGAATTTGGGTCTTTCAAAACCACACTGATATTTTGCTAGATTTTATGAAATGTGTAGACTGATATTTTATTAGAGTTTATAAAAGATAATCAGCATATGCGGCCAATATACCTAAAGAAATTAGACACTTAATGATGTGAACAGTGAATTAGTAGTTGGTGCCATAAAAATCATTAATGATAATCCTGGATTGCACAACAATTTTGGTCGTAAAGTTCCCTTTGACTATCTTACTCATTTCCCAAGTAATGGTAACATGCATAATTGTTCTCAATTTCCCAGGGACCTTTGCTACCAATTCATATCACATAAGCTTTTTAAATGCCCTTGACCATTTGATTCTACTAAGCTATTTCTTCCGATCTTCTCTAAAATGTGGGATATAAAGTACGATAGGACAAAAGTAGAGTTAGAATTCTTCAAACTGATATGACTTATTCATAGAAAGCACGTATGTCGTATGATTTAAAAAGAAAAGTTTGCCTGTTTAAGGACAAACTATGATAGCCAGTGAACAATCCCACCTCGTAGTCTTGGGTTCCCTGGTTTGACATCTGGAGGTAAAACGGCATATTGATTCCACGTGCCGCCCCAGGTATCACGGCACATACTCCAGATTCTTCCCGGTTCACAGCTCAACAGGAGAACTTCAGAGCTCGTCCTGGTGATTAGTTTGCATTTTGCTGCTTTTTAAAGAATTCCTCCAAATATTTGCTTCGTACTTAGACATTTTTATTTTGAAATACTGCCTTATTTTCTTTTTTTGTTGTGATCTTCGTACTTTCTCTTCTCTCTCCCACTACATTTTTTTGCTCACTGAGAGTAGGGGAATATTTCATCTAATCAGGATCCCTTAGCTCCTGGTACAATAATAGGGAATAGATGTTTGGATGTCTGCATGTCTGGATGCATGATGGACAGATGAGCAGATGGGTGGACATATTTTCACTGCAAAGATGTCAATGGTAATCACAGTATTATCATGCCTGATACACACACACACACACACACACACACACACACACACACTTCTTGGAATGACTTGACTATAATTTTTCTTTTCTGAATTTCTGACCAGAGCATGTGATTTTTTTAAATGATTAATAACATTCTCCCATGCTTCTCAAGTTCAAACTGTGAGTAGCTGTAGCCAAAGTAGATTCTTTGCTATCAGGAGAGATGGAAATAATTCCTGTATTCAAAATAGTGTCCACCCAATGCAAATGATATAGTGAAGTTGCTTTCAGCTAACACATAATGGGGGTCTGAGTAAATTATTATTAAAATTTCACCCAAGTACCTCTATCTAATGCTATAACTCAGCCAGCCTGATGGACATCATGTCTAATGCATTTCTTTCCTAAGATCAGAAGTGTATTTTGTACATGTAGCCAAGAGTTAAACAAGACATAAGTATTATTCCCATTCTGGGATATCTAATCTTACAGATAGCAAACTCTAAGGTAGCTGCAGCCCTAGGTGCTCACAACAAATCCCAGCAACTTTAAGATCCTTTTGTTACTGATTTTAAGAAAAATGCAGAGCATAGTTAATGGTGGGTGAGATCATTATGCTGGGTTAGCATCTTTGAACACTTTAACAGGTTCTCTATAAGTAAATCCGTCATCCATCTCTTCGCAGTTATTCTAAGGTCAAAGAATTCTATAGAATAGTGCTTGGCAAACTACACAAAGCCAAATCCATTCCAGCATGCTTTTGTTAATAAAGTTTTATTGGAACACAGCCACAGTCATTTGTTTACATATTGTCTGTGGCTGATTTCGTGCTATAATGTTAGAGATCATAGAACCCACAAAACCTAAAATCTTGACTGTCTTGCTCTTTCCAGAAAAAGTTTGCTGATCCCTGTTATGAAGGTAAGAACATTGAAATAGGAGTCTAATAATCTATATCTAATCAGGCTCTGTCTCAAACTGGTGATGTTAGCTCTTCTAATTTTTCCCCCCAATCAGAGTCTCAGTGGCTCAGCCTGTACTCTGGATGAGTTGGACTGTATCTAGGGCTCCCGTATCTCTAATTGCAAGCTGCTCTTTTCATTTCATAATCCTATATAATAAAAGCATAGTATGCAAGTTGTCCCTTATGGAGTTCAACCAGGGGGCAGGGTTAGCTGGGAGAAGGGAGGGAGTACCTGGCTGGCAGCCAGCAGCTGCTAGGCACCCTACCAGTGCAGGGATTTCATGCACTGGGCCTCTAATTACTAATAAAACACACAATGCTATCCCTACCAGGTTAAACCATAAGGCAATTGCTTCTTCTAGATCAAAATTGATCAAACCTTGGTAATTTCATATGATCCAACCTTTAGAAGGAGAGGGTTTATAATTCAAAAAAAGGAGGGGTATATAATGGATGACATTTTTTTTTTCTGAGAGCCTTCGAGTGCTGAGTAACGCACCTTGAAGGTGCCTGGAGAAGGGGCCGACAGAGAACAAGGTACAGAAAGCTCAGGCTGGAAACTTTAACGTTGGCTTATTTCAAACCCTGGCTAATGCATTGTTTTATTAGCTTTTGCTACAGACAAAGCACATGAAAACCACTCAGATTGAAATTATTGAAAGAAGCCACTATTATGATACTATGCAGTCAGTTAGTTGGCCCTTGAATAGGGAGCTGTCTTTGTTACAGCTTGTGGTTTTGAAGAGCAGGGAACAAGGTCTTAAAAGTTGCACACAGATGCTTTCTTGGCTAAAAATAAACTTAAGAGTTTTATTCATGTCTTGAGGTTAATTAGGGAGGTAGCCAAATTCTATAAAGTCACAATAACTAACAAAACACATGCTTGGGTGGAAAAGCATGTATAGGTTGTAAGCTAGAATGCAAAGGGAACAAACATTTTGGAGAATGACTCCATAAAGAAGGTCCTGTCATTGAACTATGGGATTTAATGGTGTTTCTTTCATAATCTGTACACATCTAGATTCTCCTGCCCTGTAATGGGGTTCTTTTAGCATCCTGTATTATAGAGGCTCAAGAACCTTCCTCCTTAAAGAGAAGTGAGCAATTTCTATTGTGGCTACTCATGTTACACCCACTCCCTATACTTCTGTCCATTCACTTCCAATTCTCTGGTCACTTGTCCTCCTAGATTAGAACATGAAATCAGCATGTTGAAGCACTCTTTTCCTATAATGCAGATGTCCCCCTTCCCACATATATAAATATATGGCTATTTAGCTTGTCTCAGTTTCTCTCCCATCAACTATAAACTATTTTTATTTGAAGGATAGTCGTCTTTAATTATCATATTCAAGTATTTTAAGGATGAAGGAGAATATAAATGATTAAGAAAAATTGTACTATAAAAGGATGAAATAAGATCGTCTCCAAGGCCCTTTCAATTCCAGCAGGTGATGTATAGTCAGATTTTTTTTCCTGGTCTCCAAGCCATGTGCAGGCAAACAGCCCATATCTCCTTGTTTGGTGCCTGCTGTTTTGCAGCATGAAATTCTTGCTATTGGTTTGGCCATTTGTCACCATTCACAGTTCAGAGGGAAAGATGTGGCCACTTTTCAGGAACTGTGTTCTCCAAAACCTCTCCTAGGGAACAAATGGTTTATGCTTCCAGGAGAGAGATGAATTTAAGGCATCTTCTATGTGTGCACATTCTTGTCTTTGCATTCTGACTTAACTCATGTATCATAGAATCTTTGTAAGCTTAGAAATCAGGAAACATATAAGAAAAGAGGGAGTTTAAATAAGTAATAAACACTGCCATGTATCAAGCACTTCTTGGATCATCCACTAAGCACGTAATGTTTGCCATTCTTAATTTTGAATAATAGTCTCCCAATTTTGATCTGAGGCCATGAGCAGCAGTCCCATTTTATAGATGAAAACATGAGGCTTACGGAAAGTAAAGAGCTTACACAGCTAGTTAATGTTATTTTCACCGACTACTGTAGAATCAGCTATCATTTTTCATTAAAATGGGGAGATGAGGGTGGACCCCATAGTCAAGGAGTCACTTTAGATGCATCTGTTTATCTCTGTCCTGTGAGCAGAGAGCTGGTCACCTTCAGGCAAGGGTGATTTCCAACAAGAAGCTGATATGCTATGCCAAGGAACACTTAACATTTCGTCTGCCTGAGCTCTGTGAAAGTTGGACAACTGTCCGTCTGTCTCTCTTTATGTACCTTTCATTGCTGCCTATTCTGTTTTATTGCCACACATGTGCTTCTTATAGGTTGTAAGCTGGAAAATATTGTTAAAAAGTTTTGGCTTTAGAGCCACTCCTAAAATGATCTCAGTTTAACTTTAGTATCTTAAAATGAAAGTTCTTCCCCTGGTTTTTTAATGACCAAAAAGTACTCTCCTGTCAAAATCACAAAATGGGGTATATGCTTTAAAAAGGCCCAACCTTCTGGAGAGTCAGACTGTGAGTCTCAGAATTACCAAAAACAGGACATAAAATAAGTTTTATTTCTATATCTTGTCTTAAACTAAGAGGAGTCTTGTTACCCAACTTGTCTAAAGCAGTGTAGGCTGCCTGATTGGACTTCTTTACTATATGTTAAGGACAATTGTCCCTGATATGTTGATCTTGTTTTAAATACATGCAGATTGTTGATAACTAAAACCAACTCAATTCTTATTATCCATCACCCTTGCTCTGTAGTTTTGTCTTCTTTCTACTGTGATTTATATTTGTCCTTAAACATATACAATGACCCCACTGGACAGGGGTCACATCTCATTTTAAGATGTCTTAGTATATTATTGGTATTTAGTGAATACCAAATAAAGCATACATGTACATATATGTATGTATGTACATGTATAACATGTATGTGTTTACATATATATGTATACACGCACATAAATGCATAGGTAATATATATCTATGTTTCTTATTTTTAAACCAAATAATAATAAGGTAAAATAAATTTGTTAGGAATTTGAATAAACCAATTATAATTATTTGGCCTATTGCATCTGCCTTCAGTCATCGGATATTTTGAAGTTCTGAATCTAAGGGAGGAAGGTAAATGCTTTTACCTGAATGTTTAAAAAATAGAGATTACATATTTGGTATGATTGAACAGTTCTAATAGTCTTGCATAGGCCTATAGCTACATGTCTATTATATGAGTTCATTTGTTAAAGGTATTGATTATTTGTGTACAGTACCTCTCTTCCCCCAAGATAAAAGAATTTTTGTGTCTTCCTAATCTCTCTACAATTTCCCCAGACTCTCTGGTTGAGTACAGTGTGTAATTCTCTAAATAGTTCTAATGAGGAGTTGGGCTCATTTTGTTTGTTGAACTTTACCCCCAAGGGATCAAAAGTATGTGAACATGAATTAGAAACAAAAGGATTATTGTTCAATTTTATCAAATTAACTTCAATGCCCAAAGGAGAATCTCAACTCTGGAAGTGTATTCTTAAAGACAAATAGGCTTTCAGTCCACAGAGCATATCATAAAAACAGGAATGGATTTATCTCTTAAGTTATCCTACCAATGATTATTCCTAGGGAGAGCATGTTTGGAAGAATATACAAAAAAAATTGACTTTTTAGATAATGAAACTAAGCCGAGACATTTAAAAGAAAACATTTTTGACTCTATGAAAATTGAACCTGTAGAAATTGGAATTACCATAACAGTTGGCTATGATATATGAGAACCTCAATGTGTTCCAAAATTCTGTCTTGATGAATTCATCAATCTGCAGCTTCTATATATTTCATACAGTCTATTTTTCCCCTAATGAAGAAAAACCCATTGACATGAATTTGAGTGATGGGAGATTAACTTCTGTATGGGTAGATGGACATGAGGACAGATGGAATCACCACCAGGTGCCACGCTCTGGGCCATCTTCAGAATCTACATCATGCAGCCCCACAGAACCTCTACTAGTAGATATTTATGCTGGGTCTTTAAAGTGATAATTGCTTCTTATTCTTTTTGTTTTTCTATTTTGACTCCCTCTGGTATTTGAATGATTCTTGATAATTTAAACTAGAAAGAGAGAAGAAGGAGAGAGAAGAGGGAGAAGGATGCAAAGAGGGAGGGAAAGAGAGAGAAACAGACTGAAGACAAGAAAAAGACAGAGAGACAAGTTAATTCTATCCTTTGAACTCCAGAACACCTCTAAGAACTTGAGACCATCAGGTCAACCAATGGCTAGGTGGTCCCAACAACTCTATTGTGGTGTGTGTGTGTGTGTGTGTGTGTGTGTGTGTGTGTGTGTGTGTGTTTTAACTTTGCCATGAGTATAAGTATTAAAAGTAGTCACCATTTACTTAGTTAGCTACAGGTATTACCTCTTTCTGCCAGCTGGAAAAGAGAAATAGAGAAACAATGACCTACATAACCAACTTTTATAAGGTTGCTTAGATAAAAACATTGAAGCTGGGTTTGAACTCTTCCTGCTTTGCATAAAGCCAGTGTTTGTTTGTTTGTTTGTTTTTAACAAATCTATGTTGGCTGTGGATATAAGGAAATAAAAATACTTTTAAAACACTGTATCTGTCTTCAAGGATGTGAAGTCATAATTACCTAAAACCATTTAGATCTAAAAACCCGATTGTTCGTTGCCCTGTAAGGCCTTGATTTGGTAAAGCTTATGACATCCCCTCCCACCCACACACTCACTGTACATGCTTTGATTTATGATGCATATTCTATTCTGCTGTCTTTCGTTGTTTTCATAACTTTCCTCCTCTGTTCCTCTGTTAACCTGATGTCAGACATATGTCGGAAACTCACTGAAGGTATGTGGAATGACTGACTCAGTGGTTCTCACTGGTCAGGGATTTTGGAAATTTGTGGAAGGGCTTTTGGATGTCACAGTGAGGGAGCCCTCTGGGCATTTAGTGGGCAAGAGTGAGGAGGCTGAATGCCCTGCTCTATGCACAATAGTTGCAAATAATAAAAAACGGTCTCATGTGCTTGTGACTTCTCAATGTCTCACCAGACTTTTATGTTAAAAGCTCCCCAGCAATAAATTATGATTAACTAAAAAATAAACCATAACTTCATTCTATATTGAAATGTAAAATATTGCATGCTTTTATTATAACCTGAATTATTTTAGGACTATAATTGCTATGTAAATCAAGTATAGCCTGACCTTTTTTTTTTTTACATTTCTAACAATCATCCACCATTTCAGAAAATTACATCACTGAGGACTGCTGTTCTTGATATTTGAGTTACCAATATCATACGTTTTTTTCAATCTGTATTTGTAGCTAAAACATTCCTATAATTCTGCATATAGAGCCAAGCATCTTACACTCTTTTATGGCTTTGCCTTTACACATTGAAATAACTATTATTTTAATCACAATTTACTTTTAAAAATTCTTCCTCAATGTTGTGGTATGGGAATTAAATTAACCACTTTGAAATTATATGTGTAGGTGGGCCCTATTATCTATAACTTTTATTTTGAAATAGTAAAGCAGGTGCTATAAAATATGTTACTAAAAGAAGCATGGATTCCAAAATGTTAAAGATTACTGGAATGAATGAATGAATGAATGAATGAATATATGAATGAATACATGACTGAATCAGTGGAAAATAACTAATAGTGTCAAGTTAAGTGCTTAGGAAGTAAATGATGGGGCCTGGTTGGTGTTGCTCAATAGTTGAGTGTGGATCCATGAATCAGGAGGTCATGGTCAGGGCACATGCCTGGGTTGTAAGCTTGATTCCCAGTTGCCAAAACCTAAAAAAAAAAAAAAAAAAAAAAAAAAAAAAAGCTATTGCACTAATGAAAATGACCACTTTCCAATAAGAATATCAATTGTTAATTTAGTACTGAGCTACTTTACCAAATGCCCAGAAGCTTTGCAGATGTTTAAACAAAAGTTTTAGGGTGTTTTGGAAACAAGCCCTGTTGACACGAGTGACAGCAATAAGTCATTGAACCATGACTTGGTGGTGAATCCTGAAATTTGGTGCTATACAGGGTGCTGCCCTAACCTCGGGGAGCTTACAGTCAGAGACAGAAGAACTGATTAGGAAAGGTTCATCTTGTCAAACAAAAATGGTGTTAATTGGGATTACTTAAAGGGAGAAGAGGGTGGGATGCTGCAGGAGGTAGGAGTTTAGAAATGGAGCAAGAGAGATTGCTATTTCCAGACCCCAATCTATGTCCTTAAACAAGTTGTGTGTGTTTTTTTTTAACTTCTTAATGTTCTCCAGCCTCCTTCCCAACAAAATAAGGATAACAATAGCACCTCAAAAGGGTTGTGAGGAAATTGTCATCAACTGATAGATGTGAACTACTTGTAACAATGCTATAACAGCAAAGACTTAGTAAATGATAGCAGTCAGTATTATTCTTATGTGTGCTTTGCAGTCAGAACCCATCCACTCATAAAGCAAAAATCTTAGTGGTGACAAGATTGTCATTCTGTCAACTGTTCATTCTAATGATTGCCTCCCAAACATACAGGTTGTTCTGCACACATATGTACCTTTCCCTATTTCTGAAGTGTCTATACCAGGCATGTGGAAGTTTTCACTTCACAGTTTCTCCTCTGCCAAGACTTTCCTTTAAACTCCAGAATTCCCCAGGGGTTGGTTTGGGATTAGGGTATTGGAAAGGACTCTCTTTCCTGGGTATCCATGGCTGCTGACTGAGTGTGTATTTGTCACCAGGATTTCACATCCAAGAACTACATGTGAGGTTGAGGTTTTCTTTGGCAAAGGAGCTCCCTCAGGGCCAGGGAACTTGGATAAAGACTGAACCAGCCTTTTCTCCGAGGACCTGCAGGCTCTGTAGGTCACTTTGTCTGAAGAGACCATCTCTAATCCTTGGTGTCAATTCAGTGATGTTTATAATAAGGTACATTTCTCTAAAAAGGTAGTTTTGCTTCTATTAATACCTAAGCTACTCTAATGTTATCTGCTTAATGGCTATAAAGTTGGCCAATCCACACACACACAAAAAAACACCTAAAGAAAAAATAATAATAATGACATTTCACACAAGTAAATAGCACTTTGGTGAACATCGTGTGGTTAAAAGGAAAGCTACCCTCCAGCATTTTTAGTAAACCTTTTTGTTAGACTCGGTTGATGGAATATTTTATAAAACAGGGATTTTCTTGAGATCTGATGGGAATCTCTCAGAAATGAAGTGACCCTTTCACCATCCTGACCCCTGCCCTGATTTCCTGTAGGTAATCCTTCATGTGTTATTATAGAAACAGAGAGGAGAAAGGAAAAATAGAGAAAAAATAACAATAGCCTGGAACAGAAAATACCCATATTAAAAAATAAAAGACAAATGTCCAAGGAAACATTTCAGCCTTAAAAGTAAGTAATTGTACAAATTCAAATTTTAAAATGAAACACATATTGAGATTTTACTTCTTGCTCTTGAGAAGACCCATTTTTTAAAAGAGGTTGCCATTGTTTTTCAGGCTATGGAAAAATAAATACTCATATACAGCCCTGATGGTGAGAATGAAAATTTATATGTTCTTTTTATTGAATAATTTTCCAGTAAATGACAAAGGCCTTAAAATACTTGTAATGATGGCTTTGCATTTTTGCTCCATGAATTTATTCAAAGAAGTAAATGTTTTAGTGTGCTTGGAAAACACACATATTAGAATAGACTTGTTTATAATTAAAAACAAAACTGGAGACAAACTTCCTGCCTAATGAAATATGATTTAATAAAATATAGAGTGAATGAAAATAATAAGCAGTTGTTTAAAATATTTATGGAGAAGTGAATATATTGACATGAAAATGTCAACAGGAAAAACAAGTTATAGAAGTAATAGTATGTAGTTTTAAGTATTAAGATTACTTATTATTCTTTTGTAAAATATATTTTTATTGATTTCAGAGAAGAAGAGAGAGGGAAAAAGAAAGTAAAACATCAATGATGAGAGAGAATCACTGATTGGCTGCCTCTTGCACACCCCACACTGTAAATCAAGCCTTCCACCCAGGCAAGTGCCCTGACCAGGAATCGAACTGTGACCTCCTGGTTCATGAGTCGACACTCAATCACTGAGCCACACCATCCAGGCTTATTATTTTGTAATATATATATATATATATATATATATATATATATATATATATATATATATATATATATTTGTTTTATAACAGATGTGTGTGTGTGTGTGTGTGTGTGTGTGTGTGTGTGTGTGTTTGGGGTATTTATTTGGGTTTAAGACAAAGTTTGGGGAGTATAGTAATAATATTTAATTCTAGGTTGTGGCATTATCCATGATGTTTTCTTTATCTTTATTCAGTGATCATGACTATCTTGCTCACTGTGATATCCTCACTGCTTAGTGGCTGGCACATAGTAGGTACTCACTAAATGTTGAGTATTCATTCACTATATGAATGAATGCCTTAAATAACTTGTGGAATTAATTAAAATGAAAGAAGGGAGATTTTTAGTGAGTTAATTCACTGTATTCAATTAAAACAAATATCTTACCTAAATCAGAATTCTTGCCTTCCAAGGGCTAAGTAACACATTAAAGGTATTCATGTCTGATTTCATTTCCAAGAAATTAACCCTTCAGAGAGATATTTGCATTTTGAAATGGTAAGTTTTAAGTTAAGATGCTGACTGCAGTGGTAGAATTTCCAAGGGGATCATTTTGGAATGAGAAAGTTATTCTATCAGCTTCTTCGAAGATTGTACCATATGGTACCCATGTAATCCATCTATGTCCACGTCCTCTTCTGCTTAAATAAACTCTAGATCGATTATAGTTGTTACTAACATTACTGCCTATAAAAATCACAATCACCACCTACATGAGAAAGTATATCCATTATCTTGTGTATTCCTACAACAAATATATGAGGTATTTTTAAAATTAACTTAACATACATCCTATTTTATTTGGGAATAAAGTCTTACAACAACTTTTAAAAATTACATGTGAAACTTTTTAAAATCATAAAGGAGTACATTTGGGAATAGAGAAAGTAAGAATAGGGAAAATTGATTGAAACCAATTTGAGGCAGGTGCATGAAAATACTTCCTATGAGATAGATAATAAATGTTGCTCAGATGACCTAAAAAAAAAAAAAAAAAAAAAAAAAAAGCCTACTCCAAGAAGACCATTCACTAGTTACATAGTTGATAGGTTCATAAAATGAAGTCACTCAGCCACCCAGATAAGCACATCCTAATGACATTGTAAATCCAACTCTGTTTACGTATGTTTGTGTTTTTAATAACACCCCTCTATGTGGGCCCAATTAATCACTCTAAAGCTCAGTCGGTGAAAGCAGGTCCCTCTGGGGGTCCCAAACAATGTCTATAGGTACATAGCTCTCTCACAATCTGAACTTAATCCAAAAACAAACATTAGAATGTCAAGATAAATAAATGGCCTTCATAGCCTGTAGGCACATCATAAAACCATTTTCCTCAGCCAAACATTTTTGTGAACATTGAGAAGCGATGAAGTTGAGCTTATTCCCTTCACAAGGACCGGAGGACCCGAAGGCCTACTCCACCCCTAGAAAGAGGGATTTTCCATACAAAACAATGTTGAATCAACTCCAACAGTCACCAGGCCATGGAAAATGTTGAGCAGCATGCTTATTTTTTTATTTTTAGTTTTGAAACTTCATCTTTATGGTTGAAAGTATTACAGATGTCCCCTTTTTATACCCCACTGACCTCTCCACTCTGCTCCCACCTCCCCCCAGGCCTTCACTGCACTATTGTCTGTGTCCAGGGTTTTGTATATAAATTCTTTGGTTAATCTCTTTCGGCTCCCAGAATCCTTCTTCCCTCTGAGATTAGTTACTCTGTTTCATGCTTCCACGACTCTGGATCTATTTTGTTCATCTGTTTCTTTTGTTCATTAGATTCCATGTAATGTGAGATCATGGTCTTTCTCTGACTAGCTTATTTTGCTTAGCATAATATCCTCCAGATCCCTCCATGTTGTCTCCTACAGTAAGACTTCCTTCTTTTTATTTTTTGTTTATAGCTGCATAGTAATTCATTGTGTAAATGTACCACAGCTTTTTTTATCCACTCATCTACTGATGGGCACTAGGGCTGTTTCCAGGTCATAACAATTGTAAATAGCACCGCTATGAGCATAGGGGTGCATATTTTCGTTGAATTTGTTGGGGTGACATTGGTTAATAAAATTATATAGGTTTCAAGTATACAATTCTATATCATCTGTATGTTGTATTGTGTTTTCACCACCCAAAGTCCTCTCCTTTCATCACCATTTATCCCCGCTTTATCCTCTTCTACCTACCCCCACTCCCCTACCCCTTTCCCTTTGGTTATCACCATACTGTTGTCTGTGTGAGTTTTGGGTTTTTTGTTATTTTTTTTTCTTTATCCCTTCACCCTTTTCCCCCCTCCCCTCTACAGCTGTCAGTCTGTCCCCTATAGTTATGAGCATGTTTCTATTTTGTTTGTTTATTTTGTTCATTATATTCCATGTATAAGTGAAATCATATGGCATTTGTCTTTCTTTGACTGGATTATTTCACTTAGCATAATACTCTCCAGATTCATCCATGTTGTCTCAAAGGTAAGATTTCCTTCTCTTTTATGAGCGAATAGTTTTCCATTGTGTAAATGTACCACAGCTTTTATATCCATTTCTCTACTGATGGGCACTTGGACTGCTTTAAATCTTGGCTATTATAAATAATGCTGCAAAGAACATTGGGCTGCATATTTTTTTTCAAACTAGTGTTTTGTATTTCTTTTTATATATTCCCAAACGTGGAATTGCTAGGTTCTAAGGCAGCTCCATTTTGAATTTTTTGAGAAAACTCCATACTGTTTTTCTACATGGCTGCACCAATCTGCATTGCACCAAACCATAGTACACCACAATTCTCTTTTCTCCATATCACTTGTTTGTTGATCTATTAATGGTAGAAACTCTGACAGGTGTATGGTGATATCTCATTGTGACTCTAATTTACATTTATCTGATGATTAATGACTTTGAACATCTTTCTGTGTCTATTGGCCTTTTTGGAGAAGTGGCTATTTAGGTCCTTTGCCAATTTTTTAATTGGATTGTTTACTATTTGGTGTTGAGCTGTAGACGTTCTTTATAAATTTTCATTATTAACCCCTTATCAAATGTGTTGTTGATGAATATGTTCTCCCAGTCAGTGAGGTTTTTTTTTCAATGGATTTCTTTTCTGTGCAAAACCTTTTTAGTTTGATGTAGTCCCATTTATTTATTTTTTCTTTTGTTTTCCTTGCCTGAGGATATATATCAGAAAAAATATTGCTATGAGAAATGTCTAAGATTTAACTGCTCATATTTTCTTCTAGGTCTTTTATGTTTTGAACATTACATTTGAGTCTATAATCCATTTTTAATTTATTCTTGTGTATGATGTAAGAAAAAAGTCTGGATTTTTTTCTTTGTACCTATTTATTCAATTTTTCCAACACCATATATTGAATAGATTGGCTTTACCCCATTGTATGTTCTTGCTTTCTTTGTCATATATTAATTTACTGTAAAGGTGTGGGTTTATTTCTGGGCTCTCTATTCTGTTCCATTGATCTATTTGTCTGTTTTTATGCCAGTAGCATGCTGTTCTGATTACTGTCACTTTGTGGTATCATTTTATATTAGGTAGCATGATTCCTCCCACTTTGTTCTTCTTTCTCAAGATTGCTGTGGCTATTCAATATCTTTTGGGTTCCATATAAATTTTTGCAATATTTGTTCTAGTATTTCTGTGAAATACACCATTAATATTTTGACAGAAATTGTATTGAATCCATAAATTGCTTTGTATATATGGACATTTTAATTATGTTAATTCTTCCTATCTTTAAACATGATGTAGGCTTCCACTTATTTGTATCTCCAGTGTCTTATATTTTCTGAGTACAGGTCTTTTAGATCCTTGGTTAAATTTATTCACAAGGTGTTTGTTTTTTATGCAATTGTAAATGGTATTCTTTTCTTAGTTTCCCTTCCTGATAGTTCATTGTTGGTGTATAACAATGCAACTGATTTCTGGATATTTATTTTGTATTCTGCTACTTTACTGAATTCATTTATAAGTTCTTATAGTTTTTTAATGGAATTTTTTAAAGACATAGAGAAACACCTGCATTGTTACTAAGTTGGGTGCCCATTAGACAAACTATCTCACCTTTCCTCTTGGCACTGCTATCCCCAAATTTTATCTGCCTGAAGTAGGTCTGACGTGAGGATTGAATGAAAGGATGCTTCCGAGGGACTTTGTGTAGAGCCTCACTTAGACCCAATGTATCCCTTTGCATGGGTCAGTTTATTAGAGGGAAGCAAGGAGGTGAGGAAGAGGAAGAATATGAAGAACTTGAAGGTGAAATGGAAATGGAAAATAATAATATCTGGAACTAAGACTTTCTCATGGAAGGAAAACTACCTTAGCAGAAGCAAATAGATTCAAGGGTGCATTTTTCTCAATCAGATTATTTCTTTGGACACTGGAAAAAATAGTCAATGAATGTATTCTCAGGCCCCCTCGCCTCTCTCAACCCCATCCCTCAGACACACACATTCAACGAAAACACTAATGGGAGGAGATGGCTTATGTTTCCAAAGGATTATGCCATCTTTTATGTGATCATAACAGGAGCGATATGTGTGACAATATGTGTGTGTGTGTTTTTTCTTTGGGGGAAATATGAAGTATTTTCTAATCTTATGAACCTTGCATTACAGAGCACAGCAGGATATGCTTAACTGGCAAGTTCTCTCTGAGGTCACAATGTGCCACTTTTTTTTTTTTCATGGAAAACTTTAACTGCTCCACTAAAGAAGGCTTTTCTTTAACAGGCAAATGAAAAAGAGACTGTCAGGTGATTTCTTGAGGTATGCTTAATTAATTTCCATCTATTAATGAGGGTAATTTTCCAGTTTCAGATGATAAATGGTAGCCTTTCCCAAAAGGCATCTCAAAAAGAAAAAGGACCTTCTTCCCACCCCCAGATGTTTTGTGTGTTTTATTTTCTCTTTGTCCTTGTCTACTTCTGCCCACTGCTGCTCAGAATGAGCTCATGTCAGTAGCAGTCATAACTGATTTACAAAAGTAATTCCTGTCCAATCAACTTGGGACCTGGAGTTTTTATGATGTTGCCAGATGTGCCATCAAAAAAATGTTCAGAAACTTGTGATAAATCGAGTCAATGTCCACTAATTCCCTACAGGCACCTCATTGCTTTGCATGGATTTATGTTGGGGGCTGCGCCCATCTTCTTCCTATTCTCTATCCACATGAGGAAGACAAATAGAATTCTGTGCACGCAAAGTTACTGGAAGGTTGTTCACGTGTATTCAAGTCCCTAGCACAACCTCTGTGTTTTTCTTATGTGTTAAGAGGATATTTTAGTCTAATGAAAGGGGTAGAGGGGCATGTTTTGAAGAGCCCCAGATAACCATATTTTTCATATAGCAGACTGTCACTCACGATGCTGGTGCCAACCTTTCATAAATAACTCGGACGTTGCCTGTGGGATAATATTCTCCCCTTCTGGATAAAAGCCCACCTCAGAATCCATTTTTACTTCCTCTGGACCCTCACCACGGCAGTTCTATATCTCTAATAAATAATTTTGCTTATTTCACCTTTTAGTGTGGTCAGTGGTTTAAACTCATGAAATGGTCATCTAGCTGAGGGTGAGGCCCACATTATGTATGACTTCAGTTAGGTTGAAGCCTTTCACCAGGGAGATTCACACTAATTTTTTTTGAATGAAAGAAAAAAAAATCCAAAAATGAAAGACTATGAATTTTTGTTCCAAAGTGCACAGGGGAGTAAGTGGAAAGGTCCTACTGAGCTTTTAAACCAGTTTGCTGGATTGTGTTACAGTCACTGAGCTAAGTAGTAATGAAGTAATGCTCGTTGGGGAAGACTTTAACTTGGTTTATACCACGTGTGCAAGGACTTGAAATGGTACCTTCCCAAACCAGGAATTCTATTTGTCTCTCAGTGGAGATTAAAATCTCCACAAGCCAGTGTAACAAGGCCAGTAGTGTGCTTTAATGACAAAGTAAGTACTTATGGGAAAAATGTTTCACGTTGTGTCTGATTACATAGACAAGGAATCCTATGAATTTGCTGATGTGTAGGTTTTTCTTTAATGTTAAGCAGGCAAGAAAAGGGGGTGGGGACATGAGAAAAGAAAGGGATGGGGGCAGGGATGTGGAGTCTCTTAGGGGAAGAGACTGAGTGTTGACATGCTACAGAGTCACAGCAGTTATTCTGGGAGGGCTTATTTAAACAGCATTGCACAAGTGCAAAATGACAAACCTTTTTCAAAATTTAATATTTACATAATTATTTATATTTGGGTCTTATAGAACATAAAGATAATATTAATACCCAAAGACTTTGTAAATACCAGAATAGGAATTGGAAACCTTGTTGATGCTTTAAGTGCAACTCAATAATGTCTGATAGTTAAATAACTTATAGATTTAAATCACATGTGTCAAACACGAGGCCCGCGGGCCAAATCCGTCCCGCCAGGCCTTGCAATATGGCCCGCACCGCGCTGTCATTACTGCACTCAGCGGCGTTTCCATCACAATGACAGTTTATGACTGTTCAGTAAACCATTCAGCCCGCGATTTAGGCTGGATTTTAGATTTTGGCCCCTTCTCTGATTGAGTTCAACACCCCTAATTTAAATAGTGTGAAATTCTGTAGCCTTTTGGAGTCTCTCATAAGCTAATCAATCTCCAGATTTTCTATCTTTTTTTTAAATATGTTTTTTTTAATTGCTTTCAGAGAGAAAGGAAGAGGGAGAGTTAGAAACATCAATGACTACTGAGAATCATTGATCGGCTACCTCCCATACACCCCCTACTGGAGACTGAGCCTACCATTTAGACATGTATTCTGATCTGAAATCGAACTGAGACCTCCTGGCTCATAGACCCATGCTCAACCAGTGTGTCTGCTACCCTTTTAAAAGATTTTAATTGGTACAAATCAATGTAATTGTTTCAAGACTATTGGTCAGTCATTTTGTGGAATTAACTACATTTTCAGGAATGACACAATAAAGATAGATATTAGTACAGCTTAGATTATTTTCTGTTTATTATTAGATACTATAGCCTGCAGTTTATTTCAACACATGCATTTATTGAATAGAAATAGCTCATAAATGCCCCAATACTGAGTCATTAGAATGTAATTTATCTAAAATATTACCCTAGAAAATTAAACTGTATTTCCCTTATTTTCATTTTGGTCTTGGCTCATAGGCATACACAATTTTATATCATTGTAGTCATGAAGCAAAGACAATTTTTACTCATGGTTTCTGCTTCTCTTCCTATTTCCAATGCATGCTGTTGCTCGTTGGTCTGCTGGATGTTGTTGAGGATATAGCTTGCTATATCCCACAGATCTTTTCTGATTTCTGTAGCACAATTCATCATGCTTCAGGTGAACAAAAGACTTTTTTAAAAAATCTTATGACCATGGTGACCCATTAGATGATTACTTCTCCCTCTTTTCATTATTTTCTAGAAGGTGTAGAGTCACCTTTGTTGTCTGCTTTAAATTCAGGACTTATGAGCAATTTTTCACACTTACCTTCCATCACATGTCTCATTTTCTTGCCCTCATCCAATTCTATTTTTTCAACCAATTTTCTGATTTTTTAAAATTTTGTTTTATGAAAAGAAGGAATTCTCATCATTTGCAGCAACCTGGATGAAATTGGAGAACATCATGCTGAGTGAAATAAGCCAGTCAATGAAAGAGAAACACCACATGATCTCACTCATTTATGGATAATAAAGAACATTATAAACTGATGAACCAAAAGATAGATATTGAGACAGTAAAGCAACAAGCAGACTGTCAAATTATAGCAGGGAGGGGAGGGAGATCTGAGGGAGATAATAGATCAACTGAAAGACTTGTATACATGCATAAAAGTACAACCAATGGACACAAAACTCTGGGGAGGGAGGGTATGTATGGAAGTGTGTGTGGGGGAAATGGTAGATATGTACACAGATAATAATTTAACTTAAAAAAATAAAAAATAAATTTTACTTTGGATAAATTTTCAAGAATAAAGTGATTTGTTCTTTTTAATCCTGACAAGTAATGTCAATTCTGGCCGTTTTTTAAGGTAGAGAGGAGGATTAATCCATGAGAAATCTATATTTATAGGTAGATTAAAAGATATAATTATTACTGAAAATTTACTTGTCATAGGAAGTAATTGGACCTTCATATTTCAGTCTGTTCAGTGAATATATCATTTATATGCAGAGTTGGGTCAAAATCAATGTTGGCTTCAAAAGTCTGACACAATGTAAATATTCTCCTTGATTAATGAAAGAAAAATGATTGAAATTAAGATACATCTACTCAATAAAATAATAGAGAATTAAAGCTGAACTTTTAATACAATGTAATAGGAATGAAAACCTTTTTATAAAGACCTATTATTCAACATAGTAATTTAGCATTTAGTAATTCTCTTTACCCATCTATTTTTTTTTTCTTCAATGGTTCTCAACTGGGAGGTGGAACTGTCCCCCAGAAAGCATTTGGAAATATGTAGGAAATTTTTTATTTGCCTTTTACAACTGAAGGTTGATGCTGGCATCTAATGATGCCAGCCAAGGATATTCAAGATCTATATTGTATCAGATCAAGAAAGGAAGGAAGGAAGGAAGGAAGGAAGGAAGGAAGGAAGGAAGGAAGGAAGGAAGGAAGGAAGGAAGGAAGGAAGGAAGGAATGGAGGAAAGAATGGAGGAAGGAAGAAAGAAAGAAAGAAATTGTTCTGCTCAAAATGCCAGTATCCCACATTGAGGAACCCAAGTGTCTATGGGAATAGTTGATTGATTTGAAGTCTGGTCCATTATACATAGATACCTACTGTGTGCCTAGCTGCCTTTTAGGCACTTTGAATATACATACATCTGAGAACAAAACAAAGAGTCAGTCCCTCATGAAACTTACATTCAAGAAAGATTTTCTCTTGCCCTAGCCAGTTTGGCTCAGTGGATACAGCATCGGCCCATGGACTGAAAGGCCCCAGGTTTGATTCTGGTCAAGGACATGTACCTCAGTTGCAGGTTCCATCCCTGTCGGGGTGCATGCCGAGGCAACCAATTGATGTGTCTCTCTCACATCAATGTGTTTATCTCTTTGTCTCTTCCCCTCCTTCCCACTCTCTCTAAAAAATAAATGGAAAAATATTCTCAGGTGAAGATTTTAGAAGGGAAGAAAGAAAGAAGATCTTAATATTATTTCAGGTCATGTAAATGGAAAAGGCAATATGTAAAACCTCATTCACCTTGTAGCTGAATAAATAAGCAAAAGGAAACTGAGTGACAGGGCTGGGGCCTTCAAGAAGTAGCTAACATTCCAAGCAATGCAAAAGCATTGCATCACTCCTCCCATCAATCCCTGACCTTTTTTATCTTGACTATTTGGGCTTAGTTGTGTGTCTTCCTTTTCCATTTATCCCAACTTCTCCCAAACTCTTGATTTTATATTCTGCCTAATCTAAAAAAGAGTAAATTCCCATGGAATCGAATCCAGCCTCCACTGTAGTTGGATACCTCAAGGATTTTTCCAATGTAGAAAGAAGTCTTTCAAAAATTAACTTTCAAGCAAAAAACAAATCTGTTTGCATGAGAGTAAAAATATAGGAACATTAAAGCATTAAGACCCTAAAAAAGTTCAGGAATCACTTCTCTGTTCCATCAAACTGCAATTTGATTGTGCTTTTTATTGTTTTATATGTTTCAATTAACTCAATTGTAATTGCTTGTCAGCATTTTATTCTAGGCAATAAATTTGTCATAAAAAAGAGTAGAAATGATTAAATTTCATTGTTCATCATTTTAGTGTTTATTTCCCTTATCTATTCATGCAACTTTGGAATATATTCTCTTGGTAGCAGCTGCTGTGATATGTTTTATAGGGAAACATTTTAACAATTTCCTTTCTAATTTTCCTTCAGTTTTATATATAGATTATTGCTTTTTAGAGTAAGAAAGAAAATGATCAGATGGGAAAGGAAGAAGGGAAATGGAGGAGACTATATATACATGTGCACTGTGAACATTTTATATGTTTATGTGACTTATTTTCATATAGTCTTACTCCGTTTTGAAATATATATATATGTGTATATATATATTTAAAATTACTTATATGATTAACTAGTTAGTAAAATGATTATTATTATTTTTTTGCTATTCAATTTACATGGACACATTGTTATATTCAGATAAGACTGTAGGATTTTATTGACGTCTGAGAACCACGATACCTCATAGTTACGGGAGTTGTTTTAGTCTGAACCTCTTGATGCTCAGTGATGCTCTCTTCTTCTCCTGACTCCTTCTCTCTCTCTTTTTTAAAATATATTTTATTCATTTTTTTTTACTGAAAGGAAGGGAGAAGGATAGAGAGTTAGAAACATCAATGAGAGAGAAATATCAATCAGCTGCCTCCTGTACACGCCCCACTGGGGATGTGCCCGCAACCAAAGTACATGCCTTTGACTGGAATCAAACCCAGGACCCTTCAGACCACAGGCGGACGCTCTATCCACTGAGCCAAACCCGTCAGGGCTGACTTCTCTTTAAGGCATGCTCAAAGGAGTGTGGTGGGAAAGTATACAAATTTACACTAAAGGACAAATGACTAATATGGCTTATTATCATACACCACTCATGGATATTTTGTTTTAATGGAAACACAAATTTTAACTGAAAATATTAGGGTGTGACTTTAAAAGTGCATGTTTGACCTCAGTCAGTATTCGAAAGACAAAAGGTATTTCTTGATACAAAAGGTCTTTGTGATACCACTAACATTACAGCACACAAACCATTGCCTATTCTCCCTATTGGTCTTGATAGAAGTTCTTTTTCAAATGGTTTCACCAGCAGATATTTATTTCTTGAGAGCCTACTAATTCCTCATCAATACAAGTCTCATTCTTTTTTTAATATATATTTTATTGATTTTATACAGAGAGGAAGGGAAAGAGATAGTTAGAAACATTGATGAGAGAGAGTCATCGATCAGCTGCCTCTTACACACCCCCTACTGGGGATATGCCCGCAACCAAGGTACATGCCCTTGACCGGAATCGAACTCGGGACCCTTCAGTCCACAGGCCGACGCTCTATCTATTGAGCCAAACCGGTCTCGGCACAAGTCTTATTCTTAAAATCAGAACCCTTAAAAATATGCAGTGTTTTATATACTCAACTTCTGATGCTGTAATTGATAAAAAGCTTTCTTAGAGTTATTCATGGCTAAGGAAATGGATGTTTAACATCATTGAATTTGGTTGGTAGGTTGTAGTAGTATCATGCTACAGTAGCATTCCTTAATATGATTCGGACATTTTTTAAAAAAAACGTACTGGTAGCATTTGCTCAGTTATATGGTATCATATTCATTTTCTGAATTTAATCCAGATAAATTTACCAAATTTCACTCCTATTACTCTTTCCATCTTTACTGAGCTCTCAAGCATTTTCTTAGCACCTTATAAAGTTCAGTGAGTTTAAAATGCTCTTAATGGAACAAAGGCACTTTCAAAATTGAACTTGATAGTGAATTTCAGTTCAATGGGTTGTATTTTACTGTTGACTTATTGTGCAATTATAGCTTCATTACAAGGATAAAAAAAGATATTAAGTTCAATTAAAATAACATGTAAACTTTTTATGAATCTAATTGCGTATTTAAAGGAAAAACCATGTTTTGCTAAAACATTTGCAGTGATATATCAAAATGTTAACAACTTCCATAAAATAACCCAAACTAAACATATCTGAAGTATATACAATCTGTTAATTTCCTAGAACCAGTGTTTGTGACTCTATTTAAATCAAATATACATTTAATGAATGAATGCAGACAAGGTTGTTGAAGAGTTTGTCATTGTATTTGCTTTGTTCTCCTGTTTTCTTCAAGTCCTTAAAAAGTTGTTTATCATGGTCAGCACCTATCTGCAAAGTAGGTTACTGGGTGTACCAGTAATATGATCTTTATTAAATTTTCAAAATCTCTTATCTATGTAGATGAAATTTTCTCCATAGTGTCTGACTTTTGAGCAGGAAATTCTTATATCTTACTGTTATTATCTCTCTCAAGGGGAGCTATTACAGGCCAGAAAAACCTAAGCATTACAGGTGCCTCTGCCAGTTTCTTAGTCTGGGTTCCCTTAAAAACAGACTCTGAGACAAAGATATAAGTACAAGTAGTTTTATTAGGAGGGGCAAGGAAATGAGAGTTGTGGGGAGTTAAAACAGTAAGAGAAGGAAGCCAGTGAAGAATGATAATCATGCAAATTACCATGTGGCAGCATGTGTATCTTTGAGCTACCCCAACTCTAGAGTTAAGCAGTTAACCCAAGTTGGTTATTTATCCACCATGCCACTGACTGAGATTCCAGGGAAAGATGCTCAGAGCCCAGTACATCCTGCTACTAATCCACAGCAGCAGAGAGAGCCTCCCACAAGGAGATACAGGTACTGGCAGTGGGGATGCTGTGAAAGGATCAGTATCCACATGGGCCTGTCTCCCCCAGTGAGGGCATCTGCTATATCAGTTACTAATTCATGGCCACCTAGCCTTTTAATCATCAGAAATGTCCCTGTAAAATGAATAATCCACTCAAAGGTGCCTACCCTGCCTGGCTGAGTATGGCTCAGTGGTTGAGTGACAGTCTATGACCCAGGAGGTCACAGTTTGATTCCCAGTCAGGGCACATGCCCCAGTTGCAGACTTGATCCCCAGTAGGCAGCTTACAGGAGGCAGCCGGTCAATGATTCTCTCATCATTGATGTTTCTACCCCTCTTTCTCTCTCCCTCCCTTCCTCTCTGAAATCAATAAAAATATGTTTTTGAAAAAGGACACCTACCCTCAGGTGCCTTTTCCAGTGTATGTAATTGCCCAAATGTCTATGTACTATGGAAGCTAATATAACTAAATGTTTACCCAGCTTCAGCTTACCAGCACTGGATATAGTCCTCTGGGATGATCCCCATCTTTGGTTCTGTTTGCCCGTGCAGTATAAGACCTACCTCTGGAATTTAGATTGCCAGTATCCTTTCTTTGCTAAGTTGTTATTTTAAGACTTGCCCACATGAAATGTCTAATTCTGAAAAGGAAATCTCTATTGCTCACTCAAGTTTTTACTCGTTAAGTCATTCAGGTCACATTTTAACTTTCAGGTAAAAATGTGTAAATCGCTGATGCTTTACTGTGGAAATTTTGCTGGTTGTCAGGGAATAATGAGGTCACTTGCCTGGGGGTAGAGTGCCAGCTGAGGTCTCCTGAGTATGTTTTTATTTTGAGCCTGAAGTTAAGAAATCCTTCAGGTGATCCCCCCATGGCCAACTTTCATTCTAGCTTCAAGTGTGCTTGAGGAACCATTTAGAGTAGATCACCAAGTTAATAGTGTTTGGATGCAGCATGGCAGCACAATGAGACACACAAAAATTATGTGGGATTCATTCTGTGGCTTGAAGGTACCCTAGAACTTGCTCAGTTCTTACTGGGGGAAAAAAAAATAAGGTGAGTACTGCCACAGTGCTTGTGTGCTATGGAGCCCCAGTCACACCTGATAACTTCCAAGAGATGCCCCATATCCTAGCTCTACTTTTCCTCACCCACATTTTCAATTACCTAGACTGGCATCTAGCTACCCTGGACGTTAAAATCAACTTTTAGTACCTTTGTAGGGGTCCATCCCAGGCATGTGGCATAGGACAGTTCTTGTTCTCATAGCAACTCAATCATGGGAGGGTGAGTTCAATGAATGTCATGAAAAGAAGGGACTTTGCCTCCAACGCCTTTCTTTTCATGGTTGTTTAACTCTCACTGATTAAAGTAATTCTTAGAGTCACAGAATCAAAAGGTTAAGAAAAGGAAGGGCCTGTAAAATACGTTATTAAGTTCCATGCCCTTATTCTCACGATGAGGAGCATGAGATTGAGAAAGGTCATGTGCTTTGCCCAAGGAACCACCGCTGAGTTGGGACATGCACTCATATTTTTTCTTTCCTCTTTTCTAGTTCTGTGTTCTTCTTACATATCCCACATCACACTAAGCAAAGCACATATCAAACACATAGGAAAAGCAATTGTTCCTTTTTGACAAGTAGGAATAACTAATAAAATTACAAAACAAAAATAAATTAAAATCCCTTTTACTTCATTTTCTCTGTACTACTAAAACCTTTCTGCACCAACTCATCTACTTATTTTTTTTCTTTCTCTAATAGAATGAAAACTCCAAAGAAGTAAGGACATTTGCCCATTTTATTTTCTGAGGTACTTCAAGCACTTAGAATAGCATCAAGGTGCTCAGTAAATACTTATCAAATGAGTGCATGAATGCAATCCATACTCTTCAGAGGGATAGAATATTTTATTGTTTTGAAATCCTAAGTTTCCAAGGATCCCTGTTCCTATCAGAGGAAGTTAATTATAGAATAGGATGGAGCTCCTGTTCTAATAGTCTGAAATTTTAAATTAGGTTATCAGAATAAATTCCATTTGAAGCTGTTGATTCATCAAAAGGCTCATCTGGGTATTGACAGTTAAATAATAGATTGCTCAGCTTTCCTCCAATAGTTCAATAGGATTTCTACTGCTGGCATTTCAGGCAAGTCATGTGCTGTTACTTTACATTTTTTTAAATATTTAAACATGCAAATAAGGCCCACCTTAGTAGGCCCCATAAATGTAGGATAAAGTCTCACCCTAAACATTGGCACTATTCTGTCCTTTTTTAAAAAAAGCTACCATGCCATACACCACCAGGGATTATTTATCTTATAACTAGAAGTTATACCTTTGACTGCCCTAACCAATTTTATCCATTCCCCACTCCATGCTTCTACCAACTGCCAATTTGTTTCCATGACTTTAGTTTGTGTATGTGTATGTGTTTAGATAAATGAGATCATACAGCATGTGTCTGTATTTTATTTATTTCACTTAGTGTAATGCCCTCAAGCTTCATTCATTTTGTTGCAAATGGCAGGATTTCCTTTTACAATATATGGCTGAATAATATTCCATTATATATATATAAATATATATCTATCTATATCTATAACAGATAGATAGCTCATTTTCTTTATTCATTCATCCATTGATAGACACTTAGATTGTTTCCATGTCCTACCTATTTTAAATAATGCTTCAGTGAACATGAGGGTTCAGATATCTTTTTGTGATTTTGTTTCACTTGGATAAATATCCAGAGGTGGAATTGCTGAATTGAATGGTTCACTTTTATTTTTATTTTTAGGATTCCCCATAATGGTTTTCAAAATGGCTGTACCAATTTACATTCCTACCAAGAATGCATAAGGGTTCTCTTGTCTTCACATCATTGCCAACACCTGTTGTCTCTTGTGCTTTTGATTATAGCCGTTTTGATCGATATGAGATGATATCTGTGGTTTTGATATGATTTCCCTGATGATTAGTAATGTTGAACATCTTTACATAAGCCTGTAGGCCATCTGTGTGTCCTCTTTGGAGAAATGTCTATTCAGGTCATCTGCCCATTTTTTAAATCAATCTTTTAAATTGTATGAGTTCTTTATATTTTGGGATATTTGCGAATATTACCTCCCATTTCTTAGGTTGGCTTTTCATTTTATCCATGGTTCCTTTGCTGCCTGCACAGCACCTTTCTGTCTTAAAAATATAACATTATTCCCTACTATTTTGAAATTTGTTTTACTCTTCTTTTTTCTCACAAATGACACAAAATATCCTACTGCACAATGCTTTTGAGCCAGCCCTCTGACATGAAATGTTTGTCTCCTTCCCCTCATTTGTGTCACAGAAGAAATGTATTTCCTTTCTTAAACAATGCAGTAGGGTCACCCCGAGTCCCTCAGATTTGGCTGCCAATTCCAAAGCTGCTGAACTTGTGCCTTCTCTTAACCATCCAGGGAAGGTGACCTGGACACAGGGCCAGTTGTCCTCCTAGGAAGCTGCTAACTATTTCGTTTCCCTTGGAGTTCATGAAAAAGTCTTTTCTCTTATCAAGGAACTATTCACTTAATAAAGTGGCCCATGGAGCATGCGGAAGCATGAAGTACCCTGGGTTCAGTCTAACGCTTGGAAACTAACATGAATCATGGCTCCCTGTGTTGAGACAGGGGCTTTACGTTAAGAGGAAACAGAAGGCTGAGGACACACCACCTCTTCTCAGTGTCATTGTGACAAGTGACCACAAATGTATGTGAGTCCACAAACCAGCTTAGTCTGTCCTCGGCTTCACATTTCTGTGTCCCAACCACTGGACCCCTTCATCAGTCAGCAGGAGCTCCGTGCACAGGTGGTGGAATCCGGTTATTTATGCAAAGATCACTGGGGACCACAGAAAGCTATTGGCTCACTCTTTGTTGTTTCTGGCTTACTGTTACTTCACTTAATGTCTCTGTTTGGAAGCATGAGTGCTTTCTTAGGTGCATAGTCATTGCTTGGGTGGGTGTTGAAGATATTTTGAAGCTCATTCCTAAGCTTAAATAGATGTGATGAGAACCTGTAATCATATGAGGTAAGATGAAATTAAACTTCTTCATGCAGTCATATATCATATTATGTGTAATAATTATATACATGTATATTGCTTTTATGCATCATTCACCCATCTACGGACATTCAGATTGTGTCAATATCCTGTCAATTGTGAATAACGTTGAAATGAATATAGGAGTTTGGATATCTCTTCAAGATTCTGATTTCATTTCTAAAGGAATAGAGTATGTTGTTAAATGAGACAGTGTGTCATCCAGATCACTGTTACTAAATCCTTCGTATCACTTATTAACTTACATCTTAGCCTGGTGATTTTTCTATGCTTGTGCCAATTATTTTATCTGCCACATGTTTGTGAAAGTGAAAGGAAAATTATTTAGAAACCTCTGATTACTAGCTTGAAGTCCATATCTGCCTGGACTGAAAGAACAAGGCAGTTCAACTGAGGAAACTCTTGGTAAAGCCATGTATAGTGAAATCTTAATTATCAAAGATTACTTACTTGGGAACCCAAACTAGGGCACAGAAAGGAAGCAAGGGATGTCCCTGAGCATCATGACAACTAAAGATTTGGTTTTTGGCTCATAAACAAACCTCCCAAGCTTTCCTCAGAGTGCACACAGTCTTAATGTAAATAGACGTGTTCTTGCTCATTAGTGTTCTTTATTTTTAACTTTTTAGGGAAGCATAACACACATATAAAAAAATATACATATTATGCATAAACGTTCAATGAACCAGGTCAAACACCAGATTCTCAGCATTCGGAAGCCCCTTTCCTCTTCCATCACGACCCCCAAGAGTCTCGCTGTCCTGGTCGAAGCAGGATAGATTCATGTGGCTTTTCTTGCACTCTGTGTACTGCAGTCACACAGTCTGGGCTCTTTTTCATTGACTCAGTATTATGATTGAGAGATTATCCATATTGTTGCTTGTGGCTATTGTTTGTTCTTTTTCATTTCTGATTGGTATTTCATTGCAAGAATACATAGCATTTTACTTATCTATTCTATTAGCGTGGGACTTTTTGGACTTTTGCCAATATGGCTTCCATGAGCTTGTAGTATATGTCTTTTGGTTACCATATATGCACATGATCACTGACTATATACCTGCAAGTGTAACTGCTGAGTCACAGGGTATGAATATGCTCAGCTTTAATAGTTTCTATCAGTTTTCTGAAGCACACAGCAGTTTTTAAACAACAGATTAGAAATCAGTCCTGTTAAAGGCAGGCATGCAGATGGCAATGGTGATGAGAACTGGAGTAGCATTCAAGAGTGCTTAAAGCAGAGTCAGTTTAGCATAAGAGCATTGCTATACCATGGCAGAGTGGCAATAATTGATTTTAGCTATGTTGACCTTGACCTACCAAAAATGTCAAGCCCTGGTCAATCACTGCTGTTTAAAATGGCAAGGGAGGATGCCTTTGAAAGGTAGCCATCATTTTTAAAGTCTCCACCCTTACATTGATAAACTTCTCTTCTTAAAAAGTCATTTTTGCAACCCTTCCTTGCCCACTATGCCTGACTCTCTTTTGGCAAATAAACTAATGAATTCTATGATATACTCCTAGACTGTTGGCTTCTCAGAGCACATAGAAGTACCAGTAAAAATGTGACTGTTTAACAATCCAGAGAGGCCAACCCATCAAAAATATGCATATACAACATTTTATAAGTCCCTTTGATGTTGCAACATTTCTATCATATTTTATAGTCAGGATTGAGGATTTTGATATATGGAAGTTTTGAGGTCAAATGTAATATGTGAGTTCTCCCAACATAGAAGTTCAAAATTTTGGAACTTGGGCCTGAATGCACGGGCATGGCTTGTAGGAGGAAGCTGTTCATGGGGCCTCATCCTTGGCTTTGAGTATTTTTCCCTCTTGTACTGAAAGAACCTGTGTTGACTTCAAAAGGAGAGCTTTTGTCAGGTAAGAGAAGCACCGTGGAGGGATTGGAGTGAGATGAGCCAATGGGCTGTCTGGGAGCATTTCCCATGAGTAAGGACCCTTGCTAATGGAGAACACCTGCTAACTTTGAGGAGTTCCAGTTTTTATATATTTCAACCACATGCAGGGAGACTATATCTGAGCTAATGGAGTTCAGTGGCTTTTTTTTCCATTTAAAATAATATATAAATAGACATGAATTTAAATATAAATATACTAGAGGTCTTGTGCACGGATTCGTGCACAGGTGGGGGTCCTTTGGCGTGGCCTGGAGGGGATCAGCTGAAACTGGCAATCCAACACCCCCCAAGAGATGTAGTAGTGAACAAAGTGACAGGCAGCCAGAAAGGAGCTCAAGCCTGGGCTGTGCGCCACAGTGTCCCCGCTCATTCCGGTCCTGCTAAGCCTGTCACCACTGCTCAGTAGGCTCATGGACACTCCACTATGGTTGCCATGTGCCCGTCCTAGGGCCATATTGGCATAACCATGACCAAGAAGCAGCCACGGTCTCGGACTCGTGCCCAGTCCTGATGCTGGTCCTGATCCTGGACCCAGTTCTAGTCCTGATGGGGGAGGTGCGCATAGGGGGAATGTCCTCATGAGAGGCTCTGCCCCTTTTGCTGCCCTTGCCAGCTATGAACCTAGGGCATGTGGAGCCTGTTGGTCAGCTGAGCTATGTTTCCAATGTGCGAGAGCACTGATCACCAGGGGGTAGTTCCTGTGTTGAGTGTCTGCCCCCTGGTGGTCAGTGCACATCATAGCAACTGGTCAAACAGTCATGTAAGCTTTTATATATGTATAGATGATATAAATATTTGTATGTAAGTCATGTATTTTCACATTGAATTCATGTGACCACTGGATGCATCCTGAGCACTTTTTGAAAGGTGTCAGGAAATGCACCTGAAAGAATTTCAGAGCATGAGTGGGTCCAGTATAAGTTACAGGCTTCCCAAATGAATTATTAGTTTCAAAGTTCCCATGTTCTGTGCTCTGATTAGGGACCACTTTCCTCCGACTATCATTTTTTATCTCCACAGAAATCCTGAAAGGGTAGCATTATTGCTCCCATTTTACATATGCTAAAGCAGAGGCTAAGAGAGGCTTAGCTATCTTCCCAAGGTCATGTCCTTAGGAAGGAACAGAGCCCTGACCTTCAACAATTTCGTTCCCATTATCACACTCTTAACTGGGGGAGGATTTTCAGGGGCCCTTTCTTTTTTCTTTTCTTTCTTTTTCTTTTTTTTTAAAATATATTTTATTGATTTTTTAATAGAAAGGAAGGTAGAGGGATAGAAAGCTAGAAACATCAATGAGAGAGAAACACTGATCAGCTGCCTCCTGCACATCTCCTACTGGGGATGTGCTTGCAACCAAGGTACGTGCCCTTGACCGGAATCGATCCTGGGACCTTTTAGTCCGCAGGCTGATGCTATATCCACTGAGCCAAACCAGTTTTGGCAACAGGGGCCCTTTCTGAGGGCGGATGCAAACCACACATAGCTACAGTTGGAATGACCAGGGCAAGAGAGAATGGTGGTTGGAACATAGGTCCAGTGAATACAAAGTGGGAAATATGGGAAGAAATAAACACCTATCAAATGGGGCTGATTGATTTCACCCACACTTGTAAAGATCCCAGCTAGTGGTTGTCAATGCAGCTGCACAGAGAGTCTGGGGGGCCCCCAGACTCCAGGCCCCAAGTTTCTGTTTCATTTGGTTGAGGACGAAGCCCAGCAGCCATGAATTTGAAACGCTTCCCAGGTGATTCTCCAAGCCAGGGCTGAGAACCGCAGATCGAGATGAAATGCCTTTGTAGACTGAGCAATTAAATCTAAATCATGAATGTAATTTTTTAAAGAAAGCATGAAAATGAAATGAAAGCATCTACATGGAAGGGTTTGACAAACGGCGAACCGTTCTCCATATGGCACTTTAATGACGAGACAAATGGAGAACATAATTTATTAAAGTAATTGGACACCTGGTCCGTGAGCAGGGGAGAGACAGGGCATGTTGAAGGCTACTAAGGAGCGTTTGGTTTATGGGGTGGTTTGAAGCCAGCCTCTCCTGTGACTGGCCCATCGGAGTACTGCTGGCCTTCAGGCTTTAGAAAGGAAACCTGGAGTGAAGTGAGGCCAGTGGTACATAAAGGTGGAAAAATAAGAGGCCGCTGGGTCTCCAAGTCAGCAGAATCAGCATGATTCCCTGGGCTGCTCTGTAATGCATTTATAAAGAACTGACGATTATAAAGAAGACAGAGCCTTAGAGTTTTCATTTTAAATAAGCCAGGTTTTTAAAAGTAATTCTTCCCAGGTGTGGATTTTATACTCTAGGACGTGACCTAATTCTTGTAGAACTCAGATCCCTCAACTACCACTTGAAAAGATGTGAGTGAAACAAGTCAGAGAGGAGCAATCACACACACACACACACACACTTACACACACACACTCACTCACACACACACACACACACACACACACAGTTATATATTATTCAAGTAACACAGATGTGGAGCTTAGTTATTAAAGGTAGATACCCTATAACCACCACCATGGAAGGACCTAGACTTTGCTAAGTACCCCAAGAGCCTCTTACTGTCTCCTCCCAAAGACAATCCTCCCACCCATCCCCCAAGAGGAACCACTATCAAGACTGTATAGTAATCAGCTTTTTGGGTTTTGTTTTCATAGTTTGATCATCCAAATGTACATCCCCAAATACTAGAGTTAGCATTGCCTGTTTTCATCTTTCAATATCATTTAGCTATTGTTTAATCTATAATTTTGACCATCATGAAAAAAAATGTATTGATTTGAATTCATTTTTTTCTATAGACAATCATTGAATAGGAATCTAGAATTATCTCAAAAAGGCATCTGTATCATCCTACATTAAAAAAATCCACTCTTTAACATGTTTCATAAAACCCTCATACACAACCATTGATTAAATATGATATGTAATTGAACTATCTGTGGATTCCTTCACCATAACTCTAGCTCAACCAGTCACTCTGACAGCTGTATTTCCCTAACTGCATGATTCAGCAGACACCAACTAATAAACAGTTTTCTTCTGTTTAAAAAAAACAGGACAATAATTTTCTGCATATGAACCAATCTTTAACAGTTATCAAAAATCTTTTAATTAATATTGTGCTTCTTTGGGAGAAATCACTATATATGAGAAAGAGAACTAACTGATCTTGAAGTTACAAGACCCAGGTTCTGCGGAGGTGGGTGAGAGAGTAGGAAGAGATCAACCAAAGAACTTGTATGTATATATGCATAACCCATGGACACAGACAATACAGTAGTAAAAGCCTGGGGTAAGGCACAGGGGCAGGCTAGAAGAGCCAATGGCAGAGGGTAAATATAACCACTAATTCCTTATGTGATATTCAACAGCCATGCATTGAAAGGAAATGGCCATTCATGGTTTTGACTATCTAAAGGGGTCACTTATGAAGGTCAAGTGAGATGAATAAATACCACTTACAGAAGTGTAAAGCAATCAATAATGTCAGGCTTTGTTTTTGTACTTCACACACATGCAGACAGACAACTTTGCAGATCTGCTCTTTTTTTAGTTGTAATTTATGCTCCACTTCCAACTTTTTTGAAGTATCTTATGATATAAGACACATATATAATAGAACCAATCAAACAAAGATGCATGAGTATCAACCAGATAATGAAGGCAAGAGAAATTAGAACTACTGACATGAAACATAAAATCCCCTAAGCTTCCTAACAGTTGAGACAATAGGGGAAATGCATTTTGCATAGTCTGCCCAGTCTAATTGAGAAAACCCTTTTTGTCCCTTTACTCTATCTTCCTTGAAATAGCACCTTTGCTTTGCTCATGAAACTGAATAATATAATAGTTTGTAAATTAGTCTTGTTAAAATCTACTTTAGAATGTTGTTAAATAAAGGCCACCTTTCTACTGATGTGTCCACACTTTAAATGAGTGGGAAATCACCTTAGAAGAATCAAGGTCATCTGTTTGCATAAGATCTTTATATCACATGAGGGGCACACATATGCCTGGCATGTCTGCATGTGTATACTCCACAAGTGACCTGAGCCATGAATTATGTTCATAGCTCTTTAATTTTTTTTTTTTTTGGATTCCTTTAGTAACATCTGAACTTTGTGTGGACATTAAGAAATTTTTTAAATATTATTACCAAATTCAAATATATACTTAGGTTTAAGTTGAGGAGAAAGGTTTATCTTATAGACCCATCTTTCATTGAGATTTTGGTTTACACAGTGGTTCTCAATCTTCTTAATGCCATGATCCTTTATATGGTTCCTCATGTTGTGGTGACCCCCAACCATAAAATTATTTTCGTTGATACTTCATAACTGTAATCTCGCTACTGTTAATGAATCATAATGTAAACATCTGTGTTTTCCGATGGTCTTAGGCGACCCTGCTTGCAGTTCTCAATCTTTCTAATGTCATGACCCACAGGTTGAGAACCACTGCTGTATCGGAAAACACAGATATTTACATTACGATTCATTAACAGTAGCAAGATTGCAGTTATGAAATAGCAACAAAAATAATTGTATGGTTGGGGGTCACCACCACATGAGGAACCGTATTAAAGGGTTGCACCACTAGAAAAGGTTGAGAACCACTGGTTTACAGCCTCATAGATAGGAAGTTTTTTCCATGCTTCTGCATTTACTGGGTGATCTAAAAAGATCACTTGGTATATCTGATCCTTAGTTTCTCCACCTATTATGAAACTTTTGGAGTGAAGTGATAATGGGACCACCAAATGCTACTTTTGAGTTGCTCTATTAAAAGTACAGTACCTGCCGAAACTGGTTTGGCTCAGTGGAAGAGCATCGGTCTGCAGACTGAAAGGTCCCGGATTAGATTCCGGTCAAGAGCATGTACATTGGTTGTGGGCACATCCCCGGTGGGGGGGTGCAGGAGGCAGCTGGTTGATGTTTCTCTCTCATCCAAGTTTCTAGCTCTCTATCCCTCTCTCCTTCTCTCTGTAAAAAATCAATAAAATATATATTTTTTTAAATCTTATAAAAAAATAAATTAAAAAAATAAAAGTACAGTACCAACCAGAGCCTCAGTCTCCTTATCTGTACAATGGAGATAATAATGTAAACTTCGTGATGTTGCTGGAAGGATTAATAGTAGTGCATTAAAAATGTCTACTACCTTGCCTGACCCAAAGTAAACATGAAATAAATGGTAATGTTTTTCATTAATAGTTTAATAAATAATCCTCCTTTTCCTCATAGTATTATGTTTTTATTGCTTTCTTTGGCTGATACTGGTATTATCAAAATTCCTCACAATTCTAAGTCGTTGGTGGGTTTATTTTTATGTCTAATCTATTTGAAAACTATCTTTGTGAAGATATCATTTGTGTAATAAACAGTTTCTGCCAGCCTTAAAGGGAAGTCACTGTATTTCTTCTCCCCCGTCTCCCCTCTCTTTTGAAACAAATGCAGCTTCCACAACAACTTGATTGACACAAGCACTTAAACCTATGCCTTTCTCTAAATCCCTATTTAGAGATCCACAGTAGAAATATGTTTATTTTTCCAGCCTGAAAACCACGTAGATTCCAGAATATCTTGTTTCTCATCTTGAGGCTGTGCGTCCTGTGTGAATGTTTCCAAGTGTGTGGAGTAGAGCAATAAATTATATTTTTATCAGTGCCAAAAACTTGGTGCCAAAGAACATCTTGACATTACTATTAGCGTATGTTGTATCCTGTAATTAAGCAGAATCGGCTTGTAGATGAGTTCTTCTGAAGACAGAGCCCTCCTTTCATGGGAGTGTAATCGGAATGAGCTATTGCTCTCATTAAGTTACTTGGCAATACATCACCAGTGTGGCCTGTCATTCTAATGATGCATTAGTGTAATTCATCAACAGGGCAAATCTCACTAATAAGGTGTTATTCCAGAGGCCGGGCGATCCAGTAGAGAAAGCCTCCAGGGGCCGATGCAGGACGATACAACCTAAGGCCCAAGTAGCTCTGTATAATGGATTTTCCCCACCCTTCTTACCCTGTGAAGTTTAGCTATTTTTTAAGCTCTTCAGATCAATGCCCATCTATCTCCACACTCTTCTAATTTTTCTATTCTGAGCAATCCCAGGATTCTTTTATCCACCTTTCATTCTTTTGGGTGTCAGATTGAGTCACTTGGGTGTTTCCCGAGTTACACTTTGAGAGTATTTAGTTTCATAGCTGACACCATTGAAGCACCTCTGGAATTCATTCTGATTCCTTCCCTACATGATTCTAAAGTAGATAAGATTTAAAAAAAAAAAAAAAAAAGACTCATACAATGATGCTACTCCAATAAAAATAAGGAAGGGGATAAATAATGATATCGATACTAAAAATCAAGGCCTTGCCACTGGAAGATAATTAAGTCCTGAAGATCTAATACATAGTAAAGGGATTGCAAACAATAAAACTGTATTATAAACATTAAACTTACTAAGAGACTGTATCTTTTTTCAAATGATGATTTTTAATTGAATTTATTAGGGGATATTGGTTTACAAAATCAAAATCATATAGGTTTTAAGTGTACAACTCAACAAAACATCATCTACACGCTGCATCATGGACCCATTCTCCAAGCAAAGTCTCTTTCCATCTCCATTTATCCCCCCTTAGCCCTCTTCCACGTCTTCCGACCCATCACCGTACTGTTGTCTGTGTCTATGTGATATATATAGACTTAAACTCTTTACCTGCTTTCATCCAACCTCTCAACTCCCATGCCCTCTGACAGCTGTCGATTTGTTCCATATATCCATGCCTCTGTTTCAATTTTGTTCATCAGTTTATTTTGTTCATTAGATTCCACATATAAGTGATATTATATGATATTTATCTTTCTCTAACTGGCTTATTTCACTTACCATAATAATCTACAGGTCTATCTATAATGTCCCAAAAAGTAATCTCAATTTCTCTCTCTCTCTCTCTCTCTCTCTCTCTCTCTCTCTCTCTCTCTCTCTCTCTCTCTCTCTCTCTCTCTCTCTCTTTCTTTCTTCAGTCAAATAGTTTTCCATTGTGTAAATGTATCAGAGCCTTTTTATCCACTCATCTGTTGATGGGCTCTTGGGTTATTTCCAGATATTAGCTATTGGAAGTAACAATGCAATGAACACAGTGTTGCATACATTCTTTCAAATTAGTGTTTCAAGAATTGGGATCCCTGGGTTAAATTTTTTGAGGAAAACATATGGTTTTCCACAGTGGCTGAACCAGTCTCCATTCCCACCACAGTGTACTAAGGTTCCCTTTTCTCCACATTCTCACCAACACTTGTGGGTTTTAATTTGCATAATAAACAATATCTTAATTGTTCCCACTATTAGAAGAAAGAATAATGTGACCCAATAGCGATGTTAGCTAACATTAATGGCAATCATAATGCAATATAACTCTTATCGAATCAATATGTGTACACCTTATACTTACACAGTGTGATATGTTAGTTATATCACAAAAATATATTTGCTACTAGAAAAAAAGATTAAGGATAATATATCTGGTATTATATTTATCTCTGAGAATCCTGGCAGCAAAATAAAAAAGGGACAATAAATTGAAAGAATTAAAACCATTTTTCTTTGAAAACTTACTTTCTAATAGTCTTACTTTCTAATAGTTTGGATCCATATCTAGTGAAACAAAAAATGTAATGGGCTTTCCTTACAATGGTAAGATCAATAGTATTCTTTATAATTATGGCTTACTCTTATTCTTTAATATTGAGGATATATTTAATTTAAAACATATTCAGTCCAGCTAATATGGCTCAGTGGTTGAGTGTCTACCTATGAACAAGGAGGTCATGGTTCAATTCTGGGTCAGGGCACATGACCGAGTTGTGGGCTTGATTCCCAATGGGGTGCATGCAGGAGGCAGCCAATCAATGAGTCTTTCTCATCATTGATATTTCTCTCTCTCTCTCTCTTCTTCTTCCTTCTTCTCTGAAATCAATAAAAATATATCATTTAAAAAAAGATATACCTGAATTGTGTTGGTTTTACAAATCCAGTAAAATGATACCCAAATCATTGCTTTTGTGTTCTGTTGCCACTAGATAAACTCTGGCTTGTTCTATCCATGCATCAATTCAAAAATTATTTATTAAATGCTAAGTGCTTGAGTGCATTTAATTTATAATACAGGAAGAAGTAATGTTCTCTGATAGCACAAAGGGAAAAACAAGAGTTCAGTGTGGGAAAGGAATTAAGAAAGACTTTAAGAGAAGGCAGCTGGGTGTTGTATGAAGAAAAGCATTTTATTAGCTTAACGTCATAAAGATGATTCCTGAGGATGCAAAGTAACTCTATGCAAAGGGCAATAAGCAAAGTGTCTCCTCCTTGGATTCATTTTAGAAATATATAAATGTTTTCAAAGGGAGATATACATCATATTTGGTCTGATTTCAATACCAAGCAGATGGGACTCAGCATGATTTAAGATCCCATACTTTCTGGAATTCCTAAATTTCTAATAATTAATATAACATTAAAATGTTGAAGTCTCTCAAAATGATATATTGATAGAATAGTCTGTCATGATTTGGCTTTTTTAAATCATGGAACTTTACCTAGAACTTTATGCTATAACTAAAGGCCCAGTGTAGGAAATTAGTGTACAGCTGTGTGTGGGGTGTACCTCAACTCATCCTGCAACCTCTCCAATCTGGGACCCCTCAAGGGATGTCTTATGTGAGATTAGGCCTAAACCGGCAGTTGGACATCCCTCTCACAATCCAGGACTGTTGGCTCCAAACCGCTTGCCTGCCTGCCATCCTGATCACCCCCTAACCACTCTCCTGCCAGCCTGATTGATGCCTAACTGCTCCCCTGCTGGCCCAATTGCCCCTAACTGTCCTCTCCTGCCAGCCTGGTCACCCATAACTGTCCTTCCCTGCATGCCCGGTCACCCCCAACTGCCCTCCCCTGCAGGCTCAGTCACCCTTATCTGTTCTCCCCTGTAGGCCTGATTGTCCCCAACTGCCCTCTGTTGTAGGCCTGTTCTTTCCCAACTTCCCACCCCTGCTGGCCTGATTTCCCACAACTACCCTCTCCTGCCAGCCATCTTGTGACCACATGGGGGCAGCCATATTGTGTGTTGGAGTGATGGTCAATTGCATATTACCTCTTTAGTATATAGGTTGTTCAATTACAAATAAGAAAGAATTTTACAGGCTATATGACAACTAGATATAGATGATATAAAATGGATACACACACACACACACACACACACACACACACACACTTGGATAGATATAACCACACTAATATTGACAATAGTCACTTTTGATCAATAGGTTATTTTAATTTGCTTCAGTAGTGTGATATATTTTATTGGACTTTAAAAAATATATAGATTTAAACATCCTAGCACCCATTACAGACTTATGTGTTGAAAGTTATTTGGTCTTCTTCCAAATAAGGATGTATTTATTGCCCTTAAAGCCAGAAAATAGATAAAGTAATTTTATCTATGTAATAAAGTAATTTTTGAGTCTCTGATATTTTAAATGTTCATGGATAACCATAATTGATCAAGGAAACTGTAGCCTTTTTAGACAAACTGCCCACATGAGCATTCAGTTTTCTATGATGGATAAGGAAAGGAGGAAGCCCACTCTTTTAAATTATTTGCCTTTAGATTTTTTGATGTTCTGTTTTCCTTGTTCATTTAGATAAGTCCATAGAGTTATAAATATCCTCAATTAAACTTCATGGTCACTCTATAGAATTACACACTTCTATTACACTATCAAAGTTTTTTTTTATTGATTTTTTTAGAGATACCAACAGACATGAATTTTCTTATTCCACTTATTTATACATTAATTGGTTGATTCTTGTGTGCGCCCTGACCAAGGATCAAACCTGAAACCCTGGTGCATCTAAATGACACTCAACCAACTGAGCCATCCAGGCAGGACATTATTGAAGTTTATTTTAGTAGGTATTACAACCATCTTTCTTAAACAAACAATGGAGCTAGATTACAATTACTTTAAAATAGCAGGATAATTTCATTTTGCTCCCAAATAGCCCCATTGCGCTATTTCTCTTAGGAAACAAGTATTATGACCCCCATCTCTTTTGAAAGGAAACTTAAAATCAGCTTTATGATGAATTTCTCCAGCATTTTATGGGGCTCTCTATACGGCTTTTCTTGTTTTCTCCAAATAAAACCCACAAACCTGCCAATTCTTATGTTTTAATATTATCTTTCCTACATATATGACAGGGGAACAAGTATATCTGCTGAGGAACATGAATTTGATTTTACATTCTGCTTGTCTTCGAGCACACTGGCTGCTGTATGAATTGCCAGTGGGTAGTCAATCAAAAATAATGTCTCTCTTCGCTTTTCTGGCAGATTCTCCCAGCCTCCTTGTCCCTCCTGATCAGCCAGCTCTGTGAGTCAAACACAAGGAGACTCCCTAGAAATTGATCAAGATGTGACAGGTTCAGAAAGGCTGAAGGCAGGGACTTGAGGAGGACTTACATTATCCACATGGCATCCCAGGAAGACTTAACTCTGTGATGTTTCTCATGACTCAACATGTCACTGTAAAAGACGATTATACGCTAGCCCACAGCATTTAAACTTAGCATAATTATTGTTCTTTGATTTGATTAGATGCTTTGCTTTCCTTAATGAGCCCAATTCATTTCAAACTTTAGGGTGTTTTTAAATTCCATAAGCTGATGGACACTCTAAAAATTTTGCTTAAAGAGAGTCACAATCCTGGGAAAGCACGTGTAAAAAATGGTCATTTGATAGGTTTGATCAGGTAAACAGTTCTGCTTGAAACCATGTTTAGAAAATAAAGAAACAGAAGACTGAGTTTTTTACCTTGAGTACAAACAAAGGAAATGTTTTCAGTGGAAAAAGTTATGCAATAAAATCTCACTCAACTTGTCATCAGCTTGACATTGTGACTCAGGGTGGAATATGCAATATTTATCCATCCAAAGGGTAATTTATTTTGATATCTATAATAATAAAAGTGTTATATGCTAATTAGACCAGACATCCTTCCAGGGCTGCTGCTGCGAGGGCCGGGGTAACAGCAGGGGCTACTGCCTCAGCCCTCAGAGTCCTTTGCACGAATTTTGTGCATCGAGCCTCTAGTCAATTATAAAAGCACTGCAGAAATTTCATACTGTTCATAAGTTTTAATTAAAAGGTGTGTTTTTTCTTTTTACCAGTCCTACCCCCTCAAAGTTCACAGTTAGAATCATACTACACATACATTTCTGTGACTATTTTAATTCGTTTATCATAATTCAAGTACACTCCATGCTGATATATAGAGCTACCTTTAGAAAGTAATCTTTGACATCTGGCTATGGATGGTGACGGAAGTGGCTCACTTACACTTTCTCCCATTTAAAAGTGACTGAATTCTGCACAGGGTGTATTAGTTTTGTTTTTCTTTTAATAACCTTTGCTTCTGTGTCTCCTTGGAGTTAGTGAGGCTATGAGGACATCTAAGGCCAGCCTGATTTTTATATCTTGTAGCTGATTAATCTTTTTTGTCTCCATACCCTGAGATTTCTTTCTCTATTCTTGCAGTTTAAAAGCTCAAAATATAAATGTTACTAATTATTCTGTGACTACTTTTTTTTATATATATAAAAACGTCATTATCATTTGGAGCTACAGATACAGAACTTCCTTCTTTGCCAGAAGTTTTTCTTCTGTTTTGGCTTTGAGAGTTTTTGTTGTTGTTTGGTTGGTTGGTTGGTTGGTAACTCATTTACCAATTCTCTTTTAAGGGTACTTTATTCTATGTCTACCATTGCTGATATAAATAGCATTTAATGATTTTTTTTCCTTTGCATTTATGCTATTTCCTTAAGTTATCCTCTCTGTCATTGCCTCTATTTTTAGCAGAATCCATTCTCCTTCCAGCTGTTCTGATGTGGTTTTCTCTTCTTTAATAATTGTTTTATTGCTTTCTTTCATTTCTTTCCTAAGCATGGCCAGATTGCTTTACATCCTTTCAATTATCTCATCTCTTCTTTCATCTCCTATCAAAGATTTCATGTTTCTTTCAATTTTTTAAAAGTATAGAGGACTATTTCCCTTTAGTTTTCTTTATTTCCACTCCATTGAAATTTATTGATTACTCTTTATGTACCTTTTTAATTGTTTTTAATGGGAGACAGTGTAATGGCAACCACATGCATGAATTTTAAAGTCCTCTCTCAAATTACTGCTAAACAATCATGATTCTCCATCAATTGTTATCATTTGCAATGACCCTTACAAATTGGTATCTTTTACTGATATTTGTTCACCTTAACATGTAAATAAGCATTCTCCCACAGTAATCACTGTCTATATTGTGTAATGGGAAAGGGATATATAGTTATTTTTTTCTACTATTTCCCTATTAAAGACAAAATAATAGACATATATGTGAGTAAAATTTAGTTTTGCATTTTAAATAGGTGCCTTTTTTAAAAACAAGGCAACTGACTCCCCCTACCCCACCCCCCAACAGTCATTGTTAGAAAGCATTAAATTGAGCATTTAAGATTAATTCTCCTGCAGGTCAAAAGGAGAACAGCATGTAGCCAATCCTACCTTAGTGTATCTTCTTAATGGTTCCAGCACAGTGTGAAAAAGTAAACAGTTGTGACAAGGGATGTAATGGATGAGCAGTGTGTAACAGGTCACCCCAACTGAAGCTCATCCTTTCTTTAAGTATACTCTATTGCGAAGTGTATGCTAGTCTTTCAGACCATCAAAGACTTGTATTGCAAACCATATTTCTGGAGTGGGGAAGGGTTGTCAGTCAATATATTATGAATGATGGTGCCCACTGACACCAAGGGACGAAAAAGAAGTAATGAATAAAAGATGCTTATCCTGAAGTTGCAGCCTAGGAATCCCTGCTATTCTTTCATAAGGTACCCCTTTTCTCTTCTGCATTCCTACTGCTCTTCTCTTTTACGTACAAACATATTCTATTCTAGATGGTTAATTTCTTAATAATTACTTAGAGAAGAGTGATTTTGTAATTACTATGGACAGTATAGCTATTTTTCCCCAAAAGCCAAGATATACCATTCCTTTTCACACACTGGGAACAGATGTACACAGAAAATGAAGTGAGATAGTGGTCAAGCTGTCCCTCCCCACTTCATGGATTATAAATAAAAAGGGGACATTTTCCTCTTCCCCACTAACCCCCAAAATCTCAGGAAGGTGAACTAACAAAGAAAACAAAATAATGCCTTATTCGGCAACATAAATTGACTTAAACCTGGACTAGATTATTTCAAAGAAGAGTGAAATTGCCCACTTGAATTATATTTGCCCAGTAGTCAATTTCTAACAATAATTATCATTGTAGTTAATATGTACTTAGTATTTATTTTGTGTCAGACACCCTGATAGGCATTTTGGTTTAATCTTCCCTTAAAGGAAGCATTCCTCCTTCCATTTACAGAAAGCTGAGGTTAGCCCAGAATTATAGAACGGAAACCCCAATCTTTGTCTCTATACTATACTATTGCAGTGCTATCCAATATGGTAACCACTCGCCATATGTAGCTATGGAGTACATGAAATGTGGGTAAGGTAAGGAGAAGCTGAATCATTTATTTCATTTAAATTTATAACTGAATAGGACAACCATATTAGACAGCACAGATCTAGTTGGTCTTCTATAAGGTTCATTTCTATTTTTGCTTTATGTTACACAACACTAGATCATTAATGTATTGAATAAGAACCATGAAATTCCTAAAATCCCTGTATTACAATCTTACAAAAATAAGAAAATCTTATCAAAATACACAAGTTGTCTTATAAGTTCATTTTATTGGCTCTCAACTTCCAGAAAAACTCCCTCCTCCTTAAACAAACAAGTAAACAAACATTTAATATCCAGTGTCCAAGAATAAATTTACACTTTGATGTTACATTTAAAGGGTTTTTCCCAAGAGACATTTGAAAGGACTAATTCAGTACTTCTGGAAAGTTTAACTAAAAGACTGTTCATCAGTAAACCGAGCAGCAAGAAAATGCCTGCACTTCTCAGAAAACAGAAGAGCTTCAAGTTTTTACTTTTCTCACCATCTGCCTACAATTGAATATTTACTTTCCAGAGTCCTCAGCAAGTTGCCTTTTGTATTCTGTTTGAACTCTTTGGTTGTATTATGCAGAGGGATAATTTCTTGCAGACTTACTCTATCTTGGTCAGTACTGTACATTTTTGCCATCAAATATTATAAGTAATATTCAACTCAGAAGGTGAGAAAAAAATTCTTCTGGAAGTTGGACTTCGAATGACAATTGATTCAAAGGTTGAGAGATATTTGAGTTGCATTAACATCTTTCTTCTCACCAAAGTGAGATTGGGTTTATTTTCAGAATCTCAACAAAGATGGGAGGTGTTCACTCTTCATTCTGATTGAAGTTCAACTGCCTGTTTCCTCTGTGTCTGTAATAGTCATCATGCTTTTTACTCACTTAAATCACAGACAAAACATTCCATAGATGTAATAAGCAAATCGGCTGTTTCATGTGGTTAACCACTCTTCTATTACTTATTACAGCCCTTGAGTGAGGTTACAAGTTCATAGGACAGAATGAAGAAACACACAAGCAGATATACACCTGGGGTAGTCATGTTTTGCTTCAAAAGTCCTTCTTTGACTATTATCTACTCTTTTACTTGTACATTAAAATATAAATATAAATCTCAAAATTTTCCTCACAGTACTTGTATCTGTAAATAAACAATGTCAAAAGGTACTCTAATACTCATTCAGATCCCAGAAACTTTCTTCACCTCTGTTTTCTACTTTAAAATCAACTCTGGAGTTATAAAAAATCAAAAATGTCTAGATATAAATTCTATCTTCTTTGGCCTTTTTAGATACCCTTTTTGTTTTGTTTTATTTTGTTTTGTTTTTATATTACACAGACATATTCAAAGTTCTGATGTGGTTATCTCAATATATATATAGATGCCCTTATAAATATAGTTATATGCCCTTCTACATTCATTCAACAAATATTAATTGTGCCCAAAAACAATATTGATTATTAGAACTAAACAGTAAATAAAAGCATTAGATGTGGTGGATAGGTGGATGGAGTGTAGGAACAAAGAAAGGAAGGAAGAGAAGGAAAGAGGGAGGGAGGGTGGAAGATAGGGAGGAAGAAAGGAAGGAATGTAGAGAAGAAGGAAGAGGAAAGGAAGGAGTATTCTTTTTCCCCCTCACTATACACTTTAAGAAATATGAAAGATGCCGAAACCAGTTTGGCTCAGTGGATAAAGCGTCGGCCTGCGGACCGAAAGGCTCCAGGTTCAATTCTGGTCAAGGGCACGTACCTGGGTTGCTGGCACATCCCCAGTGAGGGGTGTGCAAGAGGCATCTGGTTGATGTTTCTCTCTAATTGATGTTTCTCACTCTCTATCCCTCTCAATTCCTCTCTGTGTAAAATCAATAAAATATATATTTTTTAAAAGCACATTAGCTGGTGCTTCACACTATAATGTTAATATAAGCATATGTCATAGAGAAAATAAATGCTGAAGTTTACATTAATACTCTTCTGTTGTTTCAAACACCTACCATTTTATATGAAATTTAGTATTTGGTAGAGAGAATTAGAAAAATAGAGCAGAATTCTTCCTCATATAATAGTTTTTATGAAGAGTACTAGCATCATTTTTTTTTTTAAATTTAGATGATGCTATTCATCTGGAAGATCTCACATCAATGCTTATGGTTAATATATTTTAATATTATGATTTTTACTTACTATCTCTGAGATTATGAAAATAACCTTTTTCTGATATTTATCTGTGCTATTATTCTATTCCTTTATGTAACTCTAAATTCAGGTTAATAAGTTTCCAGTACCAAACTAATTAGACTGTGCCCTTTCCACATTTGATTTTTTTCTATACTTTTGGTCTTGCTTAAAAGCAAATATCTTATGCTATGATCATAATTGCCATCTTTCCATTTACTAAAATTCTCTTTGTATCTGAAAAGTTTTCCTTTAACAGTTAAAAGCTTTCTTCCATTAATACCTCACAACAGGAGAATTCTATATACAACAATATTCAGTATATTGTGGGCATTCCATTTAGAGAATTTTGTTACAAAAGAACTAAAATGATCTCATAATTAGTTAGTGCCATTTATTATGCAATTTCTCAGGATGGCTTCCCAAAACAGCATTACTAAATTATCTTGAAGCCACCAGAATATTATTTTAATAAATATTCTGCTTCTTTTCCCTATTGTCATTTATTTTCCTCTTTCCACTCAAACATTCCAATACTGTATGGCATTTTACTGTATCTTACATAGAGGTAGAAATGTATACCCTACACAGTTATTTGTTTTATATAAGCTAGAAATCTTTTTTTAGAAAGAAAACTCCAAAAATATGATAATGTATAAGCTTTCCTCCAAGAACTCAAATATACTCTTTAAAAAAAACAAAAAAAAACCAAAACACTTTATTGAGGCATAATTCACATATCATAAAGCTCACCAGTTTAAAGTAAGGAGTATAGTGAGTTTTAGTAGATTCACAAAATTATGTAACCATCACCGTTATCTAATTTCGGAACACCCCCAAAAGAAGCCGCATAGCACTCACTCTTTATTCCACCTCCCCTTAATCCTAGCAACTACTATTTTACTTTCTGTCTCTATGGGTTTGCCTATTCTGGACTTTTAACAATATGTTAAAGGGACTCATACAATATGTGATCTTTTGTGAATGACTTCTTTTACTTATAATAAATGTATTCAATGTGTTATAGCATATATCAATACTTCATACCTTCTCATAGCCAAATACTATCCATTGTATAGATACAATGTTTTGTTTATCCTTCCTTTAGTTAATGGATATTTGGGCTGTTCTACTTACTGTGAATAATGCTGCTATAAATATTTATATATGAGTTTTTGTGTGGACATATATTTTCAGTTCTCCTGGATGTATGCCTAGGCGTAAGAATTGTTCATGGGTCCTATAGTATTATAGTATTATAGTATATAGTATTATAGCTCGATGTTCATTGTCTGAAGGAGAAACTATTTCAAAGCAGCTGTACAATTTAGCATTCCCACTGGCAGTGTATGAGGGTTCCATTTTCTCCACCTTCCCGCCAGCACTTATGCTTGTCTGTCTGAGATTGTAGCCATCATAGCAGGCATGCCATGGTATCTTCTTGTGGTTTTCATTTGCTTTAAACTTTTACATTGCTGAGCATCTTTCCATGTGCTTATTTTGGCTATTTGCATATCGTTTTTGGAGAAATGTCTATTAAAATTCTTTATCCATTTTTAATTGTGCTGTAAGATGTTTTCATATATCCTGAATAAAAATCACTTATCAGTTATATGATTTTTTTCAAATACTTCTTTCCATTACTTGAGTTTTCTTTTGACTTTTTTGGTGGTTTCATTTGAAGCACTAAGTTTTTAATTTTAGTGAAGTCCAATTTATCTATTTTTTTTCCTTTTTTGCTTTTGGTGTCATATCTTAGAAATCATTGCCTAATCCAGGGTCACAAAAATTTATGCTTTTGCTTCCTTCTAACAATATTTCTTACATTTGGTTCTCTGATCCACTTTCAGTTAATTTTTGGATATGGTGTGAGGTAGAGGTTCAAACTAATTTCTTTTGTATGTGGATATCCAGTTGTCACACCATCCATTTTATAATGAATGAACTTAATAAAGACCAAACAGCTTAAGAAAAGAGTTGTAAACATGTTTATTTTAAGATAGTGAATTCTAAAGAAGATACGGTGAAATGACAAATAAAATGTCTACCTGTTAGTTGGTTGGCATGATATTATGAGACATCTAATGACTCGGGGGTGGGGGGAAGAAATGTAATTTGTCAGTGTTTCCTGAGCATAAATTATGTAAAGTAGAAAGATGTATGTAGCTGGTACAGATCACACAAACACAAAAAGGAGAGAAATGCATTTATTTTGGAATGGAGATAGTTCATCAGGCCTTTCTACAGCCCAGATGATAGGCTTTAGAAATATTTCCTCTCTTTTTTTATTTCTCCAGTTCCCTTTACTGAGAAACAATTCTGTGGAGAACAAGATTGACAACTCTGGACATAAGTGGCTTCTTAATTTAGTAAATGAGTATCTGTGTTAGTCATCAGTATTTTGCAAGTTCATGACCGATAGTCTGATCATCTCTGAAAAGCTAAGATACTGATGGATGTCACACTGAGACAATGCCATTATTGAGCACCTCCTTGGACAGCCAATTGGTTTTTTTCTTCTCTGATAGCTTTCCTTAAATTTTTTACCTAAAAAGAAGGCATTGAGCGCATTCCTAAAATATTTAATACAAAGACATGGCCATATATATATACTATATATATATATATATATATATATATATATATATATATATATATGTGTGTGTGTGTGTGTGTGTGTGTGTGTGTGTGTGTGTGTAGGAGATGGAAAGGGTGCTGGACAATTTGGGTGGTAAGGAGTCACCTCACCAAAGTACTTGGAACTTCTTGGTGAGATGAGGGAGAATGAATACAAGAATACGGTAGAATGAATACAAGAATACGGTAGTGTGATGGTATTCAGAGAAATCCTAGGCTCTGCCAATAACTTTGTAACACTGGGCAACTTACATGTTTCTAACGATGTTTGGTTATCTTGCCTATAGGTTGGGTATATTAATCATTACTTAATTCATTGATATGTGGTTTTTAAGGACCATCCAGCACTATGCCTGATACCTGGTATATTCACAACCGATATCAGATTTCTAGTTCTCTGTCAGTCTAATCTTAGGGTTGCCCTCAATATTAGTTAAGAGGTCAACTTTGCTGACTGGTTTAAATTTGAATTTAGCTTTAGGTTAACACCTGCCCATTACTGTCACCAAGAATGAAAATAAAGTGAATGCCTGGTGAGTCCTCTAAAAAAATCTTACCCCTGCACTGGCTGGTTTTACTCAGAGGGTAGAGCATAAGCCTGCAGACTGAAGGGCCCTAGGTTCAAGTCCAGTCATAGGAATACACCCCAGTTATAGGCTTGATCCCCAGACCTGGTAGGGTGTGAGCAGGAGGCAACTAATCAATGTGTCTCTCTCACATCATTGTTTCTCCCCCTCTCTTTCACTCTCTCTAAAAAATCACTAGAAAAAATATTATCAGATGAAGATTAACAAAAAAAATAAAACACCTTACCCCCACCTTCACTGGCAAATGTGAATTTTCTCAGGAGATCAGGACTCTAATATTTAATTTGTTGTTAGAACACAAAATGGGCCCTTATATCTACAATTCTCTTGCTAGAGGTGGTGATCACAGATCATTCTTTGCGATAAAAAAACAACTTCTTACCCTCACGTGTTGAGCACCATTATAAATTCTTCATAGGACTCTGTTATTATCTGCTTTGTGTCACTTTTGTGAATTTCCTCCTCTGCCTTTCCCATCCCTCAGAAAGGTGCAATTACAAATTCACAAAACAATTGAGCTTAGAGCTGGAAGCAGCATTTCACCCTTGGCAACAAGAATTCTTAATCATTATGCACCTTATAAGTGAAAAAATAAGAGCTAATATTTTATTCTGATGAATAAGTGCCATATTGGTCTATTACATGGCTAATAATATCAGTGAAAAAACAGATAATTTTAGATTCTGATTGTAGAGAGATTTTACAACATATTAGTTTCATTTATTAGCTGAACTGATGAAGTCCAAAAACAACCAAAGCCTGGTCCTTTAAATGTATAGTTTTGAAAAAAAAAAAAAATAAGGGATAACTTTTATAACTCTAGTTAGCAGTAAAAGCCACTGTGGATTTAGACAGGTGTGTGTGTGTGTGTGTGTGTGTGTGTGTGTGTGTGTGTGTGTGTGTGTGTTAATGCAGTTAACATAGTTAACATATTAGTTTCAGGTGTACAACAGAGATTAATTAAAAGTGAATTTTTTCCTTCTAAACTCTGATTTATTTGTGACTATCTCTTGATCCATCATGTAACAGTCTCCGTGTGTGTGTATGTGTGTGTGTGTGTGTGTGTGTGTGTATATATATATATATATATATATATATATATATATATATATTTCTGTGAGAAATAGTCTTACACATTGGACCTTAATTGCTTCAAACAGTTAGTAATAGTATGTGTGTATCTAAACATTAAACTTTATTGTTGTAGTTGAGGTTAGCTATTCAAAAATATTCACTGACCCCCTATTATGTGCTTGCCTCTCCACTGTGATAGAAGCAAAAGAACCAATAATCTATAGAAAAGAGGTGGTTCCTTCCTGCCATTAAGAAAATGCCAATCTATTGTACTTAACAGTTACAAACTAAATATTTGGGTCGGCAAATAAGTAATTGCGGGTTTCACACATATATGGCTTCAGTTGAATTTTTAGGTTTGCAGACATAGTACAAATGTAAAACACATTTTGTTTTTTGATAGTTGGCTATTCAGCTGTTAATCAGTAAAAAAAGTTTTTTGATCTGTTTTGTAGTTTTCGTTTGGCGTTCGTTGAAAAATGGAAAATCAAAAGGAACATTTTCGTCATATTTTGCTTTTTTATTTCCTCAAAGGGAAAAACGCATCGCAAGCTCATAAAAAGTTATGTGCTGTTTATGGTGACGAAGCCTTAAAAGAACGGCAGTGTCAAAATTGGTTTACCAAATTTCGTTCTGGTGATTTTTCACTCAAAGATGAAAAACGCTCTGGTCGTCCAGTTGAAGTTGATGACACCCTAATCAAAGCAATAATCAATTTGGACTGTCACAGTACAACACGTGAGATTTCAGAGAAGCTTCATGTATCACATACATGCATTGAAAATCACTTAAAACAACTTGGCTATGTTCAAAAACTCGATACATGGGTTCCTCATGAACTGAAAGAATCACAGTTAACGCAACGCATTAGCAGCTGCGATTTGCTAAAGAAACGTAATGAAAATGAACCATTTTTAAAACGACTGATAACTGGCGATGAAAAATGGGTTGTTTACAACAATATCAAGCGGAAAAGATCGTGGAGCAGGCCAGGTGAACCAACTCAAACAACATCAAAAGCTGATATTCATCAAAAGAAGGTTTTGTTATCAGTTTGGTGGGATTACAAAGGAATTGTCTACTTTGAACTCTTACCACCCAACCGAACGATCAATTCTGATGTCTACATTGAACAACTAACGAAATTAAACAATGCAGTTGAAGAAAAGCGGCCCGAATTGACAAATCGAAAAGGTGTTGTATTCCATCATGACAATGCAAGGCCACACACATCTTTGGTCACTCGGCAAAAATTAATGGAGCTTGGTTGGGATGTTTTGCCACATCCACCATATAGTCCTGACCTTGCACCATCTGATTACTTTTTGTTTTGATCTTTACAAAACTCCTTGAATGGTAAAAATTTCAATAATGATGATGATGTCAAATCGTACCTGATTCAGTTTTTTGCTAATAAAAACCAGAAGTTTTTTGAAAGTGGGATTATGATGCTGCCTGAAAGATGGCAAAAGGTCATTGATCAAAATGGGCAATACATTACAGAATAAAGTTATTTAGTTCCATAAAAAAATTGTCTTTGATTTTCTTTAAAAAATCCGCAATTACTTAGTTGCCGACCCAAATATATCATGAAGAATCCATAGAATATGCAGCTATCTGTACTTAACTGTCTTTTCTCATATCATTGTCTCACTCTAGAAAGCCTATGTCCTTGTATTATGCCACCCTGTTAACATAATATCCCAAAATGAAAGAGCAACAATGAGAAAAACTTGTTTAATCATTCAGGAGGAATTAATGGAATTAAACAGGAATTTATCAAAGAGGTAGGTCCTTCCAAGGATGTCCACATATTTTTGAAATTTATACAACCCCACGCCCCCACTGTGTTAACTGTTAAGAATGGCTAATAATCAGATATATAACCTTGACTTCAGAATTTTTAAATATTTGAGCAAACTTTAATAGAAATTTATGAACAATGACTCAAAAGACAGCATGGTGTCAGGAAATGAAATTCTAACTATGTAGTCAGTGGAATGACGAGATGAAAAAAAAACTCAAGAAACTAAATTGGCTATTTATGGAGTTTCCTTATGAACCCAGATATGAAAATAAAAGACATTAAAATATGGGGGAAAATAAGACTGTCCAAGGATAAAGATAAAAGGTGGCACAAACAACCTATGCTTGAGAGGTCTTGGATGACACTTTCTGCAGTTCTGTTTTAGCCTTGTCTCAATATCAAGTCCTTAGAAGGGGACACTGACTTTGTCATGCTTGTCCAAGACATCATAAAACTCAAAGTACTATTCTAAAAGCTCTTGATAGCCTGGAAAAAATGGACCAAAACTTTTACCCAGGGAAATGTAAATGGATCAATATAAAGTTACACTCTCACATTCAAAAACCATCTGCCCCTAAGTGGAATAAGGAATGAACTTACCAGTATCACTCATGATGATTGACAGGAAGTTCAGCATGACTAGTAATGTGGTATGTCTGCTTGGTAACTTCATTTGCTGCTCGAATGCAGATCAAAGATTGTGCTGGTGAGCCACACTTGGAATAGTGTGTTCCATCTGGGTACCACGTTTTAAAGGAACTGTTGCCCGACTGGAATACGTCCAGCACAGACGACTGTGATAAGAAAGAATAGGGGATTAAAAAAATCGAGAGAGGAGAGAGAGAGAGAGAGAGAGAGAGAGAGAGAGAGAGAGAGAGAGAGAGAGAGAGAGAGAGAAAGAGAAATGGAACACATGGAGAGCATGTTTAGCCTAGAAAAGAGAAGATACTCTTGGAGACATCACAACTATCTTCCTATTCTTGGAGAGCTGATCTGTGGGAACGTAGTTATGCTCAATCTACATTTCTAGGAGCATAGAATCAGGGTAAAAGAGTAGGAACTAATGTGAGGTCGATTTGGCTGAATATTGAGAAGGCCTGTACAGCATCTAAAATTGTGCAGATATAAAGTTGCTTTCGTCAGGAGGTCTGTATCATTAGAGAGGTTTAAACTGAAGGCCCTGTGTTTCAGTCCTTTCAAGTCCAACAGTGTGCTTGCTGCCTCCACTCCCTCTAGGGCTCTGTTTCATAGGACTTCTCCCAGACCTTCCCTTTCCATTCAACTTCTATTCATCCATCTTGCTCCCCTTCTATCTTTTCCAGGTTCCTTATTCTTTCATTTTAGACCCCCCCTCTCGCATCCCCCAAACCCTTATAATACCTAGAGTCTTTCAAGCCCATTCCTATGATACCCCTTCTACCACCTTTGTTTTTCAATCTGGAAAATTCAACTTTTTCCATCAAAGCACAACTCAATGTCTACACATGAAGCTCATTTAGTCCCTCTCTTATTTGTACTCCATAGCAGTCCCTTCCTGCCTTATCAATGGCATGTACCTACTCATACCATAAATATCCATCTATATAGCAGTATTCCTTGTTGAATTTTGAAGTCAGTAACTGATACTCAACATTTCATTGTCCTCAGCTTCAAGGCAGTGTCTCAGGACAGATGCTGTTGAACAAATAAAGGTGATAGAAGTGATTGAGCATTAGATAGGATATTGAACTAAGGAACTTCTGCGGTTCCCTCAAGTACAATAATACATGTTTCTATGTAGCACTATCTCTGAAGAATATCACAAAGGAAATTTCCAAAAACATTTTCAAAAATGGTAACCTCATTACACTAAGTAGCTAATGTGACTGTTTGGATGAACATTACTCTTTTGTGATGTTTAGAGTATTGTCAGGTACACTGAAATAGGGTCACAGGTGATATGGTCAAGCAGGCAGAATTCATGACTTCTTAGGGGAACGTCAATCAGATGGAAGCCATTGGGACGTTTGCTTTATGAGATCATCCAGATAACCTGATCCAGTCAGAGTTAAGAATTAGCCAGTATCTTGAAACTGTGACTATGGTTTTCAGCCATGGCAGGGCCAACCCTGTGACTATCGTTTTCAACCCATACAGGACTAATGTATGGCATTTTGGGTTGTCCTGGTGTCTGGGAGTGCTCTGGCATTAGTGGGCAGGGATCGAGGGTGTGACCCTACTATAGTATGATACCAGTCCAACAACCAATAACTGTCTCACCCAAAATGCAATTTCCCTCCTCTCAAGAAACAATTAAACAGAACAAATGTGTTAATTTGATTATCTTACTTCCTCTCTCTCCCTCTATTTGTCTTTCAAACCAACATAATAAAGATATATGGTAAAAAAAAAAAAATAGCAAATCCAATGGGGAATGGGCATCTTATTTTCACCAATGATTAGTGTTCCCTTTCCACATATGGAGTTTTTGCTGTAAAGTGGTTGACCTGCTGGAGACTACATCTCCCAACACACCCTGTGTTTAGGTATGGCCGTGTGATCAAGTTCGACCTAGCAGTGATATGCAGGCAAAAGTATCCTATATCACTTGTTGACCTGGTGAATAAAAATCCCCTATATAATCCTTCACTCTTTCTCTCATTTTTTCTGCCCATGTCCTGGGCAGCCTCAGAAGTTACATGTTATAGATGAGAGAACTATCTTTATCCGTGTTCCCTGAATGACTGCTTGCAGCAGAGCAGTGTACCACCTGCTCGCTTCCAATTGGTAGTCTTTACATGAGCAAAAAAATAATCTTCCGTTGTGTTGAGCCACTGAGATTTCTGGTTTACCTTTTATAGCAGCTATCATTATCTTAATTAATCCACACAGTTCCAAATAAATGCTTCAATTGGGATGATTTCTACCTATAAAAATATAGATATTAAAGCATTTTTATTTTTTTATTTTTAAAAAATATATATTTTATTTATTTTTTACAGAGAGGAAGAGAAAAGGATAGAGAGTTAGAAACATTGATGAGAGAGAATCATCAATCAGCTGCTTCTTGCACACCCCTTACTGGGGATATGCCCACAACCAACGTACATGCCCTTAACCTGAATTGAACCCGGGACCTTTCAGTCCCCAAGCCGATGCTCTATCCACTGAGCCAAACCGGTTTCGGCTATTAAAGCATTTTTAAAACAACACCTATTGTATTTTTCACATGAATCAAAGCCATCTCCTTTCTCCATAGAGTCGGAGCTCTTTGCCTCTGATGCTACTTTCCAAATAACTCAAGAGATTGGAGCCCATTACCTGGGCAAGTGGATGGAAGCTTATCTTATGCTTTGTCTCCCACATTCATGTGGGGACCAGTCAGTGTGGAGCCAGCCTCTCAGCCTGCCTTTTTCTCTCCTCATTTTGTTTTTGGAACTTTTTTTCTCCTTTCTCCTTCCCCCGTGGTGTGAGTTCGTGTGTGGCTGGTTTTCTTGGGCACAAAGCCCAGCTGAGTATCAGTTTTGTTTGTTGTTTGTACTGACTCTGTTCTGAGATCAGCCTCTAATACCCAGCACTCAGAGTTCCCTGGAACAGGGCACCCCATTTGCATCCTTTTAAGTCAGGTTGGAAGGCAGCAAATGCAAGAACACCAAGGCTTTGCAAGGCTTTGTTTGCAGAGAAGAAAGCTGCAGTATTTTGTGTAGAATCAGAAATACATAAATAGGGGTTTTGGGAGCCTCCATGTTCTGATTAAATCTGAATAAGTCTCCTGATATTGGCCTACTGTTTATAAATGAGCCAAATGACCCAAAAGTTCACTTAATTGGGATTTGTTCACATTCCTTGATAGGATAAAAAAAAAAATTAAGAAGCCTCCAACCGGCAGGACAAAATCTCCCATAATCCTAAAGGAGACAGAGACCCACCAGGCTGTCCATCAGGAGCCAGAGCTAATAACAATACCTAAGAAGTAATAACAAGCCAGAATGGAATCATGTTGTGAAAACAGACACCCATTCCAACCCAACTCAGTCCTTGTCTGCCAGATAAGAGGACAGAGGGATCTTGTGTCATAAACAGGAGAGAGAGGCCTGTGTCTTGTGAGAAATGTCATCTAGAACTCCCTCCTTTTGGTAACACTGGTATTGATTAGTTTTACTATGCAGGCTGGTTCATTCACCCTGATCTCATCTGCTCAGGCCTTTGTCTGCAGCTGGCTGACTTTGGACAGGTTGGCTAATGTTGCTAATCCTTGGTTACATTCTGTGTTTCATTAGGATGGTGGAACCCACCTACTCTTTGACTTATGTATGGTAAAAGGTAAATGAGATGGGTTGTGATCAGTGGAGATTAAGGTGAAGAAAGTGCCCTCTGGAGAGTCTTGTTTCTGTTGCTTACTAACTGGGTAACTTGGAGCAAGTCATTCAACTTCTCTGTGTTTCTATTTCTTTATCTGAAAAAAAAATGGGGTTACTAATAGTATCTAACTCATAGGATTATTATAGGAATTAGAGTTAAAACTCATAAAGCACTTAGAATAGTTTCTGATAGGAAGTGTTAAATACATCACAGTAATTGTCTTAAAATGAATGATCAAGAAGTGCCAATTGCTATTGTGATTATAATTATAGGATGATGATGATCATGCCTACTGTCGCCATGATGATCTCATTATTATTTTTCTGAACCCTGCTACATTTGACCTAATGTCTCCTTCTTTTTCTTCAAACTATTTCCTTGGCTCCTGGGACACCACACTTGTTAGTTTTCCAGGATGTTTTCTGCACATTTCTCCTTAATCACTTCCATCTCTCTCTCTCTCTCTCTCTCTCTCTCTCTCTCTCTCTCTCTCTCTCTCTCTCTCTCTCTCTCTCTCTCTCTCTCTTTTTGCAACACCTCTTTCATGGTACTGTCACCCAGGGTTCTGCCTTCAGCTTGCTGTTCTTCTCATTCTGGAGTGATGTTACTGTTCAAATTATCTCTCATATGTGGATGCAACTCCTCATTTGAGATGACAAATCCATCTCATCAGCCTGGACTCCCATGGATTCCAGATGTACCTATTTGGCTGTCAGCTGTGTGTCTCCATCTGGTCATTCTAAATCATCCAAAAAGAAATGTATCATCTCCTAAATCAGCTCTTCCTCCTTTTCCATTCTGGATCTCACTTTCATCTCCCCAGTCACCTAAGCTGGAAACGAAGAAGTTGTTCTGGATTTCATCTTCAGCCTTATGTCTCACATCCAAGCCATTATCAATGCTGGCCAATATTTCCCAAGATGGTACTTCCTTTCTCTTCTGACTCCCACTGCCTTATTCCAGACTCTGCTACCTCTCACTTGGACTTCTTATGTGGTCTTCTTTCTCTTAGCCTGCCCTCTTCAAACTCATCCTACACCTTGCTACCCTAGTAATCTTTCCAAAACACAAAGATCACCTTGTTATTCCTTGGATGGATTAAAGCCTCCTGAGGTTCCCTTTTCACAGGTTAAAGGCTGCACTGCTAATTGTGGGAAGCTCCCAATGACTGGACCCCTGCAAATGGATCCAGTCTCATTCTCAAACATCCCACCTCTCAAACTTCGTCCAGTGAATCAGTAAAACTCTCACATCTTAATCTTTATTCACACTGGAACCTCTGCCCAGAGTGCCCTTGCAATACATGATTTGTGTTCATCTTCTAATGCTTAGCCCTGACCCCTCCCAGAAACTTTTCTCATCCCGTCACTTCTCTCCTTACCACTTACAAGTCAGACTCTATATCTGCATTAGTTTTCTTTGTCTGCTGTAAAAGTTACCATGTGTGTAGTCTTTTAAAACAACACACATCTATTATCTTGCAGTCTTGTTGGTGTAAAGTCTAATATGGGTCTCGCAGGACTAAAATCAGAGTATCTGCAGGGCCTTTCCCTTTCATTATGCTTTAACTGGGATCCCTATCTGCTTTTTTCAGGTTCTGAAAGCCACCTGCATTCCTTGGCACATGGCCCCCTTCCTCTAGCTTCAGTTCCAGTGATGGTGATTAAGTGCTTCTCACATTGCTTCACTTTGACTCATTCTTCTTCCTCCCTCTCCCATTTTTAAGCACCTTCTGTTTACGCTGGACCCACCCACCCAGGATAATTTTCTTATTTCAAGATCAACTGTTTAGCATCCTTAATTCCTCTTTGACACATATGTAACATATTCATAGTCTCTGAGGGTTAGGACATGGACATCTTTGGGCAAGCTGTTGTTCTGCCTATTATGGTGTCTTTTCCATGTTCCCATCAATCTTTATGCTTACCTATATCATTCCACATAATAAATATTGTCAGAGTATCTGTTTCTGTATTTTTTTATTAAGATGTAATCTATAATAATAAAAGCATAAAATGCTAATTAGACCAGATGTCTTTCCAGATGACCTTCTGGACGAAGCCAGGCTGCGAGAGGCAAGCCCCCTGTATAATTTTCGTTCATCAGAACTCTAGTTGTCATATAATGTTGCACAAGTTTAAGGTAATTTGATATATTTGTTGATTTGATACATTTATATATTTTTTCAGCACTTGTGTATTTGTCTATCTCCATGACTTGACTTTGACCTTCTTATGGTCTTATTCATTTTTTAATTCCTGTATTAAGAGCAAATATAGACTTTCAGTAAATATTTTTGAAATAATGTAGTAATGTAAATACCTAGACATAAGCTAAAATCTTTTTATGGACCAGCACAGAAGAGGGATTAACCTGAGTTCAGTAATTACAGTTATTAATGTTAATAATCCCACTTCTATGAAAATTGGTGAACCAACATATGATATTAATAAGTTGCATCACTCTTGTTATTATAGCTAACATTCATCATCTCATTATGTAAGACATTGTCCTGAGTGCTTTTCATGTATTAATTCATTTAGTTTTTATAACAATATTCTGGTATAGGTACAATTACTATTGCCCATTTTCCAAATGTGGAAACTGAGGCACAAAAGATTAAGTGTCTTTCCTGGTTAGTATACAGTAACTCTGAGTTAACCACTTTAACCACTTTATTCTGCCAACCCAAACAATCCCTTCTGTGACCGGTCTACATGAAGGGAGGTCACTGTAGTCTATTTGAAATTTTGTTTATTTCTCCTGAAACTCAATAGCCTTTAGCCTCATGGGTTTAGGAAAAGAACTGACTGAATTAGCTGGCTCCATTTGGCATTTTTCAGCCAGCTAACTTCTAAGACATGTAGGCTATGGGCCTCCAGTGTAAAAATGAGCTGTGTATTATCTTTCAAAGCCACCTTGGTCTTTGGGAAATCCTTGGGCCTAACCATGAGTCCACACATGATCATTTTGTCAGTTTAATGAGAGTCAGTCCCAGGGGAAGGCCAGCATGCGGGGGAGGGAAGGCGGAGGGAAGAAGCACATTAAATCCGTGGTTGCTTATAGCATCTGCCTTTGATGCTGTCTCCTGGGGACACACTGATCGCCTCCTCTCAGTCAACAAATTCTATGTCTTCTCAGCAGTTCTGAAGGGGGAGAGGCCTGTGAGGCATTTTGTACTGACAAGCTTATTTCTCTAAGAGCTCTAGAATGTAATAGAAGCCATCAAAGGCGAGGGATATTAGGAGGTTGTTTGGCGTGATGGCCACAGAATTCATAAGTTTTCAGGCGACTTCCTCACTTTTTCAGCCCTTCAATTACTGGCAGGGAAAACTAGTAAGGTGGATTTGTTCGTTTGGGTATTCCTTAAGACATTGATTCTCTTTGGTGCAAACAACTTTGTTTATAAAGCTAATACTGTTTTCACTGAATTCAAAGCTCTTGCTAAATGGTAACCTGGTCGATTTGTAATCTGGGGAAATGGGACTCTGAGTCTTGGAGATCCCTGAGGAGAAAGGACACTGTTTTCTGATTCACTCTAGATATGGTGGGCAGGAGCCACTATTTTGTTCTCTAATTTGGGAGAAAGGCTAAGACTTCTTACAAAAAGCTGAAGGGTGCCATGTAAACTCAGCTTTTCTCCCATTTTTTTGTTTGTCTTACTGATTAATGGAGAGAGAAACATTGATGCAAGAGAGACACATTGATGGGCTGCACCTGCATGACCTCCAGCAGGAAATGTGTCCCCAACCAGGACATGTGTCCTGACTGGGAAACTGACCAGAAAACTGACCTGGAATTGAACCAGCAACCTCTTTTCCATAGGATGACACCTACCCAACTGAGCCACACCAGCCAGGGCTCTCCCAGTTTTTTGTTGCTGGCATCTTTCAAAAGTCTGAGAGAACTAATTGAACAGCTTATTAACAATTAGCTTCCTCTTAATTACTTTGGAGCCAAAATTACATATTGCTTCATTTTATTTTACTTCCCTTTAATTACTTTGGAACCCAGTTTGCATATTGCTTTATTTTATTTTAGTGCAATCCAATGGAAATGTCTCTCATAAAATAGAAAATTAAGGTGTTGATGAATTTTTATAAACTTGAAACATTACAAAAAGCATGTAATTAGAGTGGGAGCTGGCATTCTCCTATGCTCCCACTTCAAGATGGAGGACAGGTTGACAGGTTTGACTGCCATTCAGTATTGATTTAGCACCTGCATTTTCCTCAGACTTTATTTATATAATATTAATTTTGAGCAGCTATAATATAGTATGCATTGAGGGGAAATGTTGGCAATACAGTCTTTATAATTGTTCTCTCTTTAGAGATCAAATCACTGCCATCGGTCCCACCGTGGCCTTTAGTGAGTCTTCACCTCATGCCACTGCTACAAATTCTCTTTCCAGATTATTTCATCCTCTTTATTTTTTTATTTTTAGTCTCTTCTCTCTCTCTCTCTCTCTCTCTCTCTCTCTCTCTCTCTCTCTCTCTCTCTCTCTCGTTTAAACTGTTTTTTCTAACTGTCTTCCACCTACCTTTTTGATCAGTCTTCATTTTGTTATCTCTTGTTCAGTATCCTCTTGTTTGTAAGAACAAAATTCCATGCTCACCAGTGGTGATTAGACACTAGAATCCTGTAAAACCCTTCCTTTCCCACACTTGACTGAGGGTATTTTTATTCTATAGCAAATATTTTACAGGCTCTTTTTGCAAAGAGATTTTTAATGCTTGGGTATTATTCTGAAACACAGTCATTTAAGTTGCTCAAATTTGGGAGTTATCTAGGTGGGAGTTCATTTTATTTGAGCCGAAGGGCTATAATTTGCGGTTACTCCAGTATTTGGTTAAGTATAAAGTAAAAATCAGACCATTATATGTAATAATGGCATAGAAGAAAGTACCCTTATTTTCCAGTGTTTATAGATTGAGATATTCAGAATTAACTATGGAAATCCATTATGGAAAGTTGGCAAATGTATGTATACACATACTGATGGAGCTAATATATTTTCTTAATTTTGATAATTTTTAAAGTTTTTGTCAAATGCTACAAGAGGTATGTATCTTTTTTAAATTATCTGTGGTTCCAATGTCTAATTTCTTGGAACATAAAATTGAATGGTAAAACTTGCTAAACAAAATTTGCAATAAAAATAATTATAATTGAACTCACAGACAAATTCTCACACATAAATCCTCTTCTTTTAATCTTTTAAACAAATCTCACCTATAGATTTTTTTTCCTTCTCAATTGGAGAGTATTTAGTGACCATCATTGGGGTTTTTTGAAGGCCCATCATTTTATGTAGAAGAAATAAATCTTAACCTCCGTTTGGTTGTTTGCACATACAGGTGAACACACAGTATCTTTAATCCAGAATAAGAAGTGCCTTCCCCCACCCCATGGATAATTCCTTTTAATGCATAATATTTACGATTCATTGTTGCCCAGAAAATAAAAACATAGTCCAGGTTCTAGTCTACAAAGGAAAATTTATGTATCCCATGTTATTTCCCCATATCTTAAATATGGTTTATGTCAATACTGACCCCCTCCTGGTCAGTGACTTTTGATAAATATCATTGTTACCATAGAACAGTGATCGACAAATTAATTAGTCAACAGAGTCAAATATCAACAGTTCAACAATTGAAATTTCTCTTAAGAGCCACATTTTTTAAACTTAAACTATATAGGTAGGTACATTGTTATTAACTTCATTAGTGTACTCCTTTGCTAAAAACTCAAGGGGCCAAAGAACCGCATGTGTCTCAAGAGCCCTGGTTTGCTGACCACTGCCACAGAGAACTCAAGGAACAGCAGGATAAACATATTTCAGTCCCCTTTTCTCTCTGTTCTCTGTGTTTTCTCACTCTGGCTTCCTTGCTGTCACACAAAACTCCTAGGGAGACTCTTGCCTCGGAGCCTTTGCACTAGTCGTTCACGTTGTCTGTGATGCCTTTGACCCATTGTTCATTCTCTCATTTTGTTCTGTTCTCTCTCAAACATCATCTCATCATAGAAGACTTCCCTGAGAGCCCTGTCAGTTCCTCCTGGCACCTTAGAAACTCTCTCTTCTCCTCCCTTTTTATTCTCCTTTCTACTTCCACATTTACTTGATATTGAAATTATTTACACAATCATGTGTTCAGTGCCTGTCATATCCCCCTTCACCACCCATTAGAGTAAGGCTTTTCATCTGTTTGCATACCTGGAACCTGGAGTAGTATGTAGCACATGAATCACTCAATAAAGATCAGTGGAACAAGTGGATGAGGTTTAAATAGTCTCTTCCAGTATATAAGAATGCTCAATACGAAACATAATTATGACGTGCCTTTATTTCCCTCAAATAAACTATCAAACCAAAACAAAATGGTATTGAGGACTATAACTTTTCAGGTATGTTCCAAAATATATCTCATCTTTGGGCTATTAAATAATAGCAAGTGATAGCCTTATTGCTGGATCGCTTCAGAGGAACATAGAATAGTCATAGAAATGAGTCCATGAATCTCCTTAAGTATTCTGAAATGAGAGATCATGAGCAATAACCTATTATTTATTGTTCCTCTAACATGCATGTCCCATAAGGTTCGTCAGTGGATCATTGAGCAGCATCCATCATAGAAATGTGTGGTGGTTGGGAACAAGGACTTTGGAGTCTGACTGGCTGAGTTCAAATCCACTTAATAGTTTCATGGGCCTTGGACAAGTTGCTTAGCTTTTTAAAGCCTGTTTGTTAACTATGAAATAGGAATACTAACAAAACTTGGTTCAAAGAGCAAGTGTGAAGATCCAATAAGTCAATACATGTGTAAGACTTAGTACACTGCTAGAACATGGATAGTATTCAATCATTTTAAATAAAACAACTAATAATTAAAGTTTATTTAAATATAATAATAACTAATCATTTAACAGTTACTACTAAGAACATTATGATTTTGCAGCTAGATCTTAAAAAATATTTTTAACAAAATATGTATACTCTCAGGGGCATGAAGAAAGTCACGTTTAAAATAATCAAAGGAGCCAAGACCAGTTTGGCTCAGTGGATAGAGCGTCGGCCTGTGGACTGGAAGGTACCAGGTTCAATTCTGGTCAAGGGCATGTAGCTTGGTTGCGGGCACATCCCTGGTAGGGGGCGTGCAAGAGGCTGCTGATCAATGATTCTTTCTCATTGATGTTTCTAACTCTCTATTTCTCTCTCTTCCTCTCTGTAAAAAGTCAATAAAAATATTTTAAAAAAACAAAAACAAAGCATTTGGATGAAGTTTTTCTTCAAAGAAGAAATACAAATAGCAACAAGCATATGCAAAGTTTTTCAACATCACTCATCATTAGGAAAATGCGAGCCAAAACAAAAATGAGATATCACTTCATGCACATTAAGATGATTATTTAAATTAGAAACAGAAACTAAGTGTGTATGAGGATGTGGAGAAATCTGGATCTTTGTATTATATATCACTGGTAGGAATATAAAATATTGCAGCCACTGTGGAAAACTGTGGCAATTACTCACAAAATTAAAAAGAGAATTACCAAACAATCCAGCAATTCCATTTCTGAATATAAGCCAAAAGATTTGAAATCGGAGACTCAAAAAGATATTTATACACACACACATTCATAGTAACACTAATCCCAATAGCAAAAGGTAGAAACAACCCAAAATGTCCATTGACAAATGAATGGATAAACAAAATATGATATATTCATATAGATCAGTATTATTTAACCTTAAAAAAGAATGAAATTCTGATACATGCTATAACATGGAAACTTGAAGACAATATAGAATGCAAATGGAGACTCCAGTTCCCCCACACACACACACACACATACCACAATTGAAAATCTACATATAACTTTTATTAAAATTTATTTTTATTGTTGAAAGTATTGCAGATGTCGCCAAAACCGGTTTGGCTCAGTGGATAGAGCATCGGCCTGCAGACTGAAAGGTCCCAGGTTCGATTCTGGTCAAGGGCATGTTCCTTGGTTGCGGGCACATCCCCAGTGGGGGGTGTGCAAGAGGCAGCTGATCGATGTTTCTATCTCATCGATGTTTCTAACTTTGTATCCCTCTCCCTTCCTCTCTATAAAAAATCAATAAAATATATATTTTTAAAAAAGTATTACAGATGTCCCACTTTTTCCCCCATTGGCCCTCTCCACCCATTCCCACTCCCTCCTCGGGTGTTTCCCATGCTGTATAACTTTTGACTCCCCTGAAAATTACCTACTTAAAGCCTACTATTGACTGGAAGCCTTACTGATAATAAACAACTATTAACACATATTTTTATGTTACATGTATCACATACTGTATTTTTACAATAAAGTAAGCTAGCTAGAAAAATCATAAGGTAAAAAAGAAATTTATAGTACTGTAGATATTTATGGGAAAATATGTAAGTTAACCCATAAACCATCAATTCCATGTTGTTCAAATGTCAACTATATACTAAGTGAAATTAGCCAGACACAAAAGGACAAATACTTATATGATTCTATTTATAATGAATTATCCAAAATAGTCAAGTTCATAGAGACAGAAAGTAGAATGGTAGCTGCCAGAGGCTAGAGGTAGATGGGAATGGAGACTTTTTCTTTAGTGGGTGCAGAATTTCAGTTTGAAAAGATGAGGAAGTTCTGGACTTGGATAGTGGGCGATGGTGCACAACAACGTGAATGTACTTAATGCTATTGCAGACTATGCTTGAAAAAGTTAAATATTAAATTGTATGTTCTATATATATTTTACCCCACAAAAAAAATTTTAAGAATGTCATGTTTGGAGTAAATGGAATGTGTACATACTGGCTCAAGTCCACTATAAACCTAAAAAACAAAGGTGATATACAGGACTTACTGGGAGAGGAATGGGCTGGCTGTATTATCCCATACTGGTCATTCACACCTGGATAAAATCTTCAGTTTATAAAACATGAAAACATACATCACTTTGTATTCTCATCACCTGTTGAGGTACTTTGTGTAGATAAGAAACAATGGATCTCAGAAAGACTAGGTTCCCAGGGTTATATTATTGGTAAGTTTGGTGTCAGGACTTCAGCCCCAGCCATCTGGCACCCACCCAGCCATGCTCTGGCTTCTACAGCATACCATCCCTTGAACAGACCTTCTTTCCTTCCAGAAGTGAATCACTTATTCTGCCTTTCAGGTAAATACAAATAATGCTTAGCCCTTTTTGGCAAAGTCCCTCAAAGGGTCTCTTATAACATTGGATTCTACAATAGCAAAGTGAGGCAGATCAGTTACTGTCACAACCACCAAGAATGATGGAATATGGCTTACATTTATGAGTCCTCGATGTGTATTAGTGTCAATCAAGAAACACTGTCAAGAATATAAAAATGAGGTAAAATTCCAAGATAGAAATGGCAGCTGGTATGCATTTCCATCAACGTGACACAGTTTTTTATGTGAAAAATAAAGTGCTGACCCAAAATAACTAACTGTTGGAATGTCATATAGGATAAGCATACCAACATCCCAAGATTCTCAGGGCTAATGCAGGGCTTTAAAGACTGTTTCTTTGACTGAAAGAAATGATCAGAAAAGTTTAGTCATGCTCCTTGGCCAAGGGCCTCTGCCTTAGGAGAATTTGGTGCTTTCTGTGCTTCTGGGAGAATAAGTTAATATTGGCATTCAAAGAACTTGCTTTTGGAAGAGTTTCCACGGAAAGATTAGCTCCATCATTACTGCAATATGACTCTTAAACATCTAAGAACAAGGCAGTTGCTATGAGATCCTTATTATTCCTAAAACTGAATCTCATTATAGACTTTAATATTCCAAGTCAGGAGTTTTCTCACTCAACTCATGTTTACAATAATCTTGTTTACAAAGGAAAACCAAATACACAAATGACTTTCTAAAAACTAATATTCCCTGTGTCTGTTAAGGTTTTTGTTTGGTTGTTTGTTTTTGTTGTTGTTGTTTTAATGTCAAGTCCTACTGAGCAAGCTAATGTCATGTGTGGATTGAATAGGAAACCACATAATTTAAAATTAAAATACTTATTCTTGTCATCTACTAATTCTATATCACTTTACACAATTCTAAGACCTTCTTTTCATTGTCCACAGAGGTCACTAACATTATGTAGCTATTTAAATTTGAATATAATTAAAATAAAATGAGTTAAAATTCAACTTCTTAATTATACTTGCAACATTACTTAGTAGCAATGTGGCTGGTGGCAATTGTATTAGACAGTGCAGATTTAGAACATTTCATCACAGTGAAAAGTTCTGTGGACAGGTCTATGCTTTCTTTAAAAGCTTGTTTAACTTAGGTTTGAATCATATTGGCGACTTGGGGCAGGGTGGAAAAAATACTGTCATACCAACTGAGAACAAAGCTGGCATCAGCTGGTAGGCTGGGAGATGTACCATGATCTCCTACTATGTGCACCCCAGTAAGGTGACTTTGCAACTCACTAGTATCTGTCTAACAAAGGCATTTTTTAAAATATATATTTTATTGATTTTTTTTTTTTACATAGAGAAAGGGAGAGGGAAAGACAGTTAGAAACATGATAAGAGAGAAACATTGATCAGCTGCTTCTTGCACAACTTCTACCAGGGATGTGCCCACAACCAAGGTACATTCCCTTGACCGGAATCGAACCTGGGACCTTTTAGTTCGAAGCCCTATGCTCTATCCACTGAGCCAAATCCATCAGGGCTAGAGGGCTGATCTTAACTAATATCTAAACCCTATGGGTCTATGGAATACCAGTTTCTACTTAACCTAATCAAATAAAACTATTCATACTGAATTACGGGAAGAAATATTTTCTCTTTTGATATCTAACTAGTTTGTATGCATTTTCTTTCCACCATAAGATGATGCTATGCAAGCCTCAAGTAGCGCCCTGCATTTACCCAAATATCCCAGCTGTCTCAGTGTAGTGGGGGGAAGGAGCTGACCACTATTAAGTAGCTTCATCCACTGTGTTTAGATTCCAGCTGAATATTTAGTGTCTTCTGTGTGGATCCACATGTTGCACTTTGTGTAGTATCATCACGGATGTTTGCATATCTAACAGAGGGCTCTAACTGACCTCGGTTATTGTGCACAATCAGCTGATGTTTCTTTTTATATCCCATGTCTTTCCAGCTGCTCATTTGTACAATCATGTCATTTCCTTCTCCAGAAGATTTTACAACTGGCCTTTAAAACCATCACGTAATGGGCACTGAGGTGGAAGTTCTATTTACGTGACATTCTAATCTGGTTATGCCTTGCGTTTCTTCCCACTTGCCTCTTACCAAAGCAGGCTGGCTTTCTTAGAAGCAGCCTCCTACTTCTTAGAATGGGCCCATATCTCATGATGCTGTTAGAAGTGACATCTCCCAGCTCGGCCCGTCAGAGACAGTGATGAGATAACGCCTTTGAAGGTGACAGTGTGTGTGACAGCAGGCAGAGGGGCAAGTGTGCTCACTGGCAAAGATAAAGGATGAGATATCATTTGGTCTGTATGTTTCATCACCATAACTGCTTATGGTTTCAAATTGCCCATGAATCAACCTGTAAGTGCCTTCAAATAGGAGAGCAGTTACTAGCTGGCACTTGACTCCACTATTGCAAATAGTTCATTTCCTCAGTATCTTCCAATCTCCTCTTATAGTCCACCACTGAATCTCTGCCCAAAGGGCTGTCCTCCTGCTTTTAGAAAGATCCTTTCCAAGGACCCTTAAGAAACAGCTGCCTCCTTAAGCACGGTGTTCAGGTGGCAGTAGCCTGCTCTCTGTCAGTGCTCCTGGCCTGCCCCACCTGCACTGCTTGCCCTGTGTGCCCCAGCCAAGCCCCACCTTGTGATGGTTCTTACTCTGGTCTTTGTTCCTGTTGTCTCACTGACATGGAAAAGTCCTGTAGCCCAGAGCTGCCCAGTAAACATACTAGTATACTCTGAGCTACCTATGTATTTTTTAAAATATATTTTTATTGATTTCAGAGAGGAAGGGAGAGGGAGAGAGAGATAGAAACATCAATGATGAGATTCTGGGTAGCGTGGCCGAGCGGTCGAAGGCGCTGGATTAAGAAACATCAATGATGAGAGAGAATCATTGATAAGCTGCCCCACACTGGAGATCAAGCTATCTGAGCTCATTGTAAGACTCAGATCCAGACATTGCCTTCAGGAAAACATCGCTGACCTCAGCTCCAACACACCCATTATTCCATGGTTCTCAACCTTAGCTACTATAAATGAGAATCATCCGGGATGTGTTTTTAAATTCCAAAGGCCAGGCCTCTCTACAAATCAGTTTGATCAGAATGTTACTGGGACCCAGGCTCTAGATTGGGGTTTAGTTTAACTCCCTCAAGTGATTCCACTGTGCAGCCATGGCTAGGAACCACTCTAGTCTGAGTCACTCAATTACACAGCAAAGTATATATTAGCTGAGCAATTCTGGGTGGAATGGAGGGTTGATGAGGAAATAGAAAGTACATAAATACATCATATGCAAAATGTTTTTCTATAGCAGCTATTTTCAACCTTTTTCATCTCATGGTACACATAAACTAATTACTAAAATTTGACAGCACAACAAAATATATATATATTTTTGCCAATCTGTAAAAAAATGTACATTTTTATTCATTCACACCAGATGGCTATTATTATGTTGACTGTTGTCATTTTTTAAATTTAACAATCTAAGGGAAAAGATGTCAGTGCCCCTGGGCAAATAGTCAGGTATTGCATGTTTAAAAAAATTTTTGAGGCACACCAGTTGAAAACTCTGTTCTGGAGGATGAGGAAAAATAAATCAGAGAAAACACAAAGACTGACTGAGGTGGGGGGATGGAGAGAGACTCCTTTATATAGGGTGACCAGGGCATACGGGGGCTGCTGGGACAGTGATGAAACTCATACGAACAGAGCCCAGCTGTCTGGAAATGGGACATGAGGCACATCTGTGTGTATTTGCTATAATAAGGATGTGAAACAAATAGCCCCAAATCTCAGGGCTTTATACAGCAGGCATCTTTGTTGTCTGTAGTCAGCTGGGTCCCACAGGGCCCTGCAGGGCTTGGTGACAGTAAGGGCTGAGCCCAGGCTGCAAGTTGGGTTCAGCTTCTCTCCTCCTATCTCCTTATTCTGGGATCAGCAATTGCCTCCTTACATATTCTCCCCACAAGGATGGCAGAAGTACAAGAGTGGTGACAGGAAACAGTTAAGGCATCTGAAGACTAGGCTTGTAACTGGCCCATTGTCACTGCTACACACAGTCCATTGGCCAAGTCAATGACCAAGACCGACAGCCCTGGGTGGGGAAAGTTCTGGACCCACGGAGGCTGTGGCAGGGCAAGGAAGGGAGGAAAAGGCATTACAAAATCAACCGCATGTATATCTACGGTTAATTAGCTAATCAACTTTTACTCAGAAGCTTTGAAATGTTGTCTTTAAAAAAAAAAAAAAAATTAGTCCTAAAGTGTCTCTTGACCCCATGCTCTCAAATGCTTCTCCATTGTGCTCTCATCGACCCTGTTCGCTTCTCAATCACAGTGGAAACCACATCATACTCATGGGCTCTCCATGCAGCTCCCTTTACTAGTAGATCTCAGAGTCCCACGTCATCCGGTTCTGGATTTTCATCACCTACTCATTGCCTAACACATTCTGAAGCTGCCTCTTTGCACTGTCAGCCATAGGAGGACTCTGTGCTCTGCCCTCTGTGATAATACCTTCAGGATCACACATGTTCAATGTTGTTATGCTCTCTAGTCTAGAAGCCCATGAGGACAGTAACTAGACACACTTTGATCATGGGTGAATCTTCAGGGAATCAGCTCAGTGATGGGAACATCAGGGGTTCCTAATGTGTTTTTTTCAATTGATTGAGATGATCATAAAATGAACAGCAATGTGAAAGTCATAGAGAGCGTCTCATTTGAAACCAGACATCAAGAGGTCACTCGGTTTCCTCTCCTGTAAACTAAGGTTTATAATAAGAAATTGAGTTCCTGGGGATGGTATAAGGATTAAATGAGATAACGGATGTAAAAGCCTTAAAATACATGTGTATCACTAAAACTTGATAAATAGGTAATCATGAAATGGGAATATAGAAAACCAAATGAAGTGAAATAAAATAGAAGAAATTTTATGAGGCTCATTCCACATCTCATTTTTCCTCTCACAGTAACTAGAGAACTGGTCTTAGTGTCCTAGACCAGTGGTCAGCAAACTCATTAGTCAGCAAAGCCAAATTTCAACAGTACAACGATTGAAATTTCTTTTGAGAGCCAAATTTTTTAGACTTAAACTTCTTCTAACACCACTTCTTCAAAATAGACTCACCCAGGCCCGTGGTATTTTTGTGGAAGAGCCACACTCAAGGGGCCAAAGAGCCACATGTGTCTCATGAGCTGCAGTTTGCTGACCATGGTTCTAGACTATTCATTAGCTATAGAAAAGAGAATGTGTCAGAAGATGTGTCCCTCTAATTTCAAAGAGTGGTCATGGAAATGCTGGGGTAAGCACTGAACCTGGGAAAGTCCTAAGGAAAAACAAAACCAGCATTTCCTAGGACATTTTGTGTTATAACCCCCCTCTGGATGATTTTGCCCCAAACTCCAGGAAATTATATTACACATTCTGGGTCAATGATATGTTAAAAAATAAAGGAAGAGAGATTAGGCCAGTCTTTGAGTTGAAGAGGGAAGATAAGAAGATCAGGTATCCCTGAGGGCAAGACAGGAAGTGGGGGTTAAGAGATGAGTCAAGATAAGAATGCCAAATGGAAATAACCTGGATGTAAGCCTCCTCAGAAATACTTCAAATGTTGGAAAGGTCACTAGATTTACTGCAGAGCACGGGAGATTGGGGGTCAAATCATTTTATGTGGATATTGGGAGGAAATAGCAGTAATCCCAGCAAATCAGAAGACTTGGAGACATAGCCATGGCATCTGTATTTATTGAGTTATTCAGATTAGGGTGCAGGTACCTCAATCTTTGAAAAGTTTACGAATTTATTTTGCTGTTTCCCATTGTTCTTAACTGAAAAATGACTCACTTTAACATTCTTTGCTCCTTGCTTTCTTTCCTGACAAACCAAGGACATGTACAAAGCCAGAATCTTAGTGGTGCAGCTTCTCTCTGAACCCCACCCCACTCTGGGTCTCAGCATCAGATCTGTGTTAAAGGGAGAGAAAAAAGCAGGGTCACAGAGAGAAGGACGATCACTTACCCGCTTAAGGACAAACTTGTTTACTCTTAAATATGTATTTTTTTCAGAGTCAGCAAAAGCTAGAGGCATCCTGCCTATGGACCTGCATTTGCATTTATAGTATAAATAAGAAAAATGAATTTTAGCTAGAGCATGTCCTTAAAGAGATTATAAATCCACTCTCTTGACTGGCATGTTGGGCAGTACTTGGATTGGTATATGAGGATGTGTGTTGCACTTGAAAGTTAAGGGAAGCGAGAAATTTGGGAAAGGAGCCAGGGGGGGACATATTACCAGGAAAACAATTTAGTCACGGAGAGCCATCTCTGCTATTGAAAAGTGCTTATACCTGCCTAACTGTATAGACATTTACTCCGCAATGAAGCTTGGCTTATGGTGGGTTAATAATTAGATACTCTTTGTGTATAGTTCAAGTGAAGGCCACTAGCTATGACTTCACTTTGGCTGGGGTTTCCCTGTAATCCATTTAGCAAATTAAAGAGATTACTTTGATTGGTGCCATTATCTCCTATTCTCTTGCGGGTGAACCACTTAACCTGTGCTTAATTGAAAGAGATAGAGAGGGTACAGTAACAAATACAATCAAAAGGAAGGGGCAATAGGATCTGTAGGCCAAACAAATGATCGGCACTGGGCTAACAATAGCAGATTAGAGGTGAGATCAATTAATTAGAAGCTATTGTAGGCGTTGGGTGATTGCCAAGGTTTCTAATAGCCTAAGCCATCATGCCAGCTCTGTTTAGGAGGATTTTAATGACTGGGAGTTGATGTGGTTATTTCAATAATTACTTACTTTTATAATTACTTCATTAGAATACTAAATGTATCACTTCAGTGAAGAAGATCTTTATCCACCCCAACACACACACACACACACACACACACACACACACACATATGCCCCACCATATTGGAGGCTACATCTTCCCATAGAAGAGTCTTCTCTTTGGAAGAGATAGTGGTTCGGATATAACAATACTTGTGTTGTGTTAATAATTATATGTCATGTTTCTGTTCTGTAAGGCCTGGGCTAGCCATTTGGAGTACAGAGAAAAATGAGACACCGTGTTTGGAGTGGGTGCAAACACAAAAGCATAATTTCAATGCAATTTGATAAAGGCTAGGACAAAATTGTGCAAAAGGTGTGTGTCAATGGCAGTTAGTAGAGGATAGATCCTTCTAGGTGTTTCCAGCAGAAAGGTATTTGACATAGGGAATTCTTTCTCAGATTTGGATTTTTAAAACCTGACTGACTCAGCTTCTCCTTCCTCTCTTGCCTTGTCCTGCTTCAACCGCATTGGACGAATGTTCCTTCAATTCCCCAGTCACACTCCCTGACTGTTCCCTTTGTTTGGAATGTTCTTCCCTCAGAGACGATGGCCAACTCCCCGCTTCCTTCAAACCTTTCCTCAAATGTCTCCTTTTCAGCAAGGGTTACCCCAGCTGCCTTCTTTAAAATTTCTCACTTTCACTTTCAGTACTTAGGATTCCTCTTATGCCATTTTGTTGTTTTGTTTTTCACAACACTTAATTTTTAAAATACAAAATATTTATGAAATATGTTTATTCCTCCATACATAGTAGAATGCAAGTTCTACAGACAGGTTCTGTGTCTCTTATTTAGCGATGAGCCCAAGGGCCCAAATCCATGCTTGGAGTATAGATGGTGTTAGATAAATATTTGTGGAAAGAATTAGTTGTTTATAGCATCTGGAAGAGCTGGTAGAGAGGAAGCCAGGATGCTGCCACTAGAATAATGGATTCAAAGTCACAGCATCAGGAAGCTGTGCCCATGTCCTGCCAGTGCACCACTAGGACAGCTTGCCGCTGCAGCCACTCATGTGTTTAGGGCCTTCCTCATCGATCTTGATGGCCACAGGACAATGGCTTCTGCTCCACTTCCCCTTCCGAACCTCAAGGAAGACAAGCTAACAAACACAGTATTTATGTTTTCAACTTGTAGAAAGAGAATGAGGTACATTGAGGTCTGAAGAAGTCAATCCCACCATTTGCATAGGACCTTATGGGCATGTGAAGGAGGGCTACTGACCCCCCCCCCCCCTTTTGGATGGGCAAGCTGAGGCTCAGGATTTCATAACGTTGCCCAAGTCAAGTCTCGCAACAAGTCATTCACTGAGTCAGGCTGACCCTCCGGTCTTTGCATTCACTGTGTTTCACTCTACATCATCTCTTTTGGCTTCTCAGAGCATAATAAGGCCACAATCAAGAGTATGTATCCCCAGAAAAGCTTTGCCCTCTGCTAGAATTATGCCAGTGACCCCTAACCTTTGCCAATGTGGACCAGACCAGAAAGCAAAGCTGGGCTAGTGGAAACCAATCTGAACCTTGAGCATAGCAACTGGGAGCGTGATCTTTTCCATGGCAGCTTCCTTGCTGTTACACCCAGTCTTCTCAGGTCAAAGAACATTCAATGACCTCCCTCTCTATTTTGGGCCTGACCCCAAGTAGCAACGCTTCGGTTCCTCTGTACCTCAGCCTCGGTGTCACATCAGTCTGACAGGAGGCCACATAATTGCTGAAATTAACGCATAATACCTGACACCTCTGAGATGTCTCCCAGAGTCTGTGAATATTTATTTAATGGAAATGGAGAGAGAGTGACCTTGCTGGGTCAAACTGACTGTTTCTCTCTCTGACACACCTTGTGAAGAAACAGAAATTTTAGCTGTGAATCAATAAGGTCCTCTGCTGTGGGGCTGCTGTGCTGAGCAGGATTATTCCATTATTAAGAGAATTCCAAGCATTTCTGAAGGGCCCTCTTGTGGATGGCACTGGCTTAAGGCCCAATGAAACAGGATTAGGGGTAGAGTCTCTAAGAAATTCCACCCTGGACATTTGTACGAGTGGAGCATGCAGCCTTCTAAAATGACTCCCAGTAATCCCCACCTTTTTGTGTGCAAAGTGGACCTACTGACTTTCTAATAAAGAGCTATGGCAAAAGTGATGGGGTTATTTCCAAGATTAGGTCATAAAAGACTGACTTCTGTCCTGCTGATGCTTCTCTCTCTCTCTCTCTCTCTCTGTCTCTCTCATTTCCTTCTCCCTTTATTATTATGTTTGCTTTGATGAAAGGTACACGTGGCAATTAGACTTCAGCCAGTATCCATTGTGCAACTAAGGCTCTCAGTCTAAAACTCCTGAAGAACTGAATCCTGCAAAGATACACATGAACTTGAAAGTTGATCCTTTCCTGATCAGGCCTTAAGATGACTACAACCCAAAAAACACCTTTGTTGCAGCCAGTAAGAACCCCTAGCTAAGCCATGCCCAGATTGCTGATTAAAAGACATGAAGAGATCATAAATGTTAAGCCACTAAGCTATGAGAAACTCTTTATTCAGCAATAGTAAATATAATGAGGGAGGCAGCATTCTAATATGTGGGTACTCAGTGCTTCATAAATTCCTATAAGATGAAAACTAGAAGAGGGTCTCAAGATACTTAGTAAAACCATTTGGATGTGCATTCAGGAATATTAATATTCAGAATTAATAAATCAAAATATTGACTCATGTTTGAATAGTAGTTACATTTACCAAGTGTCATGAGAGTAACTCTATGAGATAAGTGCCCCAATATTTGTTCATAATGTTTATTCACTTATTTACTCATTGATTCACCTGTGCATCTCCAGGTAATATGGAACCTTTATGGAGCTTATAGTTTTACAGGTGGGAGTAGCATTGCCTCAATGATCACAGTGAATACATAATTAAAACCTGTGATGAATTTTACAAAGTATATGAATAGCCTTCGAGTTTGTTTCTATATGTTAGGGAGAACCTCTGTCGCCTGGGCTTGGTGGAATGGCCTTAAGTAGTAGGGTGTCCTATAGGGCCCAGTGGCACAGCCTCCCCATTCACCTGAACTAGGCACTCCAGGTACACCCTCCTGTTTGTTGTAGCTGAACCTTCATTGCTGTTGGTGTGTTAGTGCAAGAGATTTACCTCTAGGCCATTTAGCCTCAAGGACTGACTGCAACCACTATGGAGGACCAGCTTTGTAGGAGCCCACCTCTTAAAGTAGAACTTACTTCAGGGGGACTCTGGTGCCCACTGAGTCTGCCCCATAAGTGTTTTTGCTTGTGGGGGTGGTTGGGTGGTGCTTCAATGTGATCTGAAGCTGTCTACCAAGTGTGCTAGCTCCTGGGCCTCCCAGGAGGTACAGGCCTGGCCAAGGTCAGCCATTGTCTGTGTTCTGTCTGGGCCATCTGGCATGAGCTGCAAAGCAATCTGCAGATGGCTGCTACTTGTGCTGGGTTTAGAGGTACCCAGAAGAGGCTACTCTGTGAACCAAGCTGGCTGCTGCTAGTGCTGGGCCTGGAACCACCTAGCGAGAGGTGTGGCACTCTAAGGATAGATCCTGCTTGTTTGAAAGATTTTAGGGAAGTCTGAAGCAGGAACCAAGACAAGCTGTTTATATGGAAAAGCCACTGGAAAATAGCTTGAGTGGGACCTCATGTTGGGTGGGACAAGGTCTCAGGGAATCATAAGGACTGGGTAAACAGTGATAGCCAGGTTGATGGAGACTCAGAGATGACACAGCCTGCTGGCTCTGTTGGGGAAAGGACCAGAAAAGAAACAGTGGCCTCTGCCAGCACTTCTGTCTAGGAGAAAACTACCCTTTCAGCTCTTACCCTGATGCCATACAATTCAGCTTCTCCCCATATGTCCTTGGTGCCTTCCAGCTCCTGCCACAGCACTGGAGCTCAGAGTGCATAAGTCCAAGTAAGCCCATGTGCAGGCCCTTTAAGAACAATGCCTGGGATTTCAGCAGCCCTTCATTTGACTTGGCCATAATCCCCGCTGTGGTGTGTTTTTATTTTGTTTTGTTTGTTTGTTTTCTTTCATTTTCAAATTATAAGAGAAAGTTTATTTTAAAAGTTACAGAAGTAATAGAAGTGAGCCAGCTGGGCTGTGTAGGCTCAGAAAGTAAAAGAAGGGCCCTTTAAGCTTAGGAGATGGGAAGGCAAAGGTAATATGCTTGGAGGGAAGAAGAGGATGGGAAAGAAGCAGGTGTGTTCCCACTGAGTTTTACAGCCAGAAGTTGGGGGGACTTCTCTTCCTGTCACTGGAATCCTAGGTTGAGGGGCCTGGTGCAGGGCTAGAACTCCTCCCTCCTGGGGTGAGTACCTCTACAGCTGACATATCTCTCCCAATTTTTATCTGCAGCATGTGGGTGTGGGACCAGCCCATTCTGTGTCTCTGCCCCTCCTACCAGTCTCGATGTGGCTTTTTCTTTATATCCTTAGTGATAGGACTTCAGTTCACATAGACTTCAGGTGGTTATGAATGATGGTTATTCTGGTGTTTAGTTTTAATTCTGATGTGGTTGTGGGAGTGTAGGAATACTGCATTTACCTACACCACCATCTTGACCAGAAGCCCTTAATTATTTTTCTCTCCAATTTCTTTTTGTTCCCCCAAATTGGCTTAACCTTTGCCCATGTGTAGCTGGCCATTTGAACATTTTAATAATACCTAATAACTGACAGCGTCCTTTCTCATGTTCACAATAGCACTACAAGGTTAATATTTTTATATTTCACAGAGGAGCAAACCAAGACTCAAAGAGGTTAGTCCCCTACAGTAAGTGGCACCTGTGCTAATTCTCTTTTAATACTTCTCTTTAAATACACCTATGTTGGTCCATAAATATATTTATTTTACCAGAAACTTTATATATCATGGCCATAAATGAAAATATCCCTATCACTTATGAGACTAGAAATATGGTCAAGATTCATTGCAACTGTAAAAATGTTCTCTGGACTATAACTAGATGCAATTCAAAAAGCAATGTGTTTGTCAGTGTGATTCAGTTTTGTCATTTGTGTTTGTATACCACATAAATTAATTCAAATCCTATCAGTGATGCAGGTTTTGCATCTTGTAGGGGGGGGATGCATTGATGAAATTCCCTTTAGCCTGAACAAAGTTAACCATCCCTGGTGCTCTTGTATAGATTCTGGTGTTCTCTTCTGTCTACAGACAATGATTATACCACTCTTTCTCCATTTCTGACTTGGCGTTGTTTTTCCCATGTACTCTTTATTTCAAGCCACATTTTCCCCTCCTATGTTTCTACTTATAAGAAAAAGAAAGAAGCTAAATTTTTGGAATAAGCAATTTCCCTACAGAGAGTCCCAAGGCTGCACTCATATCAAAGCTAAATAACCTCTCATTCTAAGGGATGTTGGTCCCGCCGGCCAGAACTGAGGTCATTAGCAGGGCAGAAGGAGGAAGTGTGGATAGTAAATGCTTCCATCCATCCTGGTCCACACACAGATAGACACCCTCAGCCTCCTTAGTATTGGGCCAGCACACTTCCCCAGCATTAAGAATCACCTCGAAAATTCCAACCCCTCCTGTATGATTTGAAAAATTTTAAAGAACTTCCCCTTTGTCAACTGATGAAATGCATGGCAAAACCTTTTGTAAATTGCAAAATATTCTTTGTAAATATAATATCTTATGTAGTTCATATTTTTTGTTATTTCGCTTATTTGAAAAATCAAATCCAGGAAGGATGCAAATAGACATCTTGAGAAATAATTGTAGCTTGTGATAGAAACATTTGTCTTCCATTCATTGTTAGCCATACTCATTAGAGTCTGATAAAAGCAGATGTGCATGTAGGGTTACAAATGGAGACATTCACAAAGCAGGGAGAGGAAAGAAATTTTTCACCATTAACTTTTTTAAAATAAAATGTATGCTTAATAAAAATTGAACATTTTGTGCATTCATACAGTTAAAAATATTACATTTACTATGAAGAGCAAGTGGCCACAATGGCAACACATTGTCAAAGAAATTTAAACTGCAAATACTATAAAGCATTTACAGGAAATTGTCCACCATGGTTTACAGGCAATACTGCATTTAGCAATCAATTTCATTTGTGCTGTAGTCCAGGCTTGGAGAGGAAGGAGGGAAATGGCTAAGATGCCCTGGAATACAAAGAATAAATAAACACGGAGCCACAAAATAAATTATGTAAGAGATATTTTGGAACTGACTTCAAAAGCAGACTGTAAAGCAGTTGATCACTTCTTCCCCTCTTAATCATGCCAGGCTGGTTGTGGGAGTCATTGCAAGACTTGGAGCTAATTGAGGCAGAGAGAATACAGACAATGTGCTATTTTCTTTGGTCCAAATCTTTGGTGCAGAAGAGTCTTAGTGTTTTTGCTGCCCCTTGAAATCAAATACCAGCTGTGTGTTCATTCAACTAACCCATGAGCACAGGACAGGATCCGGGCCAATTTGCATGTATGAGGGACTCTACCCCAGGTGGTATCCATTTGGTGAATGATTACCTGGCCACAGACTGTGTTTCTCCACTGGAAATGCTTCCATTCTTGATCACCAGCAGAACTCTTTACAATAGAAACAATGAAAAAGAAGAGCCAAGCAAAATCATCCCAGAGCTGCCATCTTCCAAGAGAATGCATCATTCTTTGGAACCATCCTCCTCTCTTCCTTTATTCCTCATCTCTTAATGAATGAAATTTCTGTTTTTAACTCACCCTGAAGAAACTGGACACAATGATATTTCCCCCACCTGTCCCCTTTTCCATAACCCTCCTTTATGTGCAAGTTCCCATCCATTAGCCATTTTCCAATAATTCAAGGACCAGAACCCTCCATTATTCTTCACCCTTATTCTTTCACCTGTATTTGGGGGCCTTCAATTTTGGCATAATAATCCCTTGAGCCAAAGATGATGTTAAGTCACTTATACAGTTGCACCATTGAGGCAAGGCTTTATGGTGTCAAGGTGCACCCCATCACCTGGAGCAGCCAAGAAGCCTTTTTCAGATGTGCAACGTGGAAGGTTAGAGCTCAGATTGAACCAAAGGAAGTTGAATTCAAATATCAGCTCTGTCTCCCATATGCTGTGGTGCCCTGAGCAGGTCCCCTAGTGTGTCTGACCCTATTTCCTCCTTTGCCAAAATGATAAATCAGACATATCTCTTAAGGATGCTGTGAGGTTGACAAGAGAAACGTGTGTAAAACACTGAGCTTGATAGTGGACACTTAGCCAATGCACCATGAAAATAGCTCTATGGACCACATGCTATCAAATAGACAGAGTATCCATATTCCCCATTACTACCAACCATCTCTCAAGCACAAGTTACTTTTCCAAAGACCCAGGCTTGTCCACAGATATCTTTATTGTGTGTTGTGTATAAAGTCTGACAAAAACTTAACTGTAGGGAGGTTTAGATCAACAGAATGGCATGTGATCATTTACTAAACTTTGACAAAAAAAAAAAAAAAAAAAAAAAAAAACAAAAAAAAAAAAAAAGATTCTGCTCTCCATAACTCCCAACCACTTGAGATAATTTCACTTGACTTCATTAAGCTTGAAGAATTGCACTTTCCCTTCACCCCTTTCTTCCTCATACTTACTTAGCCTTTACAACTCAAAAGATAATTGCTCTATTAACAAATGTTTATAGCATAATAAAAGAGTGGGAGGAAGGGAAAAGATTTTTTTTTTCTGTCTGGGCCATTCCCTTCAGTTTCTTGGAAGTACTAGAGAGAAATGGAATAAGCCATAAATTATTTTTGGAATTAAACCAAAAGGTTCATTTTTCAGCCACTAGCAAACAGTTCTTAGCCAAAAGACTCCAAGACCTTGTGGGGAATGAGGCTACCAGGAATTCCTAGTGGCTGAATGGATGTCACCACAACTCAAAGTGTGAAGAAATCCTGGCTTTACTGGAAATTGGGAAAAGGCTCTGGCAGGTACTGGTAGGAGCTGTGGAAACTCCCCTTTGGAGCTTGGAGTTGGAGATTTAGAAAAGCCTTCTGGAGAACTTTTTCTTCTTTGGGCTGATGTAGTGTTGCCCTATTTCAATAGAAATCTCTCATAACTATGTGTTATGGACTGACTTGTATTTCCCTAGAACTCATCTATTGAATTCCTATCCCCCAGGACCTGAGAAAGTGACTGTATAAAGAGATAATTAAGGTTAAATAAAATCATTAGAATGGGTCCTGATCCATTGTAACTGGTATCCTGGTGAGAAGAGATTAAGACATACATACACAGAACAGGCCATGTGAAGACACTCAAAGAAGGGAGAGGTCTTTGAAGAACTAATCCTACCAATACTTGATCTCTGACTTCTAGCTGCCCGACTCTATTTAAGCCATCCCATCAATGGTGTTTTGTTTTGGCAGCCCAGGCAAATGGATACACACTGTGTGGTAAGGGACTCCCACAACACATTCAAGAGGCTTTGGAAGGAGCACCCCTGACTCTAGGAAGCTCCGACAGGGTGCATGGTAACAAGGTTCAGGAGTCAGGAGTGACCCTACTCACGCATTTCACCTCCTTGAAGAGACTGTGCTTTATTGGTTGATAACCCGCCTCTGGCTTTCTTGACCTCTTTCTAGGACATTGTTCCCTTTCTAAGGGCCTTTGACAGTGAAGAATGCACTCAGCTTTCTGCTCACTCCTCTGCTTCTTCCCTTTACCTTCCCCCTGCCCCCTCTCCCCCAGAGCATCAGCTTTGGTTTGTGTTTGACCTGGTGGTAATGTTTTCTTTGAGAATTATATGTAAAATTACCCCATCATCAATGTCTAAGCCCTCTCTTCACCTCTGACCCTGGAATTCTGTATGGCTTGCTCAAGAGGTAGGGAGGGGGATGTGGCAAATGTTAAAGGGAGAGATTCTGATAAACCACAGATCACCTGTGTCACCTTGGGCACATTCCCTCCTTTTCTGTAAGATCTCATTTTTAACTTCTGAAAAATAGAGGGTCTGGGCAAAATTGTCTTTAAGATCCCTCCAGCGCTAACATGCCAGGATTATAACCCATCCACTCAACAAAAAATATGGACACATACATCTCTCCCCTCGGGTCATGGAGGCATGGCCCCATGCTCGAAGATCACTTTGATTTCAAACGCTCTGTAGTCTGTAAAATTATTTAAGCAAAAGGCTGCACTTTGCCAAAACCAGTCATTAATGGTCCCAAATTGAACAATTAATTTTTCTTTGTACTCTTGTTTGTAAGGACTGTAAAAAAAAAACTGCTTGCCCTTAGTCTTGGATATAATAAGTCATCATTTAAGAGAGATGTGTGAAAATGCTTGAGCCAGATGTTTGATTTTTTTTTTTTTAACACACACACAGCTTGTTTGCACACCACCTTTTGCATTTTGGCCTCTGAGGATAACTAAGAAAAACCTCTGAGATTGTTAGAGGAGAGCTTCACCTGCCAGTCTGGGCTGCGGGATCTCTATAGCAACCAAACATAAATCAAGGAAATGGCCCCTTTTGTAAGTTGGTTAATAGGCACAACATGCTTCTTTAGAAAATCCAACCATTCTTTCAATAGACTTTGATTGAAAGTCAGCCTTTTCTTCAGACACATTCACATTCACATCTAGTAGCAGCTTGTATGGCTGTCCACGGGCTAATTTATTACCCTTTAAAGATCTGGCAAAGAAAAAATGGCTCTCAGAACAATGTTTACATTCAGAGGCATAAGCACAGAGCCACAAAAGAGCATCCTTTTGTTCAGAACTTGGAATATTAATCTTTAACTTGGGACTTTAACTCCCTCCCTCCCCCCAACCACTATATTTTCTGGGGTTCGATAGAACCTCTCCTCAATAAAATTTTTACCGATTTCATAGGACTTTGTTTTTAATATGTGAGAAGTGGGGGGAAGCCTTCCTCCCATTGTTTTGCCAATCCAGAGATGAATTGTTCCTCGGCCTCCCTGCCCTTTGCTAGTCTGTTGCAGGGATTGCTGCTGAGGGAGGTTGGCTCTCTGGTCCCCAAGAGGAGAATTGAGCTAATTGACAGAAAGACAAGGGATGCTCCTCACTCCTCTTAGGAAGCAAGAGAAGGGCCATCAGATGGTGTGTAGGCCCCCTCACACCCCACACCCCCATCCCACCACAATGTAATTTGGGGAATGGATCCAAGAAATGCCCTCTGCGGGGCCAGTCCTCCCCATGTCCTAGAGAATAAACAGAGTGGGACATACACTGAGGGCTTCCTTTCATGTGAGCAGGGTCACAGCGCTAAGTAAGTGGTGTGCTTTCTCTCAAGGGGGGTAGGGGGGAGGGGGGGAGGGGGGAGCCAGAGGCTGGGCCCTATCTTTTCTGAGGCAGAGGGAGGAGAGGGGGAGAAAGCCTACAGACACAAACCTTTGTAGTTTTTTTCTAAAGCAGATGATGAGATGAAAAAGTCCTTCTAAAACAAGAGGGAGCTTGCCTTGCTCTGTGTAGCTTCATATCTCAGACACAGTTGGGCTAGGAAAGATTTATATTAATACCTCCCTCTTTAGCGCTCTTAAATCCTCAGAAATCAGCCCTCAGAAATCAGACTCTTCGGGAGCTCCCTTCCCTTTGATATGGTCAGCTGTCCCCACTGGCAAGGGGAAGAGGCCTGGTTTCAAAGTGTACATGTGTGAGCATGCCCTCTATTTTCGTCGTAGCCTGCGTTATCAGAGAAAGTTGTCTCGTGCTGTTCAGGGCGGATCACTCAGAAATGGCTTTGGCCTTCTTAGCCCTAGCCTGGAGAGACTTTTGGGGTCTGTGAAAGAGTCCCCCCAAAATGTAAGCAATAAGTAATGTGTTAGAGATCCCCTCAAGAGCAGAAAACAATCCTCAGTAAAGGAGATTGGGTTTTGTTTTCTGTGGCCAAGGCCATGTGGAACCTAAAGGGTGTGCTAGTGACTTACTGCCTGACTGTGTGGCCACACTACCAGGTCACTCACTTTGCACGTAATTTTCCACCACATGCCTGTATCCATGTTCCGACGTATGGGGCACCAGTCAAAACTGTGGGCAAAGGCACTGAATTGTCAACATTCAAATCCCAGCTCTGACACTTATTGATTCAGTCACTTCCAGAAGGTGACTTCACCTCCCTGTGCTCAGATTCCTCATTTGTAAGATAAAGTTTTAATAGAATCTACCTAAGAGCGCTGCTAAGAGAATTCATTGTGTTATAATAGACCACGTAGCCTGGCCCATCAGAAGCCCTCAACTTAGGATGGTCAGTTCCTATGAATAATATTGTTAAGGTTTTTGTTATAGTTGATGCTGTTGTATTGTTAATATTGTTCCCTACAGGAAGAATGCACATGACATTGCAACACACAGCACAACATTGTCCAAGTCCGGGTGACATTTTTCAAAACACTGGACAAAAACACAAAGTAATTTTCCAAGGCTGGGGTTACTCATTAAAAAAAAAACACAAAAAACCCAGAGATAGGAATCAGCTGTGTCTATGGCAATAACTCATCCAGTTTGCCTAAAACCCTCATGTCTTGGTATCTCCATCCCTTCCAACAATCCTATGTGATGGAAATACTTCAGGCTCAGGAGTGCTGGCTCCGTGTGTTCGTGTGTGTGTCCATATTTCCTGCCTCCTGTCTGTTCTCTGCCACCCAAATGAAGAACCGGTTCTCCCCACCTACCCTTGCTTTCACAGGGCCACCATCTCCTCGCATTTTTACAATTTAAGTAGAGAACACTGGGGCCCAATTTTGCACGTGGTCGCCAGGAGTAGCTCCTCAGGACCCAGTCACCCTCACCCTACCCTTTTGTTTGAAGGGCTTTGTTCCTTTCAATAAGCCTCCTCAGCTTCAGCCCAAGTATCAAGCAGACAATGACTTCAGAGGAAGGAAGAAGAGACGTTCACTAAAGGAGTCCCCAAGGAAAATGCAGCCTGTTTCCCAGGAAAGGACCCCACATCTATAAGAATGTTGTGAACAAATCAGAACTTGCAGAAAAGATCAAAAGAATTTAAAAACTGAAGAAGACTAAGATTTTTTTTTTAAAGAAAATATATTGTGGTTATTTTTTCGTTAAGAATTAAGTTTTAAACATTGGGTACTCACTGACTAGCAGCCTGTTCTAACTGGAAAGGTTTAGCTCTTAAAGAAAAACCATTTGAACCCCAGGAACTTCAGTACTTACTATGTGGCCTTAGACAAGTACTGGCCTTGAATTCATCCCAGCTGTCCATCAGTCGACATTTAGAAAGGAAAAATAAACACCATTTCAGCTTTTTCTAACAGAAGGAATTTAATATTGGAAATTGGTTGATGGAAGAGCTGAGAAAAGAACTTTGGATGTTGGGAAAACCCAGATGTTAGCTTCAACCGGAAGCTGCTCCCACCCCTGAGGCTGAAGGGATAGTAGGAAGAGCTGATGCTACCGTGTTTCCCCAGAAATAAAACATCCTCCGAAAATAAGACCTACTTACAGGTTTCCTTCTGAGTGAAATATAAGGCATCCCCCTGAAAATAAGGCCCCCTAGGCTAAACATGAGAGATTTGGTCCACTGATTCTGAAAGAAATGGAGTCATAAGAAATTCACCAGGAAATTCAGGAATTGGATTGTTATGATGATGTTCCAGAAGATGATGACATGATTCTCATTGAATAAATTAGAAAATTCTTGATACTGTAGGATTCACAGTTTGTCTGGTTTGTGTTGACAACTACCATACTACCGTACCGTATACAGGTAATAAATTTCCTTTATTTTCATTTAACAATAAATGTGTACCGTATTCTTCTTCATGGAAAAATAAGAACTAGCGCATCTTTGGGAGCAAAAATTAATATAAGACACTGTCTTATTTTCAGGGAAACAGGGTACCAGAGCCTAAGAGCTGGGCAGATGGTGGGTGCTAGAATCCCAGAGGAGATCCAGTTACATAAGGGAAACCACATAAGGCAGAAGGAGGAGGAAGTGATGCCCTGGTTTCTTGTCACTTCTGTCCCCTATTAGTGGGAATTTCTTGGAAACCATTTGACAATGTCTTATTTTTTCCCCCCAGTCTCTCTGCCTCCTGCTCCTGGATAAGTCAAAGGAAAAATCCCAAGCATTGCTGATTTGCTCTCAGATCCATTCCCTGCCTTTCCTTTTCAGCTCCTTATCACAGGATTCCACGACATACAAGTAGATAACAGTGGCTGGTTAACCTTTGATCAGTCCTCTACCCTAGCCTCATGGGGTACTAAAAACTATTTCCATGTGTTTTCTGTAAAGATAGTTTTAATCTGTTCATTTTCCCAAAAGGACCATATTTAACCCTAAGTGATAGACTTATATGTTACCATTTACCATGTAACTCTCTTATGCTAGAGAAGCAACATGGTGTACTGGTTAAGAACAAGATTGCCTAATTAAGCATTTGGGTTCAAATCTTGGCTTTTTACACTGTGTGATGTTGAGCAATTTAACTTCTCTGTTCCTCAGCTTCCTTGTCTGTAATGTGGGATTAAGAGTAGTCCCAAACTTGCCAAAACCGGTTTGGCTCAGTGGTAGAGCGTCGGTCTAGTTCAATTCTAGTCAAGGGCATGTACCTTGAAAGGTCCCGGGTTCGATTCTAGTCAAGGGCATGTACCTTGGTTGCAGGCACATCCACGGTAGGGGGTGTGCAAGAGGCAGCTGGTCAATGTTTCTCTCTCGTTAACGTTTCTAGCTCTCTATCTCTCTCCCTTCCTCTCTGTAAAAAAATCAATGAAATAATATATTATATTTTTAAAAAGAATTTGTTAAATAAATAAATAAATAAAAAGGCTACATTACTAAAAAAAAAAAAAGAGAGAGAGAGAGAGAGAGAGAGAGAGAGAGAAGAAGAATAGTACCAAACTCATGCATTTTGCATTTTTTAAATGTGCCTCATGGTGAGAGTTGAGTCCTAAGTATTAACTCAACATTTGTTCAGGTTCCACCTGAAGTTTGGACATGTCAGTGTCCTGCTTTAAGTGCTGAGATAGAATGATGAAATGGGATTGTTTTTGCCTCAAATTTGACTAAGGTACAAGAATTCTAGGAATCAGATACCAGCCTAAGTGTGAAGCAGACACCAAACAGGAAGGGACGTGTTGAGAACAAGCTCCATGACCCTTCAACACTGTCACCACCAGCAGCCACAGGAAAATTGAGAAGTAACAGGGAAGACAACGCGATTATGTGGAGGATTCAGAAAAGGGGGAGCTTCATCTCACACACTAAAGGTGTTTCTCAAAAGGTTGTCTTGTTAACTAACTAGGTTAATGTCCATGGATTTCTGTAGCAGGGACCTAGGGTCCAGTGGAGTGGATTGTCCAAGAAAAATACATTCAAGGATGCAAAATCCAACATAATATAACAACCTCTAGGGATAGTCAGACACCAAGAGAGGAAAACCTGGAAAGAAGACATTTAGTAAAGGATCAGAAGACGAACATATCATTAAATTTTTCCAAAAGAAAAAAACAACTATATTCTCTCATTCACAGTAGAAAAATCTGAAGAGGTTGACAGCATGGAGTATTCCAAAAAGACTCTGTGTCTCAAAGAAGCTGAGAATCAGAATTTTTCTGGAAGCTACTGCTTAAAGGAGCATTGAGATAGCCAGGTGATTGGACTAGGAGGGTAAATTTACCTTTTTGTAGCTTGAGGACTTCAGGCAGATTATGTCCCTGTGTCTGTTGCATCACCTATAAAATGTTGATGCATTGTATCTATCTGGTGACACTGATGTGAAGTTAAAATGAGTTTGTATAGGAAAGTGTTATACCAGAGTATCTGGCAGGCAGTAAACTTCAAAATTCTTAGTTCACTTATTTTAATTATGTGGTGGTAAAGGTCTGGTAAATTATTAGAGGATGAGTAGGATGAGAATGATCTTTATCACTGGGGAAGAAAGCACTCATTCAACCTGGGAGGTTCTTATTATTCCCTATCCAAATGGTTTTCCTGTTTAATTCAATGGTTCTCAGGGACCCATGAACTGGTCTGTGTCATTATTGCTGGTTATAATTTGGAAGTCCTATTCCTCTTGCTTCCTTGCCTGAATCTGTAATACATTTAAGTGAAGCAGACATCTGATTAGTATGTCACCCCAGCAGTGCTTTACTTCCCAGTCCTTCTGGAGAAGACATTTTAGAGAAGCAAGGAGACGTTTCTTCCAATATCATGGGAGGTTTTTGAGACTCATGGACCAAGTTGGTTCCTGGAGACTTTGAGTTTTGTATAGAGCTCTCATTTCCCACATATCTGTGAACTAGAGAAAAGTTAAATAGATAAAGACACAGGCCCTTCAGCTGACTTCTGTGGATTTGTAAGAGTTCTACAGACACTGACCTTAGGATATCCACACTCCTCTGTGATGGGATACAAAATGGTCTGAATCTATGTAAGTGTACATCTTTCTGAACAGAGCATTCATTGCTTTCTTCATATTCTCAATTAGTTAAAAATGGCTTAGGACAGTAGACGGCAAACTCATTAGTCAACAGAGCCAAATATCAACAGTACAATGATTGAAATTTCTTTTAAGAGCCAAACTTTTTAGACTTAAACTTCTTCTAACTCCATTTCTTCAAAATATACTCACCCAGGCCATGGTATTTTGTGGATGAGCCACACTCAAGGGGCCAAAGAGCCGCAGTTTGCCAACCATGGGCTTAGGACAATGAAGGGGAAGTAAGGTCCAGAATTCCACCTGCAGAATAATCAGACCAAGAACTACAACATAGATCACTGAAGAAAGAAAGGAACTTATAATCAACTCATTTAAACATGCAATCCCCCCCACCCCACCCCTCCGCCCTTTCCCTGACATTACAGTTGAAAAAAACTGAGGCTCCAGAAACTACATTTCCTTTTCCAAACTTACAGTTTACTTTTAATTTTACTTTGGATTTAGATCGGCCAAAGGCTTTCCTGCCTTCTTTACCAAGTTGTAATATAATATGAACTCATAAGAATCAGGATTGGTTTGTTTTCTTGTAATCTGAAACAGCTTTTATCAGAAACCTAATTCACAAGAAGATAATCATGCAGGAAAAAGCAGATCTTTGTGGTGTGTGTGTGTGTGTGTGTGTGTGTGTGTGTGTGTGTGTTTTCTCCTTTCCGATATCAGAACTATGAAGGATTATATTTTCCTTTTGTTTTCTTCTCTATTAAAAGCAAGAGTCAATCCAATATTTCCCCCTCATCCTTCTGTCTAGTCTCACGCATGGGATTAATTAGACAAGACGAATCACTGAAGGAACATTTATCTTTATCCAGGAGATTGTTTTCATAATTTTTTGATGTCATCCTCACATTTCCACTTTTTTAGTGGCTTTTTGTCATGACGGATGGACGCAACTCCTTTGAATGCCTGGTGAGGCAAGCATTCTCTTATGTGTGTGTATGTACATATGAGAAACATTAATTTTTAATTTACTCTGTTTACCTTGAGCAACTGCCAGGGGATGATTCAGATATTCCGCAGAAAGGAGCTTTTCTTTTGTATGATAGGACAAAGGACAGCTAAGCGTGTGTTCTTTCTTCAAAGCAGAGGTTCAGAAGGAGAGGGGGGGAACATAGTCTTTATTTGTGCAGCTTACAAAAGGACCGTTTTGACTATGTAAACACTCATATAATTTTATTAAGAGTTGCTACCAGATCTTTTCATCTAGTATAGGCTTAAAAATCGGGCTTAGATACAGCGATAAAAACCAGCGTGGGCTGTTCCCATGTCCCTTTAACTCAACAACTCATTATGTGTCTGTGTCTCAGGAACATGACTGGCATAGTGGTGAGTTCAGGCTGGTCTCTGATTTCCAGCCCCAGGTGGGACACCAACGTTTGGATGTCCCCAGTTTCATCACCTGGCTTGGTTGGGTTCAGGTGCACCAGGAGTCTGGGTACAGGGGGGCTGCTGGTTCTAAGGAGGAGCAAAACTTCCCATCTTCCCTGGGAGGGTTTGGGAATAAAAACTATAGAATTCCAAAGGCTTTCCAATAAATGCTTATACAACCTCATTCCGAGGGTTAGAGTCCTCTTCAACTCCCCCCAGATTGTCTAAGAAATGTTAGGGGATTACTCAGACAAGAGGACTCTGTTCAGATTCCATAGGTCAGAAGAAAACTGGAGAATCTAAACAAGTCACTATTGTTGCAGCTGGGCAGGGCCTTGCACTGATTGCATTGATGTTCGGGGCACATCTAAGAGGACACTCTTAACAGCATAGATATCAAGGACTGGTGTAGTTATTAAAACAGTTTTCTGGCAGATGGCATTAAGGTGACTTGTTCTAAAAAAATATGTGAGTGTATTGGTTCAGTTTTAGGTAATATGAAAACAATTATTATTAGTACATCTGTTCTTTTTATGATAAATAACAATTAGTGAGAATGAACCAGAGAATGGTGGTTAATTGCTTTTGGCCTCTCCCTTCAGAACAGGCTTCTTAACATAAATTTGGAAGATCAGTCAGCTTTGATAGAAAAAAAAGTAAGTTGTATCTTCATTATCAATTACTCTTAACTGAAATTTAGTATTACAAATGGAAGCAACCAAACACAATAATATTAGCATTATTTATGACTTTTTATATCAGTTAAGTGGTTGCAGTATCTGAAAATATTATTCATGCTCATCACAAAGTTATGCTGATGGTTAAAAGCTACCAGTAATATATTATCCAGTGAGACAATAAAGCAGAACATATTACACATTGAAAAAGTATTTTAACTGTCTTTTCATAAAACTGGTATTCTTTGTAATCCTATGTATTTTATCTCATGAAACTTTATTTTGAAAGGGGCTTCAGAGTTCTCATCAGCTTATTAAAGGGTCTTGGGCACACAAAAATAAACTAAGAGATTTTGATAAAGGTAGTTAAAGACTAGGAAATATTAATTCCTCTGTCTCTCCTTTTTGAGAACCATTTGCCCTCTACCTCTCTCCAGCTGACCGTGGAAAAGTCATCATAATTGTGAGTCCACCTGGACAGTTTGCCTTTAAGTCTAATTGCCATTCAGGATAATTACAGCTACGCATATAATTACATATATATCAAATTGATTTTTAGTTCATTTGATTCTATTTCAACACCAAACTGTTCATTTCAGCAGTCTTTATGGTTTCATAGTTTATGCCTTAGTAAGATATGGTTGGAGAGAAGACATCACAGGAAATCACTTGAGAATCACTGCTCTACATTTAGCCTGTGCTTCCATTATGTCTGCTGCATTGTGTCTGATAAACGCTCTCTTATATGACAAAAAATGACACTGTTTTCTACAAAATATCTTTATATTACAATTTGTTCAGCACAAACCCATGCTTCTCGATGTGGAAAAATTATTAAGATGCTGCAAAATGGGGCCCAACTTCTAGATTGTGCTTTGGCAAACATGTGCCGGAAATGCTGTTTTTTTCGCAGCACGTACAATATTCTCTGGTGCAAAACACAGTCTCTTCAGGGTTCCTCAGCCCACATGGACTCCTATATAGACCATTAGTAAAGATGACCTAGTCTCTGAGCCATTCATTCCAAATTGCTGAAGAAAGAATATGACTGTCCAGGTCTGATGTGCTCCCGAGTCAATGCAGGAGGCCAAGGGGACAAGGTCCCACAGTACAAGAAATCCTGCAGGGCCAAAGCCAGTGTGGCTCAGTGGTAGAGCGTTGGTCTATGGACTGAAAGGGCCCAGGTTCGATTCCAGTAAAGGGCATGTACGTTGGTTACGGGCACATCCCCGGTAGGGGGTGTGCAAGAGGCAGCTGGTCGATGTTTCTCTCTCATCGATGTTTCTGGCTCTCTATCTCTCTCCCTTCCTCCTCTCTGTGAAATATCAATAAAAATATATATTAAGAAAAGAAAGAAAAAGAAAAGAAATCTTGCAGGGTACCCAGCAGGTGGTCAGTCCTCTGAGAATGGAGGGGGTCAAAAAGGCTTAAAAAGGAGGGGCTATAATGGTTGTGCAGGAAAGACAGGACTATATGGATCCCTGCCTATGAAGGGTGACAGTATATCCCTCTGGTGGCCCAGCCTGATTCCATGTCCTTAGCAGGAGGAGCAGGATAGCATTCCTTTCCCTTTGTAGATACATATTCAGGGAATGTAAGGGGCCTTTTACATAAGTGACTCTGCGTTAGGCAATTTTTATGTACACTGTCCCATTTAATCCTCAGGTTCCCCCAGGCAACACCTGCCAATATTTGTCTGATGAAATTTCTATTTTTAAAAACATATATTGGTATCGATTTAGAGAGGAAAGGAGAGAGACAGAGAAATAGAAACACCAATGATGAGAATTATTGATCAGCTGCCTCCTGTATGCCCCACACTGGGGATAGAACCCACAATCTGGGCATATGCCCTGACTGGGAATCAAACTGTGTCCTCCTGGTTCAGAGGTTGATGCTCAACCACTGAACCAGGCTGGTAAGGCAGAATGTTTTGGGGTTTTTTTTTTAATATTTTTTAAAAAATAAATTTTTATTGATTTCATAGAGGAAGGAGAGTGAGAGAGATAGAAACATCAATGATGAGAGAGAATCATTGGTTGGCTGTCTCCTGCGTGCCCCACATTAGGGATCAGGCCCACAACCTAGGCATATGTTCTTGACTAGAATGGAACTTGGGACTCTTCAGTCCAAAGGCTGAGACTCTATCCACTGAGCCAAACCAGTTAGGGCTTTAATATAGTTTTATTGATTTGAAGGAGAAAGGAAAGGAGAGAGAGAAAGAAACATTGATGTGAGAGAGAAACATCAATCCATTGCCTCCCACAAACACCCGACCTGGGATCAAATTGGCAACCTTTTGGTGCATGGGACAACACTCAACCAACTGAGCCACACAGGCCAAGGTTGATGGAATTTCTTTACAGGATTCTAGTCCTCCCCTTTAACGCTGAACTTTTCTGAGAGTCCCAATCTCTAGCACAAGACAATTTCCTGACATCTCCTGTGGGTGTCTAATATATGCCAGCCAGCTTCCCCCGTGTGGGCCATTTTCCTTCTTTTCTGCTTGGTTTCTTAAATGATGGCAGTGGCTGGTGCCTTCGCTGTTTCAGAGGCTGCTGGTGGCTGTTTCTCCACTGTGTGATCTCCATGCAGATGAAAATTGTTCTGGAATTAGACAGTGGTATGGTCGCTCACCTTAGTGAATATACTTACAAGCACTGAATTGTACACGTTAAAAGGGTGAAGTTTATGTTATGTGAATTCTACCTCAACTAAACGACGAGAAGAAAAATGAGTTCTCATTGAAGCGGGCTGATGGAGACCAGACTAGGTCCTGTGAGAATAATTCCTCTTCTGAGAGAGAGAGAGAGAGAGAGAGAGAGAGAGAGAGAGAGAGAGAGAGAGAGAGAGAGAGAGAGAAGGAGGGAGGGGAGGGGAGGGGAGAGGAGAGGAGAGGAGAGGAGAGGAGAGGAGAGGAGAGGAGAGGAGAGGAGAGGAGAGGAGAGGAGAGGAGAGGAGAGGAGGAAAGAGAAATTGCTTTTTCAGTATTTTTCTTTACATCCTCATTTCCCAGGTGTGAAGGGGGCTGGTCTATAATAGATGACCATCTGAATGGCAGGCTCTGTGCTCTCCTTAGAATGAATGACTCTAACCCTTGATGGCCATCTGAATCTAAATGTACTCCCTGATTGCTTTCCCAGGAGGCTCCCTGGCCCTCTCCATGAGCAGCCACATGGCACGCACAGCAGTTCCAGCCCCGAAGCCTAGCAGGACTTTGCGAGGTATCATTACCTCCATTTGCAGATGAGAAAACCGGAGCCCAGAGACTGTGACCTGAGAAGCAAAGAAAACCGACACTGATTATATCCCCACAACTTTGCCGAGCCCCTTTAATCCGATTCGAATGCTTTCATTCACGAACCCCTGTTGACAAACTTGGTCATAGGACTTTCTGTTCGGTGAGCACTGCAGTTAAGCTAGAACATAATATTTGACAACAATAGCAAAGTGAGCCTCAGTTAAGAGTTGTGAGCTAGTCCAAAGAGTAAGTAAAATAAAAGGCTGAAGCTGAATGGATGCCAGCATGAAGACCCCCGTCCCATCTTTCATTTAGCTTTTCCCTCTAATCCCTCGTGATCTTGAGCTGGGCAGACGTGGGCAGGCACCCACCACAAGGTTGAGACCTCATCAAGTAAAGTTATTTCTTTTCTGCATGGCGGTTGGTGTTCATCATCTCTCTTCCCTCGATAACATGGGCTGTTCGGGATGCTCAGGTTTCCTTCTCTGTGAAACTCCGATACAATAACAACTTACCGCAATCACTGGCGGAATTTCAATAGGGCTACTTTTGAACCCCGTAGAGCCACCACCAGCCTGGCAGAATGTTTGCATTTTATTTTACTTTGTTTGGTCTTGTTGTTTTTTTTTTCTCTAAATTGCAGATTACAGAGTCCAGGGTTCAAGGATGCAGTAGGACTGTGGGTGGCCCGCTGATTTAACTAGGCTTGAGAATACTGCCAAGTCATAGCCAGTACAATCCTGAGACTAAGTGGTACCTGGTATGAAAAAAACAAACAAAACAAAACAAAACAAAAAAAAACCCACAGAACAGTTCCCAAGTTCCAGAAAAATAATGCATGCTAGTTCCTCCCAGGCCCATCTCACCTCTACCGTAGGCATATGGAGATGTGGGAGAAGACAGTACTCATTTGACCTCAGTAGTAGAGGTCCATGCACACCATTTCAAGGATCTTAAAAATGAAATATCCTTAAAGCAAAATAAACATGACTCATTCTTAAACTTGACAGCACAGTAGACTCATGTCAAGAGATTTTTGTTGTTATTAATCCTCACCCTAAGATATATTCCACTGATGTTTTTAGAGAGGGTGAAAGGGAGGGGGAGAGACAGAGAGAGAAACATCTGTGTTAAAGAGATACATCTATTGGTTGTCTCCTACGCACACCCTGACCCATGTCCAGGGATCGAGCCTACAACCTAGGTACATGCCTTTGACCAGAATTGAACCCTTAATCCTTCAATCTGTGTGGTGGCACTCTAACTACTGAACCATACTAGCTAGAGCACCCCAAGAGACTTTAACAATCTTCTTTTGAATGGGCCTCATCCCACATCAATTAAATCAGAACCTGTATGGACACTCTTTTATAAAATTCCCCAGGTGATTCCAATGTGCAACCAAGACTATGAACTAATGCTTCAAATTGACATTATTCAAGATTTACATTCCAATATCCAAAGCAAAAAAAAAAAAAAAAAAAAAAAGAGAATAGAAAAAAAAATTGCTCTTGAAAAATCCTTTAAATTGCCCATGAACTGGAGTATAAATGACTTTGCATCTGTAGCTTTGAATGGTTAGTGTAAGTGTAGGTGCTTAATGCACCCAGAAATGCAATGCATACAGTAAATGATACATGAGCAAAATAAAATATAATATAACCAAGCACACATTTTGTTGAATTTAGTTAGTAAAATGCAGAAGATGTGTTCCACTGTCCAAATGTGAAAGTACCGTTCATGTAAATGACTCACGTTTAAATTTTGAATGACCTAATATCAATGTTAATATCTGACTGTTTTTGTAGCATATCTCTGGCAGTATATTGACAACTATCCAGAGGTTTGCAGAATAAGGTGGCCTCTTATCTAATGTACAGATCATGGCTGAGTCTAGAAGCCAGTGTCCAAATGCCCAGCCTATTACTGGGCAGGAGTAAATCTGGCAGATAGTCAAGGCCTTTTAAAACCCTACTCATTTAGCCTGATCTTTATTGCTTCTTAGAGAAGCTGCTCGATTCAGGTCTGCTCGTCTCCTCTTTGCTTGACATTAAATGTTTATTCCATTATTCCACACCTTTGTTCAAGCTTTTCCTTCTGGTGTGAATGTCCTTTACATCCCCGCCTCTTGCCCATAATCTCAAACATACCCACCTCGATGCTCCATCCATCAGAACCCACAGTGCTATGGTATTATCTCCTTAATACCAGTGGTCTGTTTCTTCATCATTCAGCTTGCCTTTCGTCTTCACTCTTGGGACTTTTCCATTGACCTCGATCAATTTCATTTGGTCTGTCTACCCTTGGAAGAGTCTTTGGCTCTATCCTTCCCAATGTCTAATCCTGCCACAAGTCTATGGACTCCATCTTGAGAGTCATCCAGAATCTAACCACTGATTCCCACCTTCACAAGTAAGTCCAAGGCTCCATTTGATCCTACCTGAGTTATTGTAATAATCCCCCTTCCACTCTTGCCCTTAAAGACTGGCTCCACATTATCAGCTAAAGAAATCCTTTAGATTGTAATTCCAATCATGTGACCCTCCCTATTTAGAGCTCTCCAATGGCTGTCATCACCCTTAGGATGAAATATCCAAATCCACCAAGTTCTGCCAAGACACCCTAGCAAGTCAGACTTTCTCACAGTTTTACTATTCACATTAGTAACAATTACTAATAATTACTAGTAATCCACATTAGTAATAATAGCTGGCATTTAATGAGTGTCTACTCCATATGAGGCATTGTTCTAAGCCTTTTGCATGTTTTACATGATTGGAAATTGAGGCAAAAAGAGGTTAGGAGACTTTCACAAAGTACACAGCCAGTAAAGGGTGAACTAGGATTGAAACGTAGTCCACAAGCTTGACCCCCGTCCCACCCTGCCTCTAGGCATGGAATACACTAAACTGTGCTTCAAAGCCATACTGTTAAACCCTCATTTTCATTTCAGAGATTTCCAATAAGGAACCCAGCAATCTATTTGTTGTTTTATGTGTGCAAATGTATCCGTGTGTGACTTTAGCTATTGGAGGCAAGGTTTTAAGGAAGGAAAAATAAAATAAAAAGACTGGAGCCAGAATTAATTAGGGAAGCCCAAGTTGCTCAGACAGCAATGTCCCAGAGCCAAGCTGGAAGCCAAGAAATTTGTTTTAAAAATATGATCTCTCCCAAGCTGAAGATTACGTCAAATATATGGTGATATACCACCCAACAGGCAAGACCACAGTTTGCTTGTTTAAAGGCTGTTTTAGATTGGCTTGGCTGCGGCTCAGAGCTGCACCACAAGCAGTGGGCTGCAGTTCCTGGATGAGGGTTGAAGATTTATCTAGAAAAAAGGAAAGGTGATCCTTCCAGCCCCAACTTTCTGCTTTAGGGAGGACCATCCTGCAAACATCAGGCTTTTCTTGAGCGACAGTGTCCTGAGTGACAGTGTCCATCACACTCTCCCTAGTGAGGAGGAAAAAGTCCCATTTGCGTGTCAGAAAGAGTGTGGGCTTCAACTAGAATTCCCCAAGAAAGAGTCTGCTATCTCCAAGTGGCCTTCGGAGATCCTGGTGGTAGTGCCACTCAAGTGTGAGGAGCAAAAAGCAAGTAAATGATCGGTTGTTGGAAAAGTGACTTGACCTGCCTGGTACCCTCTGTGTCCTGAGTGTCCCACCTCTTTCTGTTGACTCTGAACTTAAGTGACACTTAGGGGGTCCAACTGGAGCCTTGTAAATATTTGGGAGGAAGATTTTTTAAAAAATATATTTTATTGATTTTTTTTTTTTTACAGAAAGGAAGGGAGAGGCATAGAGCACTAGAAACATTGATGAGAGAGATTCATCGACCAGCTGCTTCCTGCACACCCCCTACTGGGGATGTGCTTGCAACCAATATACATGCCCTTGACTGGAATCGAACCTGGGACCTTTCAGTCCACAGACTGACACTCTATCCATTGAGCCAAACCGGTTTCGGCTGGAAAGAATACTTTTGAGGACTTATCTTGGCCCCTGCTCAACTCTACTGTAAACAGTTGTTATATGAAACAATTCAGAGCATGGGAAGAACAAGCCAATCACACACCAAGAGGTCCAGCACCCCCTTTCTGATGAAGGGGAGTGAGAAAGCATTGGGTTTCATTGATTGGGTCTCCACGGCAGTCTGGCTGCCCCCCAGGAAGGCCCGGTATTCCTGTCCTCTCCGTGAACCTGCCTGAAAGGGATCCAGGAGTTATTGGGTAATCAGGACTTGTCAGCACCTCGGTTATGCAGGATGGTTCAATCCGATAATGTGAATGGAACCTGTAATAGTGCTGATGAAAAGCGCTCCAGTTTCAAAAGGGCCTTGAATGATTTTTTGTTCATTTTCTGTTTACATGTAATGCGTTATTGATGTCATTACCTTATAATACAGCGGCTTGTTTCATAGAAAAACCAGGAATTATTCATTCTTGAAAAAAAACAAAGAAAGAAAGAAAGACTTCGAAGGTAAAGAAAGAAGGAAAGAAAGAAACCCTGTTACGTGAGGAAAATTGCATTCGAATGCGGCAACTGAAACATATTGATTTTCTGGCACCAGACTTTTTAGATTAAAAATGCCAATACTGAATCCTTTCATGACCTATAGTTCATATGAAGTTCGCATGTCATTTACTATTATTCTGAAGGAAGAGAAAAAAAGCTGAATTTGTAATGAAAACATAGTTGGAAGGAATGTCTACCCATTTCTACAATTTGCATGCCATTAGAATAAGGCCTGATGATGAGCTAACCATGCTAGCTTGAACATTTTCCTTCATTTAAGTCAAAGCCATTCATCTGTTTTAATTGTCCACTTGTCTTGGCTTCATCCTTGGTGAGAGGCATGGATGTGCACACTTTGGTTGTCCTGGCCTGTTGAGGTTGGCTTGTGTAAGCTCACCATGCTAAGGCACATTCCTTCACATTCCACTGGGCTTAGAGACCTACATCTGGTTCCACTGCATCCAGAAACCATTGATGGTACCCATTAGTTCTTCCAAGTTAGTGAGGAACTGTAATATAGGTACGTATGTGCCTGGCCTAGTCCTGACTTTATTACATATTATTGCCAATCTCTAAAGTCCCTGGGCCAACATATGAGTGCCCCTATGGTTTTTGTTTTCTTACAATGTGCCCTGAGCCAGGTTTGAAAGCCAAGCAAAAATCTCTTTCCTAAAAACCCATTTTCTTTAACTATATTCTCTTGTGTTTTCAAGCCATTATCACAAATATCTGTGCTTTCTTTGGAGCTCTCTCTACCTCTTGCTAAGCCAGAGGCTATTTAGTTTCCTTGGCTTTGGACAGAAAGGAGTAGATCCCCTGACATTTTGGCTTCAGTGTCTTTATTTCTAGAAGGAGGATGAGGCACTCAGTGACTGTAGATGTCTCGGATAAGAAGCTTCTCTAGCTAGACTCCTTCTCTGCATCCCCAGCAGAGGTTAGAAAACTACGATTCATGAACCAAACCATGACACCTACTTTTGTAAATAAAGCTTTATTGGAACACAACCGCATCCTTTTGTTTACATAATGTCTATGACTGTTTTTATAATAAATATAACAGCAGAATTGACTAATTGTGATAGAGACTGTATGACCAGCAAAGTCTAAAGTATTGACTGCCTGGCTCTTGGCAAAAAAAGTTTGCCAGTCCATGCCAGAGTATTGTGTTCCTTCAAAATCTCCTCCTACGTGATGGTGGCCCCAAGTAGATGCTGCTGCTTTTCAGAGCTGTGTCCTGAGCAGTGAGTGTAAGAGAAGCTTAAATCATGAATTTAGTTTTTTAATTTATCTTTATTGTCAAAAGTATTACAAATGCCCCCTGTTATGCCCTTTCACCCTACTCCCGTCCACTCCCTAGACCTTACTGCACTATTTTCTGTGTCCATGCACTATGCATATATTCATATAAATTCATTGGCTAATTACTTCCCATCCCACCTTTTCCTTCAGTGTCTCTGGATATTTTTTGTTCATTAGTTTATTTTGTTCATTAGATTCCAAATGTAAGTGATCTAATGAGGTACTTGTCTTTCTTTGACTGGCTTATTTCGCTTAGCATGATATTCTCCAGGTCCCTCCATGCTGTCTCAAAGGGTAATAAACTTTTCTTTTTTACACCTGCATAGTATTCAATTGTATAAATGTACCACCGTTTTTTTAATCCATTCATTTACTCATGGGCACTTGGGCTAGATCCAGATCTTAGCTATTTTAAATAATGCTGCTATGAACATAGGGGAGCATATATTCTTTCTGATTGGTGTCTCCAAACCATAGATTCTTGAATGAGGTGGAGTTTTAGGAATCACTTAGTTCTATTTCCCAATTGACTGATGTTTGATTATCCTCAATAACATTTCCAGTTTAAATCAATTTTGAGAAAACTTATCAAATCCCCAAATATGCCATTCTGTATTTTGATAGTTCTTTTAAGAATTCTTCTTTGTATCAAGTAAAAATCTATCTCCTTGTAGATTCTTTTCATTGGTTACATTCCTCTGCTTTGCAGATATAAATACAGGTATGAGCCCTCTTCAACACAGTAATTATTCAGTTATGAAAAACTGTTGTTATTTTTCTCACTGAGTGTTTTCTTCTCTGATAGGCACTCCATTTTGCTTCTTCTTTTCCTTTCATGGTAGAGTAGTGAGTCCTTTACCATCCCAGTCACATTCCTCTGGATGTATTAAATCTATCACCAGGCACTAATGCAATATTCCAGCTGTGGTTCTCCCAATGTGGAGCTAGGTAGAATCATAACCTCCATCTTTCTAGCAGTTATATTTCTGTTACTGTCAACTACACTTTAGTTTGCCTTTGTGGAGACCCCATCTTACTGTTGATTCAGACTACACATGACATCAACTGTTTTGGTCAGCTCAGAATGCTATAAATATATATATATATATATATATCATAGACTGGCTAGCTTGGGCAACAGACATTTTTTTCATAGTTCTGAAGGCTGGGAATTCTAAGATCAAGGTGCTGGCAGATTTGGTTCCTGGTAAGAGCCCACTTCCTGGTTTGTAGGTAGCTGCCTTCTCACTGTGTCCTTTCGTGGCCTTTTCTTGATGTGTACACATGAAGAGAGAAAGAATCCCTCTGTCTTCCTCTTCTTACAAGAGCACTAATTGCATAATGAGGGTCCCTCCTTGGTGGCCTGATTTAAACCCTAAGCCCTACCTCCAGTTACCATCACATTGGGCTTCACTCTATGAATTTGATGGGGACACAAACCTTCAGTCCATAACATCAACTGACATGTAGAAAGTCATCTTGCTGTTGTTTCTATCTTTGTCCTTTTTCTACCCCCAGCCTTACCTGCCTGAACTGTATCCTTTTACAATGAAGCCTGATTCCTTGACATCTGAGAATTGCTTCTTCACTGGGAAAGACTAAGACAAATGTCTCTAATTCATGCTCCCTTTATCTATCCATGTAAAGGGTGGCTTCTTTTAGACTCTACTCTTCTCCAACCTGCTTTAAATTGAAGAAAAGAAACTAAAAGCAAAGATAAGTAATGGCAGTCACAAAGGTTGTTCACTGATGTTGCAACATAGTAGACTACCCTTACTGGATCCCTATGGTTGGGTGGGTCATGTGATGAAATCTGGCCAATGAATTGTGAATTTGGAAGTGATGCATGGCCAAGCATTTAAATATTAGTTCAAAAGCCTTCAGGAAGACATCTCTCTCTCTCTCTCTCTCTCTCTCTCTCTCTCTCTCTCTCTCTCTCTCTCTCTCTCTCTCTCTCTCATTGTAACCAGCAGCATTGAAGATGGTGGCTGTTTTATCAATCTCAGTCTCAGAATAAGAATAAGATAGCATAGCCAAACCTGTTTGGCTCAGTGGATAAAGTGTCGGCCTGCAGACTGAAGGGTCCCAGGTTTGATTTTGGTCAAGGGCATGTACCTTGATTGCGGACACATCTTCGGGGGAGGGGGGGGGAGGGGTGCAGGAGGCAGCTGGTTGATGTTTCTCTCTCATTGATGTTTCTAGCTCTCTATCCTTCTCCCTTCCTCTCTGTAAAAAAATCAATAATATATATATATATATATATATATATATATATATATATATATATAAAGAATAAGGTAGCATGAAACAGAGTCTCCTAAGTCAAGACGTACATAGAACCTGAGTGAGAAATAACCCTTTGGTTTTACAAGTGGTTGAGAATTAGGGATTATTTTTGCAGCATAGCCTAGCATATCTGACTGCTAATCACATTTTCCAGGCACTCATTCATTCAGCATTGGGCAGCTCACCGTTTGGTACCTACTATATATAAAGCACTTGGGCTATCACAGTGAACAACACAACAGTCTCTACCCTTGTAACAATAGACAGTTTGCTCATTTAATGTAAAGGCCACATTAGACCTGGGCTCCTCCAAAAATAATGTGGCAGACAGAATGCAACATGTTCAGTCTGAGATTCTGCAGGTGTGTGATTATCAGGGAGTACATCAGAGAGGATCCTGGCTGGGAGTAGAAGTGCCAGAGGTTAAGTGCAAGTTTTGCCTTTTACCCTCTGTATAACTTTGGGCTGACCACTCTCCCTGCCTGAGCCATTAGTCCCTTTACCCCTTTCCAGTCATACTTAAGCCCACTCTATATCATTTATACCAATGGAATCCAGCCTCTATTTGAATGCTTTCAGAAGCAGTGTGCTCACCACTTTCCGAGGAAATGTTACATCCATGAGCACCTGTGTCTGCTAGGATGTTTTTCCTTCGAAGTTCTCAGGCCCTGGAAGCCTGGATATGTAAGCAGTTGCCCCTTATGGTGAAACCCCCAAGGTCAGAATTTGTACATAACTTTTTTTTTTTTTAACTGAGCTACTATTCTGTGCCAAGCTCTGCCTTGGACTATGCACTCTGGAGATTAGAGTAGAAGTATACCCAATGGCCCTAAACCTAAAGTTCAATTTGACAGATGAAATGAGCAGTTAGGTACCAGGACATGACATAAGGTGTGACACTGTGGGTCGGAGTCAGGGAAAGGGAGGTGTAGTGGGGATGAGGATGATTAAGGAACTTTTCACAAAGGGCATTCAACTTGTGCCCGGCTTGGAAGGATTTTAGATTCTAGATAGGAGAAGGGATTCAAGGAGGGGCATGTCAAATGGGAGAACAATGTCTGGGAAGACAAAGAGAGGGTGAATGTGGTGATTGTGAAAACAGAATGGTATTGCACCTGCCAAGACCAGACAGACAGTGGGAGTGAGGATCAGATTCTGACCAGCCCTATGTGGACGGTTATTGGAAGAGTCCACTGACATGGATTTTGAAAGATAAAATACCAGCCAGCCACACTATCTTGGTGTGTAATGACGGGTATATTCGTTTCCTTTGCAATCAAGAAGACCTCCATAGCTGAAAAAAAGAAGCTTTGCCAATATGGGTCTTTTCCTTTTATCACAGAATCTCTCTTTGTTTACAGTTTTTATTTAATTAACAGTAGCTACAGTATCAAATTATAGATCTACCTCCCTGGGCACTGCTTGTGTTGGTGGCAGATATTGCCATGTCAATATAAATGGATCAATCAAGGGCTTCCACTGGGAACCTGGGGGTGAGGCGTATGCTGCAACCAAACATTTAGAGAAGGAAAACGTGAAAAGGAATACCATTGCCAAATGGGTTTTATTCTTCACATAAGTGATGGGTTTATTTTGCCTTTCAACGAGAATGGCTTTCCCCAGGGCACACATGGAACATAGATAGTTCAGGTTCATGACACAAACTCTCAAAAAACGCGAGGAATGACAGTGGGAATATGGATACACACACTCAAGCTGCCCTCGCCCTGGCTCCCAGTTGACCTCCTCAGTAATTCCATCTCCTCGCTCAAGCTAGTGAGTTTCCAGTCTCCAAAGACAAATTCGAGTGAAAACAAACCTCATTACAGTTGTACTTGGTTTAAAAAAAAAAAAAAAGAAGGAAGGATAAGGAGAAACAAATTAAGGAGTTATGTGAAAAAATAAATGCTGTGTTCAAGGTGTACATTGGGACAGATGTTGTTTCCTGCAGTGTAAGGGGAAGTAGTTAATGAACTTGGTGAATTCAAGGCAATCATATTTGAAATGCCAAGGAGGATGGGGGTAGACTCAGAAACAGAAGAAAAATTAATGTGGCATTTTCTATAAATGGAAAAGGGAATTTTGGCTAATTAGCTTTTGGAACATTAAGGTTATCATTAAAATAACAGACTGACTTTTCTGAAGATCATGATGGGTTTCAAAACATTCAGATTTTATTTGACTTCCTGGGAGGTAGGAAAAGTGGAGGATTTTTTTTGGGGGGGGAGGGGGATCTTCATTTTACAGATGAGAAACTAATATTATGAGAAGTTGAAGGACTCACTCAAGATAATGTGGCTAAAAGGTAACTAAAATCAGTTCCTTCTAACTCTGGTCTGGCCAAGTATAGAGGCAAAGCATAACCTGGGATTTAACAGTGGGTGTATAAAATGCCATCTAGTTAACAGAGTCAATGTGGCAATGTAATTGAGTGGGCAAAGACTCATTCTGAAGCAAAAATTGCAAATAGAAGCCTGATGTCATAATCTAGTAGCAAATGAGCTTGCATAATTATGGCCCAAACAATATTTATAAAGTTTTTACAATTTTTTAACAACATGTTAAAATAAGGGCATTTCATAGTAAAATGAAGATTTTTTTGTTGTTGTTCTCTTTTTTAAAAAATCAACATGTCTTTCTCATGATGAACAGCTCTCCCTTCCTGTAAACGTGAGCTCTCTAGTTTGCTACAATCGCTACCACTCTCTATTATTAACCTAGTCCATTATTAACCCAGTCCTGGAGACCAAAGATTAGTTGTTTTTTTCCTACTCATCTTCATCACTCATTGGATTCTGCAGGCATTTGAATTTGTGTCCCCAGGTCTGGAGGCAGAGTCCCATTTCTATCCATTTCTAGTCATGTGAACATGAGCAGATTATTTTCACTCTTTAAGCTTTTCTTTTTATATCCCCTTTATAGTGGATATTTGGAATCTTTTTTTCTTTCAACTTTATTGTTTTCTTTGTAAGTTTCCATCTTAGGATAAGGAAACCCATGTGGTTTCCAAGCCTCCCTAGCATTAAGGGTATGAATGAGTGACTCTGGCTCCTCCAATCAAATGGAGATGAACTAGACTCAGATGTGACATCTAGTGACTCAAACGAATACACATGGGCGTGGTTCATCTTGCAATAGCCACACTGTGCCTCATCTCTGAGGATAGCTATGGCATTTGTGTCAGTAGTGCCATTAAAAAACCACCATCAGCATTTTGAGCTGGGGGGGAGGGGTTGCCCAATGTAGGAAGCAGCTGGGCTTCCTTCATGTCCTGGTGTGATGTCAGTCATTATCTCTGATTGTGTAACTTCCAAGTCTTTTCTCTACCCTCACAAAGAAACTGTGAGCTCCTTAAGATGCTGGAGTGCTTGCCTTCTGCCCATTGGTTCTCAGATTCATTCCCATCCTTTCCCTGTTCTACATTGTGTCACACAAGGCAACTGCTCTGAACTGCATTTCCCAAGAGCAGATTCATAGGGCCTGAAATGTATGCAGTTTGGGGATTCTCTTATACAAAAATAGTTCAAAATTATAAACACAGGATTATGTGTTTAATGAGAGAAAAAATCACAGCAAATTACAAATTTTAAAAAATGTACTTACAATGAGGAAAAAAAACAAATAAAAAATACAAAGTCGGAAAATTGAGAATATTTTTATTAACTAATGAGATATGTCTCTCATAATATTTTTTTCCTGGAATATTTACCTTGATACTCTTCATTTGTTTCTCCCTATGACAATAAATTTATATAGAAAAAAAGCAGAAATACCTTTCAGTATGCTGATAGGAATAAGTTTTTGTCATTAACTTAGCAAAGTTTTTATTCTCAATTCATTTTTTGTTTTGTTTTTTGTTTTAAATATATTTTGTTGTTAATATCTGTAATACTATCAATTCATTATTGATGTGGTTATATAAATTTTTAGGGCCACTGTCTATTGTGGGAAAACCTCTATCAAGTTCCTTTCAAACAAGAACAAGGAGATTTTGAAGGCAGTTTAAGTTCCTTATGCTGCCACCTTGGTTTGTCAGTGGTGTCCTGGAGCTGAAACATTTGAGGTGAAGATCAGGCACAGTGCACATACATGTTTTACTCCAGGCTACTCTGACACCCTGAAAAACCCTTTCACTCATCTGAATGTCTGATAGGACATTTTCTTTCATACAGGCTGTAGGGAAATTCTTTAGGAGTGTGGGACAGTCTGACATTTGTAGGCTGTCCAGCATCTCCAGCCTCTACATACTTACTTACTTACTTCTGTGGTACGAGAAACCCTCAATCCTTACAACAACCACAATCAGACTTAACTTACACAGAAATAAAGGTGATCCGCATAGATAGATCCTACACCAACTAAAATCAACCACCTTATTCAACTCCTAAATGTGCTCAAGCCACTCTTTTGCCACCTAACTTGAGAAAAGGTCCGATGATAGGGATGCCAGAGTACAAATAGACAGCAGTCCTAACCATGAGTTAAAATAGCATATAATTTCCTTCCAAGGCCTTCTATAAGGGGTCTACATAGGGAGAGTCCCTTAGGTCTGGGCCTCACTAACTTCCCTCTTAATCTAAAGGAGCCACTGGCAAGAGATGGGAAGGCCTTTTAAGCACCATCTCTTCCTTTCATCCCGCCAGCCTCAGGACAGGTAGTGGCTTCATGCCTATGTTAATCTCTCTCACCATCCCATTCAGCATTTAGCTCTTACAAAACCTTTGTGACTAGTTGCTGTATTAAATTCATTCCACTGGCTCAACTAGAATGGATTTGCTTTCCTAACTGGTCCCTGATCTGTACTCTATTTCTACTTAAAATAATATGCTCAGGAATGTTTATGTATATTCAACTTTGGCCTAAAGATTTTGTATAGAGAGATGCCTAATGCCTTCAGTAAACATTTTATATGTAGCACCAAGTTTGAGCCCACAGGTTAATCTGAGGGTCATCCTATATAATAAAAGGGTAATATGCAAATCAACCGAACAGTGGAACAACCGGTCACTATGATGTGCACGGACCACCAGGGGGCAGACACTCAATGCAGGAGCTTCCCTTTGGTGGTCAGTGCATTTCCATAGGGAGAGCACAGCTCAGCCAGAAGCTGGGCTCACAGCTGGTGAGCACAGTGGTGGTGGCAATGCTAAGGATGTCCGATTAATAGCTTAACCCCTAGTCAGACATCCCCCAAGGAGTCCAGATTACAAAAGGGTGCAGGCCAGGCTGAGGGACCCCACTCCCCAAGAGTGCATTAATGTCATCCAGTGGGCCTCTAGTTATGTCATATGTCCTTTGCATATGTATTTATATAATTTTTATCCTATCTATTTATTGAGAGATAGGGAGTGTCATTTTTCTCCATAATTGACAATCACACAATGGGTGACATATTGTATTAGAAGAATGCCTTAATTGTGGGTGAGCACAATTCAGAACCCATGAAAGCACCAGATATAATACATGTAATAGGGCCAAATTATAAAAAATGATACAAAGTGTCATTTATAAATATTTTAAGCCAAGGACTCTAGTGGATTAGAACTGGAACAGAAAATGAAATTTTATTTTATTTGGAAAAGCATGCCTGGAGGAAATAATACATAATTCAAATATATTAGGAAAAGAGAAAACCCAGGATGGTGCTGATGCTGAAAGAGGATTAATATAGTGACAATGAATCTGGTGTTAGCACTGTAATCAGATGATAATTTTTAAAAGCATAGCCTAGACTGCAAATGGATCAGAAAACAACAAATTGGATATTAGTAGTAAATGATAAAAAGAAAAGACAAAACAGTACAAATTGTATTGCTAAATACTAACAAATATGACAATGATGAAATTCTGTACTTCTTTTCTGTCCTTTTTTTTTTTTTGGAGTTGAGACATTTTCATCAAAGGGACAACAAAAATTAGACATTTCTATAATTTGAAAAGGGACCCTAGGAACTCCCTGGTTAGCCCCCTCATTGTGCAGATGAATAAATGAGGAGCAAAGAGAATAAACCATTCGCATCAGGTCAGTCAGTCAAACAAGGTTCTTTCTTTTCCTCTCAGAATTTTACGATACGAGTGAACTTACAATTCTGTAATTGTTGACTGAGGGAATGCTCATAACTGACCATACATTTTTGATCATTACAAATGGTGTGAGAAAACACACTTTTGCATAGGTTAAAAATAATATAATGGCTGAAGGTACAGCGGGTCATGGAATGGCTCCATTCTGTTTGATGAGATGCAGTGGAAACCTAACCCTTGTTTATGTCAGTTGGCCTGTCATAAAACTGGTTTTGTAATATGTCATTTTGCTTAAAGTCACAGAACCTACCCACCATGTTCAGGAAGGTTAAATGAGCTTGTACAGTCATGGCCCTTCCCAGTAGCTTGTTACAAAGGGAGCTGCTCTGTCTTGTTCTTCAGTGTATCCTTAGTGCCTACTTTGTGTCTGGCACAGAGAAGGCATTAAATAAATGTTGGATATTTATTAGCTGGGTCACTGGTTGATTATTAGATGTTGGATGACAGGAAGGAAGGGAGAGAGGGAGGGGACAATGTAGGAGGGTGGGTGGAAGGATAGGTGAGTGACATTTAAGGGGGAAATTTAATCTAGTCTCTAACTTCCTGTGGAAGAACTGACCTTGGCAGTTCTGGGTCATGCTATCTCATTTTGAATGCAGCAATGAATACATTTTTTAAATAATCCTAAACAGCAAGTAGTTCATATCAGATAATATAATAAAGCCAGGCTCATTTTTATGATCACTGGACTTGAAATTGCCAAGAGAGGTGCCCAAGAGTGTCAGTAGCATGGATAGTAATCATTTGCCTAAATTACAAACAAGACCTCACTATTGCCCTAGCCCAGTGGTCTGCAAACTCATTAGTCAACAGAGCCAAATATCAACAGTACAACAATTGAAATTTCTTTTGAGAGCCAAATTTTTTAAACTTAAACTTCTTCTAATGCCACTTCTTCAAAATAGACTCACCCAGGCTGTGGTATTTTGTGGAAGAGCCACACTCAAGGGGCTAAAGAACTGCATGTGGCTCTCTAGCCGCAGTTTGCCAACAATGGCCCTAGCCAATTTGACTCATTGGATAAAGCTTTGGCCTTCAGAGTGAAGGGCCCTAGGTTTGATTCCAGTCAAGGATTTGTACCTCCATTGTGAGCTCAATCCCAACTAATCAATGTTTATCTCTGTGTGTCTACTCCCTCACTTCCACTCTCTCTAAAAATCAATGGAAATATATCCTTGGTTGAGGATAAACAACAACAAAAAAGGGCTTCACTATTTATGACTAAGTGGATATATATGAAATTAGGGAGAACTGGTTGAGAATTGGAAGTATAGAACACAATTTTATTGCTTTTATATGTCTATAGAAAAATGGGGTAGACCAGTAAAATTTTATCTAGAAGAGATCATTAGGAAACTCTTTTCATCAGTTAGTAAGATCATCTCAATTACAAGTGAAAAATGCCTCCTACAAATGTATGGATGCTTTTAGACAATTCTCTAGTATAGAAATCTTCTTCTGGCATTTCATTTACACTACTAATTAGATGTGCAAACCCTTTTCTTCATACCACCTGGACTCTGTCTGAATTTTCACAATTTCGGAATTAGTGGCTTCAGTCTAATTTGATGAAGTTTCCAGGACACCACTATTGTTAGAAACAATAGACATCCTGTTGAGTCGTCAACTAAAGATCTTGAACATATGTTACTCAGAAAAAAAGTTTTATTTGAGCCTGCCTTCCCCCAGTGAGTTTTGTTTGTCTCACTGATTAATTGTATAATTTTTAATCTTATACATTTTTAAACTAATGAAGAGAAAATTGGTGGAAAGTCTGCCATTTCCTCCTCTTGCTATGTATAGCTAAGTTCAGTCACCATCAGCACTAAATTCCACTCAGAGTTCACAGCCATCATGATAGCTAGTGCAGTTTTAGGTTAAGCATATTTTATCCATAAATTGCTATATTTGGTTCTCCAGTTATTATTGCAGTTCCTTGGGGTACATTTAAATCCACCTTATTGTAATAGATTATGGAATATAGTGGCTAATGTGTCTAATGTAAAATAAATAACTATAATGATTTATGATGCGACACTTCAATTTTATTGAACATAAGGATCATTGTACTAAAATGGATGGTGTATTGCTGGTTTAGCATAAAATACTGAATAACATATTCAAGAAAATGAATGGCTCGGCCAGTTCATAATATTCTGCCCCTTCAGCTGAGAGGTCTTTAATAAGCAAGAGTGTCATTACACTTGAAAATGTATGTATAGGCAATCTGTTATCTAGAACAATGACAGGGATCTGCTCAAGTCCTTATTAAAGAAGAGACCCTTTAGGGAGGGGGTGGGGAATGCAGTTATTTGGTTTTCCCGAAAGGATGATGTCCACCCAACCATATGGCAACTATAACAGTTCTTAGCAAAATCGTAGGTGGCCCTCATATTTTAAAATTATTATCTCTCATGACCTGTAAGACAGAGGGAATTTCAGGAGGGTTTTGATTATTTTCAGCATTGTCCTTAGGCAATGTCCTTAATGTCCTTTTCTCTCTGTGTCCACTTACCAACCTTTTATTTTAACTCTTTCAGTGCCCAGCATTTATGGTAACTCATCCTACATCTTTACCCTAAACTCCATATTTGTGCTCTATTACTGAATGATAAGGTAGATTTAAGAAGACCTGATTTCCCTATTCTTATTAACTATAATATTAAGATTGTTTGAATTATACACCAATATATTGGGCCATTACATTTGTGTTCTTAGGCCTGGGAGATGAAAGGACATTCTTTTATGACAGATGATAGGTTTAACCTGTTAACCGAGCGGGACGTATAAATACGTCAAACATAAACAATATTGGGTATGGGTAGGACGTATGAATATGTCCTTGAAATATATGTTGCGCCCTGAAATGGGCGGGACATATATTTCCGAACAACAAAGGTATTAGTCATCCATACATGTCTCGACATGAATTTAAGACACGGAGGGAATCAGTATAATTTCACTATTGAGAGCGGTGGACGTGTTCTGGGTGAGCAGTGACGGGTACGTACTTACACTTACCTACCTATTTTCGTATTATATATTATTTACTTATATTTTTTATATCTCCAACCTTTATATAATAAAAAAACATATAAAACTGATCCAATCATCAATAATTTGTCAGAAAAGTTTAAAATTTTTATGTATGTGAATGAGAAATATGCGTAGATGAATCTCTTTTATTATGGAAAGGGAATTTATCTTGGAAACAATATATATCTACAAAAAGAGCTAGATTTGGAATGAAGTTGTTTATCTTGAGTGAAAGCCAATCTGGATACGTACAAAATATAATTTTATACACAGGCAAGGACACAAATTATGGTTCGAACTACCCACAAGAAAAACAATCAACAAGAATTGTTTTGGAGTTAACACATGACTTACTGAATAAAGGGTATAGGATTTACTTAGATAATTTCTATACGTCAATTCATTTGGCTGAACTCTTGTGTCAAAACAATACAGACATTGTTGGAACAATGAGGATAAACAGAGTTGGAATCCCCAGTGAAATAAAAACAAAAAAATTACAGAAAAATGAACATATGTAAGAATCAAAGACAAACTTATGGTTTTAAAATGGAAGGATAAAAAAGATGTATTGATGCTCAGTTCTATTCATAATGACGAAAAGACAATGATTGAAAAGAGAGGAAGAAGGCAAGAAAAACCAAATGTTGTCCTGGATTATAACAAGAATATGGGTGGCATAGATTTGGGAGATGGAGTTATGGTGGCCTACACGGCTACCCGTAATAGGGTAAAAAAATTTTATAAAAAAACTTTTCTACGATTAATTGATATGTGCTGCTTCAATGCATATATTATATACAAAAAGATAAAGGTCATTTGGATCGATTATACTTTTTGATAGAGTGTGTAGAGAAATTGGTAGATAACAACATAGTGAAAACCCACCCAAAGACATCAACAAGCAGCTTTACATCTAAACCATCACACTTACTTGAAAGGCATTTTCCAGAACAAATGAAAAGCGATATAGGAAAAACTAAATCCAGGAAATGCCAAGTTTGCTACAAAAAAGGTGTTAGGAAAGAATCTACTTACTGGTGTCCGGATTGTAAGGTAGCACTATGTATCAACAACTGTTTTAAAATATATCACACGGGAGTTGAGTTTTGAATTTTTACATCTATATTTCAATTTTTTAAACTCAATATTTCTATTTTATTTGTGTGCTTTTGTTTATTGTTCTGTAATTGTTAACTTTTTATATTTTTATTGTGTATAGAAATAAAAAAATATATTTTTTGTAATCTTTATAATTGTTTGTAAAATTTATAATGTTTTAATTCGATATTTCCATTTTTTTGTTGGTATTCTTTTCTATTTGTAATTTTGTATTTTCTTTTGTGCTTTATATATAAATAAACAAAAAAATATATATTTAATTTATTTTAATTAAGTATAAATAAAAATAATAATAACATAAAATTACGTCCACTGGGCGTGACGTACTGACACGTCCTAGTGAAAGAGTATGCGCCCGTTGTACGTTGCGTAATTAAAAAGGGAACTCCCCTTTAACAGGTTAAAATAATGGTACCAGTACTGTTTTATCTTCTAAAAGGGTGGGGGGAGGAAGAAATATGAGGAATAGTGAAATTTACATAAATGTTTTCAGACCCTTTCATCCATGGGATCCTATGTTCCTACCCTCACAGCCCCATGATCCTTCAGGGATATAGTTTGGTGACATAGGCAATTCCCACCTAGTTAATAAATCATGGAATTTTTTAAATAGTATTAATCTCATTCATGGGAAGGAATACTAGTTTTCCTCCTGCGGAACAACCATATTGTTCCGATGGGCAAAAGAACTAGAATATTTTGAACCCAACTGCTGCATTATGGGTAGGATTCTCATAAACTCATTACCTAGACCTTCCACCTCATCACTTACACCCATTATCCATCCCTCAGCCCAGACAAGCTCCTCTGACCAACCATGATTGAGGAATGGCCAAGTACTATGCAAGCCAGGGATTGAGGGTCTTCTCCCCACAGGCCTAAGAACTCAGTTCAAAGTGATGCCACACACACAGGGCAGTTTGGAGTTCCTTCTCCTCAATCACAGAGCTCCGCGCCGCCTGAAAAGGCAAGGGTCATGATGAGAATGTAATCTGAGGATGAAGTGAGCACTGTGTTTGTGGAGTTTTACATTCCAGAACAGAAAAATAATGTTGACAGTGGATTCTACACTGTGTGGATTTCAGACATTTATTTATTCAGGATACACACTCAGGCCATTTTTAAAATTATTGTTTTGAAAAGGTAACATAGCTTGGAACTATTCAATGCAGAAAGTAACTAGAGATATCTTGATAACCTAACTTAATTGGGGAGGTCAAAGGCTTGTTGCATATCAGCCTATTTCGGAATAGTGTGGCTATTTTCTCTGTAATCAGCAACTGAAAAAGAAAGTGATAAGGACTATCTTTTTGCTAATGTGTATGTTGCTTTTGGATCTCTTGATACATCAATCTAGAAAAGACCAAGGCAAATTGTCCTGAGGTACCTCTGAATCTTTGTCCCCCAAGCTCTGGAACCTGCTAACCCCTAGTTCCTAAACTTTAGGGTTCCTTTACACACACACACACACACACACACACACACGCACACACACACACACACACACACACACACACACATACACACTCATCTATGCAGTCATCAGAGATTGCCAAGATATTTTTGTAATGATTAAGGCATTTTCTTTTTCCCTCATACCTCCCCTATTTTTTCTCAAAATATTGTAGTAAATGAAAATGGCTCATAAGATCTTACCACTACCCATACAACCTTGTTTTCTCTGCATTATGTCCCATATCAGCTTCAGTTTGAATTTCTGTCTGATCCTCTGGGAACTGATCTATTAGGATTCCAGAAAAGAAGCTCACTAGTGCCAAAACACACAATCTAAAGACTGGCCATTGAGGGGCCTTTTGCTCTGGCTTCATACCAATAGACCAACCCACTTACCCACTGTTTCCTACATACTTTCCCTTCTGCTATTTCCTTGCACTGTGCCACCCCCCATATCTTTGAGTTGTAAATTATTCATCATGTCAAATATCTACTTTATTGCTTCTAAGTTCTTATGTCGTACTTTAGCATTAGAAGTAATATTTAGAATTCAGGTTTTCATTTATGTGGGAGCATGGGTAGAATTACTGATGTTATCATGTCTCTCAAAAAAGTACTAAAGGGCCTTCTTCTGAAATCTTTACATACATATTTACACCAGAGGGATTATTTGGCTTCTTTCCCAGTTAGTTCATCAAACTATTTCTTTTATTTTTTAAGTCTTGAAGCATAAAGATTCCAGTTAAAGCCTTGAAGTACATCACCTAATCCCTTTAAAACACTTTGATTTACATAACAGAGGCGCTTGTACCTGGGAAGTTTTGAGGTGTCCACACAACATTGATATTTAAAAGTGTGTTTTTCCTTTATATTCTCCTTTTAATTGTGAGCTCTATAAGCCCATTAGAGGATCTTTGGGCTTCTCTTTAGAATATCTGTAATATTCTAAGCATTACAGTGTCTGTGTGCAGATCTGCCTCAATTTAACAAGCAGAACTTTTAGTACTGGGCACAGTAAGCCTGGGACAAGTTTGGAAACCATCGAGGTTGTCAAATGCAATTATCTCTGAGCTAAATGGGACAGATGACTCACTGCAAGTTATGTGTGACACATTTAGACTTTGGGGACTTGACTGAAATGCCTTTGAAACATATGGGGGAAAACCATGGGTGTTCACTTGAATAAAACAGTAAAGTATCTACCCATGTTTCCCCGAAAATAAGACATCCTCTGAAAATAAGACCTAGCGCATGGAAAGATAAGACATCCCTTGAGCCGGGACCGGTTTGGCTCAATGGATAGAGCGTCGGCTTGGGGACTAAAGGGCCCCGGGTTCGATTTTAGTCAAGGGCATATACCTTGGTTGCGGGCATATCCCCAGTAGAGGGTGTGCAAGAGGCAACTGATCGATGACTCTCTCTCATTTATGTTTCTAGCTCTCTATCTCTCTCCCTTCCTCTCTGTATAAAATCAATAAAATATATATTTTTTTTAAAAAGACACCCCTTGAAAATAAGACCTAGCACAACTTTGGGAGAAAAAATTAATATGACACTGTCTTATTTTCGGGGAAACAGGGTACTTCTTCCAAGCCAGGGGTAATTGAATATTTGTATTGTAAACTTTTTTTTCCAAAAAAGTTAAAATATCTGGAGATAAATTTAACAGAGGTCAAAAGAAAAATTGGAAATTGTGTCATAAGTCATTGTGGTTCTTGGATAAATGCAACTAGATCTTGTTCTTGGGTAAGAGGGTTCACCGTTAGAAGGTAACTTCTCCCCAGAATGATTGAGGAGTTCAGTGTGATGCCTTCCATTCTATAAAAGGTGGTGGGAGAATTTGTGGACACAAGTAGTTGCAGGTAGATACACAATTGATGTAATGATTCTTAACTTCATCTGGGAAAATTAAAAAGATGTTAATAGTTAAAGGGCAGTGGTCGGCAAACTCATTAATCAACAGAACCAAATATCAACAATACAGCAATTGAAATTTCTTTTGAGAGCCAAATTTTTTAAACTTAAACTATGTATGTAGGTACATTGTTATTAGCTTAATTAGGGTACTCCTTCAATTGCACTGTACAACCGTGCCCGCACGTGGTATTTTGTGGAAGAGCCACATGTAGCTCAAGAGCTGCATGTGGCTCCTGAGCCGTGGTTTGCAGACCACGGGTTAAAGAGGAAAAAGTTTGTAAAAAGAGACAAGAAAGGACCTCCTTTCCATCTAATAAACTGCCTGATAAGTAATATCAATCAAAACAGAGTTACTGGTATAGGAGTAGCAAGATGAGTAGGGCAACATTGAGTCTAGAGGTAACCCCAATAAATATGGAAAATCAGTGTATTAGATGGCCATTCAAATGAGTGATGAAAAGATATTCTATTTAATAAATGTTGGAAGAGAAAATCATAGTTCAAAAGTCTGGTTTTCATACTGAGCAAAGCAAATCATTTATATGTGAATATATATATACACCTAGAAACACACACACATATATATAGGTTCACATACGCCATTTTAATTTCTCCCAAAAGATTCTTAATATTTATGGACTCGGAGGATATACACATAGACTTTTACCATGCTTTGGAGATGACAGTCTTTAATTTTATAATCTCATTTTTATAATAGTAAAAGCATGTTATTATTTTTATAAACAAAAACTAAAACCTGCATTGATGTTGTATTTAACTTTGAATGACCTATAAATCAATGTTTATGGCCTTCCTAGAGCTAAGACTCCTACAGGAAACAGATGAGAGCTGTGGACTCCATCTTGTGAAAAGTTCACATAAGTACAGACACCCCAAATGCTGTGTGAGCCATGAATCTCTGCTCCAAATGGTTCTCTTTAAAGTGAGTTGGTCACAGTTATCCATTGCTGTGTGATGGCCCCCAAAATAATACTTAAAACCTGAACTATTTTATTGCTTATGATTCTGTGGGTCAGAAATTCAGACAGGACTCAGCAAGTACAGCTTGTCATTGTTTCAGGTGACATCTGAGCATTACTGAGGTTGGAGGATCGAGGAGGCCTTATGTACATGTTGGGGCTGGGGTCCTATCAGTGAATGGGGGTGCCTCCCACTCTTCCATGTGACCTCTCTCCAATAGGGCTTTAGCTACTTGGAGGCGTAGGGCAAACACAGAAGCCACAGGATCTCTGACAACCTGGCCCTGGGAGTCTCAAGGTATCACTTTTGCCACATTCTATTGGTCAAAGCAAGTTAAAGGGCCAGCCCAGATTCAAGGGGAGGGGAAATAGACTCTTGGTGTGGGGGACGGCATAGCCATACTGCAGAAAAGACACATGAGATAGGATGGGGATTGCTGTGGCCATTTTCCAAAACAATCTACCACAGTATCATTCTGAAAATGTGGCATGTTTACCCAAAAGATGAATTCGTCCATTTGTGCCCTAGCATTCATCCTCAACAGAAGTAATCTGTGTGTGACCATAATCTTTAATAATAATCTATTCAATTTAGATACCCAACTTTTACTCCAATTCCACCAAAATAAGAACTATGACAGTACGAATGGAATAGGGAAGTGGGTGCAATAACTTGGGCTAATACATTGTATTTCCTTCATTTGGGTAGAAAATATTTTGCCCATAACTTGGAAAGTTCTGGTTTGGAAACTCTTAAGAATCCCTGCGCTGTCCTAGATAATTAAGGGTCACATTTTTTTTTGTTGGACCTCTTATTCCCACACCAAGAGGAAGAATTGAAAAAAAAAATGCAAACTATAACCCTAAATGGATTAATGCGGTGATAAAATTGAAAAATTAAAGTGAACTTATGATCCCAAAGTCCATGAGACCTTCCAGTTAAATGGGATAAACTTAACCACAAGTTTATCTTCATTCCAAAACACCACTCAGATGCTAGTACCTCACTCTTAATAAATGACAGGAGACAATCAAGAATCCCCAAGCATTTAAGGAAGGCTTCAAATGTAAAATGGACAGCAAAAGTAAACAAACAAAAGAGGAACCTAAAAGAAACAGAGATATAATAAAGGCAATGAAAGAAAACAATAAAAATTAATAGTTTGTAGTCTCAGATAATTTTGAAGATATCGTATGTTAATAAAGAGCAAGAAACTGAAAGAATACAGGGCCATTGGAAAGAAGAATGCTTAAGTGAAACAAGATGTTAAATTCAAATTTTCTTGTGGTCTCAGTTTGAGCTAAATCCAAGAGCAACAGATTCCAGATCACTACCTCATATTCTCTTATGAGTCCACATACGAGAATCTGAGATAGTTTTGCATCCCTTATCATCACCCACCTTAACTATGTATGAGAGAAGGTGAGATTTGTGGACAAATGCCAGTAGTGAGAATTTCTTTAGAGTGACTTACCAATGTGTTCTTATTGCTCATTTCCTTCTGGGATAAGGAAACTAACTTATAGAGAAACACTCCAAGATATTTTCATATATCTCCCTAAAATTTCCAGGAGGTTTGGGGTGGAACAGAGTAGTGGGTACCTAATTTCCCCAACAGCAGAGCAAGGAGAAAGGATACCGTGAGAGTATGCTGCATCTCACTGGTGTTGAACAAAGGTTCCAGGTGGTAACTATAGAAAGGAGCAGAAATTGAGTCTTCTGGAAAGGACCTCTAGACAGGCATGATGTCCCCCAGTTGTCTACTGAGGCAATTGTCTAATTCAGACTATTTTTAATACCTGGAAATGGCTCAGATTTCTTTCTAGGCAGGAAGAAAATATCAAAAATAATGTGGTTGATAGACTATGGTATTTAAAAAATAAAAAATTTCCTGATTTCAATCTTACAAGTTTAACCTTCCCTCTTTCCCCCCCCCCCCCCCCCATAAACTAGTTACCTTGTTTCTAGGTAACTAGTTTCATCACCCTTTAACATCTCCTTAAGCAGATCTGAAACTCCTGTTGTCACCCCCTGGACTCTCTCTGGAAACCTGGAGACACCCTGTAAAGCCACAATTAGCATACTTATATAGAAATGAAAATATTTAATGGGTAGGCTAAATGAGGATATCCTGAAACTCTCAAAAGAATTATATATATATATGGCTAATATACTAAGTATCCAACCGAAAGGGGGTGGAGTCTTTTGTCACTGTTTTTTTTAACTGTGTATATGTATTATTTTGGCAAAGAAAGGACACAAGAAGAAGGCTATCTAACATGCCTTGATTCAACTCAAACCTACACGATTTGTTGATCACTTTCCTTTTCCAAATCAGTGTGAGTGTGAAGGATATGATGATAAGACATACCATGTTCCTTTTGGGGGTTACTTAGGGAAGGAGAAAGACTGGAGTAGTGAGAAGCATGGGATCCAGCTAACTGTGGCTAACCTCTCTGTGCCTCTGTTTTCTCATCTGTGATATGGGAAGGGGAATGAACAAGCATATTGTACAGGTCTGTTGGGAGGATTAAAATGAATGGCTGCATATCCAGGGAGTGCTTCCATTCATAACCCATACTGAATGCTCAAAAAGCAGTCATTATCACTATATTTTAATTCATTACACATATCATAAAATGTTAAGTGCAATGCTAGAAAGCCACCCACAATGCTTAGGAAGCAGAGCTCAAGGGTTTTAAAAAAAAACAGCAGCAATTCCCTGATCAAAATAATTGTTAGTTACAGGGCTCTGATTATGAACGGAAAAGCTTTGCAAAAGCAATCCACTGTTGGACAGACTTCCTGAGCCAGCACGTTGGTGTGTATCTGCTTGGCTTCTGTCTCCTGCATTTTGCATGTCAGGCCAGGTTTGTCACTTCATTACCTTCTCTTGGCTCCGCTGGTTTCATCAGTGCCGTCGCCCCTGAAGGTTTCTGCCCCCGCGTCCCCGCTAACAGCAGTCACCCCACCTCTTGGCTGTCAACTGAAAGGCCACTGAGAGTTGACTTCCTGAGCGGAGCCCTGCTGGAGGACAGAGACCCCAGCCAAATAGCTAGAATTCACATGTCTGCAAGGGCAGACAAGCATACACTAAGCATCTGCCTCTGAGGACCCTGCCTCTGTGTTCTCTGCTGAATTCTCCTCTTGGTATTTTGTCACCTATATGACCGGGGAACAGATCAAAGGGGAGCAAAGGAGACTGTGGGAAGCATCCAAAACTAGGTAAACTTTCAAAGACTAATTATTAAATCTTGTATTTGATTATTTTTTTTAAGCCAATAAACTAAGGTTTTAAAAACACGTGAAACATGCCATGATCTTAGGAGGAAAATAGGAAGTAAAATTATGTATTCCATCTGATCTTATCTCTGTAAGAAGAAAAAATAACACACAACTGGGAGGAAATAAGCCAAAATGTTAAGAGAGGTCATTCTGGGTTCAAAGATTATGAATAGTTTTTATTTCCTTCCTTACTCCTTTTCTTTGTGTTTTTATTTAGAAAGGCAATTATTTCATCATGATAAAAATCTATATGATTTAAAAATAAGCAGTAATACCTCTAGATAAATAACACAATTAAATTTAATTCCATGAATCCGTGAGTACTTATTTTTCTTTGTCTTTTTTATACATTCAGGAGTTAGAATAATTGAATTAGAGTTTAAGGAATCAGCATAGATAAAATCTTTTCTCTTTGTATGTTTTATTTATTTATTTTTAATATACAAAATAAATCAGTCTCTATGCAGTCTCCACTTTCAGTCCTCAGGTATCAGGATTCTCTCCTGTGAGTTTTAAGTTGATTATTCAGGAATTTTTTCTGAATTTTAGCTATAATTTCCATTTGTTCCTGGAAGCAGGTCCATGCAACATCCCCTTTATTGCCATTTTTAATCTCCTGAGTACTTATTTTCTAATGTCATGTTAGACACGTTTAGAATTCAATGCACTTTGGCAATGGAATTAATTTTCTTCATTTAGCATTTAGTTTCATAGCATCTTATGAGTCCTATTTTCTCAGTAGATTTTAAACCTCCTGCAGGCAAGAACCAGAGGTTGACTTCTCTGTGGCCCAAATGCCTGCCCACTCTCTTCTGATCTGAAGTGCTTCCACATCCCACAGCTTTGGAGAAGGAGGGCGTGGGGTGTTTCTCTCTGCCCACCACTTAGGCTCCTTGGAACAAACTCTCAACAATGACAGGAACTATTTGCGCGAAGGTGGCCACCTCTCTGATTACTCGGAACTCCACTGAACTGTTCCTAAGTTTAGTGCCCATTACCTAAAGGTTAATGTGGCTGAGCGGTACCAAGAGGATTAGGGTTTTTCCAAGAAATAGTCTGTAGCACAATATGTTCAGGATGAGAAGGTGTGATTGGCACCGTAGAACTGCTCGCTGGCAAGACCCACTGTGTCCCACGGTCTTCCTCTCGGAGCTGTGTCCTGGTCTGGGAGGCTTGAGGGAGGAAACGGAAATGACAGGGACGGAGATGAAGCTGGGCAGAGTGTGGACATGCATCCAAAAACTATTTTCAAATCACCATGGATACAGTGACCAACAAACCCTTGTCCTCACAGAAACTACATTCTGTTGGTGAAACTTTATTCGATCCCAGTCTGTTCAGTGAGAGTGTGTGAAAAGAGAGAGAATTGGGGCTATTAAGTAAATCAGAAGACACAGGAGTTAGAAGTACACATTTTGTCCTATTTTTTAATTAATTCTAAGTCTTAATTTGTCAACCACTAGCACCACCATCCTCACCTCTCTTCCCTCACAGGAAAAAATAAAACATGTTCACTATAGAACCATATGGGAAATCATTCTATGTACCAACAAAATTAGGAATATAATTTTCCAATTCAGTATCCTAGTCTTCACCATTGTAGTTTATGAAGCATTTCGTTCTTCAGGGAGAACTTAATGACATTTATATGAAAAGTTCCCACAACCTGACAGAAGGTGGGAACTTGAGGAGCAATAGCAAGAGCAACACATAACCTTCTGTCCTACACTTATACCTCGTTCAGTCCACTCCAGATGCTGGATTTCTCCATGTGACTGGAATACATCAGGCTCATCCCTACCTCACGGCTCTTGCTTTTATTGTCCTCTCTGCCTGGAATGCTTTCCCAGCAAATAGTTACAGGTCTCTCTCCCTCAAGTTATTCAGTTCCTTGTTCAGAGGTCTACTCCTTACAAAGGGCTTCGCTGACCATCCCTAGCCAAGATATTTCCACTCATCCCTTACCTGGTTTAATTTTTCTTCAGACTATTTATTATTACCTGAACTTATAAGATAAATATTTATTTGCTTATTCTTTACCTGTTTTGCCCCCTGGAAAGCAACTTCCATGAGTATAGATTTATTGTTTGCCTTCTTCCCTCCTACATCCCCAGAGATTAAAAGGGCAGATAATGCAGTGGATATCCAATAAATATTTGTTGAATTAATTAATTGAATTGAGTTTATCTACAGAGAATAGTTGAAAGCTCAAGAAAATTAGATTTTAAAAATGGTAAAAGTTCATTCTACAAATAATTAACACTGTATCTTTCATTGGGTTATAGGATTTAGAATGAAATCACCATTATTGAGCACCCTAACACACACACACACATACACACACAACAAAGTATCAAAACAAAGATGTTTTCTTGGGCTCAGGTGCTACATTTTGGTCACATAGATGATATAATCCCAAAGTTCCAAACCCACCCAATTTAGAATTTCAGCCACTTTGCAGCAGCCATCCCCTGGGAGATCCAGAGATAGCACTGCGGCTGTTTATCAAAGGAATGCTCTGGTCTGAAGGACCCTGGCTATTGTTACACCGTTTGTTTTCTCATGATTGGAATGTGTGACACTATTTGAGGGTGGGCTAGTGTCTAAATGGAATGGGTGAAGAGAAACAGAAAGACATTCTTTTTGCCACCTTTGCAGAAAGGCGGCTGGGGAATATATGTACTGAATTACCCACTGTCAATTATTGATAGCTCTGGCTGGACTCATTTATCCTCTCCAGTTACTTTGACATAGGGCCAAAAGGCAACTGCTGGCCTGCTTGGTTCTTCACAACCTCTCGTACATAGGAAAGTTCTTAGGAAAAGTTTTAACAAGCTGAACTGATCCTTAGAAGCTTCTATGATTTTCTATATATCTCTGGACAACCTAATATATATACTTTGTCCTCAGCAGATTCCTCAGCATATATGGCTAATATGCTAAGTGTCCAACCATTTGACCAGCAGTTATGATGTGCACTGACCACCAGGGGAAGATGCTCAATACACAGTCATGAAAACATGGAACAGACTGATGAATCTCAGAGGGAAGGAGAGAGGAGGGAGGATGGGAAGAGATTAACCAAAGATCTTATATGCATACTAGAGGCCTGGTGCATGGATTTGTGCATGGGGCCAATTTATCCTGATTCCCACTGGCCAGACTGAAGGACCCCATTGGTGCGTGTGGGGTCCCTTAGACTGACCTGCAGGGATTGGGCCAAAACCAGCTCTCTGACATCCCCCAAGGGATCCTGGATGGCAAGAGCTGCAGGCCAGGACAAGGGACCCCACTGGTGCATGAATCTGTGCACTGGGCTTCTAGTAATACATAAAAGGAAAAGGCATTCATATATTCATTTAATTTCATCCAGGAAACTAAGGCTGATGTTCAGCAGCTTGCACCAATGTAGCTATACTTGGTTATGAAAATACTGAAGTACTTGTGTCCACATGGTAAATATTACCCATCCTGAGCCCCCTCCCACAGAGTCATCTGGGTTTTCCCCAAAGAATCCCTCACCACTAAAAGGTTGTTGCCTGGCACAACAATGAGCCTTCTGGAACAGGTCTGTGAGAGAATAGCTGAGATCTATTCTGAGTAGCAGGACTCATTACCTTCCATATAATAAACATTTTGGGTATCACCCTACCCGAGGCTGTAATGGCATTAAGACTTTCATTTGAAAGTTTTATGTCTCTTCCTTCATGGCAAATCTGAGGTATCTTAACAGAGGTGGAACACACATCATCTGAAAATATTGAACTGTTTTGTTTAACTGTTTTTGAAACATTCTAAAAGAGGCGTCCTCCAAGATCTATTTCCGTGGCTTTGCCCTACCCAAATAAACCTCAGACCCACTGCCAAATTTGAGAGCATTTCTAAAGAAAGGACATTCTGCTTTCAACACGTACACCCACAAGTGCCGTGGGATCTCCTCCTCCGGTCCTGAATTGCCTCTGCGGCTGGGATATATGAGTCCAATGTATTACATTCCCAGGCGCCATCACTTTGTGCTTCAGAGAAGGTCTGAGAACTGGGTCCAACTAATAATATATATTGCAATGCTTGGCAGCCTGCGCATTTTCTGGAAAAGAACTTTGTCCTCAGCAGATTCTACGGAACACTGCTTGAATCTTGCAGAACTCTGGCCACAGTTTCTGGGTTGTGATTTACACAATTTCTCAGAAACATCTCAATCAGAGCCCCACTTCAGAGAGGACCAGGAGCTTAAGATGTGCAGGAATGATAGGTTGAAAGGGCCCTTTCAACCTATCCAAGATTCCTGCATGGACATCTGAATTAGAAAATTACTAACCATTGGGAAGGAGCATGTACAGTAAGGGAGAACACAGGGGACAAAGGTCACTGACATCCAAGGGCAGAGAGTCCTGCTGGTATTTTTCTTCCTCAGAGAAAGAGTGAGGTGTGTTGGTGCTGAGGTTGACTCCAAGAGATACTGCATGGCTAATGGCTGGAAAGGGGGCTCTATTGTATTCTGCTTTTACCTCATTGCACCATCCTAGTGATTTTCTTTCTCTTGGGGAGCTTCCCTGGTGAGTTGCTTTCACCTCCATTGGGTTAAAGTTCAATCTCCCAATTGCTTGAGTCCCAATTGTAACTATCTCTCCACGCTGAGCCCTGTTTTCTTTAAAATGTCAAGTTTATTCTTTAGTACCCAAGTGATGAGCCACCACCATCAAGATCCTTTTTGTAGAAAAAGGAAATAGAAATGTATATTCTTGTCAGTCTTTATGCCACTGATTTTAGTTTATGAACAGCTTGGACTTGTGAATCCCTGTGTGGTTCTGATCAAAAGAAAACATTAATTAGAAAGCAAAAGAGTACTTTTTAAATTTTTTTCACTTTAAATATCTCCACTGGGTAGGAAAGAATTATTTTGCCTCCCTTCAGCTCTCCTGTCCTTGGCAGTTGACTTAGCTAGGCAGGCCATGAATAGGAGAGCTTTTGGGGGAAGGTCTGTCTCAGAGAGAAGGGAGAAGAAGGAAGTAGGTCAAAAGCCTAGCAAGGAATTTTAGGAGGAGTCTCACATTGGAAAAGGTATCCACATAGCCTGAAGCCAATGAAAACCAATTCTCAATTGATTCAGCAAATAATTATGAAAAAAATCAAGCCTAGTGGAGTTGCCACTTCAGTCGCAGATTGTCTGACTGAGTTGCAGAATCACTGTCATTAATATCAGAATTATCATCAATCAAATCTACTGGTATTCTCCTTATATTGTCATCAGTGCTGAATCATGAGCTAAATAGCCATCCCCTTACCTCTCAATATGTTTTCATTCAAAAGGACATGTGGATTGCAAAAAAAAACAAAAACCTGATAGAACACTAAATGTTTGTCTCTGCAACTCAATCAGCATTGCACCTGAATGAAACAAGAGAATACTAATACATTGATAGAGACTATAGGTCTTTCCTTACTTATATTTATACTGTAGTATCTAGGACTGTGCCTGACATGAATCAGGACCTCGGAGGCCTGTCTGCAGAGTGGTCAAAGGAAAAGGAGTAAGTATGCAGGGTGTCCATGAAGTCCAGAAACATAGGCCAATCTGCATCATCTCATCAAGGACATTTTCAACCTGTGAAAAGGTAAATTAGCATTATGTCTCCAGACTTCATGCACACCCTTGTAGTTTGTGAAACCACTCATAGAAGAAAAGGTCATAGGAATTACTATTTATTCGGGATCTGAACCACAGAGAATTTAGCACCTATTTCCCAGTCATTCCACAAACACTTTTTGAAGAAGTGATTTTTAAAGCTCTTTGAAGAAATCAAGAGGGTTTCAACATTTTACCAAAGGAACAGGTTTGGGTGAAAGAGGAACTCTGAATTGTTGAGCGTCTCCCTCCTGGTGTAATAGAATCTCCTATTCATCCTTCAAGCCTTTGTTTAAATCACCGATTCTAAACTGAGGACAGCTTTGCCTCCAGGGAATATTTGTCAATGTCTGGAGCTATTTTGGGTTCTCACAACTGGAAGGGAAGAGATCTTGGCATCTAGTGGTAGAGGCCAGAGAGGCTGCTGAACACCCTACAATTCAAAGGGCAACCCATCACAACAAAGAATTATTCAACCCAAAGTGTCAGTGGCATGAGGGCTTAGAAACCCTGGTTTCAGTGTACCTTACAGAAGGATTCCCTGACATATCTCAAACTATACTAGCTTCCTGTAAATCCTTATCTCACTTTATACTTTCCCTTCATGGTATTTATCACAGTTATAATTAAATACATAATATTTGTTTCTTCCATTAAAAACAAAGGCTCATATAAAAAGAAATTATATTTCATTCACCACTGTATTCTAGCACCTATTATAATGCCTGACACATAGTAGAACCTCAATGAATGGATGAATCAACAAATGACTAATATCATACACTAAGCAAAATAGATACTCAGGTTGTTAAGCAGAGCTGTAGTTTCAGCCATCATCTAAAGTGTGTCAGATGGACTTGGATCTCTCCTCTGTTTCAGTTCAAGAAAATTATAAATTTAACCATGGTGTGAAGGGAACGTAAAACTAATATTCAAACTCCTTTGAGTATACACTTTTAATTTATAGACTTATTGCACGATTTCAGCATTTTAGCAGTCTACCAGTAAAAGAGCTTGGATATTAACGACGACAAAAAAAAAAAATCTGGAATTTCAGTATTGACCTTGCGGCAAAGACTTATTGGCTCCCACAATACCTCTTCAGGTTCATTTTCTTTCCTCTCTCTCCCTCACAGCCATGTGACACACTCTGGTCACTAGGATAAAAACAAGATCTGCTAAGACAAGGGTTCTGAAAAGATCTTTGTTTTCCTTGTGAAAGAAAGAGTTAAAACTGGCACCAACCTTCTTTCTCCTGGTTGAAAAAACATCAGCAAAATGCCTACACCTGGGTTGGTGGTTCAGTAAGAAAAGTAGCCCATTTTGTTTAAGCCTCTACAGTCAGGTTTTCTCTTATTTGTAACTGAACACAGTCCTATCTGGTGATACATTCTTCTGTCTTGGCAACTAAGCTTCCTCTATGGTTTTTTTATTTTTCCTAATCCTCTCACAAGGATATTTTTCCCATTGATTTTTAGAGAGAGGCAACATCGATTGGTTGCCTCCTGCATGCACTCCTACTAGCACTGGGGAACCTGCAACCAAGCTACATTCCCTTGACTGGCAATTGAACCCATGACCTTTCTATCCTAGGGCTGATGCTCGTAACCACTGAGCAAACTGGCCAGAGCTCTACCTGGTCTTTTTAACAATGCAAGGGCAGAAATGGAGGTGGCATCTTGGCCTGGGCTTAAATCTCATCTAAAGTACAAAGAAAAGAAAATCATTCGAGGCAGTAGAGTTTCTAACATTGAAATGGGAAAGAACAGCGTCCATTGTGAGTACAACCAAGAGAGAGGCCAGAGCTTGTGGTGTAAGTAGAAAAAAGTCAAATACTTGGGATACAAAGTGTACCTGGATAACTGCCCATTTACATTTTGCAGGCCCCCTTTTTTTTGAGTGGGTGTTAAAAATGAGAATTTCAGATGCAGATGTCAAGATTCTGCAGGGAGAGAAAGACCTTCGTATGAGGCAGCTGCTCTACGATTTGGTGGATGCAGACTCCAGAGTACTGCCCCTCCTTTGTGGCTCTCTCATTAGACTGTGAGCATCTGGGAAGACGAGGGCCATGTCTTCTTGTCAGTGTCCCTGGTCCCAGCAGAGTGCCAGGTCTATAGCACATTCTCAGTCAGGATTTTCCCAATTGAGCACTTGATGGTTTTCTCCCTTTAGTCTTTTAAGAGCATAATTGTGAAGGGACATCGTTCAAGTCTGGAGAAGGAGATAAATTTCACTCCTTCCCCTCATCTCTTTTATTTTTTTCTTCATTTCAATATATAGTTCCTATGTTAAAAAAAAAAAAAAAAAAAGAACATGGAACTCTGAAATAGGGAAAATCCTTAAGGGGAAAAAAAAACTTTATTCAAGAAAATAATTTTAAAAAATATTTTTATTGATTTCAGAGGAAAGGAGAGGGAGAGAGAGATAGAAACATCAATGATGAGAGAGAATCATTGATTGGCTGCCTCCTGCATGCCCCCCACAGGGAATCAAGCCTGAAACCTGGGCATGTGCCCTTGACCAGGAATCGAACCAGGACCTCCTGATTCATAGGTAGATGCTCAACCACTGAGCCATGCTGGCCAGGCAAGAATTTTTTAATTCCCCCAAATTATACTCCTCAGGATCTGGTTTCTTAAAATGAATGAATGAAGTCTTTAGGAAAAACTGAGTTAAGCAGTTACTACCTTTGATATGTTAAGTGTATGTTATACCTTTTTAAGAATATGGTTTGTTGCTCTTCAAAACCCTGTTTAACTGTGTAACTCAAATAGGGTTACAAGATCCAAAAAAAATCATGGAGTAATGATTACCCAGTCATTTGCACACTTGGGTAGCGTTTAGGAGCTGCTGTTTTGCATCAGCAGGTTTGTCCTGCGGAAACAAAGGGGCACACAGGAAGGACTCAAAGGATAGAAGAAGGTCATTCATAAAATGGAAAAGTTAAGCTGACAGAAAGACTCAGGCGTTATGAGAGGAAAGTTGGAGTTTCATGCCCGCTATGACAGCCTCAGAATGTGTGGCTCAGTGTGGAGCCCAAAGAAAGTGTTTTGGCAGAAGTTTTAAGCTAAGAATGAAGAGCCTGGTGATGTGTTCCAGAAACTTCCACTAATGACTGAGTCACTTCTCTAACCCAATTGCTCCAGGGGTAAGGGGGTAATTAAGCCCCTATGCCTTCTTTCACAAAACTGTAATTGAAATGAGTTAGAAGTGCACGTTGGTGGAGAACTTTTGAGTTAAGTATGTTAAGAAGAGCCAAATAACAGATGTGTAAAGAAATGGTACTTTTTGAAAACAGTTGTGTTTATTCATTTTTTTTTTCTAAGATCCTTGGGAAAACCTTGGGCACGTTTTCACATGAACAAATCAAGAACAATTAATTTCTGGGTAATGTTTATGTCAGAAAGACTTGCCAGTAGTTGGACCAATTAACAAATTGAAATAACTTATGAAAATGCATCTGCCGCACGCTAGGGTGGAAGGTGGAATGATCAGTGTGTCAGAGAGGTAAACTGAGTCAAGACTCAGCCTAGAATTTGTGTGTCAAAAGTATTGCCTTCGATATCTGGTGACAAAGTTTAAAGTTCAAATAAACAAACACATGATTTTTCCTTTTGATTGAATTTGAAAGCTCTAAGATGAGAACCCTAGAGCCATAAACATTTACACAGTGAGGCAAGCTCCTCATTATGTAAATACTTTGTGAAAACAGCTTCGCTCCATAAAGTATTAATGCTATTTGATAAAAATCAGTTTTTGTTTGGTGTGTCTTTTGAAGCTGGTGTAACTCCCGGTCATTCTATATGGCTATAAAAGCTTTTTGGAATCAAATCCTAATCCCAACACGTTTTTCTTGTACATTTAAACCTTTTATATACATGTGGGAGCCAGAGAGAGTAGAAGGCTTTTAAGGCTTAAGCTGAACTTGTTTGTCCTTCTCATGCATGCTCTCTGAAAAGTATTTGGCATGTTTGTATTTGTAAGTTAAAGTAGACATTTGTGTTCTTAAGCATTTTCTCCCCTCCTCCCCCTTTATGCGTGTTTGCTTGGTTTACAAATATAGACCATCTTAGCATGGAAGAGAAGATATGCTGAAGTTTGGATTGTTTGACTTGCCACCGTGTAAAAAATAAATGCGGGTGTTGATTTGCTAGGTTAGCCCCTGACTTAAGCTTCCAAAAAGTTCCCAACTCAAACTCAGTGGTATTAATACCCCAGGAGCTATTTCAGTTCAAGAAAAATATAAATTTAACCATGGTGTGAAGGTTAAATTTTAGTTTTTTGATAAAAAACTAAACAAACAGAACTAACCAAAGTGCTTGTCCAGTGCCGTAGGAATCCAATTTAACTTCTGGAGTATTTTTAGTTTTGTTTCAAAAAGAAGCAACCGAGATTGCCAAGCAGGAATTCATAGCACTTTATTGTTCCCCTATGGATATTACATCTAATGGCCATATATGATGTCCATAGCAGAATCGGATTAAGCGACATGAAATTCATAAAAGGACTAAATCTAAATGGACTCAGGAAAAACTTAAAAAGATTTTTCCATGGGCTGAAGCTGCAGACTGAAGCAATTAAGTATTTGTTTCTCAAAAGGTAATTATGTGACATGAACTATATGAGTTAGCTTGTGCTGTTTATGGAACATCTCCAAAACTTGTAGCTAAAATCAGCCACTATTTAATAAGTTCATGATTTTAAAGTCTGTGTTTTGGGGTGGGCTCAGGTGAATGGTTCTTCAGATCTGGGCTGGGGTTGACTGATCTCAGTTGGGTTTGCTCATGAATCTGTGCTCAGTGGGTTAGTTGTGGACTATTTGGTTTCTGATGACCAAAGCAAGGACAGCTAAGGTCCCTTTCTTGTAGTCTCCCAGCCAGGTCCTTATTCAGATAAAACTTCCATACCTTTTCTATTTATTTTTAATCTGTCCCTGTCTCTAAATTCCTTTTGTAATTTATTTATTCTGTGTCATGCTAGAACATTCCCAAGGGTAACATCCTTGAACCTTGTTGCCTGGATTTTCTTGAGACAGAGAGTGGAGAGAGCCAACATTTCTTCTGACTTACTTTTTATAACTTTTAGGGTGATTATATTTATGTATTTTATGGCCATCAGCTCTAAATGCTTTCAGGAAGGAGCCACAATCCAAACAAAACTAATTGACTGATTAATTAGATAGCCAAATGATTAAAAATTAATGGTGAAATGAATTAGCATCTTTATTGAATTTAGTGCTTTTTATTTCTCCTTCCCATTTCCTGCATGTCTCAGAGAAGCTCACCAGTCCCAGGCAATTTTGCCCTTAGAAACTTGATTCCATGGCTAACCTGGGATACCACTTACAAGCTCTGCAGCCACTGCAGAATGTGCTTTAGTTGTCCCTCGACAATTAATCAGGAAACTTGAAGTGACTGATTGCAGCAACACAGGATGTTTTGACACAGCTATTTAGACAAAAATGTTTGAGGGCCCCTACAAGGCTCACTGGCATTTGGGAGAGGGGCTTGGCCCAAAGGTCAAAGTTCTAAATCAGCCACTCCTCTCTCAGCCAACAGAATTATTCAAATGCATATTGGAGCATCTACCCTGTGCTAGACCCAAAAAAGAAAACTATGATGCCAGCTCCACCCTCATGCAGTTCAAGTTGAATTAGCAAGAACATTGTTTATTAGTAATCTTCCAAATAGTTTAAAACCTCTGAATGAGTCCTGTGAAGAGAAAGCATTGGAAATATAGATTTGAGGATAGGGAAGAAGGTCCAATATTATGCTTGTTGAGAATGAAGAAGCAGGTCAACCAGGAAAACATCCCAGATGATAAAACTGGTGCCATGAAGCCAGTATGAGTTTTTCCACAGGACTAAGCTGTGTTAATGCAGAGCCTAAGAAATTAGATAATTCGATATATCCAGAGCCAAGGTCATGGAAGCTGGATATGAGGAAATTGCCAGGGTCCAAGGTAGTTTAAAGCATGGGCAAGAGAGTTCTGAAATGATGAAATGTGATATGCAAGCTCAATCATGTAAGTGAAAAATGGGTGAGGCTTCTGCTCCTCGTGGCCCACTTGGCCAGTGACCTGGAGCCTGTGAAGAGACACAGTTAGCCATCCTGATCAATGGAGTATCCCATCCAAACAAAGTCACTGCCACTCAGCTGAAAATGACCCTTGACAACGTTCTAACAAAAAAACAATGATAGGTAACAAAGAATATTGTCTTTAGGTACATTCAAATTTTTAAGTGACATTTCTTTCCTCTTTTACTGATTATTACTTTTTTTTTTTTAATAAAGTTCACTTTGTTCTCATTTATTTTTCCAAACACAGTGACAAGTCAGCAGTCCAGAAGCAGTGGGGAAATGTGATAGTAACTGAAACTTCAGGCGTGTTTAGACATTTTGTAAAATCAGCAAAAGGCCTGAAAGCTATTTAAACCCATGCCAATTTTCAGGATTTGTATTTTATGAAGAAAGAAATCTGTGTTACGTTGTGAAAAAGTTAATACAATGACAGCTGCAGTCATTCATACATGTCCATTCATTGCCTGCAAGACATGGTGAATCCTATCAACCAGCTAGGGGAGACTCTTCTCAGGAAATGTCTACCTTCTCTGGCTTTACTGTCAATGTGTCTGTATTCTTTGTAGATTCACTACTTGCCCTGTTTTCCCAGAATTCCTTCAAACTCTCTGGTTAGCACAAGTCTCCAACCTCGTTCTAATCTTGTATGGCCAACCTGCATCTTCTGTCATGATCTCCGTGGGCCTCATGGGCAAAAAGGCCACATTTACGAAGTCAGTCACCTGACAGCAACAGGCTTTGGGATCCAACAGATGTCCTACCATTTAAATCTTTCCCTTAGATTATTTTTGAATTAAGATATAATCTATAATAATAAAAGTGTAATATGCAAATTGCCCAAACAGCGGAATGACCGTCTGGATGAACTTCTAGACAGCCTTCCAGATGAAGCCAGTGCTGCTGCGACCCTCTGCGGGGCAATCAATGTGTGTGTGGCCGGGGGACTTCCATGATCTATCGCTCTGCAGAGGGTGGCAGCAGCCAGGGCTGCAAAGGCCGAGCTCCTTGCATGAATTTCGTGCATCAGGCTTCTAGTTAACATATAACATTATGTTAGTTTCAGGTATACAAATTATTGATTCAATATCTGTATATATTTTGAAATGATCAGCACAAGAAGTCTGGTTAACACACATAGCTACAAGTGTTTTTTCTTGTGATGAAAACTTTTAAGTTCTACTTTCTTACCAACTTATAATATAGTATTAACTATAGACATCATGCTGTACATTATATCTTTAGGACTTATTTATTTTATAACTAAAAGTTTCTATCTTTTAACCACCTTTCCTCAGCCCTCCAATCCTATCCCCCAATTCCAGTAACTACCAATCTCTTCTCTGTATCTGAGTTTTGTGGGGGGTTTTCAGAATAAATTGTAAGTGAAATTATATAGTATTTGTCTTTGTCTGACTTATTTCACCTAGCATAAGGCCCTCAAGGTCCATTTCCCTTTGATTTTTGAGAGATTTATGTAATTTCTTTGAGCTCAGTTTCCTCATCTGTCAAATGGGGTTGATTGAATACTGATTTAAAATAGATTAAAGCTACTGTAAATCTCTTCTTGTATATAAACTATCCTAAATCCTAGGCATGATTGTTTCTGTGTAGCAATATCTGCTAATTTTATGGCATTGATTCTGTCGATTTTAACTCTCTTACATAATTTATATTTATATACCAAAATGTACCCATTTCCAAATTGTTTCTGATTATTTTGTTTGATATCATTCACTTGTCTTATATAAAAAATGTACATGGATGTACAGTCTTGAGAATTTATTGTATCTATCTGTACACTTGTACCAAGAAATTTAATTTAAAAGAGCACAATGGAGTATATCAGTATATCCTATCAATAAAAAGTACTTGAGAATGAGTTCCCAAGATATGTGCAGGATATATGCAAATGTACTCCTATGCTAATACATTTTACATTATCAAACCATATAAAATAAATATGTAAAGGGATGTTACAAGGTGAAATAAATAGTATCTTAAATATTTTAAATTTTATTATATTGAATAAAAGTGTATTTTGGCACTCACTAAAATATTATTTTCAGTAATATTTATAGGGTGGACAATGTCATGTCTTATAAAAGTGTGAGCAGATTGTAAAAGTTAATTCTGCCCATTATTTGCTTTAGCTTGGCACTTTCTTTGTAGGACTTGGCCATTTGAAACGGGTAAATGAACTTAAAACTAGGTACTACAATATGTAAATACACCAGTGGGCATAAGTAAAGAGTAATGTTTTAAAAGAAGATAATAATGAATGAACAAGTATGGATAATAATCTCAAATCCTTTGGGTTGGGGAAACTTGACATCACATAAGACACAAGACTTAAGAATCAAGTGAGAACAGGAAAGTCAATTTCATTTCAATGTTAGTAAAACTTAATGTTTTTCCTTTTCAAATTAAAAATAAATATATATCCCTACTGGTTTGGCTCAGTGGATAGGGTGTCAGCCTGTGGACTGAAGGGCCCAAGGTTTGATTCCAGTCAAGGGCATGCACCTCAGTTGCATGCTCAATCCCTGGCCCTGGTTGGGGTGCATGCAGGAGACAACCAATCTATGTGTCTCTCTCACATCGATGTTTCTCTCTCTGTCTCTCCCCATTCATTCCATTCTCTCAAAAAAAAAAAAAAAGTCAATGGAAAAATATCCTCAGGTGAAGATTAGCAAACAATAAAATAAAAAGGGTGAATTTGTTTTTAAAATTAAAAAAATAATAATAATAAAAATTAAATAAATATTCTAATTATTCTTCCTGGAATTCAATACTTAGTGGTTCCCAAACTTGAGTGTGCATCAACATTAACTAGAGGGGCTGGTTAGAATATAGATTGCTGGGCCCTGCTCCCAGAGTTTCTGATTCAGTCCATCTTGTTAGAACCCAAGAATTTGCATTTTTGACAAGTTCTCAGGTGATGCTGATGCTGATTGCAGGACCACAGTTTGAGAACCACTCAGACGATCATCTTGAAGACCCCTGGGGCTAGATCCTCTCCTGGATCTTTGATGCATATGACACAGATGTATAATAATTAAGATCAATGCCATCAAGAAGTGATGTTCACACTATATCATGGTTTACATTATCCATTTTTGTCCCAAATTTCCCTATCACCCACTCCACATCACCCATTGCCCTCCCCACTCCCCCACCCTCAGGGGTGGCGGAAAGAGCTCGGAGGACAAGGGAAGGATGGTGCATCCTCTCTGGGAACACAGCTGACAGTTTGCACTACCTGGCGAATTCATAACCTCAGCATGTTTCCCCAGGGTGAATTAATTGCCTTGCTTTTCCTTTTCCTTTGCATAAAGCCAGGCAGATTTGTCCCCTGTTTAGACAAGACTTACTTGCCAGCACTTTCTGAGGATGGCCAGAAAGTGGCTGCTGTGTGAGGTTGATAGTGTTGTCAGAAATTCCAGGGCGGGGTGCTGTCCCTTGAGTTGGGAAATGCTAACTGAGGTCAATTCCAGTTCAGCTTCCTACCTACAGAATTATGGCAGGACGTGAGTTTGGCCCGCGTGAGAGGAATAGGTCAGCAGAAACGTATTCTTGTCTTCCTAATAGCAGACATTCCTGTTTCTAAACCTTAAGTTAGAACATATTTTTCCCCTATTTGAGTTCCAGCAATTCGTGTCCTCAAATAAGGTATTTTTAAATCAAACGCATAGACAACAAAACCAAAAGAAAATCAAAACCAGAAAACGTTCCTTTTCCAAGTGAAAATCGTGCATTAGAAGTTATTATGTTTAGAAATTAGAAGTCATTGCTGAGTGTTAGAGCGTTGGCCCTTGGACTGAAGGTTCACAGCTTCAATTCCTGGTCAAGGTTGCAGGTTCCCCAGGCCCTGTAGGGGCATGTACGAGATGCAACCAATTGATGTCTCTCTCTCTCTCAGGAGAATATTTCTCTCTCTCTCTCCCCCATCCCTCCCTTCCATTCTCTCTAAATATCAATGGATTAATGGGGAAAAAACCTCTGGTGAGGATTTTTTAAAAGTGTCATTGCTTTGGCTTCCTAATAACAAACTGCCCCCAAATTGAATGACTCAATCCAACCACCATTTTATTTCTTTTACTCATGTTTCTGCAGTTTGTGCAGTCTTGCTAGAACAGCTTGTCTCTGCTGCACGTGGGGTCAACTAAGGTGCTCGAGGGGGGCAAGACAGCACACTTCCAAGATCAATTCCCTCACTGCCATGGAGGAGTTGGTACTGGGCAGTGGGCAAGTGCCTGGGTTTTCCCCTGGCAGTCTCACCACGTGGCTATATTGGTCTTCTCACTGCAGGTTGGTCTCAGGGTAGAAGGACTTCTAAGGCACCGTGTGCAAGAGCAGGCCTTCTTAGCAGCTGAGCCTGGATCTGGCACAACTTTGCTTCCATCACATTCTTTTGGTTAAAAGAAGTTAAGAAGGCTGAAACCAGTTTGGCTCAGTGGATAGAGAGTCAGCCTGCGGACTGAAAGGTCCCAGGTTCGATTCCGGTCAAGGGCACGTACCTTGATTTTGGACACATCCCCAGTTGGGGGTTGTGCAAGAGGCAGCTGAAGGATGATTCTCTCTCATTGATGTTTCTAACTCTCTATCCCTCTCGCTTCCTCTCTGTTAAAAAAAAAAATCAATAAAAATATACTTAAAAAGAAGAAGAAGAAGAAGAAGAAGAAGAAGAAGAAGAAGAAGAAGAAGAAGAAGAAGAAGAAGCAGTAGTAGTAGTTAAGGGGTCAGCCCAAACTTGAAAGGACAGTCTATACAGAACGTGAACACTAGGAAGGGTGGGTCATTGGGGCCAGCAAAGTGTCAGCATCTTCTCCCCCCTGCAGCTTTGCCTTCCACACCACTGTCAGGCACTTCAGCTCACACAGGGCAGAGCGTCACTCTCAGGGTGGACATCTGAGCATTCTCTGAGTGCAAGGATCTGTATCTGCCGTTCAGGCATCTCCGTGTAACCTCCACCTGGAACCTTTCTCTGCCGGCAAACTCTGCAGTATCTTGCTGCCTTGTTTTTTCCTTCCTAGCACTCACTCCCGCCTACCACTTGACTAAGTAGTTGTTTACTTGGTTATTGTCTGTCTCCCCTCAATGCAAATGCTGATCCAACGTAAATCTCCAGGGGGAAGGTCCTCAGTACCTTTTGCTCTCTGCTGCATGCCCAGCCCCAACAGCAGAGCCTGGCACTTAGAAGTCTCTGCAAAAAAAAAATATCTATTGAATAAACGAATGTCAAAATGTCATGTCTGAGAATATGCCTACGAGGCAGGCAGGAAAACTCCAGAGGAAGTTGTTCCGATGCAGGGCGATGGCTGGAGTCTGTGTCTTCTCCATCCGGCTGGGGCTGCACGCCCCCTTGTTGTGTGTGGTGTGCACCTTCTGCCGGTTCCCATGGCGTCATTGTTCAGAGGTGTCAGTGGGCATCCATCATGGGTTGAGAGGGTTTTTCTGTGCAGCCGGCAGCTCCTTTATTTGGCCAATTAAGCTTGGTGCTCCTGTATCCAAATACAGAGGTGAGGGAAACATGAACCTGGCTTTATCTAATGGTTCCGTCTTAAGGAGCAGCCTCTGGTGCAGTGTGATGTGAGTTCCAAGGAAACCTTTGGAGAGCCTCGTTCTTGCTCAAACTGGTTAGTGAGCCTCAGCTATTCATTCCGCAAAAGAGGCTTAACCAGATAGTTTTTCAGTTCTGCCTTTCACTGGGTAATAAGGAGAGGGGCTGCTTGCTTTCTTCCTTCCTTTCTTTCTCTTTTTTTGCTTCCTACCGGTGTTGTTGTTTTTTTCCCCATGCTTCTTTTCTATAGCATCCCCTTGGAATTGGGTATTTGGGGTTGAATCCTTGTTGGAGCTCAAATCCAGTGGATTTGTTCTTTTGATTGTTTATCGATCTCAGGAAAACAGATCTGATTTCCTTAATGAATTGTATGTGCTAGCATCTGATTTGGTTACAAGTCACCCATATCTGTCACTTGGGAGGCCCCTCATTTGAATGCCCAGTCTATTTATTATCTTTTAAGGGTTTTCTTTATCTGAAACCCATTCATCCTGGCTCAGAGCTAAGCAGCCTCGGTGCTGTGGTTTTCAACCATCTTACCAGCCCAGAAGGCATCTGTGTGTGTTTGAAAACAAGGTTAAGTAATTGCTTTGAAAAAAGCATTGTCAATGTTTCTCTTGGATTGTATCCTGGTTATTTTCCTCCACATCTTTGCGTTTTCCCATATTTCACCCCCACCGCACCCCCATTCCCAGCTCTGCTTGTGTTACTAGAGAAAGACGACGCTATCCACTGGGTCAGAGGCACTAACGTGAGTGTTGTTTCTGATTGTGATGACCTTAACCACCGTCTAACTATGCTATAGCTGCAAGTCAGAGTTTTCTGAGGCATTTCAAATGCTAGGCTTTGAGTTTCCAGAATACAATGTGAGTTTTAAATCCGAAGAAGAGATCTTTCATGGCCCGTGGAGTTTGCAAACACCACTCCACTCCACCTAGCCCAGACACAAGTTTGAGTTCCTGCATTGAAATAGTTCGGTTGAGCTCCTGAAAGCAAACCAAGGCCAGGCCAAGGGCATGGCAGGACCTCGACAAGATAGAATATGAATGTCCTTCTGTTTGTTCCCTTTGGAATCATCTTACTTTCCTTTCTTTCCCTCTCTGTCCTTCGAGGTCCCCATCTTTTCTGATGTGCGCATGAACCCTGTTCACATCAGAAAAGAACATGCCCCTGGTCTTCAAAACTAGGACAAGAAGCCCAGCTGGCATGGCTCAGTGGTTGAACATTGACCTATGAACCAAGAGGTCACACTTGGATTCCCAGTCAGGGCACATGCCCAGGTTGGGGGCTTGATTCCGAGTGAGGAGCATGTAGGAGGCAACCGATCAGTGAATAATTCTCTCTCATCATTAATGTTTCTATCTGTCTCTCCTTCTCCTTTCCTCTCTGAAATCAATAAAAACATCTATTAAAAAAATAAATAAATAAAAATTAAAAAATAAAATAAAAAACTAGGGTAAGAAAACAGTCCCAGATCCTCTTGAGTTTGGCAATAGCCTTGAAGCCTCTGATAACAGAAGTGTCCCAGAAGCTAGATTAAAAGTTCTTGTTGTTGTTTTTTTTACCTTTGGCAAGCAAGTCTGTGTTTTATATTGGTCCTGCCTGGTTTTTGCAGCTTTCACTTGTCCCAATTTTTAAGGAACATCATGTTTTTCTTTCTTGTCTTTTTCTTTCTCTCCTTCTGACTGCTTGCATTTCAGTCACTAATTAGATTATTGCTCATTTCTGTCAAAACTGGTCCATTTCACGTCAGCAGCACAAAATTACTGCACAGGATCAAGTCCAACTTTACAGCCCGCATCTCCCATGATTTACGGCATCCATTTTAGGGGGATGTACAAATTCACTCATTACTACCCACTTCCCTGTTGGCCTGTGTGTATCGTGGAAAGAACACTGGACGGGGAGCTGAAAAGTCCTGAATTCTAAGTGTGGATATGCAGTTTATGGTGATACCTTTGGGCATTCACTTACCTTCTTTAAGACTGAGTTTTTCTCATCTGTGTGAAAATACGACCATGATGACCCTGCTACTATGGAGTCATTGACCAACCAAGTGAGAAGTAAGAGCTTTCAGCTACTCAGCAAGTGCTTACTCTGTACCAAGTCATATGAGGCACTTAGATTACAGGAATAAAGGGAAGGTCCTTCAACATCATCATCATCAACACACAGCTTTACTTTAATGTTCAGACACATGAGAGCGTGGAATTCACACTTTAGCTCATGCTTCTCTTCCACTGATCAGTGATGATGCAGTTGGCATCAGCAGTTAGGAAACCTGGCTCTGAATCTCCACAGTATGTTATTGTTACCCCTGGATAAGATCTGTTGAATTGAGTATCACCACATCAGAGAATCTACCACATAGTAGATTCTCAGAGGAAAGTTGCGTAAAGTAATTTATGATGAAGTCATGAATGGGTGATTGAATGAAGACATTTTACCCTTGGCCAGCTCAGCTTGCTTCCTGTGACTGGAAATATCAATGGGGATTCCTGTGAAGGTCTTATTGTCTCCCTGTTTTATCTTATTTCAGTTAGTTTTCACTGGAAACTGATTCTCTTTTAACTCATTAAACTTAACTGTGAGATTAATATTATCTGGGGGGAAACCACTGCTGAGATTATTTTGTCTTATCCAAAGTACAATAGATTCAGTAATATTTGTGAAAAAATAAGTTTAAACCAAAATTCAGATTATTCTTTGCCTCTCTCATAACTCTTATCATTGGAGATGACTGACTGTAGCTGGGTATTTTCATACGTCTTGCCCATAAATTTTTCTTTTTGGCCTGATGATTATGAGACCAGAAAATTGCTTGATATAGGCACAATGGTCTTTGACCCAGTTGTAACAGTAAGTCCAGCCTTCAAGTAGTTCTATACTACCCTGTTTCTCCGAAAATAAGACAGTGTCTTATATTAATTTTTTCTCCCAAAGTTGCGCTAGGTCTTATTTTCAGGGGATGTCTTATCTTTCCATGCGCTAGGTCTTATTTTCGGAGGATGTCTTATTTTTGGGGAAACATGGTATTTTTCTAGGGAGTACATTCATGCTCCCCAGGTTTCCTCAGATCCTCAAAGGGATCCCTGACCCTCCCCACTCCCACCACCAAAAAGAAAATGTGGAGAATGATTGATTGAGGGATTCTGGTCCACTTGCAGAATGTTAGCTCTTATAAGTAACATATTTTCCTTTTCCCACGGCTGCTCTGTAGCAGTCATAAAAATGTAGCCCTCAAAACTGCCTGGTGGTAGACTTCAAATCAGACAAGTCTATCGGGTGACTCGTGGAATTTTCTCATGCTTTTACATTCAATAATCAGGAAAATCCCATGTAACTTTTTCATGCTTCTGAAGACAGTAATCAGGAAAATCCTTGAGGAGACTGTGGTTTTAAAGGATGCTAAATCAGGTTAAGATCCTGTGTGCCCTGATGTTATGTTTCTCTCTCTCTCTCTCTCTCTCTCTCTCTCTCTCTCTCTCTCTCTCTCTCTCTGAAATTTCCTCTTGGGGGGTGGTCTGTTCTCATTTCTAAAACTTGTGTCAACATCCTCTTAGACCCAGAAGTATAAGCTACTAGTTTATTTCATTTTATGGTATTTTGTACAATGGAGAAATGGAGATATCATAAGCCATGGAAAATCTTCCATGATATAAGCAAGCCAGATCATTCATTAGTCCTCATCCCGTGTTGTAGAACTGGAAGCTGAACTCATATGACTTTTTCAGCCACTCAATGTAAACAAAACTATGCAATAACAGAATGCCCCAGTTATTTTTTTTTAATTGCCTTTGTTGCATTAGATGTATTGGTAATAGAGTTTTACACACTTTGGGAACTGGAAGTGCTAATCCTTAAGAAGAAAACCAGCTTAGTTGCTACTCAACTGTTGAAGGACAAAAGACACTCACCCAGAATTTCATGAAGTGGGAAAATAGATCTTTGGAATCACATAAATTCATTTGCAATGTCTTTTATCTGTCTCCTCCAGCATGGGCTAGTTAGTCACTGTGAGCACGCACTCTGGATCCAGAATGTCTGGGTTTGAATCCCAGCTCTGCCACTTACGAGTTATGCAACTTTGGGCAAGTTATGGGACCTCTCTGTGTTTACAGTCCTCATCTGGAGAATGAAATACTAATACGGCTTACCTCATGGTGTTTACAGGAAAATTAAATATTTGCTAAGCTCTTAGAGTACTGTTTGACATGCACAAAGTGCAATATATGTGCTTTTTAAATAAATTGGATTGTAGAAGATAATGTGGGAGTTTGTATGGATACATTCACCCAGGAACAAGCCTGAGAAGCTTATTACCACCATTGGGCCTGCTGGTGGTAGAGACAGTGTTCTGTCTTTTGGGTTTTTTGTTTTGTGTTTTAATCTTTTCCATCCATCTCTACTGAGGGCAAGGTTTTCCTTGGCTGGCCTCCCCTTACTCCAAGAGCTTTCAGATCTGAGATAATCTGATGGAATCCTTGTATTTTAACCCCTTTGTCACACAATGAGGCACTTCAATCAAAGCCACTTAGTCTTTTCTTGACAGGAGTTTCTTTAGCCATTGGGAGTGGGGTGGGGTGGGGAAGGGTTGGTTGGTTGGTTAGTTTTGTCCTTCTCTCCCCACCTGTGGTTGACTTCTACTCCTGACCGCTGAACCTGATCTGACCATTTTATTTTAATTATCATCATTCTACAGGCAAATTGGTTTTGAGAAGAGCCATTTGTAAGTCACTGTGATGTTCCTGATTAAATATAACCCTCTTTTAGCAGACTTGAACAAAAAATAAAGCAAGAATTGTGAACACAGTACTTTTCAAAACCTCATAATTAGGGTAAATAGTTTGAATGTAAGAATCACAAGATTCTGTTTAGTCATGCAAATTGTAGCCTAGAGTCTCATGAAATGCACTTAGGACAGAACACAGAGAATAATTTTGTTTGCCTTGTGATTGGGTCTCATTTTTTTTTATGAGATGGATGTTCAATAGACTTAGCTATTATTAATTTTTTTAAAAGTAGTAAACAGAAACTCAAACTGACTCCTTTTAATTCTTCCAAAGAAAATGCTCAGTATCATTCTTGGAAACTCCCTTTTATTTAAAAGAATATTTCTTATTTTCAAGTTAGTAGCAAAGAGCTGTTGTAAAGATTACTGATTGCAAGATCTATTTCTTACTGTTATTTATTCTGCTCACATGTAATTTTAAGCAGAATAAATGATGTGTCTCCAGCAATGTTAGTGATCTAACAGAGCCATCTACATTTTTCAAAAGAAGTGTTTGTAGAAGTTTAGACTCTTCTAGTCCAGTCTCTTATCTTTCAGATGAGAAATTTGAGACCCACAGAACTAATTACACCCAGCTAAGTGTGAGCAGATTACAAAAGCTAATTTTCAGGGAAACCATAAGAGGAGAATTTATTTTTTACATTTACTTTTCGCCTTTTGGCATTTTTTTCTGTTTTATTTATAATAAATATTCTTAGTGCTTTAAAAGTAGTCTAATTTAAAGAGAAAATTGACTTGTTAGTCATTCACATTAAATAGAAAATGAGGACAGAGCCTGGATTTTATGGGAACAATTGATGAATAAGAAGAAAAGAAATCAAAATTACTACTTTCAATCTACCTACAAATTTTGACAATTAATATCTGAAAGTCTAATGAGTAGGAGCTTACCCCAATATTTTTGGAGGCAAAACAAGGGATACAGAGTTGGGCAGGACACAATCTGAGGTCTTCATTGCCCAATAAGAAGAATGAGAAAAATATTTAGAAAACTATAATACAAAGAAAAATGATAAAATGTTCACTGGGAAAGTACAACAAACTGTTTTAGAGGATCATAGAGGGGATATATTAGTCTCCTTAATATCAAGAATTGATGAATCCCAAATGTTTATCCCCAGCTGAACCTTTGCCTGGAACTTCTGACTCATCAAGCTGCCAACTAGACATCTCCACTGGGATACCTAACTCAGCACATCCAAAGCTGAATTCCCAACCTTGCTCCGAAACCTCCTCCCTTACGGTCTTCCTATCTTGATTGATGGCAAACATCCTTCTAATTGTTCAGACTGCAAACCTTGGCATCATCCTTGTCTCCTTTCTTTCTCTCTCAGGCCACATCTGATCTCTGAGGAAATCCTATTGACTCTTCCTTAGTACACTCTATCCAGACTCTGACAACTTCTCCACTCCTGTCATCCTGGGCCAAGCCTTCCTTGTTTCTCACCTAGATTATTATTAAAGTAACCTACTGACTTCTTTTTGCCTCCATCCTTTCCAGCCCTTATAGCTTTTTTTTTCCCCCCCAACACAACCCAGGTCAGATTGCATCATTTATTTTTCTGAATTCTCCGGTGCTCTCCATTTTTCTCAAAGCCCTACATGATCAGCAATGCCTCTCAGCCTCATCTCCCACAGCTCTCTCCTTCTCTGACTTTGCTTCAGCCATATTGGCCTTCTTGCTGGTCCTCTTACACCAGACAGACTCTCATCTCAGGGCCTTTGCACTGGCTTTTCCTGTGATCTGAAATGCTCTTCTCTTGGACATTCATATGGATCACCTTTTTACCATCTTTAACTCTCTGTTCAAATGTCATGTTCTTAATAGGGCCTGTCCTAACCATTCTATTTGAAATGGAATTTCTCTCACCCCCAACCTCTGATTCGCCTTATAGGCTCTATTTTTTCCGCAGAATGCATCTTTTAGCTCACTCTGTAATTTATATTTGTGTTGTTTCGTATCTGTTTTATTATCTACATTCTTCTGCCAGCATATCAGTTCCAAAAGGGTAATATCCTTATTTGTTTTATTCATGCTGTATCTCAAGTGCGTGGAACAGTGCCTGGCACGTAGCAGGCACTCAATAAACATTTGTTGATAAACGAAGAGGTTGACTCATGCAGTAATTAGAGTTATTTTAAGAAAAGAAGGAGAGAAAAAAAAAGACAGAGAGATACTGAGCATTTAAAAAAAAAAAAAAAAACTTGAATCACAGCCCCCTTTGTAAGTGAATCCTATGTGCCTCCTTCCCAGAATAATATACATATGCAAATTTATACAAAATTTTGCACGCACTTCTGGGAGGCTCACATACACCCTGACACTCATCCAAGATTAAGGAGCTGTGTCCTAGGCAGAAAGAACAGCATAGACAAAGGCTCAGTGGAGGGAATGTGTCGGTTGTGGTAGAGGCTCAGCAGGAATCATTTGGCTTGAAAGTGTAATAAAGGAGAGTAATAGAAGGCAACTTTGGGCTATATTATATAGGGCCTCGAGTGCCAGGGTAAGGGTTGTTTGTGTTTATCATAGAAGGTGATAGAGCTGCTATGAGGAGCTGCTAACTCTGAGTCACCTCCAATTCAATGTGAAACTTTACACAATTTATTTCTGTCTTCAATTTCAGAAATTAATAGAATTTCCTAAAAGACAAGCTCCCTCTTCCTGGGAAAGGTATAGATAAGCACTTCATCGCTATGACAATTCAAATGCACCCATGCCCCTATTGAAGCTATTCTAGCTCATCAACTTCTTCCATCACGCTTCTGAGAGCATGTCTCAGCTGCATCATTCTACTAGTAACTGATTATTATTGCTGCCATTTGATTCAATGAAAACTAAGTTTTTAATTTGATATTGTCCATCTTATGCTATGTTTTGATGGTTATTTGGGGGATATCTGAAAGAATCGTCCCATCCCTCAAAGGCCCTAAAAACCCCTTTGAATGGGGGAATACATAAAATGAGGCCATCTGGGCCCTTAGTTCCTCTCCCAGAATGGCCTCTGTACCTTAAAGATGGTAAATAAACCATCTGTGTTTTCTATCCCCCAAATTGAAAATATGTTCTATGTTCCTGTTTCAATTGCTGTGTAACAAACCACTTCAAAACCTAGTGGCATAAAGCTACCACTTTTATTCTGCTCACATATTCCGAGCTAAGAATTTGAACAGACTACAACGGGGATGGCATATCTCTGCTCTACAATATCTAGTCTCCGCTGAAAATACCTGCAGAGCAGGAGTGACATGCAGGCTAGAGATTGAAATCACGTGGAGGATTACTCAGTTACATGTGTGACGGCCAGGGCTCCGGGGCTCAAAGGCTGGGATTGTGGACTAAAGTGTCTGACTTTCCATGTGATTTGTGCTTCCTCACAGCATGGAGGCCTCGGGGTAATCACATTTACATGGTGGGCACATTGCGACTGTTCTAATGAACAAGGTGGAAACAGCATAGCTTTTTATGACCAAACCTTGGAAATCACACGGCAATACTTCTGCTCTACTGAAGTAATCGCACTGTGCCTTCCACTCAAGGAGAGGAACAAAGACCCACCTCTTTATGGGAAGGGAGTCAAAGAACAGTGCGGCTCTTTGTTTATTTGTTTTAACAACCGCACTCTTACAAATATAAGCATCGTTGTGTAGCGTATAGGACAGATTGCGTTCTACAGACTTTTTCCCTGTGCATGTGAGACTCAACTAGATTCACCATGTATTCACAGCCTACACAAAAAATGCAATTAAGACCTAACTGTGTGAAACAAATAATCAGATTAATGGAAACAACCCCTGTTTTGAGAGGCTGTAACATCTATGTGCACAACACTAAGATTCCTAGAAAATTTAAGGCACCAGATCTCTGAAAATCAGCAGGGGATGGATTTGGGGGAGGGGGAGTGGAGGAACATGAGTTGGACAATTAAAAAATACATACCAGTAACTTACAGGCACAGTCAAATTACTTCTAATTCATGGTTCCCAAACAACTGTCAACTACTCTTGTCCAAAGTTTACCTTTGTGAGCGGAACTTGTTCCTATTCATCTACAATAAGAGTTGTTATATCTTCTGCACATGTTGGGTCTCTGTGGGTAGAAATGAGCTCTCTGTGGGACAGAAAAAATGGGTCTTGAGTGAGAGCTTTTCCCAAATGTTATCCTCACATTTGGAGTGGTTCATGGGCCTCACTTTACCTGATGAGGTAAGCAGGTTATTCCTAGTTTGGGGAGCACACTGATAGGCCCATAGTTAGCTATTTTTAGTCCTTTCTGCAGCAGATCCTCCAGACTATACAACAGACAGATGTCCTTAATGTCCTTAAGCAGTGGTCGGCAAACTCATTAGCCAACAGAGCCAAATGTCAACAGTACAATGATTGAAATTTCTTTTGAGAGCCAAATTTTTTCTAACGCCACTTCTTCAAAATAGACTCGCCCAGGCTGTGGTATTTTGTGGAAGAGCCACACTCAAGGGGCCAAAGAGCCACATGTGGCTCGCAAACTGCAGTTTGTCGACCACGGTCCTAAAGAAATGTGAATGGAGAGAGGGCAAGGAGAGGCTCCCTCTTTAAGTAGGCAGACTCTCTGGTATCCTCTTTACACAAGACAAAAGTCTACCCACCCCATCCTCCACCATTTCCTTCCTCTCAACCTGAACGTGTGAAACTAGAGCTCTAAAATGGTTGGACCAACCACCAGGAAAAGCAAAAGACGACATGCTTATTAACATTTACTTGAAAATTAGTCTCAGCATTGGCATAGAACATCTTCTCTTTTTCCATGGAGCATCCCTTTGGCAGACAGTTCCAAGCATTTGCGTCTCCTTTGACACCCGGCATAATGGCATCAGTCACACTTTGTCATCAGAATCTTCTTTCCACGTTCTGGTGTTTGCCAAGAACTCCTCCGCCTGAAATGGCAAAAGTGAGCACAAGAATGAGCACGTCTCAACTTATGAGCTAGCATTTCTGCTTTTTAGCCTTTGGCAAAGTACCCACCTCAGGGCTGAGCACACAGTAGGGCCACTGTAAATGCTGGTTGAATTGCATCGGCCCCTAGCCTAACCAAACCATGACTATATTGGATTTCACAGGAGAATTCCAGAAGAATCAGGGGAGTATTGAAGCAGCCATGTTGGAAAGGGGTTTCTCAACACAGCTCTTGCACTAGGGCTTGTGGGAGAGCAGGTTTATGGAGCTCCTCTGGGAAATAGAAAATATAAAGAAATCTCTTTGTAAGCCTAAAGTTTTTATAAACTTAAATTCCTTCAGACTAAAAGACTTCTCTTTATTCTGAGAATGCCCTTCTGAGCTCTTGGGGTGATGGAGGGCATAAAAATATTTCCTTTTATGAAATGGTGATGGCAGTAAGTGATAGTTGTTTTCCTTTAGAATGCCCTTCTTTGGCAAATTGAGAAGTTGGCTGCTCTTGCATCCCCCACATTTGTTTATTAGTTTGCTCTTTTCATCATTCCATGAAATGTGAAGATCTGAGAACTTGTAGATCAGATCATTGAGAATTTTTGCTGTGAATTTTTTAGAGAAACTAAAGAATTCTTTAAACAGTACAATTGGCAACAAAGTTAGTAAATAGCTATAGCACCTTATTTGGGAAAAATAGTATTTATCACTTCTATATGCTATAATTCAGATGTATACAGCAGACAAGTTCAAAGATGCTCATTGTCAGACCTTATTTAAATATTCACACACTCTTTCCTATAGCTAAAGACCAAAAACATATCTGCAGAAATACAAGAGGTGGCAATCTGCTTGTGAGTACTTGTCTGTGTTTTCATTGAAAACCTATATCATCACAAGGTGTTCATGGATCTGCTGACATACAGACATGCCCTTGATGGATGAATTCATTCTTCCTTTCTAATTGCAAGCAGATTTCATGGTGTGTTCATTATATTTCAATAAATTCTGCTGAATTTTATGTGGTGCTAGCCAGCAGGATCCATTTGCTCCTTTTTATTTTTTTCCCTGGTTTCTATGATCAGCACCCAAAATACCTCAGAGAACTGAAACACAGGGTACAGAGTGGTAGACCAGAGAGTATGTTTACATTGACTTCACAAGTAATAGTTCTGAGCACTTATTTTGGATGAGACACTTGTTGGCATCAGGAATGTGGGAAGAAATGAGTCCCTGAATTACTTTTTCTCTTAGAAGAAGCTCACCTTTCACTAAAATAGAGAAATTGTCATCCACCCTACAGGTGGTTGTTGAATGCCTATTGAGTGTCAGGCACTCTTCTAGGGATACTAGAATACGCTGGCACTTAAATTCTGTGGTTATCTCATTTAAAAACTATAAAGGGGTCCTCTCATTCCAGTCTCATAATGAAAGATTTGGCAATGTTTGCTAACATGTAAAATGTGTGCTCATTCCAGTGATTCTGCTTTGTATTTACTACAAGAAATGCCATCCCCCTCCCATAAAAAGAAATAAATGCCATCCCATTGGCCTATAAGCAAGCAAGTTCAAAGATGTTTGCTTCCCCATTTATAATAATAAAAGCACAATATGCTAATTAGACTGGGTGTCCTTCTGGATGACCTTTCAGACAAAGCCAGGGCTGCGAGGGAAGCCTGGGTCCAGGGTGCCAGAGGGAAGCCTGTGCTGGCAGCCAGGGGAAGGAAGTCCTACTCTAGCATAAATTTCATGCATCGGGCCTCTAGTTATATATGAAAAAAATATATTGAAAATAGGATAAATGTTCATTTTTAGTAGGGAAACTGAGTGAAAAGGTAGCAGAACAAAATACACATACACATGCAGGCATGCATACATATGACATATATTTAAAAACCCACACCAAATAATACTATACATTTTCTAATATTTATATACAAAGATAAAAATAGATTTGGAAAAATACAAACTATACCACTGGGGAGAACTGGTTTAGGGAAGGGGTAGTTAAAGGAATACTTTTGTTTTTTTCTAGAATCTTCTTTTTTATATAAAAATTGTATTCTGGAATACTTTGTAATTAAAACTAATAAATGTTCACTTTAAAAATACAGTAGCATAAAGATTAACATTATATTGAAGGTGGGTATTCCAAGCTATGGAGACTCCATAGAGGAGTAATTGGTACAATAGGGTAGTAAGGTGCTTAAGAAAAAGTGAGGAACCAGAAAAATATAAACTGGGCCTTAAAATATGAGAAAGAGTGTTCTGGCTTAACTAGAATCATAAGGGGTGGACAAGCCAGGCAAGCAAAAAGACCAGCTTAATAAACAGAAAAGAAGAGTGAACATAAGTAATTCCATCTGCTTCAAGCCTCATGGAGGGTGAGCCTAGGAAAGGGTGTGGCATGTGGACAGCAGTGACGGAGCCTGGAGATGAGACTGGAAAAACAGGTAGAAGCCAGAGCCAGGAGAGCGCGCACTGAGTGACATGCTTGGGAACTAGATGTGAAGTGTGTAGGCACTTATGTTAGCTTCCTGTGGCTACAAAGGAGTTTACCAGAAACTTGGTGGCTTAACACAATAGCAATTTCCTCTCTCACATTTCTGAAGTCCAGAAATTTGAAACCCGGTAGGGCCATGCTTTCTCCAGGGATCCTAGGGGACAGTCCTTCCTTGCTTCTTCTAGTTTTGGATGGCACCAGGCATTTCTTGGCTACTTCCTCCATAATCCCATTCTCTGCCTCCTCCTTCACTTGGCCTCTTCTCTTCTGTCTGTGTGTCTTATAAAACTGCTAAGTCATTGGATTTAGGACCCACCCAGATAATCCAGGATGATTTTATCTAGAGATCATTAACTTAATTACATCTATAAAGACCCTTTTTTCCAAATAAGGTCACATTCGTAGGTTCTTGGGATTAGGATCAGGACAAATCCTATTGAGGTGAAGGGAGGGAGCTGGCACAGGGACACTATTCAATCCATTACAGTGATGATGGGGCAAATCATAAGCAAAGAAGTAATATTGTCAGATTTGTTTCTTGGAAGGTAGTAGAGGCAAGTCAAGCCTGAGTGTTTCTCAAGGGCTAGAGATGTTTTCTGGTCATTGTTAAGAGCAAAGTACCTTCCATGGTTTCTAACATGCTGCTTATTGAAATAGCAAACAAATGAATGAATTTGCAAACAAACCAGTTCAGGAAAGATGGTAAATATTTAGAGGTAAGAGAGTACTTGTCCTGTGGGAGTTTCTCATTAAATGTCTTTGAACAAATGTTGGTCCTGGAGCAAAAATTATTCTTGCATGTAGGTAGGTGTTCCTTATTAGGCTGCTCAAAAACACATGAAGCCAGTAAAGCTTTACTGTACAAACATAAAATTAATTCATTCAATAAATATGTATAGAGCATTTACTGTAGCTTTGTAGATAAAGGGTGAGAATGTTCTCAGCTCTCATGAGTTAACATTCAATAAACATGCAAATCAGAAAAAAATGGCAGAGTAATAAATGCAAAGTGAAAATAAAATATGATAGTATGAGATTGGACGGTCAGGGAAGGCCTGGTGAAGGAGGTGGCACGTGACACTGAGCCCTGGAAAAGTCTGGGTGATGGACATTTCAGGCTCACAGCTGCTGTCAGTAACTTGAGGAACAAGCTTAGTCAGTTTGAGGGACAGTGAGAAAGGAGGAAAAAGGAGTATGTGATGAGAGATCACATCATTTAGTATCTTTGTGATGAAAGTAAAACATATGGATCTTAAATACAAGCTGAAGCCATTGGTGGATTTAAAAGAGAAACATGACATGATCTTATTACCATTTAAATATGGTCCCTCAGCCTCCATACTACTGACATTTTTGGTCAGACAATTTTTGTTTGGGGGGCTTTCCTGCACAAAGTAAGAGGTTTAGTAGCAGCCCTGGCTTCTATCCAGTAAATGCCAGTAAATCCACTTTCCCAAGTTATGATGACCAAAAATATTTCCAGACCTTGCTAAATGTCCCTCCCTTGGGGGACAAAATCACCTCCAGATGCGAACCATTGATAAAGCACTCTCTGACTACCATGAGGAGCAATATTAGGGGAGGTGATAGCAGAAGCCAACAGGCCAATTATGAGGCTGTACTGTGACCCAGCAAGATAAGATAGTGGTTTATAATGGCAAAGAGAGAAAGAAAGAAGTAAATTTGGATATGTGTTGGAGGTACATTTCCTGGTGGATTAGAAGTGTGGGTATAAGAGAAAGAGAAGAATCAAAAATATGTGGCCTGAGCAATGGGGTGAATAGTGGAATCTTACTGACATGAGGAAGAATGGTAGAGGACCAAGACTGAGTGGAGGGCACAGTACAGGAAGGAAAGTCAATGTTCAGATTTCTAAAACTTACATGTTTGTTTGCAACATCTATTAGCTATCTAAGGGAGAAAGGAAGGCAAGTAGGCTATAAGATCTGCATGTCTAGAGTTCAGGAGAAAGGTCTAACAACAGAATAATTTGGAGCCTTTGGCATGTAGATGATTTTTAAAGCCATGGTCAAGATGAGATTCCAGGGAGTGAGGGAGAGGGGAAGAAGAAGGAAGAAGAAGACAGGGAGAAAGTATAGGTATCGAGTAGAGATCAGATTCTAGGACTGAGCTTGGGGTCTGTCTACCTCACTTCAAGAACAGTTAGAGAAGCCAAAATAAGAAATCAAAAGAGAGGGTCCAGTGAATAAGGATGGTTCGGAAAAACAATGAAAGGTCTTCTAAGGCCCCATGAAAGGCCTTACGCTTTTTAGATGTTGCTGTTGTTGAGTTAGAAAGACAAGAATGGTAAGCATTTCCCAAAAGTCAGAATGAAAAACCTTAGCAGTGTTGGGGCATCCTGAATATTTCTTCTACTCTAATAATTTTTTCTATTAAGTCTAGTCTGTAGACAAGATGCCCAATGTTCTAAAGCCTAAAGAACTAATTGCTTCATATTCATATGCTCTGCATTTTCAGGTATTTTTCTTTTCTGGTAATTGAAAGGGGTCTGTAAACACCTTTCTACTACCATGGCAGGGAATAGACCATCTAAATTCTCACAATTCTTTCTAACTTTGTGAATCAGTGCTGATACCCTTTTAGTGACTCAAACTATGCCAAACTGGAGAAGCCATTTTTTCTTTGTTCTGGTTTGATGCCCACCTCAGGTGATAGAAAACAAATAGACAGAAAAGGAGTGAACCAGAAATCATAATAGCTCACAGATGACAAGCTAGAATAATACCTGGCTGGATAAAGTACATGGTGAGGATATAATTGTGTATTAACTTAAAAAAAAAAAGAAAGAAAAGAAAGTGAAGGAGGTTTATGATTGCATTAAGAACTCAGGAATGATTTAATATTTCAAACAAAGTCAGGTTCAAATTGAAATTATACTAAACCTTGAAAAGCCCAAGCAGAGGCATGAGCATGGTGAATGAGCAAGGCTTTGAGTGGACATAGATGAATGTGAAAGTCAGGGGTAGGGCCAGCATCTAGACAGCAAAGTTGGACATGAAGATACATTCACACACTATGCTTACACTGTGCACAAAGAAATCGTGGGAAACAGGAATGGGATCCAAGGATTGAGAATGGATGAGCAAGTCTCAGGAGCCATTATCCCAGGACAGTACTTTGCATCAGGTAAGTTTCCAGCAGGAAACAGGTTGACTGTCTCCTGATGACTGTCTGGAGATGCCAATCAACCAGAAGCCAGAGTAAATGTTAGCTTCTTTAGGAGAAGAAGGGTGCAGTGTAGATCTAGAAGAGAAAACAGAAGATTTCCCCCACAGGCTCACTCTGGTATGAATGAGTTCAGCCTAATATGTATGTTCTGCTCTTCAGAGTGAACAAGGTGTCTCTCTTCAAGTGTTAATGATTTTATAAAAAATGTAGCTACACTAAGCAATTCTAATCTGGACTTTGCCTGTGAAAGAACTATATGGCCACATCTAGAAAATCTTCACATGGAAGTCTCTTAAGGGTACTTTGTTTTTCCTTTTTCCCTAAGTATCTTTTCTAAAACCTGTTGTATTTATTTATTGCAGGAAGCACTGATTATCTTCCAAGCTGAGAATAGCCTTTACTGAAAACTTAAAGCAGAGAAAACTAAACCAGATTGTCAATAATGAAAAATCATTATTCCAAGGTGGTAGGCACCAAAACTATAAAGGAATAAAATAAAGCCTGGAAAATTATCCTCAATAAGCATATCTCATCTCAGAAAAATCATTAGCTTCAAACAAGACAATAAAATAGGAGCCTATACACAGTAGGCAAGCCAGCACACTCTCCATGGCAATGATGTATTAATATTTCTATCACTGTGCCACTGGAGCATAAATGATGATCTATTTCAGTGTTCCCCAAAGTGTGGTACATGTACCCCAGGGGTACCGGAAGAGTTTGGTGGGGGTATGCGTTGCACCAGAGTTTGGTGGGGATGTGCACTGCACCGTGCTTAGCTGCGCCTAATTCTACATTCTCTTGAGTACAAGGGGTACTCAGCATTACGAAAATTATAGAAGGGGTACACATATGTCAAAAGTTTGGGAAACACTGTCATGTCTAGAGAACTGTGGGTATTGGAGTCAACATCATGACCTCCAATCCTCAACTGTTATGTTTCCTGTAGTAAATGCTGTTGTTGTTTTAATACCAATGGTTATCGCCTTACTAAGGAACTCTGCAATAATATGGTGACAGTTAAGTCAGAAAACGTGATAAGTTTTGGAGGAGTCCTTTGGCTTTTATGACTAATAATTAGAACTGAATAAGTACTATTTTACACTTTTGAGGCATAAAGGACTAAAGGGGACTATTACAAATTGTTTAAAGAATGAATACATTTGTTTCAAGCAAACTTGGATCCTTTTTGTGATCCATTAGTTTATAAATGAACACCACCTGTCAGATGAGAAACTCTATACAATCCCTTCTGACTATACATAAACATATAGATGCATGCTGGGGCCCATGTACCATCATCAAAATTGCTGTTCTATTTGTGAAAAGCTACAAGCATTTTGTTGCACAATTTTTTGTTTGAGTGAGAATGATGAAAAGAATGGACTCCAAGGCCAGACTTCCAGGATCCAAGTTTCCACCCACCATTTACTAGCTATGTGTCCTTGAGGGGCATTATTAAAACTCCCTGTGGTTCAATTTCCTCATCTATGAGATGGGAATAAAATTACATCTTCCTCTTCAGGATTAATGAGGAGTAAATGAGTTAATCCATGTAAAGCTCTTAAAACCATGGCTGACTCATAGGGGCTACCCTGTAAATGTTAGCTCTGAGAGTATTATTTTATTGCAGGTCTAATACTCTGCATTGTTTATTAAGAAAACCTCAGGCAAGCCATTATTATTGTGTGGACACCACCCCATAAAATAGTATTTTTCTCACTTGGCGTTGGACATCTTACCATATCTCTACTCACCACAATACAACCTCCCTGTATGTCCATTATCAACCACCCCAGAAAAGTGCCCCGTGTATAATACATCATAGGGACTCCATTAATGTGTGTGGGATGCATGCAGTCCAATAAGACACAATTAAATTAGTGTCAAAATGTTATCCTTTGTTAGTGTAGAGAACAGTGAAAGAAAAAGAAAGATTTCTCTCGGTCAGTAATTCTAGTCCCATGGCCCCAGATACAGATGTGTGTTTAAGCCACCTTGTAATCCACGCTTTGATCTAAAACAGAAGTCCTTCTGGGCGGGTTCACAATACACATGCTGTTCCTGAGTAGTGGATTTTTAACTTGGAAACAGGGTTTGCTGACAGATGTGTAGAAACGCAAGCTACCTGCGTAATCCCCTCTCCCCTGGACAGCTGTGGGCAGCAGGAAAAGACACCACTTCTTCCCATCTGGCATGAATGGACACTTGAATCTTTCAGGCCAAGTCTACCTGTTTCTGATTGGTATCGGGCTGTCCCAAGGATTGTTCAGCTCCGTGCATTCACTTGGGTTTCCCACACCCCTGGTGGAAGCAATTCCAACACAAATATTGAAGACGTGCAAACTTGAACTTCTGTTTCCTTCTGGAGGAAATGAGAACACCACCAGGGTGTCCTTCATTAGGCACTGGTCCCATTTCCAACCCCGCGTGGCCCCCAGAGCCTACCCGGTACACCATGTATAAAACCTGGACTTGGTGGGACCTGGGTGGGCTCATTTCGCAATAAAGAAAAATGTCTTGTTTTTCTTCTGTGTAATCTTTCAATCCATTATGTTAGCTCTTTTTTTTTTTTTTTTTTTTTTTTGGTGTTGCTTGAGAAATACTCAGTAAGTGATTAATAACCTGTCTTGGTTTTGCTCTTGCTCTCACTGGCTTGTAGAGAAATAATGTGACCTACAAATGTTTGGACAAATAGTACATTGTGCTAATGACAGATTCCGCTCAGACATGCCCCACGCCATTGAGCTTATCAGCCCTGAAAGAACAGGTATTCCTGGACTTTGTCTAATTGTCCTTTCTTTGCTTTTCTCGTCAAATAGCAACCATATTGCAAAGGGGACTGAACAAAACAGAGTTTGGAGCTCTTATTGCTTTTGTCCTCTACAGGGTAGAGGGGGGAGGAAACTGATCAGACAGGGACATGTGGAGGTCATAACAGAACAGAAACATTCTTACATGTTAAGCATGGCATTGGGTACGGTAGGTCAAATATTTCTTTAAGTAAAAATAAAATAACAATTTATATAAAGTACGGGAGTAGGAAATAGGACTTCATACACAGATAAAAATGAACAGGCAGAGTTAATTAAGTCATCTCTTAAAAGTATGTAGTTTTTTTTAAAATAAGTGATTAGTGATAACTGGAACTCTCTGTGCTGGTTTATATAGAAGGTTTAACTGGGATTTTAGAGTAAAGGAAAAGGGAGGAGACATAATTTCCAACTGAGTCATGTTCCCTAGATAAGAAAATTCATACAAGTTAGAGTTACCAGGAGAGGCATATGGTTAAAATTTAGAACCCGGCTTTTCTTATAACTAGCCTGAGGTGACCTCTGAAAATGGTTTGCTATTACTTGACCCAGAAAACCCTCACAAAACCATACAAATCAAGAGGTTCAAACCTTTGTGTTCACTTCCAGAACACTCATGAAACTGGCCAGGCCATTAAGGGTATGCATATCTGAATGCCACCAAGCATCTGAAGGATGTCACCTTACAGAAGCAATGGGTGCCATTCCATTGTTACAATGTGGAGCTTGTAGGTGCACCCAGGCCAAACAGTGGGGCTGGACCACAGGGTCGGTGTCCCAAAATGAGTACTGACTTTTTGCTGCAGAGAATAATGCTGAACTTAAGGGTTTAGATATGGATTCTCTGGTCATTGTGTATATCCAAGTGAACAAAACTCCCAAGATGCAGCAAAGAACTTACAGAGCTCATGGGTAGATTAAACCCCCACATGAACTCTCCCTGCCACACTGAGGTGTTCCTACTGATATAGAGCAGATTGTTCCTAAGCCAGCGGCGGAGGTTGCACAGAAAAAATATATATATATCCTAGAAGAAACTGGAGAAACAAAAATTTACAGCCTGGGAGTAAAAATATATGCTAAAATTATTTTTTTAGCTGAAACCAGTTTGGCTCAGTGGATAGAGTGTCGGCCTGGGGACTGGGCATATACCTTAGTTTCGAGCACATCTCCAATAGGAGGTGTGCAGGAGGCAGCTGATAGATGTTTCTCTCTCATCAATGTTTCTGACTCTTTATCTCTCTCCCTTCCTCTCTGTACAAAAATCAATAAAATATATATTTTTTTAAATTTTTAAATTAGAATCCAAATTTTAGAAGGGGCAAAAATCTTTGAGTCACTTCATCCAGCATACCCATTTTCCAAATGGGGGAAATGAGGCCCAAGATGGTTTGGCCAAGCTGCCAGGTCCTGTGGCTCATCTTTAGCCTAGCGATAACCAGAACCCACTTTTTTTTTTTTTAATCTGAGAGTCCTATTTTTTTCACATTGCTGCCCACCACTTCTTTCTAGTCACACTTTTTAAAATTCACATAGTACACACAAGGCAATGAAGTGTGGCAATTGAGATGAGAAAATAGAATGTGAGAGTTCATCATGTCAGCCATCAACGTTGTTTTTTTTTTCCTCGGCAAAAGAGAGACAGCTGCAAAGCATTTGATCTTAACAATGACAATTAAAATGAACGTTATTTGAAGTTGCAGAATCACCACATTGCATTAGCACAAGACTCCGGCATGTGTGCACAAGGGCACGTGGCAGATGTCTCACAGAGGATACGTTTATGGAGGCACTTGAGGGAACATATGGGACCCGGGACGCTCTGTGGTGAATGGGTTCACAGCACCTCGGTCATCACCAGAGCGACTGCCTTCTACCTGAGTGAGCAGTGGAAGTGACATGCGGACTCCAGTATGTGCATCGGTGGCATACAAGTCCCTTAAGGACATTTTGTCCACAGTGGTACCTTTGGCTTCATCCTGTGCCCCTGCAATACATCATGAGTGGTTACCCAATGTCATTAAAAGATCCATTTTATTTAAACTTCATGAAGGTGTGGATGAAAGGGGCCACATGCTGACCTGACAAGCTCAGGAGAGGCCTGCATGGCAGTCTTGCAAACTCAGAGACCTAAAGTCACCACAAAGGATGGTCTGAAATGAAACTTTAACTAAACACAGTTATGGGGGGCAGTTACACCCTAGGCCAGTATCGTCCCTGACAAGGTCCAACCTTTACCTTAACTGAGCCTATCTGTCTTTTTGCATCTATGATAACATGCCCTTGCAATGTCTGGGTAACTTGTAACTTCCCTTTTTCTGGAGCCCCTGGGGCACAACCAAATGTGGTGGGCGCCAGGACAGAGACAGATACCACAAATTCCTTCATTATCATGTTACTTGTTCCTGCACCCGCCTGAGTATGTGTCCATCATTTTACTTTTTATCCAATCACAGGGGTTCTTTCCTCCCTTAGCTTTATCCCACCTCCTTAATCTATCACCAGTGAATGTCATATAACTCACCTATATTCCTCCTATGATTGCAATGTATAAATACAAATGTAACCCACCATTCTCTGGAGCATTATCTCAATTCATTGAGGTTCTGCTTCCTGGCATATGTCGACAGTTTGGCTCAAATAAATTCACAAAAATTCTTTGCTTGTCTAAATTTTTTTTTTTTTTTTACATTAACAAAGGATAGTGAAGCAGCACCCAGAAGGCTGGGTGGTTAAGAGAGAAGCATACCTTAGTCTAAATGTTCTCTGCTTTTATCTTAAATCCAACAAAACTAGTTTTATTTTCCCCCCCGACTTTTGTATGTAGTATGTATGCTATGTACCGTCTTCCTGTGAATTCTCTCTTCCCCAAATGTTTTAAGCACTTGAGATTAGAGAATGAAAGGATAATACTTGTAAGGTTGAGTTTCGTGAACACTCTGCTAATAAATAACTTCAGGGTCTTTGGTCTGTAAAATACTGGTAAAAATGTGTGTCTTGGTGCCTCATAAGGTAGCATTTTAGCACCTCATAAAGAAGCTATCCGGAAAGATAGCCGGTTTGGAAAGAGAAAGACCACATAATATCAAACAAAAAGACCAATGAGATGAATGCTGAAGCTATTACCATGATTGGTAATGATTGTAAAGTATTCTCTGTGTGATGGTGTCTTCCCTAATTATTTAGGACTGCTTGTAAAATTGATTTTATGCAAACACCAAAACACTCAGCAACAGCCGACTCCTTGCAGGCAACATAAGTTCTTGGGAATTTATTGACCTGTCGTTCACATGTGTTACTTTACTACCACTTAATGGTCTGTTTAGATAGTCTCGGTGTGTACAAACTCCCTGCCATCAGCTCCAAGTACCACACATTGACAGGTAGCTGCCACAGAGATAAAATAAGGGAGCCGAGGCCAGAGGAGCAGGGACACAAAAGCTTCCTCTCTTTTTTTTCACCCAAATTCAAGGTTTTTCTCAGCAGCTGGGACTGGGAGTGAGGAGCCTACATATTCCACTTTCTGCTATTTCATGAACATAGAAGGCATAGAAAAAGGCTACCCAGACCTGGCTTCCGATCTTCGTTTCAGCATTTACTGCTGATGTGATGGTAGATACATCCGATCACATCTCTGAGCCTCAGGCTGGTTAGCTGTCAAACAGGGACGAAATCAGTACCTGCCCAGCTCCTCAATGACCTGGAAAAATTTAAGAGAATACTGTAATATACAAAAAATGCATGGTCAAACACGCATGTACAAATTCTTGCTCTGTTTCTCTGTGTCTCTTAATTGAAAGTTGTTAGCAAGATAGCTTGGGGAATACACAAGGCAGAGCTATTTTCTGCCTTGGAGGGGGCTTAAGAGATAAGAGACTAAGGCACAGTCAATGTCTGCAAAGAGCCTACAGTCCGGTAGAGGAGATCCTCTATGTTTATTTAATGTTGTAACATTTCTGAAATTGAAATATACCTGATGACCTCTGGCCTATCATGGTTGGATAAGCAGACTTTTTATTTTCTTGATGGCACATGAAATAATGATGCCTCTTTCTTATACTCAGTTATGTCTTGGATTCAATGAAATATAATCCTATAGCCTCACAGATAACTATTCTCTTGGATTGTGGGGACTGAGGGCAGAGGGCGATGGAACCCTAGAGGGAAGATGCTAAAAGACTTTGCAGGAAAAGAGACTTTGTCAGCTACGTGGCCAGAAAATTAACCTTGAACTGGATAGGAACTAGTTCTGGGGGAAAGATGATAAATTCTGCAAACATTCCATTGTAAAATTCAACCGTTTCCTATTACATCCAAAGAGAAATGTAAAGAAAAGGACCTGACAGGTAATGGGAAGGAAGTAGAACAGAAGGGACATGCCGCTCTCCTGCCCACCCAACGTTCTTTGCCCCACTGGATGGGGCAGTTCATTTCCAGGAAAGTTCCGGAGTGATCCGGTGCCCCACGCAGGATGCAGGCCCTCAGATCAGAGCTGACATCATCCATGCATTCCCCACGCTGTACCCCTTGCATGAACCCAGCTCTTAATCTAAAACAGAACGCTCAGAGTCTCAGGCTCTGTGACTGGCCTCTGAGGCGACCCCAATTCGATCCCAGGGCAGAGCGAACAGCCTTGCTGCAGGTTTAGTTTTCTGCAGGCCTTTGCTTTCAGGAATGCAGTTCTGTGGCCATTTCCCTGACCTGGCTCTTGTCATAATGAATCCTTCCTTCCCGTTGAATTATTTCCCCCTTCCCTCTCAAAGATTTATCCTGCATGCCAACCTTTAGTGAAACTTCTTGAGCTCAAAAAATAAAAAATAAATAAATAAACAAGCATCCAGGACTGGAGTGGCAAGAGCTGGGACGGAATGAAATGGCATTTCCTGGATTTTAAACGCTTGCAAAATAGTCTAATGATGAGAAAGAATGTTGATAAAGTTTCAGTGCCCAATTATAACAACTGCAGGTCAACATCCAATTAATGGCTCGTTTGTCTCCCTCCCCCTGTTTCTCCTCTCCTCCTGTTTCCTGTACTGCCTCTTCTTGCCTGGTTTTACTCGGAGATTTTCTATTTCTATTTTCTCAGTGTGACATCGACCCAGAGTTTAACTTTTCTATCGTGCATGTTTAGTTTTCTGGATTTTTCCCCCCTTCCTATGGAGTCCTTATTTCCCACGTTTTATCTCTCTCGACCTTTCCATCTGGTTATTTTTACCCTTCTTCCTATTGCTTTATTATTTTCTCTTTCCTGTTTATTATTTCCCTTCCTTCACTCAGGTTTCCGTTTTTCTATTTGTCAAGTGATTCTACATCCCTTGTAAAATAATTCAGTGATTATAGATACTCCCAACATGTCAGGGTGTAGGCAAATGAGAAGCTGTGCTCTGTGGTCGTTCCTGGGTATTAAAAATAAACTTGACCAAGATTACCATCCTACAGTCTTGGGGCTGTTGGCACTGGATTTAAGGGAGGCTCCAAAGGAGTGCTCTCTTAAAGGAATGTTATCATTTATGCAGGGAAGAGGACAGAGTTGGGAAAGCAAGGGGGTGGGAGGGAGAGGCAGTGCCAGATTTCCTTTGTCCAAACCCCGATTCCACTTCTCACTTTAGCTGTTCACCTTAGGAAAGTTACTTCTCCAAGCCACCTTTGCCAAATAGAGATGATGATATAATACCTTTCTTAAATTAAATGAGTCAATACATTTAAGTGCTTAGAACTATGCCTCCTGTAACACTATAAATCTATATAAGGTTAACTATTATCATTTGTCTGTTACTCAAGTTGGTATCGAACATAAGAAAATATACATTTTAGGAAATACATTTCCTTTTGCCTATGACCACCTGGGATGAAGTTTGAGAAGGCTTGAAAGTAGTGATTCTCAACCAGGCGTCTTCAAACTATGGCCCGCGGGCCACATGCGGCCCGCAGAGAAGCCTGATCCGGCCTGCCAGGTTTTTTGGGCAGTGAGCGCAGCCGAGGTGTTACAGTAGGAATTAGTAGTTCATATAGTCAGGCCCTCCAGTTCTCTGAGGGACCGTGATCTGGCCCCCACTTTAAAAAGTTTGAGGACCCCTGGTTAGTCCTTGGGCCAGCGGCAGCAGCATCAAGGAACCTGTTAGAAATACAAACTCTCAAGCCCTACCCCTGACCCACAGACTGAACAGAAACTTCAAGAATAGAGCCAGGCAATTCAAGTTTTAACAAGCTTTTCAAGGGATTCGGATGATGCTGAAGTTTGAGGACCATGCCCGATAGTAGATATCCTTTCTACTCTGAAGGTGTGTCCAGAATACAGAATATAGCCATACTCACATCTCCCCTACTACCCTCACCTCTCCCCAATCACCTCCCAGCAGTATGATGAGCCTTTGTATGGTCCATGGTCATGCTCTTTGGAGCAACTTGAGAAGTGAGCAAGCTATGGGTGTGAGGTTGCAATATTCTAACTGAGGAACATTATCGTCATCTCTTCCCAAGGTAGTGAATTATCTGTTCTTTAGGTCCAAAGAATGGCAGTCTGAAAGGATATGGTAGGTAAAGACAGATCAAACAAAGAGATGACCTTCATTCTTAAAATGAATAAGTAAGACTAGATAGTCCAGACAAAGACTTAAACAATAGTGCCTTATACTCTCAAAATAATCAGGTCACGTGGCAATGAATGTAGGAAGACCTCTGTTTAATGTTTCTAAGTTGTCCACTTTGGGGTATGTTTGGGATTTTTTTGGAGTTGATACTATTTAGGAAAAATCACTCTAGTCTTCTTAGGAAACTCCTTTGTACTTAGAGAAGTTCCTCTTTCAGGGACATGGACTGGGTAGTCCCACCTGTGTGGCATTGCCTATGTTTCTACAAGCACCAAGTGACCCACTAGAACCTGTGAAACTACCTGTGGAATGTGGGGGAGGGTCACCTGTACCTCTATTGTTAAGAAAACAAAGCTAACACCTGCTGCTAGAGACATTCCCAAAGAGCCATTAGCTCAAAAGCCAGAACCTTCACCCATAAGAAGACTTCGCAGAAGTCCTCATAGAAGAAACAGAGAACAGATAGGCTAGAAAGCTCTATGTCCACATTACAATCTCAGAGCGGTAATTCCTGAATGCAGGCTACTGATGCGGTCACTATGCAAATACAAATGCCTCTGCTTGGTTAGGTAGTAAGGACAAAAGTCAGGAAACCAGTCGTAGAACTGAGATGAGAGCCCATGACCTCTGAATCCCAGCCCAAGGCATTTCCCCACCGCCTCATGGCTCCTGTCTGGAGCCCACAGCATGGAATTGCCTGTAGGTATCTGGCATGAAAAGAGCATGGCTGCTCAAGAGGGAGGCCCTTTTTGATTCTGAGACATGAAAAGGTCATGACCTTACCTTAGATTTGGCAGTCAACATATTGATAGTCTCCACCATCCTCCAATAATTTTCCCAGACTTAGATTTGATAGAAATAGGGGTGTGGCAATGCTATAGAGAATGGCCACTGTTAGTATCCAGCCATGCCATCCAATAGAATTTTGTTGCCATGAAAATGTTCTGTATCTGTGCAATCCAATATGGTAGCCACTATTTTACGTTAATTTAAATAGACCACACAGGTCTATAAGGTCATTTTTAGTTGGGTGTTAGGATGGCTTTTACTTGGAAGAAGAGAAAAACAAAAACATAATTTGACGACTGTCCCCTCAACCTCTCAAAACAAACAAACAAAAAATCGACTTTCTCTCAAGTATCTGGTTCATCTATTAGAATGACCTGGGGTCCCTGTACCCCCAAAAGGACCCCCAGTACTGCATGGCACTTTTAAATTGTCTGGTTCTCTCTCTTTATCTATCTATCTATCTCTGTCTCAGAGCAAGCTTATCAGGATGAAGTAAGTGTCAGTGCACAGACTGACAAGGACAGACTTGTCCTCTGATTGGGTGGAGGCCTTGTATTAAGAATTATACACTGGACTCTTTTTTTTTTTTCAAATCAATCTTTATTGTCCATATTATTACAAAGGTTCCTCATTTCTTCCCCCCTCCACCAGGTTCCCACCCCACCCTCTGCCCTTTCCCCACCCCCCATTGTCCTCATCCATAGGTGCACAGTTTATGTTCAGTCTCTTCCAGCATCCACCACTCCCCTTTTCCCCTAGTATTGTCAGTCCACTCCCCTCCCTTATCTCTGATTCTATTATATTCAACAGTTAATATTGTTCATCAGTTTTTTTAATTTCCTTGTTTTTTTGTTTTTTTTTAATTAATAAACTTTTATATTTTTAATAATAAATTTTGAAACCTAATAATTTTAAACCTTGGGGGTATTTTTGTTTTTTGTTTTGTTTTTTATACACTGGACTCTTGACTCCAGCCTTTAAAAGTGAAAAGGCATTGCCTGGCCAGTGGTTAAGCATTGACCTATGAACCAGGAAATCACCATTGGATTCCGATCAGGGCACATGCCCAGGTTTCGGGCTCCATCCCCAGTAGGAGGCATGCAGGAGGCAGCCAATCAATGATTCTCTCTCATCATTGATGTTTCCATATCTTACTCCCTTCTTCTCTGAAATCAATAGAAATATATTTTAAAAATAAATAAATAAAAGTGAAAAGGCATTGATGGTGATGGTCGTGCATAGTTGCTGGGTGACAGAAGGTAAGAAATTGGGGCTGGGTCCAGTTCCTCAGCTTTGTCTCCTTTAAAACATTGGAGCCCCATCCACACACAAGAATGGGCCCCTTTCTCTGAAATTCTACCTGAGGCTGTTCTTTTCTCTGCTGGGAACGTGCAAGAACAGGAGGGGGCTGATGTGTGGCATATTCAGCAGCAGTGAGCTATGGCTTTTTCAGCTGTCTATGTACCCTCCAAAAAAGAGGCATTTCAACTGAAGCTGGTTTGGCTCAGTGGATAGAGCTTCGGCTTGCGGACTGAAAGGTCCCAGGTTCGATTCCAGTCAGGGGCATGTACCTTGGTTACGGGCACATCCCCGGTGGAGAATGTACAGGAGGCAGCTGATAGATGATTCTCTCTCATTGATGTTTCTATCTCTCTATCCCTCTGTCTTCTTCTCTGTGAAAAATCAATAAAATATATTAAAAAAAAAAAGAGGCATTTCAGAGAGTCCTACCTTCTGTATGTTTTTAAGGGCAGAAGACCAGCCAGCCAATTCTCCATTCAGAAAGCTTAAAGGGGAGGAGAAGTAAATTATTTTTCTAATTAGCGAGCTGATAGTAAAAAATTGCGAGGTGTACCAGTTCCAAATTATTACATGCTACACAGCATTTACAATCTGTTCTGTCTTAATGCATCATAAACTTTTATCTTTGGGGTCATATATTGAGTAGTACCGGGGCCCTAATGGATACCTGCGGGCAGAATAAAATTCGCACCGTTCCCTCCTGGCTGGTCCCCTATTTACCACCATAGCCTTGTGGTTTGCCATGCACTCCATATACAGGGTGTCCCCAAAAAAATGTATACACACTTTAACAGCTGAAAACTCACTTAAGTTTCACTCCTTTGCAGGCTTAACTGATTTGAAATAATCACTGAAACCAGACTAAGCTTAGAACAAAGAGAATGTATCCACTAGACTTTTTTATGGGGATGCATAAAAGATAGAGTTTATGGTACAAAACCAGCAACTGTTGATGAATGGAGGGCACACAAATACCGAATGAAATGCTTCTTGATGTTTGCAGTTCCATTCTCGTTATCAGCAGTGCCTGGACCAGAACAGTCATCCATTTGAAAACAGGCATTTATTATTATTGTTGTTATTATTATTATTATTATTCTATAGATTCTTTTAATTTTTTAAGTGAACTATATGTAAATAAACACTGAGTTTATAATCATTCAAAATCTGTATAGGTTTTGGAGGAACACACTCTAGTCACACACATCTATAGGGCATTTCTAAGATGCACCCTCTCTTCTTACTGCAGACTCAGACTCTTCCCTTTGTCTTGAGTGCCTTTTCCTGACTTTCTCCACCTGCCAAAGTTTTGAAGACAGAGAAGAGGGCTCCATACATTTGCTCATTTATTCAATTCACATTTAAGGAGCATCTGTACTGTCTGTTGCTAAAAAAGACCCAAGGAAAAGGCGGAAAAGGAGTTAACCTGTGTCCAAATCAGGCCCTGTCACAGTCCAGCTGGATAACTCTGGGCACTCAACTTAATAAACCTCGTATGGGAAAGCCTAAGAAGGTTGCCTCCCTCTGAGGTGAGCAGTAGGGGAAGGAGGTGGCAGCCCTCAGCATGAAGCACACACTCAAAGTTGCTTCCTTTCCTTTAAAGTTATGCTTAAATCCCTCCTATTCCAAAGACACCTCCTAAGATTACCTGGTTGGAATTCATCTCTCCCTCCACATCATGCCCATAGCCTGTTGCCTGGACTGACAGAGAACACATTTCTATGCTGGGGATTACAAAGGGTTCAGCATTCTGGAGAAAGTTGCTGATGTGTAGATTCAAGAAAGAATCCAAGACGAAAGATAATTTTCAAAGGCACTGGGGGTCAGAGGATCTTCAGCTAAAGGAGCTAAAGACTCCTCCTTATCTAAGAACCCCGGTGCTATTTATTTAACACAATTGGTCCTAAGGCAAAATGGGAGATATACACTTCAAAGGGTAAGGTTCCAAAGGGTACAAAAGCATTGTCAGTTTGGGGAGTAGTCTACAGCTGTTCAGGTGTATGGCCAACAGGAGGCAATAAAATGCCCTAAGCTGTCTGGCAGTGAACAATCCTATTCAGGTTTGGGGGAAGTGCCATTTAGCCATTCCAACAGGTAAACTACATATGTGGCTTACCCTTGTTGAGCTTCCCAAGCATCACCAACCTTTTGGTGAAACTCTTGTAATTATTACATACTGGAATTGATTACTGGTATTTCTATCCTTTTTGTACCAGTTATTTACATGAAATTCAGTCTGCTCGACTTGATTTTGAGATTTTAGAAGAAATGGTTTGAGTGTCAGCCCTCTCTGTAGTGCCCAAATTACTTATATTAAATCAACATATACTTGTTGACTGTTTCTATGTGCCAAGCACTATGTTACATAGGGCCTATCTACCACATTTCCTGCCTGCACAAAAGCTAGGGCATAAACAGGGAGAATGTAATGGGCATCATCATTTCTGTCTGTTTGGACCCATTCCTTCTTCCAGAAGTGAATTCACCCTTCCTTTGAACAATTGTTCCTGTATTTGAAATCCTTGTCCCCCCAACCTTCACCTCCTCTTGCCTTGTGACTTTGCAATCCTTCCCACTGAGGGGACAGTACCTTTCCCCAGCCCTTGACTTGGTGCTCAGCAGTGTGAGTTGCTTTAGCCAATAGAACCGTATAGAAGGCGGTGTGCCATTTCTGAAACCAGTCCTTGAGATCCATTGTGGGCTTTCACTTCCTCCCTTGTACCCCTGTTACTGCCTTAAAACTTACCCTTTATCCTGAGCACCAGAATGAGGCACATTAATGGAATAGGCCTGAATCTAAGCCACCACAAGGAGCCTCGCTCAGCCAGGCCTACAGCTTAAAGCAGAGTCCCCCAGTCTATATTGGCCAATATCCAACCTGGTCTATATTGTCAGCTGCATGAAAAATAAAAGCATATAGTACTTTTGCATGGGATTTCCTGGTTGTTGAATTTTGTGGTTTTTGGTTTTGCAACAATAGGTGATCCTATGCTGACCACACCCTTGCCCTGTTCTCCTCCATGCCCTTCCCTCTAGCCAAGAGCTTGAAATGTGTTCCGAATAGGATTGTCATCTTCTTACATACTCCCTAACTAAGAGTCATAGTTTTCGGTCTAGGGCAGTGGTTAGCAAACTCATTAGTCAACAGAGCCAAATATCAACAGTACAACAATTGAAATTTCTTTTGAGAGCCAAATTTTTTTAACTTAAGGTTCTTCTAACACCACTTCTTCAAAATAGACTCGCCCAGGCCGTGGTATTTTGTCGAAGAGCCACGCTCAAGGGGCCAAAGAGCCGCATGTGGAGTTTGCCGACCACGGGTCGAGGGCAAGTATGAGACTCAAAAAAGAAACAATCAGAATTTTTCCTAAGACCTTTCATATTAGAACCAAGAAAAATGTGAGCTTAGACCCACCAGTAGACATGATTCCATCCTTCTGATAAAAGCCCACATGTTGTGTTGTTGACAATGGAGAGGGGTGACAGACAAACAGAGGCAGGGAGCAGAAACAGTTGGCACACCAAGACCAGTCTTCAAGGCCCTGATGCAGATTCTGGAAATCTGGGCAGGACCCTAATTTCTACTTCTCTGTAGCTTGATCATTTAGCATTTCCTTTGGTTTTGTGAGCTAGCCCAGCCAAATAAATGCCCTCGTAGCTTCTGCTGATTCGAGTTTCATTTCTGTCCATTGCAGCCTTATTATATAGTTGTATGCATAACCCATGAGCATAGGCAATAGAGTAGTGGAGACCTTCAGGGGCGGGGGGAGGACTGCCTGTAGGAGCTGGGAGAGGGGAAGGGACAAAAATGGGAGATATCTTTAATACTATCGACAATAAATATATATATATATATTTCTTAAATCTAGAAAAAAAATTCAGGGACAAAAATATGAATAAGCAATACAGTCTTGACAGAGTTATCCTAGGGGCACAAAGAGGGGGCATCAGAGCACAGAGATAAGGGCACCTGACCCAACTTAGGGAGTCAGAGGGACTTCTGGGGAAAATGAGCAATTAAGCTGGCACCTGAAGGATGAGTAGGAGTTGACCAGGGAGGAGAGAAAGAAGGAACAAGCTCTGAATGCCTGAAGGATTTCATGGTGAGAAATGGTTTTGGAAAGGTTAACAAGCGACCAGTGTGGGGGGGCCTTGCATGTCAAGCTAAAGTGGGACTTCTCCTGATGGCAGGTTGGCGCCTTGAAGGACTAGGCCAGGGAGTAATAGCCCTGTAGATGGCTTCTTTCCGGCTGCACAGTGGAGATTGAAGTCAGGATACCCGCTGTGAGGCTGTTAAAAGCATCCAGGCATGTGATGTAGGTCTCCTGGATTCTGGCGAGCCTTAGGCAGGCAAATAGGGCTTCCTCTGAGTTCATGTGCTTATGGTGTTTGTCAGTTGCATTGAAAATAGGGAACTCGAAGCCACTTTCTCAAAGCTCCCTCTGAGGGGAGCTATGCCTTCCAATTAAGATCCTGAGGACTCTTCATGCTTCGGCAAGGGGATGATGTTTGGCCCGTTGTTCCATATTTCTCCTCCTAGGAGGTGCTTCTGAATATGTACAACCTGGGTGTCACCACCCTGGGGCCACCAACTCCTTCCCATTGTTCAAGATGCTCAATGTTGCATTTACCCAGAATAAAATTATCCCCCTTTACTTACCTCGCAGCTGTCAGAGCCTGAAATTTCATTCTGTGGGCGTAAGCAATTTCTGGACCCCCCTCCCCCATCCATGTGGCTTCATCTCCAGTTTGTTATCTGCCAGCAACGGGGAACGGGGTGCTACCGTCTCCCTTCCTCTCTCCTACGAGCAACAATTACAGACCGATTCTGCCCGAGTACAAATGCATCTGTTAGCGATGGTCCCTCTTGAGTCCTGGGCTCCGGAGCTTGAATAGTTTCTCCAGAAGACCTTCAGTTGGACAAAAAAAAAAATGGCTTTGGTGATGCACTACGGAAACCCAAAAAGAACAAACAGTGGCTTACCACCTTTTGGAGCTCACAGGAAAGGCTAATTCTGTTCCCTTGGGCAGACAAGGGGATACCGGCGTTGGGCGAACTCAGGATTGGATTCCTCATTGAGGAAGATGGATTCAAAAGGAAGACAGAGCAATATGGAGTTTCACCCAAGCTGGCCTTATCCCTCTAGCACCTGTGGAGGCAAAACATACTGGCTGGATTGTGTCCAGAGAACTGAAGTGAGGCAGAGGTGAAACAAGAAGAAAAAAAGGAGAGGGGAAAAAAATTGGTTTCTGGATTGTGTCGGCAATCATTCTGGTTTTTATTGAAATCTGCGGTATCGCATTAGCGTTTCCCTGTAGGCCTCACGTGTAAACAGGAACAAGATATGGCCCGGGGTACCTCCCAGCCAGGCTTCAGGACACAGGAGGGCCTTGGCTTTGAAATCCACACCCAGCAGGCCTCCGTGGGTGTAAAGTGGCTCACCATCAGGTCCTCTTCCCCCATCTCTTTGGGGCTTTTGACCACACACATAATGAGGTCGCACTTCAGCCATGCCTTTGTTCGACCCCAAATGATGTTCCCACCCTCCTGACAAAGCAGCTTTTGTGTCTTCTGTCAAAATAATCACTCGCCCCAAATGATGGCTAGACTCAGAAATATCTCTGCTTTATCCCTGGGGACGGGGGTGTGTGTGTGTGTGTGTGTGTGTGTAAGAGTGTTAAATGTTTAACCTGGATTGATGAGGTTTGCTGAAACTGTTGGATAAAATAAAAACTTTCCTAGAGGCATAAATCACTGGGGAGATTTTTTTCACCCCCTCTCATTGATTTTTGGATTCGGTTAATGATTCCAGCACTGAGAGCATATGGCTAGGTGGGAGTTAAAGAAATGGAGAGGCCACATTAACCTCTAAATTTTACCTATATGTTGATTTTTGACAGTGAAATAATATAATTAACCCAGACTCTCTTCCCCAAGATTTAATTTTTTGCTGATGGTCAAAAATATTGCAGAAGAGCTGATTCCTAATTATTACATACAGCATTGCATAAATTTCTTCCTAATTAAAAAGCCTCTAAATTCTAAATAATCAATTTATGAAGACTTGGTTTTGAAAAATTAGGCATTTAATTTCTAAAGATTTATTAGTAATTTGTGCCTTAGCTAATTAATTATGGTCATAATACTATTGCGGCCGCAGTAGAGATTGATGTAATGATACGATTGCAAATTTATTTTGATATGTCTTCTTTAATATCAGAGAATTACAATATACTTAGTTTCCAGTCCCTTCTTAATTATGCTTGAAAGCATTAGTTTAATGAAAGATAAGAGGGCTTGATAAGTGTACCATCAGAATTTATTTGAAAAACTATTTTCAACATGAAACAAACAAATTGATTTTTGCCCTGGCAAAATGAAATTTGCCGTCGGTAATAAATTAGCAGACAGAAATGCCTTAAAATTAAATAGGATTTGATACAGAATGTCCCATTAACCATTGTGACAATTCACAGAGAGTGTAGCCTGAGAAAGTAGTTAAACTGTACAAAGGAAGCCTGCTGACAAAAATGAATGGAACTCGGCATAAACAATGATGGCGTTGTAAATACCCACAGCACATGGCATAGGTGGGAAAGAATTTTTTCCTATTTCCTTTGCCATGTGACTATCTAGCATTAGAAGAAGAAAGAAAAAAGAAAAAAAAAGATTCTACAAACCGTTTTGGATATTACCAGCTTTTTCTTTGAAGATGTCAGAAGAGAGAGGGGTTTTTGATTTAGTGGTAGTAAATGCCCCTGAGCTGTTTCATTGAATCAAAACGCATGAGCCCTCTGAATAAACTGGGCGACAGAAACCTATGGCTGGTTGCAAGAGAAAGGAAAGGAGAGAGGGTAAAAAGCAGTTTCGCAGAATGCACGGAACCCTCTGAGCTCAGAGTGCAGCCTGCCCAATTCACATTAGCTAATGGATGAATTTCCACATGGAGGAAATCTGGAGGGGCTTCTTGGCGGAGGCAGCAAACATTCTTAAAGTGGAGAGCTTTCTGATCAAATTCTAGGTATTAGCGTTGACTGGGCATCTTGCCCCTTCTCCGGCTGCCTTGCCCTTCTTGTTTTACATGGTAAGAAGCTAGAATTTTTTAATATATTTATTGATTTTTTTTACAGAGAGGAAGAGAGAGGGATAGAGAGTTAGAAACATCAATGAGAGAAAATCATCAATCAGCTGCCTCTTGTACACCCCCTACTGGGGATGTGCCTGAAACCAAGGTGCGTGCCCTTCACCGGAATTGAACCTTGGACCCTTGAGTCCTCAGGCCAACGCTCTATCTACTGAGCCAAACCGGTTTTGGCAGAAGCTAGGATTTTTTATTGTGTAGCCTCTTTGTGGACATCCTGGGTTTGAATTGCTTTTGTTACTGCTGTGGCTTTTACCAGAGAAGGTCCATTTTTTGTTTTTTTGTTTCTTTGTTTGTTTCGTGGGTCTAGTTTTTCCACGGCACGCCATTCTGCATAGCTGATTAACTTTGAGAAAATCATTAAACATCTCTTAAGTCTATTTGCTCTTCAATAAAAAGGTGCCCATAAGAGAATCAGCTCCATTGAGTCACCATGAGGGGGAAATGTGGCCATGCATTCTAGCTGGCACTCTGCACCACGTAGGAAGCTAACTCACATGGTCTGTAGAGGGGAGGGCCACAGGGCAGAGGTCTGGGCATCTGGTCTATGGGACTGCAGGGCGTTTTTCATTCTTTCATCTTACAAATATTCACTGTCCATCCACTCTGTCACTCGGTTTTCAGAAGGGCTTACTTGCTATGGACACTGAAGTAAATCGACTATATGGATATCTGCCCTCTCATAAATCACAATCCAATGGAAAAGAAAATTGAATATAGAAATAATAGTGGCTAAATCACACGCACAAAAAAACAAAAACAAAACAAAAACCATGTGTGATTTTTTTGAGTGGGCACAGAGAGAAGAGCATGAGAGGGCTGGAAAAGGCCTGCAAGAGAAGGTGATAAATATTTGAGACTTGAAGGAATGCAAACTAGATGGGAAGAGGACTGAAGAGGTAGTAATGCAAGAGGAAAGGTAGAAAAAGCAACCAATATAATACCTTAATAAAAGAGTAAAAAATTATTTAAAAAATTTTACAAAAAAAAAAAAAGAGGAAAGTTGCCTGCACCGATAGGAAGGAGCGCTAAGAAATGTGAGTCGGTTGTGACTCAGGAGGTAAAGTGAGGCTGGTGAGAAATGAGTTTGAAGGCTTGGCCAGGACCCAGAGTTATTTATTGGGTAAAAGACAACCTGTGGGATTTAAAGGGCCGGGTGTGCCTGTGTGAATATTAGTAGACACATTCCTTTTCCCTCTTCAAAAAATAGCACAGGTTTTTAAATATGTGGTGGAAATCTACTTCAAATAGCATAAGCAAATGTATATCCTGTCATATTTATCAAGTTTGAGCTTCACCATAATAAATGTCATCATCAAGTGAAAAAGTAATATAGCTTTAAAAATTACTCTTTTGGGGTATTTTATCATGTGTACCATAAACTTTTAACACTCTTCCTTCAGTCAGCAAATGTTTATTCAGCTCTTATTATGTTCGGGGCATTCCGCTAAGCCCTATAGGACTATTATATTAGTTTGACTTTTCCTAGTACTTTCAATAAAACCTGAGTCACTTGATAAAAATGTTATATAGGTTAGCTCTGTCCTTCACATTTAAATATCCTAATACTGGATTTATTTAAAAAGTATTTATTGAGTTTCCATTCTGTCCCAAGTATGCACATATATATTTGTTCAGCGGCAAGTTCTACATTATTATGATGTTTTCTATATATATCCATGGTCAGGGATTAGAACTAACTGTATGACTCTAGGTAGTTCATGGAACCAGAGTAAGGTCTCCATTTCCTAATCTAAAAGTAGTCCCATTACCACAGTTTTTTCCCATCTCAAAAAACTGTGTGATTTTTTTTTTTGAGTGGGCTCCTTTAATTAGGAAAAAAAAAATACATTTCCTTGTATAAGTCTCAAGAGCCGATACATCCAGATTTTAACTGAAAATTATCACATTTCATATACGCTTTTAAGGAAATTCAGGCTGGTGCCAAGGTAAATCTTTTGGGTGAACGTTTCCCTAATTTTAGATTTTGGCAATCATACAATTTTACATGAAATTTATTACCATTCCATCTCACATCATTCATGTGGCCACGTATGTACTAGCTTCTATCAAAATAAAAAAGGCAGCAAAGCTCCAAGACTGGGGAGCTGGCTCAAAGGAGTGCGGTCAGGCACCTTTCATTCCCCTCTGAGGGTTTGAGTAATTGAGACAGGCTCCTGAACTCCAGGCCGTGGCTTCCAGGCTGCTCCATCACCATTAACTACAGGAGCCACATAACCACCCCGCATGCTCCAACATAACTCCCATTATTATCGATAAAAGTTACACTACTGTACCGAGGGGAGAAAAAGGCCACAAGAAGGCTTTTAAAAAGCTATTTAATATATCAGCTTTCACAAAGATAGACGACATCACTAAGACAAAACGAGAAAAGATGTGCCAACTTTACAAGGTATTGGCACTGTTAATCATATTTTGAAATATTGCTGGCATATATCTTGGAAAACACAGCACAGTTGCCATATTTCCAATGAGAGAGATGACAGTTTTAATGTTGAGATACACTGATAATTTCCAGCCCTTTCCCCCCCCCACCTTATTGGGGATGAGCTAAAGAAGTAAATTAGCAACCAGGTGGGTTCCAGGAACTGAAGTATTAAAATGGAACGTTGTAAATTCTGCTGCATTCCATTCCAAAAGAATCATGAAATTTTATTAACATTATCTACATGCATATATGTTTTATATACAAAAGGTTAAAATGGTATGAATTCATATACGTGTTTTAGATGGACTTATAAAAAGGATTTTTAAATAACCAACTGGGTTCCATTTGTACTTCTTCATTTTTAATTTTTAAATGTGTCATAAGAAATAAAAATGCCAAGATCTGTAGATTTCAAAGCTTTCCCTATTCATTATGTTGATCCTCCCAGTTCTGCGAATGGGTAGGATGCATGCATTTATGCCCATCTTACTGATAAGGAATGTGAAGTGAGCATCTTGCCCAAGAACTCACGTTACCTGTGGCAAGAGCAAAATGTGACCCCTGCTTTTCTGCTGCTAAATCGGGGCGCTTCTTCCTACAACGTCATGGCTTTACGTCATGAGAACATTTGCAGATGGGCACATGCATATACATGGCCTAGGAGGGTGGGCTTCTTATTCTAGCTCCATGTATTGCTGTGATGCTCACTGAGAAATAGGGTCTACGAGGCCACCTATGTTTGATGAACTTGTCTCCCTTAACTTCAATTAATACTCTAAGAACTATGGCAAACACTTTGGGTTGCCATTGTCTTTTCCTCCTTATTAAAATGGTGTTTATTTTCTTAGAATCTACCCATTTAAAATATTCCATCGCTGGACTCCTTTGTGGCATAGTTCTGGCCAACTCGATGGTAAGTCCCATAATGAGGCTTCAGGGAAAGCTATTTAAATGGGAACAGAATGGCTGGCTTTCCTTTTTATCTTACCCCCCTTTGATCCTTTCTCTTCTTACCTGAAATACGGACAGAACGCTGAAGAGGTAGCACCCAGCTTGCAAGCATGATGATGAAAGTTACATATCTAACTAATGGAGTAGAAAGGCGGGAAGAGCTTGGATCCTTCAGGGCGTTTAGGGAGCCATTGTGTGAGACCCGGCTGCCTGCCTTCAGAATTCTCGTTCTGTGGAAAACATAGGCCCCCTAGCTTACCGGGCCATTGTAGCTGCTGTGACTGAACTCAGTCCTGATTGGCAGAGTGAAGCAAAATAAAAATGAAAGGAAAGCATGTTGGATGGAACCAGAAGGAAATCCAAGGATTGTCTCTCAGGCAGAGAATCTATGTAATCAGCAAGTCTCCCATCAGCTATCCACTCCGAGCTACGGCCCATCACCAGGAATGCCTTGAGTTAGGAGGAGGGATCTCTGAAGAACGCCTTGGGGTCTCGGCTGCTGTTCCCAGAGAAGTGAGCCTTTTCATTGGGTCTTGTAATTTGCCACATTATGTCTCTGTTTCTTTATTTGCAAAATGGGGATGTTAATAAAACCCATCTCTTGGGATTGCCCTAAAGATTTAATAACATAGTATATAACATGCTTAGGAAACTGCCAGGCATCCTAGAAGCACAAAATAAATACTACCCATTCTTTCTCTCATCTGGAAAAAGGAAGGCCAATCACTTACTATTCTATCGATACATAGGCAAGAAGAGCTGATGCTTAGAGATACGGTCCCTGCAACTCTCCCCGTTCCATGGATAGGACCCCATAAAGAGTGCCACTTCCTTCTCCCCATTCTTGACTGCACAGAAGATACTAAAAGCATGGGAGTTTGCCTTAGGAGTGATCATGATGAAAAAAGAAAAAAGAAAAGAAAAGAAAAGAAAAGAAAAGAAAAGAAAAGAAAAGAAAAGAAAAGAAAAGAACCCAGAAAGTCTATATTGGGTGGATTTGGAGGTTCCAGCATAAGTATCAAATGTAGTTTCTGCCTTTAAGAAAACTCACAATCCGGTGGGTGAGGGAGTAGGGAACAGTGTGTTAAACAGCTCACACGCTGTGACATGTTCTCTGAGGTGCTAATAATAAGTAGCACAAAGTGTCAGAGAAAGAAGATCTCAATGTTTGCCTGAATCTCTGAGCAAAGGTTTATTGGGGGTTCTTGAACTAAATGTTCAAAATGAGCAAAGAGGAGACTCAGAATGGAATGGAATTAGGTGCACCTTAGAAGAAGCCTGATAGGGTGTGAGTGCCCCAGGGTAAAGATTTTCTTATTCATTTTAAAACCCCAGTACCCGTGCATGAAAATGAATTTTCCTCATTAGTTTTTTTTATAGTTTTCTGCCTCTGGGATTTTGCTTTTGTAAAAACCACAGTTATTCAACACTCGTACTTCCGACTCTGATGAAGTAGCTGGTAGCAGACCAATGATCCCAAGAAGAGCAACTAGAAAGGCCAGAGAAAATTAAAACAAAAATCTTTCTGATGCCATCCTCTGCCAAGGCATCCAGGACTTGAGGGGCCAATCCCACTAAGAAAGGAAGGCCCCAGACTCTTTCCCAATCAGTAATTTTTTCATTCATAGTTGGATAAGGCAAGAGGTTAAAAAGCCAAGCAGAAGAAAATCTGCTAAAAAGCAGAGCAGGTTTTTCGAGTTTCATGGTACTGGAAAGACATATAACATCCCAGGCTCCTCATAGGACCCCTAAAAGGCAACACCCTAGAAGGAGATGAACCCAAAGTAGGCCAGGCTTAAGGAAGGTAAAACTTTCTCTCTGGGCAACTGCGCCTTTAGATAAGCTTCCCCTACTCTAGATTTCTAGATTTCTAGATTTCTAGATTTTCTTTTTACCGAACAGAAGGTAAATCCTCTCTAAATAGGGCATCATCCAGAGCTTCTAAGATTTTTCATACTCAGTATCCCTCATTCTACCAAAACTTACCAAATACTATGAAACAGGACCAAGAAGAAATAGCTAATAGAAACAGACCCATAGGAGATCCAGATATTGTACTTATATTTAAAATAAATGTGATCAATATATTCAAGAAATACATGGTAAGATGAAGACTTTCACCAGCAAAGTAGACTTTCTATTACCAGAAAACAAATAGAAGTTCTGGAATTAAAAGATAGATAGATAGATAGATAGATAGATAGATAGATAGATAGATAGATGATAGATAGATAGATAGATAGATAGATGATAGATAGATAGATGATAGATGATAGATAGATAGATAGATAGATAGATAGATAGATAGATATTTACTGGAATGAAGATCTCAATAAATCATTTTAATTGCTGATTGGGCACAGCAAAAGAGAGGATAAACCGAAACCGGTTTGGCTCAGTGGATAGAGTGTCGGTCTGCAGACTGAAGGGTCCCAGGTTCGATTCCGGTCAAGGGCATATATGTTGGTTGCGGGCACATCCCCAATAGGGGGTGTGCAGGAGGCAGCTGGTCGACGTTTCTAGCTCTCGATCTCTCTCCCTTCCTCTCTGTAAAAAATCAATAAAATATATTTAAAGAGAGAGAGAGAGAGAGAGAGAGAGAGAGAGAGAGAGAGAGAGAGAGAGAGAGAGGATACAAGACCTGTAAGATAGGTTGGGAAAAATGTATTCAGAGTGAAGCACTAAGTAGAGCTAAATAGATGGAAAATACAGAAGATATAGACATAAGAGACATATTGAAAAGTTTATATATATTTGGATTCCCAGAAGGAAAAAAGAGAGAGAATAGGACAGAGGAAATTTTAAGGAGAAAAAGGTCATGAATTTTCCAAAATTGATGGAAGACATCACAACAGGTTAAAGAATATAATTTGAAGCCCCAAGCTACATAAAACCCAATTACTCAGAGCCACTTTCATCCAACACTATTGATTTGTTCATGGTTTAGGAAGAAAACCATGTGAAGCTTCATTGAGTTCATGGTTCATGTGATTTTGGCTGGAGAATGAGATACTAGGGTTAAATTTGACCTCAACTTTGCCTTTAACCCTGAGTAAATCTAGGAAGATCAGGTTAGAATCAAGTTACCCTGCCTTAACTTTAGAATCAAAACAAAAATACAAAATTTAGCACTGTGATTTTGTGAGTTGTTGTTGTGTGTGTGTTTTTTGTTTGTTTGTTTGTTTTGTTTTTTTATTTGCTCTGACATAATAAGAGGCTGTGTCCCAAATTATACTGCCATCCTAATAAATTTTTTTAGCTTTTCTGATCATTTCTGATATTTTCCCTCAAAATCTTGTCTTTTTTGACATTTGAGTGCTGGTATTTAACACTTTTATTTCAATTTATTTTTCTTTTAAGAAATCAGCTATCATCTTTTTTTTAAGATGCCAAGTTTCACAAGCTGTAAATTCCATATTATAAAATCAAATTAAAAATAACTAAAATTTCCCCCCAGAATCTTATAGTTAAAGAGCAAAGCTTTCTTAATAACTTTTAAGTGGCTAATTCAAGATTTCTTTATTTTTTCCCTGGCCAGGATCCACCTGGAGCCTTTCAGAGGCTGCTGATAAGGCAAGGAAGAGTTCAATCTTGACTATGAAAACTCTACTTGAAAAATCGTTCAAGCTTTCACTGCTTGATTCTTATTTGAGGAAAGCAGGGAGGAGTGAGATTTGTCAAAATGTCAATGGATTCTCAGGTTGTTTCACACATTTCAGCAATCTTTGTTACTTCATTTTTTCCAGAGGACTCTTCTCACTGATGAGTAGTCTTGGCAAAGTCTTCATGATTTCCTTCCATATTCACAAGGTGTTGGCTGCACTCCATTTCACATACCAGCAGGGTTAGCTTAGCTGGCCTGGAGTGTTGTGTAGCCAACAGTAACATGCTCTTTGGTAGAAAGTTGACTTGTTAATGCTGATCCCCCTTTAACTCCTTGGAACCACTGTTTGTGTGTGTGTGTGTGTGTATGTGTGTGTATGTGTGTGTGTGTGTGTGTTTTCCCCAAAGAGATACTGCTTACTAGAGCAAAAGAAGACAATATGGCTGACTTACTATCTTTCATTTTTATAAGGGACATAATTCTAGAGAACAGAGAATTGGCCCAGGGTAGAGAAGGTAAGCAGAAATATTTATCAATATTCTCTCCCTTTCATTATCTAGTGGTCCTTTTTGAGCACTTATTATTGGCAAGATCCCATAGTGGGGGATAAATATAGGATGGGGAGGGGGGGATGGCAATGAATTAGGCATGGCTCTGTAGTTCAAAGATTGCCCATAAAGAGAAAGACCCTCATGGTTGATACATTAATGCTAGTCACAATCACATAAAACAAGTGAAGTTTTTTAAACTTTCTATCCTGGAAGATCACCCCTCACTCCTCTTTGACACCTACCTTCCAGTAGTTGATTGCTTCTTGAAGAACATAATTTGCTTACTACATTTTGTCAAGAATCTTAATAGGCCTCATGCCCAGTCAGCATTTATTATTATATTTTTCAATCCATGGAAAAGAAAATTGATTCTATAGAACCAGAGGAAAAAATATAATGAGTGTAATCCTAAATCCCCTAAGACAAACTGTAAGTCTGGCTAAAGGACATTTGCAGATATGAGAGATGAGCTTAGCTTTATTTCTCTGCTTACTCCACAAGGCCTTTACCCTTAGAGGCCCAGTCTGTATTTTAACCATCCCTTGCTCCCCAGAGACCTGGCATCTGGTGGAACTTGTGAAAGTCATGGAAAGTGTTTCTTTGCACCACAAGATTGACAAGTAATCTATTTCAGTGATCTAAGACAAAAACGACAATAATAATATACTTACAAACAGGTGATAAGCATGGCCATATATCAGGCACTGAGGTTGGAGTTGTGGAAATACAAACTTACTAAATAGAGAATCCGTGCTCTCACCTGACATACTGTGTGGCTGGAAAACTGAGACATGTGCAGAAATATCCATTATCCAAGACATTGTGGGGTGAAGAAATAAAGGATATAGTAAACACTCTAGATCTAGGATGCCAAATATGTTAGCCACTAGCAAAATGTGGCCAATTAAATTAGTGAAGATTTAAAATCCTCTTCCTCAGTCACACTTGCTACATTTCAAATCCTCAGTATCCATGTGTGGCAAATGACTACAGCATTACAAAGCTCAGATGTTTTTCCATCATTGCAGGAAGTGCTGATGGATAGTGCTGCTCTAGAAATTCTGAGAGATGAGAAAGCACTTCTGTTGAGTTGGTCATGGGAGGTTTCAGGGCAGAAGGGGTATAGGAGCCAGCTCTTGGTGGAAGTGCAGGGCATTGATGGGGGGGGGGGAACACCTTCCAAAGGGATGTATTGCTTTGCTAGGGCTGCCATAACCAAAGACCACAGACTGGATGGCAACATAAATTTCTTATCTCACAGTTTTGAGACTGGAAGTTCAAAATCAATGTGCCAGCAAGGCTGGATTCTTCTGAAGCATCTGTCCTTGACTTGCAGTCGGCTGCAATCTTGTTGCCTCTTCACATCCCTTTGTGCATGAGCACCCCTGGTGTCTCTTTTTCTTATGGGGACATTGGTCATATTGAATAAAGCCTCACCTTAACAACCTCATTTTAACTCAAAGACCTTCTCTCCTATTATGGTTTCATTCTGAGGCACTGGGGGTTGAGACTCAAACATATGAATTTTAGGAGGATACAATTCAGCCCAAAATAGGAATGAAACAAGATAGAATCATCTGCTTTGCAACCAGATCAGCCACAACAATGAGCAGGGTGACAGACGCCACAGCTACCAGACCATCCTGCACAAATAGTTTGCATTGCCTCAACTCAGAGTGATAAAACCTGAGCTCCTCATTCATCCCAAGGCTTCTTGAAGGCAGCTCACCACCCCCACCAACCCTCTGTCTTGGTGCCTCTAAGTTACCTTTATTTCCCTCTCTGCCTTCATTGTAGAGTGGTCTTTCAAGTCCTGTAGACACCATCTTTTGTTCTGTTTCTATCACCCACATTTCTTGACAGTTACCTAAATGACTGCTTCTACCACAGTCTTTTCAGGATATTTTCTTACTAGCTACATCATGTGCTCTTTCAAATCCTCCAGTGGATCCTCACTGCCTGTAGTCCAATATTTGAGGCTTTTGTCAACAGATCCTAATTTCTAAAATCTGCTACAGGTCTCACTGCAACTGAACATGTGGATTGACCAGGTAGTATGGTAGCCAAGAGAACAATCCTTCAAGTAAAACAGACACGGATTCAAATTCCAAATTACTCATCATTTGAGACCTGTTAACTGAATTTCAGTTTCCTTATCAATACTATTAATATAAGAATAGTGATACTTATCTTGAATGTTCCTAAAGAGATTAATTCATGGTCTGTACAAGGTGCCTGCTTGAATATGGTATGTTCTCAGTTAAACATACAATCATCATCATCCCTGACTCAACTTGGCACCTTTTTTTTTTAATATATATTTTATTGATTTTTTACAGAGAGGAAGAGAGAGGGATAGAGAGTTAGAAACATTGATGAGAGAGAATCATTGATCAGCTGCCTCTTGCACACCCCTACTGGGGTTGTGCCCACAACCAAGATACATGCCCTTGACCAGAATCGAACTTGGGACCTTTCAGTCCACAGGCCGAGGCTCTATCCACTGAGCCAAACCAGTTTCGGCAACTTGGCACCTTTGAGCACACCATTTCACCTGCTGACTGTGAACTCCCCCTCTATATGCCTATCTTAGTTCCATTCTTTAAAGCCCATCTCTTATTATCTGTACACACACACACACACACACACACACACACACACACACACACCTGTCCCATTCGCATCCTGTCACTTGCCCTCTGCACACCGAAGGCTGCAGGTCTCTGTCTGCAGGCATGGTTCATGTAGAGTCTCCAGTGCCACCAGAGTTCTTTCTTCCAGGAGGACGTGCCTGGCTCCATGGTAAATGCCACCAGGGCTTATAAAACAGAACAAGAAAAATTGCGATGCTATGAAATGCCCAAGAATGAGTGTGCCAGTGCGGCAGGTTCTTTGTGATTCTGTCTGATGACCTATGACCTTTGGCCACCGTGGCCAAAGCCTATGGCTATGAGTCTTCTCTGTTCCTTGTTACCAGAGGAAAAGGTGTAGTCCATGAATATTTTCTACTGACACAACAATTTTTTTTTTCCACATTTGTTTTCTTGTTGTTTTCCCAAGAGACCACACAACGGACTTTGCTTTTGTCATTGAGCATCTGCTAGGGAAGGTTATGCAAACCTTCTTCCCCCTCCTCCGATCACATGCCATATGCCAGTATCTGCTGGGCTTGCACATTTCCCTGGTTGACCGTCACTGTAAAATGTGCTTGTCTGGAGCACATTTATCATAAACTCAGAATCTCACTCAAAATTGTGTTACCTCCATAGTGCCATGACTTATAAGAACCTTCTGGAATCAACTTGAATTTTTGGGATTTGTAGAGAATTCAAAATCCCAGAATCTTTTGGGCTATTAGAATCTCTAAAGTGCAACTATGCTTGAAATTTCTCAAGATCTGAAAGCACTAAAGAGGTATGCAATAGTGTAAACTGTACAAAATGTTGCTTTTTTTTAATTACAAAGAACTTTTTGGTGGGGTTCCCTTTAAGAATATGCAGAACTTAAAGTAGCCAATCAAACGTGGCATGCGTGTCCAAGCCAGCTGAGCAATTCCCCTATGTTCACTCTCCAGAAATGTTACTTAAGTCCCCATAAGAACAGTAAGTACGTTCATGCCGTTTACACAAAGCGGTCTTACTTTTCCATGCCAGGAATTCTTCTAGCAGGGAGTTAGAAAAGAATGGAAATATTTCTAATTTTGATCCTGGACAGAATCTAAATCAGACACGTATTTACATCAGACAGTTTCTCATTCCTATAGATCTTGGTCACTTTTTCACAGTTGAGCACCATTTACAACAATCCAGTTCTTGTTTTCATCCATTCTCTTAGCCCGGGGTCCATTCATCATTCTCTCGTGGTGAGATTTTGTACTCTGGCCAAAACACACTGTGCTGATCCCTCGGTCCTAAAAATGACTGGTAACGAAACAACCGAGTTACCGTGCCACTCAAGATGGATTGCTCTTCCTTTGACTTAGCGCACATTCACAAGCTAAGATACAACCAACAGTGCCTGGTCTGCCACTCATGAATTCTCATTACCTGGCTAATTAAGTGGCGCTGTCCTTAAATAGTTTCTCAAATCTAAACAGTTTCACACATCTGTCTCCTGTGTTTTCTCTCCATGTGGCAGCAGAATAAATGCTAAGAACATATCACCATGTCCTCTAGTTCCCATCTGAACAAGGCAGTTCTTTTTATCCTGGAATTTCAACTGATATCAGCTGACTCTTTAAAGAACTATTTACTTCATGCTTGTCTGCATTGCCTTTGAATCTTGGATCAGTGAACTCTCTGAGCCTAACGGCATGTGTTACCTGTATAAGGCTGTGACTTGTTGGTTTGTTTTCTTTATTATTCTTTGCTTAATTTGTTTCATGGTCCCCTGAGTACTGTTTGGGCAAACTCAATTTATTCCAAAGTCGTGTTGGGGAAAAATTGGAGTGGTGTCTAGGCAGAAATTTGATAACTAATGGGTCCTCATTGTCCCCTTACCTGAAAAAAAACTCACAGGAACAAATATTTGAAATATGTACCCAATTCTATGTTCAGTGTTAAATGATTCTTAAAATTGGCCATAATCAAAGTATTTACACCATGGAAATTGATATGCTGTACAAATTAGAGCTTCTCCCCCACAGAGAGCCAGTTGTTAAATATTAACCAGCACACCATTGGGCAAAGGTCAGCCTATATTTGGCATAAAAAGTCAAGATCTTACAAAAGCTTTTGTAAGTTTTTCAGAGGAATTTGAGCTATTTTTCTAAATCAGTGGATCCCAGCCCTTTGATACCTAGTATCTCCATTATATACTTACAAATATTTAAAATACTTTACAAAACATCCAGTATAATTCTGGAAAGAAATTTATCAATAATATAACCTACCTACTACAAACTTCTAAAAAAAAAAAAAAAAAAAAACAACCACATAACATTTTAATAATAATATAAAGAAACATGAAAAGAAAGTTAGTAATAATAGATTAATTTATATTTTAATATGTAACTGTTTGGACATGACTACATGGAAAGACAATATAAGGTAGCCAAATGCTCATAGCTTTTAGAACCAGTACAATATTGACTGACAGAGGTAAGATTTGGGTGAATCAATATGGTTTTTTTGTTTTGTTTTGTTTCTGGAATGATAAACAACTCTTGGTAAAATTCTTTTTAATACAAAATACACCTTGAAAGAACAAGTATATATTAAAACCATGCAAAAAGTGTTTATGTATAGATATATAAGAAGGAATTTGTGCCAGGCCAGAATAGTTCAATTGCTTGGACCATAATCCTATGCACTGAAAGGTTTGGGGTTTGATCGAATCAATGCTTCCTCCTCCCTCTCCATCCCTTCCTTCCTCTCCAAGCACGTCCTCGGGTGAGGATTTAAAAATATTTATATATTTTTAAAGAAGGAATTTGCTTCTAGACTCAGGTTAGTATTATCTACATTCTAAAGTCTTGTGGCTATTCCTCATTCTACAGAACAACTGACATCTCTAGCACCACCCACTACATACCAGTAGTTCCCCAGTCAAAGAGGCAACCAAAAATATCTCCCGAAGCAGCCTAAGAATAGTACTGCTACTCTCAATCAAGGCCAAAGACTTGCCCTTGAGGGCCTGGCCTTTATGTGCCCTCTTTGTCTTGATGGGTTGGTATCAAAGAGGAGAATTTCTTGACTGAAAGGATGCCTGGGAATCCAGAGAGGAGGCCCCAAACTACCCAAACTCTCAGAAAGTCCAAAGGATGCAGAGATAACTGGGAGAGACAGCAGGGAGCTTTAGGGAAAGGGATGGTGCCAGAAAGGCTTCTTTCCAGCAGGTTGGTGCCAACAGGAGCCTAGGAACTGAGCAACATGGTGAGGAAGAGGGCAGAAATAGCAAACACCAATCCTGTTTAAAAATTGTGGAAATACCCAAAAAGTGGAAACACCAATCCTATTTAAAAATCGTCTGTCATCTTGAGGAACAGTCATTATGGGGCATTCTATCGAATAGAGCCAGGGACTATCCCTCAAAAGGACTCCAAATTATTTAATCACTCTTGGCTTCTTTTAATACATTGTGGTTAAGGTGCTTTGTGTTGGGAATTGATAGCAAACAATTACCTAGAGGAAAAGGCATATTTTATTTTTCTGTGGTCTTCTGCCCCTCATTTTCTTCTTTCTCCTGCATTTAATGTCTTAGAAACTTATTCAAAAGATAAAAATTATATCTTGATATATTGAGGCTTTGGTGTTTCTTCATTAGATGTTGCTATTAACCAAGGAACCCAGGTTATATAAAGGCTGACATGAGGTTTCATCAAAGGGCTCTTTGTACTTTAGAGTTAAATATTCAAAGCTAGTTCTGTAGTGACTTCTAAACTTCTCCACCCCCTCCCCCCAAGTGATTGACCTGCTTATGCTAAGAGCTCCTCACCCTCTCAAGGTTGTTGACCAGAGTAGTTGTTCTCAAACGTTTTCAATTCAAGGACCAATTGAGAGGAGTTTTAAAAAATCAGTAAGTCGTCAGACTCATCTATTCTTTAATTTTTAGTAAACAATTTTATTGAAATATACATATAAAGAAGTGCACAAATTATATCTACACAGTTTGGAAATTTGTTTTATAACTGAACATACTCATTTAATCAGCACCCAGATCAAGAAACAGAAAATCAAGAGTTCTTTTATCCTTTTTCTAGTCACTAATCCTGACCCAAGGGTGACAGGGATGCTCACTTCCAGCAGCATAAATTAATTAGACCCTATGTTTGAACTCTTTATAAATAGAATCATAGAGTTATACTTTTTTGTGTGCACCTGGCTTTTTTCACTCAACATTATGTTTGTGGCATTTATCCATGCTATTGAATGTACATTTGTTCTCGTTGGATAGTATTTTAATGGATGAACATATCATTTATTCATTCTATGATTAATGGATATTTGAGTAGATTTCTGTTTGGAGCTATTATGATTAGTGCTGCTATGACCAGTTTTTTGCACATGATTTTTATGTGAACATATGTATGCATTTCTATTAGGCATATATATACAGGAATGGAATTACCATGACCTGGATTTTGAGGTATGTCAGGTTTCAGTAGATATTGACAAAGGGTTTTCCAAGAATTTGTACAAATTTCAATTCCAACTGGCAGTGAATAAAAATTCAGATTGCTCCACATATTTGCATATCCTTGGTATCACTGCTTGTTTGTTTTCATTTTGGCCCTGTGCTGTGTGCTACTGCATTGTGGTCTTAACTTTGTTTCCCAGAAAACCAATGAAGTCGAGCACTTTTGCAAACAAGCCTGGCTAGTATTTACCTAGTTGTAGTACATTGGCATGGCCAGCATTTATCCTCAAGGATTAGTGTCTTTGCTGTACTGGCTGTTATTAGTAAATATTTTGTTAAATTTTGTCTGGGGCAGCTTTATTGAGATATGATTGACATATAATATATTAAACTGTAATTTTTAAAGTGTAAAATTTGATAAGTTTTGACAAATGTATTCACCTATGTAACCATTACTGTAACCAAAATAATGAACATATATAACAAAAAAAAAAAAAAACACATCATCAACAAAATGAAAAAGCAACCTACCAAATAGGAGAAAATATTTTCAAATGATATATCTGATATGAAGTTAATATACAAAATGTATAAAGAACACATGCAAGTCAATAGCAAAAAAAATAAACAATTTTAAAAAATGGGCAGAAGATGTTAACAGACATTTTTTTTTTTTTCTCAAAGAAAGCATATAGATAACCAACGGGTGCTCAACATCACTAATCTTCAGATAAATAAAAATAAAAGCCATACACCTGATAGGATGGCTAATATAAACAAGATAGGAATATAAAAAAAGAGAACCCTTGAATACTGGTGAGATTGTAACTTGGTACAGTCACTATAAAAAACAGTATGGAGGTTCCTCAAATAACTAAAATTAGAACGACTATGTGATCCAGCGATTCCACTTCTGGGTATTTATCCAAAGAAAAGAAAAACACTAATTTGAAAAAATATCTGCATCCCCGTATTCATTGCACCATACAATAGTCAAGACATGGAAGCAATCTAGATGTCCATTAATAGATGAATGAATAAAGAAGATGCGGTATATATACACATACACTGAAATATTATTCAGCCATAAAAAGGAAGGAAATCTTGCCATTTGTGATAACATAGATAGACCTTGTGAACATTATGATAAGTAAAACAAGTCAGTGGGAAGACCAATATATCATTTATAGGTGGAATCTAAACACTCGCGCACACACACGTACACAGACACACACATAGATACAGAGAACAGATTGACTGATGGTTACTAGAGACAGAGGTGGAAGCATAGGGGTGGTGAGAGAAATGGGTGAAGATCATCAAAAGATGCAAATTTCCAATCATAAAATAAATAAGTTCTGAGAATTTAAATTGTGTTATATTTGAATGTTGTTAAGAGAATAAATCTTAAAAGTTCTAAACATGAGAAAAAAACGCTTGTAACTATATGTGGTGATGGGTATTAACTAGACATTGTAGTGATTATTTTACAATATCTATATAAATTGAGTCCTTATGTTGTACACCTGAAACTAATATAACATTATATGTCAACTGTATCTCAATGAAAAATAGTAATCATGAACATACCCACCACCTTCCCCAGATGTTTCTCCATGTCCTTTTGTAATCTTGTCTACCTGTCCATCTCAAGTCACCATCTTCAGGCAACCACTGATTAGCTAACTGCTATGATATATTAAGTCGCCTAGAATTTCCTTATGTAAATGGAACCATACTTTAAATAATATTTTGTGTCTGTCTTCTTTCACTCAACATAATTATTAGGAGATTCATCTCAGTCATAGCACATATTAGTTCATTTCTTTGTATTGCCAAGAGTTGTCCATTCTATGTTTATCAATCCTCCTGTTGATGGATAGTTGGATTGTTTCCAGGTTTGGGCTATTACAAATAAATTTGCTGTGAGCATTCATGTCATTCACTAAATACATACTTTAATTTTTCTTGAGTAAATAACTAGGAGTGGGAAGGCTGGGTCATTTGGTAGGTGCATGTTTAACTTTTTAAGAAATTTCCCAAATTTGCTGAAAATGTTTGAATGGCTTTAGACTAGTAGTAGTAGTGTGTCAGAGTTTCAGTTCTTCCACATCCACAGAGACACTTGGTATGGTGGCCTTTTTAATCATAGTGATTCCAGTAGGTGTGTAGCCGGATCTTCCTGTGGTTTTAATTCACCTTTCCCTAATAACTATTGATGTTGAACATCTTTTCATATGTTTGTTTGACATTGTATTTTGTCTTTGGTGGCATTTCTGGTCAAATAATTTGCCCACTAGAGGTGAAGGTAGGATGCTTGAGTTATTATTATTAAATTTTGAAATTTCTTTATGTATTGTAGATAGAAATTTCTTTTCAAACATATACTTCTTTCCTTAGTGTGTTGTTTGTGTTCTCGTTCTTTTAGCAGGTTTTTTTTTTTAATGAAATGCATTTTAATTGTGATGAAATCTACATCATTCATTTGTTTTATTATGTGTCATACTTTGGTGTCACATCTAAGAAACCTGTGCCCAACCCAAGGTCATGAGATTGTCTCCTATTTCACTTCTAAAAAATTGACAGCTTTTTGTTTTAATCTTAGGCCCATGATCCATGTTGAGTTAATTTCTCTATATGGTGTGAGTTGTGAATCATTTGTTTGTTTGTTTGCTGCAATGGGTATCCAGTTGTCCCAATGCTATTTTTTGAAATGACTGCCCTTTCTCTTGGTCTGTATGACTTCCTCATCACTGAACTAAAAGTAGAAAGCTTATGCCATACATTTCATTTTTTCAATGACGTCTTTTAATAATTAGTCCTAATTTTATTTTACTTACGGTGAGGCCATTCTAATTGACTTGAAACAGTTCATTGTAATTTCTGCCAATTTTAAATTTCTACCGAGTTGTACATGGCTCTATTAATCACTGTCTTGCAAGAATGCTATTTATTTAACAAATATTTATTGAAGGATTACTCTGTGTCATGTACTGTTTTTTATTGGGACCATCACAGTGAAACTGGCTGCCCTCAAGGGGATAACTTTCTATTATCAAAGACATACAATAAAAAATAAATGTGTGCCAGGTAGTAATAATGACTATAAATCTTAAACCGTAGGACCAAGAAACAGTAATGATCATGACCTAGAGTCCTGTTTTAAATAGGACCATTAGTGTCTCAATTAAGGCAATCTATTCATAAAGAAACAGATTTAATAATTCACGTTACTATCTAAGAAGAGTATTCTATGGAGAGTAAAAGGAATCTCAAAGATGGTGAAGGAATGTATTTGACATATCTTGAAAAAACTGAGAAGTTTAGATCTTGAAGAAACCGTCCATATTATCCAGTTTGAGGATAGCTGGTCAATTTCATCTTCAAAGGCAATTCAAACAGATTGGTAGTGAATGCCTACCAAGTAAAAAGTCAGCCCTTTTTTTTTTTTTTTAAGAAAGATCCAGATCAAAGATATTTTCAGCTTTGTGGGACATAGCATTTCTGTTTCCATCACTTAAGTCTGTCAGTTGAAAGCAGTCATGGACAATACGTAAACAAATAAATAATAGCAGGTGCTCTTCTCCGATAAAGCTGTTTTACAACAACAGGTGGTGGGCTGGTTTTGGCCTTGGAATCTGCCAACTTCTGGGCTCATCTGTTGCTGGGCAGCCTTACCCAGATCTTTTAGAAGGTGCACATTAGGAATTCTGGCGTGGGCTCCGATGAGGCACCCCAGCCATGTATTTGCCACCATGAGTCACAACAGCCTCCTCATGTTACTGATCAGACCAGACAAGTTCTCACAAGCTGTTAGTGTGCAGATAGACCTCTGGCCTCCCAACTCAGTGTTGGTACACCAGCCTGCCCTTTCCCCTCCAGATTGGCCACAAATTACATGTACGACAAAAATAGAGCTTTGAGGGCAGCCTCCCTCTTCAAGGGCAGCCCACACGGCTAGAACCAGCAGAAGCCTGGATGGCAGCCTGTCCTAGGAAGCTCCTGGTAACATTCAGAGTTGGAAGTGAGGGCTTCTTCAGAGTTTTGACACATTCTGTCTACACCACACAGAAGAGCTATGTCATTTTTCTTTGAATCTAAAACATGGGGGCGGGGGAGTAGATATCAGCTGTGTTCTCTGCCACTGACCAGTCCTCCCAAAAGAAAGGGGAGGAGGCCTTCGCCCAACTAGGGAAACTGAGCAGGTCTTTAACCTGTAGACCTCATGGGGGTTGGGCATTTGCCTGAGGAATATTAAGGTCAACATTTTTCTTATTTTATTTTTTTAAATAATTTTATTGCCTTCAGATAGGAAGAGAGGAGAGAGAGGTAGAAACATCAAGGATGAAAGAGAGTCACTGATCAGCTGCCTCCTGCACACCCCCTACTGCAGATCCAGCCTGCAACCCAGGCATGTGCCCTTGAGCAGAATTGAACCCAGGACCTTTCAGTCTACAGGTCAACACTCTATCTCCTGAGCCAAGCCTGCTAGGGCGCAACTCATTTTTCTTAACACCGATTCCTCTAGGACTGTGTCTTGGCATTCACCAAGTGGAGGGTCTGACCCTTTAGTGTGCAAAGTACCCAAGGATCTTGATTAACATGCAGATTACTTTCACCAACCCTGGAAATTTTCTTCTGTAGTTCTGGATGGGGAGCCCTGGAATTGCAGTGCTTTGGGAATGATTTCAGTGATATTGTATTTTATCATTGCATTTGACTTAGAGAGGGAGATGTTTCATAGTTCTATTATTTCACTTTCTTGCCCTCCCATGCTTATATGTTCCCTTAAATTTTGGAACTGTTGCTTCTGAAAAACTTTTACTACTCTCTTTGGAACCACCTCTAACTCAAAACAAAAAAGCAAACAATGACAAAATGCCAAAATTCATTTTGCAAGCCACCCTGGTACCCTCTCAAACAGAAGTTGTCAAAGCCCTTGATTCAGGTAGATATTGAGAGGGTGGCTTTTATACCCTGCTGTTTAAAAGGAGAGAGAAAATGATATTTTTCAGCAAAAATATTTGTTGTATTTATATTGTGTGTGTGTGTGTGTGTGTGTGTCCCAATAGAAATTTCACAGAGATTTCTATCTGGCTTTTTGTTACCTTCACACTTTCCCATTCAGTCCCATTGGTCTCTTTTATCTGCCTTTTTCTCTGTCAGACACCAGGGTGAATTTAAACTCCATTCCCTCTCCAATGGCTCCTCTGATGTATTGATATTTGTGAATTTTACATCCCTTTTGCTAGTAGAATCTGATGGAAATTCTTTTAGGGCCTTCAGCTTTCTCTCAGAGTCAGAAACTTTTGTGTTGCTAATAGAACTCAGCTTCATTAGCATTTCAAGTCCTGGGATGCTCTTGGAGATCAGTGTTAGATCTGAGGGGTGCCCTGGCCACAACCTAATTATCAAACTTGTTTAACTGAAATCTCCAGTGGTCAGTGACTTTGACCTTATTTCTGCTAATACCTCTCACCAGGAAACCCTATTCAAGGATTCTAGAGAAAGACAGGTGCATAATCTGAAAAGCTTTACTTTTGTGCCTGTCCATACTCCACAGATTGCCTCCCAAAAGGCCATGCTCTCTCTATCACTATTGGTGGGTAGATCATAGGTAGAAGATGGGTCCAGAGCATGGATATATGGATAGACAGATGAGTAAATGGGTAGGTGGACAAGTGAGTGGGTGGATAACAAGACGGTAGATAAGTAAATGGATGGAGGGTGAATGGGATGGATAACAGGTAGATGAATTTGTAGGTAGATTTGATGGATGGATGAATGGATGGATGGAAAAAAAGATAAGATAAAGTAGACATGGATAAGATAACATAAGTCTTCCATTTTGTACAATACCTTTGCCATTTTATTAGCCAAAATTGGTCTTATGTTCCTGAGACTAAATACCACTTTTACAGAAATACCATAGGAGCAGCAGGGTAGGGCTTGTCAAATTGTTCATTGCCATTATGACTCAGTGTCGGCTCTGTGAAATAAAAAACCATCCTCCTTCATCTACACACACACACACACACACACACACACACACACACACACACAAAAGCACGCATGCACACATGCACGTTTTAATGCAGTGGCATATAACCAGGCACGTACAGCGAAATCTCTTAGGGACCTTGCCCTAATTGCATGTATCCAGATCCCATAGCCTGAAAGGTGCATCCTAGTGGAAAATGACTGCCCTCCCAGGAGAGTCCCTGTACCTGGTGGCACTAGCTTTTGAGGAGTAGTTGAGATATGTGTTCCTGACTTCATTTTCTCCTTGCAGACATTCCACTAACATTTTAAAATCACTTCTTTCTCAGGAAATGACCTACATACTTTTAACTTGTGTTACCTCATTTAATCTTTTCTATGGACTTTTAACATAGGTACCATTACTATTTCCATTTTGCTGGTGAGAGAATTAAGAGGTGAAATTACTTGGCGAGGTTCACACTAGTAGAGGGGAGGCTGGGATTCAAACACAGTCAGTTGATGTCCAGGCTCCATGGTCTCACCTTACTGCCTCTCTCATCACTAAGCTGACCTTTGAGAGTACCCTGATCTAACACAACTTCCTGCTAGGATGAAATGTCCTGTATCTGTGCTGTTAACATGGCAGCCATACGTGGGCTTCAAGCACTTGAAATGCAGCTAGTGTGACTGAGAAACTAAGTTTTTAATTATATTGAATTTTAATTAATTTAAACAGCAGTTTAAGAGCCAACTTATAGCCTCTGTTCATACAAAAGATGAAGGGTTGAACTAGGAATTAAGTTAGGCATCTCAGGTATAGACATTACTTTTTATTAATAATATTAACATGAAATAATTGCAAAGCACTCTTAGAATCCTTTGTGCTTCTTTTCATCCTTGAACAAGTCTCGCTGTTCTTCTAAGCTCTCTGCCAACGGGGCGGGCACATCTAATCTTAGCTCACTGGAAGATGTACTGAGATGAGACATAAAAACAATTCAGACAGAATGTAGCATGGTGGTGCCATTGGCATTTATTCGCAGGAATCATTGTTCAAGTTTCCATCTCTCAAATACTGCCATCGTATATGGAGGGGAGAAGAGTGTTGATGGACATAATGGACTTCACCGGTAAAGGAAGATTTGGTGGGCAAAAGGAAGTACAGGGGATTTGTGTGAAGGCAGAAATGTAATCTCACACCCCTTCTTACAGGAGGAAGTAAAGAGAGTGAAGTAAGAAATTGGGAAATTATGAGCCAAAACAGGAGGAGAGATGATTCTGGAAGAAAGGATATAATAAAAGAGCCATATTATACTCATGTGGTACACAAGTGAAAGCTGGGTGAAGATTTTAAAGGAGAAGGAAAATTAAAGTGTAAGCAAAACCCAGTGTATAGGGGTAGGTTTCATAGGGATAGAAACAAAGCAATGTAGAATTTGGTAAAATGTTGGTTTAGAATAGAGGTGGACAAACTTCCGCTCCAGTTCACCGCTAATTCTCATTAGGTTTTCTTGAACACATCCATGCCCATTCATTCATGGTCTATGGCTACTTTATCCTACAACTTGCAGAGCTGAGCAATTATAGCAGAAACTCTATCACCTACAAAGGCTAACATTTCCTGTGGCAGTATATACAGAATGGTTATTGACCCATGTTTTAGAACAAAAGGGGAATATATATTGGCACAACAATTTTATGTAGCTATCAGATTTTAAAATGCACATCATCTTTGACTTGGCAATACTACTCCTAGAATTTTATCCAGCGGATGTTTTAGTACACATATCCACAGGACTTCTTAGAACATTCGAAAACTGGAAACAACCTAAACATCCAGTAGCTGGACACTGATTAAATGAGTTGGAGCACATTAATGTAAAGAGGCACTATTTAGCTTATAAAATAGATATTTATGTACTCATTCCTTAAATGAGAAAGTTCTGTTTGTTATGAAAAGGTGTTTAGGAGATATTGATAAATTAAAACATTTGCAGAATAACATGTATTATTTTATTATGTTTGTGTTAAAAGCATCAAAGAATATCCCCCAGAAGATATACGGATATATGCCCAGAACTTATGACAGTGCTGGCACATAGAAGGTACTCAACATTTGATGAGTGAGTAACATAGAGGATATATATATCTCCTCACTTTATATCTTTCAGACTAAACTCTCTGAGTTTTTATGAAAGGTACTAGAGGCCCAGTGCACGAAATTCATGCACAAGTTAGGGTCCCTAGGCCTGGCTGGCAATCAGAGCCGATGAGGGCCTTCCAGCTGCTGACTGGGGTCTTCATTTATTCAGTGCCGCCTCCTGGTAGTCAGCGCACATCATAGCAACTGTCAAACTCCCAGTCAGTTGAACTCCCAAGGGGACAATTTGCATATTAGCCTTTTATTATATAGGATTCCTTCCAAAAAAAAAATCTAAATTAAAAGAGGGGAAAGTAAATAAGAGGAAATAGTCAAAGATAAGTCTCCCCCAAATTGATCATTGAGATGGTGCCCCCAGCAGTGGCCATCAGCTGAGAAATAGTTGGGAGCTTATTACTCAGTACCTAGGCCCTCAGGAGGGAATATATTTAAGTCTCGAGTTGGATCGACAGGAACTGTTGGTCTTTAATAGACGTCTTCATGAGTCACACACAGCAAAAGCCAGAGGTGCTAAAGAAAATAACTCAGAACTGTGTAAAGAGAGAAGTGTGCCCCTTGTCCTGGGGCAGTGGTGGGCAAACTCATTAGTCAACAGAGCCAAGTATCAACAGTACAACAATTGAAATTTGAGAGCCACATTTTTTAAACTCAAACTTCCTCTAATGCCACTTCTTCAACATAGATTCTCCCAGGCCGTGGTATTTTGTGGCAGAACCACACTCCAGGGGCCAAAGAGCCACATGTGGCTTGCGAGCCCCAGTTTGCAGACCAGGGTCCTGGGGGCATGGTGTTTTTTAAGTAGCCGGGAGGAAATTGGACAAAGCAGGAAGCTGGAGAGAAAGAAGCCCAGGGAAGGAAGGACACAGTGGCCAACACTCGAGGTGGAGAGAAGAGTTTGAGGAAAAATAGATGCTTCTTGGGGTCCTAAGAGGACCTCGTCTGCAGTGACGCACACAGCCAGCCACCTTGCAAGGCCACGTTTGGTGCTTCTGGTATGAGATCCATGGACATCAACAGTCCCGGTGCATTAGCAGGTGTTCCGATGGAAGGGCCTGTAGCAGTGTCCGAGGGCGATGAGGGCCAGAACTCCTCCCAGCCGCTCTGCCTGGCGGTGTGGGGCCTGGGAACCACCTCAGCGCCTGGCTTGTGCGGGCAACACATCTCTCTCTGCCTTGGCTCCCCTGCGAAACACATCACTCAGTGCTCACCATTTGTTCTCCTGGCAGCATTGTGGCGAGAGAGGTTTATAGGAGATTAGCAGCAAAAAAATAAATAAATACTTAAAAAAACACACACATGAAAGAGACAGGTGTGTCTTTTTTCAAACAATCCGCGGCCACCTCCCTCTGCTCCCCCCTCCCCTGTACGCCTGCACTTTGCATGACTTGTGCCCCGGGTGGATGTGCCTGCGCCTGCAAGAACCGCTTCATGTAGACATCACACACAAAGCCCTCCACCGGCTTTGCACACGGCTGGCTGCAAGGCTGTCGCATCGAGATGCCTGCATTTTCTTTGCAAAACTCTCCAGTCCCAACATGTTTGCGAAGCGTGATTCATGGTATTTCTCTCTGGATTGTCCAGTGGGTAATTGCTGTGCGAGAACCAGGGAAACAGATGTAGACCCTGAACCCTGGCTATAAATTTTTGTTTTATGATTATGGGTTTCAAATGTGCTGTGTCACCCTGACAAATACACGGTTACTCTGAAGCACAATGGCTTTCGGCCTCAAACTTTTGCTTTTCTGTGTGGGGTTGGAAGTGTGTGTTTGTCAGGGTTTCTTTGTATCGTGGGTCAAACACAAAGGAAATGCAATAACGTCATTTTGTTCGTGTGATTTCGTTGTGATGTTGATGAAATGTCTCAGGAACATAACTCTTATTCCTATCACTTAGCCAATGGGAAAACTGGTTTTGTTAAACATTGTTTAACTTAGAAAGAAATTTTGACAACAAGAGTGAGGGCTTACTGTACAGGAAGTGACATATATCCAGATCTTATTTTATGCTGTACCAGGAGGATATCTGGGAGAGGTTTTGTCTAACTGATTAATGTTTAAAAGAGGTATCAATAATTTAAACTTCGTTATCAAGAAATTAACGAGGCCATTTGTCTTCTACCTAGCCATTCATCTTTTTAGTACGCGGGTATGTATTTAAAGAATTGTGGTTTATTTGTGTGTCTTTCCTTGACTTTACTTAAGTTGAGAATTTGGAGTAGGAATCAAGTTTCCAAGAAGGGTAAGAATTAGATTTATTGATGAAGAAATGATAAAGGAACATGCGGCTAAATTGTGGGGCTGCTTTATAAATGAATACTTGGGTTAAATAATAGTTCTCATAATTGTGTTCAGCATAATTAATTCATGATGAGAAAAGATTAACCGACTAAAGACGGTGGCAGTAGAAGACACCCATAGTAGTCTGTTCACCAGGATTTAAACGCTGATCGCTCATTTCAAGGCCCAAGTGTATTTCTCTACACTTAAGACGACTTTAAGGCAATTATAAATTTTAAATATTCTTGTGCAAAAGAGAGAGAGAGAGAGAGAGAGAGAGAGAGAGAGAGAGAACAACCAAATCTCCCAGCCCCTGCTCTGAGCATACTTTGTTATTGTCTTTGTGTTATGACATGGTATTGAGGGAAGAAATTTGGGAGCAGGTATACCCTCTCGAGATGAGACAGATCTTCTAGCTTAAGAAGTGGGGATGATCAGGATTCAGGGGACACTAACCCATCTTCATTTCCGCCAGGACTGGTGCCCCCTAGCCTTCGACAGGATGTTGAGGGGGGAAGTGCAGGGACCTCTCCTAGGAGCAGATACCTGTACACACACCTGGCAGTGCTGCCCGATCTCACCCCCTTAGTTCCTTCTTGCTGTCCTTTAAATAGAGATGCGCCCTCCTCTCTCCCTCAAAAAACTGTTCCCCCACGTCCAGGAGCTGGTCTAAAAGGAGCCCAGTTTCCAAGGAACTCTGAGGGCCTTCCTTAAACATCTGGAGCCATAAGTCTCAAGGACCCCATAGAAATCGCCCCATAATAACGGTGCTTTGTGATTCTTTACAACTATCTTAACAACAGGGTGTTAAATGTTTTGTCAAGTCCTCCGTGCTCCTTGCTCAAAATGTGTGTTTTCTTGGTAGTGAAAGGGTTTCTTATAATACAGCTCTGTCACAACATGAGAATGATATAAAACGAGAGAGAAATAGAGAGAGAGAGAGAGAGAGAGAGAGGAACTAAGTACATAGATTCAGCAAAATCTCGCGCCTTTATCACCCTGGACTTTTCAATAGCAAGATCTGAGCTTGCTGGGCTGAAAATTGTTTTAATGTGCCTTCATAAAAGGACCTTGGACTTGGGAAGTGTGTGCGATGCATACTTTCCATGTTATACCACAAGTGCCACTTAGCAACTCCGCTAGACGGTATTGTGGGGGAGGGGGTGCCCCCTGACAGGCTTTATGAAAGCATGGATGCCAATGCACATTCCAGCACTGCACACAGAAAGGGGAGCAGCGTCCCCCGCTGCAAGGGGCAGGCAGGCTGTCCCCTCGCCCACCCTGCTTTGCGGGATAATCATGAGTAAATATGGGAGAGGCAGGGGAAGAGGTAGGGTGTCTTCATTCCTCCCAGACTTTCCTTCCTTTGAAGTACAGGTGCACCCTTTGAGCAAGTTTTGCAGAATGGCTGCAGGGTGGGTTGGCTGTCCGTCAAAGCTCCCTGTCAGCCAGTTTATTTGTAAATATCACACCTGTCCCTCTCCATGTTTTCAGACTTGTTTAAAAAGCTTCTCCCTTCTCTCGGTAGGGTCAGTGGCGGAGGTTACAGAAATCATTCTTTTTCTCTTAAAACGGTTCTAAATAAATAGCCAGATTGGGGAGGAGCTCATGTTGGTGAAAATTGGCCCTTGCAAATACAAAACCCTCTCACTTAACCAGTTTTCAAATATGCGTTTAATTTTTTTTTTTTTTTTGGCGGGGGGCGGGGGGTGATTGTGTGATGAGAGAGGCCGCTGAAATATGCTATCGGGGTACAAGGCTGTGGAACAGCACAGTAATTACTGCATTAGACAGGGATTCCGGGGAACTGGGTTTTAGTCATGACTCTAAGCTATATTACCTTAGGCAGGTCTGAGCTCCTCTGGGCTTTTCTTTCCCTGGTTGGAAAATATTGAATAAGAGAGGCCCTGGTCGGGTGGCTCAGTAGGTTGGAGCGTTGTCCAGATACACCAAGGTTGCAGGATCCACCCCCGTTCAGGGCATATACAAGAAGCGGCCACTGAATGCATACATAAGTGGAACAACAAATCATCGTTTTTCCTTTCTCCCTCTAAAATAGTAAATAAATATATATTTTTAAAAAAATAAAAATAAGAGGAAGAATCACAGCTAATATTTCTTCCAGGATATGTCCTAAGTGTCCTCCAAGCACTGTTTCTTTTTGTCCTCACAGCAACCCACTGAGGTGGGTAGTAGCATATTCCCATTTTACAGATGAGAAAACTGAGGCCCGGTGTTTAAATTCATGTCCCAGATCGCACAGCTGGTAAGTGATGAAACTGGGTTGGACTTGGGCATCTGGTTCAGTTTTACTCCCACATCCATGCTCTTGGGCACTCTATATTTTTGCTCAGGGCAGGACCTGAAGTCCCCTACATCCCTGACTGTGTGTGTGTGTGTGTGTGTGTGTGTGTGTGTGTGTGTGTGTTTGGGACAGGAGTAACTAAGTCTTGACTACTCGCTACGCTGAAAAGTAACTGAATCCAGAAAGCCAGCTCTTTTACTCCAGAGCAAACGCAATGCCAGGGCTTGCAAGAGGCGACAAGGAGAAAAACATTATGAAATGGAAAGTTTCTCCTCTCCAGGCTTCCCCGAGGGGTAGCCGTTCCCTCTTCTGCAGCTTGGGGCTTGCCTGCGCTTTTTCGGGGAGTGGAAAAACACATAAGTTACAAGGAACTTCACCGACAGAGAGGCGCACGGAGGAATGCACGGGCTGGGCTGGGGGGCCAGAGGGTGGGCGGGAGGCGAGAAGGAGGTGAGGCGGGAACGGGGCGCTTGCGAGCTCAGCGGCTGCAAAGAAAAAAGGCGAAAAGGGGGGGGGGGGAGAGAAGTTGGCGCTCAGCGGGAGCCCGGAGCGGCGCCCGGGCTCCTCCCCGGGCTCGTTTTAAAAGCACTTTCTTGCATTGTTTTTTAAGGTGAGAAATGGGGAAGAAAGAGCCGGCTTGCATGCTCGCTCGCTGCCTGTCTCTGGGCTGTCTGCGTGTGCAGGGCTGCTGGGAGTGTCTGAGCTCTGTGAGAATCCTGGGAGTTGGTGATGTCAGACTCGTTGGGTCATTTGAAGGTTAGCAGCCCGGGAAGGGTTCACCGAAAGTTCACTCGCATATATTAGGCAATTCAATCTTTCATTCCGTGTGACAGAAGTAGTAGGAAGTGAGCTGTTCGGAGGCAGGAGGGTCTATTCTTTGCCAGAGGGGGGGAACCAGAATTCCCCCGTGCGCGCCGTTTGAGGACTGGGATGCGGAGGACGCGAGCGAGCCGGGCAGGGCTGGCCTGGGCACCGTCGGGGTAGGATCCGGACCGCATTCTGCATTCGGGAGGCTTTCTGCACGCCTTGGCTCCGAAGGAGAACTTGGGATCTTTACTGGGAACCCCCCTCCACCCCGGCCCCGGGCTGGATTGGCCGAGCGAGCCTGGAAAATGGTAAATGATCATTTGGATCAATTACAGGCTTTTAGCTGGCTTGTCTGTCATAATTCATGATTCGGGGCTGGGAAAGAGAACCAACAGCCTGCGTGCCAAAAAAGGGGCAGAGTTTGATGGAGTTGGGTGGACTTTTCGATGCCATTTGCCTCCACACCTAGAGGAATAAGCACTTTTGCAGACATTGCGGTGGTGCAGGGGAGATCATGTTTGACTGTATGGATGTTCTGTCAGTGAGTCCCGGGCAAATCCTGGATTTCTACACGGCGAGCCCGTCTTCCTGCATGCTCCAGGAGAAAGCTCTCAAAGCATGCTTCAGTGGACTGACCCAAACCGAATGGCAACACCGGCACACTGCTCAATGTAGGTTTATTTTTTTCCCTTCTTCTACCAAGCAAAAAAAAAAAAAGAAAGAAAGAAAGAAAGAAAAAAGAAAAAGAGAGAGAGAGAGAATGAATTGTCTCTCTTGCATGCAATAAAGACATTGGAAACAAACTAGCCCTGGTAGCAAGACAAAGGGTTTAATGATTTAAGGCTGGAAGGGTGTGATATGCTGGCGTGTGCATATTGATCCCCTCTGCTGAGATTTTCCTGTAAGATGTTTTCTTCCCAAACATCCCCTCCCGACCCCCCCTGCTCCTCTCCTTACCAACCTTTGCAGCCTCTTGAAAAACAGTTTTGTTATTTTTAAATCTGCATGGAGGGGGGGTGAGGGGGTAAGGAGAGGGCGACCACAGGACTTTGAAACATTCTTCAAGTAAGGCGGTTTGACACATTGTGCAGTTTTGTTTTGTTTTTTTACTGAGATGTATGCAGAGGGGAATTGAACTTTGCTGTTCTTGGGATTAGCTATGGCTTGTGTATATCCCCCCCCCCTCCCCATGTGTCTCCACAGTCCAAAGTAATTAAAATATGACATCTCCCTTGCAAGGAACTTAGCCTGATTAAGACGGCTCGCTGCTCCTGAAGTTCATAAGCCACCCATTCAAGCGGCAGCCCCCAATGTTTTCCTTGCGAAGGGAAGGCAATATTTCTTAGCATTGACCCTGCTGCCACCTTTCCGAGCCACTTTGTTGCTCTAAGAAGTTGCTGTTTTGCTAGAAAACTACTGGCAGTGAACACCCCTTGGGCTAAGCCATCCATTATTTCCCATATCTTGCGATTCAGGCAGGAACCTGGACATGGGTTATAGGGGAGGAAATATAAGCGAGGTAGCCCAGCTTTTTCTTTAAAAAAAAATATATATATATATATATTGACTATTTGGTTATCTGATGCTGACACGGTGCCGAGGCACGCATCTGGTCAACAGTAGCCTGGCTGCTGGCTTGAGAAATGGCCAGAAGTCCCAGGAAAAATCCCACCTTCGGTGGCTGTGGTGGGAGCCTGCAGGATGCATCTGAGCCCTGACAGTGATTTAGATAAATGGCCGAGCTATCTATCACCATGTTTTTAGTACTTTATTTGACAATTCATTGGAGCATTAGCCTGAAAATGACATTTTAAATCTTTGTTTTCAAAGGGGTCAAGGTTTAACTGGGAGAAATGGAGTTTTCCTAAGAACAGGGTGGCTTATCTAAAGAGAGGGGAGAAGAAGGAAGAGGGGACAGGGACAAGATTGAAATTGCCCTCTCGGAAACTTTTCTTAAGGGAGAAAGACTCGCTTCTTGGGCCAGGAAATCAACAGGTTTGCCGCTGGAAAAAAATCAATAACCGTTTGATGCCAACAGTCTGGCTTGTCTGGCTGAATATTTTGTCGAGCCTTCACCAGGGCAAAAGCAATATCATTTTCAGAAGGCGACTTCATCGTCAGCTGTTCCCCAAATGCCTTTTCTTTCCTGCTTCCTAGTTTCTTTCCAGAGAAGGCAGAGAAACTTAGCGTTACAAAGTAATTTTCCAATTTTCTTTAGACCTGTCCTCTCCAGCAATTAAAAAACTGGGGTGAACCATCCCACCTGGGGTCTCAGGGAACTGGGGGGGGGGGGGGCGGGGGGGCGCTCTCAAACTTCTTGCAGGAGAAAGTTCCAATGGAACATTTTTATTTTTAAGAAGGGGAGGGGGGGGAATGCTGAAGACCCTGGCATAAAGCTATTAGACCTAATAGAGCTTTTACAAGCAGGCATTCTCCCTTTTGTCATTAACCCTCCAAACAGGCCCATTAAGTTGTAGGAGTAGGGGGAAAAGCTTTGTTTGTTCTCAAACAAGTTAAACAAGGGATTTTTCTTATCTGGGAAGAGGAGTGGTAAATGTGTCATTCGCCTCGGGCCAGTCGATAAGCAAGAAGTGTTGATAACAGCAGAGCTCAGCTAATCAAAGAAGCTTGCATTAGGAAAAGTAAATAAAGGCATTGGACAAAGGGATTTCAGAAATTCCAGCGTCTTATTTTTGCAAAGCAGGGCAATTAGAGCTTTCCGTGGTCAGTTTCACAAGGGTTGGAATCCCACACCCTAACTTGGGGTTTAAGTGAATAAAATGTAAATATTGCTTGTGCACCATTCAGGCTGCTTTCTCTCCCATAAACCTCGTTCAGACTGGTCAGTGCGGCTAGCTGTTCAAGGGACTCGGTTTTTAAGCATAAATAAAAATTCTAACACATGTCTGCCAGGAGGGGTGTTTGGTTCAGAGGGGCATAACTGGCTAGCTAGGGCTTTTGAAATAAAAGCATATTAGGGCTAGGTTTGTATACGTAAAACATAAAAGCCACAACCTTTTCCATTTTACTTAATGACTGTTTTGACGAGAAGCAGATCTGTTTGTGCTCTTAAAGCAGAGGAAACAGTGGGCAAAGATGGGGGGGGGGGGGGGAAATAGTACTAAATTCCACCCAAAACCCCTTTCTGTTTTGATATCCTACTGGGTTTTGTTTTGTTTTTTAACAGTGTGTGTGTGTGTGTGTGTGTGTGTGTGTGTTGTGTGTAGTACTTAGAGTAAACCCTTTGAATACAAAATACAGCAGAAGCTTTTCTCAAAAGGTGTTAGACTATTGTTTTGCTTTTTCTTAATTTTTAATTTTCGAGGCAGAAAAATGATATGTCAGCCAGCTGCTGTTGGAGGAGGGCCTATAAATTGCTGGTTATAAAAATGCGAAGTCAGGATTAGTGGGCTACTAAGGGAATGTGGCATAAATAATGCGAGGGTGAGACTGCCCCTGGAAGGGATGGGGGTCTCGAAGTTTCTGTTCAGATGCCTCTTGGATTATCTTGGGCTTTTAGGCTGCTCCAGATGTTTTCGGCATTCATTGCTCATTGGGCATAGGACAAATCCTAATATCTTCGGTCTAAATATAGTTGCTTTCAGTGAAATGAGTGTGACAAGTTCTTGGCCCCCTTCCCCATCTTTTCCCTACTCAACACATCAAAGGAAAATAGGGGGGGAAATTCTTTTTGAAATGGTCTTTTGCCCATTAATGAGAAGGAATAATCTGTGGTTGTTGTTTTTTTAAAAATAGCTGTGGTTATGTGTGATGAAGGAACGAAAAAAGTGCCATTCTCAGAGAGCTGGGACCTGGATTTTAAGTATTAAACAGTATCTAAATCCTCTCCTACTGAGATATAAATTGGGGTCAAAGTGGCAAAATCAAAGATACCCTCTGAAAGAGAAACTAAATAAAGACTGACAGCCACTGTATGAATTGATTGGGGTTTTGAATAAATATTTCGGTGAAAAGGCTCAATTGTTTTTCTAAAGGAGGACATAATTTTCTGCTTCTCAGCCACATGACGGTGGTAACCAATACCACTAGAAAGAAGAGAAGAAAGGGGATTTTTGCTTTAAACCTCAGAGGGTGCAGGACAGGGTCGGTTGAAAACAAGTGGAAGATTCACAGACTTTTCTTCCCTGAAGGAAAAAATAGAGATTTACTAAAATAAGTGTTGCCTGTATCCGATTGCTGGGTGCTTTGGGTAGGGAGCTATTGATGGGCAACTTAGGAGAAAAAAGTGCACAAGTTTACATTTCATCACCAGAAAAGCGTAGATTCCAAAAGTAAAACAAAACAGTAGGAGTGGTAGGCATCTGTCTGCTTCAGCCTGGCCTATGGAACTGGTTTAGAAGCTCTAGTGGGCATTTGATTTTCCAGCTCAAATGCAGAGTCTTTGCATTGGAATGGGCCTCTTCCCTCCCCCTCACCCCCCTTAGTAGATAAATGATCAGAATGGCAATTTCTGATAGGTTAGCTGACCTGATTCAGAAGTTTTCTTCTCGTTTCTGAAAGCCTGGCTTGGTCCATATATAACCAGTCACTATTGTCATGAACTTTCCTTCACAGCATAAAAGTCAAAGAAAGTTCTGGATATCAGATGTTTATAATTTCCTTTCAGCATAGTAAGCCCCTGAGTTGGCTGAAAAGAGAAACCTTACCGTTTTATTCTTTATCTGTTCCACCAGCATCAATAAAGGCTTTCAGAGGGGAAATAACATGATGAAGATGATAAATTCTGCTCTCAAGGAACTTATCATCTTTAAAAGCAAACTCATTTTTTAAACACTAGAAATGTTTCCTGGGAAGGAGCTCTCTAGGAGGCAGATAGAGATGTAAAACCAAGATGCAAAAGAGAAAACTTATTTTTGAGTCGCACGGGACTTATTAAAAATAATACGGGCAGTGTTCCCTTTAGAACCTCTTATAAAGAATCTTCCATAGAGTTGGAGTTGCATGTAACCGCCAATAAATTTATCCTCAAATGACACTTTTATACTTTAAATGTTCTAATATAAATCCAGTTAACTATCAATTAAATGGGCCATTTCGGAAATGGGAGTTTTGATGAAGGTTAATCAGAAAAAAGTCTTGGCTAAAACACCTTTCCAGGAGATATTAATGTGGAATCTTGCCTTTCAAATTATAGGGCAGTTATGGCAATCATATATCTCCGATGCTCTAGAATAACCCGCCTTCCAATAGACGGCCAGAGTTCCCACGTAAATCATTGAAATATGCCAGCTATTTCGATATTGGGACGTTTCCTAGGCTGCCCCTTGAACCCAGGAGGGGCACAGAGAGTCTTTGTTTGGATTCGATGGTCAGTGTAACCAGGGTGTGCACAGCTTCATTTTTCCGTTATTACTGAAGGTCTTCTTGTGCTTCTGGGTCGTTCTTGGGAACCTGCATTCCTTTCGTGGCAATTCTTTTTGTGCGAACAGAAGGCATCCCTTGCAAAATGCATTTAAGTATTGCGATGGTGGTTCTGACTCCAGCACGTGTGTGCGTGTGTGCGTGTGTGTGCGTGTGTGTGCATGTGTGTGCGCGTGCATGTGTGCGTGTGTGTGTGTGTGTGTGTGTGTGTGTGTGTGTGTGTAGTCAGGGAAGGGGTAGAATTATTCAATTGCATTACTATGAACCATCTGTATCCGTTCTTCTCCAGCTTCGCCTTAAAAAGTTGGGATTGGGGGTGATGGAGAGAGGAGCGCAGAGGTAACTCGGGTTTCAAATTTATCAGGAGCCTGTCTGTAAGTGTCCCGGCCTAAGTACCTCTTGTTAAATCGGAGATGAGATAACCTGCCCCGTCTGTAAGGTCTAATAACACAACCTCATCCGTCACTATGCTGCCCTGAATTGTCTGCTTCCTAACCAGCTTCTTTACTTCGTCGTCAAGAAGCAGGATTCCTGTCCCATCCCGTCCCCCTAAATGCTTTCAAATGAATTTGTTTTTCAAGTTGCAAAAGCTCTGTTCCTGGGAAGCAGTGGAGGGTGAGTCTGCAGTTATGTTATTTATCCTGAGCTTTCAGAGCTTCTTAGATGGGAGTTCAAACAGGCAGCGGAACTGCTGACTTGATTTTTCTCTGGCCTTGCAGGGTGTGGGGAGCTGAAAAGGGGGCCATTCAGCAAGATAAGACCCTTGGTCCGCAGCATGATAAGGCGAGGATAACAGGGACTGACGTCAGGGACGTGGCTGAGCCTGGCCAAGCATTTCCTCTGGTCAGGGCACCGGGGTCCCAGAGGCCACCAGGCCTCCCTCAGAGGCTGCCGGCGTGAACCAGCTCTGATGGGGAGAGGAAAGCTCATTTTCACAGGGGTGATCGTGGTGACAGGGTCCCTCCTTCCCAAAACGGAGATTGCTCCAAACAGAACATAGAAGAACTTGGAGGGGTGGGGGCGGGGGCGGGCAAGGAGTGATTTTAATTCAAACAGATTTAAGATTATAATGGCAGTTGTCATATCATAGGTATTTGCTTGCTGGCTGTCAGCCGTTTCCCTCTGGTGCCTCGTGACAGCCTATCCAGCTAGTCACCAAATCGTATCCCCCATGACTCATGCCAAGTCTCCCTACAGAGCAAAATGGGAGGGAATTCACATTGTCAGAGAGTTAATCCCCGGGACTCCTATTTACTTTTCTAAGTACCGGGTCCCCACCCCCATCCGCATCATATGACAGCATTGTTCCAGCCAGTGCATTAGCCACCAGCCCAGAAACCACCGAGCACATAACCCTCCCCTCTTTCCTTCTTCCTTTTCTCTCAAACTCAGATTTTTTATTTTATTATTTTTTTTTGCAAGTATATCCCATTGGAAGTTTGGAGAAGAAATTCAAATGAAAGTGTCCTATTATTTTTTTTTCAATTGACTCCTTTCTTAAAAGATAGCTCTTTTTTTAGTTTTAGTATTGAATAGTAGTTAGTCTCCTAATTAGATTCAGATTGAGTGAATGTTTGTTGTTGTTGTTGTTATTTTTATCAGTTACTTACTGATAATAAAAAAACACAAACAAACACATAGCTGAATTCAAAATACTGTGGTAGATAAGAACAGTGCATCCATTAACTGGGGAAGAGATAGTGATCACATTTATTACAGTTTTTGTCCAATTTGCAGAGCAAATGAAAGACGGCATAGAATAAATCCCTCTTCTCACAAATATTGAAACTTTCAGGGCTCCAGTACCTTTGTCTGGTCATCCAAGTCCATAATTATAAAAAAGGCTGATGATCTGAAGGTCATTTCAGCTTCAAAAGATTTTTTAGGGCCTGGTCTATTGGAAAGCTTGGGGGTATAATTAACTAAAATGGAAATGGAGGCAAAGCGAAATTCAGTTCCTGATGTTTTAATTTAACTCCGCACTGCCATGTGTTATTGAAGAGAATTCTTAAAGGCAAACATAATTATTTCATTATGGGCCTCCGAATGCTTTCATTGGCTTTAATGACAAGAAGCTGTATAAAAAGGCATACATTTTAATTAGTCCTCCTTCTATTTACATCAGATAAATAACAAATAATTGATGAAAAACAAGTCTTGGGGAGGGATGATTTCACATGGTGCGCTGGTTACAGTTTAATGATGAAACATTTCTCTGTTGCTTTGCGTGTTAATTATGCCGACATTACCGTGGTGGGGTCGAGGGGCTAAAATACCGTTGTTGCCCTTTTTTATTACAAAAAAAAAAAAAAATCACCATGAATTGGAAGCTGAGAAAGGTACTGGAACCACATCTCAGAGGAAGTAAACGGCCAGGCCATTCATTTCACTACGTTTGTTTGCACTTATTTTGATCACTTTTCTCTTTCTCGCCTCATCTTTCAGGAGGGTTTCACATGCATTTTTATGGCCACATCTCCTCCCAAGTCCAAGTCCCTTTCTTTCTCTCTGGCTGCTCTTGGTAGGGAGACTTGCCTGAAAGCACTTAGCCAAATGCCTCCTGGAAATGCCGAGAGTCGGTCTCCAGGCCCAGGCCCGCTTTCCCTTTGATTTTATATGAAAACCCATTTCCCATGATTCATCCCTTTCGGTGTACAGAACACTAATTGTTATTATTGATTTTAAATTCCGTGACCATTACACGTAACCCAGATGACTGGCAGATAAAGGGTAATAATCCATGGAGTTCTGGAACACTTTCATGTTTGTGCGGAGTACTTTATGTGATCAATATTAACTGCCCCATTGAAACTAACGGCTGTATCAAATAACAGTCAATCAAATGAATGTGCTTGGAGATTATTTATTGAGAGCTTTAATTGTTCACTGGGGCCCTGCTTATCAGAGGAAACAATAGGAAGTCGAGATAGGAAGACCAGCTTTTGGCTTCGAGGAGGAAGGTGGAGGATGCTGACGAAAAGGCATCTCTCTGCTCATTGGGCGAGACTTTCCGGAAACCCACGTTGGGCTTCCCGTGGGCAGAAGTGGCACATACCTTACAGAGGCTACCCTGCCACCTGTCTCCCGGCCAATGATCCTCTTGCCCTGTGAAAAGTTGTCTCTCTCTGGGAGTTTTACTGCTTCTCCCCTGTAGACCCTCTCACATACATCACCCTCCCCTGCATCTCCCCACCTGTAGCCCCCTCACTGCCTGATGGTCTGAGATCATGGAAATAGTCAATGTCTACAGCTAGGTCGTGGGAATCATAATATCTACCTTGCAGGATTGGTGGAAAGATGAGAGATGATGTAAACGAGGGTTCCGTGCTTGTCCCGAAAACACACGTGCGGACGTCACCGAGCAGACCTTCTGCTCTGATTCCGTGACACCTGTCGCTTATGAGTCTTGGTGAATAGTGAACGGTCTTCTTTGTGGTCGGTATCCCTTTTCCTCGGTGACATGGTGCCTCTCTCTGTGGCTCATAACATAGGCGACAGTCCTTCCCGTTTGTCACAGGGAGGATAGCTCTGCGGTCCTGATTCAGTGCGCGGCCCCCAGATTCAGTACAAGTAGATTGACTTTTACAAGCGAGCGTTGTCACCTTCGACGTTGTCACAATGCACATGGCCCAAGGATGCTGTCAGGGGCGCAGCGCGTTTTTATTGCTCACTGATGGATTGGATCTCCTAGCGCTCCATTCAACCAAGGGCTCTTGGGCGCCTGCCAGGCCCCAGGCTCCCTGGCATGTTCTGGGGGGGACACCAGGACGGGTCTGACGCTGTCGCTGCTCTCTCCGGCCTCACGATGTACGGGACACCCTTGGGCATGCAAGTCCCTGTGATGCAGCCCCCCTTCTGACACAAACACTGGAATCGCCTCAGAACATTGGACCTGAGTTTCACTTTGATGAGAATTAAAAACCACTGCGAACCACAGCTGGTGCATAAGGTGAGGGATCGAGTGGGTGACACATTTTTGTCCCAGGGAGCAGGCTTCGCGGTTTCCCGTGTGTAGGCGTCCCAGATATTTCTAAGTGTAGTTTATAGAGCAGCGTTTTACATGGATGCTGAGCAACAGAATAAGTGCACACCTTCTGAGCATGCTTCTTGAAGATTCCCTTAAGTGTCTGTAGAGTGTTTGTTAAGTAATGTTCTTGTGAGGTGGGGCCTGATTAGATGAGGTGGTAAAACAGCCAAGTACGTATTTATGATTGTTCCTGGGGCATGTTGCTGAGTAACACACTTCCTCAAGGCTTAGTGGCCTGACACTTCATTGTCTCAGGATCCAGGGGATGGACTGGGCTCAGCTAGGCAGTTCTTCTGTTCCACGTGATGTCAGCTGAAGGCTGCGTCATCCAGGGTTAACAAGGGCTAACCAGAAGGCCGCCCCCAGGGCTGGCAGTGATGTTGTCAGGCCACCCCCAGGGCTGGCAGTGATGTTGTGGGTAGACAGCTCCACTGGGGGCTGTGCAGTAGCTGCATAGGCCTTGCTGCTCTCCGCATGGCACCCGCAGTCTGAGAGGGAGCACTCCCAGAGGGAAGAAGCAGAAGCTCCCAGTCCTCTGAAAGGCAGGATCCAGAGCTGGCATGGAGTCCCTTTCAACATATTTTGTTTCTAAGCAGCCACAGGGCTGGGCCAGATCTAATGAATCTATCTCTCCATGGGTGGGGGAGGAAGAATGTGCTGCCATCTTTAATCCATAATAACAATCATCACATCTATGCCCCGTAACAAAGAAATGACTCTCTTCTGACAAGAGAGATTAGATGGAAGGACTTCTGTGGGATTTTTGTTAGCTTGGGGTTTTTTTTGGTCTGGTTAAATATTTAACAGCATTCTACTCTAGTGATTGCACATACATTGTCACCAGTTAATCTTCACAAACAAGCCTGATAGGAAAGTATGATTATCCTCATTCTACAGAAGAAGAAGCTGAGGCTCAAAAAGGTGAGTGACGACGTGACGGCGCACAGTTGTGGAGCTGGGTTAAGTCCCAGGAAGGTGCCTCCACCCTCCACGTTCAGTGATTCACAGAGGTGTCATCAGCTTCTGCTGGTTGCCTCTGTCCTCTGTCAGCTGAGTGAAGACTCCCTGAACCAGTTTTTATGTCCTAGTAATACCAAGAAAGGACCATCGAATGTTTTGGTTTGGGGGCAATGCAGAAAAGAGAGGAAATGATGGGGATGGAGTGTGTGTGTGTGTGTGTGTGTGTGTGTGTGTTGCCTTATTTTATTGTTGGGTTGCCTTACTAACCCTGGGAGGTCTTTGAGTTTAGATAGTGTGTCCTTTGCTTCTGCTTTTCCCAGGCTAGTAGAGTACTCGTACTTGTACCTACCTGGTCAGTACTCCGTTACCGATGGCTTAGTCACGGACAGGTTCAAGCAAAAGATCTATCTAACCGAAACTGGTTTGGCTCAGTGGATAGAGCATCAGCCTGTGGACTGAAAGGTCCCAGGTTCGATTCCGGTCAAGGGCATATACCGTGGTTGCAGGCACATCCCCTGTAGGGGGTGTGCAAGAGGCAGCTGATCGATGATTCTCTCTCATTGATGTTTCTAACTCTCTATCCCTTGTCCTTCTTCTCTGTAAAAAAAAAAAATAATAAAAAAATCAATAAAATATATTAAAAAAAAGAGAGAGAGAGAGAGAGAGATCTATGCTAGATCTCAGCACCGTCCAATCGAACTTTCTACAGTGATGGAAATGATCTGTAATTCTGTGTTGGCCAGTACGGTAGTTGCCACCTGTGGGTGACTGAGTACTTGAGATGTGGCTAATATATCCATCCATTGGAGAAACTACATCTTTCATTTTATTTCCTTTTTAATTTTCTTAGCTTTCAGGAGCCACGTGTGGCTAGCGGCTACTGTACGGAACAATGCAGCTCCATGTACGCCAGCTATTAATATTTATTAAATATTTGCTCTTTACTTCCCTCTTTCATTAGCCTTTATTCTTCTCTTTACTTCCCTCTTTCATTAGCCTTTATTCTTCTTCCCTATTGCTCTAATGATCTCTTTATGTAGCTGGCAAATAGACTGCAGGAGAATGTAAACAGAAAACTGCGGGGCAGTGATTTCAGTCATTGTATAACTTGCTTTCCTTCTGGGTGGGACTGTTTTTCCTGGGGCCTGGCACACACTTAGCACTTATTTTGCTCGCACTTCTGCAGAGCTAAACCAGTATTCTCACAGAATCCCCGGGGGCTGGACTTCATTATATTCTTTGTAGCAATCATACCAAGGCAGCATCCACATGTCTAGTCTTGCATTTGGTTTTTCAAATGGACAGAGTGTCTTCCAACATTTTTCAGCTACTTTCAACGTAAACGACATGAAGGCGGACAAAGCAAGCTGTACTCTATGGAAGCCTCCCTGTGTGTTCAAGGAAGTCCCAGGCTCTTGTCTCCCACAAGTGCCTTCTCTTAAGGTGGCCAGAAGTCCCGCTTTTGGCGGGACAGTCCCGCCAAAAGCGGGACGATTGTTCACCTTAAGCAAAGCACATATGTATTAGCAGGAGAAGGCACTTGTGGGAGACTTAGATTTGCTCTGTCACCCAGTGCCTGGCACATAGTAGGTGCTCAAGGAAGATGCTGAGAGGAGTTCAGTGACAACAAACTTGACATTCAGAACATCACAAGTGGCGCCTGCTTTTATTTATCCTTGTATTTCTGGATTACTTGAACCTGAAGCAAACTCGAGGGGCTGTCCAAACTTGGGAGGCTCGAGTTGGCTGTTATGACAGGCCCGTGTAAATGTACCAGCTGGAAAACAGGCCTGAAAACAGAAGAAATGGGGTATTTCCCTGAGCTTCTGGCACTTACTCTGATGGCCTTGGTATAGATTTCCTAACGGTACGTCCCATTAACCAAGACATTGCCGTTCCTCCTCCCCACCTACCTCTTTTTTCTCCACATCCCTAGAAATAGTGTGAAGCAAGCAAATAGAAATGGGACCATGTCGAGAGGAACTTTAAAAATATATGTTTTTTTCACTGATTTTTCAGAAAGAGAGGAAGGAAGAGGGAGAGAGAAAAACATCCATCGGAGATGGAGCATGCATTGGCTGCCTCCCGCATGCCCCCTGCTGGGGATTGAGCCTATAACCTGGGCCTGCTCCCTGCCCAGGTATCTAACAAGCAACCCTTCCATGCACAGGACGATGCCCAACCAACTGAGCCACACAGACTGGGGCCAAAGGAACTTTATTTTGTGTTTTTCCCCCCCAGATGATTGCAAAGCGTGATAGCTTTTCTCATGAATGATCACCGTCCTCATCATACCTAACATTAAATTTTTAATTCCTGCCAAGTGTGCAGAATGGCTTACGTCATCTAAACCTCCCAGCAGCCTGAGAGGAAGCGCTGTGCTTTCTCCACTTTATAGAGGAGCGGTCCCAGGCCTGGAGGCGTTCGGGTACCCACTGCAGACCTCTGGAGGAGGAGAAAGCGAGCTGGAAGTTCCCCACCCAGCTTTGCATAATGTGGGTTTCCTTCCCTTGGCCAACTATGCAAAGTCTGCTCCTCTCTTCTTTGTGGGGAGAGGGGATGAGGAAGGCTGGGAGTCTCAGAACCCACCGAAGAATAGAAGGCCTTCCAAGTGAAAGCTGGAAACAATACATTTTTTTAACAAAATGGGCAGTTACTCTAATTGCTTTGCCCCTACTGTTCAATTCCTTTTTATGTCCTGATTCATTAAATTATGTGCACACACAGGCTTATTATTTACAGATGTATGCACTTTTAACGGGCTCATATGAAACAGATGTTTCCCGAAAGGTAGCAGAGAGCAAGCGATCTAAACCCTCCTTAGTGGGTATCAAGTGAGCATTATGGCTCATTACCTGCAGGTCTTTTGCTGTTATTTTGAATTGCAATGTCCAGTGTGCGGGGAGGCTAATCCAATCTGTACCCTGGAGGAGCTCATAAAGAACAACAGCCCCAAACGCAGACAGCTGCATCTCAAAATAAAAGAGGGCGTGTGCCGGGGATGGGCAGGTGGTGCTCACATGTGGGCTCAGGTGGATACGAATGAGTTTTATAAGCAATTTGAGAAAAGGAGACCATTTGGATTACAGTTGATATTTTAATTTTTAAGAGCCGGATTCCATGATATCCTAATCATTAGTCTTTGAATTCATAGCCAGGCAATGATACTTTTTTTTAAAAATCCAGAATGTCTTAATTTTTTTTTTTTTTTAAGATGGAATTATTCCATTGCTCTTGTAGCTGCAGGAATGCACGTAAAGCTTGGGCAGTGCATATGACACCAAATTATTATCTACTAGATTCTGGAAGAGCTGAGGTGGGCTGTGGCCACAGGGTCTTTGTGGCTCTGCAGTAAATAAGCTTCCATTAACTGTAGCATTAGCTCCAGTTATCTATGGCTACACAGCAGACCAGCCAAGTACTTAGCAGTTCCGTCTCATTTGGGGTCTTTCAAATGGCTGCAGTGAGCTAGTGCTGGGGGGCTGGGAGGGGCTCCTCTGAGAGCCTGAGTAGGCTTGATGTTCAGCATGGCTTCTCCTTTCATGGGTGTAGTTCCTCAGCTGAGACCGATGGGACAGCTGAAGGCTGCCTGAGCAGCTCTGTCTCCATAAAGGCCTCCTCTTGTGGTGTGGGCTTCCTCACAGCATGGCAGTCCCTGGGCTCTTTCCATGGCTCCCCCCAGAATAAGCATTGCAAAGAATCTCAGATGGCAGCTGTGAGGTTCCTCAGGATCTAGCCTCATGTGTAACACACCATTACCCTCTCTGCATTGTATTGATCAAAAGGGAGTCGCAGTAGCAGCTCAGATTCAAAGGTAAATGACGTTTGGTTCATCGAGCCCTAGACGTGTGGTTCATTGAGCAGGCCGTCTTCAGAGACCGGCTATCACACTAATAATGCACTCAGAACAAGGTAGCGTGGCCTAATAAAAAATAAGCATGACCAATTCAGATTGCTGACTGGGTGGCATATGTCAGTATGTCTTCAGAATGTTGGGGAGCCATCATAATCAGCCCTCAAAGCCACAGTGAGATTTATTGTTTATGAGTTCCCAGGCATTCTCTAACCAAACAACAACAAAGGTTGGAGCAAAAAGATGGCTGAAATAATGTCATTTTTTGCACGTGGAAAGCTGGAAACCATCACAGCTGAAATATAGAATGGGAGGTGAAATATTAAGTGGCATATCAGGTTTATTGCATGTATGACCATGAGAGCGCATTTTATTTTGTCTTATGGAGCTCTAAAAAAATCCATGTAATGGATTAAAGGTATTAAAACCCCCATATTCTGCCTGGCTCTAGGCCAGGGAACAAGGTGTGATAAATAATCTCAGCAGACAGAATATGTAGGAAGGAATTTTAAAATGAACCTGTGATAGACATATTGACCTCCCTAACTAATAAAAATGCATGCATGAGGCTAGTTTTGAAGGGAAGGTGCAGATCTCACACATTTATGGTGTACATAAATATTATGTACACTCTAGCGTTAACATCCTTAAAATATTTCCCACGTCTCTGTCATATGGCTATCATACTCTGCCGTCACTCTGGAAGCAAAGAAAAGCATGGATTTTATAGGAACATGTGCAGTTACTATATGAAGAAAACGTTTTAATGTCTTATCCCTGGCTGAGTAGCTCAGTGGGTAGGAGTGTCATCCAGATACTCCAGGTTTCAGGTTCAATCCCCAGTCAGAGCACAAAAAGAATCAACCAATGAATGTATATATGGGTGGGATAACAAGTAAATGTTTCTCATTCCTTTCTCTCTTTAAATCAATCAATAAATAATCAAATCCTTTATCTTAAAGCAGGGGTCCGAAAACGAAGCCAAATCTAGCCCTGTAGCCAGTTTTTATAAATAACTCAAACATGCCACCCTTGTTCATTTGCATCTTATCTATAATCACTTTTCTCTGACAATGGCAGACCTGAGTCAGTGGTTGTGACAGAGACCAACTATAGGGCTTACAAAGCCTAACGTACCTACTCTCTGGCCTTTTACTGGAAAAGTTTGCCAACCTTGACTTAAAACATTAAAAAATGAATAGGACAGCTGAGACTATAAATGGGTGCTTTGTTTTTTGTTCATCATAATCTTGTGTGTGGATTCAGGAAACCAGTTTCAGATCAAGCCATTTCCTAACTGTGTGACCTTGGCCAAGTCATTTACCTACTCTAAGCTTCGGTTTCCTCCTGTGATGACAGAGATTTAAAAACTGATCATGATAGCTCTTCTTCACACCTTTATCGCGAGAGAGCAAGCAGGGTAACGTGAGTGAAAACACACACCGCAAGTCACCCACCACCATATAGCATGTGCTGTTGGCAGATGCCGCTGAATTGGCTGAAACTGTCACCATTCCTTTGATACCGCATAGAAGGATTCCTACGCAGATTTCATTCTTTTCACTCCTTCATTTTTTTCAAGCCACATTTATTGTGCTCACGCTACATCCCACACACTCTGTTAAGCACCGGGTGTTTATAGGCGAGGCAGTTAAAGCCTCTGTGAGTGCAAGTAACATGCCAGGTCATGGCAGCCCTGGGCACCCGTCAGGACCTTCCTCCAGGTTGGGGCCGATTTTACCATCTGGTATTTTTAGTTGTCCATTGGCGTGGGCCAAGAACAGTGTCTTCTAACGTCCCTCTAACCCAGCATGTAGCGCAGTCTCCGGACCTGCCAGGTGCTCGATAAATATTTGCCAGCAGCTGGATGTTGTCAGGTGGCAGTGACTGCCCCGTGCTGCCCAGCCTTCCATTCAGTCCATCCAAAGGTCTGCCACTTGGGGCTGACAGCAACTATGGAAGGCTCTCCCATGACAGATTTCTGTGGTAAGGAGTTGTTTAAAGAAGCTGCTTCCGAGGCTTCTAGGCCTGTGGGGTGGGGATGGATTGCGAAAACCAAGAGGTGGTCGTTGCCATACTTTACATGACTGCCTGAGAGGCTGGGAAGAGACAGTTGAGAGTGTAATGAGGCAAAGAGGACTTGTTTTATTCATATTAGCATGCACAGGAGGGACTACTATTTTGATAGGGAAATGGAAGTGAAGGTTAGGAAATCAAGATAGGAGATTGATGGGTAGGAGAAAGGCGGGAAGGTGAGTACATTGAGATTCATCAACACAATAATGACCCTTGATACAGTAAAGATGATAACTGTCTGATACTGCTATGTGACAGGCATGTGTCAAGTGCTTGACAGCGCATTACTGTTTAATGCTTACAATGATCTAAGGAGGGATATGCTATCATTTTATGGAAGGGGAAATTGAGGTTCAGAGAGGTTAAGTAACTTGCCCAAAGTCACACAGCTATCGATAGTAAGTAGAAGAGTCAAGATTGAACCCAGGCAGGCTGGCTCCAGAGTTCACACTTCCAACTACATGCCTCAATTTGCAGAAAGAAGGAAAGTACCCTGGAGGAACGAATATCCCAAAAGACTTAAGCCTTTCGGCCTGCTCATAGCTGGGAGATTGGTGAACATTTCTTTGATATTTCCAAGCTTTCCTTAGCGATTTCTTTCATCAGAACTAAAAATAAAGCACTTTGAAATTCTCACCTTCTCACATCAAGAAATATTGAAAAACCACTGTTCGGAAAGAAAAAAAAAATCAATATTATAGTGTTTCTCTAATCTGAACAATTCCATATAGAAACTTAAGAATCTTTAAAAATATCCCCAAGTGTATGCTTTGGAACTGATCTGTTCTGCCTAACTGTAGCACTAACAGAATCTTCCTATTAGTCAACTAGAAGGTTTGGAAGGCATATTTATTTACTACCTTTCTGCTGTAGTCACTCCTCCTACACACCCTGGACCTCAGGGAAGAGAGTGAGTCAGCTCCTCTTTCGGGGATTCCAAATCTTCAGGCAGCAACAATTCTCCATGCTAGTTTCGTTTTCGTGCCACATATGCTTAGGGGCAGGGAGGGAGGGGGCTTGGTCCAGAGCCCCCCACCCCCTAGCAGAGCCCGGAGCAGCCGGCAGTACTGCTGACCACATTTGGCCTGAGTTGCTGCTCCTCACAGGGTGTAGTCACACGCCCTTGGACCACTGCCAAAGGCCTTGGAACCTTGGTCTTAGCTGCTGCCATTCTGCCTGCTGGGGGCTGGTTTCTTAGCAGGGAAGATGTGAGAGGGGGGAGAGAGAGACTTCTAATTCTTGTGTTGGCTTCTGGGGGACTTTCCTATTTTATTGCTATGACTGGAAAGAAAAAAGAAGGAAAGAAAAAAAGGCTTTATTTCTGTCCCCTTAGCTTCATTTTTAGTTTTCCAGGTTAACTTTTGGTCTTTATCTTGGGGTAACTGTGTGCCTTTGACTTAGTTGGTATAGTCTCAAATTTGCTGCCAGAGATTTTGCCAACCTCTTGCCAGAAAAGTTCTATCCTATATGATAAAATATGCAAATCAACTGAACAGCCAAATGACCGGTTGCTATGATGTGCACTGACCACCAGGGAGCAGAAGCTCAACACAGGAGCTGCCTCCTAGTGGTCAGTGCACTCCCACAAGGAAGCCAGAAGCCAGGCTCACAGCTGGCGAGTGCAGCAGTGGTGGCCGGAGCCTCTCCCACCTCTGGGGCAGCACTGAGGACATCCAATTGATGTGGATCAGGCCTAAGCCGTCGGTCAGACTTCCCCTAAGGGCTCCCAGCCTGTGAGAGGGTGCAGGCCGGGCTGAGGGACCCCGTCGCCAAGTGCACGATTTTTGTGCATCGGACCTCTAGTGTAGTCAAAGAGAGGATGTCATTGTCTTCTCCCAACACCTGGTCATATCCATTCTCTGGAACCCAAGACCATTTGCCTTCAGTTCTCTGCTCTGTGTGGCCTTCAGTAAGTTGCCTAACTGCCTTGTGTCTCCAGTTCTTCCTTGTAAAAAAGAACTACTAAGAGGAGCTGTCTCATAGGATGATTATGGGAATCAAATGAATGAATACGTGCAAAATGCTCAGAGCAGAGTGGTGGTGGTGGCTAGCCTATGGTGCACGCTCCAGAATGTTAGCTATTAATACTCTGAGTTATTATTAGACTAGACTCCAAAGATATTTCTGTCATCTTCTAAGGTAATAATATTAGTCAGGTTAGGATACCTGCCTTTCAAATACACTAATAATGAAGTGTTATCTATCATTTTTTATGGGGTTTTATAGTTTTGTAGTTTACAAAGTGTCGACCTTGCAGTGTGGTATGCAGACTTGCCATCTTTGCTTCTCAGATTAGGAAGCTGAGGCTCGGATAGGAGAAGTGACTGCTTAGAGACAGAGTTAGGAGCTGAGTGTAGGCATCCTGTCTTTTTTTTTTATCCTCACCCTAGGATATGTTCATTGATTTGAGGGGGGTGAGGGGGGGTGAGAAACAGGGAGAGAGAGAAACAGGGAGAAACATCATGTGAAATAGAAACATTAATGTTAGAGAGAAACATCAATCCCAGACAAGGGATTGAACGTGCAACAGAGGTATGTGCCATGACTGAGAATGGAACCTGGAAACACTGGGTGCATGGGACGACCCTCCAACCAACTGAGCCAATCGGCGAGGGCGTTTCTGTGCAGTTTCCACTTCCCCGGTGCTACAGAAAATTATTTCACTTGTTGTTCCACTCCTTTGCCTCAAGTCTGCCCACAAGAAGCATCCTTACCCTATACCTGGGCTTTTCAACCTCAGCACTACGTGTCATCTGGGCCTGATAATTCATTGTCGTTGTTGTTGTTGTTGGGGATGGAGGGATTTCTCCTGTGCCTTGTGGGATATTTAGAACATCCCTGGCCTGTACCCACTAAAAGCCAGTGGAGGCCCCCAATTATGGCAGCCAAACTTTCCCCAGATACTGCATCATGTCTCTTGGGGGGCAGAATCTGTGTTGGTTGAGAACGGCCACCCTAGCCCAGCTGGCTGGTGTGGCTCAGTGGTTGAGCATCAGCCTATGAACCAGGAGGTCACAGTTCGATTCCCAGTCAAGACATATGCCCAGGGTGCGGGCTCTATTCCCAGTATGGGGTGGGCAGGAGGCAGCTGATCAATGATTCTTTCTCATTATTGATGTTTCTATCTCTCCCTCTCCCTTCCTTTCTGAAATCAATAAAAATATATTAAAAAAAAAAAAAATAGAAGATGCCGAAACCGTTTGGCTCAGTGGATAGAGCGTTGGTCTGCGGACTGAAAGGTCCCGGGTTTGATTCCGGTCAAGGGCATGTACATTGGTTGCGGGCACATCCCCAGTGGGGGGTGTGCAGGAGGCAGCTGGTCGATGTTTCTCTCTCACCGACGTTTCTAGCTCTCTATCTCTCTTCCTTCTTCTCTGTGGAAAATCAATAAAATATATTTTAAAAAAAGAAAAAAGAAAAGAAAGAACAGCTACCCTATATTAAGAAAGTACACGGGAAATGTGTCGGCAGGTGGGGGAAGGGCATGGGGGGGAGTCAGGGCTGTCTATCACTTATTAAGCACTTACTGTGTGTGTGCTGGGTGAGTGCAAATAATGCCTGCCTGTCACCAGCTCACCAACAGGAATGTTAGGAGTGTCTGCATTTTCAGGAAGGAGACACTGGGGCTTCATCACACAGGCCTCCCGATGGGGCTCAGAGCTGTGAAGAAAAGTAACAGAGGAGGGATTCGAATTCAGTTCCTCTGGCAGCAAAACCCGTGCCCTTGCCATCACTGCCCCGCCGCACACCAGTTTCTGCAGGTCCATGGTGTTTTCGTTCTTTTTTGGAACCAACGGAATCCACACCATGGGGATTAAATTGGCTTCAGAGTTATTTTGAAGCCACTGATATGAGTGTATACCTACACAACAACACAACACCGAAAGGACCCTCTGCGGCAAACATAACCGAGTGAGCAGAGCGTTGTTTTGTTAAGAGGGGTTTGGCTACGTTCTGGTGCAGTTTCACTTGAACTTTCTCAGACTGCAGAAGAGTGGTGAGGATTCCCATGTGACAAAGCATCATTTCCCTGTCCTCTCCCTCAGTGTCCCAGAGAGCCTCTCCCCATTGCTTTTCTGCGGGGCTGCCACCAACGTGGGTGGGGGGGGGGGGGGGGGGAGAACATGAGGCCAAGAAATGTGTATCTGAGGCCTTACGCATTTTAATGCTCCTATTTTCATCTACTTTGGGCACAGGAAATGTGAACAGGTAACAGAACGTCGTTTATTAGTGCAATAATTGCTTCTTTAGGAATGATGGGAACCCTGATTAGAAATGGAATACGGAGCCGGGCCGTTTGGTGTTGAGATAAGCTCTTCAGGGGGACCTCAATCCCGCGGTGCAATTAGCTCCGTGCACACACGGCTCCCGAGGCCCGTGCCGGCATTTGTTCAGTTACTACAGCTCCACGCCCGATGCCTCTCCGTGCGGATCATTAATAAGTACTTAGACGGGGCTGCCTGTTAAGTGATTTTAAGGGAGAATTTATTTGAAGCCTGTCAGAGCTATCTGAGTGTGCCCTAGAAAATGGTGATAGAGAGCCTCGTACGTTAAAAACGTCACCCAACACAACCTATGAGATAATTTTCGGCTCTATCCCTCGAAGCGAGAGAGCACATTATAAAAATGAAATGTAGGTGCTGAATGTGTCACGGTCCCTTATGAAAATATGACAGCGCTTCCCATGGTAAAAGTCAGTCCCAGAAATAATTCCTGCCGCTGGCCGGGAGCCCGGGCAGGTGTAGCTACAGGACAGTGATTAGTGGGTACTGATCCGCCCTCGCTCGCTTTTAAAGGCCCAAACTAGCTTGTTCACAACAGCCATGCCTGGGCTCCAGCCAGTGTCTGGACAATTATAACCACGAATTAAAAGAAAGGAAGGGACGCGATTCTCCAGTTCACAAATTTGGGTAAATAAGATCATACCCATGGATGTTCCTAGCAGAGCAAATAAATGAGGGAGATGGAAAACGAGGAGTGAAAATGTGGGGTTTTGTGAACTAAGAATTGTATATTGGCCCTAACCGGTTTGGCTCAGTGGATAGAGCATCAGCCTGCCGACTGGAAGGTCCCGGGTTCGATTCCCGATCAAGGGCATGTACCTTGGCTGTGGGCACATCCCCAGTAGGAGGTGTGCAGGAGGCAGCTGGTCGATGTTTCTCTCTCATCGATGTTTCTAACTATCCCTCTCCCTTCCTCTCTGTAAAAAAGCAATTAATAATATATATATATATTATTATTTTTTAAAGATTTGTATATTGTATAGGAAGCCATTTAAATCTCTTCAGTAAAGGCCGAGAGGGGTGCTATCTTTTTAAATTTCCTAATTCTAAGGGGCAGAGCTCCGGGTCCCTCCCCTCCCCGTGCTTTTGGGAGGAGTAAGTGAGTGAAGGCCTATGAAGCCCCGAGCACAGCCTCAGGCACACGGGGAGGGCTCGGTCAATAGCAGATCCTATTAGTTCAGGCTCTTCCGGTGCAACTTTGAACCCCCTGCCAACTCCGAGCCCCTGCCAACATTCCGTGGGAGAGAACGCAGGCTTCTGGTTTCTGGTGAGCATAAACACACGCCCAGCTCCAAGATCTTAATATATTAAGCACTTAACAAGGTGGGGCGTTTCGTAAGGACCTGTGCGGAGGGAAGCCGGCCGGGTTCCCAGGCCAGATTGACTCAGCACAATGCTTGGGATGGGGGAGAGGGGGGAGTGAGGATAGTCACGAGACCTTTCCACGAGTCAGGGTGTCTGTCCCCAGGTTGCTCGTGTTCCTAGGAATCCATTGAGGGTTTTCGTTCGATGCCTACTGTGATGGACAGGCATTTCTGGGTGAAGCTGAAAACCTGCTTTTGCCCAATCCCCCTGGGCTGTGTTTTGCCAAAGAAGGCTTTCTCTAAGGAGCCGAAAACCTGAGTCTCTCCCCCCCCCCAGGCCCTGCGTTGGGCCCCGCACCTGTTGCCTGTGGTCAGGATAGCAGGGATCCTCCGAGCCCCGCTCCAGCCCTCCCTCCCTCCGCCAGGGTCCCCGGTGACCCGGGCAAACACACACGCCTCAGGGTCATGGGCAGGTTACTGAGTCAGGCCTGCCAAAGCCCCACAGTGATGTTTTCCTTCTCCCAACACCCCCTCCTTCCCCTCGCCTGCCCCAAGCCCTGCACTGATCTTGGAGCCGCTTAATAATAACAAAGCCAGCCGCGGTGTGCGGCAAGGCCGTCTTCCAGCGGAGAGTTTTCCTTGCTCGGCAATTACCTAATTTCAGAATGCGATTCGCAGGTTTGCAAAACCCCAAACCCATGCGTGTGTGTGGAACCAAATCGCTTCCCCTGAAAAGATGATTAAAAGCAGATCGCCCTCCCCCTCCCTCACCAAGAGGCGACAGGAAAATTAAATGAGCGACAGTACGTGGAGTTCTTTGGCCCCCACGCTAAGGTTTGGAGGCCTGTAAATTATATTTTAATAAAGCGCGTACACACATACACACACACACATACACACACACACACGCATGCGCGCCCGGGAGAATCTGGTTCTAATTACTTGTACTTTGGTTGAACTTTGGCGTTTCCTTTGACTTTCCCCCTAATGTATGTGAGCCCTGGGCCCTGCAGTCCTGCCGTGAGTCCACAGAAGAAGGAGGGGAAAATATCCAGACCGGCTCTCTTTGGTGCCAACAAAAATGAAGCCCAACTGAAATGTTTTGACCAAATGCAACACTTTGCCGGCCCCTCTTAATTAGCTGAAATGCCTCCCTCCCATCGGGTCTGGAGCGCTGGGCTCACATTCCCTGGGGGTCTTGCAGGAAATGCCTTTTGCTTTACAACTTTTTTTTTTCCTTTTTTCTTTTTTTTCTTTTTTTCTTTTAAGGCTCAGCTGCCCAGAGAGTGCATTCAAATACTGTCTTCGTGTGGAAGGTTCTAGCAAAAAGGCAGTGTTTTCATAAAGCGAGCAGCTAAATCCTGAAATCTGTCAGCGTGGTTTAGCCGGCAGTAAATTAGTTCTCACAAAGGAAGGGTGGGGGCTGGGGGGTGGGGGGCGGACTGTATACTGAGCTCTCTCTCAAAAATGCTATCTGCTCCTTAATCTCACCTTTAGAAAAAATGCCAGGCATGTTAGGAATCGTGAAGGGAGCTATTGTCGGAGGCTTTTCTGTGTGTTTAAATGACACTCAGGTGTGTTGTAACAACAAGGACCCGTAGGCTGTTTTCTCAGGTGAGTGGAGTTTGTAAGTGCCAAGTCCTCTTAACAGACAACGGCAGTACATTTCTTTTTCTTTTTTTTCTTTTGAATTTTGGGTATGAAGGAACCCCCGGAATGGAGGCGGTGTGTAAGAAAGCCGGGTCCCTGGGAGAGCTGGCCTTCCACGTGGCACCGTTTCAGTCGGTGGAGGTTCTGCTTTGTTTTTGTTTTGCCTGCAAACACCCTCTGAGTTCGAAGTCCTTCGGAGCAGTGCTCCGCACAATGCCATCCGTGGCCCTGTCCTCCCCTAACCTGCCCCTGGCCGGCCCACCACAGGTGGAGACGCCGAGAGCAAGAGTTTAGAAACTTGTACGGCAGTTGGACAGAGAAGTAGGCTGTCTTCGCATGTGTTTCCTAAGTTGGAGATTGTGTTGTGGTCATCTTTTTCATAATTCCTTTTTTTCTAAAGATCCGTTGTATTTACATATATTTTTTTCCCCTAGGGAAAAAATGTGATGAATCCTTGATGGATTTAGGGTAGAAGGATAAGAAATGGTCCTTTACCATAGGTAGAATGAAAATAACTAATGTAAGCAAATGCCTGCCCACCCCACCGTCCCCAGGATTCTGTTGCTGGTTGCTGGTCTGGATGGACCACATTTTGAGAAGCACTAATGTGGGAACCCTTTTTCTGCTAAGGGCCATTTGGATGTTTATAACATCATCCGTGGCCCATACCAGATTATCAACCTAAAAATTAGCCTGCTCTATGTGGTCAAACATTTGATTACCTCACCCCTAATGCCTTGGTAGGCCAGACCCAATGATTTTGAAGGTCTTAGATGGCCTGCAGGCCAGATGTTCCCCACCTCTGAATCAGAGGCAAGCGAGACCTGGAATGAGTTTTTACACGGGGGAAGTGATCCTAGCTTTGTTTTCCTCAGTGGTAGCCATCTCTGTGTGGCAGGGATGGAGCTGTTTGAAACCAGGGCCGGGAGCTCGTGTCTGCCCACGCAGGTCTGGGCAGCTTACTGTCTCCTTTCACAGCCCCAAGAAGCGCCCTCAGCACCTCTGGTGCTGACTGTGCTCTGGGCAGGGGGGGACCCCGGAGCCAAGCAGAAGTTCTCTGTCTTGGCCATTCCCTGACGAAGCAAGCCAGCCCATCTGGTGAGCCGCTGAGATGCCCCGTCGGGGGCTGCTGTTGCATGTCTGGGATGCAATCGCCAAAGAGCACTAAGACAATGAGGGGGGCAAGGAAATAAATAACAAGCAGGAGGCCAAAGGCAGACCCGAATCATTCCTTCAAAGGCTGCTTCCCCAAACTGAAATCACATCAGGACGGCTGGCGTGCAGTTGTCTGGTTGCATGACACAAAGCCTCTTTCTCCCCCTCCCCTTGAGAAGTCTAAAAACTGCGTTTTGGGCCTGCCCGAGATCGCTGAATGAGCTGTTACAGGGCACACTGTCTGCTGAGCCTGCAGAGTTTTCCAGCAAAAATTTTATCATTCCGTAAACTGATGGTGCTTGCCTGGAATAAGGAACAAAATGTTTGAGGCCTCTCAAGGGCATTTGATGAATGTAACTCTAATTTAAAGGGACTAATAGATTATTGATTTAAGCAGGATGACAGTGAGCAGATCAATGGCCAGGCACTCTGAAGCTACCTTAAATACCAGAGTGACTAGTGAAAGGGGAGCCATTAGGCTGTCTTCCCCCCTTGTTTCCCACTGTCTTAGGGGTGGGGGTGGGAGTTGGGGTGGGGGGGACAGGAAGAGGAGCATTAATGAACTTTTCCAAAGTATTTTTGTTACATTATCAAAAGGCCAGAGGTTGCATTAAAGTAGGAATCTGCTTTTATTTTTTTATTTTTAATTATTCCCCTCTTAATCCCCTCTATCCTCCTCCTGCCCCAGCCCCCACCTCAGGCCTTCAGCACACTATTGTCTCTGTCCATGGATTTCGCATCTATGCATACAAGGTCTTTGATTACCTTCTACCCCACCCACCCACCCACCCAACCTCCCCTGTCTTCTCTCTGAGATTCCCCACTCTGTTCCATGCTTCCATGTCTCTGGATCTACTCCATTCATCAGTTTATTTTGTTACTTAGATTCCACATATGAGTGAGATCATGTGACACTTGTCTTACTCTGACTGACTTATTTCACTTAGCATGATACTCTCCAGGTCCCTCCATGCTGTCTCAAAGGATAAGAGATTCTTCTTTTTCACTGCTGCATAGTATTCCATGGTATAAATGTACTACAACTGTTTATCCAGGCACTTGAGCTGTTTCCAGATCTTAGCTATTGTAAATTGTGCTGCTATGAACATAGGGGTGCATACATTCTTTCTGATTGGTGCTTTGGGTTTCTTAGGATATATTCCTAGAAGTGGGATCACTGGGTCAAATGGAAGATCCATATTTAATTTTTTGAGGAAACTCCATGTTGTTTTTCATAATGGCTACACCAGCCTGCATTCCTACCAGCAGTGTACTAGGGTTCCCTTTTCTCTACATCCTTACCAGCACTTGTAGGAATCTACTTTTATATAGATGCCATATCCTGGCTGTAATATATAATTCTAAAATTTGCCATGGAGAGTTTAAGATTAGCTTTAGCAGTCTGATTAAACAAGGTGGTGAACACGCACGCCCGCTGTCGCGCTGTTGGGAGGGGAGTATGCCGACGGTCAGAGGAAGATGTTCTGAGGAGATCGCGGCCTTGCGCGTCCGTTTGTGATCTGGGAGGGTACTGGGGGGGGTTGGGGATGTGTGTAGGCAGTGTCCTGTCTTCGTTCGTATGTCTTAGGCTCCTGTATTCTCCTGTATCTCCTCTCCTAATCCTCTCCCTGACTCAGAATCCTCCGCCTCCTCCTCCCTCCTCTCCTCGTCTCCTCCTTCTTCTTCTTCTTCTTCTTCTCGTTCCTTCCTTCCTTCCTTCCTTCCTTCCGTCCTTCCTTCCTTCCTTCCTTCCTTCCTTCCTTCCTTCTCTCTCTCTCTCTCTCTCTCTCTCTCTCTCATTATTCTCAGTGTTATAGGCCACAAGAAGGAAATAAAGAGCTACAGATTACCAATTTTGAGGGTGATATTTGAGTATCTGAAGGCACAAATATTTAATTCTTTACTACAAGTGGAACATTCTGAACATGATTATTTCTTGTCATACATATGCCTTTTCTGTTGAGGTGTGTGTGTGGGATTCATTCATAGCATTTATACAATTCAAATTCAACCCACAATAGAAAGAAACAATTTATCTGTCAAATCACAGCCTGGTCATCTCCTCTGGGAACCCTCCCTTGATTTCTCCTGGGCTGACTAACCTTGAAACTGTCTTTGTTATTATAATTCCAGTAGTTCCCAAACTGCTGCAATTTGGATTTACCTGGGACTATTTTGTTTAAAAAAAAAAAAAAAATCTGTGCCTTAGGATGGTTGAAAACTCCCCTGGTAATTCTAATATATAGTCAAGGCTGGGAACTACTGTTATATTTTAATCGTTCATTTACTCTCTATTAGACCAAACCTGTCAAGGCTAAGGGATTATACCACGCACTGTCCATGGCATGTAACACAATGCTTGGCATGTTATAGTCACTCAGCAAAAAGAAACCATCGAGGAGGTGAACATCTATTGTGCAGATATGGGAAAATTCATTGTGGTGCAGGTGAAATCACCACAGCCTTCCTAAAAGTCCAGAGCCTTCACAATTGATGGCTTACAATAGCACATTTCCATTCCTGGCAGCTATTCAGGAAAAGCCTTCTAGATTCATTCATTTATTATACATGGCGCTCATCCTTAGAAAAAGTCTTTTTCCAACTTTAGTGAAATGTTTTGGGATTTTTTTGCGGCCTCCCTTTTCTGGGTATGTGTCTCAAGTTTCTTGGGTGTTAAGTGGCCCGCAGTTCTGTGTCCTATCTTTGCGAGGGTAAGATGCTGGGCTCCCTTGAGTACATGTATTTGAAGTGGCATATTTATGGAAATTACCACCCACTTTTGAAATTCAGGGCATAGCTCTGACAGCTGAATCTAGCCCTAACAATTCTATTTACAACTTCCCTAGTCGAGCTAGATTAGCTGTTCTACATGAGTGAGTAGGACATTGAAACACCTCCCCCGCCCCCCTCTACCACAAACACACTGCTTCCGCAGAGAACACAGTACAGGATGGGTCATAGTGGTGGCCACGTGGCTCTGTGGGCATTGGGGAAGCACTTGGACAGAAGTGGAGGCACACAAGTAGAACCCATCCAGAAGCATTGGGGAGCATCCGGGGAAGATTCAGTTATTGATTTCAGGAGTGTTAATTGACACAGCCTTTCTAGAAGTCAATTCATCAACATGCATTGAAAACCAACAAAATAATTGTTAAGTAACCACCACTTTTGAGTGAATAATTCCACTTCTGAGAATTTGTCCTAAGGAAATAGAGATGTGCTGAGATTAGTTACAAAGATATTTATCCTAATGGAATGTTTTGGGGGGAAATATTTTTTGACAAGAAAATAAACTTCTGACAGAAAAAGTTAAGCAGACTAAGTCCCAAATGGAATCTATAGTACATTTCCATTTTAGTAAACAAACCCAAAACATTTGCATGTATAGAAAAATGGCCTGGAAGGGGTATGCCAAGATAACAGGGTTTCTCTCTGGGTGAAAAACTTGTATATGAACTTGTATGTGTGTGTGTGTGGTTTTTTGTTGTTGTTGCTGTTGTTAGTTTTTTTGTTTATTTGAACAAAGTGATATATTATTTTGTACTTTTAACAAGTACTGTTTTCTTCTTGATGTCATTATTACTTATTTGCTTTCGGTGAAGCTGATAAGTATGAGGAATGTTTTTGGCTTTACAGCCTAATAAGTGATCTGATAAGCTTTCGGGACATCTCCTATGCCAACCCATCTGTAGAACATTTGATATAATTGTGCCAAGCTGTGCAGAATAGGGGCTTTTTTTCATTCCAGATACCTCTGGTCTAACTAATGAAGACTCTCATAGGGTTATCTACTAGACCCGTGCTAATATAATGAATTCATTCCAAGATTCTTTTGAATGATAAAAATTCGAAAATAACAATTGATTCTATTCTAAAGGGATACTTATTTTTTTAAGTAAGCAAATGAGCATAGGAAAGCTATTTGATTTCCAATTTTATAATTTCATGACTTAAAGGGGCACTTAGTGTTTGTAAAGAAAAGGAATTATTAATTCAAGGAATACTTGTCGATTATTTACCTGTTATGTGTCAGGACCTCCTTTAGGCCTGGAACACAGTTGTAAACAATGTAGATAAGTGCTTTGGCCTCATTAAACCCATCCTGGAGTGTGTGGCAGAATTATAATATGAATATGCACACAAACTTTGTAAAGTTAGAGAGTTTTATAGAAATTAAAATAAATAATGGCTTGGAGGAATGGGGTAGGGCATTTTATTCAGAGACGTCTTCTCTGAGATCTTAAAACTTTGCTTTAAGATCTAAGAGGTGGGAATGAACCAGAGGCGTGAAAGTTTAAAAATTTTCATGAAGCAAATATTAATTTGCCTTAAGTTGGAATAAGAGCTTGTCCTATTCAAGAGATGGAATAGAAGCCAAATGTTTAGAGGTTTGTAAGTTAGGATTGTGGTCAGCAAACTGCGGCTTGTGAGCCACATGCAGCTCTTTGGCCCCTTGAGTGTAGCACTTCCACAAAATACCATGGCCTGGGCGAGTCTATTTTGAAGAAGTGGCATTAGAAGAAGTTTAAGTTTAAAAAATTTGGCTCTCAAAAGAAATTTCAATCGTACTGTTGATATTTGGCTCTGTTGATTAATGAGTTTGCCGACCACTGAGTTAGGAGAATCATTGATATTGCTAATGGCCATATCATGGAGAGCTTCATAGGACATAGCAAGGAGTTGGGCTTTGATTTAATTTGTGATTATCAAAGAGCTTTAGGGAAGGTAAGTGAAAGGGATTGATTTTAATTTTTTGAAGAGTTATCTTACTGCTTGTTTGAAGAATGGACTCCGGCATAGAGAAGTAGATAGTGAAGAGGTTATTGCAATAGTTGAGGTGAATTCATAGCCTGGTGTGATAGCAGGATTGCGAGATGAGGTTTAATTAAGTGTGTCTAGTGGATGAGTTGACTCAACTTGCTGAAAGTTTGACTATAGGACACTTCAGTCAGCAGAATATCTACTGTAGGAGACTAGGGACAGTGAAACAACTGAGAAATCTTCTGTTGTCAAGTAATTCAGAGATTAGAAGATTCTAGAACATTTATTGATCACTTTATTACTTTTCCTATATCCATCAGACTTTATCAGCATTTTTGCCTATGATAGGAATAGGGCTGGGCTTTATTTGTACATAAAATATGTAAAGTAGGTATAATAGAATACTTAAGTTCTACGAATTCCTATTTCCCATGGAATTTGAGTGGTTAAACAATGAAATGGGGGAATTCCATCTTTTTAAATCTAGACTAAAGATCAGCATGACTCTGTGCCATTATTAGTGCAAACCTGGGGTCCTTAAACACTAGCTGTACATTCACTCTTCTGGAATTTTGTTAAAATGCAAATTCTGATTCCATAGATTTGAGCTGGGGCCTGATGCTGTTTTTTCTACTAAGTTCTAAAGTCATGCTGATGCATCAGGGAACCCTCTTTGAGTAGCGCAGGGCTTGCCAATATAATTATTAATGAAGATCGGTTATGGATGCATGCCAGAGGCCCTCCCCATGTGCTTGAAGAATGGCAACTTGGGGCATTTTCTTCATTTATCCACAGGAAACTTGCTTTTGGTTAAATGAACAACAGACTCAAACAAGTTATTTCTGAGACTCTATCTCAATGAGAAGCTAGGGGAAAGGTAAGGGTAGAGAGAGCCTGGGGTTTGCAGTACACAATCTGACTCTGTTTTGGCTCTACCACTGCCCTGTTGATCTTGGACACGTCACTGCACACCTCTGACTGTTTCTCTTTAGGGTGAAATGGTGATAAAATTGTCTCTCTTGCAATGGGAGACAGAGACACATGGGGTTACTTTGCAAACTGTTGAGCACCCCATCAATGTCAGTGTCCCAGTGTGGGCCTGTCTTTGCGGGTGTTGGTGCTGCATTTGGGGCAGAGGTCCCGTGAATTCACTGGCAAAACACAAATGAACTGACATCCATTTTCTCTCTTTCTCCCGCCTCCCCATCTCCATTGCAGCGATTGAAACCCAGAGCACCAGCTCTGAGGAGCTCGTCCCGAGCCCGCCGTCTCCGCTTCCTCCCCCTCGCGTGTACAAGCCCTGCTTCGTCTGCCAGGACAAGTCATCGGGGTACCACTATGGGGTCAGCGCGTGCGAGGGCTGCAAGGTGAGTTCCCAGGGCCCTGTGCCCAGCATGCTGTCATTCTTTACATGCTCCGTGGCCGTGACCTCCCAGCTCCAGAAACGGGCTGCTTTGACCTCTGTACCATCACCTTCCATCAGCACGGTGGCCTCAGTGGCCTTTCACCGTCTCATTCCTTCTATCTCATTCGTTAAAAATTCAGAAACTTCTGCAGGTGACGGATGGGGCCCCCGTGTTCTCGGGCCCTTACCATAACACATACCAGCCCCTTTCAGGTAACAAGAGCCTTTTGAAGGAGTTCTAGAAAGCATGCTCCTGGTTCTCTTTAAAACGTGCCGCCGGGTGTCTCTGTAGTTTTATTTTATTTTTAAATATGACTGACAGGCCACTGAATCAACTTGCAGAGAATCCGAGGTTGAAATTGGGATTTATCTCCTGGCTGTTTCCTCAGCCCCATGGCCTTTGAATTACAGTTTGATTTTCAGCCTGTAGGGACTTGCTACTGTGTGTGTGTCATAAATTCAGGGGGACTGGATTTAAAATCCCAGCCTCTCCAGAGTGGTGGAGGCTGAACATGTGTCAGGGAGGATATGGCTGCTTTGAATCAAGCTAGACAATTGTTATCGATTCCAACAGGCTTAATTGAGTGAAAGAGCTTTTTTTTTTTTTTTTTTTTTTTTTTTTTTTTTTTTTTTTTGAGAGAGAGAGAGAGAAAGAAAAGAAACAAAGAATGACTTCACAGGCCAATCCAACTCATCCGTAGACAGTTTTTCAAAGGAACTATGGCTGTCTTGAGGAAGCCCTTCCCTAGATAGACAGCCTCTTTGTGTTCTCTCTGATGGGTGTTCAGGTCCGTGGTTTATATACCTACATTGCAGGAGTCATTGGTAATGGTAAACAGGTTGCAGTAATCTCACAGGTGCTCCCATCAAGTGCTTTATGGCACCTTGTATTTGGTTTGTCAGAGCTAGCACTTGTTGTTCCTGTGTGTATTGGTCAGGCACTATTGTGTAACAAACCATCCTCAAACCAAGTGGCTTAAAACAATAACTTTTTATTTAGCCTACAATTCTCTGGGTCAGCACGTTAGGCCAGGCTCCTCTAGGTACTTTGTCTATCAATGGTGTATCTCTGGCCAGCTGCAGATTGGCAAGCGGGCTGGGGACCCTCCGCTCAGCTCAGCTCTCCTCCATGTGGCATCTCATTCCCATTGGGCTGGCCCTGGCCATTCACGAAGGCAGGATTCCAGGAGAGAGAACAGGAGCACACAAGCCTAGGCTCAGGAGTGGCTCACAGTCACTACGGACATGTCCCCTGGGCCCAAGCAAGTCATCAGGCCAGTCCATACTCCAGAGGTTGGAACATAAACTTAACTTCTCAATTAGAGGAGCTGCAAAGTCATATTATAAGAGGCAGGAATACAGGAGGCGGAAAACGGGTTATTTTTACATTCACTCTACCACACTGCATGTCTAATGGCCTATTATACACCGTGGATAGGCCTCACTCTATTGCCCAGCATCTCACACACAACCTGTCATAGAGAGGGGGTTGAACAAACACATAAATGTCACTCAGCCTCTCAATGAAACTAGGTGTATTTCCCCTTTTTTCAAATCGTTTGAATAAATATTATTTTATAGGGTAAGGCCAGTTAGGGAAAATTCATTAAAGACTTAGGTATATATCTCTGGCTATGGAATTGGTTGGGTTTAAGGAATCCTCTTTCCTTCAGTAGTCTCAGATAGAGGGGTCAGGAAAGTTAACACAGCAACCAGTTGGCAGATGGATATTTGTGTATTTAATTATTGCTTTATTATTTGATAACCTCTAACTGAATTTAAATTTGTCCTGAGGTTTGGAAAGGCTTCAGAATACCAGTTCACTTTGTCCAATATATAAATAATTGGTTGTGCAATATTAAAATCTTCTAGCCCTAGCAGGTTTTTTCCCAGTAGACAGAGCATCAGCTCATGGACCAAAGGGTCCCTGGTTTGATTCCAGTCAAGGGTGTGTAGTACTTCAGTTGTAGGCTCGATCCTCGGTCCTGATCAGAACTTATGTGGGAGGCAAACAATCAATGAGTCTCTCTCACATCAATGTTTCTCTCTGTGTGTCTCTCCTGCTCCCTTCTACTATCTCTAAAAATCATTGGAAAAAATATCCTTGGATTAGGATTAACAAGACAACAAAATAACACTCTTCTACTATTCACTTGAAAGTTAAATGAAAAGGCACTCCTTAATTTCAAAAACATTTAATTCATCTCATGTCCAGAAATCTTATGGAGGGTGAACTCAGTTTACCTGATCCCATTATGGCCTAGGAAAGAAATTACCCAGCATGACTCTTCTCATCATGCCAGATTCCAGGCCGTACAGATCAAGCTGGCCCACAATCTTCATGGTATAATACAAACTGTTTTAATCAGCCATTAGCTAATTCCCTGAATCTCTTGTTTTAATTTAGGATTCTGACTCTTTTTAGGAAAACCCCCAATGAAAACATAACCCATATCAGCACAAACAACTTGGATACACTTGATTAAGCTGTTCCAAGTCATATTCTGATAAGTCTTTTTAACAGAGCAATAGCCCAGTGAGGTCAGATGAGCTCGCCAGTTACTTGTCAAATTTGAGGATTTTTGCCTTGGGGGTGGGTCTCTGAAAACATGGACTGCCTTTTCCCTGTGGAAAAGCCTGGTCAGTCAGCATTTTTTGCTTGCTGGGAAAAGGCAGTGACAAAATTCACAGAACTGACAAACAGGAGAATGCGAAACTATAATGTAATAACCAAAGGAAAAGAATGATTATCATTTTTTTAAATTACCAATGCAGAGCAGAGTTTATTGTATAAAAAGTACAAAACAAAAACAGCCATAGTTCCACCCTGGGAGAAATTCCCTACTAATCCTGTTTTTCTATGTGTATTTGATGTTGCTATTTTTGTTTCTTACAAAAAAATAGAATTTTACCTTGCACACTGGTTTTAACCTGGTTTTTAATAATCTTTCATGACCACAATTTAAACTGTATAGTTATTATTTTTTAATTGGTTTCAGAGAGGAAGGGAGAGGGAGAGAGAGAGATAGAAACATTAACGATGAGAGAGAATCATTGATCATCTGCCTCCTGCACACCCCTTACTGGGGAGGGGGTGGTCAGCCTGCAACCCATGACCAGAATCAAACCTGGGACCCTTTGGTCCGCAGGCCGATACTTTATCCACTGAACCAAACTGGCTAGGGCAAGCTGTATAGATCTTATGGTTATACTATAAATGTAGTGGTTTATGGTTATACCATAATTTATTTAATCACCTATTGTGCAATTAGGGTGTTTCCGGTGGTTTTCTGTTATAACCTAATGCTTTAATGTATAGACTCAAAGTATGTATCTGGTCATTTCCTTGAGGTAAGTTAGTACAAGTAGCATTTCTAGGTCATTGGCTTTCTACAATGTTAAGGCTTTTGATACAAAAAAATTATCAAAATGCCCTCTAGAAAAGGGATGTAAATTTAAGCTATGTTAATCTGTAAAGGCTAATCTTATTGGAAACTGTCTGTTAGGAATGTCTCCCTTGTGATAATAAGGTAATGAGTCAAGAGACAACTTCTATCTGGAATTCTGCCTATCTTTAATTTGGTTGTTCATAATGGATCCCAGGCTTGGTACCACTTTGACCAGCACCTGGGGCCCTGGCAGACCTGTAAGAGCCGGCCTATCCTTTGATCTCTGCTCTAATGTAGGACTCCCAACAGAACCCAGCTGATTATTTTAAGAAGTAACGGCCATCTTAAAGAAGTGGCTTCTGCCTTTCGTTACCACGACGAGCTTATCAATTATTGTTTGGGGAAGAGAACATTCTTTCTAGGAAGCAGGTGGCAGTCTCAGCCTCAGGTTTAATGAGCAGGTTCTGGTCCATGGGAATGGCCAGTGGCTACTTTGTTGACACAGCATCACCCTGGCAACATAACCACCGGATGCACCATAGAGATGCCCCGTGTAGGGGGATTTCCAGCTCAGCAATGACAGTTTTTTTTTGCAGAGGACAAAGACTACATAAAATGAACAGGGAGTGTAGTATATAGTAATAAAGCTGATTTTCATGTAAGACGCTGTTTCATTGCTCACAGCTAGAATCTATGCACAACTTAGGCCTTGGTCATATTTTACGTTTTCATTTTTATACCTTTCAAAGAGACGGGAGCCTGAGTGAGAATGCCAGGGTCTGAATCCTGGCCAGCCACGTGCTGGCTATGTGACTTTGGGGAAGCATTTTTAATTTGGTGTCTCTCTTCTTGTTTGGAAAAATGAAGATAATAATGCCATGAAGATAACATGAATGACTATGAAGCACATAGAAGAAGAATAATACCTGGCACATATCAAGTGGGATATGTGCTTAGATATTATTTGTATTAGCATTAACGTATATAATGACTTTTGCACGTGGTGATGTAACATCAGCTTACAATCTTAGTACTTGTTCTTGTAATGTTCTTTCAGAAATTCCCATTTCTTTATACCAAAAGGAACACTCTTTCCTTTAAGTCTCAGCTTAAACCCAACCACTCCATGGAACCTCCCCTGATTACCCTAGTAAAGGGGTTGGTGAATTGTTTCTGTAAAGAGCCTGATAGTCAACAGTTTAGGCTCTAAAGGCCATAGGCTTTCTGTTGCAACAACTCTGCTCTGCAGCGTGAAAGCAGCCATAGACAATATGTTAAGGAATGGGCATGGCTATGTTCCAATAAAATTTTGTTTACAAAAAACAAGCAGTGGGTCACATTTGGCTCTTGGGCCTAGTTTCCTGGCATCTGCTCAAGTATATGATGATACGTCATTTCTTACAGTTTCTAAAACTCAGAACTGAGAGTGCAAAGCACCTGGGCCAAAGGTGGCAGGCCAGCTGGTCCCAGTAGACTGCAGGCCTGGGGATGCTGCCCTTACCGCCCCCAACTTGCTTAAGAAGGGTTGTCCATTTGCCCAGGGCTTCACGGAGGGAGCTTTAAACCACTCTCCCTGTCTGGTATTCCTCCACCCCTTTGTTCTCACTCAGCTCCCACTTCCTTATCTCCCAAGATCAGATAAATTACTAATTTATATACATAAAAGCCTAAGCAACCATCCCACCATTGAACGTCTCACCAGTAGCTATGATGCACATTGACCACCAGGGGGCAGACACTCAATGCAGGAGCTGCCAAGCTGCAGTGACTAGGCAACTGTAGTTCTTGGGTGATGCACCTAGAACCATAGAGGAGGAAGCCCGATTCCTGGGTGCATCACTCGAGAACCACCTTCTTGCAATCCAAGACCCCTTGGGGGATGTCAGAGAGCTGGCTTTGGCCCAATCCCTGCAGGCTGAGGGACCCCACCGGTGCACAAATTTGTGCACCAAGCCTCTAGTTTTCTTATAAGTGAGCTGCTTTCCAAAGCACCTGGCATCTTACTTTTGATCGGTTTGGGGAATGTATTCTATGAGCTGCCGTGCCAGTTAGCTCTTCCTGCTTAACAAGTAACCCTAATGCTTGTTGGCTTAAAACAAAAGACATTTATTATTTACTATAATTCTGTGTAGATCTTTTTGCCTGAGCTGACTTGGCTTGGGCCAGGAGGCCTAGGATGGCCTCACTCACATGACCGTGGCTTTGGCAGGATGACTGTATCCTCCTCCCATGTTGTTGTTCCTCATCCATTAGCCTAGCCTAGACTTGTTCACATGGTGGTGGATGGATTCCCATCCGTAAGACAAAACATCACCAATGTGCAAACCCCTGGTTGCATCACCTTTGCTAATGTCCCATTGATCAAACCAGTTACCTGGTCAAGTCCAGATCCAATGGGTGGAGATACAGTTGCATTTCTTAAGAGGAAAAAAGTGCCAGAGTCATTTTGCAATAAGGTGAGAATACCAGAGCTAGCATTTGATTATATGGGGTCTTCTCTTATTCCCCGGTTTTATGGGTACGTAAATCTCTTTGGACAAATACTAGTATTAATATATTCACCATTCCGTCATCACTTCAGCATATATTCATTAAACACCTACTAAGTCTCAGGGCCTATACAAGGTGCAGCAGATACAACAGTAAACATGATAGACAAGTTTCTCTCGGAACTTACTGTCTTGTACAAGCAGGTGAGTGATAAACAATGCAAAGCTGGAGAGAAATGAACAGAATGGTAAGGTAAAGAATACTTGAAGAGGATCTGGTTTGACAGAGGGTCAGGTGAGGTCTCCTGACTGAGAAGGAATCATCTGTGTGAGGAATAAGGAAAAGTATTTTAGGTCAGAAACTGAACACTGGATCCTGGGGGCATTTCTCCGACTGAGGGCTGTATCCATTGCCTTGTCTGGGCCTCAGCAAATCTGCAAAATGAAAGCAAATCCACCAGGTTGAATCCAGTGCTTTGCCAAAGAGGAACACTAAAACAGTGAACTGATTTCTTGTTAGAGATGGCTCTTATGGCAGGGGAGTCCCTGGTGTTTGCAAGTCTGGGGGGAAGGAAAAATGGCCCTTGTCGGCTAACTACTCTAACCCAGGCACTTGAGCATTTTATACCCATACTTAATTGAATTCTTACAACAGCCCTGCAAGGGGGTACACTTTATAATCCCCATTTTACAGAGGAGGAAACCAAGTTTCAGAGAAGTTAAGGAACTTGGCCAAGGTCACACAGCCTGCCTTTGGGCTAGGATTGTAATCTTATGCCTTTTGGTGAAATCCTACCCCATTGCTTCAGCCACTTTGAGACAGAAGGTAAGCAGGAAAGGCATGTTGTGGTCTAGATTGGGGGTTTCATGGGGCAACAAAATACAAACAAAAACTAGTGGGGGCATACTTAAAAGAAAAACAACCCTATTTTTTTTTTTTTAACATTATAAAAGAAATGACATTTTTACAAGGAAGAGCTCACAAGTTGGTCTTTTTCCTAAGAAGGGACAGTTCGCAGAGGGGACCCACCCATGGGCACGCTCCCAACTGGTGCTTTGTCCCTGTTCTCTCTGCTTTGCCACTGATGGGTGGAAACTTCCCATCCACAAGCCAGCATTTGGGAGCCCCTGTCCAGCCCACATGCAGGCCCCTGGGGTGAGGCCGGGTGCAGCCACGATGGCGTGCCTTCTCCGCTAGGGCGCAGAGGAAATGCTTGCTCAAGGTCACATTGGTAGCCTTCTATTTAAAGCAGCCTTTAAGAGATTCAACTCCACTAGACCCCGCGGCCCCTCGGGGCTAATTTTGTCCAGTTTCTCATCTGCCTTTGTTTTCCTTGCCTCTGAAGAAGGGAGCCCTCTGCTCCATGGTAGAGTTGGGCTGCTGGGCTGGTTTTTTTGTTTTTTTTGTGTGTGTGTGTTTTTTTTCTGGCAGCTAGCGAGCAGTGTGGTCAGGCACCGAAAGTTTTGTAATCAAGAAGATGGATGTCTATGCTTAATTTTAGAGTTTTGAGTAAAGACTATTAAATGTGCTCAGTGATTTTATTTGACCAAGGCCATTTCAAACGACATTGCTTTTTCTGTTTTTAATTGGCCTGGATAAACATGAACATTATGCTCTGCTCGGAGAACACTGTTGGCTTTGCCCGCCCCGCTGGTTGCTTCTAGTTAGAGGCTTGCTGCCATATCGGGGCCCCAAGAACAATATCACATACGAAAGGCAATCACAGAAACAGGACAGCGTCTGCCCGTGTCGTAGCTAAAACTGAATGCTGAAGCCTGGCATCAAGATCATTGCTATAGTACCTGAACCAGAGGAGTAGGTCCCCTTATAGACCTATTCTCCTTATTAAAAATCCACCCACGATGAGAATTTATTTATTCTCTCATTCACCAGACATTTATTAAACATCTTCCAGAGACAGGTTCTAGGAATAGATAGGAATTAAAGGTGTTTTTTTTTTAAAGGTGTGTGGATATTTTATTGCTTAGATTTTCAACTTCTAAATTTAAGGACAAAACTTTCTGAGCTGTGACCCAGGGTCAAATCTGAGTAGACTGCTTTGGTGTGTCCTCGAGGCCAAGTCTCATAGCCTCCTAATCCCACTCAGAGAGCAGCTTCTTGTGAAGCAAATACAGGGGCAAACTTTTGTGTTGCATATTAATTTGTGATTGCCTTAACTCCGTGGTCGGCAAACTGTGGCTCGAGAGCCCCATGCAGCTCTTTGGCCCCTTGAGTGTGGCTCTTTCACAAAATACCACAGCCTGGGCGAGTCTATTTTGAAGAAGTGGTGTTAGAAGAAGTTTAAGTCTAAAAAATTTGGCTCTCAAAAGAAATTTCAATCGTTGTACTGTAGACATTTGGCTCTGTTGACTAATGAGTTTGCCGACCACTGCCTTAACTTATACAAGAAATAGGGGGGAAACACACCTTAGGTAACAATGTCTTGAGCTCAGAACATATTTAAAGGCCTTTCATGGACCTATTCCTTAGTCTCCACAATGTCACTCTGAGGTAAATAGGAGATCTGTAGTTTAATCCCTATTCTACAAAAACAAAATCAGAATGAACTCAGAATTAAATTGTACATGCAGGAAATGGAAAGTTTTTATGTATTTTGTTCCTAATGTTGATTCCCAGTGTTTCTAGAAAGCACATTGTAGGCACATAGTAAATATTTATTGAATGTAGGGATGAATGAAGGGGCAAGGATTTTTGTGCTATGTGCTATGTGCTGTGATTCTTGCAGTTGGGGAGCTTGATGGGCTCAGAGGAGGAGCCTCCCATCCCTGTGACACATTTAGGGAAGGGTTTCTAGAAGAGATGATTTTATAGAGGTGTGAGCAGTTTTCAATGAGGAAGGGAAGAAGAGTGTTCCAGGCAAACGTAGATGACTATGAAAACCAGGGAACTTGAAATAAGCCTATGAAAAATGTTTGTGAAAAATACCCTGGCTGGTGTGGCTCTCAGTTTGTTGGGTGTCATCTGAAAGGTTGGTGGTTTGACCCCCAGTCAGGACACATGCCCTAGTTGTGGGTTGAATCCCCACTAAAGGGTTTGCAGGAGGCGGCTGATTGATGTTTTGCTCTCATATCAATGTTTTTCTCTGGATCCCTCCCTCTCAGGGAAAAAAAATCAATTAAAAATTTTCTAAAAAAAGTTTTGTGGAAAAATGGAAACTCTGTTAATGTGAGTTTTGCATATCCCTGTGCAAGCAAACTAGATCAGCCAGGCATTTTCTCTTGTTCTCCTTTGTAGCTCTAAACTGTAACTAACTTATTATTTATGGACTCATTTGTTTGATGTTCGCCTCTTCTGTCATACTATACACTCCAGGAGGGCTGGGGCTTGTCTTTCACCACAGATTTATTATCCATGCCTAGCACAGAGCTCTACACATAGTAGGACCGCAGTGTATTGATGTTTTTTTTTGTCAGAAATTAGATCTAAATATATAGTAATTCATATAGTAACCAGTGACACATAATAAAGCAGATATGTGGTAATGCACACAGTAGTATAAGTTTTTACATTCTACTAGAGGCCTGATGCACGAAATTCTTGCAAGAGTAAGCCTTCCTTCTCCTGGCTGCTGGCATCAGCTTCTCTCTTCTGCTGGCACCTGGGACCCGGGGATTCCCTCTCAAAGGGAGGCCCCACCCACCCACTCACTACAGCCCGCTGTTCAGTGTCCTGGGCCTCCCTCTTTGGGGTGATCGTGGGACCCCCCCTCCCATTGGTTACCCCACTGGCCAGTGGCCTGGGCCTCACTTTATAGGGCAATCATGGGCGATGGCCAGGCCCCCGACCAATCGCATCGCACACGCCTTGGCTGGCCTGGCATCAATGGGTGTCATAGTGTGGTACCAGATGGTCCTCTGGATGGTGGTGCCACTGTTCACCCATTCAGTCAATTTGCTTATTATGCTTTTATTATCTAGGATTAGTATAATGATTTGCACCTCATTATATAGGGTTTGTGATGATATGTTCATGTACACTTTTGGGAAATATTCTATACCAGATAAGCCTTTGGTGGTCAAAGTCAAGCTCCTTTTTTGCAATTTCTGTCTTCTACCTCAGAATTTACCCTTCACTGCAAAAGACTTGTCCTCTTTGAGGTTGTCTTTAAGCAAACTAAGGATTAGCAAGTGGAATGATATACTCAAGAATGCTGTGGGATCTTAGTCATTTAAAGGAAATAAAAATCTCAACATCTAGGATTTACCTCCAGAGCTGGTCACATTGAAACAGCTGATATGGCAATCTGGTTTTTCCTAGTAATAGTTCCTGCAGGAGAAGAAAACTTTTTTTCTTCTTCTTCTTCTTCTGGACAAATGTTCTAAATTGAGAAATCATTTGGGTCGAAAAGACAGGAAAATATTTTTTTTTTTCTTCTGGTACATAAATAAACAGGAAGTGGAGAGTGGATTCTGAATTTGCTGCAACCCTGTGTTTTTTTTTTTTGGCTTGGCAGGGTGATAATAGTTCATTTAAATTGGGGGTTTTAAGTGGCTCATAAATCTTTTAATAATTAAAAGTTTATAAATGTTTATATAAACGCTGTATTGTTTTAAAATATGAAGAGCACTTTCACTGGCTCTTTTTGTTTAATCAAACAAACTAAAGTACTATAAAAATTTTTTGTAAGTGTTTTACTTTTGTACAGAAGGGAATAATTTCCAATATTCATAGTTAACCTGTCAATTGAGATCTCAAGTCCATTTCATGAAATTTTAGTCAATTTTTAAACAATATCAATGGAAGTCAACAGTTTTTCTTTTTTTTATTTAAAGCAAGTGAAGAGTAAAATAAATTGCTTTTACAAAATTCCTAGGGACCAGCCCTCATCTAAAAATGAATTATGGCCATGTAATTAAAATTATACCAAACTAAAACCAAAAATGTATTTTCATCAGAGAAATAGAAGTATACTTTTGAGGTTTCCTGAGAGGGAGATAAATTAGGACTGAGAATCATTTTTGTATAAATAAAATTTACACCCCATAGGTAATGATTAGTTACTTTTGGGAAATGAGTGTTTCAGCCTTCTCTCTTTCTAAACCTTCTCCTAGAGAAGATGGATAGAGAGCTTTCATTTCTCTATTTCCTTTTCCTGGGTGAACTCTTGGAAAGCAGACAAAGGAAGTGAAATGGCCTGGGAAGATCTTCCTGTTTTATCAGCCCCTGTATTTCTTTTTTTCAGGTCTTCCCACACTGTATGGTCGCCTCCCTTCCCATCTGGGTACCTGTATGAAACCATAGAAACAATAAAAATATCTTACATTTCTATTGCCTCTTAGTGTTTCCAGAGCACTTTCACATACGGATTTAAATTAAATGTGCAAAGGAGAAACCTCCAAAATGCGGTATTTCGTACAGAATTTCTTTGTCTCATACAATGGATTGAGGTGTGTAGACCTGGTTGGTAAGCCACACAGTGTTAACGGGAGGCAGGCTCCTTCAGGGTGGCAGCATGGTGTCCACTGGGGCCTTGGCATGGTCTCTAATGGGAAGGAGCCCCTGGAGGAGGCAGCTGCCTGCCCCTTAGAACTCAGGGCCTGGAGTGCAGGCGTCATTGGCAACAGCTGCTCACAGGACCAAACCCACCTGCCAGAGGTGTCATCTAGCCACGTGCCCGGGCTCAGACCTGTTACCGTGTTTCCCCGAAAATAAGACATCCTCCGAAAATAAGACCTAGTGTATGGAAAGATAAGATATCCCCTGAAAATAAGACCTAGCGCAACTTTGGGAGAAAAAATTAATATAAGACATTGTCTTATTTTCGGGGAAACAGGGTATTATAGAAAGAAACAGTGAATTCGGTGAAGAGCTAGCAGCTTTTGCCTTAGGTTTTGTATTTGATCCTCAGGAGAACTACAGAAGTGGGAGGAATCCGTCTTTTTCCCAGTCCACTTCCCAGATGAGGAAACTGAAATAGAGTTTAGGGGACTATCATTGAGCCTCCGTGGCCTTGACATGTGATCTGATTCTGTTACTGAAATGGCTATCGTGCACACTAACGTGGATGCCTGTCTGCACTTCATTTCTCCTGAATCTTTTCAAACTGTCTTCTCGAAGCCTGTGATTCTTAAACAGCTCCGTATTCCTCATATCATTCTGCTTGCTGTTTGGAGAGACTGGGAAGGCCTTCCCCAGTAGAAGGTGACCTTTAAGGGGTTCGATTCCAGTGACCTCTCACAAGGCAAACACCGCCTGGAGCCAGATGACCCCAGAATCCCTTCGGCAAGCAAACAGTTGGAGACTGGCATGTGCCTCTTAAGACCACAAAGCCAGTTCAGCTTTGGAAAGAGATTGGGGTTCATTCTGCAGCAAGCCAGAGGGAGTCCTTTTCTGTCTCCATGTTGTATCAAAAGCGTCTGCTCTGGTGTACAAAGATCAGGCTAGCACAAGGCTCCTGTCACGCAAACCACACCTCTTTCTAGGTATTTCCTTGTGCTCAGGCTCCTCTTACCAGGACAGTTTCTCTGGGGTTGGAATCTCCCTTGTTCCTTTTATGAGCTGTGTCTTTTTTTTTTTTTTTTTTTTTTTTTTAATATATTTTATTGATTTTTTACAGAGAGAAAGAGAGAGGGATAGAGAGTTAGAAACATCAATGAGAGAGATTCATCGATCAGCTGCCTCTTGCACACCCCCTACTGGGATGTGCCCGCAACCAAGGTACATGCCCTTGACCGGAATCGAACCGGACCCTTCAGTCCACAAGCTGACGCTCTATCCACTGAGCCAAACCGGTTTCGGAGAGCTGTGTCTTTTTGATGTCGCTCAGTGTTTTTCCGCTTCAGAAAGTCAGCTAGATGTGTCCTACGGATGAGCAGTGCCGGAATGGGGAACATTTTTGTTTCTGGGGACCTTAGAACTCATCCCGAGAAGGAAAAAAAGTCTGGAGAGGGGAATAAAAACCTGTGTGCATCTCCCGCCTGCACAATGCTGGCATTGTCTGGGTGATGGGGAAAAGCTGGGGTTCTGGCAGCCCTGCCCCATTAGAGCCTTGTTCCTTGTTCCTTATTGAAAAGATGGCATTCCTTTGCTAGCAATGTCCTGCCCAGATTGCTGGCACCAGCTCTGCGCCGGCGCTGTCGCCTGGGGCATTTTTGTTTGTGCTGGTTTTGTTCGGTTTCAAAGCGGCAAAGTCCAGGCTGCTTAAGTGTACAAGGTAGGGCTGTTTTGATAAAGTTTGTCATCCAACTTGTCAGGACAGTCCAGGCGGCTTGTCTGCTTCCTAGTCACTGGTGTCAAAATGTGAGAAGCCTACACAGTAAACGTAACTCAGTCGCTTGTTCTCCAGGGTTCGGGAGGCAGCTTTGGGGTTGTAACAAGGGCCCCCGCCTCCCTCCCGGGATTTCATGTAATGCTTCACTTAGAACAGAGTTTGCTGGATTTGCAAAGTAAATATTCCAATGAGAAAAAGCAAAATCGTCTGTGACCCTCTTCGATGGGCTTCTAAGGAGGCTTTTTCTGGGCCTGAAAAACCACACACACACACACACACACACACACACACACACACACTCACTCACTCACTCACAGTCCTTTACATGAGCTGCAGCTCTGGGCTGGAGCATGTCAGATGTAGTTCTTAGGTTCTTAGGAGCAGCAGGAAATGCGAAGGTAGGTCAGCGAGGAAGAGGAGGCTTTGGTTTTAGAAAGGATTTTCGTGGTTAACCAGATTTGGAGGAACTAGAAGTATCCAGCAAGTGTTGGTTCTCCTCTGTGCTTTAGCATCTGAAAATAGCCGCATGTTGAGTGTACAACACCACCATTCATGCTGCTGGAAAGTCCGCCAAGCCTGGAAAATTATCCTTGTAAGTGGAGCCCAGCAGGGGTCACCTGACTGATCCTCAGGGAAAGGAGAATTTTAGTTTGGATCTTATTTCTATAGGTTGACCTCAAATTGTAGAAGGGCTGTGATATATCTGGGGACTTTAGGCGTATGGCCATACTATTAGCCCAGAAAGACTTTTGAAAGCTGATGACAGCCTTTATATTATTCCTTAAAAAAAAAAAAAAATATATATATATATATATATATATATATATATATATATATGTATGTATATATATATATATGTGTGTGTGTGTATATATATATATATATATATATATATATATATATATATATTTACAGAGAGGAAAAGAGAGGGATAGAAAGTTAGAAACATTGATGAAAGAGAAACATGGATCAGCTGCCTCCTGCACACCTGCTACTGGGGATGTGCCTGCAACCAAAGTATTATACATGCCCTTGACCGGAACCGAATCTGGGACCCTTTAGTCTGCAGACCGACACTCTATCCACTGAGCCAAACCAGTCCGGGCTATATTACTTCTTATTAACAAAAAGAATTAGTTACAGGATAGTAAAATTTGTTGGGGAGGCATATTTTTTAAATATATTTATCAGTTTCCAGAGTCATGCTGCATAAGATGCTCCTTCATCATTGTACCCTAAATTAGTGAATTTATAGGCCCGGTACTCTATAATATCTTTTGATGGCATCTTTTCCATTTGAATGCATAATATACCATGTTTATGATTCCATCAAAAACATTACGCTAACAACAACAAAATATTATGCTAACCTGCTTGAATAGCTTTCAGTATATTTGTTGTGATGAGTTGTGATAGAAGTCTGAAAGTTACCAGTCCAATGCCAGAAATTTTGTGAGAGGGCATCAGAGATTGGGTCTGCTAATTCTGCTTGTTTCTCCAAAATGGAACTAAATGTAAAATTCTTCATCCAATATTATATTTTGGTCTTAAATTATTTCCTGCTTTGAGTTTGGTGGGAAATAATCCTCTAATTAAATGATTACTTGATGCTAAGCCTTGCCTGTTGATCAGAAATTTAAGTCCCAGGCACACATAGATATATAGTTAATGAATTTAATTGTGTAAATATTTGTGGCAGATAGCATCTGCACAAAATTATGAATTACATAACAAAGCCTAAATGTGTCTAATTATCACCACCTAATATCTTGGTTTAAAAATATATATTTTATTAATTTTTTTTACAGAGAGGAAGGGAAAGGGATAGAGAGTTAGAAACATCCATGAGAGAGAAACATCGATCAGCTGCCTCCTGCACACTCCCCACTGGGGATGTGCCCACAACCAAGGTACATGCCCTTGACCGAAATCGAACCTGGGACCCTTCAGGTCGCAGGCGCTCTATCCACGGAACCAAACTGGTTAGGGCAGATATACTTGGTTTTAAACCCAAACTCATGAAGCCATTTCTTTTGTTATCCCTGTGATGTTATCCCTGAGGTATTTGCTATGAGAAGAGTTCACAGGATTGGTAATATGAGAAATCTAAGAGTATTTTGAATTAGTGAGTCTAGATCAGATATTTCTTTATGATTTGATTCTGTTTCGTCCAAATTATCTTTTATGAGCTCTGAGCATCAGAAGTAGCATTGCTGTTCTCTGCTATGGACACTAATAGCAGCAAGAGCATTGTACGAGAGGTGGCAACAGTGACCCCAGGGAACTATTCTTTGCCTGAATTAGGTCAAGGTTGCTGGGCAGTTTTCTGGTGGAAAATGAAGATATGCTTAAGTATTTTAGTATTTAGCATTTTAATAACATTTTTTAAAAAGATGAAATTCCTACAAGGACATATCAAACAACTTAAGTTGGATAGAAAAAAACGATTTAGATCATTTTTGGAAACGATATCTTTTTAGTCCTTGCTGTTTTTCCTCAAGCCTTCTGGGGCACAGTCAGGATGGAGCGGGTCAATCTTTGGTTCTGAAGCCACCTCTCTACTCCTGTCACGAAGGCCCTCTCTTTGCTGGAGCTTCTGTCACTCCCACACACAACTCATTCGCTGGAACAATTTTCATATTCAGTAGAGAAAGGCAGTTATGTACTGAAGTGAAAAATTCAACCACAGCATGGGTCTAGAAGGAAAATGGACAACATTGGTAAACGTCTCTGTGTTTAACCCTCTCTGTCCCAAGAATCACTGCAAGTTTATTTCTTTTTTTTTTCTTTTTCTTTTTTTTCTTTCATATAAGTGTGATTAGCAATGCGGTTGTATTGGTTGCATTCATGTGCTGTGGCAGGAGGATTCTCTCCCCATCAGGAACAAGCTCTGTTGGTTTATGTACAATAAAACCCTTTGGGGAAAAACATCCTTATTGGTCTGTACCTCCTATTTGTTACACCATTCTTCTTGCCACATTTTGTCTTACAAGTTCCTTAAGCACAGTTCTCAGGAGAGATACAGGAAAAAATATTATGTTACACCCCACATTTCCTCTCTCTGAACTGAATTTGATCATAACATCTCTCTAATTTTATTTTTTAACCCTTTGCACTCCGAACCATTCTGGACATTGGCTACCAGCTACTCGACGCTACTTTGCGGCAGAAACGTGCGTTGAATTAACTCAATTCCCCGTAATCACTAATAAACTGCAATGTCCCCCCTGAGAGGGGACATCCGAGTGATATGCTAGAATTCCGATGTCCCCTGAGAGGGGACAGCGGAGTACAAAGGGTTAATAATCTTCCCTACCCCTCTAGGGAAATCCCCAAGAAGTTACAGTGCAGCTTCTCGCCCCCTCTTTATCTGGAAGGCCCAGACCTAGGCCTAGAGCTGTCCTCTTCTGAGTCATCACCACTTCTCCAAAGTGGCCTGTTGAGTTCTCATGGAAATAAAAGTGCTGGCAGCTCTCCTGACTTGTCTGAATCCCCATAGTGGAACTTCCTTTGTAGCACTTAACTACTATTTGAAATTATTTGATTAGTTGTTTATGTATTCACCGTTTTTCTCTCCCTTCCACTAGTATATATGTAGCCTGAGAATAGGAGCTCTGTAAGTCTTATTCTGTGTTTTTCCCACCTATAACAAACCGTGGCATGATGTGGGCACTCCATGAATGTTTGTTGAAGGAAGCGATAATAGATAGTATGTGGAAGAGATAGGGAAAAGCCAAACAGGATTAGAGCACATGTGTGCTCAATAATTGTGTTAGGTTCAAGAGATCACAGGGCAGAGGCGAAGGAGCAGGTAGAGAACACGGTTAGAACAATGTTGGCTGAGAGTGTCTTAAACAGGAGAGACGTGAAGAATGACCATTTCAGTAGGCATCATAGGTCATTCCATTTTTATTTTTAGGAGGGGAGTTCTCCTCTGAGCACTCGGAGTGAACACCCCGTACACTCCGATCTGTCTTCTGTCTCTTCCCTGCCACCTGTTGCCACTCTGCTACTGGGTGTGGAATAGATGACACAAGAACAACATTTGGGTTGGTTTTGCTACCTGATGAGATGGCCTGCTAGTGTCTGCCAAGGGTGACTTCTCTTATCAATTATTAAGGTCACTTCTTAGCCTCAAGCTGAACTGGTTTTGAATTTCAAATATTGGTCTTTCCCCATTTGTCATATACACCAGTGAAATAACAGATGCCTTTCATCACGAAATGATAAATCCTATAATTACTAACAAGTACAGGGTAAACTGCAGTTTACTGAGAGTTCATGAATATAATATCATTTTGCTTTTTATAACAACTCTATTATGTATTAGGACACAGAGAGGGAAATCCCTTCTTCCTTCGTTTAATTTCTAATGTAAGTATATGAGATAAAAATTATCTAGAGTTAAAATGGCCCTTGATCATCCAAACGGCGTGTTCCAGTTACCATTTTAACAAACCATTGTGAATCCTAGGGACATAAAAAACCTCTTTTTTTTCTCACAGATTCTGTAAGTCAGAAATTTAAACAGGGCACAGTGTGGGGTGGCTGGTCTGTGCTCCATTCTATCTGGGGCCTCAGCTAAGAATACTCAACATCTAACAGTGTCTTGATGTTTGGGAGGTGCAATCCTTTGGAGGTGTCTCAAGTTTTGCACCTGGTAGTTGATATTGCCTATTGATCAGAGCACCTACGTGTAGCTTCACAATGCCACTTGGGCTTCCTCACACAATGGCAGTCTCAGAGTACAAAGTTACTACATGGTGGTCCCGAGGTCCAAAAGCTAAGGTAGTGGAAGACAAGGTGGAAACCACATGGCCTTTTATTTCTTGGCAGTCCCATAGCGCCCCTTCTGTCAAATTCTATTGGTTAAAGCAGCCACAAAGCCACCTAGATTCAAGGGGAAGGGACGTAGACCCTTTTCTCACTGGGATAGAGCCAGACTAGCTTTCGAAGAGTGTAAGTGGGAGAAGTTGTGGTGGCAATCTTTGGAAAATTCAGTCTGCTGCAAACTGGGATCTTTTTGCCCCAGAGGGTCTTTCTTCTGCCAGATGAAGTAAGTGGCTTGTTCCTATAAATTTTACTACAGTAGGAAAGAAATATGTATCTTTATGCAATAGAAGACTCGTGGTTCGCTTTGAAAAAGAAGTGGGAACCGAGAGGGGCAGAGGGAACCATGGCCCCCCACCACCAGTCTTGCCCGGCTTTGGGGCATGCGCTCACTGAGTCAAATGATGGGGGAGCATTAGCCTACCATCCAGCCTTAAGCTGCTCTGAGTGGGTTCTTGGCCCACAGGTAACTTACAAAATGAAATACACTTGGTGTGTTCATAACGTCTCTGACAAAAGAGCGGAGAAAGTAAACCAGAAGGCCCCAGTGAACCAGACTGCCAGGGAGCTAGCCTCATGTTCAGGCCCCCTGCCTTCCCCAGGCTTGTAGCAGATCACATGGTTATTATCTTATTGATCCAAGGCCACTGAGAGAATTTTTAGTTTTATGAAATGTGGGTTCTAATCTGAGATGCTCCCCTGAGCTCCCATCCAAGATAGCCATTAATTCCTTTTTGGGCAAGCTATTCTTGGGCACGGTCAGAGTGCTGAACTCCCGTTGACTTTGACCGAAATTCTCTTTGGCCTCAGTTTGGAAGTTGTCTCTGGGCCCTTAATTATAACCCCTGGCAAAGGAGAAGGAGCGCTTAAAACATGCATAAATTCTGTACATACTTCCAAGGCTGGGCTGTTTAAAAAATGCTGTCTGTCTGTCTGTCTGCTTTTTTTCCTCTTTGAACTTGGACATGAATTTTTATATAAAGTACTGCCTGTCAAGGGAAGGGCAGTGAGAAAATATGCAGGGTGTTTACTTAAAAATTACTCTGTGAACCTATCTTGGTATGTTCATTGGTTTTACTGTGGTATACTGTATTATTAGGAAATGAGAGATGTTTCATTGTATTTTAGATGGCTGCTTTTAAAATCTCAACCTTGTGCCCTGGCTAGTGTGGCTTGTCCCATACACCCAGAGGTGGCAGATTTAATTCCTGACCAGGGCATGTACCCAGGTTGTGGGTTCAATCTCTGGTTGGGGTGTGTGCGGGAGATAACCAGTCAATGTTTCTCTTTCACGTCGATGTTTCTCTCTTTCTCTCCCTCCACCTTCTCTTTCCCTTCTCTAAGCTCAATAATAAAAGAAAAATTTTATCCTTGCTGTACAATCCATGTTGTTCTCAGACTATATATTTTTTCCATTTCAAATAATATAAAAACCCCACAAGCTGTTAATGAATTGGTTAATTAATTAAATTTTTTAGATAGGTTCAGGTATACAATTCTGTAATACATCATCTGTATTTACCACCCAAGTCTCCTTCATCATCATTGATCCCCTGTGTATCTTCTCCTATCCTCCTACCCTTTGGAGGATTTTATTGTCTGGATTTATTTTTGCTTAATCCCTTCACCTTTTCACCCAGCTATGTATTAATCTGTTCCTATTTAAAATTTAAACACAAAACCAAGTAAAACGTGCTGAATTTTCTCTTTATAAATACTTGCGGCAGTGACTTTCTCGAGTGTTGAGTTTTTTGTATTGTAAGGCGATCCGTAGAATAACGGAAGTGTGTTGGGTGGCTTTTACTTGTCACTTGGTGAGGCAAAGTTGCGAGGGCTTGACATTCTTCAGCTCTCTTGCTGGTCTCACACATTTCATTGGATTACCACCTTGACTCTTACTTACTATACAGGAGGTTGGATTCTCACTGATCTCAGAATCCACAGGTCGTATTCACCCCATTGGATATTCTGACTAACCCCTCCCTGATGGGAAGTTTTGAATAACAGCCACATGGAGTGAAATAGACCAATTTGACTTCTTCTCCCTTCCCTTGTTCATGCATTCCTTGTGGCGCAGATGGGAAAGAACTAGAATGACCCACAAGCTGAACATTATCTGAGGGTCACAGAAGGGTGGCTGCATTTCTTTGGAAAAGAGAGATCTCTATACTTCACAGCAGGCTCAGCCTTGGTGAGATGGGATCTTGCAGTGGTGTAGGAGCTGGGCAGCCTAGGTTCAAATCCTGGCTCCCCTACTTCGTGGACAAGCCATTGAAACCTAGTTTTGCTTTTGAGGAGAATAACTCATCTGAGCATTCAAATTATTTTGAGAAACACTCTAATGTATACCCAGTGTTGCTTTAGTGAGAAAAGCACTGATTTAGCACATACTGTGTGGCAGACACAGACCTTAACTCAGTTCATCCTCGCTGCAGCTCTGTGAGGAAGGTGCCGTTACTTCTCCATTTGTCCAGGAGAGGCGTAGGCCCTGGGCCACATCAGTGGGCTCAGCTTACTTCGGTTTCTCTTTTCCTTTATCATTGTGATTCTCCACCTGTCAGGTCACTTTCTTGATGATTAATCAAGAAAATATTATTTGAAATAATTAATTTCAAATAATTACTAACGTTATTTTTATTTTTGATTCATTACTTCTTGAAAGTATGGCAAGGATGCATTTTGGTTATGTTTCATATCATTTGGAAGGTAAAAGTCACCACTTGTCATTCCATTTAATTTAGTTTCAGGTTTAAAGAATACCTGATAATTTTCTGCAAAAAGTAGTCTCATTGAGAAATTATATTTATGAGGTGCTTTTTTTGTTCCCTTCCCTTCCCTTCCCTTCCCTTCCCTTCCGTTCCCTGTCAATTCCCTCATCCGCTTCCCGGCCCGTTCCCTTTTTTCCTGACCTTTCCCTTGAACCGTTTTCCTTCCCTTCCCTTCCTATCTTTGTCTCTTCCTTCCACGTGCCCGTTCCCTGTTCCGGTCCCTGGCCCGTATCTATCTGTGTTCTCTTCCCTCCCTTCGTTTGTGCCCTTCCCTCACCCTCCTGTCCTTCCCTTCCGTCCTTCCCTTCCCTTCCTTCCCTTCCCTTTCCCTTCCTTTTCCTTTCCTTCCTTTCCCTTCCCTTTTTCTCCCCTTCCCTTCCCTTTTCCCTTCCCTTTTCCCTTCCCTTTTCCCTTCCCTTCCCTTCCCTTCCCTTCCCTTCCCTTCCCTTTTCCCTTCCCTTTTCCTTTCCCTTTCCTTTCCCCTTCCCTTTTTCCTCCCCTTCCCTTCCCTTTTCCCTTCCCTTTTCCCTTCCCTTTTCCCTTCCCTTCCCTTCCCTTCCCTTCCCTTCCCTTCCCTTCCCTTCCCTTCCCTTCTCTTTTCCCTCCCCTCCCCTCCCCTCCCCTCCCCTCCCCTTCCCTTCCCTTCTTTCCCTTTCCTTTGGAGTTGAGAATTTGGTTCCTTCTCAGGAAGGCAAGAATGATGCAGAGTAATTTGGCACAATAGCGAGTGGTGGGGAGTGGGACAAAGATAGCAGCTATATCCTCATTGATTGCTGCTGTGTATGGCTGGAGTTCAAGGTTCAAGCGGTAGCATGGGCCACACTTACCGGGATGACTTGTTAAACTATGAATTTCTGTGTCCCAACTCTGGAGTTTCATATCAGGAGTTCTAGTGTAGAGCTTGAGAATTTGCATTTCTAATTAGCTCCCAGAAAAGAGGTTCTGATCTGGGGACCACATTTTGAGAGCCACTGCCCTATGGGAAATGAGCATAGACCCAGACTAGGCCTGCCAGGTTTCCATTACTTAAAAGTGATTCTCTCTGTGACTTGAGGATTATCTGCTTTTTTCAAGGTCTTCTCCCAACATTTCACTACTGGAAGTCACTCTGACCATCCGATGATTAATCAAGAAAATATTAGGCAGAAACATTAAGCCAATCTCTTCTGCAATTGAAATCTCCTACTTTTTAAATGTTGGCAGCGTATTTAAATGTTTTTAAGAGACTGTGCCGGCCACCACAGCCTGAGCCAAAATAAACATGTCTTTTTGGCTCCGTCCAGTTTGCAGATTAGCAGTTTGCAGCTTCTGCTGTAGATGCTAAGGAGATATCATGGATGAGCAGAGAGAATGAAGTTTTCTGAATTTCTTCCCTGTGATTAAAAATATTATGAAAAATTTTAGCAGCAGAAGAGAAAGCGCTAGCGCAGAAATCCGTAGCATGCAGTTTCCTTTCAGCCAGAAATGAACATGCACGAACTGTTAAAATGAACAGATAGTTCTCTCTCATAGGCATGTACAGCCTGTGAGCTGTGGTCAGTGAATAAGCCTGTGCTTGGGAAGTGCCCATTGGGCAATGTGTCTTTTCACCTTCACCTTCCTGTACCTGTTACCTCCCAGACTGTTCCCTCTTCTCTCCTCCTACATCCTGGCTTGCTTGCTTTCCTGGCCTTGCCTTCCTTTTTGTTTCATCCTCACTCGCACTTTTTATCACTTCCATTTGCATTGTGCAAGCTGTCTACCTTTCAAGGGAGATCAGCAATAATAATAGCTAATAGTTTTGAGTATTGACATTTGTTAAGGTCTTAATGTGTTAGCTTCTTTAATCTTCAGAGCAACCTCATGAGACAGAAATGATTCTTTCTCCATTTTAAAGACGAAGAAACAAGGCACAGAGAGGGTAAGGGAGATGTCCACTTGTCACACAGTGAATAACGGGCAGCGGTGAGATTTGAACCCAGGCTGTCCAGCAGCAGGAGCCAAGCCCATAACCACCAGACTGCCTCTACAACAAGGTTTTTGAGCCCTGAAAACAGGAGCTGGCTGAGTGAAGAGGCTGAGGACACGGCAGCTCATAGAATCATTTCTCCTTTCCCTTTATCTCCAAGTAAACATCTGGTTCATTGAACCTTTATCGCAATAAAAATACGATTATGCCATGTGCAGGCTGAGACCAGGCTTTCTGCTCTTTGAAATGCCTGGAGGTGCCTGATGGGACTCATGAAGGATTTATTTCATCAACATCTTTACTTGGCTTGTCCTTTTAGAGGCCATTATTTTGATCAATAACAGAACATGTACTCAAAAATTTCGGCCATCATTCCATTTAGGACCTACTAGCCCAGCACTGTCCAGTAAAAATATCATGCTAGCCACAAATGTGACTTAAACATGTAACTTAAAATTATCTAGTAGCCACATTAAAAAAAAACACCTGACATTAATTTCAATAATGTATGTCATCTAACTCAATATCCAAAATGTTATCATCTCAACAATTAGGTGATATCAAACTATTGAGGGATTGACATTATGTTTTCTTACTGGGTCTTCAGAACCTGACGTTACTTTTCCACACACAACACGTCTCAGTTTGGGCCAAAGAGCTGTGGGAATTACAGAGCCAAGGAACCCAGTGAGAAAATGGAAATGTCAAGTGCAAATGGGGGAGAATCCCAGGGCAGAAAAGAATCAACAAAGCATCTGGATGCAATTGTTTTAAAGACGTGGTTTTGGAGGAAGACACTGGGAAACTTTGGGGAAATTTTGCTAATTGGTGCAAAGTCCGGTTGAAAAAAATGTGTGTGCCTGCCTGCGTGTGTGTGTGTGTGTGTGTGTGTGTGTGTGTGTGTGTGTGTGTCTGTCTGTGTGTGTATTCTTTACTGATTTATTGAGTCAAGTTAATTTTTGTTTGGCTCTAGGCAAAGATTGCACAAACCACAGCCAGGATGTCAGACCATAATGAGAGAGGGAGCTTCGGAAGGGATTGTTTGAGCACTAGAGTTCCTCCATTTGAGTGACTTAAGCTTCTTGACCTCTAGACCCTTTCAGTTTTGTAGACCAGAGGAGCCTAATCCATTTTACATCACATTTCTCTCTTCTTCTGCTGGTGAGAGAATGTGTACCCTTAGCTCTTCCAGAGCTCCAGGTTCCGATGGTGTAAATAAAGCAAATGGGCATCCTGGGCCCTGTGGGTTTTTTCGTTTGTTTTGTTTTGTTTATTTTTTCCCCCAGGGGACAGAGGGGGGATGGAAAAAGAAAAAGAAAAAAAAAAAAAAAACAGAGATAAGAGCTAGGGAGACTGGAGAATGGGATTAGGAGTAAAACTTCTCTGGAGGGTGTGTAATGTCAGCAGCACACACTGTTTTCATTCTCTGTGTTAGTTAATGGCTAATGTAGAGATTGTTCTGCCATTTGCTGATAGTGCACAGTTTAAAATATTTTATCATTAATGTGACAGGGAGTCGGATAAAGAAAATGAAGCGTGATTATAAAACGCTAATTATCGTTCTCAAGTGCACATTGGGCACTCGCGAATATTTGCAGCGTAATTTGCTTTATTTATTATTTCGGTTTGGTTATAAATGTTAACTCAATTGCAGATGGTATGTTGGCAATTTACAGAGCTATAAAGTTATTTGGAAATCCTAATATTTTCTACCAAAACGTGCCGCGAGTGATGGATGAGCTACAGTAAAAAGCCCCTGCTCTTTAGAGTTAAGTACATTAATTGGCAAGTAGGCTGCAGGGATTCCCAGGTCAGAGCTGGCTGCCTTCACGCCTTCAAGGAAGAGAGGACACGATCTCTAATGAGAAGGGGAATTTTCTTCATGAGCCAGTGTGGGAGGAAGGAGGTCTCTTTCTCCCACCTCCCTCACTACGCTTCTTCCAGGCTGAGATCGCTTCACGTTCTGGTTCAGAGCACTAAAGAGACACGCTTGAAGCCACATTTTCTCTCTGCTGCAGCAACTGTGTCAGGGACCATGATGTTGGTAACGAAGGTGTATTTGTGTGTAACCATCTGTGTGTGTGTGTGAGAGAAAGAGAAAGAGATGGACAGATATCCTGTTTTCTCAGAACTCACTGATAACTTAAAAACACACACATAATTTAGGCCACAGGTTGCCAAACTACAGCGCTCAGGCTAAAGCAGGCCTGCCACCTGTTTTTATACAGCCGAAAGCTAAGAATATTTTTCACATCTTAAACGCTTGAAAGGAAAACCTTAGGATATGTGTATGCCAGATGGAAATGAGCTAAAGTCACATTCAGTGTTAATGACTAAAGCTTTCAGAACCCGGCAGGTCCATTCCTTAAGAAATTGTCCTGGGCTGTTTTCCCCATGGCAGAGATGATGAGGTCCAGTGCCTCAAAGGTTTATATCTGGCCCTTTATGGGAGGAGCCAGCCACGCCCTGGATTAGATGTCCTAAGGCTGTGGCCAGCAAACTGTGGCTCTCGAGCCACATGTGGCTCTTTGGCCCCTTGAGTGTGGCTATTCCACAAAATACCACAGCCTGGGCGAGTCTATTTTGAAGAAGTGGTGTTAGAAGAAGTTTAAATTTAAAAATCTGGCTCTCCAAAGAAATTTCAATCTTTGTAACTGTTGAAATTTGGCTCTGTTGACTAATGAGTTTGCTGACCACTGCCCTAAAAGGTAGTTTACAAAACGGAAGTCTTAGCCTTTTGATTTATTTTTTAAAATATACTTTTATTGATTTCAGAGAGGAAGGGAAAGAGAGAGAGAAAGATCAATGATGAGAATCATCAGCCTCCTGCATGCCCCCTACTGGAGATTAAGCCTGCAACCCGGGCGTATGTCCTGACCGGGAATCGAACTGATGACCTCTTGGTTCCTGGGTCAATGCTCAACCAGTGAGCCACACGTCAACCTTAAAAACAAAACAAAACAAACACACACACACACACACACGAACACAAACAAAAAAACTTTATTACAAACTGTATAGAATCATAAGAACTTTGGGGGAACAAATAGCTTCAAAACACAACTCTTCATTTTCGCTTCCTCCTTTGTGGCAATGTAGATAATGAAAAGAAGTGATATTACGTGAGTGATGTGAGTAACTTTGTGCCTCTCAGACACACAGTGTACCCAACACATTCTCTTTGCCCCCAACATAAGGATAAAAGTAAAGATTGTTTTCTTTTATTATCAAATTAAAAACATAAACTAGGCCACGTTCCTGGAACGCTCCATTGGTGTTGACAATTAAGAGTTGTCCGCGGAAGCACCGTCCTGTCGGGAAAGCACGGCTGGCTACCTTTCTAGAACTCGCCTGGAAAAAAAAATGTCATTCCTTACTAAGAAATACTGTGCTTAATTAATTCTTGCTCCTGGGAGGTCAACGTGGGGCACTCCTTATGGCCTTAATTGGTGTTATAAATCCTGAGGCCCGGGAGCCGCACACATAGCCTGGTTAGTGGTCTCTGGCCCTTCGGGTGAGCGCACACGAGAGCCCGCCCCCTTGGGGAGAGTGACAGCTTCTGATGTTGATGGCTTCTGGTCTGGCCACAGTGCTATTGGGTTGACAGGCCAGTGGGCAACAAGAAAAGTAATGCCATAACTTGTGCCGGTGTTTTACATTAAGCAGTGTGAGACAACCCCACTACCTCCTGACTTGGAAAAATGCGTTTCTTTGAACTCTGGTTTTTCGTATTAAATTATATTCATTACACAGCCCATCTGGAATCTCCTGCCAGGCCAGAAATCATCTTACAGACATTAGCAAAAGGAAGTTTCAATGTAATTTTTTTTTTAATTGTAGACTTTTCATTTCCATTTTATTTTTTTTTTCCTTTTTTATTGGAGAAACCAGATGGGAAGGAAGGCAGGAGCCTCGCCCTCACCCCGGTCCCCTTCGGGAGCAGAGGCAGAGCATTCCTGGCTGCTCTTCTCTCCCACGCGGGCTGGAGGTGATGATGGGGCTGTCTAGATTCCGGGGATAATTGCTGGGAAGGTCAGGAGTTCACTTTGCAGCTCCCACTGGATTGGGGTGCTGAGGTTTGGAGAGTAAGAACAGCATGGGGACTAACTTTTGGCTCTTACTGAAGTGGGTTGCCACAAATGATATCTGACAGTGTGGAAACGAAACTCACGCATGTCCCATGGGAAGCGGCTGGTTGTTTTTGTGTGTGTCCCAGGAGTGACTTGGTTACTTTGCCGGGAGTAGCCTGTCCGCTGGATTTTGACTTGGTGCGAGAAGGACCCGTATGTGGGCTCCCTTCCTCTCTTTGCATTTACTGAGGCTCATCCTGGGGGCATGCGAATGTATGTTTCCTTGTTGGAGGGATGGAAATCTCAAATGTCAGCCCTAGAAGGTGTGTAGAGATCAATTTAAATGTGTAAAGTGCAGCTAAAACCGGTTTGGCTCAGTGGATAGAGCCTCAGCCTGCCGACTGAAAGGTCCCCGGTTCGATTCTGGTCAAGGGCATGCACCTTGGTTGCGGGCACATTCCCAGTAGGGGGTGTGCAAGAGACAGCTGATTGATGATTCTCTCATCAACGTTTCTAACTCTCTTTCTCTCTGTAAAAAATCAATAAAATATATATTTTTTAAAAATGTGTGAAGTGCAAATTGCAAGAGGAGTCTAACTATTTGCCTGGGGTCCCAAGGCCAGTTTCAGGCAGAGAGTGAAACCATCTCGTGGCCCTTTGGACTTGCACTTGGATGCTTTTTCCTTTGGCCATCCTACCACCCGGCTGAGGAACTCAGGCACACTGAGTCACTCCCCCTGCAGCCCTCCACCCATTCCCATGAGCCAGTGTTTACAGAAAGCCAGGCCAGGCACTGGACTTGGTGCTGAGGTTACAAAAGAGTTATGACACATCTTCAACTTAATAAAAAGCCTACATCAGAAAAAGCTATACAGTCACTGTCTGTATAGACTCTACCACTCATCTGTCAATGAACCGAAGTGAATTCCCAAGTTTCTGGGTTTGGAAGGGATGTTTTCAATTCAGATACTGGTGCCCTGGCTGGTTTGGCTCAGTGGATAGAGCATCAGCCTGAGGACTGAAGGGTCCCATTCAATTCTGGTCAAGGGCACATGCCCAGGTTGCTGGCTTGATCCCCTATAGGGGGAGTGCAAGACGCAGCCAATCCATGATTCTCTCTCATCATTGATGCTTCTCTCTCTCTCTCCCTCCCTCTCTGAAATCAATAAAAATATAATTTTTTTAAAAATTCAGATAATGGTGAGATACTTTCGGCACCATACGGACATATCCCATACCTATGGACATTACTTGAGGATGGTCTTCTGGTCTTCAGAGGTCGAAAGGGAGGGGAGCGATTAGGGCTCATTTTGACCTTGTACCCTATGTGCAATTTTATCACAATCAGAGATTAGTAATTTTCTCTGTTTTCGTTGTTCTGGGTATTTCCTTTCCTTCAGGACAGAGTGTTCAAGCGCACCTGGGGAGGATCCCATCCGTTCTCTACTCTTAGGCTCATCTGAGATTGGAGGGTAGACAAAGGAGGATGACCCTCCTTCTCCCCCACCCAGTGGCCGCCTTTGTGCCTGGAGAGTGACGCAGAGTCTCTGCTGTCACCGGGTCCCTCCGCTAAGAGCTTCTCTAAGGAACCGGCTCTGCGTGACCCTCCTTCATGTTAGACACGGTAATAGACACATTATCAGTATAAATAGCATCCGCAGGTTCCCCCTGTCTTTCGGAGTGTGTTAAAGGGATGTCCACTAAATGGGTTCCTTCGGCTTTAAATAATAGACCCCATCACTTCTCAGCTCCCCAGCGCAAGAGGTGGTTTCACATACCACTCTCCACTTTCAACAAAGCAGATAAGGTATCAACACAATTAAAAGTGAAAAATAATCTGTCTGCGTTGCCGGTAGTGAATGCTTACAGAACACACACTGATACAATAGATTTTAAATAATTTATGGCCGGCACTTTTTTTTTTTTTTTTTTCCAATCTGTAAATGAGGACACCTAATGCGGAGTGGCGGGCGGGATACTCTATCCCTCCCCCATTAAGATAAGATGAGGGGCCAGGATTCAGATCAGTGTATTTTGGGAGCACAGCGCGTGGGTAAAAATTAAAAATTAAAGGAGATGATACTCTGAAAGTCTCTGGATCAGCAAAGCCCCTAAAAGCCATGTGGGAACTTGAAATTACAAATTAATTCCGAGCCTCCTTCTGAGGGGCTCCTAAAAGCCCTTTCCGTTTTCTTGGCAGGAAGAGAGCATCACTTTGGTGTCAGGGCCCGGGGTTTTCACGGGCTGCCCTAATGCTCGCTAGGTGTGGCGCTCTGTCCTGATGTGTCTCTTGCAGCCGCCTTTGGTCTGAAGCAAGTCAACCTCAGGGGGTGTTAAAAGCAAACAGGAATGACTGTGGGATGCATTATATAATACCTCTCCCCTACAGATGCATTAAACCTCAGGATACCCCAGCGATGTGATTCACAACTTAGTTTCTAGTCCTAGGGAGGGGGAGAGGAGGAGGAGGCTGATCCAGTCCTGAAGGATTTACCCAGCTCCTGTGAGCAGTAAAGGAAATTGCTCCCCACAAACCCCCAAAGTCTAGGCCCATGGTCAGCAAACTTCGGCTCACGAGCCACATGCGGCTCTTTGGCCCCTGGAGTGTGGCTCTTCCACAAAATACCATGGCGTGGGCGAGTCTATATTGAAGAAGTGGTGTTAGAAGAAGTTTAAGTTTAAAAAATATGGCTCTCCAAAGAAATTTCAGTCTTTGTCCTGTTGGTATTTGGCTCTGTTGACTAATGAGTTTGCTGATCACTAGTCTAGGCACAGGGCTGCCCCACAGAAACAAAACTGCTACGCTGTTGATGCCACGCCAGTCAGTCCTTTGATGGTGAAATGGAGCTCCATGAGGACTTGTGGGGCCCCAGTTCTCATCCCTACACCTGCCTGCGAACATCTTTTAATTATTCATCGGAGAAAACTCCTGGTAAGAATAGCAATCCTGAAAACGTGTGTGTTCCGAGGAAGAAGGCCAGCCACATCCAAGGAAATTTCCAGTGCTGTTTGATCTCAGGAAGATAATTCCCCAGGTCCAGGCACCAGGCAGATGCTGGAGAGAGACCGGAGTGCTTTTCGATGAGTTCAAAATACACACGCCCACCTAAGTCATCCTCTTGGCCCTTCTGGAGCAAATTAAAAGGGCAAATGAAGTTTCGTGGAATGACTATTTGAAAAGAGAAAAAGAATAGAATAAAGCATCCTCAGAGCGCCCAGATGAGGCTTCCTGGCCTAGAGAGGGGGACCGGATCAGATACCCCATCTTCTGCCGCCAAGTGTAACACCAGGGCACCCCCATCCATTAACAAGCCCCGCCTGGGCAGCAGGAAGCTTCGGGAAGTAGCCACCAAGGAGAAAAATGTCATTTTGATACAGGAAATACAAGAAGAGCGTACAGCTTTTCACTCAAGATAGATGTTTCTTCTGTCGAAACCCCACAATTTTGGGAAATGAAGCTGAGTTTAAAAATAAAGGCTCTGTCAGGGAAAATAAAATAGGTCCCCGTCCATCCATTAGGCCGCCTTTCATTGAAAACTGAAGTACAGTCTGACTAATTGGCAGGTGCCTCTTATTGCTGGGACCATTTCCCCCACCTTCTCTCCGGTGGGATCAAAAGGCTGCCATCCTGAAAGTCAGGTATGAAATGAAAAAGCAGAGAAGGAACACTTGAGAAATGGATGGTGTGTATCCTGCCAGCTTTTCTCTTGTAAAATAGGTACAGACCGAAACCGGTTTGGCTCAATGGATAGAGCGTCGGCCTGCGGACTGAAAGGTCCCAGGTTCGATTCCAGTCAAGGGCATGTACCTTGGTTTGCAGGCACATCCCCGGTAGGGGGTGTGCAAGAGGCAGCTGGTCGATGAATCTCTCTCATCGATGTTTCTAACTCTCTATCCCTCTCTCTTCATCTCTGTAAAAAAAATCAATAAAATATATTTTAAAAATAAAAAAATAAAATAAAATAGGCACAGAAAGTAGAAAAGTTTAGTTGCTCAGAGCAGCAGTAGCTGCTGGAAGTGTATTTGTATACACGTGGCACCTAGTTGGAAGCTATAATGTGCTAATTGCAAACAAGTTCATGTTGTTTAAGAGAGCTTTACCTTTGCTTCGAGGACCTATTTAACTTCCAGTTTTGGCACTGAGCTGACATAATATGGCAACTTGAATTTTGAAGATCAAGAAAGAGGAGCTGTGGGTGAAATTTGAGCCTATGTCTCATTAATTTGGAATCGGAAAGGAGGGAGGCTGGGATAAATCATGAAGTTAGTGTTTCTGTCTGAAATTATGATACTGGAATTTTACTTTTGAAAATATAACTTCCTTTTTCCTTTTCCTTAAAGTCAAGGAATTTTGCTGGTGGCAATATTTACTGAATTTGGGTTTCTATGATGACCTCCCTTGGCTTCTACCCAGAATCTCCATGTGATATTTTAAAAGAAAACAAAAAAACTTGTGATGTGTTCTTTTTTAATTTTAAAGATTGCTCATGTTCCATCACAAAGATGAGTAAGCTACACCCCTGCCTGCAAAGGACTCCTCATGTTCTGAGGAAAAATGAGACACAAAAATCCATCATTGCAGTGTTGTAGAATGAGTGTTCCAAGGAATACAAGGATGGCAGGGCAGAATTCACAGGTGCCTGTCTACTCTTGGGGCCTGTATCTTGGAGCATGAGTTGGTGTGAACCAAAGGATGAGGCAGGAGAAGGATTTCTGAGTTATGGGGAACAGTGTGTGTAAAGGCACAGAGGAGCGGGAGAACACTCTAGGTGAGAAGCCCTGGCTGGTTTGGATCAGTGGATAGAGCATCGGCTTGTGGACTCAAGGGTCCCAGATTCGATTCTGGTCAGGGGCATGTACCTTGGTTGCAGGCAAAACCCCAGTAAGGAGTGTGTAAGAGACAGCCAAATCAATGTTTCTCTCTCATCGATGTTTCTAACTCTTCGATCCCTCTACTTTCCTCTCTGTAAAAGGTAAAAAAAAATAAATAAATAAATAAATATATATATATATATATATATATATATATATATATATAATTATTATTATTATTATTTTTAAAATGAGAAAAACTCCAGTGAGAAGATCCCAAAATGGCACTGATCATTACATTAACTTGGAAAAAGTACAACAAATTGTGGATAAGCTTATCTTTCTTTTCAAATGTAGGTCCGTTTTGCCATCATAAAACAAATGCAAACGCATCATAATCATTAGTGTTCTTTGAGTGATGTGATATGAGGTTGCCATGGTGATGCACATTGTCATCCACCCGCAGTTATGACAGAGCTAAGTCCTGGCTTTGTTGATGGCACAATGTTGCATACCAAACTTCTAAAAGAGATTTTCAAAGTCATGCTCTTCTGCAGAGTTGAAATATATTTGAGCACGTTTTGGCTCCGTTTCCTTCTGCTTACCTTTTATTTCCCCTCTTCAGTACAGATGGGGATCTTTCATTTGGGTCCAGATGAGATTTAGTAAATTAATGTGCAAAGCAGCTGGGGTCTGGTAACTTCTGGGCTGTAGCTTAGGAGCTATTTTGGTGCATTTTCTCAGTAAAATAATTGAGAATTAAAAAACTTAAAATGCATTGGCTTCTTGCCCTGTTATATTTAGAGTAATCCTGATAATAAATCGGTAACTATGGGTTTCACCGTGGAAGGGCACAAAATAACTGGCCCAAGTAATCTAGAAAACAGATGTCTTCAGTTGGTTTAGAGTAGATTCTCAAGGCCAGAATTAAAGAAAGCTAGGTTGCAGCCCAGTGAAATCATCCATGTTCGTTTTTTCTTGTCTTAAGTTTTTCTTTTCTGCCACATCACAACTCTTAATTCTTGAGAACAAGGGACATGGTCCCCAAGAAATTGTATTTATAACATTTAACCTGCTGTACAGAAATTCTTTGGATAGCAGGTTAACTTCTCAATCTCCTATTCTTCACCTTATTTGTAATTCACTCTTTATTTAGATGGCTCCCAAGTGGGTGTCAGGGGCAGCTACAAGGTCTATGAATGAGTGTCTGGGCCTCTTATAGAAATTGCACCTAAATATACATAGGCTATGAGGGAGGGGATGTTGTCCAATTCTGAACAAGTTCTTTGTATTCTCCCTGTTCCTTCCAGTCCCCTCCGAAGTCCCTTATGCATGTGGGAAATAAAGTCCAGTAGAAGACCTTAAAAAAATATTCAGAGTGTTGTTGTTTTTTAATTTCTGGCTCTTGTTGGGATCATGGAATTGCTCAGAAGCTTCCAGGGGACAGTGTGATTATTATAGGCTTGCTTGATTCTTTCTGATCTACAGTCTTAACACTAGCGTGAAGGTCAACCCGAGACTATCCAAGACTTCACATTCTCACAAAGGATCAAAGGATGGAAACCTTTGCTACAGATGGTATTCTAAAGCCAGGAGTGGCTTCTTCATTTGCAAGAATCAATGCAAAATGAAAATGCTTGTCTCTTATTCTAAAGTTTTGAAATTTCAAGACAGCCATAGCAGAGCAATAAATCATGCATGAGGTCCTCCTTAGTAATCTGTTTACTGACAGTGTTTTCTTGCCTCAGGAAACTCTCTATCCCAAAATTGTGTTTTGCGATTACTGGCCATAAATAACCTGATGAATTTAGCTGCCTCCCAATTAGGGGTTATAATAATCAGAACTATATGATAACCGGTCACTGTAATACATTATTATTGTAAACTATGTCATGTTTTGGAAACATTAAAGACATTTTTAACCTAAATTAAAAGATATTTTATCGAGTTGATGAATTGGTTTTACTGTTGGTTTTCAGTTTATATTCCCTCATTTCATTTCTTCCCTGGATCGTGTTCCTCTAAAGAGCATTATTACCACAAAGCATTGGCTCACTGCCCTTCCTGGGACAACTAACCTCTGGCAGTTTAGACCTTGATCTCTCCTGTTGCGAGTTCAGGTTCTCAGTTAAGCCCACAGGCTGCCTCTTCATTGCTATTCCCAGGGAGTTTTAATTAATTGGGGATTAAGAGGACTGAGAGCACTAGCCTCTGGGTCTCGCAGGGGTTGAGCTCTCAGGGGTTCACCTGCCAAAGTCCAGGAAAATGCCGTGATCCCACTCTTCCGGAGAGCTCAGTTCCCACGGAGAGATGTTTTTGCTAAACCCGTAGCCATGGCCTTTTTTAGAGTCATCTGTCTAGGCATCTCCCAAAACAAAGGCTTGCTTTTCTAACTTAGGCAAGAGGGAGCGTGCCGAGGAAACTTCAGGTCCCGGGAAAAGGAAAGGACATCGTTGGGCATAAACCACAGGGTCAGGTTCAGAGTGAAAGGACGGAAGAGACATTTTCCAGGTTAGCAGGCAACAGGCGCTGTAGAATGAAGGGCCTTATAGAAGCCACGGCTGTTACACAACAGAGCCCTCAATCTTTACTATTGCCACTCATTCATCTTTATTAAATTCTTAACAGTGGGACCTTGTCCGGGTGGGGGTTTTGATGTTTTGTTTTGTTTTGTTTTTGTTTAAAAAAAAAAAAAAAAAAAAAAAGGAAGAACAACCCTAAGCCTCTATCCCATGGGAGAACTCAACTTTCTTGTTTGGGGTCTGAATCTTACCTCGTTTTCCTTTTGGTCGCTCGGACTGTGGCCCCCTCCCTCACTGGACCGCTCAGCATCCCTCGTGGCACATTCATGCCAACCTTCCCGGTTCAGGAGGAAGCTCTAGGTTTGTCATCAGAATAGTAAGCTGTTTTTCTACTTTCTCCCTCCCTCTCACCCATTGTCTTTCGATGGGGTGAAAAGGTCTTTACTTTTTCTCTTTCTCCCTCCCAAATCTTGCTATTAATAACTTTGCAGACATTGTCACGCATAGACTTCCACTCACTCCGGAGGGTGTTTTTTGTTTGTTTAAGGCAACGTGTTTCCTGGTCTGAAAACCGTGCTTCCCAAAGTGGCCGTGATGGGATAATTCCATACTCACCTCCCTCTGGCAGCATCTTCGCTTCTGGCTGGAAATGGGGATCGCACGCAGCTCGGTGCAGGCCTGGGGTCGCACCTCACTGCGCTCCAGCCCCGTGGCCACCTGGTTACTTTTTTATTAAGACAGGATTGACATCTTTTTCTTTTAATGACCAAGACGAAACAACGATTTCCCTACTTTCTTTCTCCTCTTTCGCTCTGGAAGAAGAAATTACCCTTTTGAACTTTGCATGGAATAGGAATTAACTCTGCAAAAGCCAAAGGCAAACAGATGTGCTTCCCACACTATTTTTTTTTGTGTGTGTGAATTTATCCTGATCCATTGCTTTCTTATGACTAATATAGTGCCAAGTTGCCTTTTTTTTTTTTTTAAGAAAAAATAAAATAGTTTTTATTTATTCAGTTGATCGTGACTCATCCTGCACATGTAAAACCTGATATCAATGGTCCTGACACTAAAGGCAACTTTCCATTCAAAACACCACAGCGGGAATTCTCACAAGCAATGTGATCATTCAGCATGAGTCAGCAGATTGCGATGTCACGTCAGAGATGAAGGATTCTTGGGCTGCGTTTATGGCCAGAGCTGAGGGCAGGCTCAGGGTTTCAGGTGTTTGTACTGATACCCAGAGCTCGCTATCTACTTTCTTATGTGTAAAATAATAGCATGATGAAATCGGGGATTCACGACCTGGCGGAATACAATTCCTATCCTAGCTTTCTCCTGCATGGAATTGTAAATGCTTCTCCAGTAAATGTCTTGTGTGGTCTTCATGATCTTACCCAGTCCAAAGATCAATCCAGTCTTCTAGCTGTGTCTTAGACTCTGTGCCTGCCTTTCTCCCCCGCCCCCCTCTCCCTCCCTCCCTTCATCCCAGCTCTCTGCCTCTCTATCTCTCCATCCCCATCATTCGCATCTCTGCCAACCTGGACCACTGGCCCTTCTTTCCTGTGCTTTCCAGTTTTAAGTGGAATGGATTCATGGCTTTAAATCACATGGAATTACATAGTGAAACACTTGTTCATTTTCTCTGAATTCTTCCAAGAGGAAGTGTCGGGTCAGTGCCGATCTGTCTCTAACAACTTGCCCCGCTCCCTTTTCAGCAAGGAGTGAGGCAGATCCAGTGTCCACTGAGAGTGAAATAACATCTGATTATTGTTTGGCTTGACTTCCTTTTTATTTATGAGTGTCTTCTAATAGTGACAGTTGGGCACTGGTTTTCTAATTAAACTAGAGTTTTAAAATTTCTATTTTAAATAATGTTAAATATATAGACAACCTAAAAATATATCAAATTAAACTTAGATGGCAGGGGGCTATACCCCCACCCCCACCGCCATGCACATGCATATGTGTACACACATGTGTGCAAACACACGTACACAGTAGGTCTTCAAAGCAGAGGTCTGAGAAAAACCCAGTTTTGTGTAACAGTTCATAGTGTCTGTGAGGGAGAAGGAGAATTCATATACCGGAAACCACTTTTTGGCCTCAGAGGGCATTTCTGTTTACCCGAAGCGTGCATAAAAATACCTCACAGCATACAGTTTCATCAGCAAGCATCCTAACGTGGTGGAAATGATTTACTGAAACTTAGGCCTTCTCCTGAAATCCAGCCAGAAATCTGATTTGGAAAACTAAGAAGTCCTATTTAGTTTCTGCCATCATTGTTACTGGGCCACACTGACTGAATAATTAGTGACATATAAAGTTCCTTAATCCTGTCTTCGTCTGTCATCCTTTCATCTGAGCTTCATGGGGTTGTCTCTCTCTCCTCCATGATCACTCCCTAAGCATGTGCTGAACTGAACATTTAGCTTTTTTGTGTGTGTTTTTAAAAATATATTTTTATTGATTTCATAGAGGAAGGGAAAGGCAGAGAGAGAGAGAGAAACATCAATGAAGAGAGAGAATTATGATCTGCTACCTCTTACATGCCCCACACTGGGGATCAAGCCCACAACTCGGGCATGTGTCTTGACCAGAAATTGAACCCAGGACCTCCTGGTTCATAGGTCAATGCTCAACCACTGAGCCATACCAGCTGAGCAGAACATTCAGTTTTTAGTAAGTGGAGTTTAGCTTTGTCCATAGCTCACTTGCTTCACAGATATGGAAAAGACTGGGTCTTCTCTTGTGTCAGTGGGTTTGGGCAGGAGGACAGTGAAATTTTTGTAAAGTGAGTGTGTGCATTTGGCAGCCAAAAGTGTCCTGTGGATATTTTTTGCAGGAAAAGGTATGTTTGGAGATGACCGCTCTGCACAGATTCTGTGAGGGTTTCAAAGTCTTTGCAACCTGTTATTTTAGATCCTCAGCATATTTGTAGCTCCAGGGGCATAAAAATAACCTGTGTTTTCTTGGGAAATGTATGTGTCTTGGATGTGACAGGAGCAGCAACTTTAAATAAGATTTCCAGCCGTTTACAGTTGAAGCTTGCCAGTAAAAGCATGTTTATTTAGACATTAAAATCCTAGGGTGCCCGTGTAAATATCCTAAACAATGTGTTACATGCGCGTTCTTCACTAATGTGGTTTAGCTTTGAACGTTTTTAGTTCTGGCTCCTGGAGTGTTAATGTACTTCAGGGAAAGTTGAACTCAGATGGCGGGACTTATTTGCTGTTCATCACGTTTCGATGGTGTGTTTCTTACCTTCAAGACAATTGTTTCTGATGTAGGTAAAAGTCACATCACAATTGAAAGAGTGAAACTCCCGGTTTTTAATGCTCATGGCGACACAGAGGGTTTTGTTGGGCAATAGAGGAGAGAGAGGGCAGACGGTCTACCCTTCACTCCCTGCTCATTCATCTATGTGTTTAATAAGCATCACTAGATTACCCGTTGTCTGCAAAGCTGTGTGAGAGAAACGGGAGGACACAGAAGGCCAGGCCTCAGGGTTCATGGAGCCAACAGCCTGCTTTATTCTATCAGTGTTTCATAAAAGTAGGATAAACCGCTTTTGTTGTCAAAATATAATTTTCCAAGAGTTAAAAAATGGTAATTAATCCAAATATTCAGTAAGCACACATTGAAGACTTATTTAACTCGTTAATGAGAGAACCAGTAAATGTGGTGGCTCTGACATTGGGTTTCTTGAGAGTGGACTTCTCTGAAATCATTGGCCGATGAGGGAACCACTTATGAAGTTAGCCTATTTGGAGAGAATCCAACTCTACATTATGTTTTCCAAATGAATCAGCTTGGTATTAACTTCCCTTAGCAAGATAATAACAATCAGCTCTAGTTTTGATTAAAAAGGGCTCTCTGGTTTGCAGAGAGAGAGAGAGAGAGAGAGAGAGAGAGAGAGAGAGGGAGAGAGAGAGAGAACTGATTATTAATATTTCACAAGGACTTTAAGGCTTAACTGAGTTAATGTTTCTGCTGCCATCACTTCATTACTCAGAATGAGCCATCAATGCATCGATAAGGTTGGCTTTGATTTCTCGCAAAGCTCCGTGGTTTGATTTGGTTTTCTCTCGCTTGCTTGCTTGCAGGGGTTTTTCCGCAGAAGTATTCAGAAGAACATGATTTACACTTGTCACCGAGATAAGAACTGTGTTATTAATAAAGTCACCAGGAATCGATGCCAGTACTGTCGACTCCAGAAGTGCTTTGAAGTGGGAATGTCCAAAGAATGTAAGTGGAGTCTCAAAAATTTTTTCCCTCTTTGCCTTATCTATAAATATAAATTGCCCCACTTCCAAAATCCAGTTGTGGGGGGATGTCAGCATGTGGAATTCAGATGTGACACTAATGATGTATTGCCAAGGGCAGGTGTAAACAGAGATGGCATGAAAATAGAATAACTGTGGGGATTTTTTCAGATAAAACTCGAGCGGCAGTTGGTAAAAAGATAGGAGGTGGGTGTCGTGGATGGCAGATTTGTAGTCCAGAGCAGTTACTCATATGCATTTCAGAGCCACTAGTATCTTGGACATACCACATAACCACTCAGAGACTCCATTGTCCCATCTGGACAATGGAATACAGTTTGGCTTGTATTGGTGAGAATGAAGGGAGACAAGAGACATGAGTATTGACAGCAGTGATCATTTGCCCTAATTTTTTTAGAGGGAAGAAAGCATAAAACTTTTGATGTGGAAGAAAGGGAGACATTTGGCACGTTGGCATTTTTCCAAACTTGATTTAGGAAAAATCTGATTTTTTTTCCTCCCAGACACCCTCTCTTCCAAACAATTATATACTTTATAAATGCAAAAAAGAACATTTTAGTAGATTAAAAATTAGTGGTCCGTAAACATCAGATAATAGGGGTTTGTAATAGATGTGCTTTGATATAGCCAGAGTACAAAATATCTTCACTCTCTCTTTGGTGCTTTCAAAATGTAGGGAATAAGAAATTGACAGCAAAGGGCGTGGTTTAGGCAGGCCTAAGGAAGATGTTGGGAAGTGTGCCGGTGAGGCACTAAATGCGATTGCTGTTGTTTTATTCATCCCATCACTTGGGGATTTGGCGAAGGCAGAACTGAATGAGTTTGGGCTAGGTGCTGTGAGGGGACTCTGGAGATGCCTGAGACATGGTCACTGCCCCCTAAGAGTGTGGGACAAAATGCCAGGCATCTTCACCACAGTCCCACAGTGGTGTTTGAAGACTTAACGTTGCAGGTTCTTGGGTTTTGGAACATGGCAATGCAGCCATGGAGGAGGAGGCTGGCTGGAGAGGGAAAGTCCCAGGCAGCATGGCTCTGACAGGCTCTTGGGGATGTTTCTTGGTACCCTGCCCAGCATCCTAACTATACCTAGGGTTTATTGAATTCACTTTCCTACATCTTACATTTCTACACTTCAGGGAAAACTTCAAGGCTGGGACTATCTTGGTTGACTCAAGCCTATTTATACTTTCTGTGTCCCAGCCAGTCGCTGGTTCATGGTGTGAACATGTGACCTCGTCCCATCCAATGAGAATGAATTTGAGATTCATGCTCATGATCCATGCAAGAAATAAATGATGAATTAGATTCCATCGAAATTAAAAATGTCCACTCTCAGAGGACAGTGTGAAATTCATGAAAAGATAAGCCCAACAAAGTAGGAGAAAATCTTTATAAATATCTGATAAAGGACTTGAAAGTAGAGCTTATAAAATCTCAATAATAAGACAGCAAATAGGCTCAATTACAAAAAATAGCCAGACCCCTTTAAAAAATGCCAGGATTATGCAAGTCTGAAGAACTGTCCCAAACCAATAGAGACGTGACAACTAAATGCAATGCACAATCCAGATTGAATCAGGGATCAGAAGTGAAATAGCTCTAGAGGACATTTTTATGCCAATTAGTGAAATTTGAATGTGGACTATAAATTAGAATATAGCATTGTATCAATTTTAAGTTTCATGACTTTGATCATTGGACTGTGGTTATATAAGAGAATGCTCTATATATATACATACATATATATACATATATATATACATATATATATATATTATTGATTTTTTACAGAGAGGAAGGGAGAGAAAGAGAGCTAGAAACATCGATGAGAGAGAAACATCGACCAGCTGCCTCTTGCACACCCCCTACCGGGGATGTGCCCGCAACCAATGTACATGCCATTTACCGGAATCGAACCTGGGACCTTTCAGTCCACAGACCAACGCTCTACCACTGAGCCAAACTGGCTTTGGCAAGAGAATGCTCTTGTTCTCAGTGTCTGTAACTAACTGTCCATGGTTCAAGGAGTGTGTGTGTGTGTGTGTGTGTGTGTGTGTGTGTGTGTGTGTGTGTTTAGCAAGAAAAAAAGAGAGAAAGAAAATGTGATGAAATATTGAGAACTGTAAATCTGGAAGAAGGATATACAGGAATTCTTTGTACTTTCCTTGCAACTTTTCGGCAAATTTGAAATTTTATCAAAATTACAAAAACAAAGACTCATGCTTAGACTATTGGGGCAGAACAAGGGCCATCTCTTCCGATGCACATGAATAAGGAAACAAGGAGCCACAGGGAGCTGTCCTCCACCCCCTGGGGAAGGCCACTCTAGGACAAAGCAGGCACTGTGGGTGGAAGAGTAGAAAGATAGACAGAAGTCACGCCCTGAATGGCATCACTGAATTGCTGAACTCACCAACCCTGAAAACCTCTGCCTCCAGATTATTTTGTCCTAATTGCCAAGAAGTAGCCATTAAGGCAATTGAGGTAGGAGACTTGTTTATACGTAGGGTCCTGATGAACAAGAATGGGTCATCAGACAGGAGAGCTTCCTGTATGTATCATCCGGTTTGGGAGAGTCTTTTTCCTCTGGACAGCTCTGTCTCTTGATGACGGGTTAGTTGACCACATTCAGCCAGGTCCTTTTGCTCCCTCCAAACTTTAGAGCTTATTGAATTACTTAACATCGGTGAATGTGAAGATAGGAAGCTAATATTCACTTAGCTCGGATCCCATATCCTATCATTGAAGAGAGAGTATGCTATTATCTGAAATAGCCAGATTATTTATAGGTGCGAGTGGGGCTCACAGGATGATCACCTAATGCTCCATTTTTGGGTCTGACATTCTGTAGACACGGATGTTGCATTGTCGGTCTGTGGGAGAATTTCAGGGCAGGCTGGAATTATAAATGAGTAAGCCAGATGTGGAGTCAAGGAAAATCAGCACTTTTGCATTTATTTTGTGTGGGCCGGAGACCCATTTCCTGCTTACATTACTTAAAACCCATATCCTGCAGCTCTGTAAAAGCTGGCAACTTGGTTAGCAATTAAAAAATAAATAATGTTTACACCCACAGGAAAACTCTAGTTTCAACCCTCAAGGAGTGTATAACCTTAATTAGATTTAAAAATGTAGAAATGGGAAGAAAATGGGGTCATCATGTCCAAGTACACAAACATAAATATATTTTCTGTAGAAAGAAATGGAAGGGAAAGAAATAAACCCTTGGAATATAGGTACGGAGGTGCTAATAGAATGTTGTTGTTTTTTTAGTTGAAACTGAAGGAAGCAGGACAATATGAGAATGGGTAACCATTTATACCACAATATACGTAACTGAAAGAAACCCAGGAATAATAGAGACTCTGGGGTATGTTAGAACTGAAAAGGGATCTCAGAGATTGATTTTCACTCACCTCTCTCATTTGACATACAAGTACACTAGGACCCAGAAAGATGACACGGCAATCCCCACCTGGCTAAGGACAGACCAAGATTGCCATTCATGCCCGCCAACTCTCCTCGCCAAGCTTTCTTTGCAATACCAAGATTAGCAAGATTTGCATTCAATTCTAGCCATAGGCCAGGCCACTTTGTTCTTATGTGTCAGAACTCTTTGGATGCAAGTAATGGAATACCCAGCTCAAACTGGCATAAGCTAAAAAAATAAAAATAAAAATCCACACATGTAGCTCTAACCTGTTTGGCTCAGTGGATAGAGCCATGGGGCCTGTGGACTCAAGGGTCCCAGGTTTGATTCTGGTCAAGGGCATGTACCTTGGTTGCAGGTACATCCCTAGGAGTGTGCAGGAGGCAGTTGATCAGTGTTTCTCTCTTATTGATGCTTCTAACTCTCTATCTCTCTCCCTTCCTCTCTGTAAAAAAATCAATAAAAAAAATATATATTTTTTATATCCACACATGTAACTGAACAGTCCAGAGTAACACAGCTGGATCCAAGGGCTCTTGTTCTTTTCATGCATGGTTCCTCTTCATCTGTCACAGCTGGATTTTGCTATGTTGGTTTCATTTCTGGGGAGATTTTCCCCAGGGCCAATAAAGATAGGAGCTACCAACAGCTCCAGGCCTGTAATCTATCCAACAACTAGAGAGAGACTCCACCTATGCCCAGGGACCAATTGCGATTGGCCTAACTTAGGTCATGTGCCCCTCCAGGAGCACATTGCTTGGGGAGAAGGGCAGACTACTGTGATAGATTAGGCCTGGATCATGTGCCAGTCCCTGGGAGACAGGATTGAGTTTGACCTCACCCAAACCACATAGGCCAGGAGTGAGGGAGGAAGTGTTCCTGGATGGGAAGTCAGAGAGCCAGGAGGCAAACCAGGATGATCACACTGTGTTGTTCCCAGTATATCCTTATTCTTTACTAGAGGCCTGATGCATGAAAATTCATGTAAGAATGGGCCTTCCTTTCCCTGTCTTCTGGCACCACCTTTGTTCCAGCCCAGAGCCACCTTTCTATCTTCCCATGCTGCCCTGAGGCCTGGAACAGCTGGGGCAATGAGGAATGCCGGCGTCATCACCACAGTGATGATTCAAGCTTCCTGCTTCCAGCCACTTGGTGCCTGAATATGCAAATTAACCCACCAGCTTTGATGTGTCAATTTGCATACTCCTGATTGGCTGGTGGGTGTTGCAGAGGTATGATTAATTTGCATCTTTCTCTTTTATTGGTGTAGACACTGGAGGCAGTGGGAGAGAAAAAGGGAAGGGAAGGAAGGAAGGGGGGCCAAAAGAAAGAAACCTAAGAATCATATTATAGTAATCGCTAACATAAGGTCTTTCCTACATGCCAGGCACTGGCTTAACCTCTTTAAATACTTTATCCCATTTGATCTTCACCACAACCCATGAGATAGGTTAGCTAAAATCCTTCTCTTCCTTCCTCCTCTTTTCTCCTCAGATGAGGAGGCTGAGGCACAGAAAGGTTAATTAATTTACTCCAGGTAACACAGTAAGGGGATTTGGACCTAGGTAGTAATATACACCGCATGCTATAAAAATTCGCTTTTAAAATTCTGAGTTGTCTTTGCAATGCTACTTTATTCAAGGGGATAATAGGACAGTAATCGCACTCCTTGCTCTGTCTTAGAGATATTTCCCCTGGAGAATTATGTGTAAATCCAACTTTTATAGATCAAGCTTGGTTTTAAATGTATAGGGGGGATTTATTAGTAAAAGTATGGCCCATCAGAATAGCATGAATATTTTTTAATTCTTCTGTGAGTGCTGGTTTGTATACCTTATATTTTCCAACGGGTTTGTAAAGGCTAGGGAAGCCTTTTTCCAGAGGAACAGCTATTTGTCAGAGCATGGAACTTGAAAGCGGTAACAGCAAGTGAAGAAAAAAAAATCGATTTTCAGCAGCATTCTAAAAGTGGTACCAAAATTTATGAAGAACTTGGGAAGGAGGCAAAGGAAGCAGAATGACTCAACGGTGAGTGATGAGCTTCTGCTGGCGGGGTGGGAGGCTTAGACCGATGTCAGCACAGGCGAGTCTGAGGCTCAGCCCTGAAATAAAGACGAGAAATAAAAAAGAAACAATAGATGAATGACAGAATTTGAGATTGTGAACGAGGTGTCTGGACAAGCTTATGATGCAGATATACTGCTCATTGCCCTTGATGGGGGAAAGGGGGAAGGTTTAGGACACACACTTAGGGGCTGTAGGAGTGTCCTAAGTCCGGAAGAGGCACTTGAGTCAGTTACAGAAATGCCTTTAAGCCAGGGATCAGCAAGTGTGGTTTTTTGTTTGTTTTTTTTTAAAAGGGCATCATAGCTGAAACAGGTTTGGCTCAGTGGATAGAGCGTCAGCCTGCAGACTGAAAGGTCCCAGGTTCGATTCTGGTCAAGGGCATGTACTTTGGCTGCGAGCACATCCCCAGTGCAAGAGGCAGCTGATCAATGATTCTCTCTCATTGATGTTTCTAACTCTCTATCCCTCTCTCTTCCTCTCTGTAAAAAATCAATAAAATATATTTTAAAAAATAAAATAAAATGAAATAAAATAAAAAGAGCCTCATAGGAAATATGTTTGGCTTTGTGGGCCCTATGATCTCTCTCAACCACTCAACGCTGATGTAGCACAAAAGCAGACACAGGAAATATATAACAAAGTGGTGTGGTTGTATTCTAATAAAACTTTATTTATAAAAGCAGGTGAAGGCCTGGTTTTAGCCCGAAGGCTATCGTTTGCCTACTTTTGCACTTAATGGCCAGGGATGCCACTTATGGCTGCTCTGTGACCTCATCTCCAGCTCCCACTCCCATCCTCTCATCTCCTACCAATAGACACCCCAGTTCCAAGCACCCCCCCCCAACCTCCCAGGACCATGCTGACTCACAGGCCTCATGCCTTTACTGTGGCTCCCCTACTCCCGCCCCAGGTGGTTTGGGTGAGGTCAAGCTCAATGCTGTCTTGCAGGCAGTGACACGTGATCCAGGCCCATGTTTTTGCTGAGGCTATTCCCTGGCATTGGGCCTCCTCCTCCTCCTCCTCCTTCAGCTCACCCCAGGAGCCTGCTGAAATGTCACTTCCTCTTTGAAGCCTCCATTGGACCCACACTCTAGGCAGGGTTATGCATTCTTCCCCATGTCCCTGGAGTGCAGTGAACACACCTCCATGAGCTGCAAACTTGATCACAATGTGATTCTTCACACCCCGGGGAGGCTCCCTGGCTTGATGATAAGCCCCTAAAAGGCAAGCCCCAAGTCTTCCTCATGCTGTCGTCCCAGTGAGCGCCATGCTTTGCTCAGGGATGTGAGATGGGTCAGGTGGTTAACTGCGGCCGTTTGAAAAGACATCCAAATCCAGCATCTCCCTGGCTTTACTTTCTGAAAAGCTGTCACAGACACAGAACAAGTCTGGGTGTGCGTCTGTTCAGCCCTCAGCCATCGCTGCTTTGATCCGGGTCCAGAACAAGTAATTCAGCTTCTCTGGGTTTGTGTTTTTTACCAGGAGAAGAGGAACATCAGGTTTGACTAAAAGCCCAGGCGTGAAGTGAGAATCGATGCTTTTAATCCTGTTTAGACAACAGTGTTTCTACAGTCTGTCGCCTCTTGCCAGTTCCCTCCCCGAGAAGACATTAGATCCTCCTGTGTGTTTGCTGTTGAAAACGGTTGCAGGGGGCAGGCTTCTTGCATAACTGTGCATGGCAAAAACCCAGTGAAGGTGGGCAGGTGCCTGGCCCGAGTGGCTCCGTGATTGAGTGTTGACCTAAGAACCAGGAGGTCACGGTTCAATTCCCGGTCAGGGCACATGGCTGGGTTGTGGGCTCCATCCCCAGTGTGGGGCCCGTAGAAGGCAGCCGATTCGTGATTCTGTCATCATTGATGTTTCTGTCTCTCCTTCTCCCTTCCTCTCTGAAATCAATGGTGTGTGTTTTTTTTTTTTTTTACACATGGGCAGTTGGCAGTGGACAAATGGCGGGGTTTGGGGCTCACCCACTTTTGTTAAACCTTGGCTTCCAGTGGCTCATTGACAAAAGGAGAGGATCCAGGGATGGGACAGACTTTGGGGTCGGGAGGCGAACAGAACAAATGGAAGATAAGAATTAGGCCAGACTCAAGACTTGTGTGCTGTGGGGAAGTCGTGGACCCGGCCTGCTTCCAACGTGTGACCAGTTCCCATGGTCCTCTGCCCTTCCAGTGGGGTGCCCCCCACCATGTCTGTAACAGAGACGCTAGGCAAGGTGTTATGGCTGCCACCCCCAGTCGATTTGTTTTCTTTCTGAAAACCCCCAGCCATGCAGTCAGCTCTCTGAACTTACAGGTGTGGTGTGTGGCCCGTGCCTTTGAGAGGTGGGCAGAGCCTGTCTTCGGTTCTGTGCGAGGATGCTATGTGGCATTTATTTCCCAGCCTTTTTTTCACCGTGACAATTCCATACATGTATCTGCAGAATAGAGCAATTGAATCATCTCTGAATTTAAGAGTCCCTGAGCACTCATTGACACCTTCTCATTTGGGGCGTATGGAGCTTAAAAACCACTTTTTATGAAGTCTCTAAATTCCGATTTATACTTTCAACGGGAACGTCCCCACGGGTCGATCGCATGGGATGGATGTGCTCAGTGCGGATGCTGAGATGCGTCCACGGGAGGTTTCTGTTGTTCCGTGCTTCTCTCGCTTCCCCGTCCATGTTAAACTTACATTAAAACAAACCTTCTGGATTAAAGGCACTTAACCTCGGTTAAAATCACTTTCGTTGGGCGCACAAATTACATTGATGTGCGCGTCGGTTCTCCGGCTGGATCTTACTGGCTTAATAATGAGGAAATTCATATTGTAGGGTGCCCTGTGTACTTGGGAAATTACATAAAAATCATCATCAGGGCACTTAATGTCTTTCTAATTTTAGTTTATTTCTTCATTTGTTCCCTGGTTACCTCCCAGCCTGTGACTGCATTTCCAAGATTCACTGTGATCATTGCCTTCTGCTCACCAGAGAGGTGGCTTGAACCCTCTCCCCCTACCCCCCACCGCCTTCTCCTTTCCCCAAAGGGCCCCCCCCAAGTCAGTGAAAGGCTGGAAACTTTATATTTTTATTTTTTAAAATGCCATTGGAGCTTGGAACTAAAAATCTGCTGCTCCTTGAATGTTTTCCTGCCTCTGCCCAGGAGATTAGAAAACACACACACACACACACACACACACACACACACACACACTCCATTTGGGCACTGGCGGCCCAGTGAGGTCACCGCCACTGTGGGACTGGAAGGCCATTAACACCCAGCCTGCAAAGGAAGTATTAAAATTCCTTCAGCTTTACTAACACATTTCTCCCTGCCGCCTGTGTCCCCGAAACGGGATGCTCAGCACATTCTCACCTTAGAAAAGGGAGAGGTTTCCATTACACAATGGGGTGGAGTGGAGGGGGGGAACAGAGGGCTTTGGGGTTCGCCTGAGCTGGGTTCAAATCCAGCCCTACCCACTCGCTATCTCCCCTCAGGCAAGATGGGTCATTTTGCTGCAGGTGGAGCGAGCTCACCTACAACATGAAGCTTATCGTGGAAACCTTGCGGGATTGTGCTGTGCATTGGGTTTCAGGAGGATGATGCATTTAGCACCAGGCTTGGCACACAGTAGGTGCTAAATAAATGATAGGTGTTCTCTCAGGTTCCTCCTCTAGTGGGGACACAGGCTCTGTCCTCTGCTCTCATTGCTGCTGCTACAGCTACGTTTTTGTTGTTGTTGGTTTGGGGGTTTTTTTTAGTTGTTTATTTTTTATGTCAGCCTCAGTCCCCTTGCAGGAGACATGTGACATATGGAGGCTCTATTTGTTCTGAATGGTTTATAACGCCACGAGGTAGGTAGGTGTACAGCCCCGATATTAAGTCACAGCATTAAAAATAAAGCTTGCCGAAACCAGTTTGGCTCAGTGGATAGAGCTTCGGTCTGCAGACTGAAAGGTCCCAGGTTCGATTCCAGCTAAGGGCATGTATGTACCTTGGTTGCGGGCACATCCCCAGTGGGGAGTGTACAAGAGGCAGCTGATCAATGATTCTCTCTCATAGATGTTTCTAACTCTCTATCCCTCTCTCTTCCTTTCTGTAAAAAATCAATAAAATATATTTAAAAATAAGAAAAAATAAAAATAAAGCTTGAAGGCATCCTTTCCAAATAAGTAGTCACCTTCCTCGCCCCCTGGAAACTGGGAGGCAGATGGTTCTTTTGCCCGGAGATGCAGAAACGTATGTAATCAGAGAGTGGGACAGGATCCTGGTATCACGGAACCCAATGCCACAGGGAAAACCAAACTGGGGAGTTAGATAGGACGCCTGGCCCCCTTCCTGCATCTGCTAGCTCAAGGTGAGGCCAGCGGGGTTTCTCGGGCAGTGCTAAGCCCTCACCAAATCGCCAAAAGACAGAGCCTCCCTCCTTCCCAGCATCCTCCTTTGTCACCCATTTGGGAGGAAGGCTGGGAATGACATTGGCGATGATAGGATGGTTGATGGTCACCAAGTGTCTTACCAACATCTCTGTCTGCCAAGACCGCAGGTCATCCGATGTGGCAGGTAGCACAGGCACAGTATCATGATCCTCAGTAGCTGAGATCCAGGCCAGGAGACCTGCATGAAGTCACTGGCTTAAACCTCTGGGTCCTGCTAACTCCAGTCTCCAGTATTGACAAAGTGAGTTCTCGTGTGCTTTTGGTGCTAAAAACGTCTCAGTATCTTCACCCATCCTTGCTCCCAAATCACATCTTCTATCATTTATATACATGATTTGATTTGATATATGTACTAGTTGAAGGCGGTGTTTCCCCAGGTGCAAACTCGGCATACGGTGATATGGAACATAATCTTAGGGAGTATTGGATTTTAACACGGACTGATATCAAATCATGTAGCAATAAAGTCATTCCCTTTTCAGTCCTCGGCCTTTTTATTACCAGTGAGAAAATCTCAGTTTGATGCCAGAGCCGCCTTAATTTAATGGCTCTTGAATCTTTGCTAATCCCCCTTTTCTATGGAGAGAGAACAGGCAACCACACCTAGTCAACACTGAACTGTATTTATCTCAGAGATGGCGCAAGCTGTTTCTTCAGGGCCCGGGCAGTGTGTATTCTAGGCATTACTGGCAATTCAGTGTTTGCTGTAGCTAGTTGATTATATCTGCTATTGCATCATGAAAGCTTCATGAAGGAATAAGCTGTGTTCCAATAAAACTTTATTTACAAAAACAGGCAATCAACATGAAAACCCTGTTAGTTTTTACCCTCCTCTTTATGGATAGTAATAACAATTTTTTATAGTAGTCATATGAAATCCTTTAAATTTCATTTAAGGAAAAAAAAATCAATTTAGACAGAAACCATAAGAGCATCATGGCCTGTGAGTCTGAAAATGGTGAAGGTAGTACTGGAAGAATGGAAATTTGAAAAAAAAATAAATCTGTTTTTATATGTTAGTTGATCATGTGTTCTTGTATCTTAACAGGAATAGGGTAGAATTCGGGGGGGGGGGTCTCAGCCCCCTCAGTGTCTCGGTTCCTCAGTTGTGGTCAGGGGATGCCCCAGCCTACCCAGGACCCTGTCAGCACTCCAAAATGCCCTATAGACCAGCCACCAACTAGCATTTGGCATGCCCGTTGCATTGTGGGCCCTCAGGGTGTGCATGCTGTTCTCTCTACCCGTGACACGCATCCCCATATCCCTCCTAAACACACAAGCACACTTCTCTAACATCAGGGAGCAGGTGTGAATGACTCTCACCTCTCTACAGTGTGACATGGTAGTGGCACCTCTGTTGCCACTAACTTGGGTGACTTTGAAAGTCAAACTTGTTTTTTGAGTTCAGGAGGTAGGTAGGTATATAAATACGTAAGAGAAAAGGGGAGAGAGAAGGAAAGAGAGGGAGGACATATACAAGTGTTCTCTGCACTGGTTGTGAGCATGTTAAGGGCAGGCACAGTCTCATTTGGTTCCTCAACTGAAGTCTAATACCTTGTACTTCATAGGAACTTCTAGAATGAATTGGAAACAGAATATTTGAGGAATAGAATTTCAAAATTAGGAACTTCCATTTGATCCTTCCAAGAGTTAGAGACTTGAATTATGTCCCCTTGGTAGAATGAGTCTGTTTTTGTCTTTCCCACCTTGCCTCCTTCCTAATTTGCACCATATGAATATTAGCATATTACCCCTTGGATGACATGACGTCTTGACCTTGTTTGTTGCATGGTGGACGTGACCAGAGGGAGCTTGCCAATAGGTCCTAACAGACAAGATCTGCTTTCTCTCAAAGCTGTGCACACCTAACACCACAGTTCATCAAACCATGGATTTGTTAGGCGCACTATCATTTCATGTATCGCTAACAAGCAAGCAGCAGCAATGAAACAGAGGCACCCTGAAAATTGTAAGACAGGTGGCAATTTCAGAGCAGGAGAGAGAGAGAAACCAAATATCAGCCAAGTAAGAAAAGGAAGCATCTCACATCCTAGGATGGAGATATCCTATGTGTTCATCTTGAGCTATTATTTCATGCTGCTTGAAATAGACACTGATAAAACCTCAGTGCCCAAAGACAATCCCCAGCACAGAGAGTTGGCTGAATAAATATGCAAGTGCTCCTAAAAGAGCTAGCAGAGAGCCCTTTGTTTGGAAACAAATGTCCCCGTGAAAATAGCAAGCCGGAATCTGCCGCAGTTCCCTGTGTTCCGGGGCAATGAACATGGCCCTTTAAGTACCTTCTCCCAGTGACAGCAATTCTCCGGAGGGTGGCTGCCTACATAGCTCAATAAATCCATGCATGGAGTACGGTCAGGAATTTGCTCTGCTTGGAGTGGTGTGAGCACTTAAACCCATGTCCTCTCCCTCTGCCCTCACAAAACAGTAACTATCACCGTTCTTTCTCTCATCCTTCTCTCTTTAAAACTGGGCAACAAAGTTTTGGTCAGTCATCCGATGAGCTAGATCAATGGTCGGCAAACTTAAAATAAGAAATAAAAAACAAAAAGAATTTTTTTAAAGTGGGAGCCTAATTGATTTAAAGAAATATAGGAAAATGAAATAGCTTGGCGTCCAACCTGAGCACCGAGCGTGCAACACAAGGGCTTCTATTTGGTCCTGGTGCCCCTGGGAGAGTGATGTCCAAGGCAGAATTCTGTGTCCACAAGATAAAACCAGCATCACAGTTGTTCAGGAGGATCACAGATGTTTCCAGATGTCGGGGATGAATGTCTCCCAGGAGTCCTTATAAGTGAGAACTGGGAGATGTTATTTAGGATGTCCTTGACATTTTGGATGCTCTTCTTTAGGATACTCCTCCAGGCAGTTGCTAGTAAATCTCATCTGTTTTCCAAATTGGGGTAAAAAGGGCATGGAAAACCATGGTGATCATTATGACCCTAGACCCCAAAAGAAATCCTCTGAACGTGACATTGAAGAGACCTAAATAAAGGCTGTCATATCAAAACAAGGGTTGGCTCACCTCATTCCATTTCAGATTTTTAGTTAACACCATGCTCCTTCAAATACTGTCTTCCATTTTGGTTTGATTTTTTTTTTTCTCTTTAAGGCAAAAAGCAACTGTATTTTAGAACACTTATCTTTTTAAGGTATAATTTATATCTCTTAAAAGTACAGATTTTAAATGCACTGTTTTATAAGTTTTGATAAATGTGTGCATCCTTCTAACCACCTTTCAAGTCAAGATGTTAGAAGGAGACTATGGAAACCTGCTGGGGTTGGAATATTTTAGATCTTGGTTTGGGCGAGTTGCAGTTGTGCTGATGTTCATCACCAGAGATTAGTTTTGCTGATGGACTTTATCACCAGATATTGGTGCATGGTTGACTGGTTGTTTGCTTCTTCTTTTGCTTACTGCTATTCCATTTATAGATATGCAAGTCTCACCTGAATGGATGTTTGGGTTGTTTCCTGTTTGGGGCTATTGTGAATAAAGCTGCCATGAATATCCTTGTACATGTTTTGTGTGGGACATAGACATTTATCTTAGATATATACTCAAGAGTAGAATTACTGGGTTATAAAGACACATGTGTTTAATTCAAATTTTTTTTTTAATGGCCAGTTTTCCAGAAGGGACATAGATACTTACTTCTCTTGGGTATATACTCAAAATTGGAATTACTGGGCCATAAGGATACATGTGCTTAATTTTATAAAAAATGGCCAGTTTTCCAAAGTGGATTACCTACCATTTCACACTCCATCAGCAGTGTGTGAGAATTTTGGTTGCTCCACTTCCTTGTCAAACATCAATATTTCAGTCCTTTTAGTTTTAGACATTCCACTAGGGATGAAGTGTTATTTCATTATGGTTTTAGTTTGCATTTTCCTGATGACTGATAATACTGCATTTTTAAAAAAATGAACGAAAACTGGATCTATTGTTAAATTAGAAAATATAAAACAAAACTATGCGCAGTTTGATCTCATATTTATTTTTTAAAAACCACAAAGTTTGGACAATGTAGCTCAAAATGTCTTGATATATTTTTTGAGCTTATCTGTATTTTTATTTTATTATTTCACTTCAGTGCACAGCTGTTAGTTGTATGATAAATAAAAGAAGAAAAGTTATTTTTTAAAAAAGATAGGTTCTCCCTTAGATTGAGCGAGGTTAAACTTCTGTTTCTCTGTTTAGGCTAAGTAACATTGGGTATTGACAATGCTTTAGATAGAAATGATGGAGGAAATAGAAGCCACTACTGTTTTGCATTTGCCTGTTACCCAGGGGAGAAACAAATCCATTCCTATACATTTAGACATCTTGATGTCTGGGGATGACATCCATGTTAACCTCAATTTAATAGACCATAGACCAGGGGTCAGCAAACTTAAGTCTGTGAGCCAAACCTGGCCGGCCGCCTGTTTTTATCAATAAAATTTTATTGGAACACAGCCACGAACATTCATTTACATATCATCTACAGCTGCTTCCCTGCTATAACAGCAGAGTTGAGTAGTTGTGACAGAGACCCCATAGCCCGCAAAAATGAAAATACTTTTTATCTGACTCTTTACAGAAGGAGTTTGCTATCCCCTGCCATAAGCCATTCACTCTCTGTAAATTTTCCATTTTAATTCAAACACTGGTTATGAGCATTTGGTTCAATGTCAAACATATGTGCAGTATGTAACTGTACCTTCATTTCTGTCCAGTTCATATGACCTATTCAGTGATTATGTGCCTTGCAGTCATGTCTTGATAATTCGTAGGGACTAACTGTAATTCAACTTTGGACTGAAAGCTCACAAACAAATCATCTCCCAGCACCCCCCCCCCCCCAAATCCTTTCATGTTAGGTGCAGGAAAATGAAGGGATTTTGTTCTGGGTAGAAATGCAGCTAATCAGAAAACAATGTAACTTTTATTTTATTTTTAGACTAGAGATGCAGTGCACCAAATTCATGCACTTGGGGGGGGGGCGGGGTCACTCAGCCCTGGCTGCACCCTCTTACAGTCCAAGAGCCCTCAGGGGATGTCCAACTGATGGCTCCCAAGGGGAGCAGGCCTAAGGCAGCAGTCGGACATTCTTAGTGTTGCCAGGGAGGCAGGAGAGGCTCCCGCCACCACCGTTGCACTCGCCAGCCATGAGCCCGGCTTCTGGCACACTGACCACCAGGGGGCAGCTACTGCATTGAGCGTCTGGCCCTTGGTGGTCAGTGCATGTCATAGTGACCAGTTGTTCTGCCGTTTGGTCTGTTTGCATATTAGCTTTTTATTGTATAAGATTATTTTAAAATTGGTTTTTAGAGAGAGAGGGAGAGGGAGAGAAACATTGATGTGAGAGAAAAACATTGGCTTTCTCCTTGCCCCCTCCTCCACCACCACCAGGGCATGTGTCCTCACTGAGAATCGAACCCTTAGGTGCCCAACGAACTGAGCCACTCTGGCATTGCAAGCTATGTAACTTTTTAAAACAAACACAGAGATGAGAAATTAAACATCTAACCAATAGCTCTTTTGTGGGCAAAATAAGTAGAGACTGTAAATAAATAAGCTTGATTTTCTTGGCTAGAATTTGGCTGTGAAAACTGTTTAGAAGAAGAGAGACTTGTAAGCAGCAGCACATAGTTAGAATGGGTAGAGTCTCAGGATGACATTTTTTTGTGTAAATAGTCCTGTTATATTAAACCCCGTAAGTTACATCTAGAGAAATGCTTTAACATTGACATCAACTCTTAATACACACATTATTCTTCACTGGTGCCTGTGATAAACTACTAAAGAGGAAATTAAAACAAATACATTTCAATGGGCTAGAATGGTGTTGAGGCCCATTTAAAAAAATGGACTCTAAGGCACTTACAAGTTTTATAACTTGTAATATGAAGATACACATTTCTATCCCTTCCACATCTAAGGATGTTTGTGAGGACAGAAGTTTGAAAAAGTGAAAATCCTTTGACAGATGACAATGCTTGAGAAACAGAGGACAGAATTGTGGTTAATTTTGTTGATCCAAGGCTGCAGAAGAAACTCTGTCCCAGTAGATCTTTCTCTTCCCCTCTAACCCCCCCCACCACCACCACCACCACACACACACAGGCACACATCAGACAGAGGACAGGGCATTGATTTTCCCCTGAAACCTACTTCCCATCTGCACAGCGCAGAGCCCGTCTCCGTGGAGAAATGTACTCTGTGCATGTTCTTGGCCAAGCAGAACTTCCCGACCTACTTAGTTTTCAAACTTTGCTCATCTAAAAGATGCAACCATCTTTCTGAGAATTTCCTCCTAGAATCAAATTGTATAGAACTGGGGTGCTCCAAACATCGCAACACATCCAATCTCATCACAGAGGTACCTGCTTCAAGGGCAAATCTACATGGACACTTTGTTGCTGCAGGAAGAGCCTTCTCAGTGATTTCTGTGACAGTTCAGAGAGAGAGAGAGAGAGAGAGAGAGAGAATGGGAGGAGGGAGAGGGAGAGAAAGATCCACTGGGGCTGTGGTTCTGCTGGACTGTAATTCATTGAAAAATGGAGAAGAGATCTGTGCAGTAGGCATGAATATGTCCTCTGTAGTTTGATATAACGGCAGCCTGTTATCGATAAAAAGCACTCCACTCAGAATCCCCAAGGTGTGAGATCTAGAGGCTGGCTGGGAGACCATGTGCGAGTCCCTTAACCTCTCTGGGCACCGCACATCTGAAAGACAAGCATTGAGGCAGTGATTGGTAGGAGTCCTCCCAGACATCGCACAATCCGAAACAACAGACTGCAACGTCCCTGTCATTAGAGCGGGTGAGATCTCTTCATGGACAATCACGTTTGCTTCCGGGTCACAATCGCACTGAAACCTAATTCGCACTGGGCTCTGCTCCTCGTAAAGTTTTCTAACATAATGATGTACCGGGATTGACTTTTCTCTCTGCTGCTGCTTCACGTGTCACTTTTTTATGCGGGGACGCTCTGAGCACCCCCGTCATGGCCTGCTATAAAAGAGTGTCACCGTTTTAGAGCTGAAGTGCCTGAGACACAAAGAGGTTAATTACCTTGCCCGAGAAAAGATATAAAATACTCCAAGCGGAAGTGGTCAGGAGGAGGAGCTGTATGCTTGGCGGAATAAGAGAAGTGCGGTTGTAACTTCACGCTCTTCAATTTCTGGGGATCTAGCATGAATGTATAGATTTTAAAAATCATAAGATGTATATTTCCTATATCCCTAGATTGTAGTTGGAAAGGAGAAACTAAGAGAATGGGTGTAAACAGCCCCTCAGTAGGCACGGGGAGCCGGGCATATCTAGGGGTGGGTAACCTATACACCCCCCCACCCCCAGCCTTAGTCCCAAGCAAAGCCCACTCACTGCTGGCTTCCCATCCTTAACTTCAAGTGTAAGTGTTCTCCCCTTAGCAGGAAGCGTCTCTTTACAGTCCCATGAAAGTGGACGTTCTCCAGGGAAAGGTGGCAGGTTCGATCACTTTGGGGGACTCCGGAAGAAATTAAGTGTTGGCTCCATTTGGTCAGCACCCGGGGAAGAGGGAGGAAGAAGGAAAGTCTGGGGACACTTTGGGAAGGTCTGTGGAAGCAGCATAGAGAACACGAGGAAGGCCTGTCCTGGAGTCAGCTCTGGTCTGGAAGCCCAGCGCTGGGAAGTGAGAGGCCTGCGGGTCTTCTCAGAGCCTCCCTGGCCGGCATCTCCAGTCCTGAGGAGCCCCTGGCCTGCCCTCCTCGTCCGTGTCTGTAATGGACGCTGGGATGTGTTCGGGTATCATGGGTTGTGGCCCTAGATTCTTGGTTCAGGGCTCTGTACAGAGAGCAGGAGATGCAGGCTGGTTGGTCTCCAAGGTACTGACCACGGCGTGGCCCCATAGGCCTTGGGTAAAGGGCAAATGAACACACGATCAGAATCCACTTTCTGTTCTACAACAGATGACGGTATCATCTAGAAGGTTCTCATGGTCACCAGATCTCATGTTTAACACAAAGAAATGTTTTGATGGGTGACAACTTTGCTGAAAAACCAAGTGCCTGATACATAGTAGTATCAAAATAAACATGTGCCTGAGTACACTGAGAATATCGCTGGTTTCCAGTAAGTTCTGCCAAGGTAATCAGAAGCATTCTGTCTTCACCTCTGAGAAGCTCAGAGATGTCTGCCCAGCAGGATGGCTCTCTGCCCTTGTTGTTGCTTCATTTCTGGCTCCTTGCAGGATAATTCCACTCCTTGAAAATGGGGAGTGTTGTTTTTCCAGGTTTAGGGTGCATGTGGAGCAATCCCTGTGTAAAGGATGTGTGGGGTAAGTTTTTATGAAGTGAATGATCCTTTTATAACATGAGCAGTCACCTTGAAGTAGTTGGATGTTGGCAAGCATCATGTGAAGCAAGCAAGAGAGATTCTATTTTTCAATCCTATTTAAAGACCTAGGAATATAAGATTGAGAACTAAAATGGCTTGGCTAATGTCGCTGGCTAGAGGTGGTTGTGCCAGAAATAGAACTGGGTGTCCTGATTCCGAGGGGAGTGCACGTATTACCATAGCATCTTGCTCTTGTGAGTGCATTTTCACCAGCCGAGCTGAATAAACTACAAGTTAGAAGCATCTAGAAATTGGGGACCATGTTTGCCCCATGTGCTTTATGTCATTCCCTCAAAAAAAAAAAAAGCTCAACAAATGCTTTCTTGAATGTGATAGAGAGATAGCCTACTTATCACTTTCATATTTGAATAAAGAGACAGCCCTTCCCGGCTGGCATGGCTCAGTGGTTAAGCATCAACCATGGTTCGATTCCTGTCAACTCACCTGCTCAGGTTGCGGACTTGATCCCCAAGTAGGGGATGTATAGAAGGCAGCTGATCAATGATTCTCTCTCTTCATTAATATTTCTATCTCTCACTGAAACTGGTTTGGCTCAGTGGATAGAGAGTAGACCTGCGGACTGAAAGATACCAGCTTCGATTCCGGTCAAGGGCATGTACCTGGGTTGCGGGCACATCCCCACTATGGGCTGTACAGGAGGCAGCTGATCGATGTTTCTCTTTTATCGATGTTTCTAACTCTCTCTCTCCTTTCCTCTTTGTAAAAAATCAACTAAAAATATTTTTTAAAAAATATTTCTATCTCTCTCTCCCCCTTCCCCTCTGAAATCAACAAAAAATATATTTAAAAAAAGAATCAGCCCTTATTCACACCTTCCGAATTAAAACGGTGGAAGCACAACCATAAAACTTAGGCAGTGATTCTTACAAACTCCTTTTCTCTTGCACAGGACCTATTAGTACCGTGGCATCATTCTTAAAATGGGCCATTTTTAGCAATAGAAGTGAGGAGGGGCGGGAGGGGGCGGGGGGGATCTCATTGCCATTCCCATAGAAAATACAGTTAGAAAACTGTTTCTTAAAAAGGTATAGCATTACACCCTATGGGCAATGCCTAAGGCTGGTGCATTTAATTTTCTGTGGGGTTTCGCTGCCGTGTCCTCAATTCAGTACAGGTGGCTCCTTGCAGCGAGGAGGGAATTTATTCGAAAAGTGAAGGGAACTCTTAAGGTTCCCCAAGAAGCATTTTGCAGTCCGAGCTAAATGGAACGCTGCCTCGTCCTCTCCACCACGGGTGGCTGATGCAAACACTCACTTTCCTAGGAACGGGAGCCTGGGCACTCACCTGCCAGTTCTGATGGAGTCAGAGAGACGCGCAACCAAATCAGGGTGACCTACTTCTGTTACCACGGCACCCAGCATAAACGTTCATTTTAAAGCAACTCCTTGAAATATCAGATCGAACCACCACCAAAAAAAAAGGTGAAGTGCATTAGTCCTTTTAAGGTCTCTTTAGTTAAGGTGTTGGCTACAAGAAAAGATCAAAGGCTAATTTAATCAGGACTTTTCCCCAGTAGAAATTGGGGTGAGATTTGAAAAGCGATCCGCAGCCTCCCTGTGACCACCATTTTCTCCATCTTGATTGGAATAAAGATGAGTCTCCTAGGTAACTTAGTGCAAGTCTTTTTTCATCTCATAAAGGTAAGAATTAAAACCTCCGATGAACAGACCACCTTCAAAAGAAGCTATTGTTCTCCCTCCATTTTGAAAAGGTTTGCTTTGATGGCTCTGGGGATACAATCAGAAATTATACTTCATGTGGAAAATTTTCTGTTTTAACCTCACAAAGTGAACTGGCAAAGCTCTTCAAAGAGTCCACATACGTGTGGTGTTAAATGGATAGGGGAAAAGCACTCAAAAATCTTTCTATCATGGAAATAAAACTGCTAGGATGTGGGGATGGCCTGTCCATTTTGGGGTAAAACAATCAATATTCACTTAAAGGCCAAAAACAAGATAAAATTAGAGGCTGGTGACATCTCCAGGTGAGAGGCAGAGCACAGAAGGGGCAGAGGGAGCTGGTGTGGAAGGAGTGGAGAGGGGCCAGGTGCAGATAAGAGGACTTTCAAGGTGGGCATTGATGTGACACCAAATTGCCCAGCTCCTGTCCTCAACAGCAAGCTCCTTGAAGTAGGAAAATTTGCCTTCATTGTCTTTACTGACAAATAAATTTGGAGATAGAACCAATGTTATATCACACAAAAGGCACTGGGTAGGTAGAAAGACTAATGGATGGATGGATGGATGGATGGATGGATGGATTGGTGGCTGCCTGTTAGTTCATTGGCCTTCAGTACAATTCTGGCAGACCAATCTCAACCTTTCATGAGAATTTAGTGATATGACTTTAAATAGGATGTTAGTGCCTAAGAGAGCTTCTCCTTCCTCAAATGGGTCCCTAGATTCCCATGACTCATGATTTTAGTGGTAGAGTTCTGCTAGTGGAGGTATATTATTCACCAATGATCTTGAGAGAGAACCTTATTTGTGGTTATGTATACAACTGGTTGGTTGTGCGTGTGTGTGCTCCTAAGAGCATGGTGTGTGGAGAACCAGCTTCTGTGGAGCCTTGCACTTGGCCAGGCATGTGGTGGCTGTGTGTCATGGACTCCGTCCTTTAATCCTTAGGACTGTCAAATGAGATTGACGCCAGCCCCTTGTATAGATGAGGAACCTGAGGCCGGAGAAGGCAGAGCACTTGCTTGAGATCACAGTAGGTCAGTGGCAGGAATGACTCCCTCCCTGACCCAAACTGGAACCTTCGAAGTCTGCTCTAAGGAGCCAGCCCTCCAAATTCTGGTCTTCCGTGTAACCAAGTGAGCAAAAGGTTGCACCTCCGGCCTAAACACTCACTGTTCTAGCATCATTCCTCAGTGAGGCAAAGGCCCCAGGTGTTCCTGGCGATCTGCTTGCTGATGTCAATCTAGCAGTGGGCCCTTGATGACTCAGTTTCCTCTAGAGCACATGTGTCAAACACAAGGCCCGCGGGCCAAATCCGTCCCGCCAGGCCTTGCAATGTGGCCCGCACCGCGCTGTCATCACTGCACTCCGCTGCGTTTCCATCACAATGACAGTTTATGACTGTTCAGTAAACCATTCGGCCCGCGATTTAGGCTGGATTTTAGATTTTGGCCCCTTCTCTGATTGAGTTCGACACCCCTACTCTAGAGGGAGACTTAGCCAGGAGACCTTCGATGGAGAGGCACTAGAAGCGGTAGTGAAAAGGTAATCATATGTTTCCAGTAGGCCAATTCCCTTTAGCAAAGAAGTTAAGAGGACTGGGCCTTGAGGTTGCTTCGCTGTGGGTTCAGTTTTTACCAACCCCAAGCTGTCTGGGAACTGGAGTTCCTGTAAGTGCAGGATGGGGCTAAACCGGCCTCAGGAGTATGCGGAGAGAGGATTCGCTTGTATATATAGGAGGCATTTAGTCCAGATCCTTCCAAGCCCACAGTAAGAGTGGAACAAAGGACAATTATTTTACCCTAAGTCTCAAGGCAAGGAGGGATTTTTTATTTTCTATTTTCTTAGGGTAACTGGGTGTTCTTGGCACTCCTCTCTAACAAACCTACATGTGATTATTTCTCCTTGAGTGGATAAAAATTAACTGCAGTAATTACCTTTGCTTCTATAGAACTTGGGAAAAAGCAAACAAACAGTTTACTCTGCAAACCACAGAAGAAAAGCCTTGCCCCCCAGATCTGTCACTGTTTGTTTCTGTACCTCAGTCTCTCCTATTCAAAGCATAATGAGCCTAGCGATTGCTCCTGCCACCCCGCCACTGGGCCCCTCACAAAGCCAGGCGGGAGGCCTGCGGAGGAGGGGAGCTGAGCCAGAGCCCTCCTGCGGGATATGCTTGCCAAACAGCGATGTTTGACTAATGGGTAATGTCTGGGGAGCTGGCACCAGCAGAAAGGAAAGAGAAGAGGCTAGTGGACTTTGAGGAAGGAAGGCAGACTTGAAGCCAAGCATCGAGGTCGTGGAGAAAGAGCCTGGCCAACATGAAGGCCAAGGAAGTTGGCCACACAGTTTTGAAATGCTCAATTAAACCCCTGAAGGACAGCGTGCTGGGTTTCCAGCATTAATTAGCTTTAGCCTTGTGGGACTGTGGGAGGGCTGAGGCAGGAGTGTGAGCAGAGTCTCAGGTGCGCCCTCTGGAGGCCAGACAGCTCCATACACCATGGGCCTGAGACACCCCTGACACACACACCCTACAGCATTTTATTTTTCCCCATTTTGTTTTTATTACGGTATTATATGTGTACATATTTTACCATTACCTCCCACTCCCATATATTCTCTAACCTCCCAGAGTTTTGTGTCCATTGGTTATACAATACTTATATACATTATCTCCCCCACCTCTCCCTAACCTCCTGCTGTAATCTGACAGTCTGTATCTTTTTGTTCAACAGTTTATAATGTTCTTTATTTTCCACAAATGAGTGAGAACATGTATTTTTCCTTCATGGACTGGCTTATTTCACCCCCTACAGCATTTTAGAGGCACTGAGCTAGGGCTGTGGGTCAAGAGCAATTCCAGCACCTGCCACACACCATGTCTGGAGCCAGTCCTTTTCTTTGTTGAGCTGAGGTAACCCACCCAGATGTTTCCCTTAGTTTTATCCAGAGAAGGAATGGGGGAGGGCTCGCTTTCTACCGTGAAATTCCAATACAGCAATAGCTGTCAGGTGTGAATGAATCAAAATTATACCTTTTTTTTTTATATCTGATCAGCAAAAAAATATTTTTGGTGTGCAGCAGAATCTTAGTAAGTTGTTTGTGTGCCATGCGATGAAAAAGATTTAAAATCGTTGAAATAGGATTATGGTGCTGGGTAACTAAGTGGGGTTCTTTAAGAATAGTTCAGGATCTTTCCAACTTGTTTTCTGGAGGATTCTGTAGAGAAGACCCCAAGTTCCTTGCAGGAAAGTGCCTAGCCAAACCCTCCTTCAGCCAGGGGCTCTCACTTTTCTCTTTTCTATGTTGATAGATTTTATCTGAGAAAAAGGAAAGATACAGCGCAGCTTGTGTGGTTCCATGGTTGAATGCCAACCTATGAACCAGCTGGTCATGGTTCTATTCCAGGTGTTGTCTCAATCCCCAGCAGGGGGCGAGCAGGAGGCAGCCAGTCAATGATACTCATTATTGATGTTTCTCTCTCTTCCTCTCCATCCTCTCTGAAATCAACAAAAAAATATTTAAAAAAGAAGATATACTTAAAGGGGTGGTGGAAAGAGATTTAAAAAAACACTTTCTTGGTCTACAAGTTATAAAAATTGTGTGTCAGGAATCTTCCTGCCAGGTAGGAATTTGAGGGAAGCAAAGAAGAACTCATTTAATTTCCCTCGGGGTCTTTGCTGAAGGGACAAGCTCAGAAATCTGGATTTTGTTTTGTGGGTAAAAATAATCTTTCCAGCCCCAAAATGTGAAAAGCTCCATCGTTCAGAATCCTTGGACTTCATTTCAGCACAAGCTGGGGAGGGAGGAGTCGGGAAGGGGAGATTTCGAGCTGTTTAGTTTTAATGAAATGTTTAAGGCTGAAATAATGGTCCCGTATAGCTTTTTGACATAATTTATTCTACTTTGTGTCAATTTGCCTGAAGAGCGTAATGTTGTGGGGTGTTGGAGCTCCAAAGGCTTTTCACCGAGTCTCGGATTATAATTTATGTGTATAAAGTCTACATATTCCATAATTACGGTGTGCTATGAATTAGTAGAGTAATATTGAATATCTCCAAACCCCTTATTATGGCTTCTTACTTGAAATATGTCTTCAATATACATTTATTCAGCAGTGCTTAAACACGGCAAGTCATAAACACATGCTTTTTAAATCATGTGACTGCCTTTTCTTCCTGCTTAAATGTAAGATCAGATGTTAACGGTAGGGCGGGGGGGGGGGGGGGCGGGCCGGGGGACACGAGAGGAGCTGTTAGAAAACAAATAGCATTTTTTATTTTAGAGGAAACCTCTCCTATTTATGATACTGTTTTCCCCAAAGTGAGAGAGGAAACAGTACTTGGAGAATTTAGGCAGTTTCTCTGGAGGCAATTTATTTTCTTTCTGAAGCCCTTGCCTCCCAAGAGCAATATTAGGTTTGAAACCTGCCATATATTACGTGAATGTGCTCGACCAGCTGATTTGGTTAGCAAATGCTCTCTGGCGGAGATCCAGGTAGGAGAGCTGAAGATCCAGCTCTCAGATAATTAGGAACCTGGTCCAAATGGCTGGAGCCTTGAAGAGGCTTCCTCTAACTGCCTCTAAGTGAGAATTTAACTTCATTCTTCGTGGAGAGGAGTCCAGGCACTGGGCCACAAGAGGAGGGGATTCCTCCCAGTGATTGCAATTAAGTAATTTGGAAAGAGAGGCATTGCTCTCCAGACGCTTAAAGTTCATTGTAGAGGCTAGCCCCTCCACGTCTGTCACTCCTGAGCCTGAGTTCCTATGCTTGCAATTTTAGTGTGCTGCCACCAGGTGGCAGGCAGTGTCGAGGTCATGCCAGATGTCCTATTATAAGCAGCTAGGGCTGAGTTGAAAAGTATTGAGGATTCAAAAGAGAATCCTTTTTTTTTTTTAATTCTTTATTATTAAAAATATTACATATGTCCCCTTTTGCCCCCATTAACTCCTGCTGCCCCCCCTCCCTGCCCTCTCTCGCCCCAGGCAGGCCTTCAGCACCTATTATCAGTGTCCATGGGTGATGCATATATGCATACAAAGTCTTCAGTTGATTACCTCCCACCCACCTACCCTCCCCCGCCTTCCCTCTGAGATTCCGCACTCTGTTCTTTATGAAAGAATAACACTTGCAAAAAATACTACAGAGACCTCCTCCACTTAAAAACACAATGGATTCATTGTAAAGGCCATGTCAGTGTATATACTAACAAAAATTATTGAAAAGGGTTATAATGTGGTTTTATAGGGGGAATATTATTGTGTTTATGGAAACATAATATGCTCTATACAACAAGATGTAACAAGTTCTGGATATATGGTGATGTTTTCCTAATCTTGAATAAGAAATCCCAGAGATAAAATAAATATATTGGTGTCAGGCAATAATAGAATATAGAAAGGCTATAATAGTACTAAAGTAAGTAAATCTAAAGCATTACGGGCGTGATGCTAAAACATTAGACAATAGGTCACACTTAATATCTGAAGAATCGCCAGCTTGTGGTTTGTTATTTCACAAGAGGGTAGAATTGTTTATAATTTTACATCTTGGGCTTTTGGTTTCCATGGGCAGTACAAGCTCATGAAATGCAGCATAAGTTTGGAAATGTTTTATTGGTGGGAAAGGAGAGAGTAGATTGCATTTTATATGCCAGCAAATAAAGTGCGTATGTACTTTGCAAATGATATATTTAAGTTTCTACTTTGCTGCTTTGATCTGCTCAATTATTGGCAGAAATTGTAAAGTGATCTGATAGCAGGAGCAAAAAATAACCCATAGGACTTTAAATACACAGTTCTAAATGAATGGAGAAAACCGGCTATAAAGTTTAAGGTAAAGCAGGGACTGTCTGTAATAAAACGTTATTAAGTTATATAATTGAGAGCATGATTTAAAGAAAAATGAACTCCTGGGCAAAATCAAATGTCTCACTTTATAACACCAACGCTTCTGAATTAATCTTATATTAAACCCTGGTTTTCTCCCGCGTGGTAATGACATTGACTCCTGCTGAATCTCTTCTGGGCTTTTTCAGAGTTCCTTTAGAGAAGCCAAGTCGATTCCTTCCTCATCCTCTCCATGTGTCCCAACTTAAATGCTTTTCTGTGTGCCCTTCAAAGAAACCCCCAGACGATGTTTCGTTAACTCAGCTCTAACTTCTTATCGTTTTATGGGTTCGATTTATTCTTTCATAACCAATAAATGGAAAATCTGAAATTATAGACTTGGGAGTCATCCATTGAGTTGAAAACCCATCCTCACCATTTCCTGGCCATAAACCCTTGAACAAATAACCAAGAACATTTGTAATTTTAGAGTAATAATGGTACCTACCTCAATGGTAGAGAAGGTTAGATGGGAACTTATATGCAGTGTTTAGGTTCTGTGTACCTGATACTTGGTAAATATTCAATTCAATAAATGCCAGTTATTTTTATTACTATTATCATTCTGTATTATTATTATTATTATCATTTTTATTATTTTTGTTAACTAGAGGCCTGATGCACAAAAGTCATGCACTTGGGGGTGGAGGGGCTGATCCTGTTCCCTCTTACAGTCCAGGAGCCTTCGGGGGATGTCTGGCTCAGAGCTTCTGGCTGAGCGGTGCTCCCCCTGTGGGAGCACACTGACCACCAGGGGTAGCTTCTTCATTGAATGTCTACCCTTTGGTGGTCAGGGTATCATAGCAAGCAGTCATTCTACCATCTGGTCAATTTGCATATTAGCCTTTTATTATATAGGATGGGTATTCAATTACCTTCTCTGAATCTGAGTGTACTTGGGGTTTCTACACTTGATTTTATACCAAAGAAAAAAAGTAGAGAAGGGCCCCTGCTTCATAAAGCCAACGGGAATATCACGTGTGCTTTCCCCACTCCCCTTTCCATTAAGTATCTGGGTGTAAGCACACAGCCAGTGTTCGGGGCCCCTGTGGCACAGTGTTTGCTGGGCACACCTGTTTGGATACAGCCTTTTTTTGTCAGAGGCCATATTGCTTTTCAGAGAAAAGTTATAAATATAATCGTGTTACTTAACAACAGGAATACATTCTGAGAAATGCAGTAGGCGATTCTGTCATTGTGTGAACATCACAGAGTGCACTTACATAAACCTAGGTGGGATAGCCTAGAACATACCTAGGCTACATGGTATAGCCTAGGGCTCCTGGGCCACACGTCTGTACAGCATGTTACTGTACAAAACAACACGAGATTCAATCAAGCACAAGAGAAAATGATGCAATCAGGAGATGAGGTAAACGCAAGATGTAGGAGGCTACTACCAGGGTCACACGGAATACTGTGTTAGAGCAAACTTTTTCCTTTATTAAGTGGAAAGAGTACACTCTAAAATAATGATATATATTACAGTATAGTAAACACATAAGCCATTAATAGTCATTTTTATGATTTATATACTGTACATATTGTATGTGCTAGACTTTTATATGACTGGCAGTGCAGTAGGTTTGTTGACATCAGCATCACCACAACCATGTGAGGAATGTGTTGCTACTATGTTACTAGGAATTTTTCAACTCCATTATAATCTTACCAGCTGTCTGGTGCACAAATCTGTGCACTGGTGGGATCCCTCAGCCTGGCCTTGGGGATTGGGCCTAAACCGGTCTCCAACATCCCCTGAGGGGTCCCGGATTGCATAAGGATGGAGGTCAGGCCGAGGGACCTCACTGGTGCATGATCAGGGCCTGAAAGGGACCGTGGGAGGCCTCCAGGGCATGTCCAGCCATCTCGCCCAGTCCCGATTAGCCAGACCCCAGCAGCAAGTTAACCTTCTGGTCAGAGCATCTGCCCCTGGTGGTTAGTGCACGTCATAGTAACTGGTCAAATGGTTGAACAAATGGTTGGACACTTAGCATATTAGACTTTTATTATATAGGATAGGATAGGATCATCATCATCTATGCAATTCACCATTGACCAAAACATCCTTGGGCAGTGCATGACTGTAAACACATCTAACCTTGTTTCAAATTTGCATTTTGATTTATGAACAGGGACCTTTGGGATTACTAGCACCTAAGAATCTATCTTAAAACACACACACACACACACACACACACACACACACACACACACAAAAAAAAAAAAAAAACAACAACAACAAAAAAAAACAGAGGAACTCAGCCCAGCAGGTACAGTGAAAACTTGAGCAGTTCCTGCCTCAGCTGTTGGATTGGGGTCAGGGCTACCCACTTAGTCCCCCCCCCCCCCATACCTCCCCATCAGGAGGGCCCAGCTGTGTTACTCTGAAGCCCAAACCATATTCTGTCTGCAGCCCGCAGTGGTGCTGAAAGGGTCAAAATATCGATGTGGCTGCGGGAGAAACAAAATAAGACCAGGTTGGATTTATCGTGTTAACAACGTGAAGCAAGGGAAGTGAAAGTAGTAATCGGGTTTGAGTGTCCCAGTGGAAGAGAGAGAGCAAGGACCCAGGTTCTGGTGTAATTCTGCCGTTGGCTGGGCCAGCTCAGTGTTCTGTTGGTGACTTAATTTCTCGGGGCTTTGGATCAGTAACGACAGAACACGTTTCTCTTCTTTGTTTCTCTATCAATGAATGTTGATGAGTTCTGAATTGGAAACCTCTTGGTGGGGGTCCGTGATCACTTGCTCGGGGTGATGTCAGACAGGGCTATGTTATCTGCTGTTTAGGAGCACGCCTTAGCTTAAAACCTGGCTCCACTGCCTCCTGGCTGTGACCTTGTGTAACTAGCCCCTCCATGCCTCAGGGTCCTTAGCCCTACAATGGAAGAGGATAAGAATTCTACCTCATTTGGTTGCTGTGAGTATGAAATGAATTAATATGGAGAAGTGCTAGCAGGAGTGGTGGGCACAGAGGACGCCATTCACAGATGTCAGCCAAGGTGAGGGGACTACTGAAGGTGATGATGGGTTGCTAAGCCCCCTACCCACTTCCCACCCCCAAAAAAACTTTTTTTTTTTTTTTTTTTTTTTTTTTTTTTTTTTTTTTTTTTGCCAACCTGCCACTGCACTGATGTATACAAACAAGTTTAAGCCCTAGCCGGTTTGGCTCAGTGGATAGAGCATCAGTCTGAGGACTGAGAGGTCCCAGGTTCGATTCCGGTCAAGGGCATGTACCTTGGTTGTGGGCACATCCCCAGTAGGGGGTGTGCAAAAGGCAGCTGATTGATGTTTCTCTCTCATCAATGTTTCTAACTCTCTATTCCTTTCTCTCCCTTCCTCTCTGTAAAAAAATCAAAATATATTTAAAAATAACATAACATAAACTGCAGTACCAAATAAAATGTGTAGCTCTTCTGAGCAATCGCAGCGTGGTTTTTTTTTCTGGAAGAAAGCATATCTCAGGATGTCATGGGGGGTGGAGGCCTGGGGGCGAGGTTTGGGAGGTGAGTGGTGGAGAGTTACTGGGAAAGGCAGCAGCGAAATCACGAAACAAGAACTCTAGGAGCCTCGGGAAAAAAAGAAAGTTGGGGAGTTTTCCAGTGAAATCTTGGACGGAGAAAGAAAAAAAAATAAATAAAACCACCTCTCTTTTTGCCAAACAAGATGGCAGAGCCAGTTCAGAGAAATTGAGTAAGAGTCCGGATTCCAAGAATCCTGAGAAAAGCCGGCCCAGGCCTTCCCCGGGGAGCACCCACATCACAGCAGGTTGCTGGGGGAGGAGGGCCGGCGGCCCTTGCAGGCTGGAGGCGGTGGCTTGGCGCGGAGCCACGAAGAGACCCCAAACCCACGGGGACCCGGGGAGCTGAGCATGTGGTTTGGCCTCGTGGGGAAGAAAGGAGGCGGTCGGAGAGGCCTGCGTGCAGGAAAAGTGGCTGAAAACAAGAAGCATCTGGAAAGGGCCGTTGGATGCTTTCAACTCGCGCCAGGCTAATTGAGTAATGGGAGCGCTTGTGCTTGTAAATTATTGCAACTGTGCATCGAGCTCTCCCTGAGGTTGCCTCACCCCGCAGGTCAGGGCGGGTTGTGTTTGAATAGGCTCAGTGTGGGCTGGAACCGTGTGTGTGTGCGCGTGTGTGTGTGTGTGTGTGTGTGTGTGTGTGTGTGCATGCCTGGTTTATTGATTATAGCCTCTATTCCCAGGTCTGTGCACTGACGGGTGCAATTTTCACAATTCATTACTTAGCATGGCAGGTACTGTAATGCCCATGCTGCCGAGGGAAGGGCTGTTGTTTGGCTGTGGCACTTAATGCCTAACCCCACATTGCCATGTTGTGAAAATTCCTCTGGCATGAGAGGAATGCATGTCCATTTCTGAACTGTGTTAGCAGGGGCGTCTCTTCTGCTGGTCTGGCCTGGAATGGTGATGTCATTTGACTCGGGACCCCGAGAGAGCCAGGGACAGACCTCTGGAGTTCCCAAAACCAAGGATGGAGGTTTTCCCTAGAATCAGAACGAAGAATCTTGCTGATCTCCATCCGGGGACCTGGCCCCAACCCTGATCTCCCTACCTTTGCTGTCCTCACAGACAGCTCCCAAGCTCTCAGCCCGCCTGTTCTGTCTCTGCATGGGAGTCCGAAAATCTGGGTCAGTTTATCCATGTAGAAAGTGTGATTTTATTGAGTTAGCTCTGCGCAAACTGCTGCCTCCGTGCTTTATGGAAACAGAGTCCCCTGTGTCCAGGTTCTTTCCTTCGGAAGTTTGCAGAGGCCTTCAAGTCATCACTTAGATTTAAAATCAACAAGGAAAACCCTTCTTTTCTTTTTTAGAAAGACTGCTTCCCGGTAACAAGTGTCTGTCTTTTTAACAGTTTTGTCAGACTCTAAATCAGTTCAGACTTTTCGATTGTGAAAGGACTTTAGGTGAAATTGCCAAGGCCAGTACCTCAGGGTCCTGGAGAGATGGCCGGGCCTCTGACAGGACGAGAGGCTGGGGCCCATTTCCTAATTAGGGACTTGCCTTCTGATTCCTGTCATGGGACCCGGTAAGTATGGTGTGGCCACAGTGGCCATCAAGAGAGAAAGGGGTCTTTTGAGTGGCTAAATATTCTTTTGAGTTATCATCTTTTCATTTGGGTTTTAGATGTCTTACAATTGTGATTTTTTTAAAAATGTCTTCACATTATAGTAATGCTGATGTATAATAATACTTTTCAAGATTTTAGACGTGAGCAACTCCAGGTGGGGTCTGTAGACCAGAATGGTCCCTAAACTATTACCAGACCCGATGACATAGGTACAGAAGCTGAGAGGAGACATTTAGAAACTCACAGCAATTTGTGACTGCCCTAACAGCCAAGTAGTATTTCATCTTTCTAGCAATTCATCCTTATTGTGTTTTGTAAAGTATTTGTCTACTATGGGTTAGAAATGGGCAAAAAGGAGGGGGGAAAAATCCTGGTCCTTCCCCACAGATGGTTGAGAAAAACTCTTGTTACAGCATCCATCGTCTCACTGGAGGCTGCGATGGTTTGTGGGATATGGGGGTTGCATCTGAAGCCCCATTTTACAGGTAGATAAACCTGGGCGCAGAGAAATAATAGGGGCTAGCCTGTCACATGTGTGGGCCACTGTCCACTCCTGCTAACCACAGAATGCTAAAGCAAGCTCATGGCAAGTATTCTTACCTGGGCTTTTAAAAAATATGTTTTTAGAGAGAGAGAGGGAAGGAGAGGGAGATAAAGAGGGAAACATTAACATCCATCAGCTACCTCCTGCATGGCCCCCTCTGGGGATTGAGCTCACAACCTCAGCTTGTGCCTGGACAGGAATAGAACCAGCGACCTCCTGGTGTGTAGGTCAGTGCTCAACCACTAGCCACACTGACCAGCTTACCTGGGCTTTTTAAAGGAGGTCTCTCCGTACAATTGACCTTGAATGATCTACAAACAGATAACATTTGTGTTCTCCTAGTTCCGTGGTTGGCAAACTGCAGCTCTCGAGCCACATGCAGCTCTTTGGCCCCTTGAGTGTGGCTCTTCCACAAAATACCATGGCCTGGGCAAGTCTATTTTGAAGAAGTGGTGTTAAAATATTTGACTCTGAAAAGAAATTTCAATCATTGTCCTGTTGATATTTGGCTCTGTTGACTAATGAGTTTGCCGACCACTGTCCCAGTTCATAGAATCATTTAGACCAGTGGTCACCAACCTTTTGGACCTCACAGACCACCTTTTGGACCTCATGGACCACCGATTGGCAACCGTGATTTAGACCCCAACAAACTGGCTAATTCTCTGTTTCCCTAAGAAGTTAAAAGCTTAGAAACTCAAGGTTTGGAAGAGGCCCTTGAGGTTCATGCAGCCAATGGCATTGATTTGTCCAGCAGACATCCTGTACCATGGGAGGGATGTAACTCTGGAGACAGAATTCTGTTTGGGGACAGTAGAGACAGTTTGTCCTTCCTTATGTCATGCCCACCCCTTCCTCTCTAACTCCTACCTATTGGCTCTAGATCTACCTTCTTAAGTCCAAATATTTAGTCATAGGCATGTGCCCTTCTTCAATCTTCTTCCTCCACCCCAAGCCAAATATCTCAAGTTTTCAAGTGACTTTGGTACTCCATCCCCCGTTTCACCCTCCTAGCCACACTCTACATTCTCTTTCATCAATGTCCATCCTAACCTGAGAGAGACCCCCAGAAATGAACCTGGTGTTACAAAGGATAGAGTTCGGAATATAGGAAAGTGATCACCTCCCTCAGTCCACACACTGTATTTCTTATAATGCAACCTAAGATGGTGCTACCCGTTTTGCAGCCACATCATGTTGCCGTCTCACAATAAGATAAAAATGCTATCTCTTTCATATAAACATCTTCATTTAGCAATTCACTCTATTTATTGATCCACTCATTTATGAATTGATGTATTCCATCCTTCACCCACACCATCCAGCTAAGCATCCACCCAGCTAACCAATGAAATTCAGTAATATCTGCTTCAGAATTATAATCCTATAATTCATTTAAAAAAGCAATAATGCCCAGTGGATGGGAAACAGTTCAGTTCCTCTCATCTATCTGGTTCATTTCCTCTGGAGCCTCCGTGTCTGTGTGGGCCTGCTCTTTGGTCCACACCTCAGGGGTTGGTGAGCCAATTAATGAAATCCCAACTAGCGGCTAACTCTCCCAAATAGGAGTTGATCAGCACGCCCGCAAGGTGGACATTCCATTGGTTTTGGCTGCCTCCCTCACCCCCCTTCCTGTTAAGAATTGCTGATCAGGGAGGTCTCAGCGCTGTGACCTCCGTGGCCTCTGTTTCCATAACATGCAGCATGCACATCTGATTATACCTTGCATCCCAGCCTCTGAGGGCGCAGCCACCGTGTCCTAGGACCACACCACTCATTGCGAAGTGGTTTGCCTCAGGGGGTCAGGGTTGGAGAAGGAGTGGGAAAGAGACCATTCACATCATTTCACATGTTCTAATAAGCATGCAGGACTCTTGTGATTAAGAAAAGTAATGATAGGAGAGATTAAAGGGAGAAGAAAGAACTCGCCCCTCCTCGTTTGTTGGCTCAAGTTCAGGACATAGTGGAGCCCTCCCCCTCGGTGGCTGCCCGATTTTCCCATGACCCATTCGTTCCCTAGCTCCTTGCATTGGGCCTCTGCCCTAACCACGCTGGGGAAGAGAGGAGTGGGGAACGCTTTCCCCAACTCTGCTAATGACCCAATGCAGAGGTCACCAGCCCACAGCCCACAGGCCAAGTCCGGTGGGTGACCTGTTTGTGTAAACAGTTTGGTTGAAACACAGCCATGCCCATTTGTTTATCCTGATTGCCCGTGGCTGCTTTCCCAATAGGACCACACACCTGAGTGGTTGTGACGGAGACTGGATGGCCCACAGAGGCTGAAATATTGACCGTCTGGTCCTTTCCAAAGATCAGTTTGCTGACCTTGGCTCTGTGTTACCAAATCCATTGACCTAGCCTCTTTAGGGGCCTCACTCCCCTCAGCCTCTCGCTGCCTTTGGTTCTCATGACCACCATTCGTGACGGTATCTTCTCTTATCCTCGGTGACAGTGACTCCCCATAATTCTCTCCTCGTCTCCCCGACCATTCTCTTTCTGTCTTCCTGTCCGACCCTTACTTCAACTAGAAACATCCACGAGGGCACAGACCTTTGCCTCTTTGTCCACTTCTGTCTCCCTGATGCCAAGAGGAGTGCTTGCCTGGTATATAGGTATGGGGGTGGATGAATGAGTCTAGGTACTTCCCCAAAGGAAATGAGGGTAATTGTAAGAAGGAGAAAGAGAACTAAGAACATCATTCCAATCTGCCTAGTGTCCACTCCCAGCTGCCATCAAAAGTCTCTTATTTCTACTGTGGGATCAAGAAACGATGTTCAGCCTGGCCAGTTTGGCTCAGTGAATAGAGCCTCAGCCTATGGACTGAAGGGTCCCCGGTTCGATTCTGGTCAAGGGCATGTACCTTGGTTGCAGGCACATCCCCAGTGGGAGGTGTGCAGGACGCAGCTGATCGATGTTTCTAACTCCCTCGCCCTCTCCCTTCCTCTGTTTAAAAATAAATAAAATATTAAAAAAAGAAAAGAAAAAAAAGAAAGAAAAAAAGAAAGAAACACTGTCCAGTTCAGTTGGGTCTTGATTCATCTAAGAATGGCTCAAGAGAGGTGCCATTTGGCCAAATTACAAAACTGGATGTAATGAAACTTTGCAGCTATCAGTGCAGCCACCTCTGAAAAAGCCAGCATCCCTTTGCTGTGCCTGTGTCTGTGGGTGACAGGCATTCCCCTGAGCACATCCTCAAAGGAGCTCCCGGGTAACACCCTGGCCCAGCCATGTCTGCAGCGCTTCCTAAGGGCTCTCCCCATCTGTTCTCCTGCCTCATCCCCATGCCTCTGTGGGTTCTGTACTATTGTCCCTGCTTGTAGGTGAGTCTCAGATGCTGGGACAGCTAAGTGATGGCTCACAGAGTCAGTGCTGTGACAGGTCTGATTCCTAAGCTGTGCTCTTATTCATTCATTCAAGATGGTAACATTCACGGACACCAGTGGATCCCAACTGCAGGTGATTTTATCCCCCAGACACATTGGCAAGGCCTGGAGACATATTTGGTTATTAAGCTGGGGTGGCTTCTGGTGAGTAAAGGCCAGGAATGATGCTAAACAGCCTACTGTACACAGGATGCATGAACAGACCCCCATGACAAAGAATGGTCTGACCCCAGATGTCAGTCATGCCAGGGTTGAAAGATATATACACACACACACACACACACACACATGAATGCATAGTTTGTGTGCTTCATCAAATGCTCACAGTGTTTTGGGATCTGAACATGCGCATGCGTTAGCTCTTAGAAGATGAAGCTCAATGTGAGTAGGAATCTGGCTGTTAATTTTTTCTGAACTCTGAGTTGCCGGAAAGAAATCTTACTCCAAGTCCCCCCAGTTTCTATGCTCTCTTGACACCCATCTTTCAAAAAGGACAAAGGTCAGTGGGTCTGCTCGGGCCATGAAACTGATTAAAACCCTCTGCTTCAGGATGGGCCCTCTGAGTGTCTCAATCGCTCTAGATGGAGAGGCAGCCTGGCAAATCCACTCCCTCTGGGCGGTGGCTGTTTGCAAAGCGAGGCTGAGGTTGGCCGGAAAGGGTCACCGTTGCCCCGTAATCGGATTACGTTGCTATATCCGATCATTGGCCATCTGTGGCCCAATGGGGAGCTATTAAGCCAGCAGCACTGACCTAAGTGAGATGGACGATAGCAATGTTCCTTGGGATAGTGGATTGACTGGAAAGACGTTGTAATAGCCTTGCTAACAGGGGTAGCAGGTGGGCCATTCTGACAGGAGTGGAATTTGCCTGCGCCCCACAAAGGTAAGTGAGACTGGAAGTACAGAAGGAACCCCCATCCAGGGAATGTATCCCATGATCTGCAAGGAAAAGCAGGAACCAAGCCTATGGCAGACAGACCCCAGCTTAATTTGGCCCTCTATTTCGAAAGCCTGTACAATCCCTTCCTGGAAGCTATTTTAATGAAATTAACAATGCCTGCAATGATAATTCAAAGATGTTCATTGCAGTATTATATATATTGGCAAAAAAATATGGGTGTAAATTAATTTGCATAGTCATGTGCCTATCGGAAGATGCAGCTTATCTGTGTGGCCACCATGGGCTTCCTAAACTTCACCCCCAAATTGTATAAGTTTGCCCACCTTGTCACAGGCCGTGTTGCCACCTGAGCACCTCCTCCCACAGCAGAGCCTGCTTCTGGGAGCTTCCACATCATGGCCAGTCAAGCCTTATGCCCTTTCCTGCAGGCAGGCAGATGTGGAGAAGGCCTGGGAAAATTTGGACCCAGAACATGAAGTACCTTTCCTTGTCTCACCAAGACAAGACCCCCTTCCCCTGGGGAAATGAGAAAGCGAGGTGGGGAGGAAGATCAAGAGCGTCACTCTACTGAAGCACCTGCACATAGGAACCCGAGGCCCAGGACACAGAGGTATCCTCCTACCATTGAGGGTGTAATGAATAATGAATGTCAAGTTCTTGGTCATGGGAAATGTTCTTCTACCATTGCCAGGAAAATACCAACATTCATAAAGGAAACATTCTCACGCACCGATCTAAGGGACCTAGCTGAACTAGTGGACAATAGTTCCTGTTTGTGCCAACCTAGTGAGCCCTATACATATAGGATGAGTTCAGTAAGTTTTCTTAGTTATAATTTCATTAGCCATTCTTCTGACCTTGTAGGCATTCAAATATACTCAAGAGAAAAAAGAACTCCAAGCTGGCCAGTCTCTGGATCTCCATTGATATTCAGTAATTGATTATTGATGGGTGTAGGGATGGATGGATGGATGGATGGATGGATGGATGGATAAATGGGTAGATGGAAAGAAAGGAAGGGTAGGAGGGAGGGAGGAGAGAAGGTTTAGGAGGTAGATATATGATAAGATAGATGATAGGAAGGGTAAATTAACAGTCATTGTACTGTTTTTTTCTTTCTCTGTCAAGATGGTGAGGGGAATGATGTTTCTACATAAGCCAATGTCTCTTTTTTCTCATGTGAAATGAAAACCCAATATGAAAATCCCTCATTTCTGTTGCAAGAAAGTCAGGAGCCACATTCTGATCTAAGTAGCATATTTTACCTATTTGAGCTGGGGGGAGGAAGATGAGTGATTTTCTACCTTGAGTGACATAAATTTGTACACCCCCCCCCCATAAAATATATTGTTATTGCTGTGATTCATTTGGCTTTTTTTTTTTTAAGTGGACTATGGTTTGTGTGCAGTGGATGAAGTAATTGGATTGAGTGCTTCTCCCTAGAGACAGAATCAATCACCGTTGTAGAAGATGGTGACATTTTAGAAAGAAACTCTGAGGAAAATGTCATGCTTAAAAAATTAGATTTAAACCCACTGGCTCCAGATTGATTTTTATTACACTCAAATGGATACCCTGATTGATTATCAGTCTTACAAATGTTTAGCACATTTCTCACTTCTCTAATAATCAGAATAATCTAATTTTCAATGTCATTTAATGTACTCTATTCAAGGTTATAATAGATCATATTTCTAATAAAACACAGCAATTATGTAATGAATAATACAGGACGGCCAACATTCGGATTCCCTTGATTTTTAAGGCACTGCCAAGGGAAAGTCTTAGATAAGTCCATTCCTTGAAATGTGAAGTACATTCTAAGCCTTTGACTGCATCTTATAGAGTGGTTTGTTGTTGTTTTTTTTTCTGCTGGTGATCTGAATAGGACTTGGCCAGACTTGACCTTCCACTCCTTCCCCCCCAAAAAAATTATTGGGAGGAATCAGCAGGATTTGAACCCTTTAATAGATTATATTGGTGCACCTGGAGAAAAGTGACAGGTTATGTATTGAGTTTCTCTAGTAATTGCTGCTTGTTCCCCATTTTTGATATACATCCCCCGGAGAAATACTATATTTTAGTTCTACATATTTTTTCCAATACCCATTGTAGCAACAGCTGACATTACGGATGTTTCAGGGTAAGCCACGGGATATCTAATTTTGAGGAGGTTTGGCTAAATTTAGAGCCAAATGCTTACCTGCCTGTGCTTACTTTGGTGGTTTTTTTTATTTTAAGGGGCCTGACTCACCTTGGGAAGTGACTGGTGCTTTTTATATTTGTGGCTGCTGACCAGTTCCAGTCATGTCGAAAGCCAGGTTAGCAATGATGAGTTCCTCTGTAATGGCTCGCCGCTGAGTTGGACTATCTGGCGTGTGAAATGGTATGGAAACGGGGTCCCCCAACAAGCAGTAGCACTCCAGAGGCGGCCCTGTTATGCACTTTGATGGGGGCATCCAGGGGCAGCAAGCAGAGTGAAAGCCGATGAAGAGCTTTCAAGACTCAGGGCTTTTAGAGACTCAAAAGGCCTCTCCTACGATTGGCCCCAGATATGACCCTGGTGGAATGAGACATCAGATCAGAAGCTTCCCGAAGGCCTTAACAAAAGCTAATGATGGGCCAATACCAATAAGATGCCAGTGAACAGAGATGGCTACTGGTCCTGATTCAGAGTCAGGCAGGTGAGGCGTGGAAGGACAGGCTGGGGAAGACCAGCGCTGACGATCTGAGAGCACAGGCTGGCTCTGAACCAACTCGGCGTAGTAACGTGTCCTCCCTCTTAAGACCCATGGCTATGCCGAAACCGGTCTGGCTCAGTGCATAGAGTGCCGGCCTGTGGACGGGTTCAATTCCCCAGTAGGGGGTGTGCAAGAGGCAGCTGATCGATGTTTCTCTCTCATCAATGTTTCTAACTATCCCTCTCTCTTCCTCTCTGTAAAAAATCAATAAAATATTTTAAAAACAATCCTTGATTAAACAGATCACAAAATACCATCCTAACTCTCCCTATCCGTGGCTGCTTAGAGCAACCTTGAAGCATTATTGTTTTTAGTTCTGAACACCTTATTTTTATATATTTTTTTCTTAGTAGTATTTTATTAAGTCTTTATTGTTCAAATTATTACATATATCCCCTTTTCCCCCATGGACTTCTCCCAGCCCATCCCTGCCCCTTACCCCTGGCCTTCAGCCCCCTATTGTGTGTGTCCATGGGTTATGCATACACGCATACAAGTTCATTGGTTGATCTCTTCCCACCGGCCCACCCTCCCCTGCCTTCCCTCTGAGGTTGGACAGTCTGTTCAATGCTTCTATGTCTCTGATCTATTTTTGTTCATCAGTTTATGTTGTTCATTACATTTCCACAGATGCATGAGATCATGTGATGTTTATCTTTCTCTGGCTGGCTTATTTCGCTCAGCATAATGCTCTCCAGGTTCATCTATACTGTTGCAAATGATAAGAATTATTTCCTTTATGATAGCTGTGTAGTATTCCATCGTGCAGCCATACCACAGTTTTAAAACTGTAATAAGCCAGCCTCAAAAACTGCCATTTCCCACTGGATCTCCAACGCTATCTGAACGTACACCCCCAGGGCAGGATTGCTAATACATAGGAGGTCTTGGTGAGGTTGGGGTTCTCAACCACCTCCTGTCCTCCAGAGTCCTGAGGCTGCCTCTCCCTGAGGAGGCATTCGCAGATGTCTTTTATTTTCTTTTTAATATATTTTATTGATTTCAGAGAGGAAGGGAGAGGGGAGAGAGGGATAGAAACATCAGTGAATAGAGAGAAGGGTTGATCAGCTGCCTCCTGCACCCCCCCTACTGGGGATCAAGCTCACAACCCAGGCATGTGCCCTTGACCAGAATTGAACCCGGGACCCTTCAGTGCGCAGGCCAACCCTCCATCCACTGAGCCAAACCAGCCAGGGCTCACAGATGTCTTTTTGATTAAAGGAGAGAAAAGCATGTCTGGGTGTGGGTGTGGGTGTGAGAGGAAGGGAAAAGGAAGGGCAGAGGGAAGTGAGCTGTGCAGGTCTGGCAGGAACGCCGTGTGTTAGTTAGTTCTTGAACTTCTGGGTGTTTTTGACTCCTTGGCCGAGGCGTTCCCGGGAATAGAAACTCGCTTCTCCGTTCATGTCAGAGTCCAAGCGTGTGGCTGGGAGCTCCGCAGAGAGCGGTGAAGATGGCTTTATTTCTCTCCCGGATGACTCTCCGGAGAAATAAATACCTGAGAATCAAAGTTCCGTAGGCCAGAAAGGGTCCTTTTTGCGAACTAAATGGGATTTTAGCAATCCTTCATTGGCGAGGGCAATTTGGGATGATCTATTTATATTGAGAAACTGATAAGTTCACTCGGGGGAGAGCTAAGTTGGCTGCAGCGCTGGCCAACACTTCGCATGCTGAGCCTGGCGGGAGGCTTGGGCGTGTTTCTGCTGTTTCCTTGCAGTCACACGTGTGGCCTGAGAGTGACCCCTCCACAGCATTGGGGGCAGCCAAGGCCAAGGAGGAGAATTCCTTACTTACAGCCCTCACTGCCTTCTTCTTATAAACAGCGATCTTTTAAGAAAGCATGTCGCTGTAAGAACTATTTTTTTCTTTATTGATTAAGGTATTACATATATGCCTTTATCCCCCTCCTTGGTAAGAATCGTTTTATGAGAAGTATATCTGTTGGGGTTAGAACTGGCTTCCAGTTCTGGCCCATTCAGTGACTGGCTTAGTGACATTCAAGGTCCCTTCGCCTCAGTTTTCTCAAGTGCAAATGAGGGAGGAATCGCCCCGCCTTCCACTTAGGGTTGCTGTGGGGATGCAATGAGATAATATAGGTTGAACAGCACTGAGAAGAAGGCCTTCCCTTCCCTGAAGGGCTGGGCTTGGCCACGATGGTGACATTAACACCAAATCATACTTATGGCTGAGGGAGAAGTGAGAGAGGCCGGGGGTCACACACTGAGCCCTGGTCTGGGTCAGTGAGAGATTCGGATTGACCATCCATGTGTACTTCTGGTGGTTTTATGGTTTCGGGTCTTAAATTCAAGTCTTGAATCCACTTCACATTGATTTTTGTTTGCAGTGTAGGAGAGTGGTCCAGTTTCATTCTCTGGCATGCGGCTGTCAAGTGTCGTCTTTGTTTTGTTGTTGTTTTTTAACACTTTTACTGAAGAGACTGTCCTTTCCCCATTGTATGTTCTTGGCTCTTTTGTTGTAAGTTAATTGAGCATTTTTGCCTGGATTTGTTTTCGGGTCTCTCTGTTCTGTTCCATTGCTCTATGTGTCTGTTTTCCGTGACAGTTCTCTGATGTTTTGATGACTATAGTTTAATCTTTGTTCTTCTTTCTCCAGATTGCTTTGGCTGTCCGGAGTCTTTTGTGGTGCCATACACATTTGAGGATTATTTGTGCTATTTATGTGAAAATGTCATTGGCATTTTGAGTGGGTTTGCATTGAATCTGTAATTTGGGGGGGCGGGGGGTAGGAAAGACATTTAACAGTATTGTTTCTTCTGATCCATGAGCAAAAGATCAAGTATGAATTTCTGTAATGGTCTGAGTTTCTCACATCTTTGCATCTCAAAGCCAAGGGCAAAGAGTGGTCAATATTTTCTCATAGACAGTTTCTAATATTCAAGGTAGACCAGCAATGATATTAATTCACCCCATGAATTTGAGTAAGGCATTTTGGGGCGGGGGGGTTTGTAGTCTACACTTGAAAGAAGTTTTCCTTCTGGGTGGTATTGCACACACACATACACACACATACACACACACACACACACACACACACACCAACAATACTATTTCCATGAAAGCAGGGGCTTTTTTATTTAGTTTCCTGCTGCGGCCCAATGCCTGACACACAGAGCTGATAATTACAGCTCAGTAATTATCAGCAGAATGAATAAATAAATGTCGAATTCCAAACTGCTGAGTCTACTTCTCATTAAGTCAAAATCTAGAAGACAAGAGCTGGAAAAAACAAAAGCCAGAGGCACTAAGGGGTTTACCATCACTCTCCATGGGTCCCTTTCCCATCACAAGTGGATTTTCCCTGAGTCTCCAGCCAGTCACTCTCCTGAGCCTGAGACCCTGATAGCCAACCCTGATAGCCAACCGCATACCACACACTAGACACCATCACTTGGACACCACATAGGACATGAGATTTCATTCATTCTTCTCCTCCTACATTCCCTCCTACATTGTCCAAGCCAGAAAACATCTTCTCACCCTTGACCCTCCCCACTTCCGGGCACCCCTGTCCCTTCCCCACAATCCCTCCCTGGCTCAGACATCCCTCTCTTCTTACTTGGGACTTCCAGCAACCACCTCAGTGATCTCTCCGCCCCTCCAGCCATTGCTTCACCATGAGCAGAGTGACCCTTCTGGAAGGCAGCTCTGATCATGTCACTGCCACTGCCTCCCCACATGAGTCTAAAACCTGTCTCCTTGGCAAGGTTCACAAGATCACAAGAGCTGTGGTTCAGCATCAACTCCGAATTGGGAGCCCTGGCCCTGCTCTTTGGAGAGGCTCAAAGCTGCCCTGTGGCTTGTGTGCATGACCTCAGTCTCGCTCTGTCTTCTGCCTGCAAAGAGGCTCCTCCCATCTTTCAGTCTTTGGTTAGCCAATTCCAGAGCCAGCGCATCTTCCAAGCTCTCACCGCCCCTGTTGACCTTCCAGTGAGCCTCTCCACATGAACGAGGTCAGATGCCCCGGGAAACTCAGCCAGCCTTTTGTGTTTGTGAACATGGGAGGTCTCACTGACCTCTTACAGGTTTCATTACAGAAAAACGAGTTTCCAAGGGCCTGGACTCGAGTTTAGTTCCTAGGTTGACTTTTGAATGGCTTTCTTTGGCCTCCTCTTAACCCTCCCAGCCCCTAGCATAGCTTTCATTCTCATTACTCTGCTATTAATGTTCTTGTGAAACTCACCATGTTCTCCATGGCCAAAACTGATGAACTCTGACCCCTCTTTCTGACTTGTTAGCTACATGGGACTCTCGGCCAGGTTGCTGCTGCTCTTTAAAATTCTATTTTTATTGGTTTCTCTGATTTTTATTTTTATCGATATCATTCCAGCGTTTCTGCCCACCATTCATCTGCTTCCATCGCTATATTCTCTTCTTTTCTCCACCAACCACTGGCAACTCTAAAGGATCGGCTTCTGATCCTCTTTTATTCTTTCCTCTTTCTCATCTTAGGCTGTTCACTGTCTCTCATGACTTCAACAGTCATCTCTATGATTTTGACTTTTAAATAATCTAACTCAGACCTGTTTTCTCACCAAATCCATGGTGCCATCGCCCTAACAATCTCTGAAATTGCTGCCTGAGTTTCTGACTCTCTTCCTCTTAAGCCAAGCTCATTTTTCTGCCCCAAACCGGTTTCCCTATTTCCCACCAGCTTCCTAATTTTCTTCTCTATTGTGATCTCATCAGTCCCAGTACCAGTGTTAAAATAATATTGCTACCTCCGATTCTTTTTTTTTTTTCCATTCCTCATATACATTATCAAGTCCAATAGACTTTTTTTTAAAAAATATATATATATTTTTTTTTTATTGATTTTTACAGAGAGGAAAGGAGAGGGATAGAGAGTTAGAAACATCGATGAGAGAGAATCATCGATCAGCTGCCTCTTGCACACCTCTTACTGGTGATGTGCCCACAACCCAGGTACATGCCCTTAACCGGAATAGAACCCGGGACCTTTCAGTCCACAGGCTGACGCTCTATCCACTGAGCCAAACCGGTTTCAGCCCAGTAGACTTTTCACAGCAGTGCCTCCCTAATATTCCTTTTTCTTTCTCTTCTCATTATACCAATCTAATATTTTCTCCCCACAACCCCATGTCTTTTTTCTGGGCACACCAGCCACCGTACTTGATGCAGTAATTCCTGAAAGCATTTCCTCATACCTTCCATCCAGAATGTTCTTTCCACCTCTTTCTGCCTCCCCAAAGGGTAGTCATTTAAAGGTCATTGTAAAGCTAACTTCCCTCGTATGGTTATATTGCTTCTGATCCTTAGGCCTTTGCACATAATGTTCTCTTGAACCAAGATGTTTTCAGACCTCCAAGCACCATTCATTTAAGAGGTATTTGTTGAACATCCGTTATGGAAAAAATACTGTACTATGCACTGAGGGCGCTTAAATGAATGAGACCTAGCACAGTCCTATAGGGCATTCAGCTCAAGATTCCTTTCTCCTGTCATTCCCACAGACTGGACTCTCAGCTCCCTTGTCTGTAGGTCTAAGTACTATCTCGTAACATACTCCTTAGATTCTTTTCTTCCTGTTGCTTAAATTAGTGAATGAACATTTCCTTTCTGGTATCTCGTTCACTGTATGATCTGTATTTATGTAGATAGCAGGAATGTGAATCTTTTTCATACCATTCTTGTTTCTTAATTATCCATCAGCATGTCAATGTCTTTAGTAGCTATAGGACTCACTAAATGTTTGGTGAATAAACAAATTGGTGTAGAACTTCCACTGTCTTAGTACATATTACACTATGTTGCGATTATGTATTTATCTAAATGTATATAAGAATCTTTGTATGATAGGGGAGAAAAGTAATATCCCCATTTATCAGTAAGGACATTGAAGTTCAGGGACATTAAGAGCCTCTCCTGAGTTTCCACGGCAATAAATAATGGACTAAAATGCAGACCTTTGGGATTTTACCCCAGTGCTCTTCCTACATGTCCACTGTACCTTTCGTGTTCTTTAAGATCTAAGGGGTACAAGTCCATAATCTGTCTTGTAACAGATGTGAGCAGGATCTTGAACCTTCAGTTGAAGAAATGGCCCATTGTTTTCTTTCTTGTCTTAATCACTGAAAAAAAGGCAACCATTGATTCAAATAAGCCATGAGGTAAAAGAGTATGTAGGCACAGTCAACTGTTGTGTAAACCTACTATTTAACAAGTCATCCCAAAGTTCAGTGTTTTAAAACAATATGCATTTTTTATTGTTTAGAAAAACCATGGACCAGCTGGGTTGATGGGGCTATTTCATGTGGCTGTGATTAGCTACAGATTGGGTTGGCAACTCTGCTGATCTTGCCTGACTGTTCTCCCAGGTTCAGGAAGAGGGTAGCTTTAGATTGGGTGAAAATGGTCTTAGCTGGGCTAACTGGGCTGTCCTCCACATTGTCTCTCTTTCTGCAGTAGGCTAGCTCAGGCTTGTTCACACAGTGGCAAAGTCCCAAGGGGGATGAGCAGAAGAGCACAATATCTCTTGAGTTCTAAGCTTGGAAATGGTGCAGCATTACTACCATTGCATTCTAGCTGTAAAAGTGGCCCATAGGCCATGCAGGTAGAAGGAGGGTGGAAGAGTGTCCACCTATTGATCGGAGGAGTCACAATGCAGAAAACTGCATGTAGGAAGACCAAGAGAATGGGGGCCATCTTTACAGTTGACCAAGAGGATTAGGGCCACCATGCAAGCACAGTCCCCACTTCTGGAACTCCCCTTCTGTCTTTCCCGTTTAAGGGGTGTCCTCCCGATGAGGAATCACATAGGTTGCTTCTCAGAAATTTCTCCAAGCTAAGAGCAGTACCTCATATCTTTTTTTTTTTTTTTTTTAATGTTAAGAGGAAAAATAGAAGAATGTCAAGGAGAACTGCAGTTCATTTTCTGAAAATTAATTGGGGATAGAGGAAAGGAGGCATGGAACAAGTTGGACATTAGAATTCATCATGATAGAGATTATTGTTAAGTAGTTGAAAACCCATAACTTGCCATGAAGAATGGATATTGCACAGAGTAGGATATAGGTTTATCTGGAGCAGTCTGCTGCTGAGAGGTTTGTTTTGTCATCCCCATCCCCCACACACACACACAACACACACACACACACACACACACACACACACACACACACCTCAACCCCAACCAGATACTATTTATAAAAGGCTACCCATGCCTACTTCATGAAAGAAATATAGAGGGATGTGCCTGCATCGCTGCTTGATTCTTTTACCCTAGCCCAGTGATTTCCAATCTTTATCTAATGGCACACCAAAAAAAAATGTATTTTTTGCTTATCTGACAAAAAAAAAAAAAATAGGTATAACTTTGATTCATTCACACCAGATGTGCTAGTGTTGTGTTTGCTGTTGTCATTGTTTTATCTGACAATCTAAGCGAAAGAGGTCAGTGCCCCTGACTGAATAGTCAGGTATTGCAGGTTTTCAAAAATTCTGTGGCACACCGGTTGAAAATCACTCTACTAGATATGTGTGTTCTCATTTTAAGACTATCGATTCCTGAATATGACACTGCCTGTGCTTTTACAGAGAAGTTAAATGGACCCATCATGCAGTCTTTCAGATACTTGAGGGCAGGTTGAGCTTCGGCAGTGAGAACTTCAGCTTGATATAACACAGAATTTCCTGCCCTTGAACATGGCTTACAGAAGGGGTTATTGAACTCTCCTTTCCTAAACTGAGAGCTTTTATAAACAAACCACAGTGATCATGCAGAAGATGTGTGGGTCTACTCCTGAGTAAAGCAGAAGGCCAGCCTCAGTGTCTCTCACTTTCGTTGCTGGAATTTTGTTTTATGCCGTCAGTAAAGACTTCCATCACAGCCCTCATCATGTTGGATAGCTGTGCCACAAACACAAAGCCAAGGACACATCCACCCCCTGAGGACAGGATTTAGAAAAAGCCAGCATTGATGGCTCACGGCTTTCAGAGGGTATGTGGCGAGTAATCCTGCCGATTATGAACAAGGCATCTCAGAGACACTGTGCCGTTTCTCAGCTACTCCTGGCCAGTCTCAGGAGTGTTTTATTTTCCTTCATCTCTGGAGTTGAACTTAGGGTATTCCTGATAGTTTATATAAGACTCTTATCCAAAGAAAAGGATTTGTCACTTATAGCAGAGCCTCTTAACTCCAAATCTCTTCTCTTGCAAGGATACCACCACACTGGGTCTGCCCAAAAACAAACACAACCACAGCAGGGCTGCCCACACCAGCCCAGACAGCTGAGGAAAAATGTTCTTGGAATTATAGGACCAGGGGAACACTGTCCACTTGAGAGGAGGTAAAATCTTGACTCCTAAAAGCAATCAGTAAGAGGAAAGTGTGTTGAAAATTGTTTTGAGTTCCTGGCTAGTTAGCTCAGTGAGTTAGAGCATTGTCCCAATATGCCAAGGTTGTGATTCAATTTCCTATCAGGGCACATGCAAGAAGCAACCAATGAATGCATATATAAGTAAAACAACCTCTCTCTCTCTTTCTCTCTCTCTCTCTCTCTCTCTCTCTCTCTCTCTCTCTCTCTTCTCATCAATAAATGTTTTAAATTAGGAAAATTGTTTTTGAAAGTCTTATTAGCATAATATACTACTTCCACTAGGAAGAATTATGTGGCACTTGCACATTCTAATATTTCAGGCATTTTCTATAAGTGCTTTGAGTAACTTAAAAGCTGAGCTGGGCTGGTAGATCCTTGTTAAATTCTCAGAATGCCATATCCAGACTATTTCCTCCAAGACTTGCATATTTAATACGCTGTAAGAATTCTAGCTATGCACCCCGAGCGGCCACTGGCACGGAGGATGCGAGGCCACCCCTCACACTCGGCACCTGTGTGGGCCATCGCGCGGCCTTCAGAGGTCCTTGCCTGCGTGTGGCCACACTGCCGGCGGGGAGCAGTCCTCTGAGGATGCTGTGTTAGCCTGCCTTTCACAAGCCCTCAAATCAAGTCCAATCACAGCACTGTATTCATTGAACAGGCACTCAGGCCACCCTACCCTCAGCCTGTTCCCAAAGTGGCAGAAAAAATATAGCCGCAACCTCCTTTATCAGCCTCCTTTCTCTGTGTATTTGCTCAGATTTCTACTAGTGTTTTCATGGCAGGTTCTGCATTAGGGGAGACAACGGCCTCTACCTTTAAGGAGATGCTGATCTTGGACTGTTAACTCACCCGACTCTGCCTAACTTTACCATGGGAACGGCTACGTTAAGTGCTTGAGGACCTACCCCCCAAATCCTAAAATTATGGGAAAGTAGGTCTCTGTCCATCATAGGTCCACCTGGCTTCAAATCCATGGGTAGCTCATTTAGAAAATTATTTTTAAACTCAGATGAAGATATTTTTGTGTTTTTCTTTTAAGCGTGTCTGTATATTAATGACAGGCCCTCTCCCACACATGGCGGCCAGATAGCTCTCATCCCCAGCTATGCCTCGTGATTCCTGCAGTTAGCCAGGAGGCGAAGAGACAAGACAAACAGATCCCAGAGTTTGATATTCAAGCAGGAATAAACAGAGCATTATGCTTCCTTCGCTAGAAAACTTTATGGACAAAAGCACTGTCGATTGTATTTTGCTCTTTTTTTTTTTTTTTTTTTTTTTTTTTTATTGCCAGGAAGAAATTTTTAGTAAAGTGTTATTTTTGTCTCTTCCTGAATCTAACTGAAATCCACAACTTTTGCATGTTTCCTGCCTTGCGTTTTTAGTGTGTGCACGGAAATCAATATTCCAGGTACACGCACAAGTGCGCACATTAAAAGGAACGTGGCTGCATTTATTTCCATGATGAGACATTGGAGTAAAAGTGCTGGGGTGTCTGTTTTCGTGTTCCCAGGTCGAGATCTGTACATCAGAGGTATTTGTATAAGTGACATTTTTATTACGCTCATTTCATTTGCAATATGATAGTGGATCATAAATACGTTCCCTTTATGCCACCCAGTCTGATTTGTGGCTCTTAGCCCTCGCGAGGAGAATACTTGATGTTTTATGGAGCACCTTTCGTCCAAGAAGCGCTTTGCCGACATGGGCCAGCTTCTTCCAAGGGTGTAAATCACACGCAAGACCCTGTGGATGCCCCACCTGCTTTATCAGCCTCCCAGCTCCTACTGTGGCTGGAGAGCAGGTCCAGAGGGCATGATGAGTCCTCTCCTGTCTGAGAGAGAAAGGATGGGGGAGCTCTCTGTCGCCCCCCAGAGGCCCCGGCAGCTGACAGAATCCCACATTAGTCACCTGCTCACCTTGTCCTTCACCAAACTCATTGTGAGCCCCATTGTTGGGGCTCACAATGAGTTTGGTCTGGCGCTGTTTTAAATCCTGGGACACAGATACTAGTAAAACACAGTCAGGTGCCCACAGACGAGGAGTGTGGGACAGTAACAGCCCGCCCACCTTGTGATGGGGACAGTGTGTGCCCCTCCTCTGCCTCCCAGACCTTCCCTGGGACACACTGCACCTGAAAGCAGTGTGTCAGACCCCGGACTTGTCACGGGGATACTGATGCACGTGCCAGCCAGTTGCCATCGGAGTGAGAGAAGAGCAGCCACCCAACATCACAGGCAGCCCTTGGGTGGGCATCAGTTTCACAGCCCAGGCTCCCAGCCACCACTCCATCCTTCCTGTCAGTTCACCCTCCTTGTGCCCCAGCATCGGCTCCCTGAACCCGGACCCTCCCTCTGCCCCTACACAGACTCTCACACACACACACACACACACACACACACACACACACACATACCTGTCATACACACACAGTGCTCCTGCAGCATGCTTCATAGCATTTGCCATGCTGTGGAATCATGTATGTGTGTGACACACCTGGCAGAGCTCAGTGGTTAAGAATGAAGGCCATACCCTAACCGGTTTGGCTCAGTGGAAAGAGCATCGGTCTGCAGACTGACAGGTCCCAGGTTCGATTCTGATCTAGGGCATGTAACTTGGTTGCGGGCACATTCCCAATAGGAGGTGTGCAGGAGGCAGCTGATCCATGTTTCTCTCCCATCGATGTTTCTAACTCTCTATTCCTCGTTCTTCCTGTCTGTAAAAAAAAATCAGTAAAATATATTGAGTATATTTTTTAAAAAAGAGTGAAGGCCATGGAGCCAGGTTTTTTGAGTTCAAATCCCGGCTTTATCACTTTCAGGATGCATGGCCTTGGGCAGGGGACTTACCCTTCTGTGCCTCAGTTTTCTCATCTGCTAAATGGGTACAATAATGATACTTCCCAACCTAATATGGATACAGGGTTGATCAAGTGCCCCATAGCTGCCATGATAGTTGTAGTGAACATTTTCGGTATTATAATAATACTCCAATATGAGTCACAGTCATATAACAATAGTGATGCCAATATTATGCTTATTATTATTATTACCATCACCATTACTATATGATTAATGTCTGCCTCCCACCATAAGTGAGCTCCGTGGCAGGAGTAGCCATGTGTGTGGCTCACAATTTTATCCCCACTGCAGGTGGCACCTAGTAGAGGCTCAAAACATATTTGTTGAATGAATGAATGAATGAATGAATGAATGAATGAATAGACAAACCAGTGAAGGAAAAATGAGTCCTCCTGCTCATTGGGGTTATCAGGTGGCTTCTTTATAAGCATCATTGCCACGCACAGCATGAACCCCTCTGTGTTCAGCTCCACCCGTATCCACGTGGAAGGGCCTCAGCCACCTCTTCCTGTATGACCGCAGCCTCACTCCTTCCCACCCCGTGGATGTCTGGGAGAGTGCTGCCGTCCTAGGAGAGAGAGGCCTGGACTCCTCTGAGATGGAAAGCAGAGGAGCTGGTGGCGTACCAGATCCCTTGCCCTCCACATCGCCTCTGTCACCCCTGCCTTGCATGGGTGCCCTCCGCAGGAGGTGGGAGCTTCCGCCTGGTCCCAGCACCTGCTGACCAGGAATCCGGGAGCTGGACAGAGCGCCGTGCTCAGGCCCGCATCCCGCGTGGTGGTGCAGGCAGTGCACCATCGCCTGACTCTGCGGCTCTTGGCAGCCGTCCCCGCGCCTGGCCCAGATACCATGTCTGCATTCCACAGCCGTCTGCAGCCATGGAGCAAAGCAGCTGCTGAGGCCACGTGCCCAGAACACTTGTCCATGAACTGAGGAACCTTTGCCTAATTGGGGAGCGATCACCAGAGGTGTCCCTGCACTTTGCCGTTGCAGTTTCCAAGAGTCTGGGAGTCCTTTGGCCATGGGGACAGGGGGGACGTGGCGAGGCATTCAGTTTCGAGAGAGCAGGCGTAGTCTGGAAGGGAGCAGGAGGCTAGAACACACGGGTCCCCTGGCCATTGACTGGGCAGCGGCTAAGAGTTCACATTTAGGCCCCAAATCACAGAAGTTGGAGCTTTGGCTTTGCAGCTATTATTCTGCAAATGGTGGGCATTGTTACTGCACCGCCCAACCCAGTGCCCCCACGGGGCGACCTGCTGCAGCTCACTGAGGTCCCCTGACCTCACCCTTCACCTTCAAGCTCAGGGATGGCCACTCAGAGTGCCACCCTGCCTCCTAGGTAACACTTCCCAAGCTGGGCTTGCTTATCTGAGCTGTCCAGGGGGCCATGGGAAACAGAATGCTCAGGAATGCAGACGCAGGCCCAGTCCTACCTGGGGGTTGGGTGGTGGGTAATTTGGGGTGTGTGGGTTCCTCTCTGCTTTCTGTACATTCCACTGAAATCCTGACTTGATTGCTTGCAAACAGGAGGATCTTGGGCCTCAGGCTCCTAGAGTGTAGAAATGGGACAGCAATGTGCTCCTCACCTGGCTCGCTGGGGAGTGCAATGGGCTGGAATTCCTCGTTGCTTAAGGCAACCTCCGGCCCTTGCTGAGTAGCCAGTCAGGGCATTACTGTGACCGCTGTGTTAGGTGCTCATGAGTGCCATCTTGGCTTCTGGTTCAGAGCAGTTCCTGGTGTCCAGTGACTTGGGACCTCCCTCGGGGCTCTGGATTGTTCTTTTTTTGTTTGTTTTGTTTTTAAAATATATTTTATTGATTCTTTACAGAGAGGAAGGGGGAGTGATAGAGACTTAGAAACAACGATGGGAGAGAAACATCGATCAGCTGCCTCCTGCACACTTCCTACTGGGGACGTGCCTACGTCCAAGGTACATGCCCTTGACCGGAATCGAACCTGGGACCCTTGAGTCCACAGGCTGATGCTCTATCCACTGAACCAAACCGGTTAGGGCATGGGTTGTTCTTGTTTGAAGGTATAATTCACACAGTGTGACATGCATTCCATGACCTGTAGTATATCCACGAGGTTGTACAGCTGCTAGGACGTTCCAACTCTAGAATATTTCATCGCCTCCCAAAAAGAAACCCCATACCCTCTGGCTGTCACTCCCCATCCACCCGCCACCCCAGCCCTGGACGACCACTGGTCTGCTTTCTGGCTATGAAATCTGCTTATTCTGAGCATCTTATAGAAACAGAGGAGGCTCTGGCTTCCACTGCCCCAGGGTCCTGGGGGCGGCTCTGCTCGGTGCTGAGCTGGGTGGGGCGTGTGGGGCCCAAGACACACCTGCTGAGGGCCAGGGGCCAGACAAGCTGTGCAGTGGCTGTGGGTGAATAAGTGAGTGAGTGAATGAATAATGAATGAATGGTTGTCCAGGCTGAGAGTTCAAAATTATTGTTGTTTAAATAACCTGATAAATGATGAGACATACGATTGATAAAGAAAATTTAGGGAGCAGAAAAGCATGAAGGGACAAAAACCATAATCCCATTACCTGTAAGAGGAATTTTTCCAAAAGTGCCAGGTAGTGAACTCAGAAAACTGAAAAGCAAAGTGTCAAACCAGAAAGCTTAGTTTGGAATCGCAGAGTATGATGTCTCCCTCCTCCCTCTCCCCCGCCGTGTTGTTTGAGGGCAGGTCTCCCAGGCAGGCAGGTTCCTTTGTGATGCCTCTGGGCCCTCACCCTGGACTTGGGGAGCGTGCTCTCTGTGAGGCCCGGGCCACGAAGCCAGTTCTCTCCACACAGTTAGCCTCTCGGCCCCCCGGGCGAGCCCACGCCCTCCTCCAGGACGGCATGTGCTCACTCAGAAGGACAAGCTCCTGCTCTGCAGCCTCCCAGCCCCCAGCCTCTCTCCTCGGGAGATATGTTTGCAGCACCTTTTCCCGCTGTTCCTGTTCCCAGTGTCCAAGGAACCCGGGCCCTCCCAGCTCAGGCAGTGCGGGGCCCGCCGCCAGTGCCCCTGACGTGCCTTGTCTCTCTCTCTCGTTTCCAGCTGTCAGGAATGACAGGAACAAGAAGAAGAAGGAGCCGACGAAGCAGGAATGCACGGAGAGCTATGAAATGACGGCAGAGCTGGACGATCTCACAGAGAAGATCCGAAAAGCGCACCAGGAAACTTTCCCCTCGCTCTGCCAGCTGGGCAAGTACACCACGGTAAGGCGCTCCCCGCCCCGGGCTGCTGCAGGATGGACACAGACATGTATGTACACACACGCGGGCACACACACGCGGGCACACACACATACACACGCATGCACACACGCACAGGCTCTGCCCTGGCCCTGGAAGGGACCCCCCTCACCCCCCAGCAAAACTCTGCCCAGGACGTGCCTGTTGGCCCTGGGGCTGCACAGGGGCATCCACCTCCTTCCTGGAGTCGCCCTTGGACGCTCTCTGTGAGGCAGGCGTTTCCTCCGGTCAGTCACACGGGCACGCATCCCCCCCCCCCCAAGAAACTGGAATTGAGCACTTCCTGTGCGCCAGGCCGTGCAGGAGGCACTGGCCACGTGAGCAGGAAGGTAAGCTTGCTGCTGGCAGGGACTCGGGTCTGGTGAAGGAGACCATGGGTCATAGCGGACACATGTACGGAGCCCGGGGGGGACAAGGGATCAGTCTTTTAAAAACTCCGATCCACGTGTAAGATCCCCCAAGATTATTGGGGCCTCCCCTGGGCCAGGGTCTGGTGTGTGTATCACCCGTAAACCAAGGCCTGGAAAAGCATAAAATAGGAGTGGCCCTTCCCCAGATAGGGAGGTGGTGTTCTGCTGGGAAGGGCTCTCCCTGAGGCTCGAAATAGAGAGAAGAGGGAGGGAGAGGAAATGGGAGCAAAGGTCGGAGGCAGGCATATGTTCTCTGGTCTGGAATGAGCTGGTAGAGACGTCATGAGGTACTTGGAATTTTTAAAGCGTATATCGTACATAATATGTTCCTTGATGTATATTCCTAGTGTGTGGCACTCAATGAATATTTGTTGAATGAATGAATATAACTAGAATACTATTCTGGCCTCTTTAAGTGGCTTATGTTGTTTGCCTAGGTGCTAGTAAACATACTTTTTTTAAAAATGCAAGTATAGCCCTAGCCGGTTTGGCTCAGTGGATAGAGCATCAGCCTGAGGACTGAAGGGTACCAAGTTTGATTCCAGTCAAGGGCGCATGCCCATGTTGTGGGCCCCATCCCCGGTAGGGGGCGTGCAGGAGATAGCCAATTGATCATTCTCTCTCACCATGGATGTTTCTATCTCCTTCTCCCTTCCTCTCTGAAATCAATAAAAATATATATTTTTTAAATGCATATATATCAGCACTTGCTGGTTTGGTGACTGGTGTGCTAGGAAAAGAACAGAATGAAAGGCCAGGACACGAGATGAAACGGTGTTGCCAGGTAGAGAAAAGAACAGTGAATGCAGGGGGTGTGAAGTGATTCTTGGGGGTCTGCTTCTGCCTTAAGGTGGGGGGTGGGGGCATCCAGAGCCCCTTCCCATTCACCCCTGCACCTTTTGGTCACATGGTGTTTCGGGGGTGAGGGTGATGGGTCATCTGTTTCTCCTACTCTGTCTTTTTTTTTCTTCCTGTCAATCACTGCTCCTACTCTCTGCCCCTCTAGGTCCCTGACCATGAAAGATTTTCTCCCATTCTCCATGTCTCTGCATTTCTTGGCTGCTTCTTTATATCATATTTTTGGTTATTGATTTAGTTAAATTGTTTTTGCTTTTTGTTTTTCTTGCTCCTCTGAATGATTTTAACATGTCCGTCCCCTGCTGGGCCCACTGTTCTAAGCACGTGGCAGGGGCTTTCTGCGCCTGGTGCCCAGCAGGGAAAGGGGCAGCACCCAGTTCCATCTTCAGAGGCCGGACCCACGGCCCCGGGTGGCCAGCCTCCCTCTGGTGCATGTGGCCCGTTGACAGGAGCGAGGCTGCCGGAGACAGTCCCTCCCCCGGATGTCCCGTGGGTTCATCTGCGCTCTGCACACAGACCGAGCCCTGTTTTTATCATAAGCCGTTCCAAATCCTTTCTGGAAGTGGCTGGGGGTAAAAATACATAACAGCAGCCATAACACATTCTCGGCAAGTTTCGAGCGAGCATTTTTATTTTTATTCTTTAGCGAGAGCTTTTTTTAGATGGGCGGTGGCTTCCACGGCCAGGACACTCCCTGCCACCTTCGCCAGCCTGGCATCTCTGCCGGATGCCTTGGGAACACGTAGGCAGAGAGGAACTGAAGAGGCAGCTGGCCGCCCACCTACACATGTTGGAGAGGGCACTTCCTTCTTCTTCCCTAATTTGGGCAGGCCCTTGGGGAGGGGAGGCAGGGACACATGCCCTCCACCTTGTGTGCCCAGGCCCTTGGCAGAGGGTGCTTCAGAGCTAGAGTCCTTGGGAAGATTTCTAACCAGTGGCCCCTCCAAGCACAAGGGATGGGAGGGGGTTCCATGTGGAAAGGTGGGGAGCGGGGGTGTGGCTCCTGTATGGAGCTCTCCAAAATGGAACGAGGGTGTGAACCAGAGGAAACCTCCCGGCTCTGGGGACACGTAACTCTGCTTCCTTAGGACAAACCCTAGCCATGACCTCATTTAGGCTTTGGGGCTGCTGAGGCCCAGGTTCGAGTCTTGCCTGTGCTACTTAGGAGTTTCATGACCATGGAGCCTCATGGAGCCTCAGCTTCCCTTTCTGTTTAGTGGGGTTTAAATAGTACCTATCTCCTGGGTTACTGGGAAAATAAAGGGGTGGGTGGCTGTTAGCTCAGCTGCGTCTGCTCCTGCGTGCAGGGCCCTTCCTTGCCTTGCAGAGCTTCATGGGACATCAGCTGCCCTCCGCAGGGCTGTGAGGGTGAGCTCTGGAGACATAAGGAGCCTTAACCTGCTCCAGTGGTCTGCAAACTGCCGCTCGCGAGCCACATGCGGCTCTTTGGCCCCTTGAGTGTGGCTCTTCCACAAAATACCACATGCAGTGCGATTGAAATTTCGTGGCCCATGCGCAGAAGTTGGTTTTCGGCTCTCAAAAGAAATTTCAATCGCTGTACTGTTGATAGTTGGCTCTGTTGACGAATGAGTTTGCCGACCACAGGTCTACTTGGAAACAATAGGCACCAGCAGAACCGTTACGCTCCTAAAGATTTTCAGGAGGTGAGCGTTTGGAAAAGAAGGATGTTGTGAGATGTCCCAGCCACGAGTGGCCTTGGCTTTTGTTTTAGCAACTAACACTGTGATCAGCTGAGAATCAGAATCGGACACACGGAGATCGGAGGTTGATCGGCCTCCCAGGGAGGAGGGGAGGGGGAGGTTAGGGTCAGGGTCAGGGTCAGGGCTAGGGCTAGGGCTAGGGCTAGGACTAGGGATGACTCAGGAGGGCGTGGTGGGAAGGAAAGGGAGCGCCTGGCTGCGGTAAGCCCAACCAAGGGGCTGTTCCATGAGAAACCCAGACAGAGAGAAATGGAATGTGGGTGACGGAACCTTGCGGGGAGAGAGAGAACAGGCTGAGGGTAGGGTCAGAATGTGCAAGGGCACCAAGACTGCAGGCCCAGGGGAAGGGGGCTGCCTCAGCGGGTGCCCAGCATTCCCAGGGAACCTTAACTAAGGCCTCTTCCTTTTGAAGAAGTGCAGGTTCCTCTTTAGCCTACAAGAGCAAGTAGCAGCTCTGATTACACCCTGGGAGCTGCCACATGGGATTTTGAAGATACTGGTGATGCCTCCCACCCACCTGCATTTTTGGGTCTTGTCCTGAAAGCAAGGCCGGTTGGAAAAACAGCGACGGACCAGCCTGCAGAAAGGGACTCGGCTGCTGCTGACAAAACGGCCCTTTGAGGGGATTTCAGAGCGGAGTTGGGAGTTGCTGCTGCTGCTGCAGGGGCCCCCAGGGTGAGCCCTCCCTCTGGGCCGCTGCTGCACAGCATTCTGGGAAGGAGGCTGGGGCTACTGCCTGGAGAGGGGGTTCCCTCCAGGTCCAAGGCAGCCAAGGGTGTTGTGGGGAGTTTGGGGGAGGCCTGCCTCGCCCCCTTCTGCTTTGCCTCTCCACCCCATTTCTCCCTGTCCACTCCCCACCCCTACCTCCCACCCGGGTTTCAGAAAAGCTGCAGAAAACCCACCCGTCCTTCGAGTCTCCGAGCCACCCCACTCCCCACCCCCAGCCACCTCCATCCCCAGTCACCCAGGCCGCTGTCCCTGGCCCGCAGCTGGGAGATAATATATAAGCCGTTCCCAGCCTCGCGCCCATGAATCCAGCGCGCAGTCCCATAAAACACCGGGTTATTTTGTGTTTTATTAACTGCCTCTTCCCTTCAGTTTGCATAATGGTGAGCGAGATTTACATGCCGCGGAGACGGCCGTGCATTATTTCTAATAGCAGGCGCCACGGGCCGCTCCCTCTCGGCCCGGGCGTGATGGAGTAACCTCCTCCGACGCTGATGGCGTTCACACTGGCCGGCCGGGCCAACGTCTTTCTTTCCGGATGGATGCTCCCTGGCAGGATGATTCCCCCGCCAGTAGGCCTGCCCCTCCGCCCCTTTCTCCCCCCTCCATCGTGCCTCCCTCCCAACCGGGTAAACTGCCTATTAAATTTAATTACAGCCCGAATGGCGCACATCTTGATCTTACGTTCCCCCGAGTGCACTGCATTCCGCCAGGGCCCTTGAGGAGGGAGGACCATAAATCTGGAGGGAGCACGCCTGCTCCCCGCAAAGAGCAGCGCAGAAGGCAGCGCTGGCCACCACCGGCTTCGCAGGGCACGGATGGCATTCCTGATGCTGCCACCCTTTCTTTCTGGCTTTGCTCACCAGCATTCAAGGCAGGAGCTGGTTTTACTGGCTCCGTGAACTGATTTCCACTGAGGGGGAGGAACTGAGGGCGTGGGTGGGGGGTGCATGGTACCCTTAACTGATATCTGTCAGGCCCCACTCAGGCCTGGAGCCTTTCCTTTCCTTGGGTAGCTCAGATCCACCTTCAGAGGCAACGGAGAGATAAAATTTGCATTGTTCATTTGACTTTTTAAAATTTTATTTTTTTAAAATATATTTTTTATTGATTTTTTTACAGAGAGCGAGAGGGATAGAAAGTTAGAAACCTCAATGAGAGAGAAACATCCATCAGCTGCCTCCTGCACACCCTCTACCGGGAATGTGCCCGCAACCAAGGTACATGCCCTTGACCAGAATCCAACCTGGGAACTTTCAGTCCGCAGACCGATGCTCTGTCCACTGAGCCAAACCTGTTTCAGCTTGACTTGACTTTGAGGTTGACATTTCATAAAAAAAAATCAATAAAAAATATATTTAAAAAAAATAAATTTAAAAAAAGTCAAGTCAGCTGGGACCGGTTTGGCTCAATGGATAGAGCGTCGGCTTGGGGACTGAAGGGTCCCGGGTTTGATTCCGGTCAAAGGCATGTACCTTGGTTGCGGGCATATCCCCGGTAGGGGGTGTGCAAGAGGCAGCTGATCGATGACTCTCTCATCGATGTTTCTAACTCTCTATCTCTCTCCCTTCCTCTCTGTATAAAATCAATAAAATATATTTAAAAAATAAAAAAATAAAAAAAGTCAAGTCAAATGAACAATGCAAATTTTATCTTTTTTAAAGGTGTAGTCTTATGAGTTTGGCAGACGTATGCAGTCAGATATAAGCTTCCTTTGTCATCATTGCTGAATAGCCCTCTATGGCTTGGTGTGTCACAGCTTATTCATTCATCAGTTAATGAGCCTCTGGGTGGAGCTATTGTTAATCTATAGGTTTCCCTTTCCATTTCTTTTCTTTTTTTTAATATATCTTATTGATTTTTTTTTTTTTTTATAGAGAGGAGGAGAGAGGGATAGAGAGCTAGAAACGTTGATGAGAGAGAAACATCGACCAGCTGCCTCTTGCACACTCCCTACTGGGGTATGCCCGCAACCAATGTACATGCCCTTGAGTGGAATCAAACCTGGGACCTTTCAGTCCACAGACCGACGCTCTACCACTGAGCCAAACCAGTTTTGGCTCCCTTTCCATTTCTTTATTCCCCTGGCAATGTATCTGTTGAAGAAAGCAGTCCTTTGGGCTTATGGGATCTCTCGCCTCTTGGGTGTTGACAGTCGCATCCCGAGTGATGTAGTTCAACACGCTCCTCTGTCTCCTGGTTTTCCTGTAATTAGAGCTAGATGCTCACTGTGATTCTGGGTTGACGTTTCAGAGGCGGTGGTCTGTGTTTCCATCAAGACACCCAATTGGCAGGCTGCCTCTTTTTAAGATAATAGCAACTACTGATGGTCAGTGCCTAGAGCCAGTCATTCATCAGAGTTCTAGCATGGTGACTCCTTATTCCATTATTCTGGCATTTATTATTGGATCTAAAGGCCCAGTGCACGAATTTGTGCAACAGTAGGGACCCCTAGCCTGGCCTGCAGGATTGAAACGGAACACACTCTCAGACATCCTCAGAGGGGTCCTGGATTGCGAGAGGATGCAGGCCAGGCCAAGGAACCTCGCCGGTGCACAATTGAGGCTGGGGAGGGATGCGGGAGGTTGGCCAGCCAGGAGGGACCTTGGGAGGGCTCGAGGGCATGTCTGGCCTTTCTTGCTTAGTCTTGATCGGCCAGACCCCAGCAGCAAGCAAACCTTCCCGTTAGTTAGAGCATCTGCCCCCTAGTGGTCCATGCCCATCATAGTGACTGGTTGACTTTCTGCCCCCTAGTGGTCAGTTCACATCATATCAATCAGTTGAGTGGCCTTAGCATATTCACTTTGATTGGTTGAACGACCGACTGGACGACCAGACACTTAGCAAATTAGACTTTTATTATATAGGATAGTTGCACAAAGAGAAATCCCCCTCACCTATCATTTGGTGATCAGGTGGTAAGGAATAAGATTTTGAACATTTTTAAAAGGCAAATCCAAGCTGAAAATTCGGCCAAACCACCAGGACGCTCCCTGATTAAGACTAACATGCAGGCACATTATCAGAAAATGTGCTGAGTTTCCTGCCTCTTATGGGTCTCCCCAGCAACTGTGGTGTCTTCTCTCCCTCTTAGAATTCCAGTGCTGACCACCGAGTCCGACTGGACCTGGGCCTGTGGGACAAGTTCAGTGAACTGGCCACCAAGTGCATTATCAAGATCGTGGAGTTTGCTAAACGCCTGCCAGGCTTCACCAGCTTGACCATCGCAGACCAGATCACCCTGCTGAAGGCCGCCTGCCTGGACATCCTGGTAGGTGCCCTTCTGACCCCTTAGCAAGGGGCTGGGGGCGGGCGGAATCGGAGACTGAGATGCTTTGAAGACCTCCGGAGGCTCTGGTTCCCTGATCTCTCTTCCTGCCACCTCTTTGGCACCAAGTCCCTTAAATGGGCTTAAATAAGGTTATGAACATAATGGGACATGCAGTAGGTCCCCAGTCAGGGATTCTGAAAGCATCAACAAAACTGGCATAAGCCCTGAGAAGGGCAGAGACTTCCCCGTCATATGACACAAGGCAGAAGAAATGCTAATTTGGCCCCAGACAGGAGCTCCCACAGATTTATAGCAAAGGTAGTTAATGCCAAGATCCTGAGAGTGCACAGCTTCAAAGAGCACTCATGGCGTGAGAATGTCAACTGGCTGAGCTGTTGGGAAGCATCTTCTCATCTACGCCGTTGATGTGTGGATAGAGGGAGACACAGACCAGAAGGACAGACATACAGGGGCTGAGGTGCTTCTCAGCTCCTGGAAGGGAAAGTCGAGGTGGTACCACTAGCCGGAACCTAGTGCCACCCCTTCTCAGCCACCAAAGCGTTGCACTGTGCGTGGTCTGTCCTGATGGTCGCCTGCCTGCGGGCTGGTGCTGTGCTGGGAACACGCTCTCGGTTGCGCTTCAGTTCCACGGTAGCTAGAACCGTGTTTCTTGGTGGTGTCTGCATTGGACCGTTAGCTCAGCGAGGGCAGGGCCACCCCAGGGTTGGTCGCGTGGCAGAATCCCAGGCCCAAATGAGGCATTCGCTGGATATTTGTGAATGGGTGGATGGGTGCGTGGGCAAATGAGCTGAAGATCCAAACTGGAATTTCAGGCCACAGCTGCCGTCCAAGGACTGCGTGTGTAGAGGCCTCCAGGGTGGGGTCTTGCCCTGTGGGTCGCGGGGCTTCCCTGGGACCTGCCACCTGCTGCCCTCACTCCCGCCAGGAAAACATTCCCACGCCAGTCCCAGCCGCACCTTGCTTCCCGTGACGCAAATGTGACCGCCTGCCTGCCTGCCTGCCAACCTGATTTGTGGTCCTGGGGTCCCCGGGCCTGTGACTGTACTCCCCCTCCCTCAGCCTGGCAAGGAGCGAGCTCTGGGCTGGAGCCCCATAGCTTGGTCCAGGCTTCGGCATCGCCTCTGGCCACTGGGCCGTCGGGAGGAGGGTCTGGGTCTGAGTCCTAGCCTTCTCCGCTGGGGTGCAGGGTGGGGCAGTTACCGGAGAGGTCACCGTCACCAGAAGTCCCCGAGGCAGTTGGTCAGTGGTTCAGAGGGTGGGCTCAGAGCCAGACTCCCGGGCTCCAGGCCCAGATCTGTCATTTGGAGCTGTGAATTTCAGAAAGCAATGTAAACTAAGCCTCAGTTATAACTTCAGTGAAATGGGTATAATGGTAATAAGGCGGCTGGGACAGCTGGTTGGGTTAATGCATGTGAAGCACTTAGTACCTGGCACAGGAAAAGTACTCCTTTAAATTAGCTGCTGTGAGTATCGGTATTGGGTTAGCCCAGATTGTCTTCATGGGCTGTACTGAGCTCACACACACACACACACACACACACACACACGACCTGTGCGCTCTCCAATACGGGAGCCACGAGCCACCTGTGGCTGCTGAGCATCGGAAGTGCTTGCTGGAATAATAAAAATACACGTTTGATTTCAAAGACTTCTTGTATACACATGTAAAATGCCTCTTTAATTGTTTTTATATTGATTATGCGTGGAAACCAAAATATTTTGGATCTAAGTTGGTTCAATAAAATAGGCCATTCTATTTATTCCCACCTAATCCCCTTCACATTTTAAAATAACGGCTCCTGGTATGCTGGTCTGGAAGCAGGAACCATGGGCCCAGATCCTGAGCCACCAATGTCCTTCCCAGGACCAGTGGGCGGGTGGCAGGTCCCTCAGGGAACACATTCCCTCCCTAGGCAACCTCTGCTGCCCAGGGGGCCCGGTGAGGGCAGGGCTGGGGCGGAGGCCGCTGGCAAAGACGTTGACATTCTCCAATCTCAGGCCATGCACCTTCCGCTCTGGGCGGCCCATTTGCACTTGGCTTTGGTTTGGACTTTCTAGGGAGAGAAGCAACTGGGCATGATTTAAAGGCTTCACCAGAATCCAAATGCTTTGCAGCTTTTCAGGAGGAAAACCCTCCTGAGGAGGATGGTAGGGCGGCAGTGTGTGTGCCCTGCAGTTCGGACTCGGATGCCTAAGGGAGCCACTGACAGGTCACAGATGTCTAAATCCTGGCCTCCCATTCCTTCCTGACAAGCCCCGGTTCCTTTCATGCTTGCAGGGACAGAGCTCACGCAGTCCCATCTTGGCAGCGTGCTAAAGTGCAAAGACTCACTTAGTTCCCATTTGATTCCAAGCCGGACTGGTGTTTGAGGTTTTGAGCCCATAGATACTGAGCACCTGACTTTGCCCAGCAGTTGCCATCCACGGGGCAGGGGGCGAGCTGGGATTGTCAGTCTACAGAAGGAGGGCTTTCTGGTGGCGCCATGCAGGGAGCAGGTGACTCCTTGGCAGCAGGTGCCCTAGGGCAGTGGTGGGCAAACTCATTAGTCAGCAGAGCCAATGTCAACAGTGCAACGATTGAAACTTCTTTTGAGAGCCACATTTTTAAACTTGAACTTCTAATGCCACTTCTTCAAAATAGACTCGCTCAGGCCATCCATGGTATTTTGTGGAAGAGCCACATTCAAAAGGCGAAAGAGCCTCATGTGGCTCGCGAGCTGCAGTTTGCTGATCACTGACCCAGGGTGACCAGCAGGGCCATTCGTCGGGTAGGATTGGGAGATGGTGGCAGGGTGAGCCAGGCTTCCTGACGATGGAAATTCTGCCCCTACATCTTGGCTTTCTTGCAACGCTGCCTCTGCTCTGGGTTCATCCTGGCTATGTCCGAGCTTCCCTTCTGAGCTCCCAGCTCCCTGCCAGGCCGCCCCTGCACCTGAGTCATGGTTGTCTGTGGGACAGGGCGTCAGAGGCAGTGCAAGAGGGAGCTTAGCCTGGGCTTGAATCCGATGCAGCCACATGTCAACTGTGTGACACTGGGCAAATGGCTTAACACTTCTGAGCTTCAGTCTCTCGTCTGTAATATATAAATAATATCCATTTCACCAACGCGTTTGCAAGATTTAATGTAGGGCATGTGTAATACTTGATATACACTAGGTATTTAATGCATTAGATATTGACACTCTCCCCCCCCCCTTTTTTTTGTAGGCTGTCAGTTCTTTTTAAAAAAGAATCTCATTCATTTTTTTATCCCTAGCATCTGGCATAGTGCCTAGGACATAAGTGGGTCCTTGGTAAATGTTTATTTGACTCCAATAGATTACTTTTAGACAGAGATTTCTTATGTCTTAGTTGTTATTCTCTAAAATAACTTCAGCCTGTGAAGCTAGCGTCTTTAAATGAAAGAGTTTGAGGAGACACTCAACAACAGAAAAGGGGGCCGAGCCTCCTGGGATGTGGGAGCACCTTAGAAATCCTCATGCTACCTCCCGCCCAGAGCTGATTGATGCTGTGAGGACAGACTGGTTTTGAAGATCCATCCAATCTATTTGTTTTTTCTTCCAGATTCTCAGAATTTGCACCAGGTATACCCCGGAACAAGACACCATGACTTTTTCAGATGGCCTTACCCTAAATCGAACTCAGATGCACAATGCTGGATTTGGTCCTCTGACGGACCTTGTGTTCACCTTTGCCAACCAGCTCCTGCCTTTGGAAATGGATGACACAGAAACAGGCCTTCTCAGTGCCATCTGCTTAATCTGTGGAGGTAACCGACTACCTAGCAAACCCTCAGGGGATTCCAGGAACAACTTGCACTTGTCATTTATGGGGGAAACTTCATCTCCACTTTGGAGATATTTTACTTAAGAAGAAGGCATGCGAATAAAGCCAGGCATGCATGCTTGGGGTTTGTTGCATTTTTCCATTATTGTTATAAATTAAGTTTGGGATCCTTCGGCTTTGACATATCATAATGCTATTTCCCCAATTGCCACGGGTATTGTTTAAAAGGTAGCATCATACTACAAAATGAACTGCCTAGGGCAGTGGTCGGCAAACTCATTAGTCAACAGTGCCAATTATCAACAGTACAACGATTGGAATTTCTTTTGAGAGCCAATTTTTTTAAGCTTAAACTATATAGGTAGGTACATTGTTATTAATTAGGGTTCTCCTAAGCTGGCCTTTGCTGAAAACTCAAGGGGCCAAAGAGCCGCATGTGGCTGTCGAGCCGCAGTTTGCCGACCACTGGCCTAGGGACATTTTGATGATGTTCCCAGGACTTGCATGTGCTGTGTGCTAACTTAGTGGCCCGGAATACACGTCATCGGATTGACCCCTACCAGCCCTTAGAGGACTGGGATAAAATAAAGGTTCCTGCTTTGTAGTGACCCCTATCAGCTCGCAGGAGGCCGAGTCACAGTGGCTAAAAAGTAATGGCTCTAATTAGGGATCGGCTTACCTTGCCTCCATAACCATCCTGCTCAAGGTTTGCTTTAATTCAGTTCAGCAGTGACACCTCCTGGTCATGAGAAGTAGTTCTCTCCCTGGGACAAAAGCAACCAGCCGCCAAAAGGTGCCTCCCTCCAACAAGGGGGACAATCATTTTCAAGTATCACTGCCCAAAGCAGTTGTGTATATCTTTGAGGTCGCCTATGTGACTGAGCCATCAAATTAATAAAATCATAATGGAGTCGGAATAAGGAAGAATCCTCTAACCTGGAAAGTGCGACACCCTTTTCTGTCCTGCTCCTAATGGTGCAACACTTTGTTTCTTGTGTCTAGACCGCCAGGACCTTGAAGAACCAACAAAAGTAGATAAGCTACAAGAACCATTGCTGGAAGCCCTCAAAATTTATATAAGAAAGAGACGACCCAACAAGCCTCACATGTTCCCAAAGATCTTAATGAAAATCACAGATCTCCGCAGCATCAGCGCTAAAGGTAGGTCCGCTGTCCATGTGGCCTGGAGCTTGCGGTCCTGAGCAGGTTGTATTGCTTTCCTAAACCTCGTATTTTAATTCGGGATGTCTGACAGCAGCTGCCTTCTTGTTGGTTTTATCTTAGCATGTACTTCTCATTGAAATCAAAAGAAATGAAATCGTGCCCACCCTTACAAAACAAAAAAATCTGAAATTTGACATTCCTCAATCTTAGATGATGAGAGCTTTACAATTCAGGTGACTAAGGATTAGAAAAACTGTTTTCAAGAGAATGGGTATACTAGCCATGGCCGGTGTGGCTCAGTTGGTTGGAGCGTCGTCTGATGTACTGAAGGGTTGCTGGTTTGATTCCGATCAGGGCATATATCTAGGTTGTGTGTTTAATCCCCAGCGGAGGTGCGTATGGGAGGTAACTGACTGATGTTTCTCTGTCTCAATCCCTCCTCCTCTCTCTGGTCAGTAGAATATATCCTCCGGCGAGGATTTTAGGAAAGGAGAATGGACGCTATGACAAGCTTTTTAGTTTTCTAGGTTTTATATATTTCATTCCAGCTTTCTACACATGCTCTGGTGTATGTAAACTTGACTCGTTTTACCTGAACATCCAAACCTCAAGAAAAATGAATAGTACTTTCGATTGTGGTTGTTGGTGGTGAAGTTTCTCAGTGTAGCCATTGCTCTCTTGTGAATGGGCAGGTTTACTCCGGATTTACTCATTGCTGCCTTCCTGAGAGGTGTACTCTTGGCCTAGTGATTTTCAGTTCATGTAGCAATTCGAGCAATTATATTTAGTATGGAAGCTTGTGCCCAGAGGCCTACAACAGTTGAGTGTTACCATAGGTTTTTTCTAGGTAGAGGAAGCTCAGTAGCCGTCCCTAGTACCAAATGCTGTCATTCTCCTTTCCATTAGCATACTCTATCCCTGAAGGCCTTGGTGAACCAAGGACAAACTCAAGCTCGGGGAAGTGCTTCGAAGCACAGTGAAACCTGCTTGATAAAGTCTCAATCCATGATCTCCTTCTAAGGTTTCTTTAAGGACACCTTGGGCTCACCCCCAGCCTGGGATTAAGGATAGATGCAAACAGTGCTTGACCTTGTAATTATGTCTTTAATTTTTAAACAGTGAGGCTGTTGAACTTAATATGGTCATATCCTGTATCTAGCTAAGCCAGTGCTAATAGAATTTACTGTGATTGTGGAAATATCCTGTACTCCGCATTGTGCAATGGAGTAGCCACTAGCCACGTGGCTCTCAAGCATTTGAAATGTGGCTAATGCAACTGTGCACTGTTCTCGTCGTCGCATTTAACTAATTTAAATTTAAATAATAGCTGCATTAACAGTGCAGTGCTGCCTCAAATTGATGCTTACCCCACTTTTATCACTCAAATCACTTCATCTTTTGGTTACTGATGTCCTTCCAACTGTCTCATTTTCAAAATATATACTGTTTCTGTTATCAGGAACTTCTCGTTGTAAATTATGTTAAGCACATACATACCAATATTGTTTCCTGAAATGGACTGAGGCATGGAATTATCACATTTAAACGTGCCAACACATCTACAGATAAACACATTTTAATGTGAAATCGGCACAGGTTCGGGGAGGCCGTGGTAGCACCCTGTTCAGCCTTCTTCAAGTAGATGAAGGTTGATCCCGTTATTCAGCTTCACTCCTTATCTCTACCAGACTCCTATTATCTCTTTTTAAAAGGTGCAGAACGTGTAATTACCTTGAAAATGGAAATTCCTGGATCAATGCCACCTCTCATTCAGGAAATGCTGGAGAATTCTGAAGGACATGAACCCTTGACCCCAAGTTCAAGTGGGAACACAGCAGAGCACAGTCCCAGCATCTCACCCAGCTCAGTGGAAAACAGTGGTGTCAGTCAGTCACCACTGGTGCAATAAGACACTTCCCAGCTACTTCAAACATTCCCCAGTACCTTCAGTTCCGGGATTTAAAATGCAAGAAGAAAAAGAAAGAAAAAAAAAACCTTTTTACTGCTGCTTAGTTTTTGGACTGAAAATATATTAAAATTCAAGAAGGACCAAGATGTTTTCGTATGTATCCATATATACTATACTCCTGTCTAACTTACCTAGAAATACGAACTTTTTAAATTCTAAACATCAGCCATTTCATGCAACCAGAAACCAGTTTAAAGCTTCTATTTTCTTCTTTGAACACTCAAGTTTGCATGGCAAAGACCCCATCAAAATGAGTAAGCCCTGGTTAAGTTTCTAAAGACTTTGTACATACAGAAATATGGCTGTTCTTTCTATACTGTATGTTTGGTGCTTTCCTTTTGTCTTGCATACTCAAAATAGCCAAGACACCGAGGTTATGGAACAGACTACTGTACATGTCCAGCTAAGAAAGGTTCAAAAGGTAACTGTCTTGCCTTCACAGAAAAATCAAGACATCAAGGTAAGGAAGTGGGATTATTGTACAGTATGACAAGGCTAAAGATATTCTAATTTAGTTAGTATGGAAGCTTGTCTTTGCTCTTTCTGATGCTTCAAAGTGCATCTCTTGATTTCATGTTGCCCAGTAAAAATATACAATTCACTGTACCTAGCAGAAGAGAATTCTGTATCAGTGTAACTGCCAGTTCAGTTAATCAGATGTCATTGTTCAATCGTTAATGTCACTTTAAATTAAAAGTGGTTTATTACTTGTTTAATGACAACTACACGATTTTTAAAAAGAGATACATTTTTACAGTAATGATAGCCTCCAAGGCAGAAACACTTTTCAGTGTTAATACGTTTTTGTTTACCTATTCACAAGCCATTAGGGAAATGTCTTGGTATAATTAACAGGCTGGTCTACCACCTGTACCATGTAACTAGTGTCCTTCCTGGCTCATGCCTGATACTGGGTTTTTTTCCAGACTTCTTGATGCCCAGGGGCTCAAACTAACTCCCGTGGCATGGGCAGAGAGTAAGCATCCTTTGACCTTGTTCAATCACTATGAAGCAGAGTGGAAGCTGTGGTAGAGTGGTTAACAGATACAAGTGTCAGTTTCTTAGTTTTCATTTAAGCACTAGTGGGTGTTTTGTTTTGTTTTTATATTTTAGCAAGTCTGTGATGTATTTTCACTGGCTCTGTTTGTACATTGAGATTGTTTAACAATGCTTTCTATGTTCATATACTGTTTACCTTTTTCCATGGAGTCTCCTGGCAAAGAATAAAATATATTTATTTTAAAGGTGTGTGGGAGCTTTCACTACACTTTCATTTTCAGTAAAGAGACAGAGAAAGCTGTTCCATTTTTAATGTTTAAATTTCATTTCAAAAAGCAGGTCTGTAGTCTGCAATCATGACAGTTAAAATCTGTGCTAATGCACGGCAGTCTATAACAATACTACAAGCCAATCAGACAATACATGACATTTCAATGAGTAAAAAAGAGCATAAAATCGTATGTGTAAGAACAAAATGTTAAAAGGCCTACCACAATAAAAAACCATCAATTACATCATCACATTAAAATAAGCCAGATGTACAAAAGTCTGAGACAGAGAAGACAAAAAGACAACACAAGTTATCTGTTGAAAAATGTTTCTGTGCTCTTTGGGCACTTAATTAAACATTGCAAAATCAACATCATCTTCTTCATCAGACTCTGCAAAATATTTCACTTCTTTCCTCGCTCGACCAGTCCGTGGCAGAGAAGGTGGTTCAGAAGCGAAGTCTGATGGGAAGATGTCCACATCTGAATCCTGATCAAAAGATGTTTTCTTCGGTTTCTAAAACAATAGAATCAAAACCCCAGAGTTAAGAAGAAGAAAAAAAGACAACTGTTAAAAAGAACTCACACTCACTTACATTTGAGAATTATAAATAATGGTGCTTTTAAGATTAGAACTGTAATGTTAACTTAAGGATAAGACCAGTTAACTAATCATTTTCATGAAGGAAAAAAAAGGATTAAGTATAATAATTTGCCACCTTGGTAATCTTATATTACTTATCACAATTACTTATTTCTTTCAGAGTTTATATATCACTCAGCAAATATGCACAATGACCAGATTAGTAAAAATTCAGATTGTCTAATTTGTAAGTACCTATGAATTCATGAGAGGAAAACAAGACTTACGCACAGTATGTACTGCACACTATGTTTATAAAAAGGCAGAGAAGAGTCACTGAGATGGACCAGAGGTGAAGAAAACTGAATGGAAGAGGTCAGTATGAAAGCAACATAAAATCACCTATGTTTATATTTTAAAATTTTAATGGACAGAGAAAAAGAAGGGGACATCTGATGCTTTTCATTTACATGATAGAGATAGTGTACTTCTGAAGAAGGGTGAGGAAAATTTAAGTTAAAGATTAAATTAGCCTTGATCAAATAAAGAAATAGCCTTTATTTGGTCTGAAAACAGTAATATATTAGACAGATAGTATATAATTTATACCACACTTGACCCAAGAAAAACAGTCCTGATTATATCTAGACTTGGATAATCCTTTACCCATATACAAGTCCCCTAAGGATAAATATGCTAGATTTAAAATTATTCTAAGACATTATACTAATAGTCAAATTAAGCCCATTGTAGATCATCTTAAACAAAACCAGCATTACACAGATGCTCCCGGTTACCTTGCTTGATGGTCTGGCTGTTTTCCTGCCAGGGTTATAATCACCTTCATTTTCAGAGCCAGACGTTTTCCTTTTCCTTGCCCCTCGGCCTTTACCTTAAAATTATACAAAAGGTTTTTCACCCAAGGTTAAGTACAATATACAAGGATAAAAACATTACTTTCTTGGCATCCTCTGATCTCTTAACATGAGTGATGTAGAAACAATTCGTCAGCATCATTTCAGTTCTGGAGTCGACAAGACTAAAGAGTATTTCACAAATATATTTAAACTAATTGGAAGGTCCTCAAGAAAAGTTTCAATACATAAAAGAAAATATTTGCACCTGAAAAGAAAATCTCTTTAAAAAGTGCTTTTTAAATTGTATGTGATGAAAAATAATTTAGTTTCTAATTTGCCATAGACCAATATTTTTTAAAAATGTAATACAGGCCAAAACTGGTTTGGCTCAGCGGTAGAGCGTCGGTCTGTGGACTGAAAGGTCCCGGGTTCAATTCCGGTCAAGGGCATGTACCTTGGTTTCGGGCACATCTCCAGTAGGGGGTGTGCAAGAGGCAGCTAATCTATGTTTCTCTATCATCGATGTTTCTAATTCTCTATCCCTCTCTCTTCCTCTCTGTAAAAAAGAATCAATAAAATAAAATGTAATACAGTATAATTTATGTTAAAGGATTTAATTTGTTAAACCAAATTTGGGTCCTACAGTGCCCCAGCAACAACATAACCTTATAACATAAATCCTTACTCTAAATTTTACTTACTGTACATTAGTAACAACCAATTATAGATCCCACTTTAAGTAGCACAATCTTAGAGTAAAACCCTAGGTGTTTACCAGGAAATAATCTATCAAATTTTTATCCCTTCTCAGACCTATAATTACCTACCACATGCAGCCTATTTTCTTTCATCTACCTAATTTATTATTCTCATCATTGGAGGAGGAAAAGGTAATGTTTAAATGTTCTCCAGTCTAGTGATTCCAGTGAATAAAAGAAAATAGAACTAAACTACAATTCTAAGTTTTTAAAATTTCTTTAACAGCTATGATGAATTAGATTTACTAGTAAGAAAAGACAGCCTAGATAAACTTAGGATATCATATTTGATCAAATTAATCAATGAAATGGCACATCCTGTATAATAAAAGGCTAATATGCAAATCTGAAGTATGGAACAACTGACCGCTATGACACGCACTGACCACCAGGGGGAAGACGTTCAATGCAGAGCTGCCGTTACTTGGCAGTGGTGGTTCTCGGGTAATGCACAGCAAAATGAGAGGAGAAACTGTGATTCCACTTTGGCTGTGGGTTATGTCGTTGGAGGCACTGTGGGACCCGAATCTGGTTTCCTGCACACTTGCATTTGTGTTCCACACCTTGTACGACAACTCTGCAGAGTGCCCTCTCGCACTCCGGGACCCCTCGGGGGATGTTGGAGAGCAGGTTTTGGCCCGATCCCCTTCAGGCCAGGCCGAGGGACCACACCTGCTAGAAGGATCCCACTTACTCTGCTGACTCCTTTTGAGTCATGGCACTGACAGCCAGGGAGGGACCTCAGGAGGTTGGCTCCAACGTGTGTCTGGCACGTCACGCCGGCCACCTTCTAATTTCCTTTCAATGTGCACGAATCCGTGCACCGAGTCGTTAGTGTATTTATAAAGGTTTCAAACCATGCACACCTTAAGTATTGACCTCCCCAATCACAATGTTTCTTTTCCACCCTGTTATTCTCTCTTGCTTCCCTGTAGGTCTGTATCCTTATCATAACTGCCACTTTTAGAAATAAACAGTCAGCTGGATCAAAGGTTGAACAGCTACCCTTACAGAAAGTCATCTCTTTGGATTAACTCAGCACTGATTCTTAGAAAAGTCACTTATTGAGGAGTAAAGCAATTTAAAATAAAATAAGTTCACCCAGTCTTTCTAATTTCAATGAGTAGAGGAGACTAAATGTTTTCCACATGGCATGTTTGAGGGTTACATGGAAATAATCTCACCTTTTGGTGTTGTAGTCTTCTTTGGAATGCCAAATTCTGAATCCGAATCAGAGTTTATAGTCTCTACTTTCTTCTGTTTGGGAGTTCTCTTGGGCTTAGGCATTATATCTGAAGATGGTTTTCCTATTAAGCAAATTTCCATTGCTTAGATCAATATTTACTTACCAACAAATCAAGCTGAAGTGAGTCCTAAAACAATGGAATTTCTTACAGCTTATATAAAGTTGAGTTGCCTTAGTAATAAAATGGTTTCTCTCCAATTTCTCATAGATGATAAAATGCTTTTTATTTAATTATGATGCATAATTTGCCTTTTGATAATTCAAGTGAGATGTTTTAAATAAGGGCCATTAAAATGAATTAAGCAATGACTTTTAAAAAGCAGTAAAAAAATACAGTATAGTCAAGACAAAAAACTATCTGACATATTAATTATAACCCAAGTATAACCATATATTAAGTTCTAATTTTTAAAGTATATTATAGGACTAGCAACCGATTCACTCCCATTAAGTTGGAATTTAGACTTGGCACTTTTACATGGAAAGAAATGTGAAAGTTCTAGAAAAGTAGACAATAACCCCAAATGAATTTTTTTTTCCAGCTTCATTTATAGGCAATGTGAAAATTACCACTAGTCATTTGGTGATTTATTTAATATAAATTAAATTAACCACAGACATTTCTATTAAAAAAACAAAACCTGTTTTTATGGGAAATATATTCCCAGTTCTAATTTGAGATGCTAAGCCCCTCATTAGAACAATAAGAGCTAACACTCTTATGGCAGTGGCAGACACAGATTTTGTGACTTTTCCCCCTTTGAGGCCTCATGCTGAAACACACCACAAGAGCCACTGCAGCTGCTAGTAGAAATACAGGCTTGGATTAGCAGGATGTTCTAAGGACTACCTCTTTTCTTCAGAAGTTTCCAGACTTGCAAGTATTAATTGGCACTTTCATCTCTACTGGGCAAATACTGTCAGACATCTGAATACTGTGAGCAGTCTTTTGCTGTAAACTCACTGGAGCTACAACTTTAACTTTTATAATAATGTATGTATCTCCCCCCCCCACCCCCCCCAAAGGGACATGAAGCATGCTCTCCTTGAAATGGTCTGTTGTGGAAATTATATTTCTGAAGGAAGGTTGAGGGCTTGCTGGGGTCCCTGAATCTCCCATTCAACTGACAAGGCTAGTTCAACTACAGGTAAAACAACCAAATAGGACAAGTGTGATACGCCACACCTTTGTAGTTAATGCTAAACTTTAACTCTTTAAATAAGGGTGAATAGGTTGATGAAGGAAACAGGTTGATATGTTGAAAGAACTGACATGGCTCCCAAGTTATCAGGGTGGTTATAAAATGCTAATATGAAGATAAAAAACTGAAAGGGAAATTATAGAGCCTGTCTGGACTTGAGTCCCTCAGAAGTAGACCCCACCTGATCACAAAACAAAGACAAGTATTTATTTGAAAGGTAAAGGAAAAGGAATACAAAAATGAGACAATGAAGAGAGGGCAGCCAGTAATGGGTAAATTAATTCAATCCTGTCGTCTTAATCTCAAGAAGAATCTCTTGCAGCCAATGTAAAAAACAAAACAAAACAAAAATCCCAGAGGGTCAAGAGCAGTAAGAAACTGCAGACCAGCTTTCCTCAATCTCAGAGGTGGCTGCATGGGGAAATGTTAATATTCCAGCATAGCAATAGAAAGTACTGAGGCAAAGAAATATAGACATGCCTCATATGCACTGAAGTAGTAAGGGAAGGGCACCCAATTTCTCACTAGTGCATTCAGAATAAGCAGGGACTTTTGTTGTTGTTCTGTTACATCTAATACATGTGTTTCTCCATTAGTGTTGTCTATTGTGCATTTTTTAAGATCGTGAAGTGACAGTCCATACAGTTTGTTCACTTGCTGTGGAAGTAGCAATCTTTTAAACACAAAGCACTAATACCTTTTTTAAAAATACAAAGGTATGTACCTTAGTACTAGCAACAGATTCATGAATCAACTTAGTGTTTCATAGGCAATCTTAAGGCTAGGGGTGTCGAACTCAATCAGAGAAGGGGCCAAAATCTAAAATCCAGCCTAAATCGCGGGCCGAATGGTTTACTGAACAGTCATAAACTGTCATTGTGATGGAAACGCAGCGGAGTGCAGTGATGACAGCGCGGTGCGGGCCACATTGCAAGGCCTGGCGGGACGGATTTGGCCCGCGGGCCTTGTGTTTGACACATGTGCTTAAGGCTATGGAAAACAAAGACATTCTATGACTCAAAAAAAAAAAAAAAAAGAGGATCCCAACCGAACTGACCAATCATTCCACATTGAGGAGTTAAGGCATGACCTGCATAGATAACACAGGCTACTAGCAAAATAAAATTTTAATCTTCTTGACTATCTATACTATCTTTAATATCAATGCATGGGATTATTTTATTATAATTACAGTCTTAAAATCAGTGCTAATTCCCTCATATGGTTAGAAAACAAGAGGGATTTTCCTTATACACATTTTACTTGACAACTGTAGCCTAGTGAAGTGCAACTAGTTTCAATTTATATTAAATTTCCTTTAACATCAACTACATGGTTATGCAATGCTTACAAAGATCAAATATAAGTACATACATACCCTTTTTAGCAGCTGCTGTTTTACTTGGAACTTTATCTATTTGTTTCAGACCAAATGAGGGTGAAAAAACAGAAGCAGAATCTTCTTCATTACTGTCAAATTTAGCTGAATCTAAAAATTAAAGCTTTTTTCAGTAGAGATTCTGTAAAGACCACTTAATAATTAACTTTGATTCTTTTTATTGGTGATTTCTCTTTAACTAGGTAATTGATCTTACAAGTTTCTATTCTGTGATCTTATAACCACAAAATATAAACAGCTGAAAATAAAAAATATGGCATATTTCAAAAATGTTAACTGTTTTAAAATAGTAGAGAAATGCATAATGAATTTTTTAATAGTCCCAAAGGCTAATCATTTAAAAGTTAACTGACCAATTCAAAAAAAAAAAAAAAAATACTGATGATTTATTTTAAATGCTATTAACCATTTCAAGAATTAAAGTAATAATGATCAAATCTAAGAGAGTAAGTATATCTATCCAGCCCTGACCAGTGTTGCTCCGTGATTAGAACACTGGCCCATGCGCCAAAGGACTGCGGGTTCAAATCGGGTCAAGGACATGTTCCTGGATTACAGGTTCAATCCCAAACCTGGGCATGTTTCGGAGGCCACCAATTGATGCGTGTCTCTCTCCTTTCTACTCTCTCTCAAAGTCAATGCAAAAATATATCCTCTGGTGATATATTAACAACAACAAAAAAGTACAAATCTATCTATATGTTTAGAACATATACAAGATTTATGTGTATTAAAAAATTCAAGACAGTTCAGTCTAACCAGATTGTTTTGACCTTAAAAATTCCATACACAAAAATACGGGGCATAAAAAATAAACACTCTGATTAAATTTGCTTCTAGGGTTTAGTAAAACAAATCTGTACATTGCTACCCTTGTAACTTTTTAAAAAACTATCATGTATACATTCATGTTGCCATGAAAATAAGATTTCACTCACACTGGTTAGCATCTGTCTGTCTACCTAGTGCTTCCATAATGCCTACTTTGACCAAAGAGTTGGGAATCGCCTCAGGAAAAGTAAATAAACCTTATTACATTGAGAAAAATGTTTAAAAAAATGTTAAGATATCTAGTCATATTAACATCCTGAAATTAAATTATGACCTAATGAGTTATCTACTGTTTCTTTTTCTTCCCCACTAAATCACAGCAATAATATAAGTAACTACCGTAGTGAAAAGACTAAATGAACATACCATCTTCTGACTTTTGAGAGTATGAAGGAAATGAGAAAAGATTTCCAAAATCCTGAGGTTTTTTGTCATGTGAAGATTTTCTGTTAGAAAAATTAAACACCACAATATAATTTAAATATCTGGTTTCAACCTTGATAAATTATATATTGTATATACTGCAAGATTATAATCATAGAACAAATTTGTTCTGTCATTTGTTTCTAAAATTCACAAGAGTAGCTAGGCAATAATCCTATTTTTTATCCTAGAATGCACATGGTAAAATACTTCTTTAAAAAATCTTAAATAGCTCATACACTTCACATCCTACATGCTAGTCATGTTAGTGTTCAGACCCATCAGAAGAAAGAAAAATCAAGGCCAAAATTAGGAAAGAAAACTAAACTTCCCATCTCTAAAGATTTATTAATTACTATGTCCCACAGGTCTGCTGCCAATTTTTGTAAATAGAGTTTTACTGGAACACAGCACACTTGTTCTTTTACATATTGTTTATGGCTGTTTTCTTCCTACAACAGCAAGACTGAATAGTAGAGGCACCATATGGTCTGCAAAGCCTGTAAGATTTATTATTGAGCCCTTTATGGAACAAATTTTGCCAACCTATGTTCTAAAACGGTAGCAAGTTACGTCAACAGCTGCAATGTTAACCAAATTTACTGCTTCATGAAGAACACCTTCCCTAGAATAACATTTTTTTAGCCCAAGCTTACTGTAAGATCTTTGATGGACACCTAATCAAGCTGTCCCATACAATTGAGTAGCAGTTGCTTCATCACTTACTCGGGAGTAGCTTTTGATTTGGCTGGTGAAAATGTATATTCATCTTTATCTAGGCCATCTGAAGGTACAAATTCATCTTCCTCGTCATTTGTTATGGGAGATGCTTTAACTTTTAATTCTTCTAAGTCATTATTGTCATCGTCATCATCAGCATCATCCTCCTCCTCTTCTGAGAAATCAAATGTGTACTTAGGCCTCTCAGCTAGGAGAAAAGTGAAAGTTAATGTTATAATCAAATCCAACTTTATCCATATAAAATATTATGAGTAACACACTTTAAAAATATTCCAATTATCTCTCAAAACACTCAAGAGAAAAAAAGAGATAAGCATTTAGAGAATAAAAGCCAATAATTTTGCCTCAGTTTTGATAGTGTTAATATCTATCTTGTAATTCTCAGGAGGCTATGGGCTAATAATGCTGCATATATTAGAAGAGCATAAACTGATGAGATTTTTAGAATAATACTGATATTACTTAAAAAGCAGAAAGTAGTTATTATAGTCAATGTAAAAGTGACTATGAATATAAGATTTCCCATTTCTGCAATTAATTACAAAGCAATGTTTACAGGTCTTTAAAAAGTACAAATCTTTCTCTTAACCTTTTTCACAAAACTCCTCTATCTTCTATTCATGGTAGTTTTATTACAAAATAACAGAGATAATTTTTCAGATGAATAAGAAAGAGGTAAGATCTCAATATATTAGCAAGATAATACAATGTATTAAAAAAGGTATCTGCTATGGGAAAAGGCCCATTGGTATACTACAAGTAAGTTTTATTATAATTTCTAGCATATGCTATGAAATAAAATTTTTAAATCATTTGGATACTATAGAAGTTTACACTTTATTCCAGATATATGGAAAAATCATAATTTGAATAAACTAATTTTCACGGAACTTAAGTTGCACATTGTAAAAATCCACTTACATTGTACTACTTATACACATTAGGAAAAGAAATTCAATCACTTTGTGATTAGAAAACAAAAAAATGTAAGGCCTGAGTTATAATTTAAAAAGTATCTCCCAAAGGTAAAACAACCATAATACTGTTTATTATTTTATATAAATTAGGTAGAACTTAAATTTTGAGAAGAATCTATAAAATAGGATATGTATCAGTTTTAAATTATTTTAAAACTTCAAGTTAATGAATATTCAGATATGATCAAATCATATGCCTAACGGCAATATATAAAAAAATGAAAACCTGCAGCCTAACTATGACTGCAATTATCTAAATTATGCCAAGTGACTGGAGTCAGACTCACTTATAGATATAAGGAACAGATAATTAGAAACAAAACTATGAAGTACTACTATTGATCCAACACTCTTGGGATACTACCAAAATACTTTTTTTCTTTTAACCAGAATCCTCAAACTATTGATAAAATATAATAAACATCAGCAAGAAAACAATTTGACTTTGGATGGTGGGCACACAATGTAATATACAGATCATGTATCATAGAAATGTATACTTGAAACCCATATGATCTTACTAACCAATGTCACCCCAATAAATTTAATAGAAACAATAAAAGAAAACATGATTCATTTTAGGGAAATTTGTTTTATGTCCAATTTTGCTAGAAAAGGTCATTCTGTAAGGAAACTTCTGTCTTCTTGAACTATAACTTCTGAAGAACTATAACTTCTGAAAAACTAATCGTTTAGCTCTTTAGTTATATTAGTAACACTAACAATACCAACTTATATGAGTAACACTAACTTGGTCAAACTATAATATACAGTAAAATGAATATAAAATGTATCACAATACCAGCTGCTCTCCTAAGCAAAGAATCTCTTGGAATAACCACAGGTTCTGTTTCTTCCAAGTCACTTTCCGACTTGGATTCATCATCTGACCAAGGATTCCGTTTCTTCACTTTCTTTGCACTAGGTTTGCCAGGTGATGTAGATGCTTTTCTTTTTCTCACCCTGGTACCTAAAACCAAAAGAACAACAATGATACATGTATCAACACTTATATAAATGTCATTAGCAAAAATAAAACTGTTACGATGAAAAGTTCATTATAAAATAACAAATGTTGATGAACATTGGAGATATTACTTAAACTATTGAGGGGGGAAAAAGCACAACCAAAAGAATCTAGTAATACTTTATATATACAGATTTTTTTCACACAAAGAAATTCTTGAAAAATCCTCACCAGGCTCCTTTTTCTCCCTTTTGGGTTTGGGACCTTTATTTATAGGCACTGCCTGGATCAGTGCTTCTTCTCCTGTGCCTTCTACTGGTGTTCCACTGAATTCTTCATCACATTCCACTTTTACTGCTGTGGTATCAAGATCACCCTATACATTCAAAAAAAAAAAAAAAAATCAAACCATGATTTTTATACTTTAGAGATACATTTCCAGCCAATATATTGCTTCTTCATATTAGGTGAGTAAAAAAATAAAATAAAATGTAATTCATTGAGGTCTTAACAGATAACTTTGATCAGACCATATTTTACTTTATAGTACTGCTTACCACTCTAATCTTCTGGTACACATCATGATATGACATCTACTTAAAAGCAATCATTAAAAAAAAAAAAAAAAAGGCCACTTTTGATTATCAATGAGACATTAAAACCAATAGCTAAGTACACCAAAAGTTACCTGCAAAGTAAGTTGCTATAGTTCTGGTCCCTTTTGTACTAGAAAAACATCTTCAGAGAGAAAATAAGCAACATAAATCATGCACTGCTAGGCATTATAAGACAAGGTCCTCTGACTCTAAGGTTATTGAGAGACAGAGGACACAGTCATTACAATACAAATAAATATACAAGGAGATATAACAGTGACCCATAGGGAGGAGTGAGCAACTTTGCCTAGGGCAAGGTGAGGGAAGACTCTGTGAGGGGCCTTTCTGATTGGGTTGTGAAGTAATCATGTTTGCCAGGTGAGAAGGAAAGAATAAAGAGCATCCTGGCAAAAGATACAGAGGCATAAATCACCACATTATTTAGAAAATCACTAATAGTCTGGATTCAAGGCAAGGTAAGAGAAAAGTTAGTCACAGAAACACAGGGAGGCATGCAGGGGCTAAATCGCTGTGTACAGGAGTCTGTGTATTTAGTGGGAGTCACTGAAAACTTTTAAGCATTTGTATAATAATCAGACTTACTTTAAGAAATATTGCTCTAGCAGTAAGATTACAAAATCCTCCTGCCACAGGAACGAAGTGGAAAAAGAAGTCCTGATTAGATGACTACACATAGGAATACTAGTGAAGGGGACCCCCTTTAAATTATCTCATCAGAGAAAACATCAAATCCTAAGATAGTGCTAATGGGAACCGAATGAGGAGATAGATTTCAGAATTTCTTCATAAGAAGTCATTATGATTTAGTTACAGATTATACGTGAAAATTCCCAAGCTTTTAGCTTATGTTAGTGATGGCTGATAGTGCCAGTAACTGAGAGGAAGTACAGAGGTGGAAAGGAGGTTTTGAAATCAGGGTAAGTCCAGTTTCAGAAATGCTGAATTTGAGAGGCTTTGGGCATTCAAATAGCTATAGGAGCTTGGCACTCCTAAGAAGCTTAGGGACATAGATTTAAGAGACACTGTATGAGTGGGAAAAGCTCTGGGCATAGATTATGTTACTCAAGAGAACTATGTAAGGTGAAGAGAACTGTGCCGAGAACTAAACCTGACAAACACCAACTAAAGAGGAGAGGAGAGATTTCCCTAAGGAGAAAGCAAGTGCATGTTTACATTAACCTGTGTGTGATGGGGAGCCAGGTTAAGAGGGAAGCAGTAGAGACCGCAGTTTATTAGAACAAGAGAAGCTAGTGATCTCTCTGATATCACAGTGCTTCTAAACTTCGAATCTTAGCTCTGTACAGAAAACATACCAATCTCTTAGTCCAGCTTAGGCTCATTTTACAAGCTCTAATGACAATGTCAGGCACATCTATTTATCTATCTATCATCTATCACCTGAGTTCTAAAATCAATATGGCCAGAAAAATTAGCATTCCTCTTTCAGAACATCATGCCCTCCTTTTTCCTCCACTCTGAGCAATATTCTCAATGTTTCCTTCTTCTAGCTAATTCTTGTCCATATGTTGGAGGGTGTAAGTCTCCTACTTTTAAATCCTCAATAGTACCAATCAGTGCCAATGATATAAGATGTACTTGATGATTTTTTAACTAATAGTAAAAACAAATAAATAGTAAAACATGACAGCTTATTTTAATAGCCAAACAAATCCTTTTCCACTGTAAAACTTCCTTAATTGGTCATGATATAGTAATAAAGTTTGTTTTAAATTTAATATGTATTTTTTGTTATTCCATGATTTTCATTTAGAATGCTGCTGAGTAGATTATTTCTATCTCTCACTTTAAAAAATGAAATCAAGTAGGTACCTCTTTACATGTGTGATTCCTTGACTAATGTTTTCCTTCTTTGTGTCAACTGCTCTCATAGAACAAATCATTTCCCATCACAAGTGAATATATTAGAAACAAGAAAAGCATTATTTAAGCAAATAGCGAATTAAAATACATATATACATCATTATGAAGGTGGATTCTACCAATGAGCTAAAACAAGAGATATGTCATACCTTTTTCTTCTTCAGTAACTTTTTGCTAGCATCTGCCTTCATAGCAGTAATTTCGGGAACTATCCTCCTGCCATAAGGTGAGGGCATTGTCTCTTCCAGTTGAAGTTTCTTCACCTTAGGTTTGCCAACTTTACCTTTTATTGCTTTTCCGGCCATTCCAGCCATTAAATCTTCTCGTTCTTGCGCTTCCACTTTCTGAAATAGAATTATAAAGGAGGCAGAGTGAGAACAGGTACATACATAACATTAGGAAAGATAATACCTAGTGCATAAAAAATTAAAACTTTTTATTCACTCAGTAGAAATAAAGCTTTCCTTTCAAGTGACCTAAGATAAAGTAATGGGAAAAATAATAATTCTAAGTAGAAGACCTGGGTTGTAGTCCCAAGACTATCTAGCTTCTTTTTGTAGTACAAGAGGGTAGTAAATAAATGATCTACATGATCTCCTCCAATTCTATGACCCTATGTTGTATTATGAAATCAAGACTTCTGATGATGTGGTATCATCAGAATTCTAGCAAATCATTCAAAAAGGCAGTTATATTAAATATGAAGTTATTATTTACTATTGCTTTAGCCATAACAACAACAACAAAAAAACCTGTTCATAAACAAAGTCAGAAAGTATGAAAATTAAAAGGACCATCTTAATCTTTTGAAGAGTTAAGAAATCCTTGTAACATGATAGCTTAACAGAAATCAGACAGACCTCAATTTCAATCTTAGCTCTTCCACATATTATCTATAAATCCTTGGTAAATAACTCATAAAACATCTACTATGTGCTAGACCTTAAAAATCATGTGGACCCCCATTTTATGGATAAGGAAACTGGGACACTGAGAGGATAAGTAATTGTTCTTAAGCATAATGATATAATCCTTCTCTAAGCCAGTTACTTAACCTCTCAAAGCTTCAGGATCTTCATCTATATAACAGGTTAATAATAAATAACCTCTCTCATTTGTTTTGGTAGTGGGAGTCATTCTGAGGATTACAGTGCCAACATAGAATAGAGATTCAATTATTTTTATCATTAGATCTTAAATGACACTGATCAACATGAAAAGAAGTCTAAATATTTTCAATGTAACAAAACCATATCCAAAATAAATTCATTGTTTGGACCTACTTTGCTAACTATCAAATAATAAAATAAGGTGATAAATTAAAAGTGAAAGAGCAGTATTATTCACTGGGATTGTTTTGAGTGTTGCCTTTTCAATAATAAGGACATTTATAGGCATAACCACAAAAAATTTTCTGTGTCTCATGTTAATAGTCATTGATCAAATTTAAAGCAATTATTAAAATTTATTAATATTAATTAGGAATAATACTTTCCCTTTGTGTGTATATATATGTTTATTTCATATTTAATGGAGTTTTCTATTTAATTTTTAAATATATGTCAGTAGGTATAAAGGGTCTCAAATTTTTAAAAGCTTAATTCATTAACAATAGAAAAGCATAAATTAAAACATACTTGTGGCATTTGAAAGATTATTAAGAGAACCCATGAACAACTAAAATATTCCAGAAATTTTAGTAGGCAACAAACATACCACACTCATCCTTAACAGTTCTGATTTTGATTTAGGCCATGAAAATAAAACTAGAGTATATAGACAATAAATGAATGAAACAGCTAAAAAAATAAATATATATATATGTATGTGTATATATGTATATATGTGTGTGTGTGTGTGTATATATATATATCTCACATGAATAATAATAGTAATTACCTTGTGCTACTCAAAATCAGATGATCATATTGCTACATAAATTTGATTCTAAAATGTTGAGTTAATTGCTTAAAAATCATCATTTGACCAATTTTACATCTTTCTCTATATTTTTATTTTTTAAATTAGAATTCTACCTAGAGAAAAATGAGTTACAACAAAAACTATTAATTTTTTTTCTGTTAATAAGCTCAAAGAGACCATCATTCTATTTTTCTGAAAATCAAAGTATCTATATCCTATCAAATATACATGATAACTGCTCTTTGGAGGAAAAACATTAAACTGAATCAAGCTAATTTGAAGTCAGTTTATAAAATTTTTAACTGATAGAAAGTATTAGGATTTAATGTATTCTAAGTTTCAGCTTTATATATTCATTCATACCAGACATAACTTTTCTTTGTAACTTCATAGAAGCCTAATTCTAATCCAGCTTATACACACATTAACCTCACAGAGTTAAAGGAAATTGAAATAATTAAAAAGAATTTTCATTCTGGTTTCATGAATATTACTTTCCTAAATATATCTTAACTAGGGGCCCGATGCACAAAATTTGTGCAAGGGCCTTGGCCCTGACCCCCACCCACCACCGCCACTGCCTCGGCCCCTGCCCATCACCCTGGCTTTTTTAGGAAGGAAGGACATCTAGAAGGATATCCGGTCTAATTAGAATATTATCATACTTTTATTATTATAGAGACTTAACCTACATCCAGTTCTTCAACAAATGCTGCTAAATCTTCTTTCCAAAGATCTGAAGGAGATTTTCTTTTAAGATCATTGACCTCTCGCCCCTATGATAAAAAGAAGTAGTATGATTTTAAATATCTGATAATAGAAAAAAATGTATAAACGGTAAACCAAAATATATCTTTTTTTAAAAAGAAAAACAAAGATGGATAGCACTGAAATAGTTTCAAATTATTTAACCCACAAAAATTCATACTTTTGAATCTCTCTGTTTAATCAGTTCTTCAACTTTTTCTTTAGTAAGACACCACAGAGACATATTTAAAATATAATTAAAATCAGGGCCTGAAGGAGTTCCTGAATCAGAGGAACTATCATCATGCTGGTTTTGTGTTTCTTCCTCTTCTGTTGCCTGTAAAAAATAATAAACTTTGTATTAAAGTCCTGTATAGCATCAAATCATTGTTGAATTTTATTGAATATGGATTTAAAAATTCCATTAATGCTATATTCTTAGTGCTACATCTTCAGTTAGTGGAGTTATTTTAGATTATCTGCACAATTACCAAAAATATATTCCCTATAAAAAGCTTGAATGTTCTAAAAATATATAGTAAAATCTTCAAAAGAAGTGGTATATTCAGTCCCTATTCATCCAGGAATATGATAAAAAATTAACTGTATTGCCCATGCACTATAATTCAGAACATGAAAAGACACAAAATTAATAGAGTGGAACTAAAGTTTTATCACTGCATCTTATCAGATTTTTATATCAGTGAATGAACAATTTGAAACCCAAAATAAATATCACTTGTGAAAAATGTTTTACAATTATACTAAATATGCTAAGGTACAGTCAACCCTCTAAGGATGAATTCTTTATAAAAAATTTTCTAAAGCAAGACTAGTCATGGAAGGCTTAAGAAAATTCACTTAAGAATTTAAGAGCTGTTGAGTGAGAGTCTGAATTATGAGGGCTATCCTAAAGTTTGACTCATAAGGTCTTCCTCACAAGAAAGGATTGCAATAAAAAAAAAATCCTCATGTTAATACCAAATTTCAAAATCCAATGAATTTAATAGAAATTATGGATGACATTATCTTTAAATCTTCTTAATAACAGCCATTACATAAAACTATATCTAAATTGTTTAAGGCACTCAGATAATTAAAAATGAATGAGTTGCCTTAACTGGTTTGGCTCAGTGGATGGGCGTTGACCTGCGGACTGAAGGGTCCCGAGTCGATTCTAGTCAAAAGCATGTGCCTGATTTGGGGGCGCATCCCCAGTGCGGGGTGTGCAGGAGCCAGCTAATGGATGTCTCTCTCATTGATGTTTCTAACTCTCTATCCCTCTCCCTTCCTCTCTGTAAAAAATCAACAAGATATATTTTAAAAGTAAAAAGATAAAAATGGCTGAATTAACCATGACACTCCATTAAACAAAAAGTTCACTTTTGGTAACCAATAGAGAAAAAAGTTTTACAATTTAATTTAAAATGTTCAGTAAAATAATACATATAAACAAAGTCAAGTTTAAGTAAATATACTTTAAAAACAAAAGTATAAAAGTAAAAAAAATTGCAAAGCAAGATGCCGCATTAAATAAACAAAACGTAAAATTAAACAATAGCAGCCAAATAAGGAATACTGTTGTTCAGCTGATAGATCATTAATGGGTACCTAGATAATTTGTGATAAGTTTTAAAAAAATTCATCATGAAACAGTGTGCTGCTATGGAATATTTAGGTTACACTACTAAAAAATACTACCAGAGTGTCATAAAATCCTGTTTAGACCCATACTTTACATAGTATATTTGCTCTAGGTTTTGATGACACTGGAGTATTGTTAGCAAGCACTCTAAAATATGTTTATCTATCATTGTTAACATGAATGTGACTAAGGATACTTTCAGAAATTAAAATATAAATAAACTTTTCAAGTTTCAATGACCAAATTGTACTATGATTTTGAAAAAAAATTACTATAATCTTCTAATTATCTGTTTTATAATTCTCTCTCATCCAAATTCTACATAGCACTTTTACAAGCCTGTCCTTTTGTAACCTGAACCCACAAATGGAACCCACAAAATGAACCCATGACCAAGATGCTGAGCAAATTCTTATGGTGGCGATGAATTATTAAAACCTAGTATTAGGTTTTATCTATGAAGTCTATTGCCAATAGAATGGCATTTTCAAACTCTAACATATCTTTAAAAACTAAGCATTAAATTCATTAGCTCACTAGTTGATTTTTTTTTTATGACACAAACTAACAGTGACATAGAAGGACAAATTAGTATATAAACTATAATTTGGGGGTTACGAATGCAGTAAAAACACACTGAAAGGAAAGCAAAATGCTTGTTGGGTTTTCTTAATTATGAATGCTCCCCATCTTAACCTATCCCTCTTTCCTCAAATTATGAATAAGCCTATTATCTTAATATGATGATTTGCAAAATATATAACATAAAATTTTCTCATTCTAATATATAGCATTCTATTATCTTTTCAAAATTGAAAAAAGCTGTAATAGTGAAAATGAAAGCAGCATTTCAAGACAGTTTGATAAAAAATCTAAAAAGCATTATGGTTGAGAACTCATAAGTATAGGGAAGTTTAGTTTCAGTTCCAGTTATGTCACATAATCATAACTGTGTTGTAAAGACGCTAACATCAGTATCATATGTACACAATAGTCTACATAAGTATAAAAAATTAATCATTTCCAATTTTCTTCCTTTTGTACATTTGTGTTCTCAACAACAATGCTGTATTGCCTTTCTAAAATATTCCTTTAATTATGCAAGACAGCAAGAAACTAATTCTTGAGGGGAATCTCAAAGTTCAATATTCCATTCAATGAACTAATATTAGTACTTTAAGATCTGAAATGGACAATTTAATTAAAACATCAGACTTTTAATCTCAAGTTCCAGGGTTTAAATCTCTAGCCAAAGATCTAAGCACAGGACAGAATACAGATGGTGCTCGATAAATACTATAATATCGAACATTTTGTCTCTACCCTTCCCAGAAAAAATTGAAACCAGATCAAGTGAATGGTGACTGGATAGCGATGCTGTGACCAGAGAATGACCAGTGCAAACTTATTTATGTGCTATCAGTATATTTCCCAGATAATATGCATGCAGCTCACAAAAACCACCACCATAACTGACACCCTTTAATGGCAGGCTCAGAAAAAAGGCCAAGGAGACTGAGCTACCTTCTCACACCTGGAGTCATTTCTCCAGGCCCTGGTTGAGTCACACTGGCAAAGTGCTTTGTGGTGGGTGTGCACTGCAAATTCCTGTACTGTATCTGTTCTGTGGATAAACAGAAGACTTCAGTCTCCAAACAGACAACTTAACACCTTAAGCAGTACTAAATTTAAATGTTAAGGGTTGGGTTTTTTGTTTGTTTTGGAAGTTGCTTTTAAAAGCTTCTCTGAATGTCTTGTTCTGCAAATGATTACCTTTTCTTGTGCTTCTTTCCAGGCTTTCACTGGGTCAGATTCATAACCTCTCTGGACTAACATTTGAATCAAATCTTTCTTTGACCTATTCTCTATGTGAGGGAAAAATAAAGTTAGGATCAAGAAAAGAGATTCAATTTGTATTTGTTTATATTCTACTGATAAAAATGTCTTCTATTTAACAAAGAATTTTTCCATTTTAACTAATGTTCAAATTTTTAAAAGTTGTGTCTTACCTATAGTAATTTTCCCTTGTATCTTCTCTAAAATGAAACGAGCTTGATTGTTAAGCTTTGTAGATTCTGCTCCCAACATCCCTACAAGCCACTCCTTACGTAAACCATAATAACTTAATCGTAAATCAAAGAATTCTTTCAAAATGTCTTGCACAGTTTCATATTTCTTCAGACATCCCATATGATCAAAGAGTACCTAATAAGCAAAGCACAAAGTTTTTGAGGATTACATAAATCTGTATTGGTATTTTTAACTTATGTGACATCTACAGTATTTAAAATCATAAAACACTTATTTAAACACACACCACCCCTAAAAGCCAAAACTATTAAGTACATTTCTGTAAATATTCCTTTAGTGACTCTAAGAAACGGGTGAACTCAATTCTCAAAACTGTGAAAATATTTTAAATAGAAATAATTTTGAAAGATAGGTTCTTTAAAAAAGGTCTTACTTAATGTGTCTATAAACCCACCTAAGAAAAACATTTTTCCAATTAAAAGTAAACATATTCTATCTCTAAGTTTAAATTTGTTAATTTTTTTCCAACTAAAAATAAACATATTCTATGTCTAAATTTAAAATGTTTAAATCTAAACTTCTCTCTCCTATATACTCAATGGATGTGCATTTGCCTCTCTCTTTGTTTTTATAATTGTGATATAATTTACCCAAACTTCCTCAATTTTTTTTTTGAAATTTTATTTCTTCTCTATCCTTTTTCTTCTTTTTTCTGTCAGCTTTTCTTGACATTTTTTATGGTACTCTTTCTCAAACACTGTACAATTGCTGGATTTTTTCTTTTACTCTTCTTTAAATCTAAAAGCTAATTGGAATGGATGGAGATGGAACAAGGGTAATCATACATATTAACTTCCTATCTTTCTCTACAACTATATAAAAACACAAATACACAAGTTTAATAGGGCAGATTGGAGTTATGAGGAGATAAAAACTTCATAATTAAAATGCTAATGGAGACAGGCAAAAGGCAGAGGAAAAGCCTGCAACAATCATTCCCATAACTAACTTTTAGTCAGTATGTGCATCCTGAATGTTCAAGCCCAAATGCACAAATGCACAGTTGGGATTAATAGTAGATAACAGAGAAAAAGAAATAAATGTTCAGCAAATGTATGGGGGAGAGGAGGGAACTGTATTCAGAGTTAACTATAGCACTCACATGATGAAACCAATTACAAAAATGCAATGTATAGCATGTAAGAAAATTTAAATTAATAGTACATCATAATAGTTACCATGGAATTACAAGTAAGAGTAGTTTGGAGTTTAAAAACTTTGTGCAGTCCAGCAGCTTCTGCTTGTGCTAGTTTCTCTTCAGTCATTTTCACCACAAATTTCACAGTTGTATCAGTATGATATTCTTTATAATCAGAAATTAATGCTGGTGTTTTATCTGTTCCATTTAGCATAGGTTCTAAAACCTGTTCTTTGTATACCTATAAAAGATTTAACAATAAGTAATGATTTCTTGACATACTCATGTTCTCAAACCCCAAGACATGCAATTTTTAAAAAGTTCTCAGTTCTTGTCGGGGGTGGAGGGGGGGAACCTCCATCACTGTCATCTAATGCCCAGTCACTATAGAAGATAGTATATGGGAATATCAATAGTGAAAGAAGATATGCAAGGTAATGGTTCTGATCTGCTAATACCCCACAGGGCAAGGAAAATGCTGAGGGTATAAAGACAATATCATCAACTAGAACTGACAAGAGATGACATGCATACCTTTAGATTTATACTAATTGATATTGACATGAATTTATTGGCTATATTTATAAGGGTTCACAACTATTTCTTACGTACTCTTCTACGCATTTCAAGAGAGACAAATGGTCTCTTTAAAAGGTAGCTTAAGCCTGGCTTTCCTAGTGGTTGAGCTTGGACCTATGAACCAGGAGGTCGCAGTTCAATTCCCGGGTCAGGGCATATGCCTGAGTTGCAGGCTTGATCCCCATTGTGGGGTATGCAGGAGGCAGCCAATCAATGACTCTCTCATCATTGATGTTTCTCTCTCTTTCTCCCTCTCCCTTCCTCTCTGAAATCCATAAAAATATATTTTAAAAAATATTTAAATGTTGTATAACTTAAGCTAAGTTAAAAAAAACTTTTAAACTACATTTAAATTTTCAAAGCACAAGTTCAATAGAAGAGGTCAAAATGTATACAGGAATTTTAAAACACTATACAGACTTAGGGCAAACAAAGATGAATCATGCATATCTTACAAGAAAGAACTATTTAATGCAATCCCTCTTCACAGGCAGCTCACATACTTATACTAACCTGTGTCCAAGTCCTAACTGGAAGCTCTGTAATCTCTACTGTGTTTCTATCCACCACAAAAATTTCACCACTGACTGCGTATTGGTTCTGACCAAGTTCTTGGATGGTTCCTTTAAAGTTTTTGTAGTTTGGAAGCTGCAGAAAAACATAAAAATAACTTAAAGCTCTGACTTCTGTCCTATGTGCCAATACCTCATTTAAATGCCTCTAAGTCTGTGGTCTACTGCTACTGATAGATGAGCATGACTGAAACTCAATTCCTCATCCTCCAAAGTCCCTCTTCAAATTAAAAAATAAAACATAAAAAATCACTCAGTCTTGAATTCACAGCTTCTGTTAAAATAATCTATCCTTGAGTTGCAAAACTTAAAATCATCTTTCTTAGTCTTCCTCGAATAGTACTTTTTATCCTCCAGCTTATTGTCTTCACACCTCCTTTTCTCCTAGATTAATAACCCTTTCATTTCCAACTGCTTGGACATTAATTTGAAAGCCTTCCACAGTCTTGACCCAATCTAGCACTATACCTTTTCTCCAATGATTTGCCTTCCAGACAACTACTCTTCTTCCATATTTTGCTTGAATATTTGAATATTTACTTTCACTCATTCTTTCCAGCAGCCCTAACACATTTCAGCTCCACACACCCCATTCATTTATTTTATATGTTACTCATCTTTCTCAGCCTAATTACAAGTGCTCTCTCTCCCTTTTTAAAACTGATATTTGTTATATCACTAAGAAGTTGGGCATGCAGCACAGGACATTTCTTCTGGCACACTGAGCAACTATCTTCTGTCCCTGCAAACTTCATGCCTCAATGTCTTGTCTTGATAACAGATCTTTTTGAAGACAGAGATCATAATTTTTTCTCTCAATACTTAGCACGCTGTCTCAAAGACAGATAAGTTGGTGTATAGATAAAAACAGATTGGTAAATAAATAGATATATTAGATACACAAGAAGCACTGGTCAAATAAATAGACTAAAATACTTTAAAATGTATCTGAAAGGATGAAAATAAACACTATAATCATAAAATAGTTTGATGGCTTCTGTTATAAATATTTTTGGTAATATAAAGTATTTAAGGGGGAAAACATTTTGAGTAGACATGAGTAAATCATATACATACTCTAATTTTGTTTTAAAATATAAAAATGAAATAAAACTTGGCAAGAAATACATTAAAATATTAAGTTTGTTTCTACATGGTGGATTTATTAAGTACATTTTCCTCTTTGATGATTTATATTTTCTACAATGAGCACTACCATTTTGTAAAAAAAAAAAAAAAAAATAGAAAATTTCCAGATGATTTTAAATCATGTGGAAAAGTGATAGACATTTTCTTGAGAAGTTTCTCTTGAGTGGCATTGTGGGGAAGAACTAAACACAGTGAATGGTATAAGAAAAGGGCAAAATTAAAAAGTATCAGGTGTTATTAAGCATGGGTCAGTAGTTTGGAAACATGTAGTTTGGAAACATGTTACATAACTTTGTCATAAAAACATTATTCTCTATATACTTTAGATATGAAAACCTGGAATAATGAATATTTATATATTTCAATAGTGTTTCCCCAGAAACCTTATCTTATCTCTAGGACCAGGCTTTTCCCAAAGTTTGTATCTTTTACAATAAGTACATATCAAATTGAATACTAATAAAGTAGTTATTGTCTATAATATGTTCTAAAATAAAAATGGTTCCATTATTTTAAAATGACAGTACTTTACAGTTTACACTTTGTTGTTTTTTAAATAAACAATATAAGCAACAAATTCTAAATAATTACCATGGGATGAGGATCCAAGCCATCAAGCATTCTTCTAACATTGTTTACAATTTCCCTCGCATCGTAGTTGGGTAATTTACAAGCCCATCCAGTACCAATGCCCTCAGCACCATTTATTAAAACCATAGGGATTATAGGAATATACCACTCAGGCTCTACCCGTTGATTGTCATCATAAAGGAATTTAAGCAGGTTGTCATCTACAATAGGGAAAAGCCGTCTTGCTAAAGAGCTAATAAAAGGGAAAAGATATATGGAAAAAAATGTCATGGTTTTTGGAAATAAAATTTTATGCATAATTAAAAACTACATTTCATAAAATATTTTTAAAAGAATGCATTTTTAAAATTTTGATTACATGTGCTTCATAGTAAAACTGACCTAGCCTTATTACCAAATATATTTCTCTGAGAAATATATTACCAAACATATTTCTTAATCTCATAAAGCCAGAATAAGATAACCCAATTTTACTTTCATACTTACCTAAATTCTTAATATTGATAAATAACTTTTTAAGTATTTCCTCTTACTCTGTCTAAATCACAAAAACCCATCTTCAGCCTAAAAAGTTAAATTGGGTCTGAAAAATCCTTACATTCATTAGGACTGGTTTCACCAATAATTCATAAAAATTTATATCAACAAACTTCATTCTATTGACTATCAAATAATTTAAAATATTTATCCTCAACAGAATCCCCAATGATACTTCTCCATAATTACAATTCTATTAACCATTTAGTTAGTTCCAATAAACTTTAAATAGAACTTGATACCATTACATCAGCAAACTGTTACCTTAACATTGTGAAAATGTAGCGAGGGCTTGCAGCATCTTTGCCACCATGTAGCCGAGTTCCAAACTGACCAATAGGCTGAAGCAAGTTAATGTTGTTACTTCCCACAAAGTTCTGAGCCAAATTCACAATAGTCATCATCAATGCTTGCTATAGAATAGAAACAGAATATAATATTAATATTCTAATCTTTGATTATCTGTAGGCATTCCCTAATTTTATTAAAATCCACACTCAATTCTTTTACATTTTCAAAGACCTTATAAAAGAAAAAAATATTTCATTATGCTTGTCACTCTTCACATCTATAAGCATAGTTCTCAATCTGTAAGCATAGTTCCAAACTTAATTCTTACTTCTCCATGATGATAAGCAGACATCTCAGCAACAGATCCAGCCAACTGGGCAACTTTTACTTCACGTTTGTCATTCCTTTTGAAACAGGTAAATAAAACTTTTCGTTGGCCTGGTTTAAAGCCTATTTTAAAAAAGAATAATTCTCTTTTAAAAATATTACCAAAAATATAGATGTAATATTTCTTTTAGTGACAAAAATGTCCTAATATTCAAGAAAGAAAAGGAAAGATAGTTTGTTTTTGAAAAATTACTGACTGAAAATAACTGAGATTCTATAACAAAGTGAGTATAAACTAACATGTTTTAATATTTCAATATATTCCAAAAATGAGGTATCAATTGAAAGACCATCTTTTGGTCTTAAACTGCTCAATATCACCAAGCTTCTTTCATAGAAAATGCCAAACACTCACATGTCCAAAATGGCAGTTGTAATTAAAAGAGCAGAAAACCATCAATAAGTCTGAATCTATTATTCAAGTATCCCAAATCAGGATAGCCCTTACAAATGAGAGATGTATGTGGTAGTTAAGAATGTAGGGCTTAGAATCTTACTAATCTGGATACTCTTCTTAACTAGGCCATTTATCATGTGCATTTGCACAAATTACTAAACCAGTAAGCTCAGTGTCCTCATCAGTGTATTAGAAATAATTACCTTCCTAATAGGGTGATCATAAGGATTACATTGAGATAATGCAAGCAAAGCACTCTGCTTCCTTATCATTCTTCTTGTTCTAGACCAATGAGCACAGTAATAAATTTTCAGTATATGCTAGCTAGCATCATCATCATCGTGGGCCCAAAGCATTGTTGAAACAAGAGGATGATAAACATGGCCCCTTTCCTTCAGAATTTTATAATCTAATTGAGAAGGCAAAAGTAACACAAATAAAATAATAGGCACACAATTACTAACAAAGTTTAGGTATCTGAGACTAATTTACACTAAAATTGTTAAGGAAGACTTCATAGAAGGGATATAACTTAAAGCTAAAACTTGATGAATGGATACAATCATCTGCTATTAGCTGAAAAACCAAGGAACACAAAGATAAATGAATTTGCTAAAAGTCATAAAATGAAAAATTTAAAGTGCTAGATAGAAGACCAAAATGTGCTCTGATCACAAGGTATTTTATAAACTTTTATTAAGTAAAATAAGTTAAAGTTTTGAACTCTAAAGGGTTTTTAAAATTCAGTCTTTGATAAATATTTTAGAACTTATCAAAATCCCATTTTACTATTTATTTTAGGAAGCCTGCAATCAACTTGGGTCAAGGGCTTTTAAAATTTGCTCTAAGTTAATTTTCCTGAAAAATTCAAAAGGGATTTTAAAAGATTCAAATTAAGAAATATAAAATATTTCAGTCCTATGAAAATACTTCTAAAACAATTTATAGATTTTAAGATTTATTATTGGGATGACTTAAAGCATATGAAAGTAAGCTATACTCAATGATATATAAAAATGAGAAAAAAAATTGAAATGACAGCTACTTACCATCAACAAGAGATGGTATAGACCTTTCATTGTCTGAGTTTGAGAAAAGAATCAATTCCTTGTTGATGAAATCATTATATGTCAAATGCTTTGTTGCTGTGCCATATAAAAATTGCTAAGGAAAAAAGTTATATAGCAATATTATCATTATAACTATATCAGTTTTAGTCTCTTTCTTCCCCCAGATCACCACTCTATATGACTAACCTCTGGTAATCCATGTAACCTACGCTGTCTCCGATCTTCCATAAAATTTGTTAACCATTCTTTTCTGTCATCAATCTTCTTTTTACTGAATGCCTGAAAGATTCCAGGAAATTATTTCACATGTTACAAAATAATTTCATTATAAAATTAAAAGTTATAAAGGAAAAAAAACATTAATTTCTGAGAAATTTGGTTTTTCCAATATGCTTTTAATAAAAAATATACTTGAACATGGCTTTTTCAATGAAAGAACTCTGAAAACAGAGCATAATCAGGGGCATGGGTGCAAGAGAAACACTAAAATTGACAAGTTTGGGCATTAGAATTCAAGAGACTTATTGTAGAAAATCCAGACTGGGAAGAAAGGTATAGGAGGTAGTGGAATAGATATGAGAGCAGACTTTTTAAAATTTGCTTTATTACCAATGTAATGGCAGCATCATCCTCAGGCCCAGCATATCTAAACAAGATACGATGCCTTTCCATATCAGCAAAATATTCCTTTGCTTCTTTAGCTGTACTGGTACCCAACCCTGCACAATTTAAAAAATGAAAATGAAAATAAGAGAGACAAAGACAAATACTGCATAATATCACTTAAATGTGCAAACCAAAAAAAGTTGAATTCAAAGAGGGAAGAGATGGTGGTTGCCAGAGGCTTGGGAAGTGGGGAAAAGTGAAATGTCTATCAAAGAATACAAACTTGCAGTTATAAGATGTTAAGTTCTGGGGACCTAATGAACATCATGGTGCCTATTATTAACTAAAGGCGTGGTGCATGAAATTTATACATGGGAAGGGTCCCTAAGCCTGGCAGGCAATCAGGACTGACCGGGCCTTCCTTCGGTCCGCGCCACCCCGATGGTCAGCATACATCATAGCAAGCGGTCAAATTCCCAAACTCCCAGGAGGACAGTCTGCATATTAGCCTTTTATTATATAGTATAGTGCTATACTGTATACTTGAAAACTGCTGAGAGTAGATGTTAAATGTACTTTATACTTTATAAAATTTTCCATAATAATTATTTAAAAATCAGCAACAGGTATTTTTAAAGTCTAAAGAAGACAAACTTTCAAAATATTTTGTAATACTTTAGTAATATATATTTATATCACTAGTTATTTTTTTTTTATTTAAATATTTTAAAATACAAACCTTTGTAGTATTTTATTTTCCAGGCTTTCTGGTTTTCTATGTGTTTTTTCCACTCATCAAATTCAGGAATACTGTAGAAGGAAAGTTCTTGCTTATTTTTGCTTGCCTTAAATTAATAAAAAAAAAAATAATAATAAATTAGTTTTTCTGCTACCCTTTAAGCTAACAGTATAAAAACATATTACTGTAAATAGTACCTTTACAATTGGAGTAATGAACTCTTCAAGAAAACCGTGCTTCAGAAGTGATGGCCAATTGTGGTGGATGAAATTAATAAGCAGGCCTTTTATGTGAGAACCATCTTGATCCTAAATAAATATTAGTAAAGGAAGCTATAATAGTTTTATGAAATATAATTACTTATATTATCAAAGTTTAAAATGTCTGAATGTAGCAAAGAGGCAAAATTCTATTGAAATAGTTTAACCAGATTTCACTACAAGACTGACTTAAGAATGGAAATACAATCAACATGGTTATAATGCAACTTAACTAGGCAATGTCCATGGAGAACATGTCTTCTTTTGACATAATAACTACTTAACACTATAAGCAGCTTTTTTAGTTAAAGATTTTTCTCTACAAATCCTTTTCATTAGAGGATATTAAGAGAAAAGCAGGTGGATGCATATAAATTTCATACTTTTTCAATTTTCTAGTTCTTCCCCAACTACTGCCATTTTACTATCAATCATCCTAGTGTTTGTGCATCAAAAATTAGGCATCACTAGGATAATGGTTAATAAAAATATTAACCATTATCCTAGTGATTAACCTTTATTTTATTTCCTTCCTACTTAACAAGTATGCTTCAATCCCTAAATACTACAGTGTGTTCTACTCTTCTCACATTTATTATATTTTACAACATTTTTATAATAACTAAAAAAAATGGTTTCCCATAAATTAGACAATGTAAAATGTGCTTCATACAAACAGTGACATTAAACAATGTTTTCTTCCCAGTTGATGTACAATCACTTTCACTTGTACTATCTTGAGCAAGTCTCATAAAACAAATATTGAAAGGACAATCTGAAAAAAATTGGAGTTTTAAATATATAGCAAATTTTAAACTAACCTGATCAGTCATAATCATAATCTTTCCATAGCGTAAAGTTTTCAGAGATTCTGCATCATCATAACTTTTCTTGTATTGTAGACCAACTATTTTAATAATATTGTTTATTTCCGCATTTTCCATGATCTATACAGAAAGGGGTTGAAAATATTTTACATTTAAAAATTCAACAATTTTAGTTAAGTATGAAAATGTCATATATGTGTTTGTAAGTATATGCAAACATATACCTGTTTATGAGAAGCTTCTCGTACGTTAAGAATTTTTCCCCTGAGTGGAAAGACTCCATATCTGTCTCGTCCAATCACACCTAGTCCAGACACAGCCAGTGATTTCGCTGAGTCTCCTTCTGTTAGTATCAGTGTGCACTCCAGGGAATGTTTGCCACCTGAGAGATATTTAGAAAGACATATACTCCACATTCCTCATCTTTACCAATGAGAAAAATTAAGCCAGAAAAATTAATAATAGCATGATGATAGTGAAAGACTGTAACAATCATCTTATGTTATGTTTAGAATAATTAAAATATTGTAGACTTTACTGAATTCCTATCCCCTGAAAATTAGTAATATGTGGTGCATGTAGCAATTTTAATAAAGTGAAATTATACTCTGAACATAAAATCCTATTGTCTAACTGTATGTGGAAAATGAAAAAATTCTATAACTGTTTAAGTAAAAACTTAAATATTTTTTAAAAAGTCTAATTCTTACCAGCATCGTTTGCATCATCCAGTTTAGGAATACCTTTGATTTTACTATATTTTACTGATGAACACTTCTTGTTCAGCTGAGTCTGAGCCTTAAATTTCACCCAGTTCAGGATACTTTCTACAATACCACAATTAGAGGCCTAAAAATGAAAGAATAATGAATGATATACAAACAAGCCAGAAGTTCATACACTTACCTAAAATGAACGTAATACTTGTTACCTATGCAGGTATAGGGCAAAACAATAACAATTATGACAATAATATTCACTAGTAAATTTTATTCTAATTGCAGTAAAACTCTGATAGTTACTATATTGAAATATAAAAACATGAAGAAAAGATTTTACCAGATATGAAAAAATTATAGTCTAATAAACTCCATGAGAAATATATGTAGCTTTTCTCACAAGTTAATTTTGCTAAAATTAACACAGTTAAGCTGATTCCCCTTGGAATTTACCAGCTTGTAAATTCTATTCACTGACATTTCTGATATCTGTCAATACAAAAATGTGAATCTTGAATTCACTATGACAAATAAAAAAATACTAACATGAAGAAAACATCAGGATAAATTCAAGAACCTATGAATAGTTCTTATTCTTTAAAAAGTTTGATAATGAGCATTTCAACATTGTTAGTAGTGTGTCACTCAGCAGTTAATCAACATGTGACCACATGTTTACCAAAAAGAAAATTAAGTGAAGAAGCTCCAAGTGGAGTTATTTATTTTTCATCACCCTGATAGTTTAATTTTAGGAGTACAGAAGAGTTTTTTGGAATGTTTGAAATATAAAAGAGGTGAAGTATATTGCCAAATTTAAACTTAATCTTCCAAAAATGAAAAAGTAGAAAATCTAAAATCAAATCAGTTCATAATGAGAACTCTTATGAGAGCGTAAATTTGGGAAAACATTAACATAAGGTCATTTGTATTCTGGGTCGATGCTGAACAGAATTAAAAGTGCTATTTTCATAGGCTTTAAGCTACAACCTAAATTTGTTTTTATTTGTGAGACCCTACCTTTAAAATTCTGATAATGGAATTTGACAAGTATGTTACCACTATCACACTTATTCCTACACCAAATTATGAATTTCCAAAGAGGGGCTAGCATTTATTCATCTTTACATTTTTAGTGCAGTCCTTTATATATGTTCATTAATATGTTTTTGAATAAGGGAACTGAGGCAAATCTTACATATAATCAAAAGATTATAAGAAGCTATTAGCAGTTGCAAATCTTGGTTATAAATCTAAGATTCATTACTTATTTATATTCTCACCTTGTATCAGAAAGGTTAAAGCAGCCTAAATAATTATGTGCAAAATAAAGTAAAATTTTAAAATATGTAGAATATAAAAAATTCTATTATACATGTGTTACCATAATTAAAAAACAACAACAAAAAAAAACTACACAATGGCAAATATCTAAACATAAAGTTGAATAAAAAGGTTGAAATCAAAAGTCCTAACAGGACCTGAACACCTGTTGGGGCAATATCTAGCTTCATAATGACCAAAACAAAGCTATAAATACAATTAGTTACAAAATTACCTATTTAATTCTTGGCAAAATAATCAATTGTTTAACAAAATAAAGTTTACCCTTTGAAGTTTGCAGAATTAAGTGGATTAGTTTATAGTATAAATATGCCTATACCTACTTAATTTAAGAAACTAATCACAATTAGAATAAAGAAAACCACTTAACTTTCAAAAAAACACACTGAAAAATAATAAAGTTTTACTCACTGCTTTGAAAAATTTTTCTGATAGTTGGCATTTGGATCCAAAACTTTTGGGTTGCAAAGTCATGTTTTCCTTAGTTTGAGAATCAAAAGTTGGGTTCTCGATAAGGCAATTAATAAAAACCCATATGTGGTTTTTTACCTGTTGAAAAAAAATCCAAAAAAAAAAAGTCAACATCAGATCTGGTACTATTTAATAATTCAAGAGAATACTACAGCATCACTTACTTGAAATGGTTTCACTGATACACCAGCTTTGTTCTTTTTCTTGACTACTTCAATCAGTTTACCAACAACTTGATCTACTACATAATCCACATGCCGTCCACCCTAAAAAGAAAATAAAAATACAAAATCTTCTATAGTAAGGTAGCAAAATACATATGTATTCATTTTTTCCTAAAATGAGAGTTTAATCTTTATAACAACTTTGTGAAGTCAGTATTACTAAACCATTTTTCTAGAGGAGTAATATGAGTATCAGAATAGCAGAGTTGGGATTTAAAAAATAAGATCTCTTTGGCCATAGAATCAATTAGCCTATTTTATACAAAGCAAAAATAAAAAAAATAAAAAACTGACATGGAAGTGAGAATGAATACTGGCATGGGGGTGATAAATGACACAATAGTTAAACTTAGGGGCTGTGGCAAGCATTACCAGTTGTTCATGGAATATCCATTCTCCCCTTTTACTTTATTGACAAATCCAAATTTGTTTTTAACTGGCAACATGCCCAATTACAAAGATTCTCCAATCTGGACTCCCTTGCAGCTAGAAGTACCCACATGACACGGTTCTAGCCAAAGATGTTAGGAGAGGTCTACTGGATGGGGCTTCCAGAAAAACTATTGTATCTCTAATAAAAAGGAAGAAATTTAGTAGGTATATGCATTTTCCCAACCCAATTCTCTCTCACTAAAACTTAGAAATGCATAGAAGTGTAGCAGTCAGCTTAAAAGGCATGAGAATAAAGGCCATATGCTAAAGGTGGCAGGAAAGAAAGCTAGGGAGAGCACAGGTACCTAATGACACTATAGAGGCACAGTACTGAACTAAGACTGCCTACCCCTCGTTCTTAGATATGAGAGGAAAAATAAAACTTTTACATGTTTACATTAGGTTTCTATTACATGCAATAAAATGCAATCATAATGGATGCAGGATTTCTGTTGACTAGAGAAAGTGATACTAGATTATTAAAAAAATTGAATATTAAAAATGTTAAAACTTGAAGAAGAGTAACAAAGTGATAAAATAGTGCTTTAGATTATTCTAGGGATACAGGCTTACTTATATTGCATAATAATATTTTATTATGGCCATGGATAAATGCTTTTAAAGGGGAAGAATTTCATTGATTTCTGAAGTTAAAAAAAAAACAAAAAACTAAAGAGCGTTTACACTCCATAGAATAACCATCCTAAACATATTCATCTATTTGTCTTTCTCCTATATTTTAAACTCAGAACACAGAATAAGGATTTATCATTGTAAATTTCATAAAATATAAATGTAGTCAACTTTAAACATTAATAGTATAAACTTATTTCTCAATGGATGTTAAATTATAAGGCAGCGATTTTGCAGAAAATAAACTTACATTTTCGTAAGTCAATTTTTATTTCACCAAAGCAGATTCGGGGTGGTTTTTTGCTGTTGTTGTTGTTGTTGATCTTGTTGTTTTTAATGAAGCATTGATCTACTACTTACTTAGAAATAAAAGATAATTAACATACTTACTTTTGTTGTTGCAATGCTATTTACAAAGCTTATTTGCTGGAATCCTTTTTCACTCAATGTAAGACAAACATCCCATCTTTCATTTGCAAGTTCATGAATAACTTTCAAGGCCACTCCAGTTTCATCCAATTTGTCTTTCACATAAAGATCTACATAACTGCGAAATCCATTTACCTATTAATTTGAAAAACAATAACAATAAACAATCTAATATTGGCAGCTCAGCTAGGTGAATGTCATCAGGTACTCTCAAACTTTCATTTCCCTTAATTCACAACAGTTTATTTGGCAGATCCAAACTTTCATGACTTTCCCCTATTCTATTCCTTAATCTCTACCCTCTAAAAAAGCAGTTGATGCCCTATGTAGGTACTTGATAAAGAAAGGTTATGAGTAGATAGCTGAACTGGTAAATTATTATAAAATCTTTCAAAAGTTTAAGTTTTTTAAAACAGCAAAGTAGACTTCCACTTAGAGTTCAGACATGGAAGAGGGCTGGAAAAAAGAAAAAAATAAGCTTCCACCCTTATAAAGAGTTGGTCAAACAAATTGGTATTTTATGAACCCTCAAAAAATTGAGATCACAGACCATCTAGCCATCCTGAGCTTGGAGAGAGTCAGGAGTCTATAGATATAGAACCTAAGAACTGGGGCAGATGCCGCCTAATGTCATATAAGCCAGGAACATTAAACAAGAAATTTTGACAAATTGCTATAGGACAAGTGTGGACTAGTATGTATGTGTGAATCTCCTGAGGGCTATAGTTACAAGGGGTTCCTATTCTTTTGCAGGCTTTTCCTCCAGGAACCCCCACAAATTCTCACAGGGAAGAGAGAATCTAAAAAGAAAGTTCCCCCAATGGTGCTAGCTAGGAGAGGAAAGCAGGAGCCACTGGGAATTCCACCCAGACCATTTCCCTTACCAATAAAAACCTTAATTTGCCAGGGGAAGGATATTGCTAGAGAGCTTTGGCAAGTATCACTGTAGCTGGAATGAAGTCATTCTACCCTGCCTTGCTCCATCCCACCCCTAAATCATTTAAGTATTTTTTAAAGGCATTCTGCAGGGCAGGAAGTCTCAAGAGTACTGAATGAGAATACTGGCAGATACCTTCTGCAACTAGGGAAAAGAACAGAGGGCAAAGGAAAAATCTCTGCCTCTAGAAGAGGAATAGAAATATTTGTAAAGACTAAACACAAGCCCATTGTGTACTTCAAAGTCTGAAACTTTATCAGACATAACCTACTACCCTGCTAACAGGCCTCTAATAATAATAGTGGATTTCGGCTGGAAGAGCTACAAGAGACATAGCCTCTTTGAGGGGCAGCTCAAAGGGAAGGCCCAAATCAAATAGAAAAGACAAGAACAAGGAAGAATTTGAAGTCTCTGTTGCTCATAGCAACAAATCTCAACACCAGTAACTACAACAACAAACTGCGAACACATCCCACTTCCTGTATAAATTAACATAAATCCTCATATAAAACTTATTTACTCCATATCTACTACACTATACAACATAGCTGTTTTTCTGCAAAAACTTACAAGGCATGACAAAAGGCAAGAAAAAAATAGTCTGAAAAGATAAAGCAATCACCAGAATCAAACTCAGATTATATCACAGAATACCTGATAGAGCATTTAAAATAACTATGGATTCATACGTTAAAAGCTCTAATGGAGAAGGTAGGCAACATGCAACTTTAGCAGAAAGATGGATACTGTAAGAAAGTATCAAATGGAAAAGCCAGGAATCAAAAACAGAAGACATAAAGAATGCCTTCAGCAGGCTCGTCATAAACTTGACACGATAAAGGCAAAAAATCATTAAAATTAAAAGTAGGGCAAAAAATAACTAAAATACCATTTCATCTAAAAAAAAAAAAATAGGCAATATAACTTAAACAAACTGGAACACAAAGAAAAAGAATGAAGAAAGCATAGCAAAACATCCAAGAGCTTAGAACAATACCAAATAGTATAACATTTGCATAAATGAAATAACAAAAGAAAAAGAAAAAAACAGCACAAAAGAAATATTGGAAGAAATAATGGCCAAAATTTTCCAAAATCAGTAACAGACAATAAACACCAAACGGAATAAGTGCAAACACATACACACACACAAAAACCCATAAACACACCTAAGCATATCATACTCAAAGAAAACAAAGAGAAAATCTTCAAGGCAGCCAGAGGAAAATGAAACACCTTACCAACAGAGGAAGAAGGATATGAACTACAGCAGACTTCTCATCAGAAACCATGCAAGCAAGAAGACAACAGTGACATCTTTAAGTATTGAAAGAAAAAGAAATGTCAACCCAAAATTCTGTATCCAGTGAAATTTCTATTGTCTTTGAAAGTGAAGGGAAACAAAGACTCTCAGACAAACAAACTGAGAGAATTTATTACCAGCAAAAATGCCCTACAAAAATGTTAAAGGAAGATCTCCAGACAAAAGGAATGTGATTAAAATAAGAAACTTAAATCTACATCAAGAAATTAAGAGCATTGGAAATGGAGTGAATGTAAGTATTATATTTTTAATTTCTCTAAGAGATAACTGAATGCTTAAAGCATTAACAACAATGCCACTATGAAAAATTTCTGCAATTATTTCCTAAAATTTTTCTTCTGCCTCATTGTCATTCTGCTTCTGGTGTTTATAGCATGTGTAAAAATAAAATGCATGATGATAATGACACAAGTAATGGAAGATTCTGAAGATAGACTGTTATAAAGTCCTTTCACTACACATTAAGTGATCAATTATTTGAGGGTAGATTCAAAGTATTTACAAATGAAATTATAAAACCTAGGGCAAACACTAAAAAAGTTTTAAAAAGAGGAGTAACTAAACAGTGGTGATAAAATGGAATCATTAAAAAATGCTCAATTAAAACCAGTGAAAGTTGAGTAAAAGGAAATAAGAAACAAAGAAAAAATACAATGACTAGAAAACGGCTAGCAAGATGTTTTAATCCAAATATATCAATAATCACTTTAAACTGAATCACTGAAATATACATTAAAAGAAAAAGGTCATGATATTAGATTTTAAAACATCTAACAATGCCTACAAAATAGCAAAGCATTAACTATTTTAGAAGATACTTACAGGCAATTTCTTTCCATTAAACATGACCTTGACCCCTTTGCATGAACCAGCCAAATCATAAGCTCTTCTGGTCATGAGGGCCACAATATCCTTGTCAAGTTTTTCCATCTTAAATTTGGACAGATCTGGTTGGAATGTTATGCATGTGTAATCTTCACCATCAAAATGTTTAATTTTGGCTTCAGAAGTCTTCATCATATTATTCATCCATGTCTTTAAAAGAAAATATATTCAGATATTTCTATAATGCTTCTATATTTTATAATACATAAAGACAGCTCATGAAATACATTTTCCACAACTATATACATTTTTCAGCCAAACAACAAACCTAACAAATCCTTGAGCCTGGTATTAAATATTAAAAATTTTTAAATATTATTTCAACAATCTCATGTTGAAAATTAGAAAATAAATTGTACAACATGATACATTGTTAACAAAATATCCTAAGTTTCCATCATGATTATATAGAATTTTACAAAAATAAGTAGGTATTATGCTTCACTGAGAAAATTATTTCACCTTATGTAAAATTTCACTCTATTTTCAAGGCATACAAGAGTAAAATAAAATAAAGTTTTAAAATATGAATTTCATGAATCAATTAGAGGCCCAATGCACAAAATCCGTGCAAGAGTAGGCTTTCCTTTCCCCGCTGCCTGCACCAGCTTCCCTCCGGCACCCAGGACCCGGGCTTCCCTCTCAGCCCCAGCTTCATCCGGAAGGAAATCCAGTTTAATTAGCATATTATGCTTTTATTATTATAGATGAGGGAGTTTTCAAACATCCAAAGTGGATACATTTCAATTATCTTTGAGGTTCAGAGTATTTTCACTAAAGCTATTAATGAGGTTCAAAGAAAAGTCTGTTAAAGCATTTTATTTTAAGGGAATAGGAGAAAGACAGGCTTATCTAAAATCCCCCTGACATTCTAAAGTTTTTTATATTATGATGACATGCTTAACACTGAGAGAGAGATTGCAATTTAGCTAAGGTATTATCTTGGCAAACCAACAGAGCATGATTATTTTTAAAAAGCAATTAGATACATATTTATCATACCTGTTTAAAACTATGTTTATATTCTTTGCAAGCAGTTTCTACTGTAAACTTTGTACTGAAAATATTACAAAGTTTTGCACCATAACCATTTCGACCACCTGTAAGAACAATTGAAAGGTTAAAGAAAATGATGTTGAAGAACTTTAACTTACCTACCATACAACAGGTCTGTTGTAGTAAGTTTTAATTACTGCACTACCTTAACTATCATCAACTGAATATTTCAGAATACAAACTTTTTCATTTGAAGAAAATTACAAGTAAAATTTAGCGTATATATAATTAAAATATATATTTTTTACATTCATTATCTTCATCATTCTTGTTTAAATTAAGCTTGGTATCTCCTATAATCCAGTAAATATACAAGTATGAAATTTAAACTTTCTATCGAAGTCACTTCTCTATTACAAATTTTTATCTTTGGTTTTTAAAAACACAAAAGAAAACACTATCTACCTACTTGGTTAACATAATAAGACAACATTTGGTTGATCAAAGCAAACTCTATTGACAGAGTCTAGATTTTCAATCTTAACTTCCTTAAAGACAACAGTTTAAAAATAATTTAACTGATATCAAAAGACATAGTGTTTATGAAATACCAAGCTCAAATATATAGGAATCACACATTTTACTTTCATCAGTAATTCAAAACTCAATCTGTCATCCTGGTTAGAGTTCCAGGAGTTCTAACATAAATCAATGTACATAAATCAAGCTTTTAAAATATCTGTAAGGTATAATCAAGACTGTACTTATACAGGATAGTTTTTCATAGATATTAATTCTGAAAAGAATTTTTCTCACAATAAAATTACACAGGTTTCCTCTTCTGTAATATTTTGTATAGAAATAATAAGAGTTTTATGTTGAAAGCAATATTTTTTAATAAATGATCTAACCAACCATTTAGACTTTCTTTACCTGTTACTTTTTTCTCATCATCGTCATAGTTACTGGATGTTAAAAGCTGTCCAAAAATTAATGCAGGCACATAAACCTTCTCTACTTTATGTTCTACTACTGGAATGCCTTTCCCATTATTCCAAATGCTTATAATGTTAGATTCACTGTAAATAAACAAGCAGAGTTTAGGGCTTAAGTAGTTTAAAGACATTTATTTCCATCAAAAGTAAAGTAATACTGAATAGCCCTAGCCAGTTTGGCTCAGTGGATAGGGCATCGGCCATAGACTGAAGAGTCCCAGGTTCGATTGCAATCAAGGGCACATACCTCTGTTGCAGGATAGATCCCAGGCCCTGGTCAAGGCCCCAGAAGGCAACTGATTGATGTCTCTCTCTCACATCGAATTTCTCTCTATCTCTCCCCTTCATTTCCCCTCTCTGTAAAAATCAATGGAAAAATATCCTCAAATGAGACTAACAAAAAAAAAAAAAGGAAAAAAAAAAGTAATACAGAATAAATCTGATTATGAGCAAAACATCAGTCATTACTAATTGAAGGACACTCACTCATCTTTCCAGAAAATACTTACTGAGGACACACATTTGTATCCCTGAAGTTATAACTTTAATTAGGATCACTAAGATATGCAAGTAAAAGTGCAAAATTTCTCAGGAAAAGAAGCTCTTCTCAACTTCCCAGAAAATAATAAAAGCAGTAAAGCCCTTACAATAAAAAGTTAGTATGTGTGTTGTTGTTTTTTTTAAAAGCAACAGTTTTTAAGAGTTTCAACTCTAAATAAAAAAGAATACTTAAGCTAGAGGAATAGGTAGAACTCTGGTTCATGTGCTTTCCATATTTGCTTTTAATTAGATAGATGCCAGCAAATAAGTTGTCACAATACTAACCATTATGTTATATTATTTAATAACTTTTAAGGAACTCATGTATGAAGTTGCTTCAAATTCTCTAGCTTTCTAAAAGACCTGTCTAAATTCCAAACATCTCTTGCTATTCCTTTTGTATTTCTATGCCTTTTAAAACCATGGCTATTTACTTAAATTGTATGTCCATATCACTGAGTACTATAAGAAAGGAATAAGAGCTAAACTGTGCTGTATATTCTCTACATTTAACCTTTAACTACCAAAAGTCACCTCTCCTTTACAAAGAATTCATGTATACACATGCACAAAGAAAAATTAAAATCTTCTATACAAAAAAGTTAAAAAAGAATAGAAGTGAAAGGATGTCAAAAAAGGACAGCAGAGAAAACTGTGTCAGTGGAATAAACAGAGTAACAGTTTATTTCCCAATTCCAGTTCTGCTTTAAAATGACTTCTTAAATTAGAAATTTAATTAAATCAAAAATTATCTCTTAAGTAAAATTCATTTTAATAATAAGATTAATGTTGTAATAAATAAGGAATGCCTTTGTAGAATAAAATTCACAAAAGAATTAAAATTCACAAAATGAAATAAAAATAATGAAATATAAGGATCAGAAATGTTCCCAAAATGCTTGTCTACCATTAACTTTAAATATGTGTATATATATATATCTAAGTGGCCAGATTATTATGATCTCTGAACGCACAATAATCTGGCCACTCAGTGTGTGTGTGTGTGTGTGTGTGTGTGTGTGTGTGTGTGTGTTTTAGAGGCCCGGTGCATGAATTCATGCATAGATGAGATCCGGCCAGCCTGGCCAGGGGAGGGGACATGGGCAGTTGCCAGCCTGCCTGCTGGTCGAACTCCTGGTCGAGGGGACAATTTGCATATTAGCCTTTTACTATATAGGATACACTCTGAGTGGCAAGGTTATTATACATTCAGAGATCATCATAATCTGGCCATTCAGTGTATATTTTAATTAAGAGCAGAGAAAATAAATTTTTTAAAAAGCCTGACAGAGTCACTCATTTAGTTGGTTAGAGCACCATCACATGCACCAAAAGATTGCCAATTTGATTCCCGGTGAAGGCACATAACTGGGTTGTAGTTTGATCCCCAGTCAGGGTACTTATGAAAAGCAACCAAACCCTGGCTGGTATGGCTCAGTGACTAAAGTATCAGCCTACAGACTGAAGGGTCCTGGGTTTAATACCCAGTCAGGGCACATGTCCAGGTTTCGGGCTCAATCCCCAAGGGGGCGTGCAGAAGGCAGCTGAGAAGTGATTCTCTCTCATCATTGATGTTTCTATTTCTCTCTTCCTCTCCCCTTCTCTCTGAAATCAATAAACACATTAAAAAAAGAAAAAGGAAAGCAACCAATTTCTGTTTCTCACCGCAATGTTTCTCTTTCTCTTCCTCCTCCTCTCTCTAAAATTTAAAAAACATATACGCTCTCGTGAGGATTTTTTAAAAATATAGAATCTCAAAAAATTTTATTTTCACTCTCCCTCAGTCCTCAGAAACAATACCACCATGGTGAGATCTAATTAGCTGAACAACTGGCATATATTTTATAATACCAGCAGTTCCTAATTTACAAATGATATTATAAATAATAATAAAAAAAATCCAAATGCAGGTCATAAAAAGTAAATTTAATTTATACTATAACTGGAATAATACTGGCAATAGCCCAAGCATTGAGTCCCAAAGCAAAGTTAAGAAAAGAGTAATTATTCCAGCAGCTGAAACAGCAACCACAGCATCAAGGAAGATGAAAAATGGTCTCCAAGAGCTCACATAAGAAAGTGCTTTGGGAGAAAAAAATCATAAATGAGAGAAGAAACTATAAGAGTAAAACATTCTAGCTAAAAAGAAAAAGAAAAATTAGCAAGGTCTCAAGCAATAGGGAAACTAAGGAATACTAATTGCATACATTATTCCTTGAGGAACATTAATACATAGTAAGTTGGGGACTATCTGAATAAAACAACTTAGCATAAAAAATTAAACTTGAAATATACTTACGGATCAATAGAAACTTTAATACAGGTCATGTTCTTATCCCTCTGTTTATTGTCAGCTGCATTAACTACAAAATTAAATATTCAATGAGTAATGAAATATACAGTATACAAATAAATACATGGACACAACTGCATGTGCATCAGAACTTAATATAAACATTTACATATGGCAATATTTAATTAAAATAATTACTGATAATATCTAATACAAAACCTTATTTTCTAAACAATATTGTTAAATTTATAGCATACCAAAATTACTGTCATGTCTTCTATCATAAAACAAGGGGGACAATTTTGTAATATATAAAAACAAATTAAATAAGGGCAAACATCTGCAATTTACAATCCCCTACTCCAGATCTAACAGCATAAAATTGGATTTAATTATATTTTATATTGGTAACAAATAACTGCTTTCTCTTAATCTTCAATAAACTAGTGATTTTATAGACAGATTGAGCTAAAATTAATCAGTTGTTTTCTGATTACAAGGGCAAACTCTTTAGCATCCTCAGAAATCTCTAAATCCTATGCACTGTAATTAGTAATAATATACTTCTATACATTAACCACTGCTTCAGTAAATTTGAACACAAGCTGGCTGTCAAATTAGACTTCAATTATAGAAGGAATATCCACACTAATAAAATAGTGATATGCAAATTGACTGTGTGGATGCAAATTAACCCAACAAAGATGGCAGGTTAATTTGCATACACAGGCACCAGAGACCAGGGGTGGGTGGGAAACTTGCACTGTCACCATGGTGACAATGCAGGCATTCATGGGAAGGCAGAAAGGCAGTTCTGGCTGAAGCAAAAGTGGTGCCGGCAGCCAGGGGAAGGAAGGCCCATTCTTGCACAAATCTTCGTGCATCAGGCCTCTAGTGTTCCCAATAAATACCTAAAAGTAAAACTGGGTGTAGGAATTGGGAGGCAATAGTAAAAGAAACAAAACTTACTAAGTAACCAGTTTTACTCTCCTATCCTTTTCCCAAAGACCCTCTGGAAGAAGCTCAGACCCAGGCAACTCTGCTGTCTAGGAAATTTCAAGTGGCACTGATAAGGAGGCAAAGCACGGTCTCTACAAAGTCCTTGCCTAAAAACATATCCCAAGTACAAGCATCCCCAGGAGTCAATTAGACTACGCACTTCACTGTGATTTAATTAATGACGTGATTTGGAAAGAAAAGAGATAATTCAGAACAAAGGTTGTTAAACTTTACTGCCCAACAGAAATACTGCATTTGTTGGTGAAAAACTTTTCACCTCAACCTCATAATCTCTATTTTTAATATGCCCCCAGATGACTGGGATTTAAGCAACTCCCAGATTATTACAGATACAGAACCACAGACCAACTTTGGCATTACTAATTAAATATAACACATCTATTTTATAAATGAACAATTAAAACACAAAAGATACGATAAGCAGATATTACAGCAAGTTATTTAAATTTTCTGAAGAATATTTATATTCAGCATAAAAAAAGATTTGCCTTTAAAATTTATACTATATGTCTGTCCTTATATAGGGACATTATAATGACATTAGTAAAAACAGCTGCACCAAATCTTAAGCATGAACTCACCCAAGATTTCATCAAAGATCTTGTATAAACCTGGCACAAAGGTAACTTCTCTGCAATTCATTCCTACATCTTCATCATACACCCACATTAACTGTGTTGAGAAAAATTCAGAAGGACTTATGAAGTAAAAAAGTGTTTACCATCAATTTTATAGCATAAACCCACATTTGTCATTTATATTGTAAAAGGTAGACCTTCAAAGTAAATATCAAAAACAACAAAATAACATATACTTCAGTTATAATGTCACTCTATTTACAATCAATTTAAAAATCTCAACATTGAAAAATTATTCATTTTGTAGTATATGTATCTTATCCATAAAATTTAACTTTAATATTAGGCACCACAAATTATTATAAATAGTATTTAAATAAAATAGAAAGAAAATGAAAATATATTTACACTTTTACTTCAAGCTATATATTTTTCTATTGTAAAAGGAGCCCATAGTAAAATAATTTGAACACAGCATGACTTTGATATCAAAGAGATCCAGCTTTGAATCCTAGCTTTTACTAGTTGTAGATCTGAGAAAGGTACTTTATTTACCCTTCAGTGTCCTCATCTATAAAATAGATATAACAGTACCTCCTTCCCAAAATTGTTCAAATCAAACAAGATAATGTGTAAACCAAGTCCATAGTAAGCATTAAGTCATTAGTGTGCATGTATAAATTCTTGAACTTAAAGTATCTGTAAACTGCAGCATGCGTGAACTTAAACATTTCTTTAAAGTTCATATAGTACCATTTTACTCTATACTTCTACCTCTGATAGTTTTTATCTCCTAGTTTTCTTTTTTAATCTCTAGCCAGAAATGAGGACATTTCTACCTCTCTTAAATCCCTCTCCTTATTTTGCTTATGGCACAGAAACAAGAAAGTATATAATCATAAACATTTTATTAGAGTAGATATAAATACACATCTCCTAATTCCAATAAAATTTAAAAATAATTACCTGTGTCAACGGTTCCACTGACCCAATGTATGTATCAGGACGAAGGAGAATGTGTTCAAGTTGTGTCTTTTTCTGATACACTCTCTCAACAGACAACTTCTTTGAAGAATCATTTCTGTTTGCAGTTTCTGACTCTTCTTTTTTTGCAGCATTGTTCTGATCAAAAAGAGTCTAAAATTAACCAAAAAATCAAATTTAAATAACCTACCAAGGGGTAAACTAAAATGTATATGGACACATGACATAATTTTGCTGTTGAAAAGAAAACCTATCTTTCCATGCTCACTGATTTTTAAGTCCTAAGAGTACAGCGTATTTGCTGACAGTCTAGTTCTTTTTATAACTAGAGGCCTGAAGCACGAAATTTGTGCAAGGGGCTTCGTCCAGAAGGTCGACCAGAAGGTCGTTTTGCTGTTCAGCCTAATTAGCATATTAGCTCTTTATTATATAGGATAATATGAAACTGCAGTTTTGACTGAGCCCAAAAAGTAGGTATACATATTCACCAGAATAGCTAGGACAGTCTGCATACATTCAATCCAGAAATATAAATATCTCCTAATTCTGTAAGTTAATCAACATAATTTTTGTAGTTCTCAAAACTACCCAAGAAATATGAATTTTGATCAGGTTACAAATTTACAATGACTGAACCTGGCTAGCTGCCAAAGGTCCCAAAAACTTTCAAATTAAGTTCCTTGCCATTAGCCTACTGAAGATTATGGTAAAGAGTGGGCAAAAGAAACTTACATAAAATAGTAACCTATGTATTTAGTATACACTGATATAGCTGAGAATAAATACTACACATGGTTTACAAAATGTTAAAATTCCTCACTTTTGTAGGTCATGCCATATTCCTTAAATTTCAATGATAGGTGCTTAGTAATTTCAATTACTAAGGCACCCTATGATTCCAGTTTTTCTTTGGTTCCAAGAAGGCAAAGTTTGGTGAGCCTAATTCTAATCATTATAGGAGACAAGGACCCCAAACTCAAATTCCCTACGTCTATAAATTTCCTTATCTCCCTAACAGCATCAGAAAACAAGATGTTAAATAATTTCTTGAACTTCATATAAATCTTTACCCTCGATATTTAATTGAGTAAATATTTTTAGTTATCCATACCAAAAAATATCTGTTAATTATAAGCTTCTATTGCTATAAAATTTTTGTTAAAAATTATATGACAAGTATTTTTAAATTATAGTCTATTAAAACGATACTGTTTAGTGGACAAAGTTACAAAAATGTATATTAAAATGAATCCATATTCATCAGGAAAAAAATTACATTATGTACATGCATAGGAAAATATATAAAATACAATATATCCACAGAATATAAATAAAAATTATCTGTGAGAAATAGAAGTATAGGCCATTTTCATCTTCTGATACACATTTTCTCATTTTCTACAATGAATACACATAGACATATTTTAAATCTTATTGACCTATCTATGTAAAAACGTAATTAAACTAAAATAAAACTGAAGGTTTCTTTTTTCCCATGGCACTATTTATACCTTCTTATTACTTCTGCTGTCCCAACTTTCCAACTAGAATTAAAATCTAGGCAAAAAGTAAATGAAACCCAAGATTGGCAGCCTTGACAGAGTAGAAAGCAGAAATTAACAGTGCCGTCAAATTTGTCTTACTTTCACACTCTCAACAAATGGTAGTTTGCAATGCTCACTGGCTTATGAGCAATAAAAAAAGGTTTTCTCCTGAGAAATCTATATGTTTTTCTTACAGAAACCTAGAATAATGGTTTCTTTCCGCTCCTGTTTATTAGCAAAGTGCCTCCTAAGTAAGTGGGCTGGCCATTAAAAATCAAAGTCTGAGGATAAAGCAAGAGAGGGCAATTTCCCTCTCCCTCCCCATTCAGTGGGAGGTCCCATCCCTAGAACATATATGAATACAAATATCAGCCTAAAATCAGAGAAATTAAATGAGAAAAAATATGTTCACCACCAGATGTAATTATTACTATCTTTATCTTTAAAAAAAGAAAAAGGAAAGGTCACCCTCCTGAGTAGCTTTTCAATTTTAACACTGTTACTGATAATATTCCAGGGAGGGGGGGGGGGGATATCAAGAAATTAATCTGAACAAAAAGAGACCAGCAAACTCTTATGTACATGTTTATAAAAAGCATGGTCAATCCCACAGATGATAAAGGAGAGTAATATATTTGATACTGTAAACTAAAAGAATTATACTCGCTTTAAATATTGAAAAGGATTTTTAGATTCAAAATAATTTAACCTTTTCTTTTTTTGATGCATTCATAGTAATGATGTATTGTACTATCATAATTACACTTAAGTATTCCACCTTGACTAAAAATTACCAATATGTCTTTTAAAATAATCAATTACCAAGAGCATTACAAATAATCTTTCATCAAAGATAACATTATTTAAGTTTATTTATAATTTATTTTACTTGTTGGGTGGTTAAATTACCAAACTGTTTATAGTAATAAACAATACCAGCACCAATTACACTGAAATCTAAGAAATTAGGGTCACATTTTCATTCCCAGGTAAATTAAAGACAACCAAATATTAAGCAATCTTAATATAGGATCAATATCCTTTAGAGAGTTAAAATAGTTGTTTTAATTCTACTCTTTGTGATTTACACTTATGACGATACCATAATTGACTTTTTCTAAAGTTTAAAAAAACTGGCTGCAAACAAATACATTATCAGGGACTTGTTTGGGTTTTTTTTGTTTGTTTGTTTTTTTAATATATTTTATTGATTTTACACAGAGAAGAATTGAGAGGGATAGAGAGTTAGAAACATCGATGAGAGAGAAACATCAACCAGCTGCCTCTTGCATACCCCCAACTGGGGTTGTGCCCACAACCAAGGTAGGTGCCCCTGACCGGAATCGAACCCGGGACCTTTCAGTCCGCAGGCTGACGCTCTATCCACTGAGCCAAACCGGTTGCAGCTATCAGGGACTTTTAAATTATAACAGAAGCATCAAAATAATACATTAAATCTTTTTTAAAATATTAATCTATTTTATAGAACTTTTGCAATACTACTAACTCCTAGTAAAAGAATATAGGTTTCATATATACCCAAATCAACCTTTTTTAGAAATACTTCTCAGCCACCAGAAAAAAACATTCCAATAAAACTAACTTCTTATTTTAGAATGAATATATACCAAGATCATTTTTGAAAAAAGATTTTTCTTGCACAGAGTTGTCACCCAAAATATAGCAATTTGGGGCAATCACCCACAGTTCCTATTTTTCTAAGGAGATAAATTGCTGCCAAAGAGGTGAAAGGAGATGCAGATGGCCTGCCAGTCGGTGCTAAAAAGAAACTGAGTCGCTCATTCTCATAATCGGAACAGAAATCTCACCATCCCCAAGAACACAGGAGTGGGACCAGCAAAAGCTTTAGCAACAAGTCTCTTGTATCTTAGCCCAGGGGTACTAAAAGGCCCCTGACATCGTTTGGTCTGGCCCTTCCAGGGCAACTGCAGGTGGGACTAGAAATTCAATAAATCTTGGAGCTTTTTCATAGCAACATACATTTATATTAAGTGAATTATATTAAGCAAATTATGTTTAAATATCCAAATGGCCCTTGGCAAAAAAAAAAAAAAAAAAAAGGTTCTGCTCCCCTGTTCTATAGGCTCCTGAAGACTTCCACTACCTTTTTGTATCATCTTCTTTCCTTTTCTCCCTCAAAGCTCCATGCTTAATGTCTGTTTTAGCCATATCACCTACATAACAACAGCAAGGGTCATGTTATCTATTCAGCGTTAATGAAGACAAAAACTATCTATTTGTCTTCCATCTATGCTCTTCCAGAAATCCTTACAAAGACAGGGACAAGGAGAAATGTGGAAGATGAGGGATACTTGAGATCATAAGAAATGCTAAATTCTGTGAACATAAAATAAAATAAAAATACATTTTCTGTAAAAGGCATCCCAATCTGAAAGGACAAAGTAAAGCTTATCACAATTTGCTATATATATATGATATATATATATCCCTAAAGACTTCACCAAAAAACTATTAGAACTAATAAAAAAAACTATTAGAACTAATTCAGTTAAGTTGCAGGATACAAAAAACAATATACTAAACTCTGTTGTGTTTCTATACACTGATAACAAACTATCAGAAAAAAAGTAAGAAAACAACCCAATTTACAACTACATCAAAAAAGAATAAACTACCTAGGAATAAATTTATCCAAGGAGGTGAAGACCTGTGCACTAAAAATTGAGACACTGATAAAAAATAATAATAATAAAAAATAAAGAAAACTGAAGACACAAATTAATGGGAAGATATTCTGTGCTCATGGATTGGAAGAATTACCGTATTTTTCGGACCATAAGACGCTCCGGACCATAAGACGCACCAGTTTTTAGAGAAGGGAAATGAAGAAAAAAAGATTCTAAAACAAATAGTGTCCTAAAATATTTTATGTGCATTAAAACCCAACATCACAGTCATAAACACATGTAATCAACCCTGTAAAGTAAACAGCAGCATTTAGAACCATTTTAGAGCCGGGCAAGCACACAGAGACCACACAGAGCCGGGCAAGTAAAAAAACTTTTTTTTAAAAGTATATGTGTAGGCTATATTTGGACCATAAGACGCAGGGACTTTTTCCCCCCACTTCTGGGGGGAAAAAAGTGCGTCTTATGGTCCGAAAAATACGGTAATGTTGTTATAATGCCCATACTACCCAAAGCAAACTACAGATTCAATGCAATCCCTATTAAAATTCCAACAGCAATCAAACAAAAATCAACTCAAAATGGAATAAATACTTTGAATGTAAGACCTGAAACCATAAAATTCCTAGAACACAGATGGTAGGCTCTCTGAGATCAGTATTGGTGATGATTTTTAGGATCTCAGACCAAAAGCAAAGGCAACAAAAGCAAAAACAAACAAATGGGAATACATTGAGCTAAAAAGTTTCTTCCTACACAGCAAAGGAAACCATTAACAAAATGAAAGGCAACCTACTAAATGGGAAAAATATTTGCAAATCATATACCTAATAAGGGACTAATATCTAAAACATATAAAGACCCAATACAACTCAATAGCAAAAACAAAGAACAAAAACAAAAAAACCCACATACAAGTAAACAAAACAAAACAAAACAAAAAAACCCCTAAGCAATCTGATTTTAAAAATGGGCAGAGAATCTGAGTAGTTATTTTCCAAAGACATACAGATGGCCAACAGGTACATGAAAATGTGCTCAGTATCACTAAGCTTCAGAGAAATGCAAATCAAGTCCATAATATTATCTCACAGCTGTTAAAAAGCTATTACCAAAAACATATGAAATATAAATTGTTGGCAAAGATGTGGAGAAAATGGAATTCTTATGCACTGCTGGTGGAAATGTAAGTTGGTATAGCCACTATAAAAAACAGTATAGAGTGACTCCTAAAAATTAAAAATACAACTATCATATGATCCAGCAATTTCACTTCTGGGTATTTTATCTGAAAAAAAATGAAAACACTGACACAAAAAAGATATATGCACCCCTATGTTCACTACAGCATTAGTTACAATAGCCAAGATATAGAAGCAACCTAAAGTGTTTATCAATGGATGAATGTATAAAGAATATGTGGCATACACACACTTAAATATTATTCAGCCATAAAAAATGAAATCTTCCCATTTGTGACAATATTAATAAACTTGGGAAGTCATTAGGTTAAGTGAGATAAGTCTGAGAAAGGCAGATATGATTTCAATTATGAAGAATCTAAAACAAAACAAATAAAAAGCAAACATAAATACTGAGCACAGATTAGTGGTTGCCAGAGGTAGGAGTGGAGGGAAGGAGAGTAAAGGTGGTCAAAATAACTCCTGGAAGTATAATGTATAGTATGGCAACTATAGTTAATAATACTTCATTGTATACCTGAAAGTTGCTGAGAGTAGATTTTAAAAGTTCCCATTATTTAAAAAGAAAAACAAAAACCTGTAACTACCCTGTTTCCCCGAAAATAAGACAGTGTCTTATATTAATTTTTTCTCCCAAAGTTGTGCTAGGTCTTATTTTCAGGGGATGTCTTATCTTTCCATGCACTAGGTCTTATTTTCGGGGGAAACACAGTATCTGTGGTGCTGGATGTTAAACAAGAACCTTGATGCTGTTATGTACATGAAATATGCCTAGAGTTATTGTAGTGATTATTGCTTAATATTAAAAAATACACTTTCTCTGAGATAAAATAAATGAAAAAACTTATCTCTGGATTTAAAAAAGAGAAAAACCCACTGGGGAGCTTACTATGTGCCAAGCATTATGGGAATTATATGAATAATTTCAATTCATCCTCAAATTTTTCTTATAAGAGCTCCATAAAGTCAACACTTAGTATGATGCTCTTTTTATAGATGAGGAAACTAAGATCTGAAGAACTTATATGTTTTCCCAAAACTAACAAAGCTAGTACTTGAAGCTGAATTATGAAACCAGATAGTGTGATTTCATAGCCCATACTCTTAAAAGAGTATTATGCTATACAGAAGTTATATACCCTGTAAGGGAAATGTACTTCCTAACTTTTTGTGTGAAAGAAAAACGTTAGTAGAAAAAAGTTATAGATATATCCCAGAAGGCTTTGTTTATCCTATCACATCAGGGTATAAAAGATGACTTGTTTTGTTCTTAATGTTTTCATATGGAAGGGGCAGAGTAAATACTGGTTAAGAACATTAACCTGGTTTAAATCCCACTTTTGCCTTAGCCACACCCTAATAGTTTGTTACCTAATCTCTAGGCCTGTTTCCTTCTCTGAAAATAGAATTATACCTTTTCTTTAAATAAAAATCACCTTAATAGGCCTGCATGGCTCAGTGATTGAGTGCTGACCTATGAACCAGGGGGTCACAGTTCAATTCCAGGTCAGGGTACATGCCTTGGTTGCAGGCTCAATACCCAGTGTGGGGCATGCAGGAGGCAGCCAATCCATGATTCTCTCTCCTTGATGTTTCTATCTCTCTCTTCCTTCCTCTCTAAAATCAATAAAAATATATTTTTTAAAAACTGGGTCATATTTGTATTTTAAAAATTGGCTTATTAAAAAAAAAATACTTAGAAAAGTGCAACTGCTGCTACCACCCAAGTATTGAACAGATTGGAAACCATACAGGTAAACACACTCACTTCTATTCAGAAAAGCTAGCAGTTTATAAAAAATGTTACTAAATAATGGTATTATATTATTTGAGAACGTATCTAAAAAATACTGCTACTTGACCACTTGTTCTTATAATGACAGAAGAATTTTCAGAAAGTTAAGCATATTAATTTTCCAATTTGTAACAATAACTGAGGTTGGATTCAGCTCTTTGCTACTAAACACTACATGGATATAAACTAGTAAAATACATGGTCTCTGACTTCAGTTTATAATCTAACTAGAGGCCCAGTGCACGAAATTCATGCATGGATAGGGTCCCTAGGCCTGGCTGGTGATCAGGGTCTATCTGTGGGATGAGCAGGAGGGAGATCAGGGGACCCCTGCTGGCGCCTGCCTTGGCCAGCCTGGCGCTGCCTGCTCGCTGGCCCCGCCCCCAATCATCCCACTGCCAGGGGAGGCGACCAGCATTGGCAGTAGCATGAGGCAGTGTTGCCCACTCACCGGCCGGCCCTGCCTCCCGATCACCCCATCCCTGCCGCTGGTTTCCTCCCTCCACAGGGCAACCGGCGGGGTGATCTAGGGGCTCCCACTGGCATCCACCTAGGATGGCCTGGGGCCTGCAGTCTGGGGCAGCTCCTGCATTGGGCATCTGCCCCCTCGTGGTCAGTGCGCATCATAGGGACCGGTGATGAAAATATTAAGCAATCCTGTGGTGAAGTCCTGGGAGGGACAGGTGCAAGGACTAGTCATTATGCTGTTCAGTCAATTTGCATATTAGGCTTTTATTATATAGGATTGTTAAGACAAAAGTATCACACATGAAAGCTCCATAAAAAAGACATTTACATTTTATGATCCATAAGAGTAAGAGAAAAAGATGAGTATAAATTGGAGGATAAAAGATTGGTAAAACTCTCAAGTGGCCTTAAAGAGTAATTAATATTTAGACTGATAAAAAGGAGAGGCATTCCTGATATAAGGTAACATGAAAAGGCAAAATGACCAAAATAAACATGACATGCAAGATAAATCTAACTATGAGAACTATCTGAAATATATTTCATTTTGAAGGGCACATATTTATAAAAGAATTGGCTTTGAAAATCTATTTTAGCAGATTAAACTTGTGATAATGAGCCACTAAAGCAATGTTCTTTAAAATAAAATAATATAATATATATATTATTGATTTCAGAGAGGAAGGGAAAGAGAGAGAAAAACAACAATGATGAGAGGGAATAATTGGCTGCCTCCTGCATGCCACCTACTGTGATTGTACTCACAACCCAAGCATGTGCCCTTGATTGGAAAGGAACCCGGGACCATCAGTCTGCAGGCCGCGCTCTACCCACTGAGGCAAACCAGCTTAGGCTAAAGCAATGTTCTTTAAAACAAATCTTGAATAAGAAATACAATTAAAAAAATTGTTTTATATTTCATTAAATTTTACTTCAAAAATGCTACAGTGTTAACTGTGGTTTAGTATTTTTTTAAAAAAAGATATACTTTTAGAAATGAACACTGAAATATTTACCAACAGTTGATATAATTCTAGGTTTCAAAATAATGAGAAGGGAAAAGGTGGGTAACCTTGAACTAATAATTGCTTTTTTATAATGCTTACTATTTTCTTATTTATTTTTAAAAATTTACCTTTATTGTTGAAAGTATTACAGATATTTCCTTTGTTTTTTATTTTTGTTGTAGTTTTTTTTGTTTTTTTGGTTTGTTTTGTTTTGTTTTTCCCCATTGACCGCTCCATCCTGTACCCATCCCTCCCAGGACTTCACCACACGATTGCTTAATATTTTCTTTTACAATATTTTTAACCTACCAAATTTGAGTATTACTGGAGGGGAGAGGGGAAGAAAGATCAATATTCACATAGTGATTAATTATATTCTAATATTTCCACAACTATTTTTTACAAGCACTTAAAGATGATAAAAGACTGGCATGATGGGGAGGGGTTTGGGATGGGAATGGGAGGGATGAGGACAAATATGTGATACCTTAATCAATAAAGTAATTTAAAAAATAAAAATAAATAAAAGACTGGCATGAAATAGACTTTAGGGTCTCCTAATTAAAACTTTACAAACTAAAATTGAATTTAATTTTTAAAAAATATATTTTATTGATTTTTTTACAGAGAGCAAGGGAGAGGGATAGAGAGCTAGAAATGTCGATGAGAGAGAAACATCGACCAGCTGCCTCTTGCACACCCCCCACCAGGGATGTGCCTGCAACCAACGTACATGCCCCTGACCGGAATCGAACCCAGGACCTTTCAGTCCACAGACCGACGCTCTACCACTGAGCCAAACCGGTTTCGGCTAAAATTGAATTTAAAAAACTCTGCTTGTGTCAGTGGGAGAGGAAGAGAGGACACCTGTAATACTTTCAAACAATAAAAGTAAATTAAAAAAAAAAAAAAAAGAAACTGCTGTTTCAAAATCTTCATAGCTATTTTAATTCAAAATAGTTTTGTTGTATATTTTCAATATTTTAAATTTTAGATATTGGCAAATTTAACACAAAGCAAATAACATTATTAAGAAGTTTATCTCAATCTTAAGCCACTTTGCTTTGTGGTTTCAGATATTGTAACATAAACTTTCATGCAGTGACAATGTTTTTTTGTTTTTTTGTTTTTTTTTAAATATATTTTATTGATTTTTGTACAGAGAGGAAGGGAGAGAGATAGAGAGTTAGAAACATCGATGAGAGAGAGTCATCGATCAGCTGCCTCTTGCACACCCCCTACTGGGGATGTGCCCGCAACCAAGGTACATGCCCTTGACCGGAATCGAACCCGGGACCCTTCAGTCCCCAAGCCGACGCTCTATCCATTGAGCCAAACCGGTCCCGGCCATGCAGTGACAATGTTAACACTACATATCGACATGCCTCTTAACGGAAGTCAATACCAGGAACACATGGCATTACCCACCCATCCCCAAAATACTGATGTCAGGGACTAATTCCATTTTACTTCTTCCTATTATTACCCACAAGCAGGTGGTAACATAACACTAGTTTCAACAAAGCAAATTATCCTCCTTCAGAAGCAGATGACCACTGCATCAAACCCCTGAACTCTTGCAAAGAAACTATTTGGTTTCATTCTGGAGTAAAGATATTTTATGAAAGATAACTATCATTCTGATTGTGCATTTCTTGAACTTCACCAATAAAAACAAACATTTATTACACCCAGCACTGTGCTACATATGTTATCTCAATTTTACAGATGAGAAAAGAAGCTTAGAAAGATTAAGTTCCTGGTGCAAAGTCACACTGACTATGCGTTGGAGACAAGATCTGAATCTACATCAATCTGACCTCAATGTCCCTGCTCCTAAGCACCTCACGCTATCATTTCCCACAAAATTAAACAAGTCTATCTTAATGGTATAGACATAAAGGTATAATATAATCTGACTTAAATCTAAAGCATGCATCAAATCTTAAAGTAGACATATGGGATAATTATCTTTTTAATAAATAAATTCAACAAAAAGGATATAATCTATAAATAAAAGACTTATTTTTCTTTTCCTTATTTTACTATATTAATTCTACATAATAAAAGGCTAATATGCTAAATATCCAATCACCCTTTCAACCAATCAAAACTAATGATATGCTAAGGCCACTCAATCACTCGCTATAGCATGCACTGACCATCAGGGGACAGTCTACCAGTTGCTATGATGTGCACTGACCACCAGGGGGCAGACACTCAGACTGGTAGGTTAGCTTGCTGTTGAGGTCAGGCTGATCCTGTCGAAGGAGACAGGCCAGGCAAGCCATGGAGCCCTCCTGTGGTCCCTCTCCGGCTGGCCAACCTCCCGCATCCCTCCCCTGCCCTGATGGTGCACCGGTGGGGGCCCTTGGCCTGACCTTTGCCCTCTCACAATGCAGGACCCCTCAGCGGATGTTGGAAAGCCAATTCCCACCAGATCCCACAGGCCAGACGGAGGGATCCCATTAGTACACAAATTCATGCACCAGGCCTCTAGTTGTTTTATAATGAAAAAAATCTTTTAAAAATAAATTTTAGTTTCAAATGAACTTTTCTGATATTGAATGAGTCCAATATTATACAAAGGAAAGCTTCTTACTGAGTTTGAAAGAAAAGGTGGTTATTTAAATACCTTCAAAGCTAAATAGCAATAAATTAAAATATTAGTCAAATGTGAAAGCCAACAAATCCAATCTTGGAGCAACATGTTTACCATTTCTCAGAGGTCGCAGAGAAAACACTGATCAGGTCTCAACACTTCCAAATCGTGAATGAGAACCATCTGACAAACTAGGGCCATTTTTAGTTGTTTGATTTTAGTTACAGGAGTGAAGGCCATCAATTTAAAAAAACATTTTTTTGGGTGGTTTATACATTCCCTCTTCCCCCTCCCCCCAGTGTCCACATGGGCCATTATCTTATATCAGATGACATTTTATGTCTCTGGCCTCTAGTCTATTCATATTACACTACTGATTTACAAATTTCGGAGGGATTCAACAATAAGGGCCCGACAACTTATTTTGCAAAGCACCTTGGCACACAAACACCAATGATTAAAACGTTTCGCTGCCCTGATCGGTTTGGCTCAGTGGATAGAGCATCGGCCTGTAGACTCAAGGGTCCCAGGTTCGATTCCGGTCCAGAGTTTGTACCTTGGTTGCAGGCATATCCCCAGTGGGGAGATAAGTAGGGGGCAGCTGATCGATGTTTTTCTCTCTCATCCATGTTTCTGACTCTCTCTCCCTTTCCCTTCCTCTCTGTAAAAATAAAATAAAATAAAATAAAAATCAATAAAATATTAACAAACAAACAAACAAACAAAAAAACACGTTTCCCTGCAAACAGCAGCATGCTTTGTACAGGGAGTACTTGTCAATACAGCCACTCAACTCACCTAAACCTCACTCAAGCAAAGAGAAAAATAAAGAAGAATTAACTAATAAAAAGGCCAGTATGAAAGTTGCCTTACAAGTGCTTTGAAAAAAAGGCAGGGTCCCTGAAAAGTCCCGGGGGGGGGGCGGGGGTTGTAACGCTTTTTTCTTGTTCTCCTGGGGACCTAGTCAGTGGGCTGAGCTGGACCATTCCGTGTAGGAAATGACCCCGCTGTGAACTCGCTGCTGAGCAAGTGAAACGCCGCCCGCAGTGAGTTATCGATCCGCCGTGGGAATTGCAGCTCTGGGTCTTCCCTCCGCTAGGACTTCGCGGCAGGAACCGAGCAAGCGCCGAAATCCTTTTCTAACTCCTGGACAAATCGCTTGGGGTCTTCCTCCCCCAACCCTCTCCATTCAGTCCCCGCCGGGGTCCCCCTGCGAGGCTGAGGCAGGTGAGCGCCTCTCTGCACAGTCCCGCCCTGACAGATGGAGGACGGCCGGCGGCACAGTCCCTGCAGCCAGACGGCCATCCCGAGGCGCTTTCCACCGCATCAGCCTCGGCATTTAAAGTGCAAATGGCTGTGGACGGATTCCCCGCCAAGTCCATTCTTCTTGGGATGTTCAAAGCATCCGAAATGGTTGCATTCACACACACACACACACACACACACACACACACACACACACACGTTCTTCTGGATTTTCTGCAGCCGCATTCGGAGGAAAGTGCTGACCCACACAGACACACCAGCATATCCATGACCTCAATCCCAAGATCAGAGTATAGGGAAGTGGGGAAAAGGATGAAGCGGGGCCCCGCGTCCCGTTCCAGGGTTGTCCCCCAAAGTTTCAAGTGCACAGGACGCTCCCGCAAGCCCAGAGCCTCCGGGAGGGAAAGAGAAGAAAGAAAGGGGGCGGGGAGCTGAGGGTTCGGAGGGAAGAAGCCGGGGCGCGTTCCGAGGACCGGATTTCCCTCTCCCAGGCCCCCGCCCCTCCGCTCCCCTCCCCGGGCGCCCGCCCGGCGGAATCCTGCCCCCTGCGGGCCGGGGACAATGCCGGGGCCGCCCCCCTCCTTCCCTCCCTCCCGCCCCAGCGCCCGCCACTCACTCACCACCCAGGTCAGCGCCCCGTTGCCGCCGGCTCCCGCGCCGCCCGCCTTGGCCATGGCGGGTCCTCCGCTCGCAGGCCCCGGACCCCGCCGCCGCCGCTGCTCCCGCCTCCCCGCGGGCCGCCCGGCCCCGCTGCCCCGCACCGACCGCTCCGCTCGCCCGGCTCCTAGCGGCGGCGCCCCCAGCGCCCCATCGCCCAGACCTGGGAGCACGCCCGGCCGAGCCCGGCGAGGAGGCCGCGCCGCCCGCCGCCCTCAAACTCGAGGCGCGGCGTCCGCCTGGCCCGGGCCTAGCGCCGCTGAGGAGAAAGGCAGAGGAGGAAGCGGGAGGAACCGGCGGCGGCGGCGGTGGCTGAGGGGCAGCGGCACCTCCGCGTCCTCCCGCGGGCGCCTCCGCAGGCGGGGTGCGAGGTCTCGCGGTGCCGGTGCCGGCGGCGGTGCAGGCCGGGAGCTCGGGGCGTCCGGACGGACGTGGCGGGGACGCTGAGGCGCCTTGTCCTTCCTCCCGCTCCGCGAAGGCCGGCTGCTGCTCGGTCGGGCGCCGGAGTCACCGCCGGAGCTGCTGCCTCCAAGGCCGGCTTCCTGGCCCCGCGCTGCAGCCCCCCAAGTCTTCACATCCACACGCCGCCAAGAGGGACAATAAACACAGCCGCCGCCGCCGCGGTCGCCTCCCTCTTGTCCGGCATAACACCGCGCGCGCACACACAGACTTGCACACCGGGGAGGGAGGGCGCGGCGGGTGCCCCCGCTGTCAATCAGCGCCCCGCCGCCCAATCGGGGCCGCGCGGCCCGGCCTCTCGGCCAATCCAAAAATTCCAAGCCCCCCGAGGGGCGGGACCCGAGGGGGAAACGTCATTGCGGGTAGCAACCGAAGGGAAGACTTGGGGTTTTTTTGTTTGTGTCTGTGTGTGTGGGTATGTGTGTAGGTTTTCCATTTGAAGGGCGATCGGGGGCTGCTGTCAAAGGGTCATTTGAGGGCGGCCAAGGGAAAGGGTCGAATTCCCCCCGGGTCGGGTCGATTGTAATCCTCCTCTGAGCTGTGCAGCCAGGGGCATGCATGTCTTTGCTTCGGGCCACTGGAGGTGGGGGGGATGGGGAGGGGGCAGGAAGAAGCCCGGGCTGTCCCAAAGGGAAAGTATTTGTAAAGAGCAGTTGTAAAACCACAAGCGAGACGTTGTAGATCCCTGGTACCGGGAGGCCCGGCCTTGTGACCCCAGTCTCCCCAAGGCCCCAAGGGAACGCTGCTGCCTAGAGGCTTTGCTCAGACCTTCTCCTCCCATCTCCTTCCTCGCCATCATCCCCAAAAGGGATAGGGTCGTTTCAAGAAAACTGCTTTTTTTAAAGAACTTCCAAGATTAAAAAAAAAAAAAAAAAAGACACACAGAGAACGTGCCAGGGGAAAAATGCAGGTGGCGTTGAGGGGTTCTGCTTTTACCCTTTGTTGACCTTTCTCTCTACTCTGAAACAATGCGGAAATGTCACTGTCACTTGGTTCTCCTCTGTGCACACTGTGCCTGCCGCCGCCTCCTAGGAGGCAGGGTCACTGCTATGTTAAAATTCCTTTCGGGGGAATTTTAAATGCACACGAAGGTTTCCTTTCATTCACACGAAAGCTTTCTAAGAACCAAAATCGCCCATGCCGCCGCGCCAAAGTCTTTGGCAGATGGAAGGTGGCTTTTTGCCTCATCTTGCTCCTCCTTGCAATTCCCTTCAGCAAGTATTTATTGGGCGCACACTCTGTCACCCTGTGCCAGGCTCTGCGATGGGTTCAAAATAAAAGCAGCATCGGTTTCTGATTGCAGCCCCTGGTTGCAAATGATTTTTAATCTGACCTGTTGGATGGAACGGTCACCAAAATGAGACCTTGAGGGCATGAAGAGCCACCAACTAGTTGTGACAAGAGAGCTTTAAAAAAAAAAAATGATGAAAATCATGCTGCTGCTTTGTGAAAAGGTGTTTCTGCAAATTTCTCTTCCAACTGTGTGTTTCCTCTCAAGGGAAAACAAAAATGTCTCGGGGTCACATCTTTCAACTGCCTTCTGAGTCCAGACGAGTGGGGAACTCTAAAACATGGGAATAATTTAAACACCGTTTTTCCTAATTAGCTCTCTAGTGGCCATGTAATTTTGGCATATTTGGAACTTTGGTTCAGAACAGTGAGACCTTTCTTTGCCTTGAACTTGAGGTGCAAGCTTGTAAATCAAGACACACCAGGGCTCTGAACCTGACCAGCTAAATATCTGCGCCTGTTATTTAACTTCCCTGAGCCTCTGTTTGAGCCTTGTTAAAAGGAGGATTTTTGCTCTTATACGTACTGTGACTTTAGATCTTCAAAGTACACATATTTTATAAGTTTGAGAAGGGGTATGTAATTTTAAAGGCTGTGAGTTTTTTAATATATATGCCTTCAGTGAAAGCTAAGCTATAAAATATATAGCTGTCTCATTTTTATAAACTTTGTTTTTCTAAGCTCTTCAGCCTCAGGTTTTGAAATGAATAAAAAATATTCAAAGTCAAAAGGTTAATTAATGAAAATCAGGGTTATCTTTTCACTTGCCTCATAGGTGAGGCATTGAGCATATTCGCTTTCTAAATAGAAGACTTGCTAGTAAAATGTACCTAGTTTTATTCTTATTAAAATATTGACTTAAAGAGTCCCAAATAAAAGTTGTTGACTATATGTGTATACAGATCACCAGTTTAAAGTAGAGATGTGTGCCAAAGGGAAGAAGGAATCTAGATCAAAACTAACTCTTAAGGTGAAATTTCCCAGGTTTCTTATTATTTTTCTTTGTAACTAATACAGGGGTGGGCAAAAGAGAGTTTACAGTTGTGAATACCTGAAACACAGAGTTTATTCTTGTGTTACTAGTAAATATGGCATTAATTATTTGTATTACAACTGTGAACCTAGTTTTGATCACCCCTATAAATATTATATTCCCACCAAAAAGAGTATCTGTTTCTGAAGAAATGCTAGTGTTTTCAACTGTATGCAGCAAACTGAACATACACTAGTATATGATAAAATTGGTTGTACTCGTCTTAAGCACAACTTTCCCTTCTGAGGTTTTGTCAAATAATTTTCATTTACACAGTAATTATAGCAATAATTGCCACATTAAAAAGCTTCTATATCCGGTTTGTCTTGTTTGGAATACTATATTCATAGGTGTATACTATATTTAAAGATAATTTTCACCCCACACCAACACCAGCCAAAATGAAGATTGCAAAACTCAAAATCAATTCTATGAACTGTAAAAATAAAGGCCTTAATTTAATTAAGCTTTTTGAGTAGCTTTCATGGGAACTTATCCTAACTATTGTACTTTAGAATTTTTATTTTTTAGATTTTACTTTTCCTTATTTTAACAATAAAAAATTAAAATAAACACAAACTACTTATTGTGCTACTATGTGTTGAGTACTCAGATCTAGGAATTTTAAAAAGTGATAAAATTAGGTTTCTGCCTTAACTTCACACCTTGACTTACATAGTTTTGAGCCAATCTTTTAAGCCAAAAAGCAAATTTATATTTATTCATTTGCTATTTAATAAATAGTTTATCTGGTGAGTCACTCCTATCATTGTACTTTATACAAAGTAGGTAATTTAATCAATAAAAGGAAATTATCTAACAAGTGTATCTCAAAACTGTACTTCTAGGTACCTAGCAAAGTTTCAATAGAGTTTTCAGTCAAGTAATGGTTTTGTTCCAACACTGAGAATCACTTGGGGCCTAGGGAACTAATCTTTACTTTAGTGAGCATTTAAAAATAAAATACCACTTGAATATAAAATTCAATGCCTGTGTAGACCAAGGGGACAAAACAGAGAACCCAGAAATAGACCCAAGCCATTATGCTCAATTCATATTTGACAGAGGAGGCAAGAGCATACAATGGAGTCAAAACAGTCTCTTTAATAAATAGTGCTGGGAAATTTGGACAGATACAAGCAAAAAAAAAAAAAAGGAAAAAAAAAAAAGAAAAAAAAAAGAAACTAGATCACCAACTTATACCATACACAAAAACAAACTCAAAATGGCTAAAGGACTTGAATGTAAGATGGGAAATCATAAAAATCCTACAAGACTCCATAAGCAGCAAAATAGCAGACATATGTCATAGTAATATCTTTATAGACACAGCTCCTAGGGCAATGGAGACTAAGGAAAAAATGAACAAATGGGACTATATCAAAACAAAAACCTTCTGCACAGCAAAAGAAACCAACAAAACAACAAGAAAACCTATGGCATGGGAGAACATATTTGCCAATGTTATTTCAGATTAATCTCCAAAATTTACAGAGAACTCATACAATTTAACAAAAGGAAGTGATAAATGATCCAATCAAAAAATGGGCAAAGGATCTAAATCAGTGGTTCTCAACCTTTCTAATGCCTCGACCCTTTAATACAGTTCCTCATGTTGTGGTGACCCCCAACCATAAAATTATTTTTGTTGCTATTTCATAACTAATTTTGCTACTGTTAATGAATTTTAATGTAAATATCTGTTTTTCCGATGGTTTTGGGCTCTTCAGCAGTGGTTCTCAACCTGTGGGTCATAGTATTGGGCCTAAATGGGCAGTCAGTCATCCCTCTCACAATACAGGACTGCTGGCTCCCAACTGCATGCCTGCCTGCCTTCCTGATTGCCCCTAATGGCTTCTACCTTCCAGCCTGATCACCCCCTAACCACTCCCCTTCCAGCCTGATTGATGCCCAACTGCTCCCCTGCCAGCCTGCTTGCTCCTAACTACTCTCCCCTGCAGGCCTTGGTCCCCTCCAACTGCCCTCCCGTGCAGACTTGATTGCCCCTAACTGCCCTCCCTTGCAGACCTGGTGCGTCCTAACTGCCATCCTCTGCTGGCCATCTTGTGGCAGCCATCTTATGTCCACATAGAGGCAGGATCTTTGACCACATGGGGGCAACCATCTTGTGTATTGGAGTGATGGTCAATTTGCATATTATTCTTTTATTAGATAGGATGGGATGTTTTGTTTTACCTTTTTTGTTTTAGAGAAGTTTGTTTTGATTGGCTATGGCCAGGTAAGCTATGATGAGCCTCCGGTAATGTCTCTAATGACTTGTCCCAATAGAAGGGATATTTCACTTATTTTAGATTATATAGATCACCAATAGCTCAGGGCTCTTTTTAAAAAATAAACAACAGAAATTTATTTCTCATGATTCTAGAGGCCACCATCTGACATCAGGGTGCCAGCGTGTCTGAGGTCTGGTGAGGGCCCTCTTTTAGGTTGCAGACTGCCTACTTCTTACTGTATCCTCACATGGTAGACAGAGGGCTAGGATGCTCTCTGTGAGGGCTTTTACCTATACTGAATTACACTTTCTGGAGAATATAATTAGCATATGCCTTAGTTTAAAAGGCTATTCTTGACCTTTGGAAGGGCCAAATATTATTCTTTTGAAGAAGCATTTTGTTAAAAGAAAACCCAACTTTGGGGGACATTAGATGCCATCATTCACCTAACCTTCACCAGTAGGTTCTAGCATGTGGATTGCTAAATGGTATTTGAAGTTTCCAGTTGTCCAGATCTGATTCAGTTACTCAGTAGGTTTATAAGACTCAGATCTGAAGAAATAAGATAGTGGTTACTCTCCTAACTAAACTGTTTCGTTTCAGAAGAGCTGAGAACTCTAAAGATAGAGTTGCCAAGTTATTTTCATTCTGCAGCATATTAGAAATTTTAATAGGGCTAGAGGAAGCCAAGGAAGTGTGAAAATATTTACTAAAAGAATCATCTAAGATGTAAAGCCTTCAGATCAGAGCAGTTTCTGGAACAGAACCAAAAAGGTACCTGCAAGTTATCTAAGCTGATAATTAAAAAATAGAACTTTGAAAAGATACCATCTTCTACTGTTGTCAACTAACAGCAACAAAAATGCAACTGTTCCTATTTTCGGAATAATTATTCCCAGATTAGCCCAGGTATCTTACATAATACTAGCCAAGATCTTTGTCTATAATCTTTCTCCTTTTCTTTGAAAGAGCTATCTGAAAAGATCCAGAAGCAGGTCCAAGAATGCTAACTCTTCAAGGAACATTAGCTCCACTTTAAATGGTGTTTGAGAAAAGTAAAAGCCTGTTCAATCCTGACTGGTTTGGCTCATGTGGGTAGAGCATCGATCTGCAAACTAAAGGATTCCAGGTTCAATTCCGGTCAAGGGCATGTACCTTGGTTGCAGGCACATCCCTGGTGGAGGGAGTACAGGAGGCAGCTGATAGATGTTTATCTCCTATCGAAGTTTCTAACTCTTTATCCCCCTCCCTTTCTTTCTGTAAGAAATCAATAAAATATATTTTAAAAAATTATCAGACTGTTCAGTAAGTGGTGCATCATATAGTGTTAACTGATCCTAGAAAGCACCTGCCATGTAGGAGTTCAATAACTAATTGCTCATGGGATGAATTTGAGGCATATCAAGAAGTTCCTCACAGTGAAACATCTCACCCACCACCCATGATGGTACTGACACTTTGTTTTTCCAAGTGTTCTTGGTTGAATACCAGAGAGCAGCAAGTACCTTATTCTTTTCTTTTCCTTTTTTTAATATTTTATTGATTTTTTATAGAGAGGAAGAGAGAGGGATAGAGAGTTAGAAACATCAATGAGAGAGAAACATCAATCAGCTGCCTCCTGCACACCCCCTATTGGGGATGTGCCCACAACCAAGGTACATGCCCTTGACTGGAATCTAACCTGGGACCTTTCAGTCCGCAGGCCAATGCTCTATCCACTGAGCCAAACCGGTTTCAGCAAGTACCTTATTCTTTATCAGTTTACAGATTTTCAAGAATTGACTGAAGCACTCTTTCTCTTTAGGACTGAAAAGCAAGAAGTTATAAGGATGGAAAGAAGAGAGATTGTGGTACCAAGAGAAAGAATGGAGGGAAGTATAGGCTGAGATAAGGAATGCATCCAAGCCTGTGAAACTTGAGTGGAGAAAGTAAACACATTCTGTGATGGAAGTAGATCAGCTGTAGCCTTCCCAATGCTTACTCTTTACTGCATAAAGGAGAAAATCCTCATTTACTGAGAACCCTGCTACCTGTTTGTGACAGTTACCAGGCAGGCACTTTCATACCTATTAGCTTAATTAACTGTCAAAAACCCTACGTGAGAGATTATCATTCCTGTTTCACAGTGAAGGAATGAAAACTCCAAAAGTCGCAATCTCAGTGCTTGGTGGAATTGAAATTCAAACCTAAGTTTCTCTTACTCCAAACCTCATGCATTTGTCACCCTGACAAGCTGGCTAACATACTTGGCAATATAGCATATTTGGCAATGTGCTAGGAACTTGGAAATATGGTGAATGATTCTGGGCCTCAGCAAAAACCTTTGGTGGTTAAATTTTATTGTTGAACTATGATGACATGCATCCACGATTTGTATGACTAACAAGAAGTTCTCTTTGAAGCCAAACTGAATCTGCTTTGTCTGACCTCATTAAGAAAGAGGTTGCCGAAACTGGTTTGGCTCAGTGGATAGAGCGTCGGCCTGCGACTGAAGGGTCCTGGGTTCAATTCCGGTCAAGGGCATGTACCTTGGTTGCAGGCAAGTCCCCAGGAGGGGGTGTGCAAGAGGCAGCTGATTGATGACTCTCTCTCATCGATGTTTCTAACTCTCTATCTCTCTCCCTTCCTCTCTGTAAAAAAAAAAAAAAAGCCATAAAAATATATAAGTAAATAAATAAATGAAAAAAAGAGGTTGTTTTTAGGGGACAAAGGATCTTCAATAAAACCCCACCAAGAAAATCCTGTGGGTCCTGTGACATCTCTCTAACCAAATGCTTATAAGCCTTACACCCTAAACCAGCAGTGCTGTAATGATAGAAGACTCTCAGCCAACTTTCAAATGTAAGAGGAAAAACACCGAAGTATCATAGGACTGGGCTTTTGGAGTCACATTTTGGGGAACTAAAAATTCACAGAAGATACTTAAAGCAGCACAAAAAGTTTTCACTTCCGTAGGACTTGTTCATAGATAACTACAATATTATAAGGATTATTTGCCTTTTTGTGATTTATTTTTATGTCTTACATTTTGGCATCTCTCATCTCATCATTTTGCAGATGATGTCTCTTAATATACTAATTTCTTGAGGTATAGATGGGTATTTTGGAAATTATAAATTTGAGAAGCCATGTAAACTATTGCATAGTGCCCATGCATAAAAGGTTCATAAAACACATTAGCATTTTGAAGTCTTTGAGCAATCCTTCAATAAACAAGTCAAATTTGTGATATTTTATAAACTATTTTCAGAAATATCTATTAATGTCTTTATAATTTAATGTAAAGACTTTGAGAGATACTGTTACTTTTTGTATTATTTCTGTTATTACAGCAGGCTTATTTTACAAGTTTAGAAAGTATACATAAATATAATGCAAAGAACAAAATGACCCACAATTTCACCACTCAGGTAATTCACTATTAACAATTTGGTGAACATCTTTCTATTCTTTTAGTAAATATGCAAAAACAGATATTTTTTTTTAAAGGAAACAATAGCCCGCCGGTGTAGCTCAGTGGTTGAGCAGGGACCCATGAACCAGGAAATCATGGTTTGATTCCCGGTCAGGGCACATGCCAAGGTTATGGGTTCAATCCCTGGTGTGGGGCATGCAGGAGGCAGCTGATCAATGATTCTCTCTCATCATTGATGTTTCTCTCTCCCTTCCTCTCTGAAATCAATAATAAAAATATATATATTTTTTAAAAGAGTGAATTGTAATGTAAACTATGGATTTGAATGATTAAGACGTGACAATGTATATTTCTCAGTTGGAGAAATGTATCACCCCCTTCTGTTAGAATACAAGCTGTCATAAAAGAGACATGGTCACTCATATATTTATCTCCTACACTCAGGGTCTCAAACAAGATGTTGAGATGAATGAATAATTTACTACTTCAAGAGTTATCACACCTCATCAAAATCAGAATACAATACAGAAAACAAAGTGTCATGTATCAAGGACTATGCACTAGCATGCACATGGCAGCACTATTGTCATAGCCTGGCCACAGACAACCCAAAGGCCCATCAGTGATAGAATGTACTGTATATGCAAAGAGTGGAACACTGTTCAGCAACAAAAAATGAATGTTCTGTTACACCCAGCATGTATGAATTTCACAAATATAATGTTAAGATGAAAAGTCCAACAGAAAAGAATATCTGCATGATTCCCTTTATGTACAATTTAGAAATAGGCAGAACTAGTGTATGAAGCTAGGAGTTAGGATGTGGTTAGGAAGAAGATTCTGGGTGCTGATAATTTCTATTTTTTTGAACTAGGTGGTGAATACACAGTTATATTTGTTTTGAAACTTCATCCAGCTCTCTCCTTTTGAATTTTTACACTTTTCCACATGAATATTATGTTTCAATTTAAAAGCTTACTTTTAAAAATTTTGTGTTAGTAGCACTTGACAGAAATGAGGATGAAAGTACATGAAAAGCACAACATGAAACTTAAGTGATTAAAAAAAAAGAATGCTGTCATGCTGAACCTCTGCAAAATCATTAATGAAAACTTTTAATTACTCCATTTACCTGCATACCTTCATTTCCCGAACTAACTTCCTCAACTTTCAAGAAGAAAAAACATGAAATTTTCCTAATAACAAGCAATAGCTATAACTTTTTTTTTTTTAGCATCATTTACTACATATTGGCACTGTGCTAACACCTTGCTTGCATTGTTTACTTTAATACTCATAAGAACTCTGTGAGTTAAGAATTTATTAGCAGAAGTTTTCTAAACTTTAAATGTAATACTACCTTCGGGTTGTAAAAACCCAATAAAAAGTGTGTCTAGTAAGAAATGCAAACAGTCTTTAACATGTCTTTTTCCCATAAATGTCCCTGATTAACAAGTTGGTATTTGTTCTTCTAGACCTTTTATATGTATGTGGGAACACACACACACACACACACACACACACACACACACAACACACACGAGAGGTCACTCTGAGTTGCTTTACTTTAACTCTATCTCCTGGAAATCTTTCTGGGTCTGTCCATAGATACATCTCATTCATTTAATGATTGCAGCGATGGTTTAACTATATGCTACTCTACCAGTAAATAGGCACTCAACCAGAAACACTATTGACTTTTTGGGCTGGGTAATTGTTTAAGGACCTGTCCTGTGCATTGTGGGATGTTTAGCAGCATTCCTGGCCCTCTCGACGAGAAACCATTTGCCTACCACCTCTCCCCACCCACTCACCTACCCACTCCTACTGTGACAAATATGTGTCCAGACATTTTGTTCCTAGAAAGACAAAATCCTTCCCTCCCACCACAATCAAGAACCCTACTAGAGAAAGATATTTATGTTGTTCTTTTCAGTAATGCAAAAGGGATTCACTGAACCACGTGGTGTTATTAATTTTAAACTGCATTTTCTAGAAGAGAAAGCTGAGGTCAAAATGGTTGATCTGCCTACAGGCCCATTGCTATAGGTAGCAAAAGTGAGGTGTGAACCCAGTGTTTTTACCTCCAGAGTCTGACATCTTAATCTCCTTTCTAATTCTCTAATTTTACTACCTAGCAAGTTGTTTTAGAGACCACTCCAAGGGAGACAGTCAGAACAGTGAACATCACTACGGGTTGAGGGTAAAATTAATAAATATGATTAAAGCTGTCTTAGCTCTGACAAACATCCTTCAGCTTCTTCTGACAGAACCAGGAGTGAAATGTTTAGCTTTCTAAAGATGTCTGTAGCAGAACACGTCGTTGACGATAAACATTTAAACAAAATTTTATGAATTTCTAAAACAGATAGCTGATGTAGTATCACCACAGCTAATGGATTTAGCTATGATGAAGTGCCCTGAGAGCTAGCCTAGTTTACATTAGTAATAGGTCCATGGTCAGGGTTCTAGACCTTTATGGGCCAAGCAGCTTTGCTATCGTCATTAGTAAAGATTACAGATATGTATCAAGCTCCTGTTGCTTACAGTGTAGCACACTACCAGTCCTCCATACTCCAGATTTCTTCCCCAGTGCTGGGCACGCATCTTATAACCCGAACAATTGATGATCAGGCAAATCAAGCAACAGAGGGAAAGTGAAGCAAATTCAAAATGAACTTAGCTATCAAAACTGATTACTCAACTCTGTACCAAGTATTTAAATCAGCTGTTATTTTGTCCCACAAATATTTAAGCACTTAGTATACGCAGATGGTACACCAGGTGCAACAGATACAGGTATAAACTAGAGGCACAGAACATGCCTCTAGGAAAGTTTGTGAAAAACATTAAATAACTAGTCATTTAAGTAACTGTGATTAGTCGGGATAAAACAAAATGAGGTAAGGTCTTAGGGGAAAGCTTTCCTTGAGCTCTGAGGTGGAATATGAATTAACTTTCAAGACTAGCAATAATTGCATGAAACACCCAGGCAGGATGGATCATGGGAAGTGAGAAAAGACAACTGTGGTCAAGCAAGGCATATTGGGTCACATTAGGAACTTTTATTTATTTTTTAAAATATATTTTATTGGTTTTTTACAGAGAGAGGGATAGAGAGCCATCGATCAGCTGCCTCTTGCACACCCCTCACTGGGGATGTGCCCACAACCAAGGTACATGCCCTTGACTGGAATCGAACCTGGGGCCCTTCAGTCCACAGGCCGACGCTCTATCCACTGAGCCAAACCAGTTTCGGCAGGAACTTTTATCTTTGGTCCTTAAAAGCCCGTGGAAAAACCAATGAAGGATTTTTAAGCAGTGAAGCGTCATGATTACATTTGGAGTTTCCTATTTTATTTGCTCTCCTATTACTATTATCTCATTCTCACAGAAAAGGAAATCAGAGACCAAGTCTTCGACATTAAACTCACTTGCTCATTACAATAAATTATTTCACTACTAGGAAATGAAATAAAGACAGTCAGGGTTATTATTGCCTCCCTCTTACTAACAAGTAATAGCTCCTTTACAGTATTAGCCTTAAATTTATTGGGGATTATGGGACCTCTGGTTAAACAATGAGCTGAGGCCTGGGAAGCTTAACATAGGATATGTTACCATTGAGTCTCTGCTTCTATTTTGTTCTTTAATTCTCAGACCTGTAAAATGAGACTATTCCTTCTGATGAATATGCTGATGAGGAATAATAGGATGAATAAAGAGTGATTGCTAATAGAGTTCTAAGAACAAAAAATTCCCAGTGATTCTAATATTCAGCCCAGGCAACCACCATTTATAGGCTGTCATTTAAAAATCTGTCTCCCTGAACACATCATCCATAAATTCACTGCTTTCTTATATTACTGGCGGGGAAGTAATCTCCATAATAGCTGAGCTGACCCATCCCAGAGAGTCTCTAACAGCCACACAATGATTGCCTCACCTGATTTTGGCCACGTGCTAATAAAAAGTGGTAAAATCGAGGAGTGTTTTGCCATTACCTTGGTCATGAATTTCTCTCAGGAAATGTATATACTGCACCATCCTCCACCTTCACTTTTTCACATTATATTTCTTGTTTGTTCAACTGTCTGCAGGAGCTAACCTCCAATGTTTTTCTCACAGCTGTTTTTCACTCCCCGGCCTCCATTCTACAGCTTTTCTTTATAAAAACGTTCGTTTCAAAGTATAATTTCTCTGGGTCTCTAGTTACTACTTCATCTTAAAATATAAGGAATTTAGATTCCATACTCCCTTCTAGCTAAATAGTTCTATGATTTATTTTTTTAAAAAACTCTTCCTATCATTCAAATGGAAGAGTCATAATTTGAGGACACGAGGAATGAGTTGCCTTCTCCCCTTCACAGATTCAGGGAGCCTTCTTTGCTGTCGCTTGATACCAAACGTTTCATATTTTGCCCATACTGTTGGCTTTTGAAAGAATGAACGCAGCCAGGCTTCCGTCAGCAGCACTGAGTGAGAGCCCTATTGTTTACCAGTAAGACTCAACAATCCAATATTCCAGCTTAAAATTAGGAGAGAGAGACATGTGGCTAGATGCATTTTGTGGATGGTTTTGGTAATGTCAGAAATGACTTTTGCTGTAATAAAAAAAATAAATAAATAAAAATCCCAAAACTATTTTGGTATCTTGCTCTTTTATTAGAGTGTCCTCATCAAAGGTCATGGTGGGGAAAAGTCATGCTTCTGGGAAATGAATTTCATCATTCAACTTCCCTTTGCACTGGAGAGAGCTGAGCCCGGAGTCCCCACAAAAGAAATACCTCAGTGCTGAGGGCGGTTCGGGCCCCGAGTGAGCTAATCATTCATTTCACTTCAGAGGAAGAGCCGTCTAGATTTTCCCTATTCCCTAAAGACCTCCACATGGGCCGGATGAACACTTATTGTACGGATATGCTTTCATCTCTGAAACTCCCCATTTTACCCCTTGACTGATTTTTATGTTACATTTTAATCATCAGCTTAAAACAAGGCACAACATTGTTTACCAATAAACTTAAATTGTAAGAAAATCGAGAGTAAAAAAAAAAAAAAAATCAATGCCATCGCCTCCAGGAACTTGCTATAATTCTATTTTCAAGTCAATGAATATCTTTGGAGAGTTGTTATCTATAGTACAAAAAAAACCTCTTGGAGATTGTAACAACAAAGCTAGCAGCCACATTGTTGTGCTTTATTGTTGGGCCTAAATTCTACTGACATTTTTCATCTGTCTACTCCGTTTCCGGACTAGCCGATAGATCATGAGGGAATGAAGGAGAGAAAAGACCTTTTAGGGAAGTGCAGAGTTGGGAGCAGGGCTAGGATATGGAAGGGATCACTGGAAGACAGAAAAATAGGAACAGAAATATAAAAATAATGTGAGAGGGAAAGTGAAACAAGAGAACCAGAGATAAGACAACAGCAGTAACAATTATTCAAACTTAGCTTCTTTAAGAAGAGTCTAAAACACAAGTAGCAGGCAACTGTGGATAGATTTGTAGCTCATGCTGAGGATTTTGGCATCTATGTTCATGAGGGATATTGGCCTGTCATTCTCTTTCATTGAGTTGTCTTTATCTGGTTTTGGTATTAGAGTGATGCTGGCTTCATAGAAGGAGTTTGAAAGTGTTCCTTCCTCTTGGATTTTTTGGAATAGTCTGAGGAGGATAGGTTTTAGTTCTTCCTTGAATGTTTGGTAAAACTCTCCTGTGAAGCCATCTGGCCCTGGGCTTTTGTTTGCTGGAAGCTTTTTGATGACTGTTTCAATTTCTTCCCAAGTCACTGGTCTATTGAGATTTTTAGATTCTTCCTGATTGAGTTTTGGAAGTTTGTATTTTTCTAGGAATATGTCCATTTCCTCCAGACCACACCAGAGCACCACCCCAGGGGCAGACACTGTGGGGTCGGGCCTATGAACAGCAGCTCCTCCCTTGTACTTACATCCTGTCCTTCCCACCAATCAGCCGGAGAGTCAATCATCTCCCATTGATTTTCCAAACAACAGCCAAGGCTCAACTACAACCGGAGGGCGCACACAATCCACACAGAACGGGAGCAGGAGCATGCCTGGAGCACCCCACGGGGTTAAGAAGCTTCTGGAGAGCTGAAAAATATGGGTGCCAAACTGCCACTCCCACTTCCCTGGTTGGTATACAAGACCTGAGGCGCAAGGGTCAGCAATCTACAAGCACCCCAAACAATTCCAATGCAAGTGTTCCTTTAACTCCACATTGAACCTGTAAACCAGAGGAAGAAACAGAAAATAAATGCACATGTTGCCGTAGAAATAATTTCTGAGATTTTGTGAAATTTCCGGTAGTCACAGAAGGACTTAAAATTGAAGCTCAGTTTTTATAAGAAAAAAATCTATGCTAAACCATTTTTGCTATATCAGTTTTGGACTAATTCTCAGTTTAATTGGAAATTAGGCTTTACCACAAGTCTCTATTTTTAACCCAGACATGAAAAATAGAATGTGTAATAAAGAATGTTAGGATGTACAGCCATACCTTGAAGATACTGTGGGTTCGGCCCCAGACCGCCACAATAGAGTGAGTTGAAATTCTTTTGTTGATGAAGAGTCGTTGCCTTCCATTTGTAAAAAACACAACATCTGTGAAGCACAATAAAGGGAAGTGAAATAAAATGAGTTATGGTTGTAATAAGGTTAAGTAAAAGCTATAGTTTAAATGATTTTCTGCCTCTCTCAATTTAGTGCTGCAGAGCTGTGCTTTCATCAATGTGTCGCAATTAAAATAATTTCAATGAGGCTATGTATTGGGTTAGGGCAGTGATCGACAAACTCATTAGTCAACAAAGCCAAATATCAACAGAACAACGATTGAAATTTCTTTTGAGAGCCAAAATTTTTAAACTTAAACTTCTTCTAACACCACTTCTTCAAAATAGACTTGCCCAGGCCATGGTATTTTATGGAAGAGCTACACTCAAGGGGCCAAAGAGCCGAATGTGGCTCTCGAGCAGAAGTTTGCCGACCACGTGGTTAGGGTAAAGACACCTATGGGTTAGGGTTAAAGTTTAAAGATAGCTAGAAACATAGGGAGACTAGGCCAAGTATCTATCAAATCGCCAATCACATAACCATCATTATTTAGGCACCATGGAGAGGAAGACAAATTTAAAACATTGTCCTTGGTCCCACGGGTACTATAAATATGGAGAGACAAGGCATTTAATAATAAATGAGAATCATTTATTCATTTAACAAACATTTACTGAGGCTGAAGACTGCTTATGAAAGAATCATTATTTTGTATTAGTTTTATTATTCTTTATGCCTTTTTGTATGTCTGAATAGCTTATGAGAAATGATTCTGAAGCAGCGATTAAATTGTTCACTTGTAGTGTGGTTGGTAACTAACAACTGCTAATATTATTGATTTCAGGTTTTGGAAAAAAAACAATAGCACTCAAGGCTGAGGTAGGACTAATAGTAATTGGAAAGTCTGCCTTCAAATTAATCCTAAGGCCAAAATATCTGGTAACTACTTTATTTTAAAATATGTTTTCATTTATTTTTAAGAGAGAGAAGAAGGGAGAAGGAGAGAAAGAGAGATAGAAACACTGATTGGCTGCTTCCTGCACACCTTCTACTAGGGATCAAGTCCAAAACTCAGGCATGTGCCCTGACCAGGAATCCAACTGGCAACCTCTTGGTGCCCAGAAAGACACCAACTAAGCCTCACCCTCCTGCCTGGTAACTACTTTCTGCTTTTAATTACCTGCATTTACTTTTCCTTTCAAGGTGCCTTTAGTGTGAACTCTATTTCATTCATTCCAGTCCTTAATGACCATACTGCCTGGTGATGTTTGTATGACTTCTACACATATGTATCTTGGTCTCTAAATTGAGCATAGAGAAGGGACCCTACATGCCCATTCCTCTTTGTATTCCTGTCATGCAACATAATACCTTGCCCTAATGATTGCTAATAATGATTTATTCAAATACAAAAGATTCTTATTATAAAAACAGTAGAATTGGACAGTGTAACACCTAAGACTGTGGGCTTGCCACATTAGTTCAGTCTTTTACTGATCAGAATGGTGTTTCTAAGAAAGTGGGTGATGCCTTATTCGAAAGAAAAATAAACTTTGAAATAATAGAATTACCCTATTGTACTGAGAAAGATGATGGTCAGAGGTTTCCCTGATAGAGAATTATTAGATTCACGGATCATTTAAGTCCATATCCGTGCCCAGAAGAAAAGTGCCTGAATATATTAATCAGCCAAGCCCCCTGTGCAATGTAGGACTGTATAAATGCTAATCTCAAAGTAAAATCTCTGCCCAGTTGAAATTTAAAATCCAGAGCAAAGATAGCAGGGGGGGCAGAGGGGGGATTTAAAATTAAAATGAGAGAGGATAGGAATTCTAATGCACTCAGCTTAACTTTTGTGTGTTTAGAAAGTACTATAAACCGATTGTGGGCAGTATCTTTCCTTCAGTGTTTTAGGTATAATTGTAGCTGCATTTCTGTCTCGGCCTCTGGAAACTGCACCAGTTGTTTTGGATGTCTTGCCAAGCATGTCTGATAACTCAGACCTACCTTCTTTACTTCCACGCCATCAGATGCCGCTTTGGTCTTCAAGTCCTTCTCCACCCTCACCAGGCCAACAGCTCCCTCCTTGCTTCATCGCCCCTTTTAACCTCCTCACCTTCCCTGTCCCCGTGTTCCTTCTAGTGAAGCCACCTGGCAGCGCTCAGTCCTGGCTCCCACTTTCCACCCGCTTCTCTCTGACCCCAGGGCTATTGTATGCAGAACCACCTGTCTGCTCAAAGAGCCGCAGCCCCAGCAGCAACTGGGAGCTGGTGGGAAGTGCAAGAGCTCAGCCCCGCCCCAGGTCCGCTGCATCAGAATCTGCACTTTTACAAGATTTCTAGTGATTTCCATGCACAGGAAAATTGGAAGGCATCAACGCAAAACACTGGTGCAGCGACAGGAATCACGGCCTCCAGTCACAGCTGCTTCGGCCATCTCTGCACTCCCTAGGTCATTGATTAGCAAACTGCAGCTCGCGAGCCACATGTGGCTCTTTGGCCCCTTGAGTGTGGTTAGAACTACTTCTTCAAAATAGACTCGCCCAGGCCTAAAACCGACTTCTGCGCATGGGCCACGAAGTTCCAATCGCTCTGTACGTGCGTGCCTGCACGTGGTATTTTGTGGAAGAGCCACATTCAAGGAGCCAAAGAACCACGTGTGGCTAGTGAGCCTCTTGCCGACCACTGCCCTAGGCAGATTGTCCCAGACAGCAAGTCACCCCAGTCCCCAGAGCTGTGATTTCAAACTTGACATAGCAGTCTCCCCTTATCCACAGAGGAAACGTTCCAAGATGCCCACTGAGGGGGGCGGGGGGATGGGGAAGAAGAGGGGGAGAACTCCAGGATGAGGGACTAAGTACAAATGCCTGGAGGCAGCAGAGTGTTGGTGTGTCCGTCCCAGGAATGGCCAGGCTGGAGCCACAGGAGGAGAGGGAGGGAGGTGGGAGTCGAGGGCGGAGAAGCAGCAGAGACCAGGTGGTAACAGGGTCCAGGAGGCTGTGGAAAGGAGTGCAGCTCTGTACTTAGTGAAGGGGGAGCCCCTAGAAGTTAAAGGAGGAGAGTAACATGTTCCAACCTGATTCATATCCGCCAAGACTCCACCCGCCCCAGCCTGCTCTTCCCTATAAAAGGCCATTCTCCGTCTCAGTGAGAGTCCCTCCCACCATCCTCTTTCAGTTCCCATTGCCACCCCCACCCCAATAAAATACCCCAGTTTAAAATATATCAGAGTCTGCACAGGGGTCCTGGTGGCTAATTGCTCACAGCCTTACTGCCATAACCAGAGTTTTAACACTAATTTTCCAAATCCAACAAGTAATAAAAGTACTTCAAATCTAACAACTGTTATTATAGTTTGTTTTTGTTTTGTTTTTAAATATATTTTATTGATTTTTTTTACAGAGAGGAAAAGAGAGGGATAGAGAGTTAGAAACATTGATGAGAGAGACATCAATCAGCTGCCTCCTGCACACCCCCCACTGGGGATGAGCCCGCAACCAATGTACATGCCCTTGACCAGAATCGAACCTGGGACCCTTGTGTCTGAAGGCCAACGCTCCATCCACTGAGCCAAACTGGTTCAGGCTGTTTTGTTTTGTTTTTTAGGAAAATGCAGGTATTAGCTTAGAGTCAAAATAACTGAGGATTTAAAAAGTAAGAAAGCCGGTCTTTCTGTATCGGGAAAACATATTTATCGCACAGCAGTGAGTTCCTGAATGCTCTGTTTGAGCCCTGAGAGGATTATACCATAAAGCACTGAAGTCATCGTTCAACAGAAGAGGAAACCAAAGTGGAGTGACCTGGCTCAGATCACATCGCTCACAGGAACGGCAACTGGCTCCTGGCTCCTGGCTTTTTCCACTTCAACATATCCTTGCCCCAAAAGCCAAACCTCAGCAGGTGCACCTTTACTTCCTGGCAGTCTCTGGTGAGGAAGTGAAAACCAAGTCACCGTGGTGTTCTTTTTTAGAAGCGATGGCAAGACATGTTCATTGCAGAGGCAAGATCGAGGCATGCTAGGAGGCCGTTGGAATTGCGCTCGGACAAGTGTGTGAGTCTATGAAGTTGTGGTAGTCAAGTCCCAACACGGAGCCTGCCCCACCGCTCACAACTTTCTCATCTAGCTCAGCCCTTCAGGCAAGGCTGACTCACACCAGATCTTAGAGTTCTTTGCTGGCTAAAGCACATGCATTTTCCCCATGCCATGTGGCATTTATTTTATATCAATCCAAAGGAAATGGATGCTTTTTCTCTGTGGCCTCTTTTTCCAAAAGTAATGTTCTACACACAAATGACTCCCACAATGGGAGGGTGAGGGTGAGCGGTGTAATGTTGTTCACAAATGACTCCCACGATGGGAGGGCAATGTTGTCCAGGAGTGTGCACATCCTCGGGAGACTGGTTATTCAAGAAATGTTTAACATACCCCAATGCATATAAATAACGCAGCACACCCAGGCATTATCTGTCTAAATACCTCTCCTTATCCCGGGCCCAAATCTGGCATCATTAATGATACCTAATAAATGAGTGGACATGTCCCGTCCTGAAACTTTGAACTTCTGTGCACAGTGACTTAGATCATAATGGTACTGATGAAAGCATGAGACAATGTCAACCTAATTCTCAATGCACTAGACTCTAATTAGTTTCGGATGAGAAGAAGAGGCAAAGGACTCAGGTTCCTGGCTCTTGATTTTCTTGGCTTTCCCGCACCTCCCAGAATTGGCTTGTTTATTTGTTTATTTAGTCATTATTGTTGACACTATTACTGGTGTCCCTCCTCCCTCTCCCCTTTTCCCTTCCTCCCTGCCCCTGCCCCCCCCCAGACCCTCACCACATTATTGTCTGTGTCTATGAGTTATGCATATATGTTCTTTGACTAATCTCTTCCTGTTCCCTCCACCTCCCTTTCCTTCCCCTGAGATCTGTCAGTCTGTTCCATGCTTCTATGTCTTTAGATAGACCTATTTATTTGTTAGCTTATTTTGTCCATTAGATTCCATATATGAGGGACATCATGTGATACTTATCTTTCTCTGACTGGCTTATTTCATTTAGCTTAATAATCTCAAGGTCCATCCATGCTGTTGTAAAGGCTAAGAGTTTTTCTTTTTTTTACAGCTGCATAGTATTCCATTGGGTAATTGTATTACAGCTTTTCTATCCACTCATCTACTGATGGGCACTCAGGTTTCCACATCTTAGCTATCTATATACTTGTATATATATAAAAGCCTAAGCAACTGGCCTCAAGTTGTAAATAATGCTGCTATGAACATAGGGGTGCATATATTCTTTCTGACTGGTATTCTTAGGATATATCCCCAGAATTGAGATTTCTGAGTCAAATGGCAGGTCCATATTTAATTTATTCAGGAAACTCCATACTATTTTCCATAATGGCTGCACCAGTCTGCATTCCCACCAACAGAGTACCAGGGTTCCCTTTTCTCCACATCCTCACCAGTACTTGTTGACGGTTGATTGATTGATGTGACAGGTGTGAGGCGATACCTTATTGAAGATACCTCATTGACGTTTTATTGTTTTATTTTGTTTTGTTTTTGCTGCAAAAAGCTTATTGTTTCCATTTGGCCCAATGCAAGGGAGAGGGCTCCAGGGTGTTATAGGCCTAGGATTTCAGGGAGAAGCTCAGGCAGAAACCAGACATCAGGAGAATGCAGAGGGGCCCTCAAAGGCTTCTGGGCTCCAAAGGCTTCTAGTGGTGCTTGAGGGTGAGCCTTTTGAAGGGATACTCGCCCAGCCCAGCCTGGGGGCCGGCCAGCCTGCGGAGGTGAGCCAGGTGTTGCCCATCTTCTTGATGAGCTTCACCTTCTCATCCAGAAAGTGCTGCAACAGGAAGTTAAGTGGCTGCGTGGGCAAAACGGACCCTGGGAAGGTCTCAGCATATCCTGGAAGAGAACTCGACTACCATGCTGGTTTTGCATCTCTCAGAGATGCTTAGTGCCCTTGCACTTCTTCTCGGCCGACTCAAGGAAGAAGCAGCCCACACCCTCCAGAGCCACGTCACTGAGGTCAAGATAGAAGCCCAGAGAGAGGTAGGTGTGCGAGACCCGCAGGTGCAGGTTGACGGCAGCCTCCATCTTGGTGGAATAATTCTGATGAATTTGAGAGCTCGTGGTTGTTTGGCAATAAGGAGTGAAGGTAAAAGAAATGGTGTTGGCTGGTCTTGGAGGCTAAGGCTGGCTGAGGTGGTTCTGAAGGTGGTGACTGGAAAAGAGGTTGGAAGGCGGTCGGAGGCTGGAAGACGGGGTGTCCCTGGGTCTGTTCCTCCCAAACACAAAGAGATAGATCCGGGAAACCACTAAGAGCTCTGCCCCTCACTGAAGTTTTAATTTGCATCTCTTTGATAATTAGTAATGTTGAGCATTTTTTCATGTCTATTGGCCATCTATATGTCCTCTTTGGAGAAGTATCTATTCAGATCCTTTGCCCACTTTTTAATTGGATTGTTTGTCTTCCTGGTGTTGAATTGTATGAGTTCTTTGTGTATTTTGGATATGAACCCCTTATCAGATGGGTCATTGGCAGATATGTTCTCCCCTACAGTGGGTTCCCTTTTAATTTTGTTGATGGCTTCTTTTAGTTGGGTCTCGTCCCATTTGTTTATTTTTTCCTTTGTTTCCCTTGCCCTCAGAGATTTATCTGCAAACGCAGTGCTATGTGAGATGTCTGAGATTTTTCAGTCTATGTTTTCTTCTAGGATTTTTACGATTTCACAACTTACATTTAAGTCTTTTATCCATGTTGAGTTTATTCCTGTATAGGATGTACATTGGGGGTCTAGTTTCATTTATTAATTTTTTTTTTTGCATGTACCTGTCCAATTTCCCCAACACCATTTATTGAAGAGACTGTCTTTACTCCATTGTATGCTCCCCCTAGGGTCTATCTGGATGTTAAGTACCTGTCTCTACTGGGAGGAGATGGGTCTCAGGATAGAAGCTGAGATGTAGATAAACATCTGCAACATGCCAGCACAGGTTTACTAGGTGAAGCAGTGAAGGTAGGTACACTGGCCCAGGAAGAACACACAAAGTGGGAAGAGGCTGTAAGGCAATGCGTTTCACCAGCAGCCTGACAAATCCCAGAACTTCCGGGAGAAGCAGACTGGAGGAGAGAGGGGGGTTGGTAGAGTGTGTGAGACAGAAGCTGAAATAATTCAACCAGAGTCTGGTGGGGAAAAAAGCAAAACTATAGGCAGGTTGAGAGACACAGAGAAAAGAAAGAAGTCCAAGAATAGTTGTAGCCGTAACACTTACTAGCTGACCTTGAACCAATTACTTAACATTCCGCTCAAAATGGGCCCATTCCATGCTCAACTGTGTCAAGGTTCTAGCCTCTGCTATCTCAGATGACATGTTAAGAGGACTCCTCAGAACACAGCGTCTTAACCCAAGCAAGTAACTCTAAGAATGGAAAGTCATTTAAAAAGAGTGAGAGGAGAGCAGGGAGGAGAAAATATTCCAGAATATGGGTAATCTTTCCATCTCCCCATTGACTAAGTTACCCACAAGTTATTTCCAACCTAAACCGGCTCACATATACCCATCAGAGTGCATGGCTCCTTTCATACCAGGTCTTGCACAAACCTAGGAGTTGCAAGACACACATTTCTGGCAGCAACAACAAGCAGAGAGGCCCCCTACTCCCATAAACTCCGCATTCTTCTTCCAGCTGCATGCCAGACCAACAATAACCAAACTATACTGCTCCCTCAGGACAAGCAGGAATGTGAAAATAGAACAGAACTGAAATCTATTAAGATTCATATCCATAGGAGTTTTTATGAGGCTAACAAAGGACGTTAGCAGAAACTAAGACCAAATGTAGCACCATCCCCCATCTTTAAATTGCTCAGCGGTTGAATCGGAGTGCTTGAGTTAATTAGAATCTCCTTTTTGGGGAGGAGAGAGCAGTTCTACAAACCTATTAGCTGTTTGGATTTGGGGAAAGAAACCCAGCCATATATTATGCTTTGGAGAAAAGTAATAAAACCAACTCATGATCTGAATCCTGAAAACCTCCAAACCCCAATTTATTTAGTCATAGACTCTGTTATTAATGCAAAAGGAGGGGGAACAATGCAAAAGGTGGGGGAGGGGGAGTAAAACCATGCTTCCTGCTCTTAAAAAACTAAACCGTCGACCCTAGACATTTGCCTGTATGTATTTCAGCCTTGTGCTGGAGCTCCTCAGAACTAAAATGCAATGTCTTTCATGTTTGGGTGTTTGTTTAACTTTTAAAACACCTCTCAAAAACTTTTTTAAAAGAGAATGATCATCATAGAATGTTGCTGAATTTTAGGAAAATAAGGTACATTGACTCCTGGTGCTTTGAGAGGTACCCGACCTATAGTTTTGTCAGTGGTCAACTAGTATGTCGTTAATAACCAAAATTCCAGACTTTCTGGAATTTTCCACCACCACTCTGCTTCCGTGTAATAAGAGGTCTCTCTAGTTCTGAGACCTTCCAGAACACATGTGCACTGGTAGGGGTTGCTGTAGGTCTGCATCCCCCTCCGTTTCTCCAACTCTCCCCTCCCCACCAAATCCATATATTGAAAAGCTAATGCAGGCTGTGGTGGTTTTAGGAGGTGGAGCCTTCGGGAGGTCCTTAATCATGAGGGCGGAGCCCTCCTGATGGGGATTAGTGCCCTTACAAATGGAAAAGTGTTTGTTTTGTTTATTAATCGTCTTCACCTTGTGTTTAAATAAGATGGGATTTCCAGGCTGCCCCACAAAAACTCATTTCCATGCACCTGTATGAATGGTGTCATTTCTAAGTTCTGACAACTGTATCGACATCTATGTCTAATCTATTGTGGTTATTATTAAATACTTACCTATGTCCCAAACCCTATGCTTTGCATTTTATATATAATAGATTCTCTTTAAGCTATCTAGCAACTCAGTAAGGAAGATATTATTCCTTTTCCACACAGGTGAAAAGAGGTCCTGAAAAGCTAAGGGATCTCATCCAATTAAAAAACAACAGAACCAAGATTTGAACAGGTCTGGCTTACTTAGTAGCCCTTAGTCTTTCCACTCTGTCAACTAATATACTTTGAAACTGACTATAGAACACAGCCTAACTGAAACCGGTTAGGCTCAGTGGATAGAGCGTCAGCCTGCGGACTAAAAGGTCCCAGGTTTGATTCCGGTCAAGAGCATGTACTTTTGTTGGGGACACATCCCCAGTAGGGGGTGTGCAGAAGGCAGCTGATCAATGTTTCTAATTCTACTTCTCTCCCTTCCTCTCTGTTAAAAAAAAAAAAAAAAAAATATATATATATATATATATATATTTTTTTTTTTTTTTTCAAAGAACACAGCCTTTGTAAACTAGAGCCCGAGTTTATGAATAGGAGAACTATAATTTACTAAAAACAGAAAAGAAAAAACTGATAATATATAACTCTTCCAAAAATCTGTCTGCAAAACATGCCTCAAATTATTGCCTTAATGAGTTTGGTTTTTAGTACAAACAGAATCAAATCAATACACATTCTTTTGGCATTTTCTAATTAATTCACATAACAAAACAGCTTTGATAATACTAAAGTAAACTAGAAAAGGCCTCTGATAAAGGTAATGCTCCCCTGTAAAAATAATTCTTAAAAGATATTCAAGGTAATCCCCACTGAAAGATAGGAAGGACGTCCCTGCACCTTTCATGATTCACATCATATGTTCCTGCTGATTTCCACTTCAGCAGGAAGTGACTAGTTCAGAGGTCACTGTCAGGTGTTTTCAGATTCTGCTACAGCTGTTGTCTTGTGCTGAAGGAGTAACTTGTAGTATTATCACACTGGCTGGAGGCAAGGTTGTCGAGAGACATGTAGTAGCACTTGGCTTGAAGTCCTTTGAACATATAACTACTCTTTAAAGTTCCAACTGACACCATAACAATTTGCAGCAGCAACATCGTGCCGGCACATTGAGAGAGATGTTAAACTTAGCTTATTGGCAAGAAGAGTCTACCGCAGCTTAAGAGAGCTGTTGATGTTTTAAATAACTTTGAAACATAAGCGAATTTCCCACATTTCTCCCCAGTCTGCTTGGAACATGGGCAACTACAATTAGAAAGTTTAGAGTGTTCAAATAGAAGAGCTAGAAGAGCTATGACTATGAACCAAAGACATACATTTTTCTAGTCAATTATTCAGGAGTTAATGGTTCCGAATCATCCAATATTAGATCTGGCTAATCTACTTTATTTCCCTCATTTGCAGTCACAGAGCAGAGGTTATACACTTACTTAGAGAAATTAAGCCGAGAGAAAAAGAAAACGTTCCTGTCAGTGAATATCTAGGGTTCTGAAAACCTAAGTGTAGTAAAGACTTGCAATGGTTATCAGTTAGGATTGTGGAGGAGAGAGAATACATTAGAATCAGCTTCAGAACTGTTTCAAATAACTCCCAGGCTTTGTTCAATTGGTGCATTTTGTTTATTCATGTGTCATTTTGAGCTGCTCTACGCAATTAATCTAAAGATCTTAAGCCTTGCAAGCATTTAATGTTTTATGTAAAACTTTTCTTCAATATGTGATGATTAAACAAACTCCACAAGCTCAATGTATTCAATTGATTTACAAACATAATGTGGTAGCCGAAAACCCTAACGTTACAGTCTTGTTTAGGGATGGTCTTGCTCACAAGCAGCTCACAGACAGATGATTGACAGGTTGGCTGGGTCTAAATATAAAAGAATGGGGAGAAGGGTTGAGCATACCCAAGGAGGTAGAAAATAATGAGGCTGTTTTGCAAGTGAGGATTATGGAAATCAGTTTCTTCACCTTAAAGACACGCATTGTGAATGATTTAAGTTTTAATGAAGCACAAGCTAGATTGTGACTCCAAATTATTTCACAAGATAGAAGTATATTTAAAGATGTAATCTCTTTAGTTGATTCCACTGTCAACAATCATTTTCCAATGCCACCATGCATTTAATAATTGTAAGTGAAAATAACCTGAAAGAATTATAGTGCCACACTTACAAGTTCAACTTTGGTGGCTCACATGTTTAAGCTAAAACAAAAGCAAAACTTCACATTTTGGAAGATAGTTCATGAATTAGTTCATCAAGCATTCAACATTTTTTTTAAACCTATGTTCAAAGAAGTAAGCTTGTAGGGAATCAAGGACAAGTTAGAACTGGCAATTGATCTGGGGAAATAAATATTTTAGAAAGATCATGTATCAGGTTAGCAGTGATTTCTAGAATATTTTAGAAAATAAGCTTGGTTTTTGGTACAAACCAAGCTACCAGAGGCAGAGAAACCAGTGAGGAAGGGTGAAGGCTTGGATCATGTGGGATTAGGTGGAAGATATAAATATTCTAAAGGAATAATCAGCAAGGACTTGACTAATATGTTTCATGACATAAGATGGCAATATAGATAGAAATAGAAAAGATAGAAAAGGGAGTCACTTGGAGATGAGGAGTTAGATTTTTGGTTGGATATACCTTCCCTTTAAGATGACAATAGCTACAATAATTTAATGGTTGTTGGGTCAATTAATTAACTATCAGAATCCAAAGTGCGTGTAATTTCTTCACAATGATACCCGTAATCTATGTAGTGATTAGTTTTGAAAGAAGCAATTGATTATAGTTATACTCTTACACATTTACCTTCTATTAACAATAGGTATAACATCTACTGCAGAAAGCTGAGGTTTAACTGTATATTTGAAACCTTACTTAAAAAATATATATATATATATATTTTATTGATTTCAAAGAGGAAGGAAGAGGGAGAGAAACATCCATGATGAGAGAGAATCATGGATTGGCTGCCTCCTGCAAGTCCCGCACTGGGGATCGAGCCCACAACCTGGGCATGTGCCCTTGAATGGAATAGAATCTGGGACTTTTCAGTTTGCAGGCTGAAGCTCCATCCACTGAGCTAAACTGGCTAGGGTGAAACCTTACTTTCTTATACAATAAATATTGTCTGCATCTTACCAGTCAACAGGTTCAAACTTTACCTATGTTGGCAACTTGTCAGGGGGTTGGGAGCTACACCTGTTTTACTTAATACTGAGTTAGTCACCATCTACCATTATCTTTGAAACAGCCCACAGAGGCCATTGTATTCAGGTTAATATTTATCTCTGAATTCTAGGATTTGGAATCTCCTCATCTCTGCTTTCTTGTAACTAGACTCATGCAGCTCCAGGGCCATGGGCCTGTGCTCAGCCACCAGGTTCTATTTTAATCTCATGTCCTCTTTAAAATACTGTTATCCTGCAATGCCAAACACATTTGCCACACATGTCAGAAGTCCTTCCCAATTCTTATGATAGTCACTTAATCTTTATTTTGCATGGGAATAAGCACTGAGATTGTGTTTTGTTTTTTGTTTTTTTAGCATATAAGTAGAAGGAAAAAAGGATGAGTAATGATATCTTTGATGTTCTATATATTTAGACTAGTTAATAAATTTGAGATTCAAATTTAAAGAATATCTCAGTACTAATTCTATATGGACCACAAAATCTGGCTGATTTTATTTATATTAAACAAAAAATGTCTTATTAAAACCTTTGCTTAAATATTTACTCCCAAAAAAATATTAGTCCTATGCTGAGTAGTTAGTTAAATAGCTCTTCATAGGCTGGGCTGGTTCCCCACTTCCCACTATAGTACTTAGCATCTAAGAAGTATCCAGCAATGACAGAGGAGGAAGGAAGGAATCAAGTATCTCGATAACGGTCTTAATGAATTGGTGACATCATTAAAATGTGACTAAGCAAAGTATCAGAAACTGGAATGAATCTATATTATCTCAGGACATGTTATGGGTACTTTGATTTTTTTAAAAAAAATATTTGCTAAGAGCTGCTTTTTCTTATCATTTACCCTCTAAAAAACTTGGCAAAAACCAAATCAAAACAACAAAACTAGTCAAAACACTAAAAACTCAGCAAGAGATTGATTTGTTAGCAAGAAGGTTGCCATTCTAGAGACTGGGCTGCGTTTGAGAATGGCAAGGGAATAATTGCATGGAACCTGACCTCACATGGCTACGGACACGGAACTCAGGCATGTCTGAAATGTCAGCACAAGATCCAACTATGGGAGTCATCGATGTCTGTATAGATCAGGGAAACTATGAGATACATTCAGTTCTATTAGAGAAATAGTGAAACTGTAACCAAAATCCAGGTTTGGCTGCCTACCATGATGAAAGCCGGCAAGACAGGAACTGGTGGAAAAGAAAAGGGGTTTATTCAAGTGTTGACCACCTGAGAAGACAGGGGTCTCTGTTGCAAAGCCCATCTCCACATTTCAGTGCAGGCAGAAGTTTCTATGAGGAGGGAGAGGGAAAGCAGAATGAAGAGACTAAGGGAAGGGCATTGAAAAGTTCTCTGCATGCAGGCGCAGTCCATTTCAATAAGGACCTTGGAACTGATCAAAAGATGGTTTGGTGTGTGTCATCCTGTTTTTACTGTTGAAGGTCAGCAATTCTCCTAGAGCTGGGATGGCTGAAGGCCAGTGTATCTTCTGAAGTTAGTTCTTAGGATTCTTATACAAACATGCTCTTTATCTATAAGCTACATATTGGTCAGGTCAGCATTTACAGAAACAATGTCAAAATAATGGTTACAAAATTAGAAAGAAAACTCAACGTGGAGCTTCAGAAAAGGAAAACTGACAGATAAGTAATAATTGGCCATGACAAAATAGTTTTATGAAAGATGTGGTATGTGCTACTAGCTGTCCAAGTGTCCCAATGATTATTTCAACCATAGGTTTGCTTTAGAGATGATTATTTTAAATATAAGGACTTATTTAACGCAATAATTAAGGTAAAGGAAAGTCAATTTGGATTATGCTGATAGATACAGTCAGAAAAGAAACCAGAATGTGGGTTGAGAGAGCAAGTATCTGTGACTAAGGAAGAATGAAAAGATATCCATTTATCTGAGACTAGAGGCCTGGTGCATGAATTTGTGCACCAGTGGGGTCCCTCCCCTGGCCTGTGGGACCGGGCTGAAACCAGCTGTCCGACATCCTCTGAGGAGTCCCAGATTGCGAGAGAGTGTAGGCAAGGTTGAGGGACCCCACTACTGCATGATCAGGGCTGGGGAAGGACGTGGGATGTTGGCCAGCCAGAGAGGGACTGCAGGAAGGCTCCAGAGCATGTCTGGCCCATCTCACTCAGCCCCTATTGGCCAGACCCCAGCAGCAAGCTAACCTACCAGAGTAACTGCCCCTTGGTGGTCAATGCACATCATAGCAAGCAGTTGAGCTGCCTTAGTCTATCATTAGCATATTATGCTTTGATTGGTTGAATGGATGGTCAGACACTTAGCATATTAGGCTTTTATTACATAGGATTGCTACCTAATGGTAAAGATAAAGAAGAGTTGAGAAGCAGATCTTCAATGACATTTCACAAGTTTATATAAGAATCCATGGTACAAAATTTTTAAAATGTATCCTGGGGCAAAACTGCAAAATATAACTCCAAAGAATAGTAGTTCCCTGAAGAGGCAGTGAACCCACTATGGGTTCCTTTTATTCTGCAGTTTATCCCTTTATCCTTTGTTGCCTCTTACTATATTCTTTCTGGGTGCTATGCTAGGTATGTGAGAGGCAACAAAAAGAGCAGGACATAGTTCCTGGCTTGAATGGGAAGCCATTAAAATGCCATCTTGTGTTTTCAGGCAAAAAAAAAAAAAAAAAAAAAAAAAAAAAATTGCAGTGGGTTCAAAGTGAAATACAATGCAGAGATGGGCTCAGTTCACCTTATTTTTTCTCTCTCTCCCTTTCCACCTTCTTCCTCTGGGAGTAACTTTGGTCTGCTCTAGAAGTTGAAAGAAGAAAACCAGAAAGAAAATTCTAGATTGTCCTTTTGCATTGAATTAAAGAAAAAGCAGCTAGGGCATAATGATGGAAGGGTTAGAACCAAAGAACCCATGTTAGTCAAAACTTGGTGAAAAAGGAGAATGAGATAGGTTAACAATAGTAGAGGCTTCCAAATACTAGGCACTGGGTAAGGAATCGCTAACTTGTGTGAATTTTAGCCAATGTTTTCTCCCCTCTGACCTTCAATTTCCTCCTCATAAAAATGAGAGCATCAGGTTAAAACAGTTCACAACTGTTTGCCCATTTAAGAATCAGGGAACTGTTAATAAACTAAGTTCTCTAGCCTCAACCTAAGAATTTTGACTTAAAGATCTGCCAGGGGTCCAGGAATCTGCATTCTAGCGGAGCCCTAAGATGGTCTAATACAGTCCTCCAGGGAACAATGCCTGAAAGATTCTGTGTGCTGAGGAATCACCATTTAAAGGGAAATAGCAGTAATATTAAATACATAGCTTGACATTTCTTCTTCCTGTTTCTCTTTAGTCTACTATGTTTGCAAGTGGGAATTATTTCATAAAGAGAAGTATAATTTCATCTGCATGCAATTCCTTCTGCAGTGAGTGAAATCAAAATGAACACATTTACCAAAAATGGGGCTTAGACACAACACGACATTCAAACTAAGAAAAATAATTAACATGCGCTCACAAAGCAAAATGAAAAGTTTCCTCCCCAAAAATCATGATTTATGATGTGGAGTGTAGAGTTTGAGAAATCAAATGTAGGATATTTCCATTCTCCCACTGAAAAATGCTTTCGAAGTAGTAATTAGTTAATAAGCATGCATATTTGTGAGCAGGCATTTTTAAAAAAAATATTGATTTTTTACAGAGAGGAAGGGAGAGATAGAGAATTAGAAACATCGATCAGCCCCCTCCTACACACCCGCCACTGGGGATGTGCCCGCAACCAAGGTATATGCCCTTGACCAGAATCAATCCTGGGACCCTTCAGTCCATAGGCCAATGCTCTTTCCACTGAGCCAAACCAGTTTTGGCCTGTGAGCAGGCATTCTTGCTGCTCCTGCACATATCAAGGGACTGTTACGAATGATTGTACAGAGACGTGGAGGGAGAGCAGGAGGTGAAGCACCCTTGGGACAGGAACCTTTGACAGCCCAGGGTAGACATCTGGAGAAGGAAAAACTGCACTCTATCTTTTGGGTAACTCCTCTGCCATATGGCATTTTCAGGCTAATCGTATTTTATTAATAAAAATATCATATTTTCCCTTTGTGACCATGATGCATGACTTGAGGGCCCGACCATTCAGTGCTTACATTCATTTGTCAGATGAGTTGAATCCAACGGAAATGATAGCTCTCATGTTTTTCAAGCATGAGTGTTTTTTTTTGAAATGCGACTACTTCCGTGATTCATTTTACAAAGTTCTCCTGCCATCTTTCTCCCTGAGCGTGTAATCTGTTTCAAATTTAAGTTTACAAGAAGTACCAGCGCTTTGATGGTTCCATATTTATTAAGTGAAGATCAAAGGCTCTCTTTGCCTTTTTTGCAGTCTTTTTACATCTGCAAGGGATGACATAACATTTCAGATGACAGTATTTCTTTCCACCAAAGAATTCAGCCTGAGAATGCCTTCATTTTCAAGCACTTATTTCTCTCTAAGCTGAAACATCTCCAAATTATAATCATGCTGCCATCACACGTGGAATTTCATTCAGTTATACTTCCAGAACACCAGGAAGGGAACACACTGCTCTTTATTGGCACCAGATACAGCTTTGTCCCTTTTCTTCCCACAAAGACTGGCTTTAGGGATTATAAGTCAAATGTTATTTTCCTCAGTAGACCTTGCATGGGAGATGGCTTTTTGCTGTTTTGTGTTATTTCTGTGTGACAAAGAAAGGATCATCAAGATATTACCAAGTAGATCATATATGCAGAGAAATATATGAAGCAAATTGCTCTTCCAAATATATGAAGACATAAAGATCAGTGAGAAAGGAAAAAGAACCCAATAGAAAAGAGGGCAAAATACTGGAATGGACAATCACACAATAGATATCCCAAATGATTAACAAATGTGAAAGGATACTCAAGCACATCAGTAATCAGGAAAATACAAAGTAAAGCAACACAATACTATTTAACTCAGATCATAATGGCAACAAATATAAAGGTTCAATAGATTTTGTTTAGGCCAGGATATAGAGAAGTAGAAATTTGAGTGAGCTGCCAAATAACACTATAAGTTGGCATTAAACCTCTTGGAGAACAATTGGCAATACCTTTGAAAAGGACATAGCCCGACTCAGCAATTCTATTTCTAGGAATATATCCTAGAGAATCTGCCTTTACTCACTGGAGAATACAGACAACATTGATTGTAAAAGTAATAATACCTGCTTGTAATAAACACTGAGAAAAAGCAGAGAGCCATCAGGTTGGTAAGGGGGGAAAAATTATGGTACTGTTCAATGATGAAATCTATGCAGGAGTTAAGATAGGTAAGTCTATATTGACATAAGATTAGAAAATGACTAAAAAAGCAAATTGTAGAACATTATGTACTATTTATAATACTAGTTGGGTATATTTAAAACTATACAAGTCAATATCACTTATTAAATGTATGTATATAGTAAAAGTTCAAAATATAAAAAATAAAATAAACTCTAAATTCCTGACTATATTTGTCCCTGGGGAAGATAAAAAAAGGGGTAATGGGACTGAAAGAAGATCCATAGGGGAGATAGCTATAATAATATCAACAATAAAAAAAATATTTAAAAATATATTACACAAATACAAAGCATACATATCTATTGTCAAATTACAGTGTTTTCCACAACAGTTTAACTATAGCTAGAAAAATCATTGGTTTTAATATCAATTTCAATGCCTCCTCAAACAGAATGTACCTATCAAAAGGCCTATGGTCATGAAAAGGAGAATGAGACAGGTCAATAATAGTAGAGGCTTTAAAACAACCACCTATACAAACACCTATTAAAACAACCACCCATACAATAGGACCATCATTCTATAACCCTGAAGCTTAGCAGAAGGGAAAGCTGAGATGTATAAGTGAATCTTGTCTATGTCACGAATCCATTGAATTGTGTGGACGGACTTGGTCATGAAACTTCTTTGGGTTTGAGTTTTCGCAGTGAAGAGTGAGGAGCCTGGGTGAAATGATCTCCAATAACCCTTCCTATCCCAAAAGTCCATGGCAAGGGGTTTCCTTGCCCTCCTTTAATCCAGGGCACTTTCTCTCCTTGTAAACTGATCAAAGCATCAGATATTGTCCCTTGAGAATGTGATTTCCAGCATAGGACTTATTTAAAACACACACACACACACACACACCACTGTAACAAAAAACAGACTCTGTAAAATTCATCATGACGGGATCGGACCTGAATCCAAGGCATAAATTCTTTTAAAAAAAAAAATGAGCAATGGCAGCAGAAGGCTAATCAATCACGTTTCAGGAACGTGGTGCAGTTATTTCCTCAGTGCTTCACATCTACTCTTTAGTCACAACAGACTGAATGATTGTTTTAAAAAGTGAACCCTTGTATTAGTGCCTGTTTATTGAGTATGTTGGCACCAAGGTCCTTCTTTGCTAAGTTACTGTTGCCTGACCAGACTACTGTCCCTTAGCTTGACACATTATTGAGAACTGTTTTGTTCCATACCTTCTGTACTATTTCCAATCTTTTCTGTATAATAAAATATGTAATAACATGAATTGGAGTTGAAACTCAGTTCAACTCTATAACGTATAGCACATCTTTTTCCTGCTTAAAGCCACAATAAGGATGTATCCTTTTCACAGATGGAAGTATAATCAGTTGAATTCCCACATTTTTTTATTATACTAGAAGCCCAGTGCATGTATTTGTGCACTTATGGGTCTCTCGGCATGACCTGCTCTCCAACATCCTCCAAAGGAACCCAGATTGCGAGAGGGCAGAGGCCAGGTAGAGGGACCCCACTGGTGCATGAATCTGTGTACTAAGCCTATAGAATGCATGTAAGATCTTTAATTAATCTCTTCCCAGCCTCCTCCCTCCCCTCTGAGATTCATTAATCTGTTCCACGTTTCCATGCCTATGGTTTCCGCTCCTGCACTGAGTGTCTTTCCCCTGGTGGTCAGTGCATGTCATAGCTACCGGTCAGCTGGTTGGCCAGCCACTTAGGCTTTTATATGTATAGATTAATAAAACTGCTCGTTGATCTTCCTGGTTCTCTGAAGGGGTTAAGTGGGTTTATTCACCTGATCATCAACATACTCATGTGCTAATACAAGACACCTTAAGACAGATAAGAATCAAATCTCCAATTTCATGTATTTGGCCACCATACAATGCTATGATTAACTCAGGAGTCCAAGAATTCCTGAAAACTTTCTAATATTAAACCACATTAATAACTCTAGATGCACAAACTACTTTTCTTGAAATGAAACTTATCAAGAAAGTGATCTTCAACTGAGTTTGACTACAATTAAAGAGGAAATAGAAAACCTCTGTTCCAGAATGATAATATGTATTTTATAATGCATCTACAAGCTTACTGAATTGCACAGGATGAGAATCTCTGAGGATGCTCTTTTCTGGTATGAAAAGTTGAGAACTTTGCAGAACATCACAAAGGCATTTAGAGGACAGGGGCTTTTTTACACTGTCTCCTTCAAAATGCAATCACAATGCTTTTGCACACACATGCTAATAAATGTACACTAAATTTAATTGGAGAGGTCATATGGAACACTTACAAACAACTTGATATAGCATATAAATACTGTATAATTCAGTTACATTGTTTCAAAGTCAAGATAGTTTATTAAATGAGGTAGATAAAAATAGTCAAAAGAAAAATCAAAAGTAAAACATTTTCTGATGAGTCTACATATTGTGGATTTATAATGTATATAAATTTATGCAGTCAATGTTTTCATAACTCTTGTCTATTCAAGCAGTTTTCAATGGTTCGCGTACTTATTAAAGATTTTTATTTAGGCAAAGTTAACCACTAAAAAGATATAAAGCAAAATAATTCAATTTATTTCTTAAATGCCTACATATTTACAATCATAAAAATTTTCATGCATTATAACTTATGAGATACTACACTTTCACAGTTATTAAAAATTAAAAAATCTTCGGAAACCTGATTCAATTAACTTATGAAGAAATTAATAGCTGATCATAAAATACCATGTTACTATTACTAGCATAAACTTTTATCATAATCATGAACAGCGTTTAATCATGAATACCTTCATTTTACTTTTAAACTATGCTTATACTTTTTAGATTAAAATCTCATATTGGGGCAATGAGACTTTACTCCAAATTACAGTCACATATGGAAGGGAGCTTTTAATTCAAGGTTTAATTATGGCCCATAGTACAAAGATATATTTCCATGAGGGTTACATGATGGATAACCAGCAAAGAAATATGCTAGCAGAGTAAATTGCCCACTAAGCATGCACTGATCCAGCAGACTAATCTAAAACATGGTAAGTCCTTGATTATTGCCAGCTTTTCTATAATATTCAGGTTCTCAAAGGTCACTGAATTTTATAATTATCTCCAAACAATTTTCTTCTTGGTCCTTTAAGCTTTGTCTAAATAGTTGAGTATGTTGCCAAGCAACATCACCATCTCCTCTGCTTAATTCTGCTTCCAAAATAACTTCTGTGGCACCAGAAAAATCATGATAGGAGCGAAGAATTTTATCTGTTGGAGGAAAAAAATAACACTTTGGAAACTTAAATAACATTAAGAAGAGTTTTGGGATGCATTGTATACACTTATAAGTAGGTAAAAATCAATCCTTAAAAAATAAAGACATACTATTCTTTATGGAGGAAATGTGTCCTTTGAAACAAATGGTTATTATTCTTCCATTTCAAAATAAATAAATAAATAAAACAAGCCTTTCTATTAGAATGAGGTTATATGTCTTAATTAAATTTTTTTTCTACAATAGTATGAATAACTCTTGGGTATAAAAAACTCAAAACTACATCTCAAGTAAGTACAATTACTAGAGTGTTAAATACACACTTCATGATTAATTCGCTGGTCAAATGCTTACCGCCAGACAGTTCTACTTGTGCTGTATCAGATCGCAGTTTCCACTGTATTGTTCCAGTCTGAAAGGTTTGACTACTTGTTCTAACGGTAATACTATCTAGTTTTAGGCCAACTGACCCACACTCAAACTTCCAGGAAATTTGAGCATGAGATGATCCTTCCTTTCGAGCTAAATATACCTACAAAGTAAGAGGGGGAAAAGGAATTGTCAGAAAAAATGACAACTTTTTACATACAAAGTCTTGTATGTACAAATGGTTATTAAAAAAACCTAATTTTTCCCACTGAAAACACTTTTACTACTAACATTTAAAAAGTTTTATTAGCAGTTTTTCCTATAGTATCTTTGAAACATATTATTTGAATACAAGTAGCCCAACAAGTATAGCCCTAAAAGGCTGCATGCTAATCAAATTTTGGTAACTCATATATACTTTTTTAAATTATTAAGTTCAGCTATTTAAAATAAATTTTATGATGTATATAAATTTATGCTGAAAATGAAGAATCATTTTAAATGCAATTATTTCTTAAATTGTCTTCTTTTCAAAGCCTGGATTTTCAGATAAGCTTTCCTAAGTGAGATGGGCCATATCTTATAAATAAATAAAAATACCTCAGCCACTACTAAGTAATGTTTTAACAAAAGGTAATACCCATCCTTGCCTCCTAAATAGTACGCTCCCCATTCCTTCACCATCAATGCCCCTTACCACTTTAAATCTATACTAGTTAAGACATGCAAGATTAGTGGCTGCTTGCAGCTTATCTCCTGTTACAGTTTCATCTAACTCTTCAAAATGATGACATAAAACCTGACTTCCACAGCCAAGGTCTTTAACAGATAATTGCATTCACCCAGGCTCAAACCAAGGATCTAACTCTTTAATCATTATGACTAAAGAGGCCCCAAAATGATCTATGCATTTTTTAAAAAATGAATATGGGGTAGGGGTGGGGGAAACCTTCTCCATTTATACTGCATTTACCACTAGTCATGACTTTACAACTCATTTTCATGGCAGCACCCAGCTCTTGGATTAAATCCAAACTCTTAGCTTTCAGAGTCTTCCCAAATTTTATCTCACCTTGAACTACCAATATTCTCTTACTCAAAATGTAACTATTCTATTTTTGGTATACTTGTATGACCTAACTTAACCAAATCATAGCTCTCTGGGGACACAGGTTCTGAATTTAAAGGATTTCAGAAATAGTATTTAAGCAATAAAAAATTATAAACACAAACATATTCTTGTAAAAATGTCAAATCTACTTCTCAGGGGCCAGTAGTTGAAAGTACCATATAAAACACATCTGCATGAAAATCCTACTCCATGTCTTTAGTCGTCAAGTGAAAAATCACTGCTAGCATTCTATTGATATTCTATTCAATTTGACAACTTATGGGTACTTTTCTTCCAAATTAAATATATCAGTTAATTTAATTTTAAAGTTTTTTAAATCAATGAGCTGGAGATTACAAAACAACTAAATAGTCACCCCTCTCCCTCAAGGAAAATGATTTGAACTCCTCAGACTATCCTATATAATGAAAGAGTAATATGCAAATCGACAGAATGACCAGTTGCTATGATTCACACTGACCACCACAGGCAGCTGCAGGCCAACCTCTCAATTCCCTTCCCCCAGCCGCAGGCTCGGATTGTCTGATGGGAAACGGGAAACCAGGGATGGGTGGCAGTGTGGTGTCAGGCCAAGGCCCCCACCCTGCCAGTTGCCCCACACACAGAGGGCGACCTGTGGTGGAAGGCAGGGCCAGCAAGCAGGTAGGAATGGCCAACCTCTTGGTTTCTCTCCCCACAATTGGCAGGCTCCTATCATCTGATGGTGAACAGGGAACCAGGGTGAGAGGGAGGTGTTGTGGCCAGTTGCAGGCAGCCAGGGAAGATGGCTCTGATCACAGGCCAGGCCTAGGGACCGTACCTATGCACGAATTTGGTGCACCAGGCCTGTAGTATGTGTATAATCAACAATTGTTCTGGATGGCAAACCTAGATGTATGTAATTGTCAACTGCTTCACTGAGGTACAGGGCCACCTCACTGTAACATCCTCTAATGCTCACGTGTTCCTACAGCATGCCCCTCTCACAGCTATTTGTAAGGAGAACCCGGGGCTCAGGATTGCACCCATGCTTCCTGGGAGTCATTAATTTCACCTCTTCTAAACTACTGGCTCTCCATAGCTTAATTACTCCTTCAAAGAAATTGCTGTAATGACATTATCTGGAAAAGATAAGCCAAACAACAGGGTTACAAGAAAGGGGGTTGTAAAGAACTAAAGAACTGGGGGAAAGTATTAATACAGAAATACATTCAAATTCATATCTTGGTAAATACTTCCATGTAATAGATTTTCAGGGCTCAGTAGTTTTAAATGTCCCCTTTAAAGTGTGGGTATAAAATATGACAGGCTGAAGTCAGCCTAATTTCAAATTTCTAGCTTATCCCAAGAACTGTCTTCATTATACCATGTGGCTCTGAAACAGAATTGTGGTTTTAACTGTCACAGGAGGTTTATAGTTGTTGAACATATGTGAGAGGGCTGCCTGTTCTAAGACCTACATTTTTTAACCCTGAGGGCATCATCTTTTAAGAGTCTAATTCTAAACAGTTAAAGGATAAAATGGATCATCATTGAATTCTTAAATGCTTAAACAGTCAAACACATTGCGAGCAAATAAAAGGTCTCAGGCTAAAAAAACCAGTATATGCAGATAAAACAGACCCTATTTATACTGAAAATTGTATTATCTTTTTCACATAATACAGTCTGTCTGGAGCATTTTAGCCAATTTATTTTAACTCAGCATTTTTAGAGGTGCTAGGAAGTTATCAAGAATATGTATACTTAGTTTGGTAATTTGAAATGCACCAAAACAATAGGATTTACATAAACTTCCAAATATGGTCCTATGTGTTAATACCAACAGAATGAATAATTTAAATTTATTTAGAACAATATACTTTCAAATATTCATTTTTTTTTGGTTGAGACCCTCCAAGTCCCCCCCCGCAAAGCATACACACACACACACACACACACACACACACACACGTGTGTGTATATATGTGTGTGTGTATATATATATGTGTGTATAAATATATATATATAGTAACTGCTGGGTGTTCCTAACTTCTTGAAGTTATTTTAGATACTTTTTGCCTGTTTTCTTTTTAAATTCATAGGTGTCTTTATTATGTATAGTTCTATATGCTTGTTTGTGCAACTTATGGAACTACTAAGAGGTGAGTGCTGCTATCCTTATTTTAGCAGCAGTGTTATTACAGACCTCATGGAGTTTCCCCCTATAGACTGAAATCTATCTAGAACCCCAAAGTGACCCACCCTAGCCGCTCTTTGGCATCTGTAAGGACATGCAGGCACATCACAAATGAAACTTTGCTCTTTGGGTTGTGTCTGTAACCACTAATTTCAAGACTGAAAGCAATTTGCATGTCAGCTTTTTTAGGTAGTTCACATTCTACAGAAGATCTTCCCTTAGAGATTTTTGAATTACTACATGCCAGGCTGGTCTACTGGTTACTATGGATTCCTGGAGGATTGGTTTGTACTACACTATTTGAAGTAGTTCTCGAGTGTGCTCTTAAAGTCATTCTTCTGCTTAGGCTGCTAGGATTAACTCTAATTAAGCTCACTGTTCAGCAGATATCCTGCAGAGAAATTGTATTTCAAGAGATTTTAGTTTAATGCTGGTAAATTGGTATTGTTCATGAGCCTTATATTGGGTTACTCCATTTCATCCCAGAAATCAAACATGAGTCACGACCAGTCTCCACTGTCATCTCTCTATACTATGCTTCTGATTTTTTCCATTTGGAGCCTCTGGAATTTCCTCTGGATCACTAGTGTGATCACATCCTTTCCTTGCCTGAACTGTCATGGATTCTTATTGCATCATAGCAAGGTAATCAAAGTCCCTGGGCCCTGACAACTGTTTACCTCTCTATTCTTAGTTCTCACTGTTCTGTTCCATATTCCCTACTACTTATTCTTCCCTAGATATCAGGTGTTTCTCTCCTCAGTGCTTTAAAAAATATATATATAGTTCTTTATTGATTTCAGAGAGGAAGGGAGAAAGAGAGAGAGAGAAACATCAATGATGAGAATCATTGGTAGGCTGCTTCCTGCACATTCCCTCATGGGGATCGAGCCCACATTCCAGGCATGTGCCCCTAGCCAGAATCAAACCTGGGACCCTTCAGTCTGCAGGCTGACACTATCCAGAGCCAAACCGACTAGAGTAGGGGTGTCGAACTCAATCAGAGAAGGGGCCAAAATCTAAAATCCAGCCTAAATTGCGGGCCGAATGGTTTACTGAACAGTCATAAACTGTCATTGTGATGGAAACGCAGCGGAGTGCAGTGATGACAGCCCGGTGCGGGCCACATTGCAAGGCCTGGCGGGACGGATTTGGTCCGAGGGCCTTGTGTTTGACACATGTGGACTAGAGCGACTCTCCTCAGTGCTTTTGCACATGCTCTTTCTCATGTCCCCAAACACCCGCCCCTTCCACATCCTGTCCTTACACCAGAAACTCTCTTTCGGCCCTGGAGCCAGTCAGTTGAGGGAGGGACTGTGGAAGGTTGGCTGCAGGATGTTGGCCGTGGGAGCGCACTGACCACCAGGGGGCAGCTTTTGCTTTGAATGTCTGCCTCCTGGTGGTCAGTGAGCATCATATCGACCAGTTGGGTGGTCATTCAGTCGACCGGTTGTAATGGTCACTTAGGCATATATATATAGACTGGGTTTCAGGTGTACAGCATAGTGATCAGATATTTGTGTAATTTACAAAGTGACCGTCCCAAAAAATTTATTACCCACCTGAAACCATACTTAGTTAATACAATGTTATTGACTATATTTCCTAGGCTGTACTTTACATCCCTGTGACTATTTTGAAACTATCAATTTGTATAGTACCTTCCCTTTGACTATTTCTCAAGCCTATTCCTTACCACACCTTTCCTTCGTAATCTCCATCCTGGAATCTAGACAGATCACATGCAGCCTGCTTTTGTATATTTAGAACAGATTTATTATTCTCTTAAAGAGTTAGCCTTCCATGAGCACAGGGACAGATTTATTATTCTCTTAAAGAGATAGCCTTCCATGAGCACAGGGACTTACTGCATTGTACTACTTAGCAAGCACGTTTTTCAGTGATGTGTGAATTTGAAAGGAATATAAAAAGCTAAGTCAGGGACACTTTTTAGGAGGCAAGTGATATTAATAGATTCCCAAACTAGTCTTCCTGCATCTGCCTTGGTCACTTCAAAAATGTTCTTGCCCTAATCATTTGGCTCAGTGGACAGAGCTTGGGTCTGTGGAATGAAGGTCCCAGGTTTGATTCCAGTCAAGGGCATGTACCTTGGTTGCAGGCACATCCTCAGTAGAGAGTGTGTAGGAGGCAGCCGAATCAATGTTTCTCTCTCATCGATGTTTCTAACTCTCTATCCCTCTCCCTTCCTCTCTGTAAAAAATCAATAAAATATGTATATTTTTAAAAATGTTCTCTGTGTGGTTGCCATAAATACTTTTTAAAAACCCTGATCATTACTAAATGCTCTCAGGACAAGAAATAGCTCAAGTGTCTTTCTCTCTGGCCTTGCCATGTACTGTGCTGCCCAGCTGCTCTCTGCTTGTAGTTGCCCTGCCCTCTGCCTTCTCCACAGAACTTTCTTACCTTTCCTTTCTGTTAGATTAACTTATTATTGTCCTTAGAACTTTGTTTAAGCCTTACTCCCTCCAGTCCCACCTATTTGGATTCATTTCTCCCTTTATTGACTTACTACACTGTGTACCTCTTCATGAATTTTTTCAACAAATATGTGAGAGAAGAGATTATGTCTCTCGCCTACTAGATTATAAATATTACTTGGGCAGAGGCCTTGTCTTATTTTACTTACTTTTGTACTACTCTTAGTATTCATATATTTATCATAGTATCTTATATATAAAAAAATGTTTATAGAAAAGTTTGGTGAATGTAAGAAAGAATGAGTGTATATGGAATACATTTTATATCACCTTAGGGCTGTAGAGACCACCACAAAAAACCCTGTCTTCATTCAGACTGTGTCCCTTGGCTATTCTTTGATACTTTGCATTTTTTTTAGAATATATTTTTTATTAATTTTTTTACAGAGAGGAAGGGAGAGGTATAGAGAGTTAGAAACATCGATGAGAGAGAAACAAATCAGCTGCCTCCTGCACACCTCACACCAGGGATGTGCCCACAACCAAGGTACATGATCTTGACCAGAATCGAACCTAGGACCCTTCAATCTACAGGCCGACACTCTATTCACTGAGCCAAACCAGTTAGGGCAGATACCTTGCATTTTCGAGCAATTTTTCACTCTTTGTTGCTAGAGCACTTTTTGATGTATGGCATTATGTTAAGAATTAATTCATTTAATCATTCAGCAAACAGGCACATTGTCAGACATTGCACTTAGCACTTGGGATATAATATTAAGAGGCAAGTGTCAAGGGGGAGCATAGACTAGTGCAGGAGAAAGATATATGGGCCAACTGTTTAGATTAGTAGGATTAGTGATACTGGTGGTCAGTGGACTCGCAAGGCCAACCTTCTGCAGCTGGCCAATCTCCCGTGGTCCCTCCCCCAGGCGGCTGACCCTGATGGGCCTTGATTGCCTACCAGGCCAAGGGACCCCACCCATGCACGGATTTGTGCACCTGGCCTCTAGTATAAAATAATATTGAATGTCAACTATAATTGGCATATAAAATTAAAAAAACAAAAGAAATAGAATTCTTCTAATTAGTGGAGCTAGAGAATCCCTAACTGGGGACTTGCTAGTACCGAACTAAAAGTGCTAATTTAGAAGGAAATTCAAGTTTTAGTGGAAATATATCACTTCTGAGTTATTAGTCTCTACAATATAGTTAAGATTCTAATATTTTTCTTCATTGGGCACTAAATACTGTCACTGAGAACTGACTCATTCAACTTCTAAAAAGATGCCCTTCTTAAAGGCATATCAAGGCATAAACTTTACTTGAGTAGGAGCCTGTTTTTCATGTAATGGTATTTGCATCTCATTTACATGACTTAAATCTTTTTATACAATACAGCCTCTCTAACCACATGCTCTTCCCTTGCCTTACAAACACCTACTCATCCTTCAGCGTCCAGCTCAAATGCTGCCTGCTCTGTGGAGCTTTGCCCAATTCCCACAGCCAGAGCTAATTACTCCCTCAGTGTCTCCATGGCAATGTGTTGATATCCTTATTATAGCACTCTTCATCGTGGTTAAGATGGCTGTTAATGCTTCGGTTTCCCGTTAGACTGTGAGAGAAGACACTGTACCTCCCATCTTTTTTTCCGTGTAGCTGACAACAATGCCTAGCACAACACAGCACTCAGCAAATGTTTGCTGATGAACCAAGGAGTAACTAAAGAAGAAATATGCCACACAACAGACAGTTTCTCAGCACGTCACATCTTCCGCAACACAGCATTGTTTCCTCTCCCATTACTTTCTCCATTCACACTGCTGGTTAGGAAGAATGGCATGCTAGACTAGTTTAGTTCTTGAATAAAAACATATCTGTTCTATCCTGCTTTCTGTTCAGAAAATATTTTTGGCTAAGGATAGTCTCTAAGAAGTTGTTCAGTGCTCTCATCAATTATATAATTGATTATAGGTTCATATTCAAATACAGATTCATATCTTGAAATTTTAAATTTTATATTTCATTTTATATGCCTTTCTTTGACTAAAAAAGGAAGTTCCTAAATCTATAATTTTAATAATGCTATAAGCTATTCTTTGTTTAATACAAAAAAATCACCAAGATAAGTTTTAAAATATAAACTTATGATTAGAAAAAAAAGCCAGGGCCTCATCTCTACATGCCTTCTATACTCTGATTACTGCCTAGAACCGTGGTCGGCAAACTGCGGCTCGAAAGCCACATGCTGCTCTTTGGCCCTTGAATGCGGCTCTTCCACAAAATACCACGGCCTGGGCAAGTCTATTTTGAAGAAGTGGCGTTAGAAGAAGTTTAAGTTTAAAAAATTTGGCTCTCAAAAGAAATTTCAATCGTTGTACTGTTGATATTTGGCTCTGTTACTAATGAGTTTGCTGACCACTGGCCTAGAATAATAATAAGCATATAGTAGATGCTGTTACTCTTTAATCTATCCAAGGTCTTACAAGTGAACAATTCCCTTTCCATTCCAACATTTGTCAAGTTAACTTTAAAGACTCTCTATTAAGTTCATTAACTCCTATGAAAATATATCAGTAACATGGTTAGATCTAATGAGGTCATTTGAATAACTGAGTTTATTTTTGGTGCTTGTCTAAGGGGTAGGGCAGACTAAAAACAAAGCCTCTTCTTACAGGGACCTCATCTATGTTAGATAATGGGACAACAATATACAAGTTGGCATATGGGAACTGCTATAGTCCTAGCAATCCATTTCTTTATTCTTTAAGACAGAGTAAAAATAACTAATATTACTTCTCAACCATTCATATTGTTATGCAATGAAAATGTTTTAAATAGTTAGCTCTTGGGACTTTGAACTACATGCTATATTTCATTATAGTCCACCTTAGTAGGCTACCAATACATACTTGTGAATAAGTTAAATAACAATACCTTGTATATTTATGCAAAGATTAGTCACATGGATTGGTTATACACTTGATTATTTTTCCCAGTGAAAGCATTAAATTCAACCTCTAATGAAATTACTTGTTATAAATCCACAAATCTCTATGATCTCTTGATTAAATGTTGGGAATACAATTTTCTTTTACAGGTTTAAGGAATACTAAAAGTAATTTTGACATATCAGTTTTCGCATCATGCACAACTGAAAAATGAAACCAATCATATGTTTAAACAACAACAAAGGTTTTAAACAATTTCCTGCATTAAGTTACCATGTTCCAGTCTGTTTCAACTTTTCTGAATATGGATTCCATTTTCCATACACCATTTTCCCATCCAGAAGTGATTTGATTATTATTTGAAACTCGAACATAATGATCTTTGACAATATTATAACAAAGGTGAAGCTGTTTAGAAATCTTCTCATTTTCAGAGGGGATGAACAACATGGCTTCCTTTTTCTTAAAAAGGAAAACAGAATTAGTTTTTCAAGGTAATGAAAGACTATAGATTGTATATATTTATATGGGGAGTGAGAGAGACAGGAAGGGAAAGAGGGAGAAGATCGCTATGTATAGTGTTAAGAGATTCCTTCAACATGAAAATGAAAGACTGGTGCCATTAGAAATTCAGAAAATATCTTATAGGTTAAACATGATCAGTATAATGTTGATATAGCACAACTGCTACAGGACAGAAAACGAGAAGTATAATAGCTCTGGCTTATATTTTTGTGATTTTGTAAGTTCACCTAAATTCATTTATTTTTCTTCATTTCCACCATACTCGTTTTCTAACTGAACTAGTATAACTGTCTCTTGAAATTAACTCCCAGCTTTCAAGTTTTATTTCTTCTGTTCAAGCTTCACAAAGTAATGAAAGTGATTTTTTTAAAGCTGGAAATTGTGATGTTATTGTATTTCCTTGCTTAACTCACTCCACTGATTTCCACTGTACTGAAACACTAAACCTTTACCAAGGGTTATAGGACCCTGCATGATCTGTCCCCTGCCTACTTCTCCAACCAGATCTCATGTCACTCTGCCCTTTGTCTCTATGCTCTCACCATATTACTTTTCCTTTAGTTCCTCAAAAAGATCCAATCCGTTTCTGCCCCAGTGCCTTGACACATGCTGTTTCCACTGTTTGGAATGCTGTTCTTACTACTTCCCATATCTTTGATTCTCTCTCATCCTTTAAGCCTAAACCTAAAACCATTTCATCAGAGTGTCCTTTCCTGGTAACCCTAAGATAGGAGAGGGTCTGAAGATTCTGAAACAATCAATGCAGACCACTGTTCTAGTCTGTGTTAATGTCTTGATACAATATTTACTAATCATTCAGGAGAGTAGACAATGCTTTTTTCTGTTCAGCATTGGATATTAGGTATTAAACAATATAAAAACTTTGAATGCAGAAAATCTCTAAAAATATGTATCTTAGAGAAGGAAAGAAAAAAATAATTACATATGTGTATTTGTAATCACTGTAAGAATTACAAAACAGTAACACTGGATGTATAAATAAGAAGATAATTCCATAGTAGAACCTATGACTTATTACTGTAAAAAAAGTAAAATAAAAGCAGTTTATTCTTTTTAGATATTGGTATTATAAGTTAGTGTATTTACTTCAAAACAAGCATGTAACAGCAAAGATATTTCAGAATCAACATAGCCAAATGGAAGTAAAACTTAAAGTAGCAGTATCTATATTTTACAAAGATAACTAACCGCAAAAGGGAAAAGAAAAATGTATGTTACTGAACATACCATGTATGCAACTGAACAATCTGGAGTAAGAATGACATTAATATTTCACGAAATCTAAGATTAAGATGAAACTATTCTTTCCAGAAATCACAGGATATCACCAACTCATTTTGAGGTATAGTTCCATAAATTTTAGGACTGACATTTTTCAATTTTCTTTTAAAATAAACATCTATTTCTAAAGAGGAAAATGACATTTTAAATCCATGGCTCTAATATGGTCTTCAGTAATAAGAGAAAAAAAATTTTTTTTAAATTTAAAAATGGGAAACAATCTGAGCATATGACCCAATTCATATTTTTAAAGTTTAATCAACTTATATGTCATACAAGAGGAAGCACACCCATCCATAAAAAGAAAAAAAAAAAGACTTAAATAATATCAATGTTTTAAATTGAGAACAGCTGTGAATTAAATTAGCTCTTTTAAACTGGCTTCATTTACATTTATACTTATAACTTGCATTGCATCAGCAGTGATTTGAATGATTTGTTGAATTTAGATCTTGTAATTTTCTGACTGAACCAACACTTCCAACTGCCTGCTAAAGATTCTGGATAAATTAACAAGCAAACAAAGCTACTAAGGATAATTCACTCCTTTTAGACATATTTCTTTATTGGAGAAATGAGTTGCAAATTTAGGAAAAGTAGATATAAAACTTTAATTAGTTTAGAACTGTTGATATTGATACCATGATGGGTTATTTTCCTTTCAAGCTCTTTTCAATACATTATCACCTTGTAATGGTCGGCAAACTCATTAGTCAACAGAGGCAAATATTAACAGTACAATGATTGAAATTTCTTTTGAGAGCCAAATTTTTTAAACTTAAACTTCTTCTAATGCCACTTCTTCAAAATAGACTTGTCCAGGCCGTGGAATTTTGTAGAAGAGCCGCATTCAAGGGGCCAAAGAGCCGCATGTGGCTTTTGAGCTGCAGTTTGCCCACCACGGCCTTAGACCTTCATTTTGAATACTACTTTATACGAATATATTTATTAAAAAGTAAATAAAATAAAATATTTTATAGTGAGTCAACTTTAAACTCCCTAAGGGAAAGGGACAGGCTATTGTACTTTCTTCATGTTTATTACAGAGCTTTCACCTAGCCTCTAATTATAGACATTTTATTTCCATTGTTCGTTATTTAATTTTGGGAGATTAATCAAGAGACATCTTAAAATAAGTCTGACAATATAACAGTAATTACACCAGCAGCAATAATTTCTAGCCAATACTGGATGTATGCAAGTCTATTTCTTATTCTGGTTGATGATAACATGGATGCTCAATTTGTAAAAAACTGTTCAGCTGTACACTTATAATTTGTGCGTTTTTCTATATATACTTCAGTAAAAGTTATACTATACTCAAAATTTATAAAAAATCCTATTTTAAAATGTTTTGCTAACTCTCCTGTATGTGACTAGACTATGACAATCAATCATTGGTTTTATAGTTTTTAATAATTAAGCTGAAAATTGAAAGGTCATGGCCAATATATTTTTTCAGTAAATAAAGAGCACAGTATAAGCAACAGGAAAATGAGATGATTATGCTATAATGAATTAAATACCTCTAGACCCATTTCACCTCGGGCTACTCTCCAAGCCACTGACCCAGATATTCTTCCACCAAGTTCTCCAGGTTTAGGGGTCTTGGGAGAAATAAATTCCACAAGCTCCACAATTATCCTCTGGAGAAGTTCTTTTCTTCTGTTTTCTGACAAAGACATTTGCCTCTGCAATACATGTTTTTTAAAAATCATTAAGATTAGAAAAATGTGCAAGTCCAACTGTAAGCAAGAATATACTTAAGACATGTATTTTAAGGCAATCATAAACAAAGTAACAAACTTTATTTTCATATGTGTAATTATTTGGAAAATAAAATGGACATTAGAATATTCAAAGTAATTTTTAAAAACGTGGTTAAAAAGATCTTTTTATATCCACATCCAGTGATGCATGACCTTTAATATCCTAGATTTAAAATGAAGATAGCAATCTTTGATTTTGGCCACAGTAAATTACTTGAATCAGATCAACTGTCCCACTGAGAAAAGTTAGAAAAGGGTGAACACATACACACAGACACATACAAAACCTGTTTGAATGTAAGAGAAAACTACCAAAGTAGCCAGACTGGAAATGTTAAGATCTCAAGAGAAGTAAATTGAGGGGAACCAATACTGCGCCACTTGCCTAGCCAGTGTGACTCAGTGGTTGAGCATCGACCTATGACCCAAGAGGTGAGGGTTCAATTCTCGGTCAGGGCACATGCCTGGGTTTCGGGCTCAATCCCCAGTGAGGGATGAGGCGAAAGTAGCCAATCAATGATTCTCTCTCATCATTGATGTTTCTATCTCTCTCTCCCTCTCCTTTCCTTTGAAATCAATAAAAAAAATTTAAAAATACTGTTACTTTTCCCTTCTAGGAATTTGCTAATTATTAACTAAAAACGAGAAGGAGGGGCCAACAAACCAAGCATAAAAAGAAGGCTAAAGCACTGAAAAATAAAGATTTTTTAGCAGAAACAAAGTGCTGATAAGTAAATAATTGGAGTTCAGAGCCTTCCAAGGTGAAGGGATCTAGTAAATACTACAGGTTTTCAACTTGGCATTCCTGAAGGACTGCATACTAAAGGTGAAATTCTACAGAGATTGAAAAGCTCACTTAAATGTCAATCATGACTGCATTAAGATGATCCACTCCTATTCTAATTTCCTTCCAAAAGCGCAAAAAAATTAAAAAATCATACAAATATATAAGTTAAAAACATCTCAAAACTACAAAAAGGGTATAAAGTAAAAACTTAAGCTCCCTTCTTGAACCACCAGGTCTTCTCGGAACCAGTCATTGTTAACAATTTTCTGTGACTTGTTTTAGAAATTTCCATACATGAACAAGTGTGTGTATGTAATTACATTCAAGACACAATTACTTGGATAAATAAAACAACATACTTTTGCCAAATATTATATATACTGAAATTTTGTTTCACTGTTCTTTGAGACATAACAATTTAATGTAAAAAAGTACAATATTTAAAATAAGTCATCAGAAATTTGAATTAAAAGACATTTAACATTAAAATATTGTTGCTTACAAAATAATGCTACAACTTTAAAAACCAGCTCTTGATTATATTATAATTTTCAAATATCCTCTCAAAAATGACAAATGCCCATTAACTACCTGTTTATTAAGTCCATTAATAGTTTCTCGAAGTAATTCTTCTTTAATCTGAGTTCTTCTGGAGATTACCTCTTCGTGTTTACAAGAATATCGCCAAGTGACATCAACCACCTTAAATTACAGAATACAAATATATAACAAGATTACAACCATCAACCTTAAATACCTAGAATGTAATTTGTTTTTTTAAAATTTTTTTTAAACTTGAAAGCTCCTTACTACTTTCTTTAAAATTTTTTTTTTTTTTTTTTTTTACAGAGAGAAAGGGAGAGGGATAGAGAATCAGAAACATCAATGAAAGAGGAACATCTTGCTGGCACCGGTTTGGCTCAGTGGTAGAGTGTCGGTCTGTGGACTGAAAGGTCCCGGGTTCGATTCCAGTCAAGGGCATGTACCTTGGTTGCGGGCACATCCCCAGTAGAGGGTGTGCAAGAGGCAGCTGGTCGATGATTCTCTCTCATCGACGTTTCTAACTCTCTATCCCTCTCTCTTCCTCTCTGTGAAAAAATAAAATATATTTAAAACAAAACAAAACAAAGAAAAAACAATGAAAGAGGAACATCGATCAACTGCCTCCTGCACACCCCCTACTGGCGATGTGCCCACCATCAAGGTACATGCCTCTGATCAGAATCGAACCTGGCACCCTTCAGTCCACAGGCCGATGCTCTATCCCCTGGGCCAAACCGGTTAGGGCTAGAATGTAATTAAGAATCATAATAAGTCTAAACCAATTTGGCTCAATGGATAGAGCGTCGGCTTGGGGACAGAAAGGTCCCAGGTTCGATTCCAGTCAAGGGCATGTACCTTGGTTGCGGGCATATCCCCAGTAGGGGGTGTGCAAGAGGCAGCTGATTGATGACTCTCTCTCATCGATGTTTCTAACTCTCTATCTCTCTCCCTTCCTCTCTGTACAAAATCAATAAAATATATTTTAAAAAAAAGAATCATAATAAAATTTTAAATGCTATTCTTTTTCAAGTTCAAAAATCTGTGGAACAAAAACAGAGAATGTGCTGTTTATTCATTTTGTTCGAGCACACTTCCAAGAAAGATTATTGACAAGAAGTTTTCAGAACATTTAGGTTTTTTTAAAACTGATTTCCAAAATACAACATATAAAAAACTTTTTCCATTTTTACTGTATGAAATGTATATTATAGGACTGATTTTTGCAAAAACAATTCAATGGAGAAAAGATAATCTTTCCAACAAAAGGTGCTAGAAAGTTCCTTATCCATATGCAAAACAATGAATTTCAATCCACACCCCGGAGTGTATACACAATTAACTCAAAATAGATTACACACCTAAGTGTAAAACTTGAAGTATAAACTTCTAAAAGAAAACAAAGGAGAAAATCATTGTGTCTTGTGTTAGGCAAAGTCTTCTTAGATACACTATCAAAAAGCATAATCCATGAAAGAACAAATTGATAAAATGTACTTCATCAATTTATTCTTTTCAAAAAATGAAAAGATAAGCTTCAGATAAGGAGAAATTTTTTTTGCAAAGCATATCCTATATAATAATAGGCCAATATGCAAATTATTCCCCTCAACCAGGAGTTCAACCAGGAATTCGACCAGGGTGTAGGGCCAGCCAGCCAACTGCCTGTGGCCCCTCCCCCCAGCAGGCCCAGCCGATAGGCCTTGATCAGGGCAGCCGACCAGACCCCACCCATGCATGAATTCATGCACTGGTCCTCTAGCATCTAATAAGAGACTTGCATTCAGAACGTATAAGGAACTCTCAAACTCAATGACAAAAAAAAAAAAATAATAAAAAAGTGGGCAAAGTGGACATGTGGATGGCAAATACCATATAATACAATAAAAGCCTAATATGCTAAGTGTCCAACCTTGCAGGCATCTGTTCAATCAATCAAAGAAGAATATGCTAATGATATGCTAAGGCTGCTCAGCTGCTCACTATGATGTACACTGGCCCCCAGGGGACAGGCAACTGACCTGGTCGACCAGTTGCTATGATGTGCACTGACCACCAGGGGGCAGACACTGACCAGTAGGTTAGCTTGCTGCTGGGGTCCAGCTGGTCAGGACTGAGGGAGAAAGGCTGGACACCCCCTAGAGTTCTCCTGTGGTCCCTCCCAGGCTGGCTAACCTCCCATGTCCCTCTCCAGTCCTGACTGTGCACCAGTGGGTTCTCTCAGCCTGGCCTGTACCCTCTTGCAATCTGTGACCCCTCGGAGAATGTCAGAGAACCAATTTTGGCCTGATCCCACACAACGCAGAAACTGCCCTCTGGTGGTCAGTACACTCCCATAGCATAAGTGCCGCTCAGCCAGAAGTCAAGCTCACAGCTGGCGAGTGCAGTGGCGGTAGCAGGAGCCTCTCCCTCCTCCATGGCAATGCAAAGGATGTCTGACTGCTGGCTTAGGGGAGGGGGCCTAAGCTGTCAGTTGGACATCCCCTGAGGGCTTCTGGACTACGCTGAGAAGGTGCAGATTGGGTTGAGAGACCTTCCCCCACGAGTGCATGAATTTTGTGCAACAGACCTCTAGTAAACATATAAAAAGATGCTTAGTACTGTATGGATACATGGAAAAGACTGACAGATCTCAGAGGGAAGGGGGGCAGGGAATTAGATAAAAGAAGGTGAAAAGCCAAAGAATATATATGCATGATCCACAAACACAGACAAGTGTGGTGATGGCCATGGGATGAAAGCTAGGTAGAGGTACAGTAGAGAAAACAAGGGGCATCTATACTAGTGTCAACAGTATAAAAAAACAAAACAAAACAAAACAAAACAAACCACAAATTTTATTAAACTAAAATATAAATAATGTCCATCAACAGATGAATGAATAAACTATGGTACATCCAAAGGAATACTTCAGCAATAAAAATAACCATTGATACACATAGATGAATCTCAAAGTAATTATATAGAGTAAAAGAAACTAAACTCTACCATCCTCACCCCACAAAAAGAGGATATAGATGCTCCCTGACTTAAGATGGATTACATCCGAATAAATCCATCATAAGTTGAGAATATCATAAGTTGAAAATGCTCTTAATAGCAGCACACCACAGAGTTATTTACCCTGTGATTGGTTATTTACCCTGTGATTGAATGATGTACTGGGAGTTGCAGATCACTGCCGCTGCCCAGCTTCATGAGAATATGGTACATGAGAGCATATCACTAGCCCAGGAAAAAGATCAAAATTTAGAATTTGATATACAGTGTCTAGGGAATTTGAATTGCTTTTGCTTTTTACACCATCATAAAGCTGAAAAACCATCGACAGTCATAAGTAGGACCATCTGTACACTATATGATTCCATTTACATAAAACTGTAGATCTGTGGTTACCCTGATCATATAGGGACAAGTAGGATAACAAAGGGACATGTGGAAACTTCCCAGGATAGTGGATATGTTCACTATCTTGGCTTTGTAAAGGTAATTTCATAAGTGTATATAAATGACAAAATTAACTTGTATACTTTAAATATATGCCACATTTTGTTTGTCAATTACACTTTCAAAATTTGTCAAAACTATATTTTATTCTTAGGAATAAAACATTTTCTCTTATGCCTACCTCATCTTTAGAAAATGCTAGGACATAGGAGAGTTTCTTGCCCCACCCTACTTCATAGAGGAGCGGTTTGTCACAGGCATCTTCACAGGAGTCACAGTGCAGCCACCGCTGCTGGGAGGGAGAATAGACTTCTGTCCAGACGTGGTCTGCTCAGGTACAGCAGAGAGCAACAAAAAGAAAAAAAGTTTACAAACCCAGAATGACTTCCAGTAACTATATACAAACTCCTAAGATTAGAACCACACAATCAAGTTAAGTGTAACATTCTAAACCTTAGTTAAGACTAAACATTTTGTGGCACACAAGACTCTAGTACACTTGTTTTCTCTGTCCCTTTGAAATCCTTAAAAATGTTTGTGGAATACCTCCTTTAATGCAGTCAGTTTCAAGCTTAATTAAAAATAATGTGAGCTGTAACTTTAAAAAGGGTGAACATATTGAACAATAGCATCGAAAACAGGGATCAGTTTGCTAATGTGAAAAAGTTAATGTCACTTTTGAAAATGCAGTCTATCTCAATTTTTAAGACCCAGAACCAAAAGGAAGACTAAAGAGGGTTTATGATTATTGATGTTCTACATTGTAAGAAAATGATAAAAATGAAACACAAGTTAAACACTGAGAAAAAGGAAAACAACTTTTTGACATGTAGATGACATATGTCATTTCTAAATAAGAACAAAATAAATTTCACATAGCTTTTATTTTTTGTATATTAAGGTTTAAGATTACTGAAGTTTTAAACTAATCTCTACAAAAGCAAAGATTTCTATAGCATATTATTACACATGTATCCGTATAGAAACACCATTACTAAAAATGGCATGATAAATTATTAATAAAAGAATGTTTATAGTGCAGAGTACTATGCAAAATACTAGGGGCACCACAAAAACTTTGTGATCCCCTAAAAAAATCCGTGAGGTTGGTATTATTATTTTACAAAAGGCAAATGGAAGCTCAGACTCAGAAGGCCAGAAAGTACAAGACAGAACATGACAAGCCCAGACTGTAAAATCCTTAATTCTGCAAAGCCCTACTACTCTCTGTTCATATCGGTTCTGTACCTGTGTAATCCCAAATGTAGCGAGCTTCAAACCCTAAGGCTCGGCAGCACAGTGTAAAACAATTGGCCCACTCGCCACACCGTCCACATTTCGTTTCCAAAAGTTTCTCAGGGTTATTATACCTGTTTTAAATACCAACAAAAAAAGCTTTGATTCAGTATCAAAACTAAGAATTTTAAAGAATTTATATTATCTCTGTGCTAAACAGTAACATTCCTAATTTTAAATTCGTAATGATCAGAGAGCCTAGAATATAGGAGGAAGTGTAAGAATCAGCATGGGTGTGTTCCAAAAAAATCTTTGTTTACAAAAATAGGATGTGGGCTTAGCCTGCCAATCATACCTTGTTGTTCCTTGTCCTAATAATTAAAATGAAGATGAAAAAATAAAAATTCTCTTCTACCCATTCCATTAAGACTTGCCTGTCCAATGGATACCCACCTTGGGAACCGATTGCTGAACTGGCACACCTCACAATAATGATCTTCCACTCTGTTTGCACCCCACTTCAACTCATCTTCAGTGGGAAATAATCCTTCACCTCTAGACTTCGTCTTGCCACCACATTTGCTGCACGAAATGTCATTCACCCACTGAAAAAATTCTTCCTTAAACCAGTGTAGAAGCTCCAGCAAAAGAAAATCCTCTTCACTGAAATTAGTACCTAAGAAATTAAAACAGAACCAAGTAAGAGCTAAAGCTGACAAAAACTAAAAATATCCACATATTTTATTCTCAGATAAGAGCTGAAATATATGAAAATATAAGATGATCTAAAAGGTTTGCACAAATATAAGATTATCTAAAAGGTTTGTAAAGAACATCAGTAGATTGTGAATGAGGCTGAAATATGGTAACAGTACACTGCACATTTAGAACAGTAGGCAGACATTATGCATTAATATGTGAGCTGAACACAACAATCTCTCAGGGAACTATGGTCAGTTTGGAATTGAACCTGAAACATATGGGAAGTAAGAAAAAAGTCTGATTTGGAAAAACACTTTAAAATTACTGTATTAAAGTTATCATCAGTTATACAAGGAAATCTGAAACAATCATAAAATCACAGAAATCACAAAATTCCAGACACTTAAAAACCAACCTATTGGCTTTTCTATCAGGGTTTCAACTTACAACATAATCCATCCATGGATACTCTCTTTAAAACAAAAACATGAGCATGTCTACACTGTATATAATGACCCTAGCAAGTAAGCATGGCACATAATAATATATCCCCTTTATCAAATAAAAATACCTTTCTTGGCCATATTTAAGGCTATGGTATCTCTGGAATGAAGGAAAGCAGAAAGGGGGAAAATCTAGGAGACCTATACAGGGAGCTCTCCTCTATTTAATGTTTTATTATTTAAAAAATGATAAAGGAAATGTATAGCATAACATTAAGGTCTAATAAAGTTTGATGCTGGCCATGGGTGTTTGCTATATTATACTCTATTCTTATGTTTATTTGATATATTTCAAAGTTAAGAAACTACATAGAATATAAAAAGGCCAGAAACATATTATTTTTCCTGTTAGAAAACTCAAGTTCTCCACAAAATAATCTGTAATGTAATCCAAATAAAATTATAAAATATGAAATATTTTCAGATTACTGCAAAGTTCATGTCAAAATTTAAAAATGCACAAAATAGCAAACATAACTTTGAATAAGAACCATGAGATAAACTTGCCTACCTCATATCAAAACAAATACAGAATTCTAATGATTAAAATATTGTGATATTGGGAAAGAATAGATAACAAATCAATAAAGCAAGAGACCTGAAAGACAGATTTTTGTTTTCATTTTTTATTTAATTTATTGGGGTGACACTGGCTAAGAAAATTTTACAAGTTTCAGGTGTACAATTCCACAACACATCATCTGTACACTATATTGTCCAGATGTACACTACACCACCCAAGTCAAGTCTCCTTCCATCACCATTTACCCCCTCCTCCACCTCCCTCCATGCCACCTCTGCCCCAGCAATCCCCACAGTTTTCTGTGTCCATGAGTTTTTAAATTTTTTTCTCAATCCTTCCACTCCCAGTCCCCCACTCCACTGACAGGTGTCAGCCCGCTCTTTCTATGGTTTTGTCTATATTTTGCTTCATATCATTTTGTTCATTAGATTCCACATATGAGTGAAATCATATAGTACCTGTCTCTCTCTGACTGGCTTATTTCACTTAGCACAGTGGTCGGCAAACCACGGTTTGCGAGCCACATGCGGCTTCTTGGCCCCTGGAGTGTGGCTCTTCCACAAAATACCACGGCCTGGGCGAGTCTATTTTGAAGAAGTGGCATTAGAAGAAGTTTAAGTTTAAAAAAATTTGGGCTCTCAAAAGAAATTTCAATCTCTACTGTTAATATTTGGTTGTTGACTGAGTTTGCCAACCACTGACTTAGCATAATGCTCTTTGGTATATCCATGCTGTCTCAAAGGGTAAGCTTTCCTACTTTTTTAAAGCTGAGTAGTATTCCCTTGTGTAAGTGCACCACAGCTTTTTTATCCATTCATGCAATGATAAGCACATGGGCTGTTTCCAAATCTTGGCTATTGTAAACAAGGCTGTAACGAACATAAGGTTGCACATATTCTTTCTAATTAGTGCTTAGAGTTTTTTTTGGTACATATTTCCAGAAGTGAAACCACTGAGTCATAAGGCAGTTCCATTTTTAATTTTTTGAGGTAACTCCGTACTGCTTTCCACAATGCTTGTGCAATCTGCATTCCACCAACAGAACAGTTCCCTTTTCTCCAATCCTTGCCAACACTTGTTTGTTGCTTTATTGATGATAGCCATTGACAGGTGTGAGGTAATACCTCACTGTGGTTTTTATTTGCATTTCTCTGGTGATTAGTGACGTTGAGCATCTTTCAAATGCTTGTTGGTCATCTGTATGTCCTCTTTACAGAAGTGTTTATTCAGGTCCTATGCCCAATTTTTTAAATTGGATTGTTTGTTTTTTTGATGTTGAATTTTTAAGTTCTTTATAAATTTTGGATATCAATCCATTATCATTGGCAAATATGGTCTCCCATTTACTGGGTCGTCTTTTCATTTTGTTGATGGTTTCCTTTGCTGTGCAAAAATGTTTTACTTTGATGTAGTCCTATTTGTTCATATTTTCTTTTGTTTTCCTTGCCCAAGGAAATATTCAGAAAAAAAAAATATTGCTATGAGAAATGTCTGAGATTATAGTGCAATAAATCATATTTAATAGAGTTAGTCTTTCAAAGTAGTTCTAAGAGGAAGGACTGTTCAATAAACAATATTGGGACAGGTAGCTATCAAAATAGCAGATTCTTACTGTACTTCATTTATTCTTAAATATATAGTTATAGTATAATATTATGTATATTCACAGAGAGAGAGAGAAAAAAAATGCCATAAAAGTAATAGAAGTTACAAGAGAATGTTTATGACTTTTGTTCATGAATATGTTTAGGGCCTTAACCAAGACAAAAATTATAAAATAATGAAAAATAACAATTTTCTTATAGTGTACATCAAAATATATACTAAGTGAAATTAAACAAAGAACACTGGGGAAGGGGGGAAGTAACAAAACTAACAAAGAAAAAATAAGTACTCAAAATACATAAGAAACTTCTACAAATAAGTAATAATACAAATAAGTAATAATACCAACAAACCTATCAAAAATTTTTAAAAAGTTCATAAAAGAAGTTCAATAATTTCATTTGTTTGGCAGGATCTATGATAACAAACATATCACACATGCATGCATGTATACTAGGAAGCATGCTTCACTGCTGCAGCATTTAGAATAGATAGATGTTAAAAAAACATCTCAAGTACCTTGGAAATGGTACAAATAATAGTATATGCATACTACACAACACCAAGGAAAGTTAAAAAGGTTTCTAAGACATGATAGTAAATTTAACACATTAAAGAGCTATAGATATATGAGATAAACTTTATGTAAACCCACACAACTTAAATATATTTATTTTTACAGATAACTGTAAATGAGTGTAAATACCCAGAAAAAGATATGAAAAGGAACACATCATGAAATAACAAGTTAGGTACCTATAGAAAAGGAGTAGGACTGATTGGCAAGGAGAATTTAGCTTTTCCTGTATAATATTAAAGTTTTCTAATCAAAAAGGTATTCATAAATGTTAGATTAAAAATAAACTTTTAGAAATACAGCACTGCCATCATCTCTCTTAGATTTCCTACAACAGTCAGAAAAGAAACAATTACACAGAAATTCATAGAAAAATGTTGAAGTTGGAATAGTTTAACAACTAAAACCCTAAGACCATTAATGATAATAATGACATATAGTTATTGGTAGATGAATGTGGCAGGAATTATTCAGAGTCTTTTACAAGTAATATCATTTATTTTTGAAAATTATCATTCCTATTTCAAATAAAGAAATTGAGGCATAGAAATTAAATTATTTGCTCAGAAATGCACAGTAAGTGGCAGAGCTAAAATTATACCCAGGCAGTTGGCTTCAAAATCTACATTTTTAATTAGTAAATAATCTCTCTTCAAACCAAAGTGAATCAATGGTCTAATCATATGAATTAATTGTGAATACAGTTTCTATTAGATTCACATTAAGATTTTTTTTAATGCCATCATATATTCCATGGACTTAAGTCTTACTAAACATAAAAAAAAATTCACATAACAATGATTATGATTAAACTGCAAATACATTTTTGCGTAAAAAAGTGTTTTTTGTTTTGTTTTAAATATATTTTTTATTTATTTCAGAGAAGGAGTGGGAGAGAAAGAAATAGAAACATCAATGATGAGAGATAATCATCAATTGGCTATCTCCTACATGCCCCTCACTGGTGATCAAGCTCACAACCTAGGCATGTGCCCTGACTGGGAATTGAACCATGACCCCGTGGTTCAAAGGTTGACACTCAACCACTGAGCCACTCCAGTAGTGGTAAAAATTTGTGGGTTTCTCCCCCCCCCCAAATATTAACAGATGTGTTCATTAGTTATATGCAATAAAGTTATGCTGTTATTGTATTCTTTAAAAACCCACATAGGAATAGATTAGATATTTATGATGTATACAGCAAAAGACACCATTTAGTGTTTGTTTATTTAGCAACTAGTGGCCCTGAGCACAAATGCATATGCCAGTAGCTCTCTACCACTTGCCTCAACCCACTCAGTGTTGCTTGTAGCTCTCCACCTCACTTAGCTTGTGTCCCACCCTCAGGTAGCTCTCCGCCCACTGCCCCGCCCCTCTGCAGCTCTCTGCTGCAGGTAGCTTGCTGCCCTGCCCTCCTGCTGTTCAGCTGTTATGTGGTGGTATCCCGACCAATTTGCATATTACCCTATTATAAGTATAGATGATGCTTTTTTAGCAATGAATGGTGATGTAAAGCCACTACCTTTATCCAATTTTTTAGCTCTAGATAACTTTTCTTGAGCTCTTTTTTTCAGTTGTTGGACAGGAATACAAGCCAATGCTTTCTGCTGGAGAGCAAGATTTTCATAGACCAGCACATGCTGCAGGTTAGCCTGAAGAACTTTCAGAATGATTGAGTCAGCAGTAACCTAATAAAAAAACACATACACACACACCAGAAATTAGTTTTTCTCCATATTCTATAAAAATAACATAAAAAACACTAGTTATATTTCATAAAGAGGAACACATTAATTTACTGAAGTAATTATATTCAAAACCTTTACAAAATTAATAGGAAATAGCCATATCTGTGTCATAATCTAAGACATATATTTTTCCCTCTTAGTATATTATATTACTGAGGATATACTGAAACAGGGGTGTGATGAATTCTTGACCACAAGCTTGGACCATGACAATACTCTGTTCAATGCAAGTAACAGCCCTTTCCACATCAAATTCCTGTAAGTAATATAATTTTTTAAAACTTTATTCAGCATTAGCAAAGGATAAGTACTTTTAAAGAGGAAAGGCAGATACAAATGAATTACTATTAATAGCAAAGGAAGAAACCACAGTAATATGTCCTCTAGAGAGAATGGTTACAAAAACTAAAAAAAGTTCTCAAAATAATCCCAAAGGCAGAGGAGCTACAGAATGCACAGAGCAGGAAGAGACCTTGGAGCAAGCATTAGGGAGGCTGCAGAGGCCCTGCAGGAGGAACATTTAGACATTTTGCCCCTCTCACCCCATCACTTCTTGTCAACAAAGAATGTGCCTCTGAACAGTGCCGGCGGATGCTTAGATTCCTAAAAGGAAAGAGGTGTGTCCAACCTAAGAACAATTACTTTTGGCAGAACCCACTTAAACAAAACAAAAATAGGAAAAAGATATTAAAAAAGGTTTAAAGAGCCAAAAAAGAACATAGAAAATATAAAATGTCAGAAATAAGTTCAAATATGTTATTAATTATAGGAAGTGCATTAAAAGGTAAAGACAGATTAATTTAAAGAAATAAAAACAATTGCCAAATACTTCGGAGCCAAACCAACTAGGATTGATCTATGAACTAGGAGGTCATGGTTCGATATTCAATCAGGACTGAGACATTAGTTTGATACCGGGTTGCGGGCTTAATGCCCATTGTGGGGCCTACAGGAAGCAGCTGATCCATGATTCTCTCTCATAACTAATGTTTTTCTCTCTCCCTCTACCTTCCTTTCTGAAATCAATAAAAAAATAATGGAGTCCATAATAGACAAGGACATTAGCCTCTCAGATTAAGTAGCCTATGGATACAAAAACACTGACAAAAACGATTTTCATTTATTCAAATATTTAACGACCTTTTATTATTTGCTAGGTACTGGGGATATAATGGTAAGTTAGACAATTTATTCATAGATATGGTAAGAGTTATAAAGCAAAGAATAAGGATAGTGAGACTTTTCAACAGGATTCTGACCCTACAATTCCCTGAATATGACATTTGCGGTAAAATATGAATAATGAGTAGCAGCTCATAAACAGAGAAAGGAAAAGACCATTCTTATCAAAGAACAGCGTGTAGGTAGGTAGAGCATGTGAATTGGGATTATGCTCAGTATAAAGTGAAGAATCAGAGAAAAGAAAATCGTAGAGAAAAGGCTGAAAATAAAGTCTCGTTGGTAAGTAGCTGGATCTTTCATACCTCGTCCTGTTGTAATGGAATATTATGAAAGAGACTTAAGCAAGATAATAAAATGATCAAATTTGTATTATCAGATTATCAATCTAGCGGTAGTGTAGAAAAAGCAGGTATGAAAGACCCAATGGGGGACAAATGCAGAATTCTTGAGAGAACTGGTGGCTTAAACTAAGGTGGTTATAGTAGTGGTAGAAAAGTGAATGAATATAAAAAGAACTTAGGAAGTAGAATCAACAAATCTTGGTGACTGAACTGTGGGGCCAGAGGAGTTAGAAAAGTAGAAAAACACATAGGCATGATCCACAGATTTTCTAATATGAGCAATGGTGTCAATAGTTGAACTGGTTACAGAAGGAAAGAAAACCAGAAAATGATTAATTGAGCTAAAAACTATGTATGGTCAGATAAAAATAAAGTGAATAAATCCCTTAAATTTTGCAGCATGAAGATTGTTATCTTAATAAGAGGTTCGATAGTAGTGTTAATAAGGAAAACAAGTTGTAAGAGACTTACTGGTGTAAGTGGTACCCCAAAGCAGCCTAAGCGCACCAAGGGAGCTGGACAAAATGGTCCACTGGAGCCCTGCCTGGTGTTGCCCAGTGGTTAGAGCACTGGACCATGCACTGAAGGGTCACAGGTTTAATTCCCGGTCAAACCTTTAAAATCCTTTATAGTTCACAAAGCTATCTTTTCACATATGCTATCTTATCTGATGCCTACAGTCACTTAGCATCAGTACTAGTTTATCCAATACTATCAACTAATAGCTTCCTAGAAGTGTTCAGAAACACCAGCTACAGTTATTATTATTTAAAAAATTAGCTGTACTGAAACCGGTTTGGCTCAGTGGATAGAGTGTCAGCTTGGGGACTGAAAGGTCCTGGGTTTGATTCCAGTCAAGGGCATGTACCTTGGTTGCGGGCACTTCCCCCGTAGGGGGTGTGCAAGAGGCAGCTGATAGATGATTCTCTCTCATCGATGTTTCTCTCTATCCCTCTCTCTTCCTCTCTGTATAAAATCAATAAAATATATATATTTTTAAAAATTAGCTGTGATGTTAATGAGTAGAAAATATTTTAAAAACTTAAAGGTTAATATAAGTCAACTGAGGCACAAGAGTGAACCTCGAAGAAAAAAAAAGTGTGTATTTTGTCAAATCACATGATATAACCACTCAACAAGAATTATAAAATAGAACTGTAATGGTCTCTTCCTCCAGTTTCTACCACTTTTATTCTTTATTTTTTAAAAACAAGCTTTGAGCCTGGCTGGTTTGGCTAAGTGGATAGAGTGTTGGTCTGAGGACTGAAGGGTCCTGGGTTTGGTTCCAGTCAAAGGGCACATGCCTAAGTTGAAGGCTCGATCCCCAGTAGGGGGTGTGCAGGAGGCAGCTGGTCAATGACTCTCTTTCCCTCTCCTTTCCTCTCTGAAATCAATAAAAATATATTTTCAAAAAATTAAAATAAGAGAATATGAGTATAAATTGGCTATTGATAAGCTACTATAGTGAAAATACTTAAGGACCTATATCAAAGGGACTTTTGTAAACAGGACAATTTCCTATTAAATAAAACAACAGTAGTTTGATTTCAGTTCTTCAGAACTGTATATCTGTATATGCTAATAACTAAACATCACTAATTTGCTGGTACCACTACCAGTAAATTAATGCATTATTTACCTTAAAACTAAAAAAGCTGAATTTTTTTTTTTTTATTGAACTGAGACAATGATAATGGTTAGGTTGCTGGAATTAATAATTTCTATGGTGAATGGCAGCAGGTAAATTTTAGATCAGAAGTATAATGCAGTAGAGGAAATATTTGACAGCCATACCACCGTCTAATAAGTTCATTACTTTGTTTTAGGTTATATGCTAATTTGTGTAATTGATTTAAGTACCAAGGCATTTCTGTACAGGTACATTTATATTAATAAACAAAACTTACCCTAAGAAGCAGTAAAACACAAGTTAAGATTTAAAAGAATAAATAACAGACATCCATTTTCCACACTTTTGTTACAAATTTGAGAATATTTTAGAGCTGGGAAAATTTGGATGTATTAGAAGAGCTGAGACACAAACTCAGGAATAAGTCATAAAATATTTCAGAGCTTTTGCTGTTTCAACTTTATAAACAACAGTTAGGAAAAGTTTAATTCTAACATTACCATTGGAGCAAATGGTGGATTTGATGGCTGCCCTGCACTGTCCCCTACATTCTGAGTTAACCCATTAGGATCTGAAGACTGTGCTGCAGGAAGCTGGATACTGGCTGCAGGTTGCTGAGATAATCCCATGTGGCTCTTATATGCTTCATCCAATCTGCTACTTCTCTCTGTGGCAATCAGGTCACGTATTTTTTGCAGCTGTTCCACTGAAGCTTTTTTAGGAAAGATGAGATGTGTTTCTCCCTGGAATTTATAAAATTAGGAAAAATTTTAATCTTTGCTTAATACTAATAGTCATTCTTATACATATATGGATAAATGAAGCCAATACTATAGAAAATATCGTATTTTAATAATCATTGTTTTCTTATTATATGGCACTTTTTAAATATACAAAAGTAATGCCTAACATAAACAAGGAAATTTGTCTTCTTGTTAGCATATAATGCTAAGCCTATTTTATTAGTTCAAAGAACCTTTAGGAAAGTGTTTATCTTTTAGGAATACTAAGTCAGAAAGCCTCATAAGAGTTGCACATATGCATATTCCTATCTTCCCTGCAATAGCATATGATAATTACTGTTCTCTATGACATTCCCCATGAATAATGATACTAGAGATACAGCCATACCAAATGATCACTGGTCACATAAGATAGACAAGAAGTTAACATAACTTTTTAATCTTCTAAAACCAAGTCTTTAGAGAATAGCTACATGATTAGAAGTCTGTATATAGACTTCATTAATGCCACCAAAATAACACAAAGTACACCCTAATGGTCAATTCAAAATCATGGATTGTTAACAATAATACTCGTCCAAAGGATTAGAAAAATAAAAGTTGATATACACTAGCCTACTAAGAGCATATGTCTGGTCCAAATAAAACAAAATATTAAAAAATAAAAATCCAATTATTTATGTAGTGATTCATTTAATAAATATCCGTAATATTAGCAGAATGCTTGAGATATAATAAACATTATAACAAAGCTCACAATGTAAAATAGCAAATTACAAAACAAGAAGATGAAATGAAAATAGATTCAATTTTCAAGGTGTAGAGAAGCAGCAAGCAGTGTTACAACAACAATTCTACCAATTGCAAATGAGATAAAACAGTTGTTACAAAGTGCAATAGATGGACTTGAAAACTGTAAGCATTTAAATTAACTCCACAATTGAGAATAACCTTATTTTCCTGGTGATGGCAGACCTGGAGGAATTAACTGACCAAAACATTACTCAATGACATGAAAATCAATTAAGAAAAACTGAAAGAGGCCAGCAAGCTCCATACATTGCTCATAATAGCTGTAAAAAGACTATTTCCACTTATTGTGTTTCCTAGAGGTCCTCGGCCTGGCGTGGCCCGAGGGGTCCCGGATTATGAGAGGGCATGATTGGGGCTAGGACGGACATGGGAGGTTGGCCAGCTGGGGAGGCCAGCAAGAGGGCTCCAGGGTATGTTGAGCCCATCTCACTCAGTCCCAATTGGTCAGACCCCAGCAGCAAGTTAACCTATCAATCAGAGTGTCTGCTCCTGGTGGCCAGTGCATGTCATAGCAACTGGTTCACTGGTCGACTGACTGCCCCCTAGTGGGCAGTGCATACTATAGTGAGCAGTTGAGCAGCTTTGGCATATCATTAGCATATTACGCTTTAACTGGTTGAATGGACAACAGGACACTTAGCATATTAGGCTTTTATTATATAGAATGTGTTCTAGCCTTGTGCTAAGCATTTTACACATGTTAAAGTAATTCTCACAACTAGCCTGATAGACCCTGAAATAGGCATTAGGTTAATCTCCACTTTTATATGAAAACTAGTATCCCTGCACACAAATCCGTGTGCCAGTAGGTCACTGCCACCTTCTTCTAGCTCTCTGCCTACTGCCCCACCCTCCTGTTTCTCCCCCCCAATAGCTCGCTGCCCTGCCCACTCTTGTGGCTCTCCACCTCCCACTTGCTTGCTGCCCTGGTTGTAGTTCTCTGCCGCCCATTTGTAGTTCGCTGCCCCACCCTCTTGCAGATCCATGATCCGGTCATTATGTGGTCAGTTATGCCTCACAGCTTAATGGATAATTAGCATATTCCTTTCTTATTATATAGGATATGAAGGCTTAGAGAAGTTAAATTCCTGCCTGATGCTACAGAACTGTCAGAACAAGAATTCAAACTGCATGATTTTTATCATTAGGCTATTACAGACTCTAACGTAGACTGAACAGAGACAAAAAACCACATTTGTACAGTTGGAAGGGATGAGCAAATAGAGAATATTTCTACAGTTGTAATGAATATCTACATGATGAATATCACAAATTGGAACACAATTTTTCCAACATTAGAAGGAACTACTTCACATCTCTGATGAAGTTTGGGAAGAGAAACCAGACGTCTGGCTTAAATCCAAACATGGAGGCTTCAGATCTCCTACTGTTGTCAGTGAAGGAGCACTGAGAGAAATAGCTGACACCATGGACAACAATGGAAAATAGCAGGGCAAGTATCTGGGACTAGGTCTCAGTCCACAGGTCAGAGAGCCCCTGAGAAGACTGACCCTGATAAGACAGAGATGCTGCTCATGCCTAGTCTCCCTTCCCTTCATTCTTTTTAGGAGCAATTCCAACAGAACATGATTAGTGTCTGAACCAAGCAAGTTTAATCAACAGCACTATATTTTCATTAAAGGAAAAAATTATAGGCTAATGTCCTAGGTCCAATAATATTTTAAGGTATCAATGAGAATTCTAGTATTTAACAAACTTGTTTCTCAATGCATTTTCACTGAGATAATTCTTGTTGTCAGATGTTAAACAAACCTGATCCCTGCCCACTAAATGCTGGTAATATCTTTCAGTCACCAAGACAACCCAAAATGTCCCCTCTAACTTCTCATGTCTACTATCCATCTAACCTACTAGAATGCAAGATTCATGTAAGAAAAGATGTAGATCTACCTAGTTCACCAATACATCCCTAAGGTCTGAAATAGAATCTGGGGAGGCAAGCAGTGAGGCAGAAAGGAAAGTATATCTTATAGCAACTTAGCACCTTAACAATTTTTCAGCCTGGTCAATTCTGACTGCTACTGACAACTGAGTCTCCATAACCTGGTTCAACTTTTTTCAGTATTCCACAAACTATAAATAGTTGAGCATATACACATAAAGAAAATTCACAATCTTGATTACTACTTTCACTGTGTCATAAAATTAAACTATGCCACAAATGATAGAAGACAGAAACATCATACATTTCTCTCGACCTAAAAACAAACAAAAAAAACAGATTTTCTCCTGTTACAAAACTTATGTTTGGCAACTAAACTCAGCTTTTCTGTTTTAATCTTTTCTTTTTTAAAGTATATTTTATTATTTTTTTACAAGAGGAAGGGAGAAGGATAGAGTTAAAACATCGATGAGAGAAACACATTCATCAGCTGCTTCCTGCACACCTCCTACTGGGGATGTGCCCAAAACCAAGGTACATGCCTTTGATCGGAATTGAACCTGGAACTTTTCAGTCTGAAGGCCGACGCTCTATCCACTGAGCTAAACCGGTTAGAGCTGTTTTAATCTTTCACTTCTTATTGAGTCAGGTGGTTATACCCTATTTGTATTCATATGTGCTCACAAATCACAGGTTTTTTGCTAAAAGACAAAAGTGAGCTAGCTAGAATTTGGTCTTTCCTTGAGCTGCACGTCTGACCTCACAATTCAGATTGAGACTTTTCCCTGTGGGAGATTTGTTACATTTTACTGTGATTTTACAATATACTTATTGTGACTTTTAATTGTCTAATAGGTGAAAAAATAACTAGTCCCACAGATTTCCCCAATGATCAATTTTAAAAATATTAATCTAACTTAGATCATTATCCATCAACACAATAATTCATGCTTCATACATGAACTAAGGAGAAGAAATCCTTGAACAGACTTACCTCCTCAAAGCCCATTTCAAATAAACATTCAACGGCTCCTCTGACGGGCAAGAGTCTAGTAGAAAAAGTTGCATTTCCAATCCGGATAGATCTATATTTTTCATCATTAGGGTTTCTGATTAAAAAAAAAAAAAAAAAAAAAAGTCTGATTACATGCTATATGTAATAGTTAATACTTTTCTTTTTTTTTTTTTTTTTTGCATTCCTTTTCACATTTTATATTAGCTATATTCCTTCAAGGTAGGCTAAATCCCAACTTTAAAAGAAACGGGGAGCACAGTCTGGACAAGTGCCTGATTTTGTGATTCTTTCCTCACCATACATTTCAACAACCTCACTGTTTAATTTCACAGCTGAAAATATTAATGCTGCCATAGGAAATCCATGTGATATTTTAATCCTGTGCTATTAAAGCTAGAAAACTTTATGAGTTTTTAGGTTGCTAGGAAAAAAATCCTTGTCAGCTAGCTCCAGAGAGACAGCAGAAGGCTCTGCCTATTTTGTTTTGATGAATCTCAATCATTAAGAAAGGAGTGTAATGGTCCATGAACCAGGAGGTCATGGTTCAATCTTGTCAGGGCATATGCCTGGGTTGCGGGCTCCATCCCCATTAGGGGGCATGCAGGAGGCAGCCAGATTCTCTCCCATCATTGATGTTTCTTTCTCCCTCCCCGTCTCCCTTCCTTTCTGAAATAAATAAAAATATATATTTTAAAAAAAGAATGGGGTATGACGCATAGATGGTGCTTAATAAACATTTATGAAATAAATGAGTAAAAGAAACTAAGAAGCTATAAAATGGATCACAGTTCCCCAAAGACTTTACTTCTGACAAACATGAACCTAGGTATACTTTTAGTTACCTGATTTTCTTTCTTTCCTAAACAATGACTGGCTGTATTTACTGTAAGTTCTGCTTCCGCTTAAGATTTATTTTTGTCACAGCAAATATGGTGGTAAAATGAAGATATGAATTTCTTTGACCATGATTAAGACTTTGAATAGTATACATGTGATCAGACTGGCATATGAAAAGCTTTGAGTTTGTTAAGAAACTTGATAAATCAGAAAGATTATTAAAAAAAATACAAAATTAAGGTAATCACACTATTATACTCTAAATATCTTTAGAACATAATTTAGGATAAGTAGGTTTTACATCTGATACCAACTCTTTATAAATGGTGGTGGCTTCCATTAGGATTATATTAAGGATTGTGGTGCTATGTCAGAGATCCCTAGGAAAAAGTTTTGAGGCCTTCTGCAGAGGGGGTATGAAACTGGTGGTGAGGGGGGATGCTAGCAACTGATTTACTGTCTTTGCCCTAAGCATGCTTTCTGAATATTATGATATAAAAACACCCTCCAAAAGAATTTTTAATTGTGGAAGTCTTGATAAATTTCATGTTCCTTTTGCATCAAGCAATTCCACACTGCCCAATTATTGTAAATATTTTATGAATCGTTTTTAAACCTCTTTTCCTTAATTTCAAAAATTACACAAATTACAGAATATTCACAGGCAAAATCTCTACAATTCTCAAAATGTCCACACAGATTGGTGCACACCTACAAACGCTTTGCAACCCATTCAGTAGAAGTAAAATAATTGAGAATATTCTGCAATTTTTGTAACAATTTGATGTTGCCATGAAATTTTCATTGTATTTTATAAAAATGTTAGCTTCACAAGGTTGGAAATTCAAAAAACAGTAATGGTTATTCACTACCGTTCACCTGAGAATCATAGTTGAGAACCTCAAAGAAAAAGCTATATTCTATTCTATTCTATTCTATTCTATTCTATTCTATTCTTTCATTCTGTGTTTTAGTAAAAGGTTTCTTAATCTAGGCATTACTGACATTTGAGGCCTTTATGTTGAGAGGTTGTTTTGGGCACAGCACGGGTTTAGCATCCTTGGCTTCTATGCTACACTATATCACAAGTGTGCCTCTCTTTCTTACCATGTAAACAAAAAACACTAAACTGAAAAATAACCCTCCATTATCAAAGCTAGTTACAGATGAATTATACATCCTTCCATGATTTTCAACACTTTCAACAGGATGTAATAAACACATCAATACCTCCAGGATGATATATTCTACTGCTGCAAAACTGCTTGAGCTATTTCAGTCTACCTTTTCTCAATAGCTTCCAGATTTCTCATGATCAATGTCCTTCACTGGGCTTCATTTTCTATTGGGTCGGCAGCTAAGTAATTGCGGATTTTTTAAAGAAAATCAAAGACAATTTTTTTATGGAACTAAATAACTTTATTCTTTAATGTATTGCCCATTTTGATCAATGACCTTTTGCCATCTTTCAGGCAGCATCATAATCCCACGTTCAAAAAACGACTGGTTTTTATTAGCAAAAAACTGAATCAGGTACGATTTGACATCATCATCATTATTGAAATTTTTACCATTCAAGGAGTTTTGTAAAGATTGAAACAAAAAGTAATCAGATGGTGCAAGGTCAGGACTATATGGTGGATGTGTCAAAACATCCCAACCAAGCTCCATTAATTTTTGCCGAGTGACCAAAGATGTGTGTGGCCTTGCATTGTCATGATGGAATACAACACCTTTTCGATTTGTCAATTCGGGCCGCTTTTCTTCAACTGCATTGTTTAATTTCATTAGTTGTTCAATGTAGACATCAGAATTGATCGTTCGGTTGGGTGGTAAGAGTTCAAAGTAGACAATTCCTTTGTAATCCCACCAAACTGATAACAAAACCTTCTTTTGATGAATATCAGCTTTTGATGTTGTTTGAGTTGGTTCACCTGGCCTGCTCCACAATCTTTTCCGCTTGATATTGTTGTAAACAACCCATTTTTCATCGCCAGTTATCAGTCGTTTTAAAAATGGATCATTTTCATTACGTTTCTTTAGCAAATCGCAGCTGCTAATGCGTTGCGTTAACTGTGATTCTTTCAGTTCGTGAGGAACCCATGTATCGAGTTTTTGAACATAGCCAAGTTGTTTTAAGTGATTTTCAATGCATGTATGTGATACATGAAGCTTCTCTGCAATCTCACGTGTTGTACTGTGACAGTCCGAATTGATTATTGCTTTGATTAGGGCGTCATCAACTTCAACTGGAGGACGAGAGCGTTTTTCATCTTTGAGTGAAAAATCACCAGAACGAAATTTGGCAAACCAATTTTGACACTGCCGTTCTTTTAAGGCTTCGTCACCATAAACAGCACATAACTTTTTATGAGCTTGGGATACGTTTTTCCCTTTGTGGAAATAAAAAAGCAAAATATGACAAAAATGTTCCTTTTGATTTTCCATTTTTCAACGAACGCCAAACAAAAACTACAAAACAGATCAAAAAACTTTTTTTACTGATTAACAGCTGAATAGCCAACTATCAAATAACAAAATGTGTTTTACATTTGTACTACGTCTGCAAACCTAAAAATTCAACTGAAGCCATATATGTGTGAAACCCGCAATTACTTAGCTGCCGACCCAATATTTTTTCTTTCCACTTTCACCACTGTTCTGATATAGCTTATTTTTATACATGTTTCAAACTAACTGTTGATATAAAGCTTCTCAGCTACAGGCTTTGTATAGTTTAGATTTTTCCTCTTTAGTTTCCAGTGAGCAATTTTCTATATGTATAACATGGATAGACTTATCATATCATTTATCTGTTTTTCCCACTAAAAGCAAATTGCAAACAACAACAAAAAAATTACAGTATAATGTCCAGCTACCCAAATCACATCTTCCTCTTTTTAAATGTTGAGCAGACCAACCATGGTTTTGAGCCTAGACTAATGCCAAAAGTCCCCGGAAGCACTCAAAGGCTGAGAGAACTTGGTTATATGGACATCACCAGACCTCATATCCATCAAATTCAATTTCCCCCCTTGAACTATATATTAATATTATTGAGTTCAGAGAGGAAGGGAGAAGGAGAGAGAGACAGAAACATCAGTGATGAGAGAGAATCACTGATCAGCTGCCTCCGGCGTGCCCCATACTGGGGATCAAGCCAGCAACCCAGGCATGAACCCTTCACCAGAATTGAACCCAGGACCTTTCAGTCTGCAGGCTGACACTCTATCCACTGAGCCAAACCAGCTAGGGCTTGTCTACTATTCTTGACCTCATTACTAGTCTCCTAATCCTGTAGTGTCTAAAGCACATGTGTCAAACACAAGGCCCGCGGGCCAAATTCGTCCCGCCAGGCCTTGCAATGTAGCCCGCACCGCGCTGTCATCACTGCACTCCGCTGCGTTTCCATCACAATGACAGTTTATGACTGTTCAGTAAACCATTCGGCCCGCAATTTAGGCTGGATTTTAGATTTTGGCCCCTTCTCTGATTGAGTTCGACACCCCTAGTCTAAAGTATCCCTAAGAATCGTCTTTATTTTTGTTTGATCTTCTTCCATTAACTTAATTTCCTCTGGAGACTTTTCTCAGATTTCTTTCTTCTTTTTTTTTTAAATCTCTGTTGACCACTGACTATCTCTGCAAGTTGTAATATTTATTTTGCTCGTTATCAACTATTTTGCATCTTTACGAGTTTTTTTTAGGGGTGGGTGTTATAGGATGACGACGGTAAATGAATTGGGTCCTGAAAGGGAGCAAAATTTCTGGTACCTCACTCAACCACAACTTTGAACATATTTTGATGTTTTCCAAGTTGTCTCACCCCCAATATCTACCAAATTGTTTAATTTATGGGGGGAAAGGGTCTTTGTTTTTACTATTGCAATAGCAGGGAAGTCATGCTTTTCTCCTCACATATAAAAGGCTAATATGCTAAGTGTCCAACAGTCTGGATAATGATGTCATGTAGCAACATCTGGCTTTCTCTCCCTAGCAACTAGCCTTCTTGGAGTTTCTTCAGTCCAGGAACACAACTTGCTTTATAGCCAAGTGGAAACATTTCACACTTTAACCAAATGTCTGTGAAGCATTTTCCCATGCCTCATCTCATTTGATCCTCACATAAGTCCTGCAGTAGGGAGATAGAAGACTCGGTGGAATCCTATTTTCATTAGCCAGAAAACAGATTTAGAAAGCTTAGAAACGTGACCCGACTGAAAAGTAGAAATGGTGGACCTTAGAAATGACTTCAGGTTTTCTTACTGCGCAGAATATAGTCAAACACTGCTGCAGTTAAATATTTTACCCTTTGTTCTCCCTGTATGATCTACAATAATAATCTGCTTTGTGTTGATATTTACTGCTATGTTGCTCACAATTACCTAAAAGATAAGTTAGGGTGTTTCACTAGGCTGGAAATAGCTTAGCTAAGTCAGAAAGCAGGTCTAATTAAGCAAGTTTATTCTATATATATAAAAGGCTAAGTTTACTCATGCATGCCCAGTACATATAAAGATCTTGCTGGCACCAACCGCTTGCGTGTTTCCATCTGTCATTATCAATCATTAATTTGGTTGATACTTCTATTATAGAGAAAGGGCGAATAGCAATATTAAAATGTCTTTTTTTTCTTCTTCTAATTCATTTCCTTTCAATGTGCATGAATTCGTGTACTGAACCATTAGTCTACTATATTTTAAGATTTTAAGAAATGTTAACAATAGGCTTCACACTGAAGTAAGCATAACTAAGAAAAAGAGAAAAAATGTTTTTCTCTATTTCTTTTTTATTTTTTAATATATTTTATTGATTTTTTACAGAGAGGAAGGAAGAGAGATAGAGATCTAGAAATGTCGATGAGAGAGAAACATCGACCAGCTGCCTCTTGCACACTCCCTACTGGGGATATGCCCGCAACCAAGGTACATGCCCTTGACCAGAATCGAACCTGGGACCTTTCAGTCCATAGACCGAAGCTCTACCACTGAGCCAAACCGGCTTTGGCTGTTTTTCTCGATTTCAGAAACACTGAGAATTAAATATATCTGGTCATTTACCAGCCCTCTTCCTCTTTGAAATGCAAAATACCAGGAAGGGTTCACATAAATAGAAACTTAGTCATTACTAATCACAGAAGTTGCTTTGTAGATCACTTAAACAGCCTGATCACAAACCTTACATATTTTCTACCACATAAGATGCCAACAAACTTTCCAATCCTCATTTAACTACCTTCTCTCAAGGTGTTGAGAGTAACCTAAATTACAAATCTGAGGTTATTTTGATGTCTCCTCCCATTGCCAGTTCATGCAATCATCCAAAATTGGCCATCCTTGCTTATAAAACTTCTCTCTGCATTCAATCCACGTTTACCCTTTTGATTACTGCAATAGCTTTGTCAAAACTCCTTCATATGCTCCTCTTTCAGTTTAGAAACTAATCACTTTGTCTTGTTTATCATGCCAAATACAAGTTCTCTGCTGCTCCATCAATTGGACTCATCTTATCTCTTATCAAAATTCTGTTCTCAAAACTGTTCTGTGTTAGGTCCCTCTGCTGTCTCCTCACATAAACATGTAAGTGAGAAGCATTGTCATAGAAATTTTTCCTCTAGATTTTAGGCTGTGGCTATTTTCCATAACTTGTCTTTCTCCCAAATGTATTTATTTTATTTGAAAGAAAAAAAAAAAACCACTTCCCATTCTTGTTTCCCAATCATATAGGTGCTTTCCTAAGCAATAACTATGTAAAGTTTGATAAGAAAATTAGTGGAAAATCTAAATTTTTAAAAACAACAAATTATCTTAGAAAACCATGTGGAATGCCCGTGAAACTATAATGGTTTTTTAAAAAGTAGGTATCACTGAACACAGATCATCTTTATCTATAAGTTAGTGAAGTGAAAAAAGGTAAAAGGTTCAAATCCATGGCCTAGTGTGCTTGCAAATTAGCATGATTCTATTCTGCAATTTCATTAGCTTTATGACTCAGCTGGGAAATAGGAAAAACACCATCCAAAACAGAAATTTAAAACTTAACCAAAAATATTATTTTCACTTGTGTATAGTGACAAGTATCGTCAAAACAAAACAAAACAAAAAAATTCTCCTAATGAAATTTTCATTTCAGCTCTCATTCTAAAAATATAAAATACTGTATCAGACCCTGGGGTAGGAGCAAGGGATATCAAGACAATGCTTACACAATGCCTTACCCCTCACGTTAATAGGTTTCCTTTCCCCAACAGCAACAAGAACAGAAAACCTTGGTGTTCTCAACCCTCAAATAAGTGAGATGAGCAAATCTGTAAGGTAGTGTGGCTAGAAATACAGAATACATCCAAAGCTTTCTAAAGAGGTTAGCAGGAAATAATTTGCATACAGCTTGGCTGGTGTGGCTCAGTGGCTGAGCATTGACCTTTGGACCAGGAGGTCATGATTGGGGTCTTGGTCAGGTCACATTCCTGGGTTGTAGGGCTCAGACCCCAGTAAGGGGGCTGCAGGAGGCAGTTGGGGAATCATTCTCATCATTGAAGTTTCTGTCTTTCCCTCTTCTTTCCTCTCCGAAATCAATAAAACCATATGTAAAACAAATAAATAAATAAATAAAAATAAAGAGGTTAGCAGGTCACTGGACTTGAAAGATAAAGAATAGTTCCCACCCCGCCACACCCATACCTGAAATAGTTTAAATTCTAAGAATATGAGGGCAGACACTCATACTATTACTTAAGACCAACGAAAATGGGTAGTTTTTCATGCCATCACCTGTTATACTAGTTCCAAACTCCTAATTCCCTTTTCAGATAGACACTTTTTAAGGTCAGAAACACAAGCCAGTGAAAGGTCGTAACATGAACTGACAGCATTGCCAGTGTCTTCTGTGAGTCTGGTAAACATTCATAATGATGATTATGATGCCAAGACATTTGCATGCAAAGGATTTCCCTCCTCAAAACTACCTTAACCTTAGAATTTTGGGGTTTCATAGCATTGAAAGCGGAAGTAAATCCTCATCACAGGGCCACTCCCCTTTTCTGAATAGAGGCGTTTAAATAGTTTGGTGGCTTCCCACAGGGGAGGTCCCAGCTGATGGGGCTCTGGAGAAGTCCACCTATGAGTTCATTCATGCCGAGTCCACTGGCATCCTGGCGCTCTGAAGAGCTGTTAGGCCCCTTGGGGTGAAGATGAGTTGAGAAAGGGGTTACAGAGGAGGGGGAAGGTGGTCCCCACATAGGTCGCTATTGTGTAGCTGTGCACGGTGCACAGGCTGCAGCCCATGTCCCATCTGGCACATAGTAAGGGCTCACTATGTTTTTCCTTTCTTTTACTTTTGAGTCATTAGTGTTACCGATAGGACCACTATTGTTAACTGCCACGGGTTAAAACGCTGCACTTGTAGCTTATGGCACAGGACCTCTATAAACCTGAAATGAACAGGGATTTTGTTTTAGACTTCATGCCAAGATACCCACCACTTAGAATAGGGGTGTCGAACTCAATCAGAGAAGGGGCCAAAATCTAAAATCCAGCCTAAATCGCGGGCCGAATGGTTTACTGAACAGTCATAAACTGTCATTGTGATGGAAACGCAGCGGAGTGCAGTGATGACAGCGCGGTGCGGGCCACATTGCAAGGCCTGGCGGGACGGATTTGGCCCGCGGGCCTTGTGTTTGACACATGTGACTTAGAAGATCAGGTGCTCCAGGGGCCGAGGGGGGCACTGAGAACCTAGCTAACCAATCCTGACCTGATAAATGAGGCAACACCCGGAGGCCCCTGGTACCTGGCACTCCTCTAAGCCAGTGCCCTCTCCCTCCCCTGCACACCAGGTCCCTGCTGAGGACACAGCATCTGATCCAAGAGCTAATGATGCCAAATGAGTAATCAAACTTGCCTCCCTGTTCCCCCAATCTGCAAGACTCCTTTGGAGACCTGGAGCTATGCTTTTTACTCACAGAGGAGAATGAAACAAGTTAACTCTTATCCGGGGGTGATGGTCTTCGCAAACTGGTATTGAAAGAGTCATTGTGAAAGTGGAACCCAGATGCTAACATGAAAATGGAAACTTTAAAATAACGAGGCGAATGATGGTTCACTCAACAAAAGTGGGCAAGAAAAAAACAGACACACACACACACACACAAAAAAAACCCCACACACACCTAGAAGGGTTTTAAAAGCCCCACTAATTCAGTATTGTGCGCTTAATAGAATCACAAAATGTTAGGAGGAAAACGTTTTGCCAGCGACTAGCATGTGATAAGCATCTGGAAATGGAAGGAATCCGGCTGGGTGGGAATGCAGGCAGTGGAATGTTAGCTTTCTGTCCTGTCATGTGAAACACATCAGGTCCGAGGCAGGTGTCTGGGGGTCCCCCTTCCCCACTCCCTCGCCCTTCCTGCCCGCGGGACCTCCAGCTCACCCCGAGCACCCTGACTTCATGCCAAGTTCCAAGTGCAAAGAAACTTCCCCTCCCCGGGCGGGGGTGGGGCCTGGCCGGATCTCCACGGCCCTGCCCCTCGGGCTGCGCCCCGGACCCGGAGCCAGACCCCCGCCCCTGGGCCTCCCGTCCTCCGGGATGGGCGCCCCCACCCCCAGGCCCAGCGGGCGCCGCGCCCCTCCCGCCCCCGCCGCCCCTATGAGGCCCCGCCGCTGTGGCCACACCTGAGGATGTTGTCCGCGTAGGTGAGCAGCAGTTTGGAGGCCTCCAGGAAGGTCTCCGGGGGGTTCTGGCAGAGCTCGGCCACCGCCGGGGACGCGGAGGCCGCGGAGCTGCCGAGCGCCGCCGCCGCCATGCTTGAGCGCCCGGCGTCACCGCCCCCTGCGCGCCGCGGCCGCACTGAGCACGCGCCGACCCCGCACTGAGCACGCGCCGACCCCGCACTGAGCAGGCGCCGAGGAGCGCGGCCGCCCCGGCCCCCTGCGGCTGCGAGGGGGGCTGCTGGCGGGAGCTGGGGGCGCGGGGCCTGATGGAAGGGGCGGAGGACTCCCCTGGATCCGGAGGGGGAGGGCGAGAGCCTGATGGGAGGGGTGGGGAGAGGGGGGGTCCCCTGGAGGGAAGGGGGAGGAGGGCCTGATAAGAGGAGGGGGGGTGCCTGGAGGGGAAGGGGAAGGGCCGATGGAAAGGGCAGGGAGAGGGGGGGTCCGCCTGGAAGGGAAGGGGAGGGGAAGGGCCTGATGAGAGGGGAGGAGGGATCTCCTGAAGGGGGAGGGGGAGGGCCTGATGGGAAGGGCGAGTCTCGGTTGGGAGAGGTGCCTGGGCCTGACCTGTGCGGGGGGGGGGGGGGGGGGGGGGGCCGAGGCCTGGTCGGAGGGTGGTGGATCGGTGGGCAAAGCGGGGGGCTGTTCGGTAGAGACTGGGGGTTCCGCCAAGAGGGGCGGGTCTTGGTCGGGAGGGGCAGCGGACGGGGCTTGGCTGGGAGGGAGACCAGGGGATCTTGGGATGGGAGGGACGGGTTTGGGGCTCCGAGTCTCAAGGGGCGGGGTGCTTGGCTTGGTGGGGTGGGGGATGTTCCCAGGGGCCCCGGGTTTTGACCAGGAGGGCAGGGGCCTGACTGTGGCCCAGAAAGGGTGCTAAATCACAACAAGGGTGCTTGCTGGTCAGTCAGTGCCGAAGGGTGAGGGACCGGGGCTTGGGAGGACTGACCGCGTGCCAGGTGGTGCTCAACTTAAATCGATCCAACCGGGAAGTGGGGGAACGCCCTGTACCTCCAACCACCGCAGTCCCCCCAATAAAACAGTCTTACAGCTTCCTTCTCAAAGATTGCCCTGCCTTCCTGGACAGCTGCGGTGAGACACCAGGGGAACAAACATTCAAAAGCAACCCAGTAGCTTTAAAACTCTTTCTGGTATAGCAGTTATTTCTAGAATTAGATCAATGATTGAAATGTCTTACCTAAGTCCCTAAGCGCAAATAATATGATGGCTTTTTAAACAAGTGCTTTTCAGACCTCAGGTCGCAATATAGTGTTTTTGTAGGCTCAATTTACCGCTGCTTTGACCAGCAAAAAAACACACAATAGAATAGAAATGGGGAGAGGAAAGACAATAAAAATACACATCCCACATAGGAAAGGTATTATTTTATGACTTCGTTTTGCAGGTTGGTCATGTGATCTGTAGCCATTAGTTCTTTCAGAAGATGAATCCTAACCTCTATAATCCATTCTCTCTCTGCCTTGCTCATGTTCTTAAAAATGTTTTTCCTTCTTTGCAGAAATTCCTCTCCTAACCTCAACAAATATTTGTCTTGACCTTAGGTTTTTAAGAGCAGCTACTTGCCTAAGTAACTTCTTTAAATGTTTTTAATGCTTATCTTTTGTTTGCTTTTAAAATTTCAAAATTTCTTCCAGTATCTATGAGCAAGGCCCAGGTTATGCCATCTACTTCAATTAACCCTTCACCTGCCAGATATTTGTAAGAAGTTTTTAATATGTGGTTTGGACCAGTTTCCAAAAATAGTGTGTTTAACTAGTAGTATCTTGCTAGCTGCTATAACTAAAATTTTCAGTGATTTAACACAAGAGAAATGTTTTGCTCACATAACTGTTTAATAATACACATGTCATTAGTCTGGTGATGGGGTGGGAAAGCAGCTTTCTTCCATATAATGTTTCAGGGACCCAGGCTCTTTCCATCCCATAAATTGGAGGTCAACAAATATTTTTTTGTAAAGGGCCAGATAGTCAATGTTTAAGACTTTGTGGCCATAGTCTCTGTTTCAACTATGTCACTCTATCTTTGCAGTTGTAGTTCCCATAGACATTGCTTTAAAATGTATGGGCTTGGCTGTTTCCAATGAAACTCTATTTTATACAAACAGGTAGCTTGCCGGATTTGACCTGTTGTTTGCTAATGCAGAGACTTCTGCATTTAGTTAATAGGGGGGCAGAAAAAAGGTCTACCTGCTTAACTACATGGGCTCAGAAATGACACACAGCTTTTGTCTAGCCTGTTGTTGGCAAAAATGAAGCTCCATCTAGATAAAAGGAGGGCAGGCTGGGAAATGTAGTCCCTGTCTGGGACAGGTACTGCCCAGCACTCAATAATAAAGATGGAAGTTTGAGGGACTGGGTTATAACTAGCTGTTTCTACCACAAATTATATTCCTCTTAATTTTTCTTAAGAGAAGTTGTATAATAATTGCATAAGGTTATTAAGTACTATATAATATTTATGATTTTTTTTTAAAGGAAGACACTTTAAAAAAAAAAATCTTAGGAGGAAACCCAGTATATACAAAACACCAAAGTGGTGTGCTCTGGAATTGAAGGAGTGGGGTGTGTGTGTGTCTGTGTGTATGTGTGTTGTATATGAGGGACAGAATGCCATCATGGCTGTGCAGTACTTTTGTGGGGAACATGCAACCGCAGTGTGAAAAACAATGCCATGGACTTAATACAGTGATAATAACATACAGTCTACAAAATCATAAAAATGATCATTTCAAGGGTAATTATGTAATTTATTGTTTATTTTAAATCGCCTCAAATTTGAATCCTTCAAATTACTCTTTACCAACACTTCTGTTAAAATTCTTGAGTAATTACAGTCTCTCTTGGACACCACCATTTAGAAAGGTATTAAGGTAATTTATTACAAAGTTCTTGGACTCATTCTTTTTCCCTGTCTGCTTCTTCCACTTAAGTCAAGTGGAAAATACCTTGATATTTTTAGTTTCCTTCAGAACTAAAATCGAAAATTTGAAGCTACCCTTAATCTCTTTATACCCACCATTGCTTCAAACAACTAAAGGATGTTCTAATATTAATTCAGCTTTGATCTTCCATTCTTTTACTTGGTTTTCTTTTCCTCAGAAATAATGAATTTTCCCCTGGATTCTAGCTTTAAAGCACCATCTTTAGAATTGACACATGGTGGCACTATTCTTAAATGGAATAGACAAAAAAGAAAGAAAACACCCCAAAACCCACACCATTACTTTCCCCCCATGATTGGTTTTGTCATAAAAAAGAAAATGCTGAACTCAATAAAGACCATCAGCAAGAGAAGAGTTGAAGCATTTGAAGAATTGGCATGTACGAAGTGGCTTTGTTCAAGACAAAAAAGAGTAACAGAGACCCTGGTGAAGGGAGTAAGTTCATGGCATCTTTCCTAGAGAAATTTAGATTCAATAACTGAGTGCAGTACAAATTAGCCCCGAACTGCCAGTCTGTCATCTCTGACTTTCAGGCTGTAATCCAGAATTTTCAGCAAGACACCTGAGACGTTTTGATTGGCCCCTCATTTACTTCTCCTTTGCTATACTGTTGTTTTGGCCCATATCCCAAATCCCGTATTGGCCAAATTGAACTACTAGTAGTTTGTGGCAGATAACCATGTCTCCATGCCTTGGTTCTACTCCACCTATCAGGATGCTGTTTCCCACACAATTTACTAGTCAAACATTTACTCGTTTTCAAGATGCAGCTCAAGGATGACTTTTTTGAAGCCTTTCCTGAACTTGGGAGGTAGCATTGATGCACCTGTCCCCTTTGTGTTATTATAATAATTCCATTCTTCTATGATAGCACCTGTTTCAGTCGTTTACACACATGCTTCTATGGCTGTCTCCCTCTTGACTATCAACTTCTCGAAAGTAAGAACAAAGTACGAAGATGAGAAAAGAAAAGTTAAAGTAAACCCAAGGATAGTGAGATCAGTTTTGCTGGATGGAAATCTTATTTAATAGATAATGGGACCTATATCTGGAAGACAGTTTGAATTAAGATTACAAAATGTTTAAGTAAATCTAAGAAATCTGAACCTGGAGACCATGGTAAGTGGAGCACTTTTGAAGATTTTGATGCAAGAAAACACCTTGGTGTTATATAGTGAGGAATATAATAAATTTTCCACCCTTATTCAAACGAAAGGAAAGGAGATCAGAGGTAGAATTAAAAATGAAATGACATTTTGTGGTTTTACTTTGTGTGTATGTGTGTGTGTGTGTATGTTTTACTTCCTCCCCCCAATGATATTAATTGATTTGTCACTTTTTATCCAAGATGATTTTGTGATATTATAAAAATAAATAAAAGCATATTAAAACTGTTTCATATAACTTTGGCTTTAAAGAAAATATTGAAGGTCTTTTCACAATGACTTTAAAATATACTATAATGAAAAGAGAGGAAGTGTGGGTACTTATTATCATCAAGTTTTAAGTTATTTTATAACTACTCTTAAAGTAACTGTGTTGTCATTGAATAAAGTGACTAGTAAGTGACTGAAGGGGCACTGGATCAAGTATGACTTAAGGCCATCCTGGGTTTCAGTGAACAATTCTCTAGTTGGAAGCAATCACTTTGAGAGACATTGCCCAACCCTGGCTGGGTGACTCAGTTAGTTGGAACATGGTCCCATTCACTAAATGGTTTCGGGTTTGATTCCAGGCCAGGGCATATACCTAGGTTTTGGGTTCAATCCCTGGTTTGGGCACATATGTGGGGCAATCAATCGATATTTCTCACTAAAACCAATAAAACCATATCCTTAGGTGAGGATTATAAAAAGAAACAGCCCAGGAAAAAAAAAACAAAAAAAACCACAAGATTGTTGGGAGGTTCAGATGCAGATTATATAGTCAATCCTTTATCTAAAGAGGTTTGTGAAAGCATGTGAGCAATAGAGATGGTTATTTAAATGCTACTTTGATGATTTCTTCCCTTTTAAAATATTTACAAATTATATTTTCTATTCACAGATTCATAGCCAGTTCTGAGCAAATAAAGATATTGCATTTTTCAGACACTTAGAAATAAACGTATACATTCTTCTGTTGCCTCTGTTTTTTGTTTGTTTGTTTGCTTGCTTTGGCAGATATTGGGTGTGATATTTTAGCACTGCTCTACATCGAGCAACAATTTTTCCCCAAACGTAAAAATAACTGCATTATCACAACTGCATGGTTTATTGTGGAAAACATAGTAAAAAAGACTCAACAAAAATAAAAGTACGGGGAATAGTATCACAATCATTGTACACCCTTGTATATCTTTAAAAAAAAAAAAACTTGAAAAAAATGGGTACACTTTTTTTTTGTAACTTGTATCTCCTAACATAGTTTTAGTATCTTTCCGTGTTAATATTCATTTATAAAATTATTTTAAATAGCTGCACAGCACTTAAGATGTACCTACAAAATACACAACCCATTTCCTAGTACTGGGCATTTTGGTTAGTTTTACTTCCCTATTATAAGTAACTCTGGGAGGCACATTAATACTTTTAAGGCTACAGTAATTTCCTTTTTCTCTAGGATCCCAGTAGAGTAGGGTGGTGGTCCTTCTCCAACAGGGGATTATGTGAGCATTATCATTACAAAGATAACAGAGGAAATCCCGTTGTGACGGCCAGAATCACGTTAGAGGCGAGTTCTAGATTTACCGCGAATCCCTGAGCTTGCAGGAGAGGAGATCCCGCAAGGGCACCCTCCCCCGGAGCCTCCCGCACGCAGTCTGACCTCCGCCGAGGTGACGCGGGGGAAGGACGCCCACCGAGCGGACTCGGACAAAGGCCTGCATCTTCACGCGCATGCTCGGGCTTACGTGAACGCGCGTGCGCGGATTTACGTGAACGCGCGTGCGCACGCGCGCATAGTCGCCCAGGACGTCGGCTGCGCGAGTCGCCAGAAGACTAGTGGAAGGTATTGGCTGCTGGGTTCTCCTGTTATTTCGCCCGCTCCCCACCAAATCGGTTCGGGATCGGATCGTGAGAGGGGAGTCTAATTACTTCTTTTCCCCTCTCCTGCTTTCTTCCGGCGTGTGCGGTGCTTGGGACGCGGTGCGGAGGATTGGCTACACCCCTTTACTCCCCGCCCATAGCCTTCGCGGTCCCAGAAACTCTGTTTACTATCTCCACGTTTTGAAGATCAATAAAGTCCACTTATTCCCACCTCAAAGAAGAGGCCCTGAAGTGTGTTTGGTGCCACTGACACCAGAAATGCTATTTAGAATAAGGCTGGGTAATCCTAAAAACAAAACAAAACTATGCTTCCTGCAGCCCATATCAGGCTCAGGGTATCTTTATGGTTTTCAGTGTATGATTCTACTTAGGAGGATTGAATGAATCATCACTTCACCTCTTTGCCTTGTAATCTCTGGGGATACTTATAGACCAAAAAGAAAGTTAATTCAAAACAGGTGGTCTGGTGATAGGTATAAATTAAGATGATGTAGCCCTGGCCAGCTTGTCTCAGTGGGTAAAGCGTCAGCCTGAAGACTGAAGGGTCTCAGGGTCCCAGGTTCATTCCGGCCAAGGGCACATGCCTGGGTTGTGAGCTCGGATCCCCAGTAGGGGGCGTGCAGGAGGCAGATGATCAATGATTCTCTCTCCTCCCTTCCTCTCTGAAATTTTAAAGAAATATATTTAACAATTTTTAAAAAGTTAAAATGATGTAATATTATTTTCCCTGTGCTCATTAACAGCTCACACCAAGCACCTGAAAGAACACCGTGGATATTGTTTCTTTGGCCTTTAAGCTATTAAAACAATAGTACCTCCTGGGCTTGTTTGGCTCTGTTACTGGAATGTGTTTCTGATCATCTGAATCTCAACCATGTTTTCAAACTGCTTGCAGAATATCATAAAAATTACAGACGCTCACCTTCTACATTCAGGATTATGCCACCGATTAATAAGAAATAAAAGGAGGTGTTTTGGAACTGTGCCAACATCCAGATTGCACAGGCGGGTTGTCATTACTGGCATTGGTTTAGTGACTCCTCTTGGTGTTGGAACTCAACTGGTGTGGGACCGGCTGATCCGAGGAGAGAGTGGGATTATTTCACTGGTTGGTGAGGAATATAAGAGTATCCCTTGCAGTGTTGCTGCTTTTGTGCCAAGAGGTTGTGATGAAGGTCAGTTCAATGAACAAAACTTTGTCTCCAAATCAGATATCAAGTCCATGTCTTCCCCCACCATCATGGCCATTGGGGCCGCAGAGTTAGCCCTGAAAGACTCTGGCTGGCATCCTCAGTCAGAAGCTGATCAAGTGGCTACGGGTGTTGCAATTGGCATGGGAATGGTTCCTCTGGAAGTTGTTTCTGAAACCGCTTTGATGTTTCAGACAAAAGGTTACAATAAAGTCAGCCCATTCTTTGTCCCTAAGATTCTGGTCAACATGGCAGCAGGCCAGGTCAGCATTCGCTATAAACTCAAGGGCCCTAATCATGCAGTATCTACAGCCTGTACCACAGGAGCTCATGCTGTGGGAGACTCTTTTAGATTTATAGCCCATGGTGATGCTGATGTGATGGTGGCTGGAGGTACAGATTCCTGCATTAGCCCTTTATCTCTTGCTGGGTTTGCCAGAGCCCGTGCTCTGAGCACAAACCCTGATCCTAAGTTGGCATGTCGACCATTTCATCCAAAGAGAGATGGTTTTGTCATGGGAGAAGGTGCAGCTGTGCTGGTGCTGGAAGAACATGAGCATGCTGTTCAAAGAGGAGCCCGGATCTATGCAGAAATTTTGGGCTATGGACTCTCAGGTGATGCTGGTCACATTACTGCCCCCGACTCCGAAGGAGAAGGTGCCTTAAGGTAAAGACTTTTTTTCCCTCCTTCTTTTTATTTAAAATATGTATTCAAATAAGACATTTTATTGGAGTGTTAAGTGAGGGGAAATTGTACTGTCTGGCCTTAGTATATGGTATCTCTGTTGTTTCATTTTTAGACTAAACAAAGTGTTTTTTGCTTTAATATGTTTCAAGTATTTGAAAGTATTTGAAAATCCTTGCAAAAATTGGAATCAGTGTGTTGTTTTTTTCCTCAAAGGATAATAGTAATTCAGATAAATGGAAATATATTTTGTTAGCGATTATATAATTGATAGGCTTATATGTTTATCTCTTGGTGATGAATCAGTCCTAGGTACTGGGGGTGACTCATTATTTCTATGCAGATGGCCTGCTAACTCACATGGTAATCTAACATGGCATTCTGTTATTAGACAGAAAGGATTATTTTCATTCAGTGTACTTGGGTGTTTCTTTCATTTAAGCCATATAGATAATGAACCGCATGTTGAAATTAAACTTAGTTCTGATAAATTTCTTGTGTTATTTTACTAGATGTATGGTTGCTGCTGTAAAGAATGCAAATGTACAGCCGGAAGAGATATCTTATGTCAATGCACATGCTACTTCCACGCCACTAGGAGACGCTGCTGAAAACAAAGCTATCAAGCATCTTTTCAAAGACCATGCTCATGCCCTCGCCGTCTCGTCCACGAAGGGAGCCACGGGACATCTGCTGGGCGCTGCAGGGGCGGTTGAGGCAGCGTTTACTGCTCTGGCGTGTTATTACCGACAACTACCACCTACTTTAAACCTGGATTATACAGAACCAGAATTTGATCTCAATTATGTTCCACTGAAGGCACAGGAATGGAAAACTGAGAAAAGACGTATTGGACTCACCAATTCCTTTGGTTTTGGTGGTACTAATGCAACACTTTGCATTGCTGGCATGTAGGACAGATAAATCATTTGTGATTAAACATTGATTTTTAATGTTATAAACAAACTTTATGAAGTGGAGAAATACTATGTTTCTATAAATGCATATATATACTTTTATATCTGTGTCAGTGTTTTTCAGTTTTGCCAATACTGATATTTGAGGCTGGATAATTCTTTGTTGGGGAGAGGGGAGTTGTCCTTTACATTGTAGGATGCTGTTACAATCTACCCAACCAAAGATGTCTCTAGACATTGCCAAATGTGTCCTGAGAGGCAAAACAATCCCCATGTGCAAAGGACTGATCTAAGTTTTTCTATTACTTTATTTAGATCAAACAGCTCTTCATGATATTTCACTTGCTCTTGTCTCTTTCCTAAACATTTGGTCATTAGCTGCTCTATGCTAGGTAAGTTGCTGTACGCTACAACTCCAGACACACCATTTCCATGTAATATATAGGAAAGGAACCTATATTAATAAAAGGGTAATATGCTAATTAGACCAGGTGACTGGACATCTTCTGGATGCCTGACTTCCTTCTGGACAGTTGAGGGGTGACCAGGCCAGCAGGCGGGCAATTGGGGGGTGACCAGGCAGGCCTGCAGGGGGTTAGTAGTGGGGTGACCAGGCAGGCTGGCAGGGGGGCAGTTGTGGGGTGATCAGGTAGGCAGGTAAGTGAGTGGTTAGGAGCCAGTGGTCCCAGATTTTGAGATGGTTGTCCGATTACTGGTTATTCCTCCCTGATTGGAGAGCATGCAAGCCAAGCTGAGGAACCCCCTCTCCCACATGTACAAATTTTGTGTACTGGGCCTCTAGTACATATATAATGAAATTTGTATGATTGATCAACATTCTTTGAATATAGCAGTCAGCTAGCAATGATCTATTTACTCTTTACCTATGTAGCTCCCTTCATATATTCTACACTAAAATCCTGAAAGAAGGAAGTGAAATTGGTTTGGCATTTCTTATTTTTGTATTGATGGCGGTACCTAGTGATTAATGGATATAAGAGTTCTTAGGAAGTAGAACAGAACTTGGTGATATAAGCCACGCCACCTTATTCCACCTGCAGCTATAATAGGAAATTTTTGTGTTTACTTCCAACATTTCACCCTAAGTGCTGGTGGTACATTCTACTTTTCCACCTTGAGGTTTTCTCTAAAGCCAACAGATCTCATTCATCTCCATTGGCTGGAGGTGTTGGGATGGGAAAGGGTGAAAATTCCCTAGACGAGGATCAACCAGCTTCTGAAGGATAAGAGTTGGTGGATAAATGTCTCAAATCTCAGTTGCAGCTTCTCAGCTCTGCCCTGGTAGTGCAAAGGCAGCCCCAGGTCCTATGCAAATGAATGGGTGTGCCAGGGTTTTGCTTGCAGGGAGGGGAGGAGCAGATTTGGCCAATAGGCTGTAGTTTGAAAACTGTTCTAACTCCAAGGAAGCACATTAAAAGATTTAGCTAGCTAATTTTCTGTGTCAGTGGGGTATCCAGAAATCTTGCCATGTAAGATTGGAAAACTGGATTTCAGTACTGGAATAAATATCTATATAACAAAGAGCTGCTATGCTAATTAGACCAATTAGCAGAACAACCGTCTGAATGACCTGGAAGAGGCTGAGCCTGCCAGGGCTGGCCAAGGCTGTGAGGGCTGGCTGAGGTAGCCAGAGAGGCAAGGACCGAGCCCCTTGCACGAATTTCGTGCACTGGGCCTATAGTAATTATAATAACAATCCTTAATGTTTGTATTGTACCTACATTCCAGGCATTGTTGCAAGTACATTTCTTATTATCATTTCATTTCTCACAACAACTGTAATTTAGTAATAATGGTATTCAATTTTATGGATAGGGTATTTGAAATTTAATGACGTTAAAAAGCTAGTCCTAAGTTACACAGTCAAACAGTGGCAAACAAAGACTCAAGAGTGTCCTCTGATTCCAGAGAGCAGGCTCTTAACCTCCTAAACATGCCAGCTACTCAAGAGTAAGGGTTGAGGCTCCCTACCGAGGGAGATCCTCTGGGGAGGAGCAGAGCTGACTCATTTCTGAGTTGGGAAAAGGAATGCATCTCCTTTCACCCCTCCTTTTGTTTGAAAAAGAATAAAGATGTAACTTGTTTTGTTTATGCAGGTACTGACATATTATATTATAATGTATAAAGTCTGATAACCAAACCCCAACTTGAAAATCAAAATGATCCTTCTCTAAATATAAATAATGTACTCTTTCCAGGCTTACTATTCATACTTTTTTGTAATTTAAAAAATTCATCATATCTTAAAGAAAGGACCTATTAATTTATAGGTAAAAACACTGATGGTATATTTTTCATTTATCATCAGATGGTATATGATACATGCTCATTTTAAACAATGAAGGCAGTGCAGAAGAATGTAAGTCACCTATTCTCCTCTCCCCTTACACTGGCTAATAACATTTTATAACCTCAAAGTATCTGAAATGTGTATTGCCATTTTGATCTGTCCTAACTTTAGCAACTAACATATGAAGATTTCCTTTTTTGTGTCACTGGTTAATTACACCTAGACAAACCCTATTCAAGATGGCCTGGTGGTAAATAACCCACCTGAAGATCTCCTTGTTTTCCAGAGTGATTTGGTGGAAAGAATGGGAGATTTGGACTCAATAGACCTCAATTTAAGTCACACTCATCGGGCCTCAGTTTTCTCACATGTAAATGAAGTCAGTAGCATTACTTATGGAAAAAATGGTTTTCAGCCTCAAGGTTGATCAACACCCTAAGTGTAATTCTTTGTATAGAGTGGCTATTAAGAGATGAGTGTGGTCTTTTCCATATTAATAAGTTATCTAGGAGCTTGGTTGCTAAATCTGGAAAAACTTGATCAGTTTAGGATCTTATTGTTTTTATAACTCTACTGATGTATTATGACTATTATTAATATTACTATTGTGTCATCCTTGTAACCTGTTATTAAATGGTAAAAAGCTTTGCCAAAGTAAAAGCATTAGACTTTAGAAATTTCCCCTAAAATAAGTGGTGTGAAGCATAGAAACATTAACAAAGAAGCTTATGAAATGAAAGAGATGAAAGGTTAGAAAGCTGCCTCTCTTGGCTAACTCAGGCCCAACCCTTCCCAGCAGCAGGGACTGGGGGGTGGAAGGGGTGAAATGACCTCTCAAGGTTCCTTGTAGTCTGTGGTATTTTTTTTTAAGTCTATTTAAAGATTGCAATAATACTGCTGATGTAAAATCCTTTGTACACAGTGATGGTTGAAAATACCGGCTCCTGACCCAAATCTCTGCCTGCCTGGTTATAATTATATGCTTGAGATTAACAGGACTCAAATGCTCATGTTTTATACAGACCATTGGGTCTTTTTTCTCCTCAAGAATTTTTTTAAAACTGTATTTTAGACTGAAGCAAGAGGGAGAAGGTTGATTTAAAAATGCATTCAGATACAGAAGGATTTAGATTATTTTAATAACTAAGCTTGGTTATCATATTGCAGTTCAGAAAGATGAATGAATAATAAGGTAGAATGCTAAGATCCAGGAGGTAATCCCTGAGATAGGACATTACTGGAGCAGCATATTAACTAGAAAAGTCATTCTTAGCAGAGAACAGATAATTCCCCAAATACATAAGCATCTGGTATATAATAAGTAGCTTGTATAGTATTTTTTTTCCCAATCTTTATTGTTGTGATTATTACTGATTCCCCTCTTTTTTCCTCCCATAGCTCCCTTCCACTCAGTTCCCACCACATCCCATGCCCTCTTCACCTTCTTGTCTGTGTCCATAGGTAATACAAACATGCATATAAGATCTTTTGTATATTCTCTTCCTGCACCCCCCTACACTGCCTTTCCTCTGAGAATCGTCAGTCTGTTCCATTTCCTTGTCCCTGATTCTATTCCATTAACCAGTTTATTTTGGTCATCAGTTGCTTTTTTTTTTTTTTTTTAATTCATTTGATTTTTAGATTCGTTTATTGATAGATATTTATTTGTTGTCACTTTGTTGTTGATGATTTTTTATCTTTACCTTTTTCTTCTTCTTCCTCTTTTTAAAGAATACCCTTCAGCATTTCCTATAATACTGGTTTGGTGGTGATGAACTCCTTTAGCTTTTTCTTGTCTTTGAAGCTCTTTATCTGACCTTCAATTCTAATTGATAACTTTGATGGGTAGGTAGAGTAATCTTGGTTGTAGGTTCTTACTATTCATCACTTTGAATATTTCTTGCCACTCCCATCTGGCCTGCATAGTTTCTGTTGAGAAATCAGCTGAAAATCGAATGGGCACTCCCTTGTAAGTATCTAACTGTTTTTCTCTTGCTTCTTTTCAGATTCTCTCTTTGTCTTTTGCCCTTGGCATTTTAGTTATGATGTGTCGTCGTTGTGTGGTCCTCTTTCAATTCCTCATGTTTGAGGTTCTGTGTGCTTCCTGGACTTGTAAATCTATTTCTTTCATCAGGTAGGGGAAGTTTTCTGTCATCATTTCTTCAAATAGGTTTTCAATTTCTTGCTTTCTCTCTTCTTCTGGCACCCCATAATTTGGATGTTGGTACACTTGAAGTTGTCCCAGAGGCTCCTTACGCTGTCTTCGTATTTTCGATGATTTTTTCTTTTAGCTCTTCTTGTTGGGTGTTTTTTGATTCTTCATATTTCAAATCATTGACTTGATTTTTGGGATCACCTAGTCTACTTTTGAATCCCTGTATATTATTCTTTATTTCAGTCAGTGTGTGCTTAATTTTTGACTGGTCCTTTTTTTTTCTTTTTTTTTTTTTTTTTTTTTTTTTTTTTTTTTTTTTTTTTTTTTTTACATTCTCACTAAGATTCTTGAAGGTCTCACTAAGTTCCTCAGAGGTTTCTAGAATATTCTTGAATAATTTTATAACTGTGGTGTTGAACTCTATATCCAATAGTTTGCTTTCTTCGGTTTCTTTCATTTGTGATGTGTTTCTTTATCTCTGCATTTTGGCTGCTTCCCTATGTTTGTTTCTACATATTGGGTAGCTGTTAAGTCTCCTTGAGTTAATGGAGTAGCCTTGTATAGTAAGTGTTATATAGGGCCCAGTGGCTCAGCCTCCCCAATCACCTGAGATGATCTTTTTCTGTGAACTCTCACGTATGTACATGAATAGAAATCTGTCCTTTTTCTTCTTCATCTGTTTTTAGTTTAATTCACAGGCCCCCAATAACTGAATTCCTGCCCCAGTTTGTTGGGCTGCATTTGGGAGGCAACTGATCATGTGTCTCACATCGATGTTTCTCTCTCTCTCTGTTTTTCTCTCGCTCTCTCCTTTCCCTCTCTCCCTCCTTTCCACTCTTAAAAAAAAATCAAAGAAAAAATATCATCCACTGAAGATTGACAACAACATTTATAAAAACAAAACAATACCAAAATCAATCTTCACACCTAAAAATGTGTTAATATTAAGTATCCAATTGATGTTTAAATTTTCCCAAATATCTCAGACATTTAAAAAATTGATTTATTTAAAACAGGATATAAATGAGGTAAATACATTTGGCAGGTATAGCTCTGAAGTTCTTTTTATTTATTTTTTATTTTTAAAAATATGTTTTGTTGATTTTTTTTACAGAGAGGAAGGGAGAGGGATAGAGAGTTAGAAATATCAATAAGCTGCCTCCTGCACACCCCCTACTGGGGATATGCATGCAACCAAGGTACATGCCCTTGTCCTGAATCAAACCTGGGACCTTTTAGTCTGCAGATCAATGCTCTATCCACTGAGCCAAACCGGTTAGAGATCTGAAGTTATTTTTAATCTGAAGCAATCAGTCCTCTTTCCTTTCTTTAACTCTTGCAATTTATCTGTTAAAGAAACAAGTCATTTGTCCCATACAATTTTCCACACCTGTATTTTGCTGGCTACAAACCTATGGTGTCATTTAACGTGTTCCTCTGTCCTTTGTGTTGCCTAGAAATTGGTGGTTAAAACTGGGGAATTGACTTGATCCAAGTTCAAAGAACATGTACTCTTCAAGGGTAGTATGTACCTCCATGCGTAACACATAACAACTATTGGGTTTAATGTTAGCAGATAAGCCGAGTATTATAATTTGCTAATTTTGAATAAGAATCAGCAGTGGAAGTGGTACTTTGTACAGGAGAAAGGTATACACAGAACAATATTGTGGAATTATTTAAATTTATTCTAATTGATTGGGCATCACAGCAACTATAAATAGATGGTGATTAGCAGAACTTCACTGGTGCAAACCCTGGATTGCTCCTTATTTGAATCACCTTATAAATCCAGGATCTACTCACTTAACCATATCTCAGATTTCTGCTACTTTGGTCCATGTTGCTGTCATCTCCTCCCTACATCACTACACTAACCTCTTAATAGGTCTCTGTGCCTTTGTACTTGCTTCTCTACACCTGTTCTCAACTCAGTAGCCAGAATAACCCTTTTAAATTCTGGCTTTTTCATCTACTACCCAAGTTATTTAAACTCTCTGAGTCCCATTAGTCTTATCTGTAAGAAGTTAACAATACTTACCTTATAAGTTTTTATTTATTAAACATTTATTGGCAGCTAAAATGTATAAAGCACTGTATCTAATAGATATTGGGGATAAGATCCTATATAATAAAAGACTAATATGCAAATAGACCAAATGTTGGAACAACCAGTACAACTGAACAACTGGTCACTATGATGTGCACTGACCACCAGGGGGCGTGTGCAGGTGTTGTCTGTGGTGGGATGGTGGAATAGGTGAGCAGGGGCGCTAGACCAAGGTGGGATGCCGGTCCCTGTCATCAGGGTTACTGAAAATTCTTTGCTCTTGAGCGCTGTGGTCCTACCTGGTAATCACACCTGCTGCCAGCGCCAGAGCTGCTGCTCACACCCACTGCAGGTGCCTGTCCTGATCACTCGGTGCCATCAGTGGGTGTGAGGGATGGCTGCTGGCCCTGATCACCCCTGAAGGCTTCTCCACCTCCTTCTGCTCCTGAGGGGTGATTGGGGCAGTAGCCACTGCTTGTACGTGCTGCTGGTGCCAACCCCAATCACTCAGTGCCATCAGCGGGTGTGAGTGGGACCAGCACCTTCAGTGAGTGGGAGTGGTAGTGGCAGGAGTGGGACTGCCAGCAGAGGGGGCTAGGGGCCATGGTGGGAGGGGCCAGGCAGAGGAGCAGAGGATGGGCTGGATCCGCCCCTGTGCTCACCACAGCCTCACAGCCCACAGTTCCTTTCAAGGTGCAAGACTTCATGCACTGGGTCCTAGAAATACCTTATATAGAAAGTGCCTGGTGCACAGTAGTTGTTCAATAGGCCAGAGCTATTATTATTGCTATTATTATATGTGCATAAGTAGACTTTTGGAATGATGGTAGTACAGATATATCAGTTAGCCTTCTAACTAAGTAACTGGAGCCCCCCGCCTAGTATCTTTGTGAAGCTTTATGTGCCAGGGAAAAGGGTTGTTTTCCACCCTCTAACTGGAAGTACCATGTCTTTCTGCAACACATGTGTGACTTCTGACAATCCTGGTCAACTGTGTCCCAGAACAAAATGAAGCTGTTTTCCCTGAATACCATTCTTTTTCACGATGGTTGATAGAGGTTCACTAACAATTTTGATCTGGTAAAGAGTCAGTCAGTGGAAAATTAGAAATTTTAATGAAGATTCTCATTAGTTGTTCTTCACAAATAATGGGCTATAATCCAACTCAAGATTCTTAGCAAAGCAATTCCTATTTCAATTATCACAAGTAATTATTAGTTAGTGTTTATATCACTTTGTGCTTCTTAAGTACTTTCAATTATTTTTTTCTTTGAAAAAAAAAACCCCAAAAAACAAAACCCCACAATGACACTAAAGAACCAGAAAACAAGCCCTTTGAGGCATCTCAGAATGTTAATTTCCATTTCACAGTTGGGGGAATGTGGGATAGTTATTGAGCAAACACCAATGTATTCTGTTATCCTTACAAAAATAATGCAAATTTCTATCCTAATGGTTGCCCACGACCAGCTCCTACTATTAAATAAATGTATTTATACACAAAAACATCAACATGTACATGCATGGTTGAAAAGATGCTCTTAGATCAATGCTTCTAATGCTCAGCAAAGAAATAGACTCCCTGCATGATTTCTCTTCAGAAAAGTCATGTGTTGAATGAACCGGGTCTAAAGATGGTGATTTTGTCACTTCTCTGCTTGCTTCCTGCCTTCAAAATTCCCATTCTTCTGCCCTTGCTGGTTTGGCTCAGTAGATAGAGCATCAACCTGTGGAATAAAGGGTCCCTGGTTTGATTCCAGTCTAGGCCACATGCCTGGGTTGTGGGCTCGTTCCCCCATATGGGGTGTATAGGAGGCAACTGATTGATGATTCTTTCTCATCATTGATGTTTCTATCTCTCTCTCCCTCTCCCTTCCTCTCTGAAATAAATAAAAAATATATTTTAATAAATTCCCATTCTCCTCCTTATCTTCTTCTATTCTTTTAATTTAGTTGATCAATAAGTCAGTCGATGTTTGCTGTGTAGCAATTACACTGTTTCTGTTGCATGCAACTGTAAGCATTTATTGTTGGCCCATGCACCCATGGGTTGTCTAGGCTGGTTAGCTCCATGCTGAGGAGGTAGTGTTTTACCTCGGGTATGCTTAAGGCAAAGACCTTTGGGCAATAGGATAAGCTTAATGCATAAGTACATTTTAAATCTTTGCAAGTGGCCTGGCTCATTGGCTCTCCCAAAGTCAAGGTGCAGGGCAGCTTCCTCCTCCCACTGGTGGACCATCGCAAGGGTTTTGGGCATATTATTGTGGGAGTTGAGAGATAATCAAGTCCTGCAGACACAAGCAGCATCTTCCTCTTTTCCTTTGCCCCATCTCTTCTCTGACTTGCCTGTTAGAGTGTAACAATATTGGCAAGATCGGGCCACAGTAAGATAGAGTCTTAGCAAGACCATGATCCCCAAGGATGTAATACCCAAGGAGGCTATCCGGGGATTTCCTATGAATGTTAGATTTATGGCTAAAACACTCTAGTAATATTCTACCCCTGTAGTTAAGCCTCTTGCAATGTGATTTTGAAGATCTCATCAAGAGGTAGAATTCTGGGGAGGAAGGGCATGTATGGGAGGGGGGCAATGGTATATGTACACAGACAATAATTTAATAAAAAAAAAAGTTAGCATTCATTTCCCTGCCTCTCGAATCTGGGCTTACTGGTGACTTGCTTCGGCTCATGGCATGTAGTGGACCTTATGGGATGCCAATTTCAAGCCTAGTCATCCAGGAGCTTTCTCTCCTTGCTTACCGTCATGAGCATAAGCCCAGGCTAACTTGCTAAAAGGTGAGAAGACCATTTAGGGATGAGTTGAGACCTCTAAGTTGTCCCTGCTGAAGAAGACACTGGTGACCAGCTCACTGCAGGACACGAAGAGGTCTCAGATCAACAAGCTGCCTGGCTGACCCATATGTGTATGAGAAATAATACATCTGTTTTGAGCCACTAAGTTTTGGATGGCTTGTTAGGCAGAAGTACTAATTTAAATACCTTGGAGCTCCTCATCTTGGTTGCTTTGTACCATAGTATCCCTTTTCCAATCCTGCATATTTTGGGGGCAGGCTAGAGGTGATAAACTATCCCCTGGTACCTTCCATATTCCCCAAAGCCACATCCTCACAGTTCTTGAGATTTTTGTGACTCTTTCTGAGTAAGCATTTATAGTGGGTGGCTATTTATTTAGAAAGAGTATAGAACACAAATTGATTTTGGAGAATGTGATTACTGAGACTATAAAAAGCAAAGCAAAGCACACAATGGCTTTGTGTTCAAGCTGTCAGATGCATTCTAATTTCTGTAACAATGGTAATTAATTTTAGCTGGATAGAAAATCCATTTTCTTTGAGGAATCAGTGAACGATAGAGAAAATTTGTCAGTAACCATTGTCTGGAATTTTAGTCTCCAGGAGGCACAATCATTTTACAATGACAGCTATTATATGGGAAAATCAACCTAAGAGAAAGCTATTAGGCACTACTGTACATTTCTGTGACAATGGGATTGAAGTCAGATAAAAAGGTAAGAGGCCTGATATCAAAGATCTACTTTTTTCTCTCCTGTTTTCCCAGCACTAAAATGTAATATAAAAAGTGAAATGTAAAGAGATAGGTGTGGTGGCTTACAGTTTAAAATTTTACATTATCAAACATATTTCAGGGCATGATCTTTGGGGATTCAGGAAAATAGCCATTTATGAAAATATCAGGGGAATGCTCTCTTTTTGCCATTAAATCTACAATCCCACTGTAAATTTTCTGTGGTTTAGTGTTTTGTTATCAATATTTTCCTGCTCATCACTGAACTCTAATGGACTCATTTTCACATTTGTGGGCATGTGCCACTACTTTATTTTTTATGGTGTACTGTGGTAGTTGAACTTTTGTACTGGTTTTAAACTAGACTACCAAAGCAATGTGGAATTTGTCACAAGTGAAATCTGTATAAAAGATGTAAGGCAATGTTTCATAGTATTTTTACGTGTACTGATGAACTTATTTATCTACTTGGAAAAAGTTTTTCAGATGTGGGGGTGTATTTGCATTGTTCCATTCACTCAACCTCATGTCCCTGACTGGAGGGCACAGATGTTATTATTCTACTAGAGGCCTGCTGCACGAAGATTTGTGCAAGAATAGGCCTTCCTTCCCCTGGTTTCCCTCCTGGCCATCCGGGAGCCTGCAAGTCCTCCTGTAGCTCCCTCCACCCTGATCCTCCTCCTTCCCTTCCCCCGCATAGCAAGCATTCTGCCCCACCTGGCTGCTCCACACCTGCGTATGCAAATTAACCCAACATCTTTGTTGGGTAATTTTGCCTGTACACTCCTGATTGGCTTATAGATGTCTCAGAGGTGTGATTAATTTGCATTTTTCTCTTTTATTAGTGTAGATGTGATGTTTGGGTATGTACATGCACTGAATAAATGCATCAGGCATTTTGGGGCTACAAAGGGGTTGGTCAGCTTCCAGGAAGCCTCTTTGTAGGGACAATAGGAACATGAAGGAGCCACACCTTCTTTGCCTTCTGACCCTTTCTTGTAAGTTTCTCCTCTATAAAGCCTCTGCCTTAAAGTATTTCATGTGTTGTTTTGGAATTCTTCCTGAGCCCTGGAGCTTGACAGGGAGTTGATCACAAAAGGACTTGACTTGCATAACAATCTGTTTTTAAATGACTCATTAAGGGGAGAAAATAAATGTTTTTCTCTTAAGAATGTGAGTGCAGCAAGTTTTGTGTATTGTTCATTGCTCTCTCTCCAGCATCTAAAACAGTACTTGACACAATAGGACCTTTTTAATGAGTGAAAGGAAATTTGAAGAGACCAAGAGATGTAGGTTCACTCACACACCAGCTGAAGAAACCCTGAACAGTTACCTCTTCCTTAGGAGAATTGAATCACATCCTTAGATTAAACAGTGAATATTTGCCATAATCGTTTGGGTTGGCAACCTGCCAGTTACACAGAAGCTGTTCTTTCTCGGTGCTCAGTTGATTCTCTCATATTGGAAATAGACTTTTGAAAACACTCATACAGTAAGCCTAAAGCAGGATTCTGATTGGGCCTGCCTGTGTTCATCACATGCACATTCCTGAAGCAATTTGTTACTGGGTCAGGAGGATGTTGCACTTGACGGACTCAGTGTGGGTCATATGCCCAAGCCGGGGACTGGTAGGGAGAGTTTGTTCCTAGAAGAGAGGGGAGAGAAAAGTGTGCAGGCTACGCGGGCACGAGTAGTTAACTATAGTCTACTATGATCAACAAAGTCAAGCCTATGCCTCTTATTTGAGGGGCAAATTGAGCTTTTCCTCTGCTTGTTTGAATTTAAATAGGCTAGAGTTCACCCACACAAATGTGAGCAACCTAGAAGTCCAAATTATCCTCTGTTGTAGATTAGGCAATTGGAAAGTAAAATACCTTTGCTTTTCCTGAATCATTTGTTCTGCTTAAAGTCTATTCTATGGTATTTGCATGGTTTCATTTGGCAAAGGCATAGAAAGCACTTAGCTGTAAATGCAGTGTAATTATATGCGGTGTAAGTGACTGAGCCATTACCCACAGGAAGTTAGGGTAAAACCTGTTATAGGGAAACAGCCTTTGGATTTATCCTATAATTAATCTAGATTTGCTACAACAATGTTCTAGAAAAATGTTTCTTGGCCAACTTTCAAGAAATTTAAGAAGACTAAAATTCGTATTATTTAAAATTGTTATTACATTGCATGAGAAAATGAATTCTTGGAACTGGTCAAATGAGGCTGTGAGAGTTCTCTTTGAAAGGAAGATAATTTAGAGACACTAGTAATTTAATTGCTTTTAGTAATCAGCAGGTCTTAAATTTGTTTTTATAGCATGTATGCTTTTTACCTTGTTGATTTTGGGATTTAAGAACATGATCTGTCAACGACAATAAAAAATGTGAAGCTATCTCTAGCTTCAGCTTGTAATTAAATTACTTTTCATAGCTATTTTTTATTCTCAATGTTTCCTCATTCATTACACCATCCCTGTGAGGAAGGTCATGATAGAGGAGTGGAGAAGCAGAGATATTAAGAAGTTTTTCTCAGGTCATATAGAGAACAAGTGGCAAGTGTGGGACTTAAACATAAGTCTTCTATATTAAATAGGATGCTTTTGGCTATGTTTGACAGGCTATCTGACTAATAGTGGTTTAAACCAAAAAATATATTTAATAATCTTGCATATAAAGAAGACTGAAAGAGCAAAAACCTGTTTGGCTCAGTGGATAGAGAGTCAGCCTATGAATTGAAATGTCCCAGTTCTATTCTGGTCAAGGGCATGTACCTTGATTGCGGGCACATCTTCAGTAGGGGATGTGCAAGAGGTAGCTGATCGATGATTCTCTCTCATCGATGTTTCTAACTCTCTATCCCTCTCTCTTCCTCTCTGTAAAAAAATCACTAATATATATATATATATATATATATATATATATATATATATATATATATATATATATAATACTGAAAGCAAGTGGTTCTAGGTTAGTTCAAGGAGCTAACCACATGTGCCCTGACAGGGAATGGAACTGGCCGGGTAATATTCTTATGTTTTTATTATGTTAAAATATTTCCTTGAATAAATTGTTAGAATTAGATATAGTAGATTTTACCAATGGCCTCCTCAGTCCTAATTGTTCTTCTGTGCTCTGTAACATGTAACTTTTCAGCACTGTCCCACTGTGGGCAGAATGTAATGTCCCACCCCCTGCACGCTAAGATGATTTGTTTCAGTCAATGGGATGTGAGAAATGTACAAGTAGAATCTTGAAAAATGTTTTTCCATTTGAGCTTCTGATAATTGTTCTGGGAATGGAATTTCTAGCTAGCCTGCTTGTTCTGGAAGGACAATGAAAGCAGAAAAGCCCAGGTAAGCTTGGACAATGTGGCTCAGTGGTTGAGTGATGATCCATGAGTCAGGAAGTTACCATTTGCAGTGTGTGGTGTGCAGGAGGCAGCCAATCATCATTGATGTTTCTCTCTCTCTCTCTCTCTCTCTCTCTCTCTCTCTCTCTCTCTCTCTCTCTCTCTCTCCCTCCCTCCCTCCCTCCCTCCCTCCCTCCCTCCCTCCCTCCTTCCCTCCCCCTTTCTTTCTCAGAAATCAATACAAACATATTTTTTTAAAAATGAACACCGAAACTGGTTTGGCTCAGTGGATAGAGCATCAGCCTGTGGACTGAAAGGCTCCAGGTTCAATTCTGGTCAAGGGCATGTACCTTGGTTGCAGGCATATTCCCAGTGGGGGATGTGTAGGAGGCAGCTGATTGATGTTTCTAACTCTCTATCTCTTTAAAAAAAAATCAATAAAATACATATTAAAAAAATAAAATAAAAAAGGTACTACCCAGTTAAGCTGATTTAATACAGCTCTGATAAATCAGAGCTGCCCAACCCATAGACACTTGAATGATGCCAGCAAGATCAGCAGAACCCCACAGCCAACCCATGGACATGTGAACAATTAATGCTTGTTTTTTGTGTGACAATGAGAACTTGTAGCTGCTGCTACCCAGCATTAACCTGTTAACCGGGGAGTTCCCTTTTTAATTACGCAACATACAACAGGCGCATACTCTTTCACTAGGACGTGTCAGTATGTCACACCCAGTGGACGTAATTTTATATTATTATTATTTTTATTTATACCTAATTAAAATAAATGAAATATATATTTTTTTGTTTATTTATATATAAAGCACAAAGGAAAATACAAAATTACAAACAAATAGAAAAGAATACCAACAAAAAAATGGAAACATCGAATTAAAAAATTATAAATTTTACAAACAATTATAAAGATTACAGCCAAAGCCAGTTTGGCTCAGCGGTACAGCGTCGATCTGTGGACTGAAAGGTCCCAGGTTCGATTCCGGCCAAGAGCATGTACATGCATTGCAGGCACATCCCCGGTAGGGGGTGTGCAAGAGGTAGCTGGTCGATGTTTCTCTCTCATCGATGTTTCTATCTCTCTATCTCTCTCCCTTCCTCTCTGTAAGAAAATCAATAAAGTATATTTAAAAAAAAAATAAAGCTTCCAAAAAATATATACCGTCCCTCTCAGGGCGCAACATACCATATTTTTTGGACCATAAGACACTCCGGACCATAAGACGCACCAGTTTTTAGAGAAGGGAAATGAAGAAAAAAAGATTCTGAAACAAATAGTGTCCTAAAATATTTTATGTGCATTAAAACCCAACATCACAGTCATAAACACATGTAATCAACCCTGTAAAGTAAACAGCAGCATTTAGAACCATTTTAGAGCCGTGCAAGCATACAGAGACCACACAGAGCCGGGCAAGTAAAAAAACTTTTTTTTAAAGTATATGTGTAGGCTATATTTGGACCATAAGATGCAGGGACTTTTTCCCCCCACTTCTGGGGGAAAAAAAGTGCGTCTTATGGTCCGAAAAATACGGTACCTATATTTCAAGAATGTATTCATATGTCCTACCCATTCCCGATAGTGTTTATGTTTGACGTATTTATAGGTCCCGCTCGGTTAACAGGTTAATGTGGCAACAGAAAACTCATACATTGTGATTTAGCTATATATTTTTTAATGGTACATGTATTTATTTGTAATTTTAAAAACATTGACATATTTTTGGGATTTTTTTATGATAATACATGCACTTTAGCTTAAGTGATAATGTACATCCATTATTTTACCTAATAGTAGACAAAATTGACCATACATCCGCTACACCCACCAGCCAATCAGGAGTGATAAGCAAATTAACCCAACAAAGATGGTGGTTAATTTACATACATAGGGGCAGCCAGGACACTTGTAGTGTCGCCATGGTGATGACCAAGGCATTCCATCCCACCCCTGGTCTCTCAGGGCCTCTGGGCAGTGTGGGAAGGCAGAGCTGGAGCAGAAAGAGATGGCTCCGGGGCAGGGCCAGAGGGGAAAGGTGGTGCCAGCCAGGGAAAGGAAGGCCCATTCTAGCATGAATCTTCTTGCATTGCATTGGCTTCTAGTAATTAGATAAAAGTAAAAATAACAAAACAAACAAATAAACAAAAATCTCCTTAGTTGTTTCTAGACATCATTCCTATCTTGACCTTTTTAATTAACTTGGCTATTTATTTTTCATATAGATGAAAATATTTTCAGAGGTAAAAAAGGAAGATAATTACTTGTTCACTTATAGAAAGAAAATGGAAAAGCTAAATTACTAAGAACAAGGGAAAATGGCCAAACTGATAAACCAAATTTATTTTTAAAGTTGGCTTATAAGATTGTTAATTTTCTTTATTTTAATCAGTCTTACCAACCCTTAGAATGCTGGGCAATTTAATTTCTGACAATAGTGAACATTATTCTATATAAATTTAAAGCCATGACAATCTGACTTCATTTTTCTATCTCTGCACCCATGAGCTCATATTAATATTTATGCTAAGCTAAAAGAAAGTTTTTGTCCATTCTTAGTTTAGACTTTGAAATGAGATAATTAGTTCCCCTAAGTTAAGCAAGATTGAATTTCATTGCATATTCAGTCCAATTATCCTTGAAATCCACAGATAATCCCTAAATCTCATTTGAGTGATTAGTATCCATGTATAAATAACAAGCCTTTCATTCAGAATTGTAATAAAGGAGTAAGATGAACCTTTTTAAAAATTCGATTCAGAGAGAGAGAGAGAGAGAGAGAGAGAGAGAGAGAGAGAGAGACCTATGTGAGTGAGAAACATCAAGAGCAATATAGTGCAGTTTAAAGAAGTTGTGGTTCATTTGCCTCAGCACAAAGGAGGTCAAAGCCTTCATAGAACTAGCAACAGCAGCAGTGACTAATGTAAGAGGTGGGTTAAGAAGATTCTGAAATGTGCACATGAAGGTGCAAGCTGAGCCTGAGTCACTAAAGGTTCCTTCAGCTCACCCAAGACCATGAGAAATCACTGAAGGTTCCTTCAGCTCACCTGAGACCATGAGAAGTCTAGAGGGACACAGTCAAGGCCTCTGCTCAGAACCTTGCTATAGCTCCTCATTGCCCTCATTGTAGGAATCAAAGTCTCTACAATTGCCCCAAAAGACACACTGTAATCTCTTCTCCCCTCTACCTTTCTTTTTCATCTTCTCTTCTGTCACTCACTCCTTTCCACTACACTGGTCTCCTTGCTGAGGTTCTAACATGCTCCTGACTTAGACCCATATGCCTAGGCTCTGCCTGAAGCACCCTTTCATGATGACTGTTAGATTCTTAGAGGCTTAATTCTTTCTTCCTTAACATCTTTGTTCTCAAGCTGCTCTTCCAAAGGGGCTTAAATGGATCACCCATTAAAAATGTCACCTTCTTGCCAAAACCGGTTTGGCTCAGTGGACAGAGCGTCAGCCTGCGGACTCAAGGGTCCCAGGTTCGACTCCGGTCAAGGGCATGTACCTTGGTTGTGGGCTCATTCCCATTGGGGGTTGTGCAGGAGGCAGCTGGTCGATGTATCTCTCTCATCTATGTTTCTGGCCCTCTGTCCCTCTCCCTTCCTCTCTGTGAAAAATCAATAAAATATACTTATAAATAAATAAATAAGTAAATAAATAAATAAATAAATAAATAAATAAAAATATCACCCTCTTGCCTGGCCAGCTTGGCTCAGTGGTGGGCCTCAAACCTATGAACCAGGCGGTCATGCTTTGATTCCTGGGTAGGGCACATGCCAGAGTTGTGGGCTTAATCCCTAGTTGGGAGCGTGCAGGAGATAGCCGTTCAATGATTCTCTCACATCATTGATGTTTCTCTCTCTCTCTCCCTCTCCCTTACTCTCTGAAATCAATAAAAATACATATATTTTTTTAAAAGTCACCTTCTTATACTCTTCCAGCTTCTTATCTTTCCTATTATATATAGCATTTTATCAAATTCTTCTAATTTTCTATAAAATTTACTTCCTAAGGTTTTAATACATTTTTTTAGTAGGTTTATTATTTCTTTTTCCTCTGCCATTACAGAATGCAACTTTCACAGGGCTGGCATCTTTGAGTGGTTAGCTGGTGAATGTATCCCAAGTACCTGAAATAGTGACCAGCATGTAGTTAGTGCTCAGAAATGTTAGTTTTGGAATAATGAAAGAGCAACACTTCCTGGTGGGAACACTGAAGTGAATTCTGCCCTTGAGAAAGGGGCTCACTGTTGTGCTTTCTTGGATCCATGTAGTTTGTAACCCACTCAGCAGGGACACCAGCTGCCTCGTCCTAATAGGAGCAAGGACAGAGATGGGCTAGAATTTGAACCATGACCTTCTTTAGGTTGAAATTCAAGCAGAGCAGTGGTGAAAACCAATCTGTTTGTTGGCCTAACAGATTTACAAATGACACACTACAGCTTGAGAGGCTTTGAAAGGAAGGCAAAATCTGTCCCAGAAAGGAAAATAATTATGATTATGATATATTTGATCATGATATATTTATATGATGCTTTCACTTGCTGCATAGCATCTTAATACTATCACAGCCATTTGCTGTAGTTAGGGATTAAGATCCCCACCGTAGAAAGAAATGTTTATTGACATATTTGTACTTTAAAAAAAGTTGACATTTACACAATATGAATTTAGCCATTTAAAGTACACAATTCAGTGGCATTTAATATATTCACAAATGTTGTGCAACTGTGGCTTCTATCTAGTTCCAAAACATTTTGATTATCTCATAAGGAAACCCCATACTCCTATAAAAGGTCAATCTGCATTACTCTCCCAACAGTTCCTGGCAAACACCAATCTACTTTCTGTCTCTATAGGTTTGTTTCTGCTCAATATTTCATGTAAATGAAAGCCAAAAATATGTGAACTTTTGTGTCTGGCTTCTTTTACTTAGCATAAAGTTTTTCAAGGTTCATTAGGTTGTAGCATGTTTAGCATTTCATTCCTAGTAACAATTGACTACTATTCCCCTATATGATATGCCACACTTTGTTTATCCAGTCATCATTTCCTGAACATTTGGGTTATTTCCACCTTTTGCTCTCATGAATAGTGCTGCTGTGAACATTTGTGTACAAGTTTGTGTTTGAACACCTGGTTTCAATTCTTTTGTATATATACTCGAGAGTGGAATGTACATTTATTTCTACCCATTTATTTTTCATTGCTGGAATATATGTCCTGTAAAACACAGACTTTTATTGAGGTAGAATTAAATAGGCTAGCTAATCTGGGTATCAGATAATATTAAGAAAATTAGAATGTTGACATGAGAAAGCAAAACTTTCAAACAAAAATATGTAAACCACAGGTTTTATATGGTTGTTAGAGTTAAATTGAGAATTTGACTCCTAAGCACCTGGCAGATGTCAAAAACTTTTTTCTTCTAAGTTAGAAATGAAACCCAGAAGTGAAATGTTTACACAAGCCACAAAACTTAAAAGACAGGTTTGACTACATAAAAATGAAGAAATCCTGTATAACAAAAATTAAAGATGACTAGGAAATGGAAGGGAATTATCTGCAACATCAGTAACAAAAGGTCAAGGTCTTTAGTATGTAAACAGAACCGAAAAATCATTAAAAAATTCAACCAGTTATATTAAAGGCTAAGAGGCATTTCATCAACAGAAATAAATTTGTGGGAGGAGGGGAAAGTTCAGTAGAAAAAATTTAAAAGGGCAGATAACATTCAGTATTTATGAGGAAGTGGAGAAAAGGTAAATGTAAAACAATGTGTTTTTAAAAAGTATATATTTTATGATTTTTACAGAGAGAAAGAGAGAGCTAGAAATATCGATGAAAGAGAAACATTGATCAGCTGCCTCCCGCACACCCACTACTGGGGATGTGCCGGAAACCAAGATACATGCCCTTGACTGGAATTGAACCTGGGACCCTTCAGTCCGCAGGCTGAAGCTCTATCCACTGAGCCAAACTAGTTAGGGCAAATGTAAAACAATGCTGCTGGGGAGTGTATACTGGTAAAGCTTTCTTTCAGGGCAAACTGGTAGTGAGGACACATCGCAGGCGTCTTCAAACTACGGCCCGCGGGCCACATGCGGCCCGCAGAGGAGTCTGATCCGGCCCGCCAGGTTTTTTGGGCAGTGAGCGCAGCCGAGGTGTTACAGTAGGAATTAGTAGTTCATATAGTCTGGCCCTCCAGCTCTCTGAGGGACCGTGATCTGGCCCCCACTTTAAAAAGTTTGAGGACCCCTGAAAGTAATGAGTAGAACAGGGAACTCAGAAGTAGACCCTCAGATTTTTGACAATGGAGCAAAGGCAATTCAATAGAGAAAGGATCATCTTTTCAACGAATGGTGCTGAACAATTGGAATAGCATATGTAAAAAAAAATGAACCAGACAGCAGATGTTACACATTGTAGTAAACCCCAGAACTCTAGGGATAAAAAAGAAAGTCCTAAGGGCTACCAGTGACAAAAAACAGATTGCCTACAAAGGAAAGAGAATCAGGCTGATGTCATACCTTTCATCAGTAACACTTGATGCATGAAACAAACGTGCAGTATATTCAGAATCAACAGGAGAGTTCTGAGAACAGAGACATGGATACCAATGCAACTTCCATAGGCACCATTTGGCTATGATGCACCCTGCAGCCTCTAAGGCTAGGCCTGAACCTAGACAGAAAACGAGAGCTCAGCCTAAGCCTGGGGATGGAAGGACAAAAATTTGTAGGAAAGAGACGTGAAAGCCAGGCATGTTAAAGAGGAAACGATTAGATTGGCTAAGCTAATTAAGTAATGGGAGCCTGGGTAACTGTACGTTTCATCAGCTGTGTGTTTATTCTCTTTGCACCAATTGCGGCAGAGCAGTTTTCAGATAGACTCATTTAACCCCTGTGCGGCACTTACTTTCTATAGAGCTTCTGACAGCTGCCAGGGCTTATGTTCAAGAAAGCCTTCTGGCCAGTGTGATTGCCCAGAGCGTGACAGCTCCTTCTACAGTAAGACATCATTTCAAAAGAAAGGCTTTTGCTAAGGCCTTGTCAGTTCATCAAAAAGTATAATGTCAGGAGATGCAACTGCGTCATGTGGAAAACTTCTGATGCATTTTCTTATCTACTTACCAAATGGGGTCTTGCAATGAAATCCACCCCCTTTACCACCAGATGGAACTTTATGCAAGCACACCGAGAGACAGGCTGGGTAATCAGGGGAGTTTCAAAGCACAGCTGTCAGCTCTGCCTGACATAGGACCAGAAGAACCAAGTTTGTGAGTGAGTGCTTGCCCAACAGCAGGCCTCTCAGTTTAGCCAATTATGTAAATTGAGCTGGAAGAATGATTTGTACCAGGCACAGAGTTTCCGGTGGAAGCCCGGCTGCTGTAGAGCCCTGTCCTGGGTCTAGGGCTGTTTGAAAAGTTTCTGGTTTCCTTTCCAGTTCTGATTTGATAGGATTTTCCTGACTTGGGCAGAGGCTCTCTCTTGTCAAGCAACTGTGGGCCCACACCGCGCTGTCATCACTGCACTCCGCTGCGTTTCCATCACAATGACAGTTTATGACTGTTCAGTAAACCATTCGGCCCGCGATTTAGGCTGGATTTTAGATTTTGGCCCCTTCTCTGATTGAGTTCGACACCCCTAGCACAGAGAATGACCTTTAAATATATATATATATATATATATATATATATATATATATATATATATATATATATATACACACACACACACACACACACACACACACATACACAATATGCTAAGTATCTGACCGTTTATTCGACTGTTCAACCAGTTGCTATGATGCGCACTGATCACCAGAGGGCAGTTGCTCTGACTGGCAGGTTAGCTTGCTGCTGGGATCCAGCCAATTGAGAGTGGGTGAGATGGGCTGGGCAGGCCCTGAAGCTCTCACATGGTCCCTCCCCGGCCCTGATTGTGTACTGGTGGGGCCCCTTGGCCTGGCCTGTACCCTCTCACAATCCAGAACCCCTAGGGGGTTGTCAGAGAGCCAGTTTTGGCCCAATCCCTGCAGGCCAGGCCGAGGGACCCCACTGGTGCACAAATCCATGCACTGGACCTCTAGTGTGTGTGTGTGTGTGTGTGTGTGTGTGTGTGTGAGTGTATGTGAGTGTGTATATATATTGATTTCAGAGAAGAAGGGAGAGGGAAAGAGAAATATCAATGATGAGAGAATCATTGGAGAATCATTGATCGGCTGCCTCATGCATGCCCCACACTGGGGATTGAGCCTACAACCTAGGCTTATGCCCTGACCTGAAATTGAACTGTGACTTTCTGGTTCATAGGTCAACACTCAACTGAGCAACACTGGCCAGACCAGAGTATGACCTTTTTAAAGTTTATAGCCTTCATAAAGAATTGGCAGAAACAATGGCATTTTAACCACTGTGCTATATTTTTAAGGCCAACAGGTAGGAATCATCAAGAATTGGTTAAATAACTTTTAAAGCGAGGAGTCACCATGTGCATTAGTTGTTTTCTGGTTCCTTGAAGCCAAATCCAATTCCAGAAAAAAAGATGATCATGAACATTCTTTTGGGACTGTGAGAAATGTTCCATATTTGTGTACAAAAATTGTCTTGGGGCCCCATGCATTGAAAAAGTTTATTTTTTATGGCAGAAGAGAAATACACATTTTGAGAATAGTATGGGACGATGTAAGAAGATCATGTTGGGCACACTTCTCAGGAATGAAAGGGGAGAAGAGCAGGAAGCCCCGGGGTTTTCAGACTGTGCTCAGTGCGTTCTTCTGAGAAAGTCTTTCAAGCGTTTGAAGGAGGGGTTCTCTTTTACTCAGGATGCTATGGGCCCCCTGCCCCCAGCCACTGCCATGCAGCATCAATCAGACAAACTCAGTTTTAGATTTTGTGCTTCTGCCCTAAGTGTCATTTGGAAAAAGAGCTACTTGCCTTAAAAAATGTGTAACACCACTTCCTTGACGAAGAATGACTTTACACCCTTAGTTCAGGGACAACATAGTTACTTACTTGCTTTTAAAAAACTTTTTATTTCCAAACATCTGTAATTTATAGTTTCCTCCTCTCTTTCCCCAGGCATGTAGCAATAAAATCCCCCTGAACTGAAGTCATATTTAACAGCTTCTCTTGGAGTCTAGAAAAGGGAAAGTAAGAAATAGATGGGTAGGTCCAGTTATCAAACTACTATAAAATTAAGATGTTCAATTATTAATTAATATATAAACCCCAGAAGATTTCTTATATAGAAACATTGTTATTTCTTATGTAAAAACACTATTAGAAATTTATAGAAAATATAATGAAAGAATATATTTGTTCTTATTCCTATCAAAACCCGTAAAATATCCATAAAAATCTTAACAAAAAAGGTAAAAAACCATTTGGAAGAAAACTGTAGAACTCCATTGTAGGGCTTTAAAAAAAGTCTTGAATAAATAAATTAAATATTTTGTTTTCAGATAAGACTCTCAATATTCATCATGCTTTTGTCATTTAGATACACATCATAGAGCCTCTTATAGGAGAGTAAATGAGTTACAACAATGCTTTTATCAGTTGCATAGAACCTGATTGAATTTATTTCTATATATCCACTAAACACAGTTCTAGAAGTGTAATTCCTGGCTCAAAAAGACTACATATTTAAAATGTTGGCAAATAATATCAAATTGACTTCCAAGAAATATACACACCTACAGATGCTGTTTTGTAGTGCCTTTTTCTTTATATCCCTGTTAATACTGAATGTTACCCATGTCTTAACAATTTTTGTCTTAGTCTACCAGGCTTTCCCCAATATAATACATATATTTCTTTTAACATACCTGCTTACACTTTAATACACTGGGTTGTCTTAAAAATGATTTGTGGGATATTGGGCCTTTTGTTACCTATTCTGCAAATATTAATAATTTCCTCTAATTTCCTAGTTGTCTTTTAACATTTTTTTCTCCTTTTATTGAATAGAAGTTCTTCATGTCTATGTAGTCAAACCTGTCCTTTAGGTTTCAAGGCTTCTGTAAATGTTTTGCTCCTGGGTTTCATTTCTCACTTAGAAAAACATTTGACACCTGCCAGGTGCCTGGGAGTCAAATTCTTGATCTGATTCTAGTCACCATGTGCAACATGATCGGTTTTTGACTCCAGTGGCTTCTACTCCAGCTAGGCAGACTGTGGCTTTGTCTACAAATACATCTGCCTCTCTAGATTTTAGGGTGCTATTAGCCCTGCTACCTCAGTCCTCTAATGGGTCCAAGAAAAGTAATTGATTTTCAGTTTGTTCAGACTTTTTTTTTTTTTTTTTTTTGCCTTAAGGTGGAAGTGATAACTTCAGTCATTTTACACATCGAAGCTGAAATCAGAAGCCTTTTACTGAAAATTACTTTTATTTAAGTGCTGAATAAGTTTATGTGGCTGTAATTAAGTAAAACAAGAAATCCTGCTTCTCATATAAGGGGTGCCATATAAGAAATTAGTTAAAAAAATTTTTTAAATTGATTTTTAGAGAATGAGGAAGCGGGGGAGAGAGAGAGGGAGAGAGAGAGGGAGAGGGAGAGGGAGAGGGAGAGGGAGAGGGAGAGGGAGAGGGAGGGAGGGAGAGGGAGGGAGGGAGGGAGGGAGGGAGGGAGAGAGAGAGAGAGAGAGAGAGAGAGAGAGAGAGAGAGAGAGAGAGAGAGAGAGAGAGAATCATAAGTGAGAGGGAAACATGGATTGGCTGTCTCCTGCACCCCTTTTTTCCTCTCCCTCCCACCAGGCATCTAGCTGGAAACCTGGGCGTGTGCCCTGACCAGGAATTGATCCAGTCACCAAACCAACTGAGCCACACCGGCCAGGGCAGGAGTCAGTTTTAAATATGTAATGTCTGAAAGAACATTTAGACAACCCAGGGAAGATAGGGAGTGGTTGCATATACAGGTTTGAGTCAGGGAAAGAGTTGGGGCTGGAGATAAAAGTTTCTGAATCAGCATCGATGTGGTATTTAACGTCTCCGGTGGTTTCCTGTCTCCCTCCGCTCAAGACCTCACTGAATGCTGTCAGAGTCTGATCTGCCTCTTGTCCTTTCCCTGACCTCCACCTCACCCCTTCTGCCCCATTCACAGAGCTGAAGCCACATTGACCTCTTCGCTGTTTCTTAAACAAGCAAGGGCTGCTCCTGCCTCTGCCTGTAATTTAAACATCTGCTATTTTCTCCGCCTGTATTTTCCTCTGGGTGTCTTCCATCACTTTCCCATGCCTCGCCTCATATTGCTTCCCTGAAATCCAGTCCCTCTGTCCTGTTACTTCATATCTGTTTCTTCCCCTTGAATGTGTCACTATCTTACATACTCTATTTGATGTATGTTGTTTATCTCGTATATTATCCCCAGAGATTGTAAGCTCCATTTGATTGTTTGTATATCCAGGTTCAATGTTCACATTATAGAAGTAAAAAGAAACAGGTGAAAATAAGTTTAATAATACACTCTGTTGAACTCATTATATCCAAAGTGTTATCATTTCAACATGTAATGACCATAAAAATTATTCTTGAGGTAATTTACACTCTTTTCTATGTGTGAAGGCTTCAAAGTCTGGGGTGCATTTTACACCAACAGCACATTTCATTTGCACGAGCCACATTCAACAGTCACCTCTGACTGGAGACTACCGTCCTGGACAGTGCTAGGTGGCGTGCTATGTTAGCATCGGGACATTTTTCTTAGAAGTGGGACATTATTGAAGGGTTTTAGGTAGGGTTTAGGAATGACATGATCAGTTTTACGTTAACACAAATGGTATCGATAGCAGAGTAGAGAATGAATTGGGGGAGGGATCGATAGTATATGCAGGGAATTTGGTTTAGGAGACTCTGAGAAATATGGGCTGAGAGTCAGACATAACTGCCTGGGTGAAGGTATTGGCAGTGGGGAAAGACAGAAAATTATAAAGACACAGTTAGCCAATAAATTCTACAGTAAATTCTGATAATAATAATAATAATAATAGGATTCAAGTAGGCAGGCTGACTTTATAAGTCAGATAATATTTTTAGTTATAATAAATTTTTTTGTCCTCTGTCAGGCAAAGAACAAGTTTGATTGAAACACTGTTTTGAAGTATTTCCCTTTAGTTTTAAGTATTACTTGTGATTTTTGTGGGGTTTTGGGACTATGTAGATCCTGAGTTTTTAGTGGATAAATCTGAATGGCCACATGATGGTGCCAAAAGCTTGGTAGTTTATATGGCTTTTCAGAACTGTTGCAAATTCCTTCTCTGACAGAAATGTTGCCACCATGGCTAAGTTATTTTATTGTAACAAAGAAATTTATTGAACATAAATGAAAAAATGATTGTGCTTTTAAAGTAATGACTTATTTCTAATCATGTTCTTAAGTCAATAGGCAAACCATAGTTCTCATTATTTTATACTTGTAGAATTAGTTTTTTAAACCCAGTGTGGCACATTCTCAGAATGGTGCAGAAGAGAAATTCAATCCTATATTTATTTACTTAAGGATGAAACCAGTAGGATCTGTATATAATCGCTTTCCCATTCCTTTGGCATTTCTTTGTAGTACTTTGGAAGATATACCAGACTTCAGGAAGAGGTTAATTATAATGCCTTGATACAATATTTGCAGTGATTAGCTAGAAGTTCTATACTTTATAATTAGTAGATTCTTAATATTTGCTGACACAGTGACTGCAAGTGTGAATTAATGAAAACCCAAACCTATTGGCCAAAGAGTGTCACTTTTTCCAAATTAAGTAGCCAGTTTTGGTTGAATACAAAGCATGGTGTACAGAAATTTGTGAATATTAGAGATATAATTTTTAGCACGCATTGGAGAACCGAGAAGGGGTCCTTTACTCATTCAACAAAAATTCTTTGAGTGTCTACCATGGGTGTGGGGCCATGATTTTCTGATTAGCACGTGACCCTTAATGCCATTAAACAATGACCTAGGAATGTAAATGCCCCCAGCACTCAACCAAGGAGCACCAAGTGTAAAACCTCAAGTTCTGTCAAGGTCTAGAAACCTAAGTGCACTGCATCCTAAGAAGCCTTCACCATGTGCTGGTTCCACAAAGTACCATAAAACACCAGAACCTAGAATCACCGGTGCCATTGAAGTGTTATCAAGTGCCACAAAGGACCATGATACTGCTAATGCCACTGACACCTAAAAGTATCTTGGCGCTATTTTAGCTTCTAGTCCAGAGGTCAGCCAGTTGTGGTTTGCAGACCTACCATCTGCTTTGGTAAACAAAGTTTTATTGGAATACAACCACACCTACTCACTTACATATCATCTACGGCTGCTTTTGTGCTATAATGGCAGAGAAGTAGTTGCAACAGAGACCTTTGGACTGAAAAGTCTAAAATCTTTACTGTTTGACACATGTCATTCATTCCTAGAACTAGATTTGCCTTTAATACTTTAAATCAAAGCTGCTATGAAGTGTAACAACACATAGAAACACACTCTGTCAATGAATAAGCATATAGAAAACTATCTTGGAGGAGTGGTTAAGCACTGAGGAAAGCTGCCAAGAAAGTTTTTAGAGTCTGTCTTTTGCATTACATTCAGAATAAGATTAGAGAATATAGGCAAAGATGACAGGTTTCATCAAAGTTCTCATGATTACTATTGACTCTATAGTTTTGACCCCTCTTAAGGATATTGATTTTGTAAAAGAGGAAATGAAGAGGAGGAAGTAATACATATTTTCATATGTGAATTCTTCTTGGATATTAAGTCTCAGTTTCAGGAGTAATGATTTCATTAACCTTGAAATATCAGAGTGTGGATAAAAGATTATGAATATAAATGAACTCATGTTGACATCTACTTTAAATAGCAATCGAAATGCTGTCAGAAGGGAAAGGGCTATTGTGGCAAGTTTGGTGACAAGGTTAAGATGAGGGCCTGAAGCCCAATATTATGTCACATAACACTCATTTGTTACTTGCTTAATTTGAAAATATATGGAGAAAATAAGTGTCCACTCTGGGTTTGTGTAGCAGGTTAGAGATGAACCAATATGGCCCTCAGATCCATTAGGAACAGATTGGCTGACATCTCAGATGCCCCTGAGAGTGAGCAACAAATCAAAACCATTTTCGTATTCAAAGGCCCAGGAGATCCTTGGGTGCCATCAAAGAGAAACAAGAAAAACATGAATTATCGGGACTAGTAATAATTAATGTCGTTTTTAAACATTCGTTTAAAATCTTGTTTGGCGTTGACTTGTATTGACATAACCTTCAAACACGTGGTATCTACAGAACATGTGAAGTGCAATTAACAAGTTTTGCTTGAAAAAGTTTGTGTTTGGTTTGGTTTTTGTTGCAAAACTAGGGCTAAGAAGATGGCGGATGAAGAGCATATTTGGCACTGCATGCTTTACGAGTTCCAATTATTATAGGAAGAAAAGCAAGTGAGGCTGCAAAAAACATCTGTAGTGCTCTTGGTCAAGATGCAGTTAGCACCAGAAAATGCCAGCGTTGGTTTGAGAAATTTCGCGAGGGAAATTTTTTGTTAGATGACAAGAGTGGTCGAGGCCGTGTGTCCAATTTTGATCAAGAAGCTCTTCAAGCTCTTTTGGTGCAAAATCCTCAAATTACCCAACAAGAGCTTGTGACAACTTTAAATTGTTCACAAAAAACAATTTCCAATCAATTGTGTGCACTTGGCAAAGTCCAAAAGTTTGGAAAATGGGTTCCTCATGAGTTGACCGACAACAACCATAATCAAAGAGTCACAATTTGCAGTTCGCTCCTCTCTCGTCAAAACCGTTTGCCGTTTTTAGAGCAAATTGTTACTGGAGATGAAAAATGGGTGCTGTATGTTAATTTGAAAAGGCGGCCTCAATGGTTGGACAAAAATGAGGCTCCGCAGCCCACGCCAAAACCTGACTTGCATGCGAAAAAAGTGATGTTGTGTGTTTGGTGGAATTTTAAAGGAATTCTTCATTATGAACTTTTACCATCTAACCAAACCATTACAAGTGCAGTGTATAGTGCCCAATTGGAAAGGTTAGCCCAAGCTTTAAGAGAAAAAGAACCCGAGCTGATTAATCGGAAGGGCGTAATTCTTCACCACGATAACGCACGACCGCATACTGCAAGAATCACTGCTGAAAAACTGCGCCAGTTGGAATGGGAAGTTCTCCCCCAACCTGCATATTCTCCTGATATTGCCCCTTCTGATTACCATTTGTTTTGTTCTTTGCAAAACTTTCTTCTTGGAAAAAAATTTAATAATGAAGAATGCCTCAAAGCATTGACCGAATTTTTTGCATCAAAATCACAAGAATTTTACAACAGAGGGATTAAAATGCTTCCTGAGCATTGGGCACAAGTAGTAGAAAACAATGGCAACTATATTGTTGATTAAATTTTGTTGTATTGTTTACATAAATTTGATTTAAAAAAGTATTAGAAAACGACATTAATTATTACTAGACCTAATAGTATCTAGAGCACTATTTCCCAATTGTGTGGCATTGGGCAAGACATTTAAATCTGAACCCCTGTTCTTTGTAAATAAACTGGAGCTCAGCATATCATCATTACCATCTTCATTGTCATCATTCTTATCAATATTTTTATTATCATGGCATCTTCACTAGTGTTTTGAAATTGCTTATTATAGGACACCTTTACATAGATTATTCCTTTTAATCTCTAGAGAAAGCATAGATTATTTGCTTTTTTTGGCTGAGAACATTGAAACTTAAAGGAGAAGTGATTTTCCCAAGTTCGCACAGGAGCCATTGGCGGAGCTGGGTTGCTCTTTGGCCCATTTTTTAAAACTCTGTGCTAATGAAAACTCAGCTTTGGTATATCCATGCATTACTGGTAGCTTTGGTAAAACCTTTTTGAAAGAAAAATTTAAATCATATTAATACTCAAATAATGTTCATATTAACACTCAAATAAAAAAATTCTTTTTATCTGGTTATTTCACTTTTGGAAATACCATAAGTAAATTCTCTTATAAAATTAAAGTGAATAAGGACAGTCATTACAGTATTATTTGTCATGGTAAATAATTGGTAACTTCATGTCAAATAAATGAGGAAAAATTAAATGAATAATGACATACAGAATCTTAAATATTCTCCAGGAGGTTTATTTGGTAAAACAGTATAATGCAGAGATCTGTTATGCAAAAAACTGAAATATACCTTTTTATCCACATTATGATGCCAATTCAGTAAAATTTTGCATGCATATGAAAAAAAGTCAGAGGAATAGAAAGCAAATGTCAAATATTCTTTTCCTGAGGTGGATATTTTGGGTGGATTTTCCTTCTGTTATTGTCATTATCATCTGTACAAAAATGTATATTGCATTTTCAAATTTGTTCATTTTTTTTGAGTACAGATTATAAAAAAGTACTTCATAGTATCATTATGAAGATAAAACAAGAGAATATAAGTAAATGGAAGAATCTTAATAAACTGTGAAACAATTATTCAATTGTTACTGTTAAAATACTAGACCTTTCTGGCTGGAAGAAGAGGTTTTGCATTCCAGGACAACAGGTTTGGCTACTTCTGCTATCCATCTTCATGATCTAGGCCAGCATTGGGCAAACTCTGGCCCACAAGCCACATCCTGCCTCTCTGCCTGTTTTTCTATGATGTGGGAGCTAAGCATGCTCTTCACATTTTTAAGTGGCTCAAAAAAAAAAAAAAATTCAAAGAAGCATATTATTCTATAACATAAAAATTATATGAAATTCAACTTTCCATGTCCATAAATAAAGATTTATTGGAACACAGTAGTATATATATTTATTTATATGCTGTCTATGGCTGCTTTTCTCCCACAACAGTGGTGTTGACTTGTTGCCATAGTAACCATATGGCCCACAAAACTTAAAATATTTACTCTCTGGACTTTTATCAGAATTTTCTCAATCCCTGATCCAGGTCAGCTTCAATTCTCCAGATCCTGTCCTTGCCTCCTGAGAATTTTATTCCATGGATTTTTCTTAATTGCCCTTAAATAGTTAGAAATACTAAATTTTCTTAATATTTAGGCTTGAAAATGTTTTCAAAACATTAGACATGGGGGCCATTAAGTGGCCGTGACACTGAACAGGGTTTCATGGTGACGTTTGCTAACCTGCAAATACAGGTTCTGATAGCCACTCAGTGGGAAGTACAAGACCCACGTCAGGCATCAAAAGATCCAGTCTTTATTCTGCTCAGTGTTTGACTCACTTCCCCCTTGTTCCCTCATCCTATATAATAAAAGGCTAATATGCAAATCAATCAAATAGCAAACTGACCAGTCGCTATGATGTGCACTGACCACCAGGGGGCAGACGCTCAGCACAGGAGGAGCACCGCTCAGCCAGAAGCTAGGCTCATGACTGGTGAGCGCAGCAGCGGTGATGGGAGTTTCTCCTGCCTCTGTGGCAGTGCTAAGGATGTCTGATTACCACTAAGCTATCAGTCGGATATCACCTGAGGGTTTTTAGACTGTCAGAGGGCACAGGCTGGGATGAGGGGACCCCCCTTCTCCCCCGAGTACATCTATTTTGTGCACTGGACCTCTAGTCTGTAATAATGAGGCCGACTGAATAATTCTTGAAGCCCTTTCCAGCTCTGTACTTCTTCAGTGACTTGTGCCATTTTAATAGTTGGTGGTTCTTCATGGCCAGCATGAGCGTTTCTGCTTCTTTTATAATCTTCCTGGCTCTGGGACAAGTTTAAGTCCAGGAATCAAAACATGAATATCTCCCAGGCCCAGACAGGTCAAGAACCCACCTGAGGTGGTAAAGAAACTGTGTTAAGCACAACAGCAAGCTGCGGAGTGCTGGCCCTGGCTGATGGGAGGAGCAGTGACAATCAGACTCCAGCTATGTGTCACCAGAGTTTTCATATTTTTAAGAGATAATAGAAAATATGCATTTTTGTGTGAAATCTAATGTGTGAATTCAGGCAATAAACTACAAAATAAAAAGAACTATAGCTCCTGCACTCCCCAGTCTCTGAGTACAGAATGGCATCTTGATTACCATTAAAAAAAAAACTCTTGCCTCTGCATGTAGGAATTTTTTTTTTTATTAAGGTATTATATGTGTACATATCTTACCATTGCTCCCCCCACATAGGAAATTTTTTATACCTTACCACTAAGGGTGGTCAGCAAAGTTTCTCCAGTAACCCTTGTCCATCAGAAAACCCTTCCTTTATATAAATAGAATCTTAAGACACAGTCTACATCAAGCACTCCACGAGACAGCGAATTTCTGCATATGCAACTTCTGAAATTTAATAAAAAATACCTTTATATTTTTTCTACCTTTGAGAACAGATAGTAATTTGAAGCTTATTGATATAGTGGAGGGATAATTATAAATATGCCATTTATCTCTCAGCTCCTCTGAAACTGAAGATTTTGATAGTAATATGCTATATATTTATACAGCTCCACATCCCATGTGTCAAATGTTTCTCTTCTTTGGATATGAGATATAGAAGGAAAAAATGTCAAAATGATCTTACTGGAGAAACAACTGACTGCAGAAACTGCTTATTGTTTATTTTCATGTGGGAATACTGCAAAAGGAATAATGTGAACATGCTTTTGAAATGAGAAAGAAAGAGCATGGTGAGCAGATTTGAGCCAAGGGATCAGGGCCTTTGCCCATATCGATGTCACATCAGTAATGAAGAGTTCTCCTTGGACAGAAGTCTCTATACTTGAGTAGAGTGGCGCATAGCAGTGAGTTCTATTTAAAACCGAGTTGCCTGGAGGAACATGGCTTGTTTATAATAATGTTTCTAATGCAAAGTCCCCACTGTTTCAGCTCTGAGTATGGCATCTCAGTTTGGAGATCCTAAAGAGAGCCCCACCTTGTGGTTAGAAGAAGAAACAGCTCCTCTGGGGGTTGAGTGGTTTGCTTCCTATTCCTTAACTTAACAGACTGAGATGAAGGGGATGCTTCCTTGATTTTAAAAGTACATCATTTCCCCGCCCCCTGGAATTTGATGATTATATCCAGCATCTGTTTTGTTTTCCATATGTCTTCCCATATGTCCTTGGCAAACAATTCCCTCACCTGGGATGTTCTTGCTGGTCATTTCTTACTCTCAGATGACTACAGGTAATCAAAGACTGAACTGAATTGAGCTCGAGGAGTGTTTGCTTTTAACAAATGAAAGCCTCTTCATGAGGTAAATGCCTTCAAGACTCCAGGGTGTATTTTGTCCACTTTGGCATGCAGTGGGAGAAATATTTGAGAAGGAGAAAAGAGCAGGAAGAGAAGGCCTGAGTTGCTTATACCTAACTTGGCTTATACCATGACTGTAGGAAATTGAGAATAAAGTACATTTTTATCCTATCTAAAAAAGAGAAACATGCAAATAGATGGTACCTCCACTCCACCCACCAGCCACACCCACCAGCCAATCACAAGTGAGTATGCAAATTAACCCAATAAATATGGTGGTGGCCATGGGGCTGGAGCAAGCAGGAGGCTTGGGTTTCCCCAGCAATGGAGGAAGCCAAGCTTCCTGCCCTCTCTGGCCAGCCCTGGCCTCTGCTCAAGGCTACAAAGTTTCAATTATAGAAGATAAATAAATCCTAACAGAAATGGCTGCTGCCATGGAGCAAGCATAAGGCTTGGATCCACTCCAGGCTACAAAGTTAGGGGCAATCAGGAAGGCAGGCAGGTGGGCAGTTGGGAGCCAACAGTCCTGGATTGGAGAGGGTGCAGGCTGGGTTGAGAGACACACCCTTTCTCCCATGCATGAATTCTGTGCACCGGGCCTCTAGTTAATTATAAACACACAGTCTATTTTGTTTTGTTTCTTTTGATTATTGCGAATAATATAGTTTCTCTCTCATCAATCACACTCTTCTTAGCAGATACCCACCCCTCTGCCCCCAGCACTCTCAGAGTTATCCAAACATGGTCATGACAGTAAGTACTATTAAAGAGGAAAATCAAGTCATTCTGGCATTAGCATTTCCAAATCAAAACTGTTATTAAAGAAAATAAATGCCTTTACTGAGAGCCTAGACATTGTCTACAGTAATCCCTTGGTTTTGATGAGATGGCTTTTGTTTTGATTTTATATTTTATCCTTGTTATTGTATGTATTATGCTGTTATTATTTGTATTTTTGCTTTTGAAGATTCTGAATAGTACCTTAATTATTTTGATAGAAACTCATCATCAAAAGTAAATTGCTCTTTTTAGAAATGTGCTGTTGTGTTTTGTTGTGTTTGAATTATCCTTCACATGGTCAAGATAGAGAGAATGCCTTCCTTAAGGAAGAAATTGCATTTTAATTTAAAAATAATTGTTTTCTGATTATGAAAATGCAACTTAATTTATTATGGACACTGAAAAATAGAGAACAAAATATACAAAATAAACAAAGTAAAAATCTTCTCTACCTCTACTACCCAAAAAAAGCCACTATTAAGATTTTGGTATATATCTGATGAATATTTTAAAATGTATCTATAAATTATAAATATACATATATTTATAATTTATAGATAAAAGTTATATATTATGTTGTACATAATATATATGTATATATTTGTGTATGTAAAATTATATAGAGGACTATAGATAGTCTCATAATTTTCCCTTTTCACTTAATTTTTCAGAATATTACCATTCTGTTATAACATACTTTCTAGTGGTTGCAAAGAATTTTAACATGTGGATGGATCAACTTTTTTTAAGCAATTTCTATTTTTGGACATTAGGTTGTTTTACATACTTTTAAAAAAAATATAAACACATTATTTGTTATTATGTTTTTGCCTTAAAATACATTCCTGAAAGTGCAAGTGCAAAATACATTTCTAAAAGTGCAAATACTGGGTTAGAATTTTTTTATGCTGTTGACCAATTATGGTAAAGAAAATGCATAACATTCTATTCACTCACTTGCAATATTTAAGAAAACAAACTTCACAATGTATTTCACAAACCTGGTCATTAAAAAAAGAGAGAGAAGACTTGTAGTTGGATAGACAGTCAAGTTACTCATAAGGATGGGCATTTTTCATATATTTTCATACCAAAGGCACTTATTTTGTTGTCCTTTTCCCTTTTTTATTGAGGCATTTAATTTTTTTCTACTGTAAATTTTTTCTTATGAGTTCTTTGTAGGAATAATAACTGTCATATATATTACAAACAAGATTTCTAGTTTAACTTTATTATTTGCTGATAAGTAGCTTTTAATTTTTCCATAGTGTGATATATCATTTTTTTTCTTCTTTGTATTTAGGTTTGATTATTTTCATTTAATCTGAGACCAAAGTATTCCTCTTGGAAATTTTAGGCCCCAGGACAGCTTTTTGGGGGTACAAATGTAGTGGGCAACTTGCGTTTACCTTTTTTGGTATCATACTCTGGCTTCAAATAGGTTATTGTTTCATTTTCAGGCTTTTATGTAGTATTAAAAAATTCTGTACCCCATGATACCTTAGTAAGGTATTTTAATGCTCTCTAATGACTTTTCTAAGAAGTTTCAAAACTGTGGTGGAGAGAACCTATACTTTGGGGTCAAGTAGACATACCTGAACTGGAATCTCAATTTTTCTACTTACTAATTAGTAATTTACATTATCTTTAGTCACAGTTTCTTTATCTGAAAAATGAGCTTGATAATACTTGCCTCATGAGGTGCCTATGACATATTACGCTTTTTTTTTCTTTTTTCTTTTCCTGCCTTTTCTCTTTCTTTCCTTCTGCCTTTCCTCTCCCCTCCTCTTCCCTTCCCTCCCCTCCTTTCCCCTCCCCTTTCTTCCCCTCCCCTCCCCTCCCCAAATTTAGATAATTTGAATTTCCAATCTTTCCCTTATACTCACTGATGACCATATGTTCTCATTTTATTCCTAAAATGTATATGTATACTCCAAAGATCTTGGTTTACCTGCAAATATGAGGGTTTTTTTTTTTTTTGAGCGTTTACACTTTACATAATTTGTAAAAGTTTTACATTCTGAAACTATCATACCATTATTGTTTTTCTCTAGTCCACATAAATGGAGTCGTATCAGAGTCACTTTCTGGAGCATTTTCTCAACAACCAAATGTCTCCCTAACTGCTCTTTACCCATACAGATTGGCCCAACACCTTGTTTGTGCTACATGATCCCTGACCTCTGGGTCATCACTGATGGCACTAGGGTCAACCAGATAATGTCTCCTGGAGCTAAAGTACAGGGAACTAAGGGATTTTAGCTTTCTCTGATCTGGCCCTTCAGATGGAAGAGAATTGGCCAGCACACACAGTTGTGTGGCCTGAGAAACAGCAAAATGGGAATGAGAGAGAGAGAGAGAGAGAGAGAGAGAGAGAGAGAGAGAGAGAGAGAGAGAGAGAGAGAGGGAGAGAGAGAGAGAGAAGCTGAGTGGGAGGACTTTGAGGTTCTGGTCTCAGTCCCTTCTAGAGACCAGATTGCATTTTTGCACTTGGAGTTTGTGAGTTATCACTTCATCATTATGACACATTCTCATTTGTCTTAATCTAGCTTTAATGAGCTTCCCTCACATCTAGCTAAAGAGACCTTTATCATTATCCTGTAGCTCAGATATCTTTTATTTGGTAAGCCTTTATTGAAGTCTTCTATTAGCTCTTTATATTTTGATTCCAGAAAGTACTCCCAAAGGGAATCTATCTTTCTCCCACTCCCTACAAATTTCTCTCTCCATTTACAATGATTTTCTAAAAACAAATAAAGCTGTTTGTACACAAGAAAGAACATGTCCATCTTGGGTTTGCCTCCCATCCTGTTAGTATCCAGTTGAACGGAACTATTTCTATACCTGTTTTATAAAAGAGTATGGGAAGGGAGGCAATGGAGCTTGAATTAAATTTGAATTAAATTTGGTTCTCTTTGTGCGGATCTTTGTTCACATTTCCTAGGCCCTCGCTTTGCACACTTTTCTTAATCATAGAACTTGTCTGATGACTGCCAAGTCCATCTTCTATTCTTGGAGAAGCATCAGGCCCCTTTTGAAGCATCCCATGATTTTCCCCTCTGATCTCAGCTTTTAAACAAATGGACTTTTGACTCAGTTGGGGAGCCTTTGGATTTCTTCTCCCAGAGTTTTAAAATGGTAACTCAGAAATGATAGTTCATAGTTGCAATTGGGTGTTAAACCCGTATGGTCATGTTACATATTTCACAGGCTAAGAGACCAGAGAAAAAGGCTACCAATGCTATCATTACATTAAGAGTTTATTAAAGAAAACCTACAAATGAGGTGTACTTCAGCTGTAGCGAGATGCCAAATAATGAGAGGCTGCCACTAAGAATTATATAGGACAGGGCAGGAGATATGGATACTGGGGTGTCATGTGCCCCAGATAAGGGAAAGCCTTCTATCATGCTTGTCTGGGGCAGGGTAATAGACTATTCCAGAAACCAGCACAAAGCATGTTGTGAGGGAGGGGTAGATCACATAATTTGGGAGGGTATTTCTGTGAAGCAATCTGTTCTGCCCTGGGTCTAGCTAGATCTAGCATGGGGGTCTGACAGTGGTTACATCAGGGAACAGCCTTTCCTCCACAGTCATATCAAGCTGGAGCTCTGCAGCTGGGACAGCTGTGGTCTGCCAGCATCTTGAAGCTAGGAATGCCTATGTGCAGAGAGAGAATATTAAAAAGGACTGCTCAGAGAGAAGCAGAGAGATGAGTTATGCTGTATAATAAGGAATTTGTTCGGTCTTTGTCCTAGGTTCTGGCACATTGCTTTAAAAACTCTTGGGATTTCCTAAGGGATAAACATATCTTTGTTATTCATGAGCACCTTAGGTCACATCTGAGTTTATAGCCTTTTCTAACTCATGTTTGTTCATTTCCTTATGTGATTTGCATTTTTAAAAATTCTGAACTTAACTTTAACTGTTGTTGCCAGTGTTTGAGTGCAGTGTGTATAGGAAGTATCCCTTCAAAGTGACTTTGTTTGTTTCTGTCAGTCCCTGAAGTCTTTCATGCAGACCAGTTTTCTTATGTTAATTTCTTTGCTTGAAATGCCTGCCCCATGAAAGAATTCTAACGTAATTCATGGTATTGATTATTTATTGCTACATAACAAGCTGTCCCAACACAGGCTAAAACAACAATTTATTATTGTGTCTCATAAATTACTAGAAGCCTGAAGCCCGAATTTGTGCACAGGTGGGGTCTGGTGGCCGGCCCTGATCGGGGTGAGGGGGACAATCAGGGGCGGGGCCTGCTCAGCGGAGGGGCCACGGGCGGTTGGTGGGCTGGCCCCACCCCCTGGTTGAACTCGGGTTGAACTCCTGGTCAAGGGGACAATTTGCATATTACCCTTTTATTAAGTAGGATTATTATATAGGATTACCTCTTAACTCTATCTTTGCATGTAGGGCAAGCTGGGGATTTTACATTTCTTTCAAGAGGCTTTCTTTTTCACACCCAGAAGACAAGTTTCCTTGATGCTTCACCTTCCATGAGAATAGCCTATCTAGTTTCTGTTTCATAGACTGGATGCCTGGGATGAGTTTCTGGTTCTCTGCAAGGGTCCTGGTTTAATATCAGTCTCCCCATTCTGAACCTTGTTTAGGCTTGTCATCCCCCAGAGCCTATATTTGGGTCCAATACCACTCCAGGCTTCTGGAGTTTCAGGTAGAGCTAACCCTTTTCACTCATGTTTGGAACTTGTATAGTTTTTGATGAGAAGGTGGCCATATCAGCTCAATCTACCATGTATCTAGCTAGACATGTCCTTCATAATTTTCTTCAATAGATATTGTTTTCTAAATGGCTTTTTCCCAGTTTTTCAAACATCTTACTCCCTCCCCCCACCCATGTTCATTTAATTCCTAACATCAAATAATATGCTATCTTTACTTCTGTGTGTGTGTGTGTGTGTGTGTGTGTGTGTGTATTTTGTCTTTGGGGGTTGACAACAATTCTTGCCAACTAATTAGTAGCTAAAGATGGATGCAATTTCTATTAACCTAAATTTCATTCAGATTGAAAGAGGATAGGTTTGCTAGTATGTTTCTTTACCTTACATTTTAGAAATTTATTTGCTAGAGATTCTCTTTTGATCTTTGCTGTTCTTTTTCCTTCCCATCCTGCTTGCCTGTGCTGAGATTGATATCGCCACAGTAAAAATGTATTCCTCAAGGATGACTGTTGAAGTCAATTTGTGCATTGTCATTACTTAATCTTCCGCATAGTCTGTGTGCTCTCTGATTTACAACACTGCCTTCTGTTGTTGCATCTTACGTGATGCCTGCAAATGCTTTTAGGATTTCATTATATGAGAGATGCAGACTAATTTTTTATTTACCTCTTAGTGTTCCCATAAGATTGCCATACTGTAGAATGAAACTTAATTCTTTGTTTCACTCCAGCTGCCAGTCGGCAACCAGGCAGACCACATACCACTGAAAGAGAATTAGAACCATTTGCCTGGAATCAAGGTCTCTTAGTGAATGGGTAACTCATCACCACACAGGTTTTTAATAGGTAGAAATTACAAGTTGCAGTGCAAACAATTCACATCTCCATCCTGTGTTGCATGTGAAATATGAAGCAAAATTGGCAGGGATCTGGTATCTCTATTGAAGGCCCATATCTGCCTGTACTGATGGCATGTACACTTCAGTCAGTGCCATAAAAGGCCCCAAATAATCAGTACTTTTATTCTTAGGACCACTTTTCCCCTTTACACAGAGGGTAGCCATGTTTTCTAAACAAAATTCAAGACACTCTGACAGACAGAATTGCAGTTTTGAGAAGAAGAAGAAAATTGTGTTCTTGCCTGGCTAGCATGGCTCAGTGGTTGAGCATTAACCTATGATCCAGGAGATCATAGTTCGATTCTGGTCAGGGCACATGTCTGGGTTGTGGGCTCAGGGCATGCAGAAGGCAGCGGATCAATGGTTCTTGCTCATCATTGATGTTTCTATCTCTTCCTCTCTGAAATAAATAAAAGTATATTTTAAAAAATAATAAAATGACTGCTGTTTCTTTCCTCTTCCCATTCTGTTTTAGTCATGCTGCTGCTACTCTTTGAGTTAAATGGTTGCATGTTTTACCTCTAAGGCTAGGAGTTTAGCAGATAAATGAAGTTGTGAGTTAAATGAATTAGAAACTAGGTCATTTAAGAAAAATATAACCTTTCAGAAAGCTAAATTACAGAGAAACTGCTTTACCTAAAAACAGAGATGAACTCTACATTAAAAAAATCAATTCTCATAGAAATATATGATGAAAAACAGAGGATTTATTCCAACCTGTTTGAGTCTAAAATCTACACTCCCAGTTCTAATGTTAAGCAGCAAAATAGGGAAAGGGAGCAAAACCCAAGATATCTTCCCAGCCTCAATTTCTTTTTTCATAGAATAAAGATAAGAAAACATCATAGAGTTTCTGCAGGGATTAAGTAGATAATGTGTTTCAAGCAAAGTACACACAAAAGACAATCTATAAATGTTTCTTTTCTCCCTCCTCTCATTTAACCCAGACCTTCAAGACAGGTGATTCTGATTCAATATTTAGATTTCAAAACACTAGTTGTGATGTTAGCAAAATTATAATTAAGCTGATTGAATTTCCAGATATACTCAAGTATCAATGAAGCCAATATTTAAGCAGAGCTGTATTGGATTGAACTGTAATTTCATAAGCTTTGGATAATTAAAAATTGGCTGTAAACTGAGAATTACTTTGTTCTGCATGATGTCTCCGCATTAACAGGGCTGAACAAGTGAAGGATTATAGGTAAGTGAAGTAGCTTGGCAGGAGGAAATATCTCAGGAGGAAATGCAACAGCATAATATGCAACACGATCACTGGTATTAATTTGAGAAAGTTTTGATTTATCTTTCTGGAAAAATCCTCCCTGCAAGTGCCAATTATAACCTGAGTGTGGATGCTTTAAGGTGTTCAGTAATCACTCAATTTTCACCAGTGCTCACTCTCCATCCTGGACTTTCTCCCCCCCCCCTATAATTTTTCCCCCATAAGTACCCTGATGGGGCATCAAACCTGCAACCTGGGTATGTGTTCTGACTAGGAATGGAAGCGCTATCTTTCGGTGTATGGGATGATGCTCCAAACCACTGAACACACTGGCCAGGGCTCCATCCTGGCCTTTTAATATAACTCAATCATGTTTTCAATTGTTCCAAGTTCTTGCCAAATCTGTTACAAGTAATAAGCATTATGGGGACACAACAAATCAAGCTCCTTCGATATCTCCAAATCTCATTTTAACTTTGAAATTCTTCCCCCACTGAACTTTGTATTGAACATTAAAAAAAAAAAAAAAAGAAGAGTGTGGGGATCTAAATGGATTTCTGAGTCTGCTAGCGGTGGTGATTATAACTGACATAGCCCCAATATGATAGCTATAGATAGAAGTAATTTTCAAAATCATCCCTGTAACTCCAGGTACTTATTATCTATTGCTACATAACAAGCTACCTCAAAACATAAGGCTTAAAACAACAATTTATTATTCTCTCTCACAGGTTAGTGGGTTGACTGGACTCAGCTTGAGATCTCTCATACAATTGAAGTCCAACAGAGGCTGCAGCTGCATTTATCTGAAGGTTTAGTTGAGTTGGGATGTCACACGGCTGGCAGTTGATGCTGACTGCTGAGAACATTGCTGGGGCTGCCCTCCTGAGTGCCTACCCATGGCCTTTCCATGTGACTGAGAGCCCTAAGCATAGCAGCAGTTTGCAGAGGGAGAAGCCCAAAGGCATATGTTCAGAGGTCCAGGGAGAAGCGCTAAGGCATATGATTCTGTTTCAAATGTCCCAGAGTATCACTCTGCCACCTTCTGTAGGTCAAGCAAGCCACTGAGGCCAAGTCCAGGTAGGATAATGAGACTTCACTTCTTGATGGGAAATGGCTTGAAAATAACTCTTGCTAATGGAACATAATTATATAAGGTCACAGCATATTCGATGGGAGATATTGTGTTGACCATCTTTGGAAAATATAATCTGCCAAACCCAGTTCATCTACCCCTCTTTCTGCTGCCAACAGAACTCACCTGAATCTGGAATGGCCCTGGCTCTAGCTAGTTTAATTGCTTGTGAACTCAGAATAATTTATAATAAGTAAAGTGCATCGAGGATGTCAGAGAATATCAATTTCAGATATGTGTTCTGTTTATTTCACAAATCAAACTCTTGCATTCTTATACTTGGTGCCACTGTCTTGACTGACATGACATTCAGAATTCTATAATTATATCCACCTTGACCATTGAAATCCTGTTGTCTTTCTTCCCTCTGCTTTGACCTTTTTACATTTCCAATGCTTCACTTGCTTCTGATCTCTGATACTTACCACTTCTGTCTGTGAAGTTTGGCTTCCAGACCTTTGGATAATGGCTGACAACTGCTAGCATAGTTTCTGTAGCATTTTCTTTACTTCTTGGCTTACAGATAACTGCTTCTAATGTGGTAGCAACCTTAATCTTCAGCTTTCTTATCTCAGCCTGACTCCTTCCAAGTTCTCTTCAGATTTTAAGTTATTAACCTGGTCCCCTTGGTATCTGCTTCTACCAGGTTGGAGATACATTTATGTCTACAATCTAAAATTTCCCCTTTAGTTGAAAACAAAGATTCTTTGCCATAAACCATTAGTGTCTGAGCCTTAAGGCTTTCTAATGTCTTCAGGTTTCCAAACATCCTATATTATTAGGCTGCTGTTCTCTCTAGATTTTTGATATCCCTGTACTTTCATGATCCAGGAGATATATTGCCTCAAGTCTCAGTCATTCAGTGTGCTTCAGCAATGATTCAGCAACAATTTCTGTTACTCATTTAAGATATTGAAGGAAATACTTTTAGGAAGGGTGGTAGGGGAAATCCCAGGGGTTTGAGTCAGTATTTTAATGGATTGAAAATAACTCTTGCTAATGAAACATAATTATATAAACTGTCAGAATCTGTAACCTGTACTAACTCCTCATGGGTCTCCAAACTTCAGATGAAATGATAGTTAAAATCCATTGGTAATCGGAGACTTGGTTTTTCCCCCCTCATGGATTTTCCTTTTGGTGGTATCTTATTAAATGTCCTTGCACAAACATCATTTAAAGTCTCTGCTTTGTGTAGCTAGAGAATATTGTATAGAATATAAAATGTATTAGACAGAATATGTCTTTTCTGATTTGGGAAAACTGGAAGCATTCTAAATTTATTGGTAACAGTTTTATTGACCTTATTGTAACTCCTTAATTAAATTAGAATATATATTTTTTTGTAGATGATCTATCATGGTTTAGGCAACTGTGGGTATGTGTGGGTGAGGGACATCATTAAGATAAATAAGCCTTGCTTTCAATGATTTAGAATTTAATAGAAGATATACCATGCTCACTCCAAACAGCATTGATGGTGTTTGTAATTGAGAACTATAATTTTTGTTGGGTACCATTGGAGACGTGCCCCTAAAATTGGGCTGTAATTTCTGAGGAGTAAATGGGAAATAAAGAAGGCCACATATCCCTGGCCAGTATGGCTCGGTGGATGGATCATTGGCCTGTGGACTGAAGGGCCCCAGGTTTGATTCTGGTCAGGGGCATGTACCTTGGTTGTGGGTACATCCCTAGTAGGGTGGGAGGCAGCTGATCAATGCTTCTCTCTCTCTGGTGTTTTTAATTCTCTATTCCTCTCCCTCTTCTTTTCCCTTCCTCTCTGTAAAAAAATTGATAATATATATATATATTTTTTTTTTTTCTTCTTTTTTTAAAGGCCACATAAATGGAAAGAGCTTTGAATAAAGCTATAGAGGCAGCTTCATGCAAGTGTTTTTAGAGAAATGACAGGATAAATTATATTTAGAAAAATAATGGACTATAAGACTAGCGAAGTAGGTTTGAGCCACTGGGAATGACTTTGAATGTCTTAATTGAGAGTGTCTATATTATTCTGTAGGCAACACTGACTACTGAAACTTTCTGTGCCATTCTAGGCCTATTGTCTAACTTAAACTGGAAAGTATGTTCACAGTACATTTGTGGTAGAAAGCTTCAGGAATTCCAGTTAGAGACAAGGAATAGTGACAGTGTTGGCTTGCTGGAATCTTGATGTGATATGCCATGTATGGTTTGAACTTGAAGAATGTTGGGAATCTAGGCTAGTGGAAGAGGGTAGAAAGTGGGAAAAGGAGAAAGCCTAAGTCTAGGTGAGCTAGTGTGGAAATAGAGTTGATCTCGAGTGAAGTGGCCCACAATCTGACTTTCAGTGGCCAGAGGTGGCCAATGCATGTCTGCTTTGCATTTTTTGGTCCTAGAAAATCTTAGATCTAGAAAACTTTGGACAGTGAAAAAACCAGGTCAGTTGGGAAGCTTTTTTTCCTGGAAGGTTTATCCAGTTTGAAATAGGACCCCAACCAGAGGCTGAAGATACAAAAGTCTCCAACTAGGAGCAAAATTCCCAGAATCTTCTGGCTCCTTACAGATGCAGAGAACCACAGCCCCTTCTGATGTCCTATTCGTTACTGGATGTTTCCACTTGTTCCTTGGACTTATCTCAATGTTGAATGTATCATATTTTCAATATTCTTTCAAAATATTATATTTATCATTTTTTATATGTTAGTAAAACACAGTCCTCAAAATAAGCACACTCATTTAGGAACTAAAATCCTTCTAAAAACAGTTTAAGGTTAGCTCATACTTATTTGGAAGAGCAGATTTTCAACGTTTTTTGTTTGTCTTTCGTGATAATAGCTGATTAGTCTTATAGCTACTACTCCTTTTTAACTTTGTGCTTGAACTTTGCTTACCCACATAATGTAATGCTGATGAATGGTTCAAACATCAAGGCTCAGGCAATTGTTGCTGTTTTTTTTTTGTTTTTTTTCCAAGAAAAAAAATTGTAAGATGGATTCTTTTGTAAATGGAAGGTAGTTCTCAGCTCACTCTTAGAGCCACAACAATTTGCATTATGGTTTTGTTTTAGATTGTATAATGGGAAATTTGAATATTCAGATTACAGCTCATAAAACAACACATTTGTGAGGATTAAATGAAGAGATATGTGAAAACACGTTGTAAATTTTAATGCCTTATGCAAGCGTAAGTTAATTATTATCAGTCCATGCAAATTATTCTATTTTGATTCAGATATAGACTGTGTTAATGGATTTTGTTCTGTCGTCAATTTATGCTTGAAGATTGTTTTAATAGATTTTGTTCTGTTGAACAAAAGTTCTGTTTCCAAGCCATAGCCAAGTACCTGAATTATCCTGGCCTGCATTTTAATACTATTATTAAAGCTTAATTGACAATTGTTAATGTCTTATTAACCAGTGAGATAGACAATCATCATAAACTTAAAACTGTAGGTACTCATAGTTCTCAAATTAATAGCCTTGAGATCAGAAAAGCTGGATATTTCAGCAAGTTACAATTATAGAACTGAAAAATGCTAGAACTGTGAGAGAACTTGGAGGTTGAGCATTGGTTACCTAAATCGGTTTTGATTGATCAGGGTAATCAAGTAATTGGTTACTCTCATCAGAATTTAACCCATTGTACTCCATAAGCATCTGTAGACACAAGCAGCGGACCTTCCCAATATGAAACGGGCGTCTAAAAAAATAATGTTTTCCCTAAGTGGTAGCCCTGACCAACTATAAAATAATTTTTTTGTGAGAATTTTCAGCTGAAAATATTCAAGAATACCCGAATTGTGAGTAATATATTTTTTTAATAATATTCATTGTAAATTTATTTTTTAAATTAAATTCAAAATATTGTGGCCTGTGGGGATGGTTTCCATTTTGGACATGTGGCAGTTAACTGGTTAAGCTGCTGAACTAAATTGTGACTCAAAGAAACCCAAAGAAAATGTGATCTTGGCCTAAGCACTGTTGTTTTTTTAAAACCCAGCACAATTCAGGTAGAGCTTTCTAGAACCTTATTAGAACTTTCTGTCTTTTTTTTTTAAATACATATTTTTATTGATTGCAGAGAGGAAAAGAGAGAGAGGAGGAGAGAGAGATAGAAAGTTCAATGATAAGAGAGAATCATTGGATGGCTGTCTTCTGCATGCCCCACACTGGGGATTGAGTCCACAACCCAGGCATGTGCCCTCACAGGGAATTGAACCATGACCTCCTGGTTCATAGGTTGATGCTCAACCTCTGAGCCACACCAGCCAGGAGAACATGCTGTTCTTGAAGTCAATACAGGAGCTCCTGTGATAGAATCCAATTGTCCTGGCACCATGATCTCAGACTTCTCAGCTTTTGGAACTAGGAGAAAAAAATATGTGTTGTTTAAGCCACCCAGTCTATCCTATTTTGTTAAAGCAGCCCAAACTGACTTAGATACACCTATAAGTGGAATCACACAATATGTGTTCTTCTGTGTCTGGCTTACTGCACTTAGCATAATGTTTTCAAATTCACCCATAGTGTAGCATGTGTCAGAATTTATTCCTGTTTAAAGCTGAGAAATATTCTATTGTATGTATATTCCATATTTTGTTTATTTGTTCATCTGTTGATGGGCACAATTTTTTCCACCTTTTGTGTGTTGTGACTAATGCTGCCATGAACAATGTTGGACATACCTGTTTCAATCTCTGCTTTCAATTCTTTTGTGTATACATCTAGAAGTGGCATGCCATATCATATGCTAATTCTATCTTTAACTTTTTGAGGGACTGTCAAACTGTTTTCCTCAGCACCTGTACATTCCCGCTAGCAATGCACAAAGGTTTCATTTATCCACGCTTGTTATTCTCTTTAACCACACGTTTTCTTTTCCAAATGGATATGAAGTAGTATCTCATTGTGGTTTTAATTTCATTTCTCTAATGTCTAATGATGTTGAGCATCTCTTTATGTACTTATTGTCTGTGTATATATCTTTGTTGGATAAATACCTATTCAAGTTCAAAATGGGCAATTTTTAAACAATTTATTCATCTTTTTTTAATATGTATTTTTTATTGATTTCTTACAGAGAGGAAGGGAGAGATATAGAGAGTTAGAAACATCTGAGAGAGAAAGATTGATCAGCTGCCTCCTGCATACCACCTACTGGGGATGTGCCCTTGACCGGAATCGAACCCTGGGTCCCTCAGTCTGTAGGCTGACGCTCTATACACTGAGCCAAACCAGTTGCAGCCAAAATGGAAAAAATTTTTTTTCCTTTTATTTTTATTTTTATTTATTTATTTATTTACTTTATTATTATTTTTTAATTTTTAATTAAATTATTATCTCTGTACATGTACCATTATCCCCCCTTCCATATATGCCCATCCTCCCCAGAGTTTTGTGTCCATTGGTTGTACTTATATGCATGTATACAAGTCCTTCAGTTGATCTCTTACTTCCTCAGATCTCCCTACCCTCCCTGCTGTAATTTGACAGTCTGCTTGTTGCTTTACTGTCTCTATATCTATCTTTTGGTTCATCAGTTTATAATGTTCCTTATTATCCATAAATGAGTGAGATCACGTGGTGTTTTTTTTTCATTGACTGGCTTATTTCACTCAGCATGATGTTCTCCAATTCCATCCAGGTTGCTGCAAATGATGAGAATTCCTTCTTTTTTATGGCAGCATAATATTCCATTGTGTAGATGTACCATAGTTTTTGGATTCAATCATCTGCTGATGGACACCTAGGCTGTTTCCATATCCTAGCTATTGTAAATTGTGCTGCTATGAACATAGGGATGCATATATCCTTTCTGATTGGTGTTTCTAGCTTCTTGGGGTTTATTCCTAGGAGTGGGATTACTGGGTCAAATGGGAGTTCCATTTTCAGTTTTTTTTAGGAAGCTCCATACTGTTTTCCACAGTGGTTGCACCAGTCTACATTCCCACCAGCAGTGCACCAGGGCAGGGTTCCTTTTTCTCCGCAACCTCGCCAACATTTGTCGTTTGTTGATTTGTTGATATTGGCCATTCTAACAGATGTGAGATGGTACCGCACTGTTGTTTTGATTTGCATCTCTCAGATAATTACTGACTTTGAGCATGTTTTCATGTGCCTCTTGGCCTTTCTTCTGTCTTCTTTTGAGAAGATTCTATTTCGATCCATTGCCCATTTTTTAATTGGGTCATTCATTTTCCTTTTATTAAGTTGTATAAGCTGTCTGTAGATGTTGGAGATTAACCCTTTATCAGTAATAACATTTGCAAATATGTTCTTCCATACAGTGGGCTTTCTTGTTGTTTTGTTGATGGTTTCTTTTGCTGTATAAAAGCGTTTTATTTTGATGTAGTCCCATTTGTTTATTTTCTCTTTGGCTTCCATTGCCCTAGGGGCAGTATCAGTGAAGAAGTTCTTTTGGCATATGTCTGATATTTTGTAGCTTGTGGATGTCTCTAATATTTTTATGGTTTCCTGTCTTATGTTTAAGTCCTGTATCCAATTTGAGTTTATTTTTGTGTAAGGTATAAGTTGGTGATCTAGTTTCATTATTTTGCATGTATCTGTACAATTTTCCCAACACCATTTATTGAAGAAACTGTCTTGACTCTATTGTATGCTCGTGCCTCCTTTGTCAAATATTAATTGAGCATAGTGATTTGGGTCGATATCTGGATTCTCTATTCTATTCCATTGATCTATGTCTCTTCTTGTGCCAATACCAGGCTGTTTTGAGAACAGTGGCTTTGTAATACAGCTTGAAATCTGGTATTGAGATCCCTTCTACTTTACTCTTCTTTCTCAGGATTGCTGTGGCTATTCGTGGTATTTTATTGTTCCAAATGAATTTTTGGAGAGTTCTTTCTAGGTCAGTGAAATATGCTGTTGGAATTTTAATGGTGAGTGCTTTGAACCTATAAATTGCTTTGGGAAGTATGGACACAAAATGGAAAATTTTTAATAAATTCATAACTTGATTTGGACTATAATATGGGATTCCTTTATCTATAGGATTATCTTCCTGACCAAATGATGCAATGCATGTAGAAATAATAATATTGAATTAAATAAGTTTAATTTTTCATCTAAAACTTGAAAAAATTTTGATATTTATATTTTAGTTCTGATAGAAGGCTCAGTTATTAGATATGGTTCTGTCTTATTAACAATAGTTTTGAAACAATCAACATAAATCAGCATCACTGCTTGGTATAATTGATATGTTCACACATAATTGCATGCTTTCTTACCAGAATCATATCTTAAATATGGTAGAGAAAATTGCCATCTAAATAACTATCTATGTAGACATAAAATTGCCTACTAATTTTATTTGTTGTAAACCTGGAATTTTATATATTAATTTAGCTCTAATGAGACATGATTACAATAAGATTTCTATCTCTGCTACAATAACAACAAATATCAAGTCTTAAAAAATGGAATCACTATTTTAGGCACTAATGAGAGCTTCATAAAAGTACAAGAATTGCTTTCAGGTCTCATAAAGCACTGATTTGTGGTAGATCCTATGATCAGAAACCATGAAAGAACTTCAGAAGATGAAAACAGTGTCATGGAGATTAAAAGCCTGTATCTTGAGCCTACAGGACATATTGTTTCCCCAGGGGGCCTCTTAACCTGGGAAATGTGCTTCACTGAGGTTATTGGAGCCTGGTCTGAAGAATAAAAAAGATTGTTTAGCTCTATAAAGCAGTAACAAATAACCCCTAGAATCTCAGTAGCTTAAAACAACAAGGTTTATTTCTTACTTATTCTGTATGTCCACTGAGGGTCTGCTCTGTATGTTACCATTCTGAGACCCTGTCTGATAGAGCAGCCATTAACTGGAACATTGTTCATTGTCAGAAGGAAAAAGGGAGATCCCTCTTGATCAGCTCAGATGAGCAAATCTAGAGCTTATTAAGATTGCAGATTCCAGGATTCTCTCTAATCTGAAGGCATCAATTAGTTAAAAACATTTGGGTAACTTTAATATGACTACCATAGTTGCTTGCATTTGTTTGTTGTTGTACTTTGTTCACCAATGTTTGTATGAGTGACAGATCTAGCCTGAGACTTACTTCCATTGACAGCTACCACTTGGTAGAGAGAATGGGGGAAAGCAAACAAGAAGTCTTTACTTCTCTTTAAGAAGTGGAAACTATTGGTGATTTACATGCAAAGTGTCACACAATTGTTGAGCAGATAAACTGGCTCAGGTCTGTTTGAACTACATAGAATACTAAAAGAAGACATGACCCCAAGTGAGGCAAAGGGACAAACTGATGATAGTATTTCAGCTCATGTCATCTATAGCTTAAGTGCTTGCCAGTGATAATGGGACACTGGAGCATAAAGGTAACACTTTGAAGACAGTCCAGTAGATTCTTCAGAATATTGTAGACCCTTCTTTTCTTCCTCTCTTCCTTCCTCCTTTCCTCCCTTCTTTCCTTCCTTCCTTCCTTTTTTCCCCCCTTCCTTCTGTTTATGAAACCCCGTGGCACCAAAGACAAACAGTGAAATTCTGACTTTCTCTCACTGGACTATATAAGCAGGTAGACTCTTTTAAATAATCCCCTTGAATATTAAAGATTCTGGAAGGCCTATTTGAAAGTTCCTTTAATCTCCAAAGTCATGGAACAGTCAGAGAAACATCTAAATGAGAGTTAATTTTCAGCAAATAATATGCCTGCATTCACTGCCAATTAACTCTAGCCTAGAGCTAAGCAGTATGATCTGGGGATGAAACTTTTTTTGCAACACAATACACAAAAAGCAATTATAGATTTTTTTTTCTTAAACCAGTTAGAAGGTAGAGGAAACAGAACTGTTAATAATTATTGCACTCCACTTAGCTTCCTCCATAATTTAATAGGCATTGGATTTTTTTTTAAAATCCCAAATCATTCAATAATTTAGCTGTTTTGTAACCTAGATAAATCACCTTATATTTTGCTAGGTAAACCAACTATTTTAAAATGGTAAAGTTAAAATATACCACATCCAGAGAGAGCTTTTCTCAGAAGTGTTTTAATTCCATATTAGGTTTCTGAATGAAAAATAATCATAGTTGGAATTTAAAACATCCAGGCTCATCTGTATTATGATTAAGTAAAAGATCTCGTTGAATTCTAGCAATCAATGACACAGTGAACTATAGATCTATGTGTTTACCTTGTTCTGAATTTAAAAAGAAAACTGCTTGAGAAGTGGAAATTAAATGCTATAATTTCTATAGTTTTCAAGTTAACAACAATGTGTTTAAAATTTTTCTTCTTGCATCCCTAAGGTAAAAGTTTGCCAATTTAAAAAGTAAGTGATATCCAAAATCCTGCTGATACAAATGCAATATTTTCCAGTGTACTTTCAGAAACTAATGGAACCACTTCCTAACCATACCATAAAAGCACCTTGTGAACCTATATTTATGATTAAGTTGACTCCATTAATACATACACTTTTTTTTTTTTTACCTTAAAATAAACAGAAGTTCTGAGTGAGGTATGAGAATGGGAATGGATTGGTCGTGAGAGTGCTGGGAAAGTAGTGATTATAGTTTGGATAGTCAGGTCTACCTGGGGATCCATTAGATTCATCAATCAGCAAACCATCCAGTGAAGCCTCCCATAGCGAGGGACTCCTGTGCATTTTTGTCAAGTTTGTTTTTAGCTTCTCTTCATCACTTCCTTTGGGTTTCTTAGGAGGTTCATGCTACTGACATTTTATAAAACACATCTCTTCTACATTCTACAAGATGGCAATAATTTGAAAAGATGTTGTGTAAACTCTTAGGAAACTAATGTGTCACTTTTTATGATGGCATTATGCCTCAACACAATAACAATTTGCTAAGGCCTCAACATGTCAGATCCACTGACAACCACCAGTTAAAGGAGGTCCATTTAGTTTCTTCTCAGGGAAGGTCAACTTATATGTAGCTACCAGTGATGTCTCCTGGACCATCCCTTTCAAAGATGCAAGGTGTAGCTGGGGACAACAACCTCACAAGCAGAGGGTACCCCTTTGGGGGCACTCTTGTCTGGTGGTAAGAGGTTCATGGTGGTTCCATATTAGAAGAGATCTAGCCAGTCCAAGCAATTCCTACAGTGTCATTAATTTTCCTTTCTAGTATTAGAAAGAGACCACGGAGGAGAAACAAAAGAAAGAACTTACAAGAAGGAAAATGGAGTTGGCCACTTCCCTGCTTTAAATCTGATTCTATAGAAATTGGGAGTTTAAAGGAGAAAAAAGACAAGAGAGGAGTGATCATCAACAAGGGGAGTGGTGCCTGGTTAGGGAGGTGAGAGTTGGAGGAGTTTGTTTCTGAGGACACATGAGGCTACTCTTAGGGACCCTGAGTGAGTGCAAACTGGACAGTGCTCTGGGGTCTTGCATTTTGCAGGTAGGAGCAGCAAGCTAATGCAATCAGGCTCGTTTCTGTTACAATCGAGTTATGTGAGGATCAAACAAATGCGAAGGTGTATGTGACAGTGCCAGATGAACCATAGAAAATGATTCAAGTGCATTTTAATAAGAGCTGTGTGGGTGTGCAGGAGAAAAACATTGAAAGCAAAGTTGGCACATCATGTCTCCATTCTACTAGCATGCTCCTCTGCCCAGGGTTCTCCAATTTCAAATACTAAAAAGTAAAACTATGGAGAAGGAAAAAAGGAATAGCAAAACTTATCAGCTCTCACCTACACTACTGCAACAGACCCTCCCTCTTGGAGTAATCCTTATAAAGCAAATCTGCTCAGATCACTTTCCACCCATGGTAGACATGGAGATATGCCTTGATCCCCCTTCAAGGAAGAATGTGATTCACTACAGAATAGTCAGCTCTTGGCACCTCAGGCTCTGCCTCAGCTTCAGAGAATTGCAACTCCTGCCACCACCTTCCATTCACCCAGGTCACCCCCTTCCCCTGGAGGCCTCGGCCCAGTGCTGAGTGAAGTGGAGAAGGCTTGACAATTTCTGCTTGAAGCAGCACAACTCTGAAGGGCTATCTTGCCCTGGAGCTCCATACCCACTTGGCCTAGGCTTTGTTGGGCTTTTATCTTAGCTTAGTTCCTCCCTCTATGCATTTGTGCTTCATCTCTCTTTCTTCTCTTCCCAGATATTAATCCTTCATAAACACTTTACAAGCTAAACTCTGTCTCAGTACCTGCTTTCAGAAAACTCAACCTGCAACACCACCTTTAATTCTTGAAATGGTTGCCCATCTTCTTCCTAGAGCTTTTCAATAAGGACATTTTTTGACTACTAATGGAACTCTGTACTTGTTTTTCTTGCCAGAAAATTTATTTCTTAGAAAGTATTATAAATATGATTGTACAAAATATAATTTCCAACTGGAATAGGTAGTTTCGAGAAGACTATCTTATGATCACATGAAGAATGCAGGATGGTGAACTCGTTGCTGTAATTTCAGTCCTTGTTTTGCAATGATTGAGAAATAACTTTTGTTTCATACTTTTGTTGTGAAAAAAAATTGGATGCTTAGCAACAATATTGGAAGCTTCTTTATTCCAGAAAGACTTGAGGTAGACCAGAAGTTCCAAATCTGTTTTTATTTCTTTCAAGTGATATTTGAAGTTTTTGTGCATATTTTAGGAAAAACAACTTTCTCATTAGTTGAAAATAAAAACCAGTTAGTCTTTTGAACATCTTGATAAGTCATTTTCTTGTTTGCTTGGTGGAATAACTTTCGGCAGTTGAGCAAATACATTAGAGGCAAGTACATATCTGTCAAACTTGGTGTGTTGACTTTACTAGAACCAGGTTATGAATATTTCTTAATAAGTGGCCCTTTAATCCTGGTTTTGTAGACTGAACCTTTCTGATATTAAGGGATGAAAAGAGAGACAGTAAACCCTTCTATAAACTCTGAGAGGAAGTTGGTAGGAGGCTCTTTGGCCCTGATGTGGTTTGTAAAACACATCAAAGGAGAGCAGTAGGAAGTAATAATTATAAACAAGAAATTGAAAATTGTGACATGGTTATATTTCTCTTCTGGTGGGAATCTTAAACCATCACATATTTGATAATGATGGTTGGGAAAAGTAATCAATAGAATTTTGTATTAAGAAGAACTAGGAATAATTTTTAAAATATATTTTATTGATTTTTTACAGAGAGGAAGGGAGAGAGATAGAGAATTAGAAACATCGATGAGAGAGAAACATTGATCAGCTGCCTCTTGCACACCCCCTACCAGGGATGTGCCTGCAACCAAGGTACATGCCCTTGACCGGAATCAAACCTGGACCCTTCAGTCTGCTGGCCGACACTCTATCCACTGAGCCAAGTCAGTTCCGGCTAGGAATAATTTTATTTTAATTTTATGGTAAGTAGGCAGGCCTAAAGACCATACCTGTCTTCTTTTTACCCCAGCAACTTAATTGAAATTTTACTCTTCTTTGCAATAATCTCAAATTCTATAGGTTAGTTAATTTATCTGCTCTATTTGCAGTGACTATAGGTGTCACAGTGTCATAGAATGATATTATGAGCATGTGCATCTATTTGTCAGTAGAAAAGCAAATGAAATTATGTTTGTTTGCATTATCAAATACAAAATTTGCTGAGTAAGACTTGGCTGCAGATAGGATAAGGGATATGAATAAATACCATTTGAAATTTTTTTAAATGTGCAGTGGCATTTTATAAAAAATATAGTTAGCTGTCTACTTTTTGAAACAGCAAAGATCAGAAGAGAGGAAGGTGGGAGTGATTCTATTACTGTCTCTGCTAGAGTTTATTCTCAAGATCTGAAGATTTTTTTTAGATACATACACGAACAATTGTATGAAGAGGGCAGAGAAAACAGCAATTTATTATGATGACTGGATTAAGTATTCTGGCATGAAACAGAGAAAAACAAGCATCTCCACAGATGGGAATGTGGCCACATAATGTTTTCAGCAACAGATTTCTATGGAGGATTTTTGGCATGAATGCTAAACATTCACATCGCTGAAATTGCCATCTGACTTATATTGGGGGCTATTTTAAGATAAACTGCAACTTGCTAATTATTTCTTGGACTTTACAGTTCTGGTTTATGTATTAGATGATAAGAAAAATATAAATTATTAGGCCTGGCATTTGTAGTTCTGAAACAGTTTGAAAATTAAAAATTCTGTTTAGCATTTCCAAGTCAGAAGGTGTAGGGTGTATTGATTATTCAAATGGAGATGTTCTGATTAAGTTAATTCTACCTGGAGAAGCAGACTAGAACTTTCAGTAAGATGGGACAGTCTCATCAAGGTCAACTTTTCTTATCAGAACTTCATGAGGATAATGTTATGATGATAACATTGCAATTTCATAGTATGGCTACTATGAGAAGGAAATAAACTTACGTATGTGAAGAGCACTTTGTAAATTATGAGGTGCCTAATAGTATCTATAATCATTTCTCTTTCAATACAGCAACATTGCTTCCAGCAAATGCTTATGATGCACTGCCTTACATCCTGTTAGCCCACCAGGCTTTAGTGCCGCTGAGGGAATATTATTTAGGTTGTATTCCCTGCACAGCTCCATGTGAGTTACCAACATCCCTCATCAAGTGTTGGAGTGGCATCTCTCTCCTTTGCTGCTTTAGAGGACTTTTTCTGAGGCCACAGACAGCTGATCAGCTACACACAGATATGGCCTGGAGGTGTGGGGAAGTTAATATCCAATGGTAGTAGTCTTGCTGCAAAGGCTGACGGGAGTCAGTACATGTCCTAGGTTTCCTGTCCCCTGCTGACACCAGTCTAGTCCCCATGGTTCTGCACAGGCTCCTTAGCAGCTGTGAGCTATAGTTGTCCACAGATGTAACCAGTACACGAACATGCTATTGTATTGTTTCTTCTCATTCTCAGTCTTGCTTTCCCCACTCTCTCACTTCTGCTTTCTGGGATCACCTTCCATAAAACCATCTGTACCTCGCCCTTGTCTCAACTTTGCTTTCTGGAGGTGCTACCCTAGCCTAATTTCCCATGGATATTTTAGCATAGTGCTAAAGGAAAACAGACTTTAAGCTACTGCAAAAGGAGATAAGCACCCTGTTGAGAAAATTCCTGGCAGTAAGTTTTACTACCATACTGAAGGGATTAGGGGATAGATGATAGTCAATGTACTCAGGATTTCTAAAGCTTCAAAGCTGTTGTCCTCAGTGTTCTTCAATACCTTAATTTATAGAACAAAGTTGCAAATGTGGGGAGCAGAAGCTTAATCGGTTCTTTTTGGGTCATTAAATATTACTGGACAAAGTGCTGTGGTTATAAAGCTCTGAAAATGGAAGAGCAAAACATCAAAGGAATGAGAGAGAAGGAAGAGCAAGAATAATATGAATAATTGAACCCCCAAATTTCCTTTGCCTTATGTTTCAGGCTTCCTCCCAATGCAGCCTTTATCTTGTGACAGCTCCGCCCGTAAGTTCCATCAGGGCTGAGAACAATGTGTATTATTTAGGTTGTGTTCCCTGCACACAACGTGGAACATAGCAGCTGCTCAATAAGCAATATGGGAATGAATAAGTAAATGAGCTGATTGGATTTTTCCCCTTTGGACTGTGCTATGAGGGATAGTCCTGGAACAAGAGGTAGCAGAACTGTTTTAAACCTAGGATCTGTTATTAACCCAGGACATAAGTTAATTTTGGCAACTCAACTGATCACGCCTGTCTGAGGTGCCCAACACTCAAACGAAGACCTCTAATTGGTCACAGAGTTCTCAGGAACCATGTTAAGGGACTGGCCTTTGAAATTAGGCAGAAGTGGATGCCAATTCAGTGCATTTAAGATGCGAGACCTTGTGAAACTTAGTTTACTGTTCTGATCCAAGTTCTGAATTTGTCAAAGGCCTATAATAATACCTTCCTCTCTGGTTTGTTAGGATGCTAACATTTAATATATAATAAAAAGTTTTCATTATACAACAGTCAATAATATTTATCATCCCTATCATCTTCCATTAGTATGGTTTTGTAAATCTCCATTTACCTGAAAAAGTATCATATGCTAACGGAAATAGAGAAAAACATAAGAGGACTAGATAATCCATAGCTTGGAAATAAGCCCTTCAGACATCAAGGATCTATTCATATTTATTGCTGTATATCCATATATTATAGACATGCCATCAGGGAAATTGGTATACATCCTAGTCATTCATTTTCCAGATAGACTAATATCTTTGAACTTTGTTATATAAAACTCAGGGCATTTTATTTTGGGTTGTCCAGATTGCTTTTGCCTCTCGGCTTTTTGTTTTGATTTGTTTTTCTCATTTCTCTGTCTTAGTTGTGTTTTTTTTTTTTTTTTTTTTTTTTTTTTTTACTGGTATTCTGCTTACTTCTGTCAGAAGCCTTCCCTCTCCCCCTCCTTTGGCCCTAGGGCGTTCGTTGAGCCTTCTGAGAGTTAGCAGTACTGTATCTTGTGAGCCCTCTGTGGTGTGGGCGGTACTTGGGGAAACAGTTTTTGGTGCTTTTGTTCTTGTACTGACCTTTTCTGCCAGTTCTTCTGCTCTCCAGCCTCCACCATTAGAAGGAGCCAAGCATTCATTTGTCCATCAAGCGTTTTATTTTTGTAGCTCCTGGATCTTCTAGCTCAGTGGGTGCATTCCAGGCCAGAGGCTGCCTAAATTACTTCCCAACAAACACTGTCCTCCAAACTCTCCTTCCTAGGTGCGAACTGAAGATTGTTTGATAAGAGTAGGAGTGTCTGGCAATAGAACTCAGAGGGAAAAGCCAGTTATCTAGGTAGACTGAAAGCCTAGCCTTATCTAGGTAATGTGCTTAGATTTGTGAGGACCCTTTGGGATTGGAAGGAATTCTTCTCATTCCAAGGCAGACTGCAAAAATAGTCATATTCGTCACCTCTCCCTATGTGCCTCCCTTTCGCAATGCGAGACTTTGCAGATTCATCCATAAAGAGGCAAAGTCCATTTCTTCAAACTGAACCTGGGCTGGGCTTGTGACTTTCCTTGGCAAATAGAATACAGCCAAGTAACTAGATGTGAGTTAAGAGCCGGACCTCAGGAGACCTTATGTGCTTTTACTCTTTCTCTTGGAGCACTGCCAGCCACCATGGGAACAAGTGTGGACAGCCAGATGTAGGATGAGATTCTATGCGGAGTCATTCCAGTTTCCCAGGCTAAGCCTCAGATATGTGAAGGAGCTGAGCCAAGACCAGGCAAGCCTGGCTCAGATCAGTAGAACCATCTAGATGACTGTAGACTAGTGAGTCATACTAAAGGGGTTTTTTATACCACTATATTTTGTCGATTTGTTAAGTAGCCACATGTAAGAGTTTTAGGTTTTATAAACGCGCCAGTACATATTATGTTAAAATGATTGTTTAGACCCATGGTTGGCAAACTGCGGCTCTCGAGCCACATGTGGCTCTTTGGCCCCTGGAGTGTGGCTCTTCCACAAAATACCATGGCCTGGGCAAGTCTATTTTGAAGTGGCATTAGAAGAAGTTTAAGTTTAAAAAATTTGGCTCTCAAAAGTAATTTCAATCATTGTACTGTTGATATTTGGCTCTGTTGATTAATGAGTTTGCCGACCACTGACCTAGACTCTCCATTCCAATAATTACAGGCTGTTGTTGTTCCTTGTGATTAAGCCCCTATCCCAGTAATAGGCAAACTCATTAGTCAACAGAGCGGCAAACCGAGGCTCACGAGCCGCAGTATGCCGACCACTGGACTATAGGGACACAATGACAAGCATGGACAATCACGACTAGCAGAGCAGAGATGAGAATAAAGGGCAGAATGTCCATGTGGATTCCTTATTTATTTATTTATTTATTTATTTATTTATTTATTTTTTACTTGAACCCATTGGCAGGTACATCTGAGGATTCACAGATGTTACTGGTTTTCATAGTAAAAAGCTTGCAGAATGTCATCACCTCTTCTTCCAACTGAGGCGGTCTCAAGCCCTTGGCTTCCGCTCTTCTTTTTTAGGGCTTCTGTGTGCTCTGGGGTTTTATGAGAGCTGGGAAAACAGGACAAATCAGATGAAGATTGGCCTTGTCTTAAGGCACTGCTGTTGGATACCCACAGTTCATGAAAAATTTATTGGAAACATTCTGTGCTATATCTTATATATCACATTAAGTTGTATGGCTTTACTAAATTATTTTTCAGAAAATTTTTAATTTTTTTTTTAAATTTCCAAATGATTGAAAGATATAAGTAAAAGATAAAAATGCAGCCAAGATCGGTTTGGCTCAATGGATAGAGCGTCGGCTTGGGGACTGAAGGGACCCGGGTTTGATTCCAGTCAAGGGCATGTACCTTGGTTGCGGGCATATCCCCAGTAGGGGGTGTGCAAGAGGCAGCTGATAGATGACTCTCTCTCATCGATGTTTCTGGCTTTCTATCTCTCTCCCTTCCTCTCTGTACAAAATCAATAAAATATATTTAAAAAAAAAAAGATAAAAATGCATAGTTTAGCTCTTGGTCACTCAGCATTTTATCGTGTGCTCATTGGCCCATGCATGACACTGAAAGGTCTTTATCACTAAGTGCAAAAATAACTTAAACCAGTTTAATGTAGTAATTTCATTCCTGAAATTTCTTTTTTCAGTAAAATCCACAGAAAGTGAACGCTGTGACTAAAGCTCTCCTAAAACATTTCACTAAAGCTATTTCTTTCATTGGGTGACAATATGCAGATTTTATTGGCTTTATCTGAAGGAGGCAATTTCTTATCACTAGCCAAACTCAAAATACTAAGAGTAAAATTTGGTAAACTCAAGCAGAAGTGGTATCCAGATATTTGAAGACATTTCTGCATTTATGTTTTTCCTTCCGGAAATTTTAGGACTAATATATATTATCTAAGGTGACCAGCTTTCCCAGTTTTTAATAGGACTGCAAAACATTCCTTACTTTGAAAAGATATTTGAGATTCAAGATAAAAACTAGATAAAGAAAAGCACTATTATGAATCACATACTTTCAAAAAGGAAAATGTTCAAATTATCACCGAATTGCATACTGTTTGGCAGGTCAGCTGTGCCAAGATGAGTTTGGGACTTTGCCTATCAGATTCCTTGGCTTCAATGAGCAGAGTCTTGCTTGTACCAATGCAGAATAAAATTCTTGCTATTTACTTAAGACATAAATCAACATAAAAGCACACATTTTAGTCCTAGAGAATCAGAGAAAAAACTAGTTCTGATGAATTGGTAACATTGAAACTTTATTTAAAAAATTATCTTCCAAATAGAGGTATATAGAAACATTGCCCAGTGATCATTATATGTCAAGAATTTGTTGTGCTGTATATTACACTTATAATCTAGGTAGAGAGAGTTGAGTAATGTAAGGTTTGCTTTTGGAGGCTGTATTTGTATCCAAAGACAGATAACAGGTCCTCCTGGAAGATATGTTGCTCCCAGACACTGAGCAAGCAGCACTTGCATGGGGTTCATTTCAAATGGCCAAAGGGCCCTTTCTTTACAGAGGACTGTTATCTTACATTCCCAAGCCAGTTATTTCTGATTCTGCTGTCAGTCCCCAATCACAGTGTTTCAGGTCTGACTTCAATAAATTATTTTCTAAATCAGCCTTGAAGTCATTGGGTCTTAACTTGGGCATCCAAGGAATGATTTAGGGGGTCTGTGAAACTCAAAGAATTATATTCAGAACTCAGTGTGTTGAGGCATGTAAGAGCATTTTTCTAATGGAAAACACTAAGCCTCTCATTTGATTCTTTCAGGGATGCATCTTGCTCCCACAAATTTAGAGCATCATCCCTTAAACTGGACATTGCAATTAAAGATTCTTTGCTCATTGTGACTCATGGCTCCTTCAAAAGGAATTGGCATAAAGGAACTCAGTCTAACAGCTTATAATTACCACCCATTACACAATTACTAAAAAGCTCTAAGCAGATGGTGCTGACCTTAAGTATAATAGAAGGGTGGACATAAAAAGTCCTGTTTAATTGAAAATTTTAATATCAGTAGTGAAGGGGCGGATGGGAAGAAATTAACCAAGGAATGTATATAACTCATGGACGCAGACAATAGTTGGGGGCTGGAGTTGGATGAAGGGGTCAATGGAGGTTTGGAAAAGGGGACATCTGTAATACTGTCAACAACAAAGATAACTAAATGAAAATATCAAATAGGAATATTTTTTCGTTTGTGTTTACCAACTATTTAATAGTAGCTTAAATAACAAATGCACATAAACAGTGGAGGTAGATGTTTCCAGAGTTCTATCAGTGGCTCAAGAGTGTCAGATCTTGTTAAGGACTGAATATCTCTTCCTCAAATTTATATGATGAAGTCCTGAACCCCAACATGATGGTAATTGGTCAGGGGATGTTTGGGAGTAATTAAGCTTAGATGAGGTCATGGGGTTGGGGCCCTCCTAATGGATTCATGCTCTTATAAAAAGAGATACCACAGAGCTATTCTCTCTCTCTCTGGCATGTGCATTCAGAAGAGGTCGTGTGGGCACCCAGCAAGATGATAGTCACCTGCAAGCTAAGGGAAGAGGCCTCAGAATGAAACCTACCTTGCTAGCACCTTGTTCTTGGGCCTCCTAACCTCCAGAACTGTGAGAAGTAGATTTCTGTTAAGTTATCCCTCTTCACTCAATACGGAAGTCTGAGTAGAGTGATATAGAGCTCTAGGTTGGCATCTCTGTGGTTCTTTTGTCCTGTTCCTTAGGGTTGTAAAATGGCTGCCACATCTCTTGGCATCATATCACATAAGTGACTGTGACTAAGGGCAAAAATCTGGGTGATAGCCAGAGCAGTCAATATGATTTCTCTTCACATTCTCCTCTTGTTTTATCAGGGAAGAAAAATCTTTCAGAAAACTTTTCTTTATATCTCAAAATCCAGAACTGGGTCACATGGCCATTCCTTGCAGCAGGGAGTCTGAGAAAGTGAGTATCTTGCTTTGTTAGCCTTTGCAAAGGGAAGTGGGAGCTAGGTAAATATGTCTGGAATGGCTACTGGGCGGCAACAATTATGTCTCTGATACGGTTGGCAAAATAAAATAAAAATTGAGAGATTTTATGTAAATCTCTGAATTGCATCACCTTTGGAAAAATGAGAAAATCTGGAAATTCTGGACATGCTGGCACAAAAACCATAAGCCAGCTCTCAGTAGCAGCTGTTCCATTAAGTTGGGGCAGAAGAATTGATTTTGCCATAGGCCTCATTATTTCTCATTTTTCACCCATCCCTCTTACCCTGTAATATGCCATTTTTCATTGCTTGCATTATTACTTTTGCAATATGAAAATCTTTCATTTGTTCATGGCACCTGGTTTATTTTTATAGGCATATCAGTTGAATTGTCTTAAATGATAGGACTAATAGGAAAAACAGCATTCCAGAGGGATTTGTTTATTTGGGCTCCAGGCTATATGAAAAGTTTTGCTTGTGAAGAAGAAAAAATCTAAATTTTGAACAGATCATTTAGAGTCTTAATTATTGTAGATCATGTGAAAGTAATGGAGATGCCAACTGGATATATCTGGAGATGTCAACTTGTCATGGCCAGCAGTAAAAGTTAAAGAGGACAGAAAAATGAATATGCATCCTCCTAGAAGATGATCAGATTTGGAGTAAAAGCTTCACAACTTTTGAAACAAAATGAAACCCAATCAAATTTTCTTTAAAAAAGGATTTAGCAAGCTTGTTTGTATGAGAACAGTAAGGGGAAATATGACATACGGTGATTTCTGGAGAACTGTAATGGATTCCCACATGAAAATCCAATTAAAGAACTTAGAAAAAAGAATCATAATGTTGGGGAGATTTTATTTATATCATTCTTAGGATATCCCCAATGGATTTTTATTTACATATTGACTTCAGGACCCCAAAGTCTCAAAACTGTACCATTAAATACAGAATGACATGGCAACCCTAATGCTTCCTAACTCTTAAAAGTAAAGAACATGCAGAGGTTCATAAAGCTCCAATGGTCTCCTAATTTATATATATTATTTTTTTGTACTGTTGCATCAGATTTTATTTAATTCATTTGCATCAGATTTTATTTAATTAATTTGATTTAAAAATATTTTTATTGATTTCAGAGAGAAAGGGAGAGGGATAAAAATAGAAACATTAATGATATGAGAGATTTATTGATCAGCTGCCTCTTGCATCCTCCCTATTGGAGATCAAGAATTGCATGTGCCCTGACCAGGAATTGAACCATGACCTCCTGCTTTGTAGGTTGATGTTAAACCACTGAGCAACACCAGCTGGGCTAATTCATTTGATTTTAAAGTCTGAACAATATATTTCAAAAACTACAATATAGAATTAAAAATAAGAAAGATTCTATGCCATATAAAATTCTAAATCTTGGGGTGCCAACTAATTGAAAGAAGGTCCCTGAAGATTTTAGGATTCAAAAGGGTGATTTTAAGTGTATAAGGGGTTAACTAATAAATGTGAATCTAATATACCTTTCAGGATTCTAGGATTCTGATCTTTAATATTTTAGAGGAAAGATAAAATGTTTTCCAAAGTTATTTAAAATACATATTAACATGTACAAATGACCTGCTTTTATTAGAGAAAGAAGAACAGCATTGTACTATTTGTGTCTCCCAGTAACTGAAAAACAGCAATTTCTGATGCTCTGCCACCTGAGAACGTGCTACATTCACTTAATACCAATGCATTACATCAAAGTTTATCTCAATTCGCAATTACAGAATTCTCCCCTGAGGTATGTTGTTGTACTTATACATTTGTATGCATCAAATCTTATCTCATCTGCCCAGCTCACAAGGTCTGACTCCAGCTAGCCACTCTCACTTGCTTCTTCATTATTGTCTTATTGATTCTTTTCACTCCAGAAAGATTAATTTCTTTACTGTTTCAGAAATACAGTGGCTATATTTTTTTTTCTGTTCTATCTTACTCAATTTCCTTCCTTCCTTTGTCTGAGAAGCCAGTTGTTTCACATTCAACTCCTATCCAAATCAAAACAAACTTTCAAGATCCACCTGAAGACTTCTCCTCCCCCAGGAAGCTTACCTCATCTTTGGCATCATTAATATCCTTTTTCATTGAGCTGCACCACTCTCTACAGCCTTGAAGAGAATGTTATTGCGCTATGGATGGGGATGAGATGCTCATCAAGAACAAGGATAGAACATATTATTCTTTTGTAGCCTTCACTCTGCCCATCATAACACTGAGTACAGACTGGGAACTCATTAAGTGCCAGTGAATAAAACTTCCCTGACATTGTCAAGCAGAGTTCAGTTCTCTCTCTCTCTCTCTCTCTCTCTCTCTCTCTCTCTCTCTCTCTCTCTCTCTCTCTCTCTCTCTCTCTCTCTCTCTCTCCTCTTTTTTTGTCTTATGAAGACCTTTATAGAGCTCTGTTAGAATAGTTGGCTATAAATACATGTTTATATCCTGTCTCCCATCCTAAACAGTAAAACCTTGGTGATCTGCAAATATATTTTCTTTCACCCTCATTATCTCCAATATATTTCCCATAGTAGGCTCTTGATAAATATTGGTTGGCTAAATGTGTGTGCTGTATTTTTTTTAGGTTAGAATAACTGGGATCACAGAAGATAATTCAGTTAATAAAATGACATTTACAGTGCTCAATGCTCAGGATATAGAAATGTATGAGACTGGCAGTTGTGATCAGAAGAAGTTTGCTATATTGAAAGAGAATGTTAGGCTCTGGGACTCCACAGAAAATTTCAGGAAGGCTTTAGACTTCTATGGGTCATGGTATAGGGACTGTATGTCATATTATCTGAATCTTAAGGGATTGGAGTCCTCAGTGGATAAGTGCATAGAGTTTGTATCCCCTTGTCAGTACTCTACATCACTCTCACTCATATTTACATCCCTTGCAACTAGCCCAGAATGAAGCAAATAGTAGGGGGACTATATAGTTGTTATTTTTATCTTTTACTTTCTAGTTGTGTACTTAGTACTTTTAAACTATGCTTCAGAGAACTGGAGGATCCCAGAAGTTGCTTCATACTGGTTTTTGAAGCACATTGATGACTCCCAAGTCCATAGCTTCATCCTAGATCCAACTGCCTAGTAAATATCACCAATGGGTTACCCCACAGTCTCTCAAATTCACCACACACAGAAACTCAGGGTTCCTTTGGCCATTTTACAAATGACAAAAAAGATTGAGTCTCTTGTTCCCACAATCTTGAAAGAGGAAACAGTCCCAAACTGTCTTTGGATCAATTCTGTGCCTAGGAAGGTGGAGTAAGCTAATTGGCTCACTTGAGTCATGTGAACTTCCCTCAGGGGAGGTAGGGCACATCTCCTTGATTGACAGCTCCATTAGAGGCAGTCTTGTATTAAGGGAGTTGCAGTTCCCCAGGGAAATACTTAAAGTGGGGCAGATAAAATGACAGTGGGTGCTTAAGGTAGGAACACAATAAATGCTTGTTAAATTGAGTTGTGGAGAATCTTCACCACCAGAACTTGTTCTGAACTTTACAAAGATTATTCTTGACCTAGCTTTCAATATGAACTTATTTTTTTGTTGAGCCAGCTTGTTCATCCTTGAGAAAATTCTTGGTGTAGAAGCTGTCATGCCAAGTTTCAGCTCCGGCTATCTTGGGCAGAGTTATAACCTCCTGAGATTCCAGCATTATAATGAAAATGCTGACAGCCCTGGAGTTTTGCTGACAAGAATGGCACAGCTGTGATAAAATTAGATTAATGGAAATATGGTGCCTCATCCTTGTGGAGTTGTCTTGAGTTTAGGTTAAAGAGAAACAAATCCTTAATGAGTCCAGGGCTGGAAGAAAGACCTTCCAACAAGTGAGTCCTCAGTTGGTTTGAATTAAATTGTCTGGATATATTTTCAGATCATTTAAAACAAGCCCCCAAAAGCTCAGAGATTATTATTTACTAGTGGCCATCATGCACGAAATTGGGCGTGAGTAGTTCACTTCTGCTTGCCTCAGCTGGCCAACCCCGCCCATTGCCACTTGTAGCTGACCTGCCCTCTGCAGCTGGCTCTAGCTCTCTGCAGCTAGTAGCTTATGCCCTGTCCTGCCCACCTCGAGAGCCACTGCTTGTTTGGTCGTGACAGCGTCCGGTGTGATGGCCAGGGGCTTTTTATTAATATAGATTGTAATATAAACTACATTATGTCTGATTACCCTATATTTTATTATCATTCTTTTATAAAAATCATTTTACTTTTGGCTTTGTCATTTAAATCAGAGCTCAGCAAACTAAAACTTATGAATCAAATATGGGCCTCTACAAGTTTTTGTAATAAAGATTTATTAGAGCACAATTATGCCCATTTATTTACACATGTCTATGCCAGTGGTCAACAAACAGTGGCTCTTTGGCACCTTGAGTGTGGCTCTTCCACAAAATACCATGGCCTGGGCGAGTCTATTTTCAAGAAGTGGTGTTAGAAGAAGTTTAAGCTTAAAAAATTTGGCTCTCAAAAGAAATTTCAATCGTTGTGCTGTTGATATTTGGCCCTGTTGACTAATGAGTTTGCCGACCCCTGGTCTATGCAATATTATATGCATAATATATTCATCCATCCTACTCTTTTTAAAAATATTTTTATTGATTTCAGAAAGGAAGGAAGAGGGAGATAGAGATAGAAACATTAATGATGAGAGAGAATTATTGATCCGCTGTCTCCTGCAAGCCCCTACTGGGGATCGAGCCCACAACCCCAAGCATGTGCCCTTGACTGGAATAGAAACTGGGACCCTCCAGTCTGCAAGCAGATACTCTATCCACTGAGCCAAACCAGCTAGAGTTATCCTACTTTTTACAGATATTTGGATCACTTCAAGATTTTTGCTCTTATGACTAGTATGGCAATGAACATTCTTGTTCATGTCTGGACAAAAATTTCTGTTAGAGAAATTCTTAGGAGTAAAATTGTTAGGTCAGAGAGATTACATGTTGCTGTGTCACAGGATGCCTGTATTCCTGGAGCATAGAAGGCATGTAAGTTCAGTTTTCTAACAGTTTTGCAAAGTAGTTGTACCAGTTTGCACCCCCACTAGCAGTGCATGAGAGTAAGTTGCCAACATTTGATATTTTTTGTATATTTAATTGTCATCATTCTTGTTGATATGTATAGCAGGTGTCTCATGGTGTTTTGATTTTTCATTTCACTACTGGCTAGTGAAGTTGAGTATCTATTCCTATGTTATTTGGATAACCATTTCTTTGAAGTATGTGTTTGAATCACTTGCACATTTTTTTTTTCTATTGAGTTTTCTCTTTTTTCTTATTGATTTAAAGAAATGATTTATATATCTACATGTATGTTCTTTCATAGCTTTAGGAGATTTTAGGGGTCCTTTAGACAGTCCTTCTAGTATTCTGCAACCACAATTGTTTCAAACTTAAAATAGCAAAATAGCTTATTAGTACAGCATGTATTCTCCAATCCATTATCATAAGCTTTGCTATTATTATAGACATGCAAGTGTAAGTGCCGAGAAGAGGAAAACAAGGACTTTTGCTTCTGTAAATTAACATTTACATGTCAGTTGCTCTGTTTACTCACCATTGCATGTACACTCTAGCATGTGGTAGAACAAGAGAGACAATGTTACTCTATTTAGAACTTGTCCAGAAGTCATACTACATAGTTCTTAATAAATAAGCAGGCATGAGATCTCAGATGGTGAACTCAGAGAGTAAGCAGTGACTACCCTGCTTTACAGATATGGATCCACTATCCAAATGCCTGAGAAATGGCCTGTGGAGAAACGTTCTAGCTAACTACCTAAGCCAACACTATAAGTTTTATTGTGGAAGGCAATGGTACAGTTTATTCCCAAAGGAACTTTCCATTCTCTGATCAGGGACTTAAACATACAGAAGAATAATCAAATAGACTTTGACTTTGAATTTGAATGCATTTCCCCAAATTTCTCATCACTAGTTCTAAACCATGGCTTCACATTAAAATCACTTAAGGAATTTCTAAACAATATTGGTGCCAAATTGTGGTCCTGGAAATCAGGCATATGTTTTTTAAAAATACCCTAGGTAATTCTAATTGATTCCAGATTGAGAACCAGTGTGCTATGATATTCAATGGGATAAATGGTGTGTTTTGGGGAAGGAGTTCTGACAGAGTCTAAAACCTATTTGCTTCACTCCCTGGCTCCTCTAAAAGGCACTCTGCTGTCTATCTTTTCTTTTTTTTTTCTTCCATTTAAAAAATATGTTTCTATTGATTTTTAGTGAAAGAAGAAGGGAGAGATAGAAATATCAATGAGAGATCAGCTGCCTCCTGCATGGGGATTGAGCCTGCAACCCACACCTTCCAACCAAGAATCGAACCAGCGACCTTGGTTCATGGGTTAATGCTTAACCACTGAACCACTCCAGCCCGGCTGCTGTCCACCTTTTTAAAGTCAACTAAGAATCTTGTAAATTTCTGGTCCTCTTTAGGTTCTTCTTCTTTTTTCCTGCTCCTTGGTTTCTTTAAATAATCTTGTTGCTTTATTTGTTTTGCTTCCCTATCTCTATCCCAGAAACCTACCTTTTCTTCCTTTAAAAAAATTTTTTTTACTAAATTTTATTTTATTATGATAAGGACACTTAACAGGAGATATACTCTCTTAACAAAATTTTAAGTGTTCACTACATTATTATTGACTACAGGGACACTGCTATAGAGCAGACCTCTAGTGCTTATTCATCTTGCTTAACTGAGACTTTATGATTTCCCTTTCCCTCCAGTCCCTACCAACCACCATTCCTCTCTGATGATATGAATTTAACCTAGAGGTGATTCTGAGGTAGCTAAAATTCAGAACCATTGCTCTACTGCCTGGGTGCTGATTTTTGAGGCAGCCAGATCACTCTTTCCCTTCTCCTTCCCTTATCAACTTTATTTGAAAGGTCAGGAGGAGCCACTCTTAGAAACTAAAGGAAAGAAGTTCAGGGTATCTGGGAATGGCCAAAGACAATGCTCAGAGACATGGTCTCCAGGAAGAAAGTGCTAAAGATGACAGAAAGGAGAAAGGACGTGGCAGTGCATTCTATAAATGGTAACTTACCTTCATTGATTTAGAGAATCAGAGGACCAGGAAGATAGATAACATTGCCTCAGTAGAACAGAGAGCACTGCTCCAGGTGAGCAGCAGTAAGAAACTTGCAATTGGACTGGAATTTGACAACTGCTTTTGTCTTCAAAGAATTTGGCCAAGGGCAAGCAATATTTCCTCACCAACGATGAAGAGTGAGAATAAAACCCACAAACAACACGGAGGGAATTGGAAAAGGACCTAGAATAAGGAAAGGGAATAGAGTCATGAAGTCTTTGAGGAAAATCACACCTCTGAAAATGATCTATTGTGAGATTTAGAATAAACTATGAAGAAACAGACATTCTTTTTTTTTTTAATATATTTTATTGATTTTGTACAGAGAGGAAGGGAAAGAGATAGAGAGTTAGAAACATCGATGAGAGAGAGAGTCATCGATCAGCTGCCCCTTGCACACCCCCCACTGGGGATGTGCCCGCAACCAAGGTACATGCCCTTGACCGAAATCGAACCCGGGACCCTTCAGTCCCCAAGCCGACGCTCTATCCATTGAGCTTAACCGGTCCCGGCAGAAACAGACATTCTTAAAAGGATACAGGGAGCCCTGGCCTCTATGGAATAGCAGCCAAAATTATAAAGGAGTAAAAAACAAGAGGATGAAATGAAAAGAGAGAGGGCTAATATTAAAAAGAATTGCAGGTACATTAAAAATTAAATAGTAGAATTAAAGTTGACATTGGAGACAAAAAAGTGATGATTTAGCATTATAGAAAATCAAATCAATGAAGGTACATTTTTCCAGAATGTAGAAATAAAAAGAAAATTTGATAAAAATGATAAGAACGAAGATAATAAAATGGAAGACAGGGAATGAAGATTCAATAAATGATATTTTGTGTTCGTGAGAGGAATACTGAACAAAAGAAATAAATGTAATGTTATAGATGAATTTTAAAGACTAGTTTAGGCATACTGGAAGATTACATTATGATCTTGGTAAAATAATTAAAAAGAGATCCATATTCAAACTTATCCAGACAAAAAATACTGAACTAAATGACAAGGAAAACAATCTTATAAACATCTGGCAGGGAGGAAATAAATCTGCAAGGGTATAAAAATCAGATGGCTCTGGAACTAGCCTTGCAATATAATTGCTCAAAAATTATTCTTAGAACTCAGGATGAGGATGTTATATAAAAGATATCTATTGTGTAACTGAAACTAGCTTAATGAGACATATATAAATAATTCTTGTAATACTTTACACAACTGAGTACTTGTGTTAAATGTTTTTAAAAAAGATATCTAGTGCAAAAACAACAATGTATTTTAATAAACTTAATGCTTTATATATTTATTATTTATAAGTAATGCACTTAACCACACACTAAAAAATATAATAACAACATAGATGTGAGTGTATTATCAGATTATTATAATAAACATTGAGAACTGAGGTAGCAGGTAGTTGGTGAGGAATAAAAGAGGGTCTTCATAAAAGAGGAGATTAAAAAGATACCCTTCGCTCTTGATTCTGAGAAGTTGAAGACTGTAGGTCCAAGGATAATTTTGCATAAAAAGAAATTTTAAGATAGCTATTAACAAAATTTTTAAAAGGAGTATGCCTTTTATATACTTGAGTATGAAAAAGCAAAAAAGCAAAACACATAAACAAGAGAAAAGGAAACAAGAAAGCTTAAAAACATTAAACAAAAGACATGAACAAAATAAATTAAATGTATCAGTTATGTTATACCAACAAATGAAGTGTTCTGAAATTTCTGTGAAATGGTTAGAAAATATAGGTGTTGAGTCATTATCATGGGATTCTGTCCTGTTTCTGTCACTTGCTAGCTTCAGTTTCTTAGGATCATTATTGAACTCCACTATTCAGCTAAAAGGGAATAATAAGACCTACTTCTCAGGTTGTTCAGAAGGTGAAGTGAGACTTACATAAACAAATTAATATTATCCACTGTTTCCCATGCTGAGGAAAGGGCACAGTCTCTAGATTTATAGCCTGGATTCTGATGTCTGCTAGGTTCTAACTTACCAATCTTATTTACCAACCTTAAGGCAAGTCACTGAGCTCTCCAAGCCTTAGTTCACTTGTCTGTAAAATCGGGGGGGGGGGGGGGGGAATAGTACTGATCTTATAGGATTGTCATGAGGATTAAATTAAATAATACTTTGAAATATTTGGGACAATGCCTGGTACAAGTAGCTCTGTTAAATTCACTATAATTATTATAGCCAAATAGCAGCATTACATCAGAAAATTTAAAATGTACATTGTTAAAACTAGAATTATTATTAAAAGAGCAATAGTAGCATTTTAAAATATCAGAGTAGATTATAAAAACCTAAGCGTGTAACAATAGTAAGGATTGCATAAATATATTTGGTAGTTTCCTATGATCAAGTACTGCACAGCCATTACATGATGTAAAACAAGTCCTATGGAAAAGTTTTATAATATATATCTGAAACACTTACATTTAACTATTAAAAGGTCTTAACCCTTTGGAAATATAAAGTGTTATTCTTTATGTTTTTCTGATAATTTCTAAACACCTATAAAAATCATATGTAATTTTAAAAATCAATAAAAACATGTATTTTAATAGGTATGTTTCTGAAAATGTTTGATTAAATGGTGAAATAATCTTAATATCAAGAGAAAACAGATACAACATTTTATATACAAAATTTAACAACCATGTAAAAAGGTACTTGGAAAAATATTAATAATGCTAGCATTCTTATTTCTGGGTGATAGAAATATTATTTGATTTTATTCTTCAAACTTTGTTTTTCTAACTTTTCTGCAGTACTCAGAACATGCTAATGGAGCCCTAACCAGTTTGGCTCAGTGGATAGAGCATCAGCGTATGGACTGAAAGGTCCCAGGTTCGATTCTGGTCAAAGGCACATCCTTGGTTGTGGGCACAAATTCTTGGTTGCGGGCACATCCCCAGTAGGAGGTGTGCAGGAGGCAGCTGATCAATGTTTCTCTCTCATCAGTGTTTCTCTCTATCCCTCTCCTTTCCTCTCTGTAAAAAAATAAATAATATATATACATTTTTAAAAAGAACATACTAATGGAATTGGAAAGGAAAAAATAAAGTAATAAGAGAAAAATTAAGTCCATCATAAATAAGCTATTAGCTCAGATGCTGTGGAGAATGATATTCTAGTCCAGTCCTTTTACACATGAGGAATTAAGTCCAAGAAACATTTAGCGGTTCATTGAAGGCAGAAGTGAGCGGATGAGAGAGAGATGGAGGGTCCCTGACTGTAATTTTTCTACTAAATCATGTGCCCCCTCAATTAGTGCAAATTTAATGCAAAAGTTACAGTTTAATGTAAACACCTAATTCCAAACAGGTCATGGAAGATTCCTAATTTGTCCCTAGCTTTAGGAAATTTTTAATGACCATATAGAAAAGTCTTTCACCAGAGTAACAATTGATAGAGAACATTGGCTAACAGTAATATCTGTTCCTCAAGGTTGTCCCAAATAACCGTGCATGTTGGTTTAAGTTATACTCCTATCCTCCACACAATTTACTAGTACATTTTCCTCAAGTTCTCCTATTCATCTTGACCCATGTGGGAGCCTAGAAGTAAAAATAGCAGGTCCTGATAGCTTTAGGTTTTCAAAGGTAGATCCTATTGCCTCCTAAGCAGAAGGACTTTGTTCTCATACCATGAACAGGCTCCCTGGTTTTCTGCAGTGGCTCCCAAGTCCAAGTCCTTAGAAGTTCAGTGCTGAGCTGAAATTTTCAGCTTCTGATTAAAATTTCCCCATGTGAGGCAATGTAATCAAAGGTAAGGACATGTAGCAAGTTATTTCTAAAACTCGCTTTATTCACTCTTTTTGGGGTTAAAATGCTGGTTTATAATGGTGACAGTTCTGTGTGTGTGTTCAGTGTCCTGACTTAGAACAATGAAAAGTTGGCAATCTTATGTTGACCTCCAAAATATTTTTGAAATTTTTCTGGCCTGTGGAATTTCTAAACCTGGGACCTACTGACTTAGTATTACACATGAGAGTTTGGGATTATGAGAATCAGAGTTCAAATGCTAGTACTGCCATATACTTTGAGAAATGTCTTCAGCAGTAAACTAGGGAAGGTAATATTTATCTCAGGAAGATTAAATATTCTTATAAAACCTCCAGAAAAATTATTAGCACATTTTCCCCCAGATATACTTGCTACAGACTAATATGCCTATAAGTAAGGGCAAAATAGAAGACAGTAATGATTTGGATAGTAGTTGTGTGAGATGGCTTACAAGGCGATAAATGCTGATTCCATTTCCCTTTGTTATTACTTAGCACCATATAGTCATAAAAATCCTGTTAGATAGGGCCGCCTTGAGAAAAAGGATGCTTTCATCATTTCTATATTTCCCCCCCCCTCAGAATCATATATCTTTAAAAAATTTGGTCTAAAAGCTTTTTGTGTAGGTTCCTAGGTGCCATTTATAATAATTTTACATATTCTGAAAAGTTTAGATTTACTTCAAAAGGATTGCCTTGCGTCACTATCATAGTCTACTCTGTCGTGGCTTGACTTTGTGGCAGATGTTTCCAGAGCAAACAAAAGGAGATGCGTGTCTTGGTAGAAGAGCATAGAGCACATGCCAGCAGCAGTGTGGCCACGTTTGTGCGATGAGAGAATATTGGAAGCCACCTCACCTAATTTTTCCATTTTGTAGACATTGCTCATGATGCTCTAGCTTCCTCTGTCTGACCTTGCCTTTGTTCTCTTTCTACTCACTGCTCTATCTAGCCTTTATTACTTTTTTCTTTCTTTCTTCCCAATGGCTCAGTTTGACTCCCAGCCATTCCCTTATCCTAAAGGCCTTTGAAACTTTGGCTTCTAACAAAGAGATCCCAAAATCTCAATGATTCAAGAAGTCTTTCCTGACATACTATATGTCAGGTTAGAATTCTTCTTATTGTGAGAAATTTATACCCAAGTCCTTCAACTAGGAGTAAATGTTTATTTTACTATAGTCCAGAAATACCCATTTTGGGGGAAGTTGTTGATGTTGGAGATATTATTTTCAATGTGATTTTACCCCTTATTTGTCCTTACTTATTTATTTTTCATCGGGAAGAATTTGTGTGGGAATCATCATGTGCTTGTTTGATATGTAAATATAACACAAAGATACAATTAACAAATTCTTTCATTGATATTGGAAGTGTGTTGTCCCTTTAGTGAAACCAGGATTTGTTTAGCAAGTGTTTTTAAGCCTCTATTATATATAGGACACTATGGTAGAAAGAGCTGAATTCAGCAGCTTGTAATGCCAGCCAGTGAGTAAGATAATAAGGATAGATATTGTCTTCAAAAAGTCATAGTTAAAAGTGAACGAGGGTTTTAACTTTATTTATTAGGACGCAGTTCCTACATGGTTTCTAATACTAGCCAACTGATCATTTGAGTGTTAGTCAGTTGACATAGAAGAAAAAGTTCCCAGGTCGGGGAAGAGCCAACTCTTATGCTCTGGGTGTGTGTGTACTTGCACAGGTCATAGGGTCAGACCGATGGGAGACTTTGAGGGTAGACTTAGGAAATTGTGTGCAAGAAAAGCTTGAAAAATCAATCAACTTACTAAGCACAGACTACGTGTGGAGCATTCTGCTGCATCTTGAGTCTATAACATGAGTAAAACAAGCTCTATCTCTTGGACAGGTTGGTGTTTAGAGGTAAAAAAGAGATGTGCAAACAAATAGTCAAAGAACTACGAGAACATGTCTATTAGATGTCTTTACTCATAACAGTCTTATCTAAAAGCTGGATGCCATTTTCTGGGAAGGTGTAGTTGAAAAAAATCTTTCCTGACATCAGTTTGCTTCTTTTTTTTTTTTTTTACTTTTTATTATTATTATTTTTTTAGGGCTCTTGGGTTTCTTAAACCTGATATTTTGGGCTCACTTTTGGTTTTATTGTTTGCTTTTATTTTTACAAGCCTGATAAATCAGGTCTTTTTCCACTGACATAAGCCTGAAACTATGTCCCTAGGTACAGCATAAAATATAACAATTCTTAGATCCAAGGCATGCTCTCATGGAGCCAGTGGACCAAGCCCAGGATGCCAGCAGGTATCACATAAAATTGTATTCTTCGCCAGGTGGTTTAGTGCTTGCACACGGTAGGTGTCACTAATTCCAGATGCCCAACTGGGAGGAGCAGGACTGTATTCTTTGGTTCAAAGTGGGTGGGCAATTTGTTCAATCCCAGGGGCCTTTGGACCTGGAGGTGGAGGCTGAGAGAGCCAGTTATCTGAAATGTAGGCGGCTGGCATGGACAGGCTGAGGGCCCAGCAGGGAAGGGAGAGAAGGAGCAGAAAGCCTTCCAAGAAGAAGCTGAAAATTGACCTAGTTATTTTGATGGCACGCTCTGATACTTTTCCCTTCAGGCCAAGTTCAGACTCCCCGACATGAAATTGAAGCACTCAGTGCTAAAGATTTAATGCTTGGGGATATTTCAACATTCTTCTTCCCTCCTTCCCTCCCTCCCTTATTTGTGTGATAAGAATGCCCTATCCATGAAATAATATCTGTCCTCAAGCTGAAAAGCACAATGGTAATTAGGATTATTTGTGTTGAGTCAAAGAGTCCAGCAAGGAGTGGACAAAGCAGAAGGTGTGAGGCAAGGCCATCTGGCTTCTATGTACCACTCCCTTCAGGATCTGGAGAGCCTCTGGGAACATATGGGAAAGAGTGTTGTTAGAGTGTGGGGGCTGAAAGAAATGAAGGCAGGTGCAGTCCTGCCCTTTTATTCATTTGGGCTCTCTGCCAATAGCATAGCTCCTTTCATTTTAGTGGTAATTGTTTTTTCCATAACTTTGAATCTCCATATTTCTTTTGGGCCATTTCTTGGGTTTATAGGTCAAACTATAGTGTAAGATTTTCAACACTAGCATTATTGACATTTGGGGCCAGACAATTCTTTATTGGGGTGTGTAGGGGGCTGTCGTGTGAACTTTATCATTTTCACCAGCATCTCTGGACTTTACCGTCTACATGAGTAGGCCCTGCTCCTCTTTCCACCCCCATTTGTGACAACCCAAAATGTCTCCAGAGATTAACAAATGTTTCAGAGTTGGTCAGAAGGTTGTGGGTTATTGTTAAGCTGATTAACGTTGTTAAGCTGATTAACAAATGTCTCAGAAGGAGCAAAATCACAGTTTTTTGAGGACCACTGCTAAGGAGGCAGTTCTTGCTGCTTAAATACTCTGAACAGGGACCTTTACCTTGCTTATTCTGGAGCAGAAAACCCTCCACATTCTTTCTTCAGACTCTATATGTCATGTACATGCAGGAATGTTCAGAATATTGTAGTATGTTCTGGGAATTTAAATTCTGAATACTCCCTAGGGAGTCTCAGTTGCTGCAAAATTTGAAAACCATTAGTATGAAATAACTTTATAGATGGCCCCCATTTTATGACGGTTCAACTTACAACTTCTTGACTTTATGATGGTATAAAAGTGTTAGGCATTCAGTAAAAATGTATTTCAAATGATAAATTTTGATTTTTACCTGGGCCAGTGCTATGCAGTGTGATCCTCATGTGAAGCTGGGCAATGGCAGTGACCTGCAGCTCCTGGTCAGCCACTTGATCATGAGAGTAAACAACTAATATTCTATAGTGTACTGTGTTGCCAGCATTTTTTAATATTGTGTTTTGTATTTTTTTGCATTCCATCATGTTGTTCAAAACACTCATATTTGAGATGGGTGTTTTGTAACTCCATATAATTGCCCGATTGTAGACTGATGTAAGTGTTCTGAGTACAGTTGAGGTAGGCTAGGCCAACCTATGATGTCTGGTGGGTTAGGTATTAAATGCATTTTTGACTTTTGATATTTTCAACTTTTATAAGTTGAGGAGCATCTGTACTATCCTTGGAAGTTTACAATCTACCTGAAGAGCCAGGGTTTCATGTAAATTGGTAAGTAAAGTTCCAGGCCACAACCATTGTGTGAGATGAAAAATCCTTAATGTAAACCAGATATTGAAGGGCAAACACTGGTTCCTAAGAAATTGATATGAGCCATAATTAGCCATATCTTAGAATGTAAGAAACACAACATACCCATTTTTCACTTGTTGCAAGTATGTATGATGTATTATTCTCATCTTCTTTATTAGAACATTAAGTTATTGAGGACAAAGGTCAAATGGTTTGCCACCTTTATGCCCCACCCCCTCAACACCTAGCACAGTGCTAACACTTAGTAGACGCTCAAAAAATAGTTGCATAAAATTTGATACCCTTTTCTACTTTTTATTTGGAAAACCATGAGTAGGAAAAAAATCTATAAATCACTTGCAAAATTCCAGAGAGAGGAGAATTATAGAGATCTTCACATAATAGCTTTTAATTCATTTTGATGTTTAATACCTAAGTACCTGTGCACAATTGTGCACAATTAAACTAAAACCATTTAGGCTTTTATCACAAGATATTTCTTATGTTTTGATGTTTTTAAGAGATAAGAGAAAGCCCCTAGACCACCCTTTTTCATATAACAACCATATATATTCTTGGAGCATGTAAACATTGCCACTGCACAGCAATGTTGTTGGCCTAAAGGATTTGGATTTCTATAAATCCTCTTTGTTTAGCATTTGCTTTAAAGCTGGAATCCACTAAATGAAGTGCTGCTCTTTTCTAAATGTATTTCTTAGGAGTATTACCAGTACAAAAATTATAATAATCAATTTAATTAACAAAGCTCTCAATACTTGACATTCAGTCAGTGGCTGGTACATGATGTTAAATCTTCCTCCATCCTGTGTACCACCAGGTGTTGCTTTCTGATTATATTTCTTCTACTTAGGATGGCTGGAAAAAAAAAGGGAAATTTTCCCACTAAGTCTCTCTGACTTGCTTTGTTGATATTTATGCTGTAGTTGGCCCATTTTCTTGGATTCTATGGGCATTTAAAAAAAAAAAAATATATATATATATATATATATATATATATATATATATATATATATATATATATATATTTTATTGATTTTTTACAGAGGAAGGGAGAGAGATAGAGAGTTAAAAACATTGATGAGAGAGGATTACCGATCAGCTGCCTTTTGCACACCCCCTACTGGGGATGTGCCTGCAACCAAGGTACATGCCCTTGACTGGAATCGAACCTGGGACCTTTCAATCTGTAGGCTGACACTCTATCTACTGAGCCAAACCGGTCTTGGCTCTATGGGGCATTTCTAACTTGACTGCTGATTCAGTCATAGAGCCAGGCCTCCTGTACAGAACTGGCAGAACTTATGCCAAGCTTCCTTGTGGCATCATGGGAGTGGGGTGGGAGTTTTCTTTTCTCTTTGTGTTCTCACATTCTTTTCTTTTTCCCTCTGGTTATCTCTGGCCAGATGCATTCCCATCACCCTCCTCTTTCCCCAGCTATTTCCCATAGTCTGCTTACATAAATACAGGACTCATTGTTCATTCTGTTCACCACCAGTGGTTTGTGACCTAAGGTGCATATTAGCATTACTGATGAATCTTTTAAATGCAGGTACAAAGGTTATACCTTTGTATAATACCCCAGGAGATTCTAAAAATAAATCTGGATATTTGGCTCAGGCATCTGTGTTTTTAAACAAATGCCAAAGGTGATTCTTAATATACAAACCCCTCTGAAGACCAATGTCTGAGACACCTTGCAAATATAGCCTTGGATTAAGCTTTATATTCCTTGTACTTGGTAGGAATTTGACTTAAAGGCCAGAATTATTCATTCCTTTGCTATATTATAACAATTTTAAATGTTAGCCTTTCCTTAAGTTATTTTTTCTTCCTAGCACATTAATTTTATTTAGGATTTTCCTCTAACTTCCCAAATCATCTGATTTTTTTTTTCTAAGCTAAGAACTGTTCATTTTCCAGTGAGAGTTTTTATCAGATCTGTGTCCAATGAGGTGATTAATACCTGCAAATTCAAAGATCCTAGGATTAAAGTAACACCTTTCTTCTTAAATAACAGACAACATGGAGAAGACCATTTCCTAAGATCTTCATTGTCATCCTCTCCCATTTCCCTCCTAAGCATGCTCACACTCTTTTTCTTTGCATGTTCTTGGAACCTCTATTCTTTTCTACCAAACCACAGTATATTATCCACCAATAGTACTGTGTACTCAGAATGCTAGCTCTCCCAAAGTCTTTACTCACTGTCAGTGTCAGCTCTGCCTGTGTCCCTCTCCAATGCACCTCTCTAGTTCCTGCTGATGGCATCCTCCTGTCCAAGGCTTCTTCTCACCCATGTACAAGGTAGGCTGGAAGTGTGTGTGTGTGTGTGTGTGTGTGTGTGTGTGTGTGTGTGTATGTGTGTATGTGTTGGAATTAACACCTTCCACTCCCTTACCCAAAGATGGATGGGTATTGAGTGACATCATGTTGTTCATTCATTTGTTTTTTTAAATGTTTTCCAGAGTTCCAAGCAGGAAGGAGCAAGTCAGTTCCCACAATGGTAAGCTGATAACACTTTTCTGTTCTTACACGAATTACCTCCTTATTAACCTAATGTGCTCCTTAGAATTACAATAAACTACTTGCACTCAAAACTTTGGTTTAATTTTACCCTTTGATAAAACATTTAAGACATTGACCAATTTTCCTTCTGCCATTCAATTGAATAACTTGATTTTCTATGATTTCCTATACATGCCTCTTGTTTTCCCAACCAGATCACAGTGATCATTATCCACTTAACTGATAGTTACTAGAATGTAGCTGAGGAGGCCTTGAATAATTTTAACAAGGCCATATACCTACCTAAAATCATATGGGTTTCTTAGAGCAAAACACAGATTTATTGTTCTCTCTTCAATCCTTACATTATTGGTCATGCTGTTGCTGCCATAGTGTCATCCTGAATTCATTCCAAAGATAGTTAGCACTTTAATGAGGTTGAAGAAATTATAGATTAATGTTCCTAAAATAATGTATAATTTCTTTCTGATAAATTATTCAATCAGCACCTATTTCTGTAGCACTAACTGGTGGTGTATAAAATATTACACAGTATGCATGAAAATATCTAGCATATCTTATTTCTACATACTATTTAGAAGTTATTTGGTAAACATAAAAATTCTCAGCCTGGAACAATAAACCTTTACCTCCATATGTAGATTTTTCACTCTCAAAAAATATTACTCGTTTGAATAATAGCACATCTATTTTTCATGCTTCTCTCATACTTTTACTATTTTAAGTCATTATTAAAGTGTTAAAATCAGATTTATTTCCTTCTCACCTACTTTCCCCTCAGTAAATTATTGAAAGATTATTACTACTGTTTCCTATGGAGACACCTCATTTATTATTAAATTCCTCGTGAATACTGTTTTAGATATACAGGGTAAAATTGTGGCAGATTAGTAAGAAGCTAGGAAAATTCCTGGGCAAGTTGAATAGGGAAACTGAGACAAGAAAATTAAACAAGGATGAATAATTTGGACAACTTACAGCCAGCGTGGGAACAAGACCTTATCTGGCCCAACCAAGGCCACTTGAGAGCAAATGGTTTATACCTCTCCTCCCTAACCTGAGAACACAGCTTAAATCACCCTGGTCAGAGAGAGAGGACAGAGACCCAATTAATGCCATTTGTGCCAGCTAAAACCAAGGACAGATGAAGTCAGGGGAACAAATAATGAAAACCCCATTAGAGCCAGACATAGCCAAGATAAAAATAAAACGGTAAAACAGATCAAAGAATAATCAAAAACTCCTCTATACGCTCATTGTGATGCATCAGCATATTAAAACGGCACCTGGAAAGCTGATGAATATTCTCTTGAAACCCTCCCCTAAGATTCTGGCTGCAAAAGAAAAAAGTAAGCCCTCAGAACAGACTCTGTGGCTTGCTCTAGAGCACACCCATGCCCTTTCCCCAGAATGAACTTGTGCTTCCTCCTAAACTCTAAGGGTCCTCAAGAGACTTGCAGCCAGGGGAGCAGTGGGGGGTGGCAACTTGACCCAGGCTTACCTCCTAGTCCTGTCTCCAAGGCCCCTTTTCTTGGATTTCCCAGTAAGCTAACAGCAGTCCTGCTTTGGCTCACTTCTTTCCTATAATGTTTCTAGGGAGCCAAACCAGAGCACTGCCCAGGCTCACTCCTGTTGCTTCTTCTACCCTAAGTCTTTCCTTTGTTCTATTGTCCCCAGCTTCAATAACCATGCTCTTCAAATCACCTGCTCTCTCATTCAGTCTGCTAAGATGGCTTGCTCATACCTTCATCCTGCCATTTTAGCAAAGGAGTGGATGAGAAAATTCTCCTTCCAGAATTGTTCCCATTTTGACCTTAGGAAACATCTGTTTGCTCCTGCTTGGGTCACTTGCCTATCCCTGTTCAGGGGTGACCTACCATCATGGTAGACAGCTTCTCCATGGACAGATAAGGTGGGGGATTTTTCAGAGAAAGAAATACTTCAAAGACGAAGAATAGGCACCTACTTCCACCTTCATGAGGCAAATGTTATTTCTTTCCCCCATGTAATGCAATAGATGCGAGAGGATAAACCACGTGTCCTAGATCACACACTCAATACAACTGGGTTTAGAATGTTACTACTCTCATTTTTTTTCCCTCTATGTAAAGCTGTGAACTGAAACAGAAACTCACTTTACTGCTATCATTACTCCACTCTTGATAAAATTTCACCACTGCAATATAATGTCTGGAATACTGTGTACTTGCCTATGCCAATATATTCTCATAAGAGCCTTGATATCTGAGTTTGCATGATGTAAACAAGTAGGATATAGTATTAACAAGAAAAAATATAACTTTATACAACTATGGGAGACTATTTCGTTTTTTAAGTGAGAGGTACATCACGGCCTGCAAGAGATGCTGCTGATGTCAGGGCCTTAACCTCTGAGCACTCTGCATTGATTTGACTGCTGACCCCATGGTTTCCAATTAAGAACACCTGATACTCTTTGCCAATGACATAATTTGTGGTTAAATACTCCAGCTTTCTCATGCCCTTGAGGTGCATGTTTCACATTGCTTCCCAGAATTCCCCAGTGGGATTGAGCCACCATTGCCCATAGTAGTCACATGCTAAAAAATGTCCTTTATTACCTTCTTTCCCTTTTTTGTTGCATATACTTATTTTTCTCCCAATGCTACTTGGGACCAATTTCCAGTCAAACTACATGCTCTCAGATTCTTTGTCTCAGCATCTTCTGGGGGAACCCATCTCAAAAGAAAGGGCATTTAAACATCACATGTATGAGTAACTCTGGTTATTTCAGTCAGCTCATCTTCCAAATAGCTTTCTTTTAATATGTTCATTAGCCAAAGCAGTGAAATAACACAAATTAACTGCTGTTATTTATTTTTAGCTACAAACTAAATTTAATCAAAATTATTAAAAACATTCATATTGTTATGGCAACTGCTCTGCCTTAATATGGCTCCTGGAGTTGGATGGTTTGGGCTTGAATCTTTTTTAGTTGTGTTCCTTGGTCAACCATCTTAGCTTCACTGTGTCTTAGTTTCCTATCTGAGATAAATGATATACTATATCTTAAAGTGTGCTAAGAACAGTAAATGAGTTAAAATTTGTAATGAGCTCGGAAGTGTGCCTGGCATATGGTAAATGCCATGTGAGTGTTGGTTAAACACTTGAATACAAAATTAGGTGGATCATGGTTCAAGTTAAAGCTATACTTTCCCAGGTAGGCCACAGACTAACCATTGCATTAGTAATTTATTTTATTTTAAAAATACGTTCTCTTACCTAATAATTATACATTTAAAACCAGAGCACAATTATGTTTTAGCTTCAAGAGTTGTTCATCTTTAATGAGTACTGTACTGAGTTAATTAGCAAGACCTGTCTTTTTGGGCACTGCATCTGTTCTGCAACATTCAATTCAGTACTCATTATTTTAAGACAGCAATTCTCTTTTTTCAAAAATATTTAGAGAAGGAAATTAGTAATTACTCTGCCACACTACATCACTAAGTTTCAAAGTACTAAAAATTGGGGGGGGGGGAACCCAACTGTGAGGCATGGGTATACCTGAGAAGTGACTCCATATTTTATTATATGCATAAGAAATACCTTCTTGCTTACTGAGTTGCTACAGTTCATTATTTTCCCCCTAAGAACTATTTTTAGTCTCTCTTCAGAATGTTTATTGTGCCTTCTTTTGGTCTCCTGAATGTCAATCTAACTCTACTCTTGTGAAGCTATACATCATCCAGATTTTTTTCCCCATCCTCAGAGGTGCCAATCTTTGGTATCCAAATTAGGTCATCATTGCTTTAAAAAATTAAAATTTCAATGATGAACCCTCATCTTCTTTTCAGTTACATATTTCATCTGTCAATAGCAAGGATTACAAATAATGTTCCATAAACTGGCTGTATCAGAACCACCTAAGAAATAATGGTACAAACAAATACACACACACACACACACACATACACACACCCATATTGCATAAACATACAAGTATATATCTACAAAATACACACATACTGAATATGCACCACTCCTAGAGATTCTGACACAGTAGCTGCGGGCTAAAACATAAGAGTCAGTATTTTTTGACAATTTTTTAGAAGTTCCTTGAGCATTCCTGTTCTATGAAAAGTCAAGCTGGGAGTCCTTGGACAATGGCTCATCCATTGATTCACTGTCATTCCAAATTGATCCTATAACTTTGCCAAACTTCACCCACAACTCATTTCTGTTCATGTAATTATAATTCTGGAACTTTACGCTTAAAGTTTTAGAATTAAAGATTTAGAATTTGGTTCCACCTGCTGCTTCATTTCCACTAGCAGTCATTATACTATCCAGTAGCCTCTTCTCACCTTCTCTTCCTTTCCAACTCAAGTGCACAAATTCCATGCATTGGGCCTCTAGTGTATTAAATATTAAGCTTGCAGAAGCAATATAAAACTGTTCACTGACTGATATTTTACAAGGCTTAAGGTGGGCATAGAATAAATGAGTATTTAATAATGGCCCCACATGCTATGCTATCCTAAACACGTGGGTCTCCCATTTTAGTCATACAATTAATTTAGATCATGAAATTATTATAGGTTACTTTAATAATTATTCAACTATTTGACCAACATGTATTGTGTATTACATATTCTTCCAAGCACTGGGAATATAGCCATGAACAAAAACAGAGATCTTTACTGCCATGTAATCTGAGGGATGATAGAATATGCGAATATAGATTATGTCAGATGGTGATAAGTGCTATTTGAGAAATACAGCTGAGTAAGGAGAATAGAGAAATTGCTCTATCATAGCTAAGTATGCCAGGGGAAGTCTCAACTGAACGGGGGTGGGGAGGGGACGACCAGTTAGGAGGCTGTAAATAGTAATCAGGCAAGAGTGGTAATGATGGAGATGGTGAGGAGTGGTAAGATTTTGGATTCATTCTGAAGGTGTAGCTAACAGGATTTGCTGATGAACAGGGTAGAGGATATTACAAGTAAATATAAAATAAAAATAAAGTGGAAGGACTGTCATTGGAAGCCAGTGGAGGTAGAGCAATGCTACAACTATAGGAGAGGGCTGCAAAACAGGAGCTGGGACCTTCATAAAAGAAATGCAGTGGCTCTCAATCCACAGACCAAAAGGATGTGAACCAAGGGAATAAAGCCCCGCACCTCCCACTCTTCCCACCCTCAATCCTCCAATCTTTTCCTTGGCTCAATCAACCAGGATCCAGGAGCAACAATGCAGCCCATAGAGGTCAGCCCATGCTGATGCAGCCCATAGAGGTCAGCCCCCCAGACACAGAGCAGGGTGGGAAGAATGGAGAATGGATCTGAAGGGGGTGGACAAAATGAAATACCGAGTTTGGTGTAAGGGCAGGGAGTGAAAATATCGATTTTTGGTCAGGGCACGTGCCCAGGTTAAGGGCTTGATCCCCAGTGTGGGGCATGCAGGAGGCAGCTGATCAATGATTCTCTCTCATTATTGATGTAAATATCTCTCCCTCCCTCTCCTTTCCTCTCTGAAATAAATTAAAAATATTTTTTAAAATGAGGTATCTGGAAATACCCATGCTTAATTTTCATTGACCATTTTTTTGTGAGTTTTTAAAAACAAAACTATTCTTATATTCTTCAGGAAATAGAAGAGAGAAAAATTAACAGGAAACTTGCTGGAAGCTTTTCAGTGAGCATTTATTTTAAGTGGCATGACTTAGACACTCAGCTTCCCTCTTGGGAAAACATGCTGTAGTAATAGAGAGCATTTTAAATGTCCAATCTGATCAGATTTCATTCTCACTCTTATTGATGAATTAGCCAAAAGATCATTTTATACACCATGGGTATGTATTCAATTTTGAACTATTTGTGCATTGGGTTTTGCTGTAATAGAAACCATCAGAAAGTTGGAGGTGACTTTCAGAGTGATTTTTCTTTTGTTGTTCAAGAGAACAGCAAGAGAAGAAGAAACTGGTCAGAAGAAAAGGTAATGGCTTTCCTTTGTGTCAATAAAATCCTTGTTTCTTACCCACTCAGGATGGCTTCTTCCAAGTGGAAGAAATTCTACTGATACAGAACTTCTGACCCCCGTCTGCCTTTTAGCTGTTGTTCACAGTGATTTGCTTGTTTGGTAAAATTGGAAATAATTACTGGGTATGCCTAGCTCAGCTCTGCCCTTTCTTAACCTGATCCAGCACCAGCTGGTTGGGTGCATAATCATGTTTAATTCAGGTCTCTTTGGCTTTCATGCTAAGTTGTGTCCTCTAATTCAGTTTCTATCAATAAAAAGATGGTATTTTTTGCTTCCTGTGCCACTTCATTGCTTTATACCTTAAACTGTACAAAAGCTGGGGCAATATAGTACTATTTATTGGGATCAAATTCCAGGATGTAAGACAAGCATGTCAAACTCGTGGCACACGTGCTGCATGTGGCCCACAACAAATATCTCTGCAGCCCAGCCAATATAATGGCGTGGAAGAAACATTTTAATAAAAATTTAGTACTAACTTAATTTTTACAATATCCTGTTATACATAATTACTAATAACAAACTATAACACTTGCTAATGACTGATTACTATAATTGTGTTGCATTCATTTCCCTTATGTGCAGGTGCACCATTTCTTTCCACTAATACTAGCAGCAAATATTGTAGCGGCTGATTGCCAGGTCATTAGTCTTGGACTGACTTGTTTGGTGTGCACAACAGGAATTATTTTGCTTTCAGAGAACAAGAAAAATCAGTTTATTTGTGTTAGGCTTATTAATTTGTGCAGTCATTCAATGTTTGGTTAATTAATGTTCAAGAAAAAATATTAATTTTTATTAAAATGTTCTATTATTTCATGTTAACGATTACTCATTTATATTCAGCCCTTTGTGTTCAGCATGTCTCTATCGAAATAAACCTACATTTGTATGAAAATTAAAGCATTTGTTTTTTTGCGACACACACAAACTTAAACCTTGTTTATTTGAGTTTTGACATGCTCGATGTACGAGAAGCCTTCTAAGACCTACACTGAGACAGATAGTGCTCCTGTGTGATTGCAAAGCTCTTTGTACTTCTTCCTTTTTAGCTCTTAACAACTTACTGCTGGTTTAACGCCTGCTTCTTTGTTAGAATATGGACTCCATGGTAGTGGCCAAGTCTGTCTCATTTATCTTAGTATTGCTAGGAACTAACATGGTGCCTGACAAATAGTAGCACCCAATTTGTTGAGTGAATGAATAAGTGAGCTATTGCTTGAGAAAAGATTAAGTTCCTAATGTGTGTAGTGAATGAGAAAAGTGGACCACAAATTTGAAATGCTTCATTCAAAAATAGAAACAGCCGAGACCGGTTTGGCTCAGTGGATAGAGCGTCGGCCTTCAGACTGAGGGGTTCTAGGTTCGATTCCGGTCAAGGGCATGTACCTTGGTTGCGGGCATATCCCCGGTAGGGGGTGTGCAAGAGGCAGCTGATCGATGACTCTCTCATCGATGTTTCTAGCTCTCTATCTCTCTCCCTTCCTCTCTGTACAAAATCAATAAAATATATTTTTTAAAAATAAATAAATAAAAACAGATTTTAGACGCTGTTGTTCTTCCAATACTTCATTTTTAAAATTTTTATTTATTTTTATTTTCTTTCTTTATTGATTAAGGCCGCGGTCGGCAAACTGTGGCTCTCGAGCCCCATGCAGTCTTTGGCCCCTTGAGTGTGGCTCTTCCACAAAATACCACAGCCTGAGCGAGTCTATTTTGAAGAAGTGGTGTTATAAGAAGTTTAAGTTTAAAAAATTTGGCTCTCAAAAGAAATTTTAATCGTTGTACTGTTGATATTTGGCTCTGTTGACTAATGAGTTTGCTGAACACTGGATTAAGGTATTACATATGTGTCCTTACCTTCCCATTAACCCCCTCCCCACACACACACACACATTCATGCCATCACCTCCCAGGTGTCGGCGCCCATTGGTTATGCTTATATGCTTGCATACAAGTCCATAAGTCTAATTAAAGCTATTTAAATATGTCTATCTTCTTTGATGAATCACTGCTGAAAAACTGTGGTTAAATATAGAAAACTTCGGTTTTTTTTGTTAATCCCCATCTGAGGATATGGTTTTATATATTTTCAGAGAGGATTGAACCGGGGATCGAACCCGCAACCTTTGGAGGCATGGGACAATATTCCAACCAACTGAGCCACACAGCCAAGGCACAAGTCCTTTTTTAAAATAAGGATTACCATTTCACTGATGTCCAACCCTCATCCCAGCATATCGTCAGGTCAGCCTTCTAGACAATGTTCATTTTCATCTTCTAGAACACATGTGTCAAACACAAGGCCCGCGGGCCAAATCCGTCCCGCCAGGCCTTGCAATGTGGCCCGCACCACGCTGTCATCACTGCACTCCGCTGCGTTTCCATCACAATGACAGTTTATGACTGTTCAGTAAACCATTCGGCCCGCGATTTAGGCTGGATTTTAGATTTGGGCCCCTTCTCTGATTGAGTTCGACACCCCTATTCTAGAATTTTGCATAAACAGAAAGTTTTGTAAACAGAAAGTTTACAACTTAGAAAGGGCTTGATGTGACCCATTGCTTACTAACAATATCATTTAAACATATTTTACCAATACTTTTAATAACTAATAAGTAGAACTGCTCTGGAAGATTTAGCTACCGGTATTTCTGCATGAAGAAATTGGACGATAGTAAAAAAAAAGAAAAAAGAAAAAGAAAAAAGAAAAAGAAAAAAGAAAAAGAAAAAGAAAGTAGATATTGTGATTATTTTAAAAGAAAATAATGGAGTAAAGCTAGTAGAACTGGAACCCCCATTCTAGGTCCATTTCTATATGGAATGTAAAACAGGAGTAGGAAAGAAAGCTCATTTTAGTTTGCAATTAACTCCTTCTACCAATTAGGTTATCTGGTGTGTAATAATAAATGCTCAAGAATCTGGAGGTTGAAGGGTTCAGACAGGTGATTCTTGCTTAGGATCCTGCCATGATTGCAGGCAGATAGTGGCTGAGGCTGGAGGCATCACTCACTTATCCGGTACCTGGGCTAGATGGCTGCAGTTGCTGAATGCTGATTGGTTGTGTGTCTGTCTCTTCTGGTGGCCTGTCCATATGGCTATCTTGAGCTTCTTCATTGCATGAAGATCTCACAGGGAGCTGGATCCTTTATTTTATTTTTTAAAATTATATTTTTATTGACTTCAGTGAGGAAGGGGGAGGGAGAGACAGGTAGAAACGTCAGAGATAATCATTGATTGGCTGCCTCCTGCATGCACCACACTGGGGATGTAGCCCACACGTGCCCTGACTTGAATCAAATCATGACCTCATAAGTCCACGCTCAACCATCCAGCTTCCGCAGCTGGGCCGGATCTCTTGCTCAGAGCCTGGGTTCTGTTGGTGGAGCTCATCAAGGCAATGTGACCTCTGATTGACCTCAGAGCTCCATCCGGGCAATTGGAGGCTTCTCACTCCTCCCCCTTCCTTATAATTTGCCTCCCGCCCACCGTTCCCACACTGGGAGCCATTTCCCAGGATGCAGCCTTGGGAGTAAGGCCTTGTTGACACCCTCTGGATTTGATACAGGGCTGAACCCAGCTAAGGCCGCTGTGTAAACGTTTGATCTCCTGGCAAGCAGGTGAGGAGCTTGACTGGGCTCTCGGCCTCTGGAGACCAGCTTTGCAGGTAAGTCATTTTGTTTGTTTTAACTGCCCCCTGCCCATCTGGAGTGGGCTGCCTCTTTCTCTGGTCTGTCCTTCCTTTTCGTGTTCAGGGCCATTTTCAGAGAGATGTCAAACCCACAGCTTTTTGGGGAAGAAGTATTCCAAGAAAAAGGAGGTGGGAGCAGCCAGTCTCTTGGGGCCTGGGCTCAGAACATTCTGCCATGTTCTCTGAGCCCACCTTTTTAAAGGAAGGGGACATGGGCTCCACCTCTTCATAGGAAGGATAGCAAAGAATGCGTGCCCCTCCCCCCTTTACCTGCACTAGATGCCATTGCCTCCTCAGCTGGAAGTTGTTTTTGAGAACATCAATTGATCGTAATAGAATAAATGGAAGGCGTTAGCCTAAAATTCGTTCTTAAAACTTATGTACTCATGAAACCAAGAAATATTAAATTTTAAATCCCATCTACATTATGTGTCTACTGTTCATTGATTCTGTAGCCCATTTAAAATTCTAACTTTAAGAGATAAGAAAAAAAAATTAAAGGTAGAATAAACGAGATCTAATTTTCTTTCTTTCAGTTTAGGAAATTAATATATATCTTAAGGCCATCACGGCTGGTGAAGTGATTGCCTGTAATACCTCTGAAGATTTAGTTTCCTCTTTTAAGTCTTTATATTACGCAAAAGCGAATGATTTTGGTGTCTTCAAATTCTTTTTTCTTTTCTCCCCTAGAGGAAGTAAACTTACATATATGGTTCATTCCTTTCTCAATTAGAGATTGTTAGACAATTAAAGGAGGGATTTGCAAAGCCCAAAGCAAAATTAATTTTGACTTGGGGGAAAATTTCTTGAAATGAACTTGTGCTTTTTTTGTCTTCCCATTTAAAACCCATGAAACCCATATGTGGAGAATGTTGTCCCTGTAGACATAACCTGGATTCGGTAGCTTACAGAATACTAGCTCTTCTGAGTGAGGTGGTTCATTGTCAATGCTATGGCTCTCTTGTATTTATCTTGTTAAAATTATAATAACTGAGTAGTAACTATTTGTTGAGCACACACCATGTACCATGCCTGGTTCTGTGCTAAGTGCTTATTTTGCTTTATTTCAGTCACTTGTCTCAGTAGCTCTGTGAGGTAAGTACTACCCTGTTTCCCTGAAAATAAGACAATGTGTTATATTACTTTTTTCTCCCAAAGTTGCACTAGGTCTTATTTTCAGGGGATGCCTTATCTTTCCATGTGCTAGGTCTTATTTTCGGAGGATGTCTTATTTTCGAGGAAACACGGTAATATTAGCTGCATTTTTCAGATAAGGAAGTGGAGATGCTGACAGGTTACATCACCTAACTAGTTCACCTAACTAGTAGTTGCTGATCTGCGGCTTCATAAATAAGTGTGTCTGATTCTGGAGATTGAGTCCTTAATCACCTGAATGTACACCCTCTGAATACGTGCAGTGATCTCAAGTTAAGTGGTGCTCATACATTTTTGATTGCGGCTTATATAGGCTGGGGAGAAACTATATGGACCCAATCTCTAGACTCACATTTCAGCTGAAAAAGGTTTTGTAATAAAAATTGAAGAGAAACAAAAATGGAAAAATAGTGATTTACTTGCTATTACAGTTACATGTTTATGAGATTAATTTAAACCTATGTATATAATTTTTAATTTTATACAAACACCCCGTAAACTGAAATGTAACTTAGTAATTTTACCACATTTACTTTAATAATGCGTGACTTAAATAACCTAAATTCATAGGTAGTGTTTCACTAATAAAAAACTAAACTTACATGTAGGCATGCCTAGACTTTTGAGGTCAATTTGCCTCTGAAGGGAACTTCTGTAACTTCCAACTTTTGGGTTAATATGTTTCCACTTCTAATCTCTGTCCAGAGACAGTGTCCTCAAATAAAGCTGAGGTCTTACTACAAGTGCCAATATTCACAAAATCAACCTTATGTCTTTGAAGGCAAGTAATGAGGAAGCTATGAGAGAACGGAAAATTCATCTTCTCTACCTTTTATACTCCTAGCTGTCATAATGGTTTATATACTCAATACATATTCCATGGATGAATTAACATGGAAAAATAAATTACAGGCACATTGGGTAGGAGGTAATTGGCAGCAACCCATTGATTGCCAAGATCTGATTAAGCAGATCTAGCTTTAGATTTTTCATATGTGCAAGGTGGGTAGGGGAGGGAATGTTCCAGACTACAAAGCCAGGTGTGCAGAAAGTGTAGCTTTCTAAATGCTTCTTTAACTCAATCTAATCTCTTTTATGAATCTCTGTTTTGTCGATGGTCGGAAGATAAAAATCTTTTTTTAAAATATTTTTTTAATTGATTTTTCACAGAGAGGAAGAGAGAGGGACAGAGAGTTAGAAACATCGATGAGAGAGAATCATCGATCAGCTGCCTCCTGCACACCCCCTCCTGGAGATGTGCCCGCAACCGAAGTACATGCCCTTGACCAGAATCGAACCCGGGATCTTCTAGTCTGCAGGCCAACGCTCTATCCACTGAGCCAAACCGGTTTCGACAGGAAGATAAAAATCTCAATAAACTCAGGGAAACCTTATGTATAAGATGCTTTTATGCCCCAAATCACATCTTTGTGTCATTTCTGATTTAAGCCCTCGGCTGGGTGCACAGTTTCATACGGGCTTTGACTTACCTCAAACTGTCAGCCACTAATCTGAGGTCTATGGTCTGAATCTGTTTGTGTGTGTTTTTTTGTTTTTGCCCAGATATTCCTTTAAATTCACAAACATTGGAGGCATTCACGTGCCTTGTAGTGCACAGGTAGCTTGGAAGTGCAGGAGAAGGAACACTTCTGAGGGTGTGATGGTTACTTTTATGTGTCAACTGGTCCAGGCCACAGGTTGCCCAATGAGTAGCCATGATTCTGGGTATTTCTGTGAGGGATTTTTGGGATAAGATTAATCTTTAAATTGATAGACTGGACAAAGAAAATGGCCCTCCACAATGGGGATAGGCCCCATCCAAACAGTTGAAGGCCTGAATAGGATAAAAAGGCCCACCTTCCCCCACGTGAGTCAGAACTCTTCTGACCCGAAGGTCTCTAAACTTTGTGCATTGTCTTTTCCTGCCCTTCAGAATGGAGTGAAAACATTGGCTCCTCCTGGGTCTCCAGCCTGCCAGCTCACTCAGCAGCTCTTAGGATTTGCCAGGCTCCATAGTCATGTGACTTAGTTTAGTATAATTTCATTCCACACACAATTGGTTCTGCTTTTTCTGGAGAGCCTTAATCCAGAGGGCATCCCCTGGCCACTGTGGAATGGGAAATAATGGGTAAATGTCTCGGCCGGCCTTTGGGACAATTCTCTATGAGTCTCAGGAGGTCCCAGAGGAACTGAGTTCCTCTTGCCACATAGCTCCCTTAACAACACTCCCTTACTTTGGCTTTGCCTCCTTCCCTGTTTTACTCTTCTAGTTCCTCACTTCTGCTCTCTGGAATCACCTCCCAAATAAATGCCCACATGCAAATCCCTGTTTCAAGCTATCCTTTTAGGGAAACCCATACTAAGGCACATAGTCATTTTTTACTTAACCTTGGCCAATTTGGACATTTCCCCTCTCTGCTTCCTCCCCGAACAAACCTTTAGGCTAGGGGTGTCGAACTCAATCAGAAGGGGCCAAAATCTAAAATCCAGCCTAAATCGCGGGCCGAATGGTTTACTGCAGCGTTTTTCAACCGCTGTTCTGCGGCACACTAGTGTGCCTCGAGATGTTGCCTGGTGTGCCGTAGGTGCAGACAAGACAAGAATTTTATAATTTTTCACTATTTTGTTTACTTAATATTTCATAATAAAGTAATTATAAAATACTTTCTTTGTGTTTATTTGATTCCTATTCAAGAGAATTACTTTATATATAGTCAATATAGGCACAGAGTTAAATTTTTAACATTTTCTAATGGTGGTGTGCCTCATGATTTTTTTCATGAAACAAGTGTGCCTTTGCCCAAAAAAGGTTGAAAAACACTGGTTTACAGAACAGTCATAAACTGTCATTGTGATGGAAACGCAGCAGAGTGCAGTGATGACAGCGCGGTGCGGGCCACATTGCAAGGCCTGGCGGGACGGATTTGGCCCGCGGGCCTTGTGGTTGACACATGTGCTTTAGGCTTTCAGGGAATTTATGGAGAGCCATGGCTTTAGGGGAGGAATCTGGAAAATTTTGGCATCTGATATTTTGCTAGCATCCTCTGCAATGGTCTCAGCTGCGTTCTTCTCCATCATCACTACCCTTCCATTCTGACTTCTGCTGAAATGTTCTATTCCCACTGATCTATCAGTTTGTGAACTCTGCTTTTTCTCATCATGACCTTGAACCTTTTCTTATCCACTTCTTTTAGCCTTCTTGTATTTTTAGTTACCTGATATCATCCTCCCTGGTATCATTTTCTTCTTCTTCTAGTGTTACTGTTTCAAGCGAGCAAGGTGTGGAGGAACTCAAGGACTTTGCTTGCTTTTAAGGAACCTACCAGGAACTTGAATGCAGGTCCTTTCTATTGAAGAGAATGTTCATAACTTAAATGAGAGTTCAATAATTTCCCCCACACTGGACTTGAGGACTGGAGAGCCAAAGATAGAGGGGCAGATCCCCCTTTCAAAGAGTCACATGGTAACTCAGCTTTTGGCCTTCCTTCCCCTCTGCCTCTGCTCCGTATTGCCTTCTTATAAACCCTCACCCACCTGACACAGAGCACGGTCAGTGCTCTGCCCTGAGTTCTCTCATTTCCTCACCCACCTGAGCTGCAGCTGTAGACACTTCCTAACTGCCAGTTTCCCACCTAAAGTGCCTGCAGCTGTCACTTTTTATTTCTCTGCTTGAGGGATTTCTCTGGTATCATGGGGGCTTGCTTGGCTCTGCAAGTATAGCCCGTAATTACACAGTATTTTCATCTCCATGGGCAGCTGTTGGCCAGCAGGTGATGGGATTTGGTGGATAAATGCCCCAGTCTCCTTGTCCCTTGGCGCAAAAGTTCTGAGGGGACTGCACAGTTTTCTGAGGGTCCCCAATAAGTTTTAGCCCTAGCTGCCCACAGTGGTAACCAGCTCATTAGCACACCATTGATTGGCAGCTTTTCCTGCCTTCTCTTCTGGAAGGAATCCACAGTGGTTTCTGAAATTACTTCATAAATAAACCACCTGCACTCAAGTCATTGCCTGAGAACAGGAACAGTCTCTCCACTAGGTGGGAAAAATTATCTTTGCATGTATTCCTTGACATTTTCCTATAACAGATGGAACATTACTTTTGAACTTAAAAGCCAAGGATTTTCCATTTCTCTATTTTTTTTCTTGACAATTGAAATGGATCCAAATGGTCAAGGGCTACAGGTTAAAAGGAGTAAGGAAGAGCAAAAACAAACACCCCTCTTACCACATGTAGATGTCGACTAGGCCCACCTTCACAGGTAAAGAAAAGCTGCTTTTGGTTAAAAGTGTAAATGGACTTCCACTCCTGCCATAGCAACCAGACACTGAGGTCTTTGGCCCATCTGTCATCCCATGCCCTGAGAGGCTGTCTTCTGATTGTATCTTCCAATGACTAGGCCAACCACAGGTGCTCTGTGGGATGTGGAGAATGGCTCCCTGGACAGCTGCTGCTGAATACAGATGTGGGCACTCAAGCAATCAATGAGCTGCTGTAGGCAGGTGCAGACATAAGCATTCAGGGAAGATTGGTTTTGTCTGCTGGGTTTATGATTGAGGAATGTACTTCACAGATATGATTTTGATTAAGTTGAAGAGCAGTGAGGACTTATTCTTGTTGAATGGGTGGGTCTTTCTGATAATAAACATCGTGCTGGAGGAACCAGCCCTTCCCGTGGACAGTCTGCACCTTATGGGGAGGGCAATTAGCATGTGCCAAGGTCATTTATGACTTCAAAGAACTGAATCAGTGGGGGGAAATAGTACAAATTGCAATGAAAGGGAGGCAATTTAGCTCAGAGATACAGGCCATTCCTTTAAAAAATGTCTATTTTTATCATGTAGAGAAAATTAGTGAAGAAGATTCTGGGAGGTGTTTTTGGTTGAATTATCCCCAAAGCAGGCCTGAGATAAGTTTATTTAGGAAGCACAAGTCGGAAGGTGGGAAGTGAAATGAGGAAGGAAAGGAATCCAATAAAGGATGTGGTATCAAGCAGGTTATCACTTTGGGATACTAGGGCTCCGCTCAACTGGGGACTTCTAGGAGACAGTGAACAACATGCTATACTTTGTTATAGCAGTCCTAGCACACTAAAACAACTACTATTACAGTTATTATTTTTATTTTTATCTTTCACTATTACATCATGTGGTGAAACCTGTCTAGTTCTCTTTCTCTTTATGACTCTCTCTCTAATTTAAGCTTTCATTTTTCTCTCAATTAGATCCCATAGCAGATGAGTTTTTTGCTGGGTTTATGCCTCCCATATCTTCTCTCTGCAAATCAGACAAAATGACCATCTTACTTAAGTGTATGTTTCGTTATGATAGGTCTGCTTGCTCATGAAGTCTTCAGTGCTTCCCTTTGTTCCTGGAATAAGGTCCACACTTGTCAACATGGCTCCCAAGGCTCTGCTGAGCCTGATCCAGTCTGCCTTTCTGCATCATTGTCCTCATCGTCAGCCACCCTGCGGAGGCTTCAGTTCCATCCTTTCCCCAGCCTCCACACCTTTGCTCAGAAGACTTCCTTCACAATGCTTTTTGTGTCCATCCTTCAGGTTCATGTTTGTGTCTTCAGTCCTCAACAGGGCACTGCTGCCACATACGTACCCAGATTAACCACTTTTCTTCATGCTGAGTGCAGTCACCTTTTAAAATTGAGATATAATAGACATAATGATTTGAGATTTGCACAGATTACAAAATAATTTTTTTCTTAAGCATTATTTTGGTGAGGTTACTCCTCTGCTCAGGAACTCACGATGGCTTCCTGTTGTTTCTCGGATCAAGTCTAGAATATGCCTGGTTCCCAGGACCTCTGCAGTCTTCGTTTGTCCTCCCCATTCATCTAACAAGCATCATCTATAGGCAACAGGAAAGTCCTTTCTATATCCGTACTTTATTCCATTGAAGCTAAGATGCTACCAATTAAAAAATGGCCTGTCATTTTAATTTATTACCATTAGCATGTCTACTACATTTTAGAAAATTATGCCAGTTAAGCTAAAGGACATCATTGATTTTAAAGTACATTCCAGCCGAAACCAGTTTGGCTCAGTGGATAGAGCATTGGCCTGTGGACTGAAAGGTCCCAGGTTTGATTCCAGTCAAGGGCATATATCTTGGTTGCAGGCACATCCCTGGTGGGGGTTGTGCAGGAGGCAGCCGATCAATGTTTCTCTTTCATCGATGTTTCTAGATTTCTATCCCTCTCCTTCCCTGTAAAAAAGTACATTCCAAAATGTGAAACTATGTAAATCTTAGAACCAATGTACTACAGTATATTTAAAAACTGTGCTTGGCTCAAATTCCACCTATTACATGAAGCACTCCTTGACTAATCTTGGGTAGATTTCCTGTATGCCTACAGAACTTATCAGCTTTTTACCCATTTCCTAACTTTGTTAATTCTTTTTCTTTTCCTTCCTCCATTTCATAGATGACGGTTGCACATCTTCTGTGTGCCTGGCAATGGGCATACAGTGATAAAGAGCTTCTAGTTCCTTCATTTTTATTTTTATTTTTTTGTAAGGAAGTTCATATGCATTTACTAACCAGAAAGGTCTATGAAGGAAACAATGCCAAAGATGGAGAATAAAGAAAGGATGGTGGAGAGGAATATATTTAGGTAGAATTTCTCCCATCTCAACCTCATCCTTCCACATGTTCACCTGTTTTCCAAAACCCAGTTCAAAAGCTTCATCTTTCCCCAAATACTTAATATATTTTCTTCCACCTACTATTCTACTCATTAGCTTCAAGAAACCACTCCCTCCTCTAGCCTGGAATCTGTGATTTTCCTTTGAGAGTAAAAGTATAGCATGGTATGATGTGGATAATGTGGATTCTTAGAGCCAGTCTACCTGGATTAAAATCCCAGCATTGTTGTTTATTGACTATATGGCTTCTGGGAGGGGGGGAGAATCTCTCTGTGCCTCAGTTTCCCTATCCCTAAATGGAGATAAGGCTAATATCTGCATTGCAACATTGCTGTGGGGATTAAATGAATTCAAACACATGAAGTGTTTAGAACAATATTGGATATGTGGAAAACATTATAAGGATCATTACATCTTATCCATATTAAAGGATTTGGGCTCAGAATAGAAGAAAATCAAATTTTGGTTGACCAAGTTTTCCAGATGCATGAACTTGGATACATCACTTGTCCCTTCTGAACCCCACTTTATCATTTTAATAGTGATAGCAGTGCCTACATTTTAGGCTTACTTTGAGGAATAAATAAAATATGCAAAATGCCTGCACCATTGGCAACTCTCCATGGAGACTGCTGTCATTCTTACCTCAGTTCAGGAGGGTAGACATAATCTTATCCATCTTTGCGTCTTCATATCTCTCAGAGGAACACAGCATCTATAATGTCAGTTGTTAAGTGTTTGATCGCAATTCATTTTATGAGCGAGTGAGTGAGCAAGCAGCAGGCTCTGCTAGAGACTCACTCTTGATGGTTGGTATAATTCACAGAGCACTGCTTCATTATTTTTTGGCGACAAATGGAGTGCATGAGGTTTCCTTGCAGAGAGAATCTTGCCCTTCTCTCCACCTCCTTCCAAGTACCTACGTAGAGCAGCACATCCTCCCCCTTCGCATTCTCACCGGTCATGCTATCATCTCTTATGTCCTGTTCTTGACATTAATGGGGCTTTGGTTATGGGCATGGAAAACTGGCATTCTTTTCTTCCAGACTGACATTTGAAATTCCCACTGGAGAATGTAATTATGGAGACCAAGCAAAATAACTGCTTCTGGTTTTTAAACTGGAATTTATGCATTTGAAAGCTCTAAGAACTCTTTGGAAGACCATATTCCATGATTATAAGCCTTAGAAATGTTTACTCTCAATAAAGCAGGTGTCTGCATCTCTGACAATGTCCATTTGTATCAGCAAGTGCAACCTTCGATTCGCAGGCCACTTCAGCTCTTTTGTGTCACTGTAGTGATGCTACTTTGTGGCTCCCGTTAAACCCGGCATCTGGCTCTCTGGCTTTTATTTAGTTCTAATTTTGGGGGGGGGGGGCAGTTTTCAGGGCTAATCAACCAAAGCCATATCCATATGGCTCTGGGAAAACATTTTTCTTCTCACCTCGCCCACATTATAATGTTTAGAATAAAATGCTTCATTAAATAAAATCTCAGTGATAGACACATGTCACAAGTTATTCCATCTTGCAACACTCCCAAGAGATTAGTGTAAAATTAAAATGAAAGCTAAAATAAAAATGGGTCCACTTTAGCAACAATTAAAATTCAAATGTATGTCATACTGTTTATTATATGATGTTTTTTCCCTCTGGTCACTTTCTTTGGTAACAAAAACATCTGATGACTTACAGCTCTACTGAAAAGCAGAAAGAGGAAAAAGTACACTGAACATGTGACCGCTCCTGGCCCCTCGCTTTGTGCTCTTCTCCCTATGATGATGTAATCTCAAAGTCACCTACACCATCTCTTAGATCTGTGGTTGGCAAACTGCTGCTCACGAGCCACATGTGGCTCTTTGGCCCCTTGAGTGTGGCTCTTCCACAAAATACCACAGCCTGGATGAGTCCATTTTGAAAAAGTGGCATTAGAAGTCTAAGTTTAAAAAATTTGGCTCTCAAAAGAAATTTCAATCATTGTACTGATGATATTTGGCTCTGTTGACTAACGAGTTTGCAGACCACTGTCCTAGATATCTGAGGTTGGTCTGTGTCTCTCCATCCTTACAGGTTACACTTCAGTTCAGGCTACCATTTTCTCCTCTGGTCACTAAAAAGGATTATCACCTGTATGTTTATTTAGGTGTCTGTGAGTCCTTTCTAGGAGACTCCTTGACCTTTTGCTCCTACCATCTCTAGGACCTGGGGAGAGTGGCTGTGACACACAGCTGGGCCAACAAATGAACTTTGTCTTCTCTTTTTATGGTTCACAGCTCCAATAATTGGGGGCAAGGACCCATTTTGTCTGATTACATAACTATGACATTCATTTTGGTCTTGTATGGCTTTAAATACGTAAAGACAAAGCATTGGTGTATTGCTATCTGGCTTAGTTTGAGAAATTATTATTTCTGGGGAGTAAAAGGAGCATGGTAAGGTCAATCCTAAAAGGTGCAAATTATATGAGACATATGAGCTAATTCATCATAATATCTTATAACAGCTGGAGTCTGGCTCCCACTTGCTTTTCTGTGTCCTATGTTAATAGAGCTCTTGGAAAGACCCAACCTGGCAACTGGCATTGATAAGATTTCTATTCTGCACTCCCAAAGGGCATATTCCATTCCTACTTACATTCGGTGATAAATCTACTTTGATTTTGCTATGTCTCTGTTCAAATTTAGACTTTTTTGACCATTTTCTTCTTGAAGCTGCATTTTTGTTTATTCCAGAACCTGCATGAGGTCCTCAGTTTGTCCCTCCTCTTAGTCCCAGCATGCCATGCAGCTGGTGCAGCTGGGAAATCTATGCCATCCCCCTGCTGAGGAATAATTACAGCAATTAAAGCCTAGACTCTTATTTCAAGGGAGCATAATGTCTGCATCATTGTTAAAACTGGCTCAATTTGACATGTGTTTTGAGTGGTAAACACTTCAATATTCTCAGCTTCAAAACATTCTATCAGTGCTACAGAAAGCTAAAAAACTTATAGCTTAGGGTCATGCATTTGGCCAAAACTCTAATGACCATAAAGGCTCTGGTTTACTGTATAAACTGTTATAGGACAAGTCAGCTGTCTTAGGAAAGAGATTTGGCAATTTGAGCAATGCAATAAGAAGGTCAGTTAAAAAAAAAACCCTAAATAACCATGATAGATAAAAACTGGTAAAAACATTTGTACATTCGAGCCATAGTAATTTCTTTCAAATGAAGGCAATGAAGCATGATATAAGTTTATGGTTTCCATATACTTTAGTCTTTTAAAGGATGAATTTTCTTAGACTATATGTTTTAAATCATGGACTAAATTTCCCTTCAAGTGCTCCTATTCTTCTCACTATGTACACAAATGTAATGGAAACACACACACACACACACACACACACACACTCACTCATACACTAAAACTAACAAAAACTTAGCTAACACATGAGAGCCACTCTATGCTTTCATGACCCCCAGTTAATTGTGATTACAAAGAGCTAATGAGTTCCTCAAAAGCATCAAACGTATAAACCATGATAATAGGAAAAGGAGAACTAAGTAAAGTGTTTCTCTTACTGCTTTTTTACTAACCAGACCAATAGAAACCTCGGGAAAGCTAATTTTATTTTAGAGAAGATTTTCTTTTAAATAGCTTTATTTGTTTCTATAACTCATTAAGGTAAGTGGTAAGCTCGGATCCACTTATTCTCTCATAACTTGTTGAAGGTGTTACCAAGTCACTGATAACAGGATCTAGAAATTTTAGGATTTAGAAAAATTGGTCAAATTACTTCATATTACTATTTACATTTTCTTTATTTGAAGTAGTGTTCAGACCCAAGGCTTACTTAATTAGACTAGTTCTTCAGTAGGAAGTTTCCCACCCCCCTTTCTTGACCACAGCATGTACCAATCAACTATGGGCACAATGATGTAACAACAACAAATAATCACAAAATCTAGTAAGCTCATGATGTGGTGGATAGTCTGGGAGTCAGTCTAGACCTTTTGGCTCAGCTCCACTTGTCTCTCATCTTCCTTTTGAAATAAGGAGCTAGTTTAGCACTTTCTTCTTACGGCAGTTGCATAATTGCAAGGAAATCTGATTGAAATCATGCAAGACTTCTTGAACTTGTAATTGACAAGGTGGCAGTCATATCTTGGTTTGGGAAGAATCCACTCCCAAGCTTGCTCTCGTTGTCATTGGCAGGATTTAGTTCTGTGGTCTGTTAAGCTGAAGCTTTGATTCCTCATGAGTTGTTGACTGGAGGTTTCTCTCAGTTTCTTGCCATGTAGGCCTCTCCATAGAACGTTATAGCAAGCAAGTAAAAGGGGAAGAGTGAATTTCAGCAAGAGAGAGAGAAAAGTGAGATGGAAATCACAGTCTTCTGTAATATAATCTCAGAAGTGATGTCCTGTGCTGTGTTCTGTTGGTTTGAGGGAAGTCACTGGGTTCAGCCATGCTCAAGGGGAGGAAATTATACAAGGGCATGAAGACCAAGAGGGCAGGGCTCATTGCGAACCATTTCAGAAGCTGCCTAACGCACTCAATTACTCTTCCATTGATGGAGTCTCTACTATGTAAAAGCCTTGGGCTGGGAATAGGTATATATAGAGATGATGAAACTGCAAACCCTGACTTTAAACAGTCTATTCCCGTGTTCTGCAAACTGTGGCTCATAAGCCACATGTGGCTCTTTGGCCCCTTGAATGTGGCTCTTCCACAAAATACCACAGCCTGGGCGAGTCTATTTTGAAGTGGTGTTAGAAGTTTAAGTTAAAAAAATTTGGCTCTCAAAAAAAATTTCAATCGTCGTATTGTTGATATTTGGCTCTGTTGACTAATGAGTTTTTTCAGCCACTGGTCTAGTAGATTCAGTAATACAATTTAAAAAAACATCCATTCAGGCCCTAATAAATTCATGCCTAGATTACTATTCTATTGTAGCATCTTCAAATTTTTATTCTATTTCGATTCTTCATTGTTCCTATAACATTCAGGATAAGATTCAGGTTCTTTAGATTAGGTCTTTTTTTGATCCAGCACCTATTTACACATATAGTCCTAGATTTTCTCCACATCTATTTCCCTGTGACGCAGAATGCACTGCTTAGATAAGGCTGCTCTCTCATTCTGTATACTAGACCCTAATAAAAGTCCAGGCTTCAGGAGGTTGGGCAGGGGTACCTATTTGAATGAGAAATGTTGTAGGTGACTTTATAAAGTTTGGAAGGAAGCTAGAAAGTATTCACTCCTTTGACAATTAAGCTATTTATTCTCTCAATTGCATGACTTTTAATCACTGTCAATGTTTTGCTCATGAGTCCTTCTTTTCCTTCTCTGGATTTGATTATTGTAATTCTTCATCATGTGTACATTCTTTGGGAGCCAATCACCTTAGGTAAACTCTTTAAATTGAGCCAGATGCCTTTAATTTAGAATCTGACAGATAAAACAATTTTAGTTCAATCATGGAAATGTTTATTTCCCCTTGGCTAGATAATATTAAATACAGAAGAGTCATTGTGATTTCTGGAAGTCATGCTGGTGGAATAATACCAATGTTGCCCACAAACATTTTGACAAAACTTGTTTCTGTTAAAAATTGGGTTGAAATTTATCCTAAAGTGACATAGTGAATAGTTTTTCATTTCTTTTGACAGTAATCACATACAAAAATCCGTGGAAAATAGCAATATTTTAACATTTCATATGCTACTGAGAACAGGCTTGTAATTCAAATAATTTAATTTCAATAAATATTTACTAAGAACTTACTATGGGGATTATGGTTCAAGTAAGTCCATTGGAATCTTGAAAGACAAAATTAACTTTTAAAAAAGAAATTTATGGTTACGGAAGTAGTAAAATGGAATCTATCAGAGTTTAATCAATTAGTGGGAGCAAGGGAGGTAGAAGAACAGTAAATTCATTTGACCTTGTCATTAGGAACATTGCTCTTTTTAGTGGCACAGAGATAATTATATTGCAATCTTAGGGAAGGAAATTTTACTATAGCTTACAATTTAGCTATGCTGTAAACTATAGAGTTGTAATAATGGAAATATTGTTTGCTTGTTTTCAACATTTAGAGTTAACCAAATGTTAACTAAGTGCCAACAAATATAAATGTTTCAGAAGAGAATATAAATATAATCACTTTTGACTATGGAAAGTTATAATAATCCTAATTGACATTGAGAAAAAGAGGAAATGTGAAGGAAAGATAAGGTTGCTAAGATCCATATCTTACAAATGCTGAGATTAAAGAGATTCCATCTTTAGTTGGTGGAAAAGAACTCTATTGCATTAATGATCTAAGCTTACAAAAGTAATCAATGGAAAAACTAAAAATAAGACTAAGTATCAACAGTTTTGAGATTTGGGAACAAATAAATCCCCATCTATCATTGCAGTGAGGAAATAATGATGTCTAGATTTGATAATAAAGAATTAGTGACTTATGCCTGTTGTTTAAAACTAGAGGCCTAGTGCATGAATATGTGCATGGGTGGGATTTCTCGGCATGGCCTGTGGGGATTGAGCCCAAACTGGCAGTCCAATGCTGCCTGCCACTCCTGCCTGCGGTCCCGCTCATCTTGGCCTTACTGCTGCTAGTGCCCAGTTAGTCCTGATCGGGAGAGGCTTGCACCACTGCAGCAGCACTTGCCAGCTGTGAGCCCTATGTATGGCATCCACTCTGAGGGGAGAAGGGGTGACATAATCAGTCTTCCAAGTGGGTGATAGGATGCGTGGCTGGTCCGGGATCCAGACCCATACCACTGACATTTATGCAGGTTCTCGGGAGTCAACTGGTGGCGACTTTTATATTGTTTCTTCCTTGTGGAATGTCTAGGGAGGGTAAATAGCCACGGTGCCTGAGGCTGACTTCCAGGAAGCTGGCAGCATTGTCTGGTGCTGCTGGCCTGTTGGTGTGTGGTCTGTTCTTCAGAGGTTGAACCTGCAGGACTACTGAGGGAGTAAGTGGCTGCTGCTGGGATGGTGAACCACAGGGATGAGTTGGTCAGTTGAGTAACGCTCCTGCTGTGGGAATGCACTGACCACCAGGGGGCAGCTCCTGCATGGAGCATCTGGCCCCTGGTGGTCAGTGCACGTCATAGTGACTGGTCGTTTGGTTGTTCAGTCGTTTAGGCTTTTATATATAGATGTGGAAATAATTCTTTGAAGAACTCAAAACATAAATTATTGAAAATGATTCACTCTGAAGAATATCTGTGTGTGTGTGTGTGTGGGGGGGGAGTATTTAATTTTATGAATGCTTTAATTTGATAAAAAGTTAAAATTGATAAAAAAAAAAAAAGAACCAAGCAGTGAAAAGAGAGAAATGGATAAACCAGGAAAGCCTGGAAGAAGTCACTTGGCTGTGTGTCCACTTACTGTCTGTCTTAGTGAAGCATGACAGATTGTCATCTTCTCTACAGAGTGGACAGCAGTGATCAGATATATTCTTTTATTGATTTATATGGAGCCTTTTATCCTTTTCCATTTGATTCTTATAGACTTTTATTTTATTTTTATTTTATTTTTCTATTTTTTATTGATTCTTATAGACTTTTAGATAATAAATCCACTAAGAAGCTATTTTAAAATTATGGGAGGAAGTGATGTGGGCAGGAATGATGGAATAAGGGCCTTCAAAAATTCTCTTTGCCACAAAAACAATGAAAACAGTGAAAAAAGAAAACACGCTAAAATCAACTTTTTCAAACTTCTGACAATTAACCAAGTGATTATAACAATCTGAAGGGTATGCAGTCATGAAAATTTGAATCTTGGAAAAAATAGCAAGCTTTGTTGTATTTTAGTCCTATCTTTTTTCATATAAGCACAGTGGTAGCTTTGGAGACTAATAGCCTCACACTTTTGGTGAATAATGGTAGCCTAACACTCTGAAAAGCACAGTGAAGAGGGAGCTCCTCTGAGCCCAAATCCCATATAAATGTCATTATTTGACCTGTTTGGCAATCTTTCAGAAAATCCCATTCACAAGGCTTGTCTTCACATGACCTGACTCATAGCTGGCCCATTGCACACAGCATTTTCCCCAGGAGCATTTGTTTAGAACAATCGGTGGCAATTAATTAAGAGTTGCAGTTGCCTGAGGTGGTAGTAACAGTTGGGACAAACAATAAGCTGAACAAAAAAACAAAAGAAAAAGCTGGGGAGTGACAATATACATTGAGAGATTTGAAAGGCTTCAACATATTTATAGAAATATGGGAAGTCACACACATATGTCCAGGGAAGACCTAAGCAGGTTTCAAGCTGTCATCTCCAGCTGATCCGAAGACTCAGTGCAAGCAAGACTTAAAGGCTAAGATGAAGTTGTAAATTTCCTGCCTGTGCATTTAGGATGTGCCTGAGCATACACACAGAGGCCTTCAGCAGAGGCCAGGTATTAAGGAAATATTTGTTCAATCATGAGATAACCATAAACTCAGCTGGGTAGAGACTCCAGTGGCCACATACAATAATCCTATATAATAAAAGCCAAATATGCTAAGTGTCCAGTTGTCCATTCAGTCAATCAAAGCATACTATGCTAATAATATGCTAGGGCCGCTCAACCGCTCTCTATGATGTGCACTGACCAACAGGGGGAAGACAATTGATTGATCATTTAGTCCAATGACATGCACTGACCACCAGGCTGGGGTTTGGCTGATCGGGACTGAGTGAGATGGGCCAGATATGCCCTGGAGCCCTCCTGCGGTCCCTCCTAGGCTGGCCAACCTCCTGAATCCCTCCCTGCCCCTGATCGTGCATCTGTGGGGTCCCTCAGCCTGGCCTTCACCCTCTCACAATCTGGGACCCTTTGGAGGAAGTCATAGAGCTGGTTTTGGCCCGATCCTGCAGGCCTGGCCGAGGGACCCCACTGGTGCACAGATTCGTGCATCAGGCCTCTAGTACTAAATGAACACACTGAAGTAACACATTATATTATTTAAAAATGTCCATTTTTCACCTAAAATTTATAGCTGTAAATGTTGTATTAACAAAAGAAGTCCATAGCTGGTTTGGCTCAGTGGATAGAGTGTTGGCCTGTGATTGAAGGGTCCCAGTTCCATTCCTGTCAAGGACAGGTATCTAGGTTGCAGTCTCAATCCCTAGCCCTGGTCTAGGCACATGCAGGAGGCAAACAATCAAGGTGTCTCATATCAATGTTTCTCTCTCTGTCTCTCTCTCTCTGTCTCTCCCCCTCCCTTCCACTTTCTCTAATTATCAATAGAAAAAATATCTTCAGGTGAGGATTAACAAAAAAGAAGAAAGTTCTCAACTCAATAATGTAAACTTTAATTTTAAGAAACTAGAAAATGAAAAGCAAACTAAATCTAAAGCAAGCAGAAGAAAAGAAAATAATGTATATTAGAACACAAATAAATAATATAGGTAATAAAAAAATAGAGAAAATCAACAAAACCAAAAGTTGATTCTTTGAAAGTGTCAATACAATTGTCAAAACTTTAGCTAGACTGATGAATTAAAATAAAAGAGAAGACTCAAATTAGGAAAGTCAGGAGTAAAAGAAGCAACATCACTATTGATCTTCAGAAATAAGAAGACCTCTAAATGAATACTGTGAACAATTGTATACCAGCGAATTAGATAAATTCATAGAAAGTCAAACCTATCAAAACTGACTCAAGAAGACAGAAAATCCATATAGACCTATAACAAGTAAAGGAATTGAATTAGTAATAATAATAAAAAAACTCCCACAAAGAAAAGGACTGCACCAGATGGTAGAGTTACTAGTAAATACTACCAAATGTTTAAAGAAGAATTAACACCTGTGTTTCACAAACTTAAAAAAAAAAAAAAAGAAGAAAACACTTCCCAATTCATTTCTGTGAGGTCAGTAAAACTCTTACACCAAAACCAAAGATATCACAAAACTAACAAAAAACCCCAAACAACAACAACCATAAAACCACAGACCAGTGTTTCTTATGAATGTAGAAGCAAGCAGCTTCAACACAGTACCAGCAAACTGAATACAGTAAGGTACAAAAAGGATCATACACATTAACCAAGTGGATTTTTCCAAGAATGCAAGGTTGTTTCAAGATTTGAAAATCAGTCAATTTAACACACCATATTGTCAGAATAGATAATCAAACTCACATGATCATCTCAACTGATTCAGAGAAATTATGTAACAAAATCCAAAACTCCTTCATGATAAAAGCACTCAGCTAAATAATAATAAAAGGGGATATTTTGTCTGATGAAGAGCATCAATGAAAAACTCCCAGCTAACATTATACTTAATGGTGAAAGATTGTAAGCTTTTCTCCTAAGATCAGGAATAGGGCAAGGATGTCTGCTCTTACCCCTTGTGGTCAGTATTGCACTGGAGGCTTTAATCAGTGCAGTTGGGCAAGAAAATGAAATAAAAGGCCTCCAGATCAAAAAGAATTAAAACTGTCTATATTCACAGAAGACTTAATCTTGCATATAGAAAATCCTTATTAATCTACACACACACACAAAAAAAAAACACACAGTAAAATTGCAGGATCAATAGATAAAAATAAGTTGTATTTCTGCACAATCACAATGAACAATCTAAAAATATAATTATGAAAATAAATTTCACGTGAAATAGCATAAAAAAATGAGATACTTAGAAATCTAAGTCATACATCAAAAGCTATAAAAATGTCAAAAAGACCTAAATAAATGGAAATACATAATTTTTGGGGGGTCTGGGGGGTGGGGAGGTTGTAAGCCTTAATATTGTTAAGGTAGAAATAACTCCCCAAACTGGTTTCTGAATTCAGTGCAGTACTTTTAAAATCTTGGCTGCCCCCCACAACCCCCCCCCCCCCACCGAAAATGGCAAGCTGTCCTGAAATTCATAAGGAAACACATGGGACTAAGAATAGACATAAAAATAAAAAAAAAGTTGGAACACTTACAAATTCCCACTTTCAAGACTTACTATAAAGCTACAGTATAAATAGTGTGTAGCATTGGCATAAAGATAAACATATATTTCACTGGAATAGAATTGAAAGTTCATAAATAAACCTTTACATTTATGGTCAATTTATTTTTGGCAATGATGATAAGACAATTTGTGTGTGTGTGTGTGTGTGTGAATAGTCTCTTCAATAAACAGTGCTGTGACAATTGAATATTCACAAGTGACATAATGATGTTGGACATTATATAACACTATGTACAAAAAATAGCTCAAAATGGATAAAAGACTTAAATGTAAAAGTTAAAACTAAAAATTGTGAAAGAAACATAGGCATAAATCTTTACATCCTTGAATTACATCCATGGTTTCTTAGATATGATATCAAGGACACGTGCAACTAAAGAAAGATATATTAATTTGACTTCATCTTAATTAAATTTTTTTGTGTGCTTTAAAGGACACAATTAAGAAAATGTAAAAACAGCCCACAGAATGGGAAAAATCTGTAAATTAAATATCTAGAAAGGATTAACATTCTGAATATATAAGTAACTTTTACAGTTTAACAATAGTCAAAGAATCCAATTAAAATTTGGGCAAAGATTTAATCTAAAAATATATTCAAGTAGCCATTAAGTATATGAAGAAATGCTCAACATCATTCATCATTGGAGAAATACTACAAATAAAAAACAAATGAGATACTGCTTACATTCACTAGGATGGCTATAATAAAAAAGATGGACAATAGCAAGTGTTGACAAGGACGTGGAACCACCATTTATGTCAAAATTGATTGAGTAAATTTTTTTTCTTTCTGTTTATGGCATTGTAAGGGGTGGAGAGGGGGAACCAATCTCTTTTGGGAACTAAGACAATTCAGGGTACTTCTGGGGGGCCTTAAGGGAGTTAGCATTTCCTGATAATAAGAGAGATAGGGGTTTGATTGATTATTTGAAGAAGCAAAAGCTATTGTCCTAATTGTACTTCAAGTTGGTGAATCAGATAAAAGTGATGGCAGGGAGGAGAGTTGGAAGATTGGGAGGAGGTGGTGGGATATTAATAAATCTTCTCAAAAAATTTTAGCCTGCCAAATTGTACCTGACATAATAGTAAATGGTATGCTACTATGATTTTAAGGTTTTTTTGTCATGATATTTTACTCAAAACAGTTAAGGAGGTGGTACAGAATTTTTTTTACAGAGTCTGTGGAGGGAGCCCATTTCTGCTCTAAGTCCCGTGTTCGCTGGCTGTCATTCTGTTACCACACTACACCCTTTATTTCTCATGTTTCCAGAGAGCCAGTTAAGGCTTTTGAGTGCAAGTGTAGCATACAGAGAAACCACTTTGGCTAAGGTGTGATGAATCATGAATATTTTGGAGGAGTATTCTTTTTTTTCTTTTTTTTTCCTACCGATGGCCTTCCTCTTGAGAAACTAAATAAACCTTTAAATTTAAACTCGGAAAACTGTCACACAAGCAGCAGCTTCACTCAGCCTTTTCCCCCTTCTGGCTGACAAACAATGGGGCTCCGGGGGCACCTGCTTTTGTGGTACCAATTGTGATTACAACAAACTCATCAAATGCAGAAGGAAATGCTTGACCTTGAGCACAGACCTCTGATTGTGTGGTGAAAAACCAGGCTGCAATTTTATCTTTTCTAAAGGCCAGTGATAAGGTCATTTGTTCTTTTGTTGTTTAGACAGGTTTTCTGGGAGGGGAATTTATGGCAAACGCTACCCTGGGATTGTAGGACTTTTTAAGGGCCTAGTGATTTCACATGGGCCTGTAAGTGGGACGTTTTTGCGCAAAACTTTTCAAGTACTTATAACTATGTTTAAGTCTGTGGGGTTTTTATTTTTTTTTATTTTTTTATACTGACTTATGCTGGCTCTTTTCCAACTCTAGAATAGTATCAGAAGGAATATGGATCTGTGGCAAAATTTTCACATAATTAAACATTGTCAGAGTTTGAAACATTGATTAAAGTGGATTGATCAGCATGCTTGCTTTTCTAACCATTATTCAACTGAATTTAATATCCATGACCTTTACGTGTTTTCCCTTGTGAAAAGCCACAGTTGACTGAACTCTTTGAGTTCAAAGATTTTGGTAGGAAACTGCAGCAGGCATGTGCCCTGTATTAGGATGGCGCCCCTCACCCATCATGAAATATGCCAGTTTAAAATAGTTGTAGCTAAGGGCTGTCCAAAAATCGTACTTAAAAGGAACAGACACCATGGGGGACCGAAGTGCTCAACTCAAAGGAATAGAAGGGCTATTTTGCCTTTCCCTTTCTTCTATTATTCTGTAAATCTTTGAAACTGTATTTATTTTTAGAATCTCATTCTATAAATTGATGCCTTCCCACCAGGTTGATTCCCCTTCACATAATTTGTTAAAAAGTCAAGCAGTAGACTTTTGGGTAGTGGAGTAGCCAGCATATTTATTATGAATATTTTTATAGTTCCACCTTCAGATAGCCCAATATCAATAATTCACACCAGATTCAAAACGTTATCACCAAGCTTAGGCAGCTCTCAAAGGGTCCTTCACTTCTATTGACTAGGAGGATCACGTGTGCAGCAATCAGATAGCAACTGGATCTTCCTTCTTCAGACTTGGAAAGATTGGTTCAGACCTCAAATATCTTATCCTGTGGTGGTTTACAAGATTCCTGAAAATGTCCACATGTCTTTCATTCTGTAAGTCTCTGGTGCCCAGCCCAACAGGAGCTGTCCTTGTTCTCTCCCATGTGGGCATAGACATAAGTCTGTGCTTTCCTTGGTTTTCCCAACAGCTTCTTTCCCACGGTGATTTCTGTGCCTCATAGACTTAAGGGAAGATTTGGGACTGGGAATGGTCTTAGGGATTCAGAAATGAGATTTATATTTCAGCAATATGACTTCAAATTGAACATTACACATTAACTTTTCTCCTCCCCACCCCTACTCCATCCTCCTCTTACTCCTTCCGCCCATTTCTTTTGCCGTCCATCCACACAGAAGCACCCAGTTTCTTCTTATCTCATATGTAGTAGTTCCGCTACTCTACCCAGTGAGCATTCATGCCATTTGGTCATTCCTACTTCTCTAAGTGGCACATTGCAAATACAGATACTTTCCTCCTTAAAAGAAGTTAGTATATGTGGTTTTCCTTTTCAAATCATTTTAGATATCCTCAGTTATTTTCAATTCCATATAAATTTTAGAGTCAGCTTGTCAATTTCTACAAAAATCCTGCTGCCATTATAATTTGGACTGTATTGAAAACAAAGATTAATTTGAGGAAGGGGACTGACATTTTAACTGTATTTACTTCCATTCTATCAACATGGTATGTGATTCACTGTGTTTAGGTTTTCTTCAATTTTTCTTAGCAAAGTTTTCCAGTTTTAGTGTAGAGGTCTTACATGTCACTTACTAAATTTATTCCTAAATTATGTTTTTTGTTGGTATTACAGAAAGAACCGTTAAAAATTATTTTCTAATTTTTGCTGCTGGAATATAAATATTAATTTGCTAAGTTTATTCCTAAGTATATTACATTTTTTGTTGATATTGTAGAAAAACTATTTTCCAATTTTGATGATAGGATATATGTGTATACACACATACATACATGTATATACATATATATGCTGTGGCATTGATCAATTCATGTATTCTATTAGTTTTTTATAGATTCTTTAGGAGTTATTATATAAAAATTTCATGTAATCTGCAAATAGAGATAATTTTCCTCCCTTCCTTGCTGATTTTTATGTATTTTCTTTTTCTTGATGTTTTGCACTGAAATACAGCTCTGAATAGCATCATTTTTTTTTCCTCAGAAACTTCTGAATGCTTCACCATTATCCCCACTTTGTGAACTCCTGCTGCTGGATGTAGCTCTCTTGCTTTCACTCCCCCTGCACAATATGCTTCCTGTCATATTTGACTCTCCTTGATCCCATGATGCAATTTATATTTCCCCTTTATCTACTTAAAGTGAGATGCATTTTAAAATATGTACAGTTAAAGTTTCCTCTACTTACTATTATGTCGATAATGCGTCCAATATTAAAAGCTCTCAGAGAGGTAATAGCCCTCCTGGTGTATGGCAAGTACATTCATATATCTGTGAGGTTTTACTCAAACTATTTTATCAGTTTGCAATGTCTCCTTCACATCTATGCCTGTTGAAATTCTGCTCATTCTTCAAGGACCTGTTTAAATGCCACTTTTTTTTTTTTTTCCTGAAGCCACCAGGATTAATATCCTGTTCCCCTATATTTCCATAATCAGTTGTTTTTTGTTTTTTGTTTTGTTTTGTTTTTTTACTTTATTATAATATGTATCAACTTTGCTTGGCAAATGTTGTATTACATGTCTTATTATCTCTATATCCTTTCTGGTACCTGGCACAGCACATATAAGTATGTGATTGTTTCCTAAATACCCCTGTCAACAATTCTCTCATTTCAGGGTCGGAAGGGTAAAGTCTCAACATTAATATATTGACCTATTGAATTGGTGTGTAAGGCCATTTAATCAAATGATAATTTGAATTACTAATTATCTCTAGGCCCAGGGGATCCAATAACCATGGCAGAAACTTGGGGGTCATCCTTAATTCCTCCATTTCCCTCAGATCCTTGGCCAATTGAGTTGTCTCTCAAATCTATTTCTCTCCATTTACAGAGTTTTGTTCAGACCACCCTGAACATGTCACCCTGAATTATTATAACAGACTAGAGGCACGAAACAGACTAGAGGCTCAAAATTTGTGCATGGTGTGTGTGTGTGTGTGTCTCCCTCAGCCCAGCCTGCACACTTTCTAATCTGGGACCCCTTGAGGGATGTCCGACTGCCCATTTAGACCCAATCCCACTGGGCAGTTGGACATCCCTCACAACCCAGGATTGCTGGCCCCCAACTGCTTGCTTGCCTGCCTTCCTGATTGCCCCTAACTGCTTCTGCCTGTGAGCCTGATCATCCCCTAACCACTCCCATGCCAGCCTGATTGATGTCTAACTGCTCCACTGCCATCCTATTTGACCCCCAACTTCCCTCCTCTGCTGGCCTGGTCACCCCTAATTGCCCTCTCCTGCAGGCTTGATTGCCCACAACTGCCCTCTCTTGCAGGCCTGGTACCTCCCAACTGCTCTCCCCTGCTGGCTATCTTGTGGTGGCCATGTTGTGTCCACATGGGGGCAGGATCTTTGACCACATGGGGGCAGCCATCTTGTGTGTTGTAGTGATGGCCAATCTGCATAATACTCTTTTACTAGGTAGGATAGAGGCCTGGTGCATGGGTGAGGGCCCAGCTGGTTTGCTTAGAAGGGTTTCCTGGATCAGGGTGGGGGTTCCCTTGGGGCATGGGGCAGCCTGGACGAGGGGTCTGTGGTGGTTTGCAGGCTGGCCACGATCCCAGGGACCCAAGTAGAGGCTCTGGTATCTGGGGTTTATTTATCTTCTACAATTGAAACTTTGTAGCCTGGAGTGGAGCCAAGCCTTTTGCTTGCTCTTTGGCAGCAGCCATTTTTGTTAGGATTTATTTATCTTCTATAATTGAAACTTTGTAGCCTTAAGTGGAGGCCTGGGCTGACCAGGGTGTGTGGAAAGCTTGGCTTCCTCCATTGCTGGGGAAACCCAAGCCTCCCTCCTGCTCTCTCTGTGGCCACAGCCATCTTGGTTGGGTTAATTTGCATACTCTCTTCTGATTGGCTTATGGGCGTGGCTTGTGGATGTACTGAAGTGGTGGTTAATTTGCATATCACTCTTTTATTAGATAGGATACTTTTGGCTTCCTGGCTAGTTTTTCTTTAATCCCTTTTTTCCATGTTTCAAAGTGGATCTTTTTTTTTTTTTTTTTAATCTTCACTTGGGGATATTTTCCCATTGATTTTTAGAGAGAGAAGGAAAGACAGAGAGAAATATCAATGGGAGAGAAGCATATCAATTAGTTGCTTCCTGCACAAGCCCCCACTAGGGCCCTGGCCTAGGAGGAGCCTGCAACAGAGATACATGCCCTTGATCAGAATCGAACCCCCAGGAGACTTTTGGTCTGCAGGCCTGCATTCTATAATATTTACTGAGCCAAACCAGCTAGTACCAGGTGGATCTTTTTATAACCCATATATGGCCATGCCACTCTCATGTTTAAAGCCATTTAATGTGCCTGAATCCCAAGGGTCATTTTGACAATTGCTCTCCAGCTGTGGGACTCCATAAAAGTCTATTTCCAGATTCCTTACTTCATTTTGGAGACAGGGTGTTGTCTTGTTGTTGTTTTGTTGTTGTTTTTATGACAAGGAGAGTGACTGGTGGAGATAAGAAGGGAGGCCAGGAGAAAGGGGAAAAGGAAGAAGGAGAAAGTCTCTAACACTATTTGTGTCTGCCCTGCAGCATCTAGTTTCCAGCAGGGCAGTTAGCATGCAGATCAGCTGCTTGGGGTCCTGCCACATTAGCAATTGAACAGCAGCTTTCTGAGCCCTTCTCTGCTTCATCACAAATTCACATACCTTCTGGCTGCTCTGACACAGCCCAGTTCAGAATCTATTAACTGAAGATTTAGTCCATGAACAGAAATGATTGTACATTCTCATGATTAATGGGAAAGCTATTTCCAAGTCACAAGGCACCATACTGGCTAATATTAATTATTTTTTATCATCATTATAATGAGAAATTCTTTCATCATACCAGAAGTAATTGTTCCAGTTATCTTTCTTCAATAGAAAGTGCATTGTGCATCATTTGGAAAGCAAGCATTTTCTGATGTCTTTGATTTATGAAGGTAATCATTATTATAACCAACGGTGTGTGTTTATAGTAAGTAGCCCATTGCAGTAAGTTATTTGCATATCTTAATTTATGTAATCCTCACAACAGTTATATTACTGCCCATTACAGTGAGTTATTTGCATGTCTTAATTTATTTAGTCTTCATACCCCTTTATAAAGTAGATATGTATACTATTTCTATTTTATAGATGAGGAAACTGAGGCTCAGTGGTTAGGTCATGGATAGGTGGTAAATGGGAGAGCCTGGATTAAAATAGGTGACCTTATACTAGAGCCCATTCTTGAACTCTTATCCTATATTGTGTTAAGAGAGGAAATTACTTGTTAAAGTTGCTTTTTGTTGTCATAGTCAACACTCTGGATCAAGCTGTATGTTGAGAGCTCCTAGTGGAGTAGATAAGGTGACTGATGCTATGCTGTGCAGCATTTGAAAATACAGGACAATATATCTGATCTTCATCTCCAGCTTGGATGAAACCAGCAGCTGATATGATCAAGACAGTTTAGTGAAACCTAGTTGAATATGGAATTTTCCAAGGATCTAACTTGAGGAAGGGAGAATGGGAAGATGGTTGTGGATAATCAGATTTACCAGCAAACAAAGGTTGTTCAACCTAAAAACAGAGTGAAAGGAAGGGTCCCATAACAGTGTCTGTGAAGAACTTGACTTTGGCAGATGGCATGGTGGTTCAGTGTGCTGGGTTTGGGAGTTACACAGAACAGAGACTTAAGTTTTGGTTTCACCACTTATACTATGAAATTGAGCAAGTTGCTTTTAAACGAGAGGTGACAATAATGGCAATGATGATGAACATGATAAAATATGGTTTAGATTTCAAACTTGATCTTAATCCCAAAGGAGAAGCAGTGTAGGTCCTGTGCATAAGAGGTATGGAAGAAGGCCAGGCAAGAGATCTTGCTACATCTGGAGGGCATGGGTGAGCGAGACTGCATCCTACCTTTCTTAGGTTCCATAGTGCAGTGGTCAGCAAACTCAATAGTCAGCAGAGCTATATAAATATCAACAGTATAATGATTGAAATTTCTTTTGAGAGCCCAAAACCAACTTTTGCACATGGGCCACGAAGTTTCAATCACACTGTAAGGTGGTATTTTGTGGAAGAGCCACACTCAAGGAGCCAAAGAGCTGCATGTGGCTTGAGAGCTGCCGTTTACTGACCACTGCCCTAGTGCCTCAATCTACATCCCCATCACCAAAGTCAAAACGGGAGGCTCTTTGCAGGTACAATTACCAATGGGGAGCATTGTCTATGGTATTGCCAAGCACTGGTTGATTCTTTTGCTGGATCATGTTTTGAGCTCTGCATAATCACTACTTCCTTCTATGACTGGAGTCTGTGTTTTCCAGAGTCCCTCTTCCTATATAGGTATGGGTTAGAGTTTACTGCTGGGAGGAACTTAAAGAGATTGGAAAGGAAAAGTATAGGAGAAGGCATTGTTCTTAGGAGACATTGCTCTCAGATGTGGGGGCTTTGCAGACCTTTCCACCAGATTCCTTTTTGAGGTGTTGAAGCAGTGAATACCCATGAGCTCTGCTTCTCTAAGCCCTTGGTGCTTCAAGCTTCAGTAAAATAGAAGTTTCCTTAATTCTCTAAAGGTACCCTCCAGATCTTTGCTCTTCTGGGTCCTTCCACATTCTTCTAAGCCTTGATTTCTACATCAAGCCCTCTATTATAATACTAAAGGCTTGATGCATGAAGATTCATGCAAGAATGGGTCTTCCTTCCCCTGGCTGCCAGTACCGAGTTTGCTCTGGCCTGGACCTGCCTTTCTGCCTTCCCATGCTGCACAGAGGCCCAGAGTGGCTGGGGCAGTGCGGAACGCCATCTTTGGTGGGTTAATTTGCATACCCACTCCTGATTGGCTGGTGGGCTTTGCAAAGGTACAGTCAATTTGCATCTTTCTCTTTTATTAGTGTAGATTATAGTAGCTCTCTTCAAAATGATATAGTATATTACTAATTTATTGCCTAGGTGTTGCTAGGTTATCTACAGGAGAGGTTGGGAACTTCTTCTTAAATGAAGACAATATATATTTTAGCCTTTATGGGCCATTTGGTCTCTGTTGCAACTATTCAACTCTACCGTTACAGCCCAAAAACATCTATCAAAAATACCAAATGAGTGAGTGTGGCTATGGTCCAATAAAACTTTTTTTATGGACTCTGAAATTTGAATTTCAAATAATTTTAAGTGTCATGAAAGACCGTTCCTTAAAAAAAAATCTACCATTTAAAAGTTATAGAAGCTACTTTTAATCTCATGGGCTGTACAAAAGCAAGTGGCAAGCTGTTTTGAGCTGTAGTTTGCCAACCCTTGACCTAGAGGGGGGCTGATGGAATCAGCCAGGTCTGCACATAAACCTTTCTTGCCACTTACTATGTGATGTTGGGGAATGTATTCAATCTCTCTGAGCTTTGCTTCTAAAATGGGGAACAGTTTCATCAACATTACAGAGTACAATAGATTGTGCAAGGATTAAATTATATATGTAGACTCTTCAGCTGGCTGCTGGGCACATAGCTCAGCTCACTCTTTGCTACCATTGCTGGTTTGTGGAGCTGCTGTTTGGTGCTTGCAGCACCCTCACACAGTAAAAAAGGGACATGAGGGGGTTTGCGCCATGGATACTTGTACTGCTTTTCCACTGGCAAGGAAAAATGATCTCCAGGCAAAGGAACCACGAGAGAATTTCTAAGGCTTTGCAAATTAACCACCACACTTGAATGAAATATTAGAATGAGGATATAAAGTGCCAGTCAGTAATCCAGTCATCAATCACATTGTTAGCAGTGATTCTTTTTGGTTCAGCAGTGAGGATTAGCAACGGGGACATAGAGATTGGAAGGAGGGATGAAGCAGAAAAATGGAGAACTTTAACATGATTGTATCATTGTGTTTAAGTGGTAGGATTATAAGTGCTATTTAATTTCTTGGTTGTATTTATTTCTCTGACAATCAAATGTTAAAACTATGCTGGAAAAGAGTAGTTAAAATTAGAAACACTTTAGTAACAGATTGAATAAATAACATTGTAAAATATATAAGTTCATTATTTTTAAAAAGTATAAGAGCATCCTAGAATGTTCAAAGTAGCTTGACTACTTATCTTTCAGATTTCATCTAAGATGTCACCTCTCTCAAGATTTTCTTGATTTAAAATATCTAAAATAGCCACCCACCTTCATCCCTTAATTACCCTGTCTCATTGCTCTATTTTATTTTTTTCCTAGCACTTATTACTGTGACACACTTTATTTGTTTACCTGCTCTTTGTCTATCTTTCTCCCACTAGAATGTGAATTCCCTGAGAGGCACCCACTCTGTCTCCTTGTGACTCAGAATAGCATTCTTTTGACTGACAGGCTTGCCCCTCCTTTACTGGACAAGGAAGAAAGTAAGGCATCTGAGTTCTAGAAGGTCAGGCTCTGCTGCTGCAGCTGTGCTGGGCCAGCAATCTTCTTGGTGACAGGTTGTATTCATCTCCCCCACCTGCTAACTTTTAAGGAGGAGGAAACATCTGGAAAATTGTCCTAGTTACAGAAAATAAGCAAGGCCTCAACACTTGAGGCAGATGGTACCATTAAATAACAACATCTGGAGCTGAAATCCCAGCTAGTAGCAGGAGTGATTGTCAAAATATCGAGAGACTGCCCAAATTGTTCATTTCACATTATGTCTTTATCCCTGGCAAATTTATGATTCAGCCATTGGATATTGATAGACTCCTTTTATTCACTGAAAAGGAGAGTTGGCTCTCATGTGGGCCAGGGCCTGTCTGTAGCTCCAAACAGGGATGTTTACCTGAAAAGTCTTTATAAGATCCTTCCAGGTTAGGAAGGAAAATGCTTTTAAGATATTAGATTTCAGTAAATAACTTTAGCAATGGACTTGCTGGAAGCCCTAATCGGCTTTTCTTCCAAAGGGATGCATCTTATTATTTTAAAAATCATCTTGAAATGTTTTGTTAATATCCTTGAAGCGAAACATGAGATGTTTCACCTTAGGAGGCTTTCCTTTGCTGACTAATGCATTTGGTTGCTGAATTAGGGGAAGGAAAGCTGTCTCCAAGTTAAGCTCTTATAGATTAGCTTCTAGATGGTTTTCAGTGGAAGACATACAGTTTATTGCATTTTGGCCATCACACATTCCTGGGCTGTTGAGGTTTCTTTGGTATCTATAAGCTGATTAGTGTTTTTGCTGTTTCTTCCAAATAATAATTATCTTCTGAAATCTCAATGCAGTTCTTGTCCCATGAGGCATTTGGTCTTATATCAAGAGGAGAGTATTTGCTAAGTTGATCTTTTAAGGCTCCTCACAAGAAATAGTTTAGACCATTTTTCACTCCATGGCCAGTTTGAGAGAGGTAAGATGGGAGCTGGCCAGCATCTGGGCATGTGGGAAAATAGAAGAGGAAATCTTCACCACTTCTGGATGTGGAGTCCCGATTTCCCTTCTCTGTGTGGCATGGAAACTCCTAGATGAAAGATTTGCTCATAAAGTAATCAGACATTGGGAAACCCCTTGGAAAATGGTAGACACAAACAGAACTGACACAAGGTAACTCCTCAGCCCAGATCATGTGGGGACCCCTTGGGAAGCAAATTCTATTTTCATGTTTGGAAATTAAAAGGATGAGAATCAGCAAATTAGATAAATTACAAAACTCACATCTTAAAAATGATAGAATAATAAAGAAGAAATTCCCAATCCTCTGCCAAAAAATGAAGAGGAGAGTATTTGCTAAGTATACTCTTATGGGGGGGGGGGGGGAAAGAAAATTTAGGAAAAGACAAATAAAAAATGTTAGAAATGAAAAATATACATTCTGAAATAAATTCTATGGATATTTACACAGAGGACTAGAAAGAGCTGAAACTGGGATTAGAAGATGTATCTTGGCAATCACTCAGAAGATAGCACTGGGAGCAAAGGAATGAAAAATATGAAGGAGAAGCTTTTAGATATTAAAGTTGAGACAGCTCGGTATGATAACTACACAGGACAGAAAAGAAAAAAATATTAGGCAATATTTAAAGGCAAAATGGTAGAGAACTTCTCAAAATTGAGAAAAATTCAATAAGTCTTGATATCAAAGTAGCATAACAATTCTTGAATAAGAAAGCCAAATCTCACACACAGATATATCATAATAATAATGGAAAACTTCAAAGACAGAACTTAAACTCTCATAAAGACAAATTACTTATGAAATCTCAATAATCATACTGAAAATAAACTACTCATCATCAAGAATGTATTCTATAAGAACATGAGATAAATTCTGAGTTATAAAAAAGAAGAATGTGTAGCTAGAACTCTAAACCAAATTAGACTGTCATTTAACAGTAAGGTTCAAATGATATTTTCAAACTATAAAGATTGGCAAGATTTACAGAACATTCCTAACTCAAAACACAAACAAAAAATAATAAAAACTAGCAATGGCTGTATTGTATTAGGTAGAAAATTAAACCTAGAAGAAGGTATCTGATGCAGAAAGCAAGAATGAAACAGACTTTCGTAAACTAAACAAATATTAGCCCTAAAAATAATAATGTTGATTTGGGAGAAACATTTGAAATTAAGGGCGACTCAGACTCCTAGGCAACAGCGTAGATGGCAAAAGGCAGGAATTCAGTTACAGTTTTTTAATTTTCTTATTTTGTTTGGGAAGAGAATAAAAACATGAATTTAAAACATATGTAGATGTGCATATTGAAAAATTAAGAGTAGTCACTGAAAGGGTAGAAATAGAATGCATAAATTCTTAACTATTAGAAAAACCAAAAAAGAAATAGATGGTAGGACAGAAACACATAATTTACAGTTGGACAAGCAGACATATGCCTCTAGAAGTAAAGTACACAGAAGTACACTTGTATGAAGCAATGAAATAATTCTCATTTATCAAGTAATATGGCCCAAAAGTGTTGACTTGCAGTGCAATTATGTCTTAGAAATAATTTCCAATTTGTAAGAAATAACTGAGGTAGAGAAACTAGTTAAATGACATAAATAGGTAGCAGACACAATGTAAAGCATTCCATGGGAAAACTGACCTTAGATCTTAGAGAAAGATGGAAAAACAAGGGAGAGAAATTACTCTAGATTAAAAAGGACCACCACAGTATAATATGTTTAGGTCCTCATTTGATCAAACTGATTGTGAAAAGGCATTTTAAAGTTAATAGGGAAATTGGAATGTAAACTGGAATCAGGGATAGTACCAAGAAATTAATTTTTTGTAAGTGCAAATATAATGGTAGATATATAAGAAAATATTTGTGTTTTTGGAGATGCCTTGAAAGTAAGCAAGGGTAAAGTGACATGACCTGTGGGATTTGTTATAAAATACTTCAGCAAAAAGAAATAGAGAGGCAAGTATGGGCAGAATCTTGCTAATCATTGAATTTAGATGAAGGGATAATAGGATTAGTTATCCCAGCTCTGTTCTTTTGCCTATGAATGGAAAATCTTATAAGTATTTAAAATAACATTTAATTCAGAACATTTGAAAATAAAAGGATTGAACGTTTTATACTGGGCTAATATTATCTTTAAAAGCCTGCTTTGACAGTTTTTATATCATATGAAGTAGAATTTAACAGCAAATGCTAGTAATTATAGAGATATAACAAACAATTGACTGAAGAAGCTATACCCTTCATGAGTTTGTATGCACTATGCAACATAGACTCCAAATATACAAAGTAATTGTCAACCTAATTACAAGGAGAAATTTAAAAATCTGTTGCACAGAGGAAGGATATAATGCAACCATTTCTAAAAGTTACAATTCATGATGGCAGAAATTGTGATGAATATTTTATTGTAGTACCAGACTTAAACTAATAGATATGTATAAGTTATATTTCTAACATATATGTTTTTTAAACACACAGAGTGCACTCATAAAAATTGGCTACAGTGGAATCTCAATGACACTCTAAGGATCTGTATCATAAACATAAATGTTCTCTGAACACAAAGTAACAAGATTAGAAATGAATAATAGAAAGATAATAGAAATCCATATTTTTGAGCACTAACCAGCACTTGTAAATAATCATATGTTTAGAAAAGTAAGTGAAAATTTCAAATATTTAAAGTAAATAAAAATAATTGCATTTTAAAATGTGTGGGATGCAGTTAAAGAAATGATTAAGATAATTACAAAACTTAAAACAGAATATTTGGAATATTCATGCAATTGATATATAAAGCATAAACAAATTTAGAAATAAAAAAGAGCATAGCTACAGAAAAAGTACTTATATAAAAAACTAGGTACAGATTCATCATTTTGTTCCAGCATTTTTAACAACTGAAAGTCAATATATAAAGTTTTTGAAAAAGATGTTGCCAAGATTGACTGACAGGGAATAAAGTTGGATTAATCAATAACCATTAAAGAGACTGAATCAGAGTCTACATCCCTTCTCCTTCCGACGTACCAATCACAGAGGGTTTTATTTTATCAAGAATAATCTTCTTTCAATATCAATTGTTCCAGAGAGAAATGTTCAAACTCATTTTAAGCTCATATAAACTTGACAGTATTGAACAGACTGTACAAAAGACAAACTATTACTCAGAAATGAAAATTTTTTAAATAAGTCAATAAATCAAATTGAGGGGTACATGAGACATATCCTAACTAAATACATTTTATCCCATAAATGCAGGATAGCTTACTGTGGCAAATCCATTAATGTTACAAATCTCAATAACACACTGAAGAAGAAAAATGTATATTCAAGTCTTTAAAGTCCCTGACAAAATTTATAAATATTCAGGATAAAAAATTCTAGGCAGCTAAACAATACTTCTTCTACTTGAAAAAAGATTATCAAGCAACTGAAACATGTAAGAACACCATAATGCAGGCAATTTAAAATAACTTATATTATAATTAAGACTAAAGATGCCTCTATTATTACTACTATTGGTGTTCTGGAAGTCCTACCAAATGAATAGAGTAAGAAAAAAAATTGAAAGTATAAGGTTTAGAAAGGAAGAGAGAAAATAGTAAATGCCATATGTAAAAGTTAATGAAATTGTTTAGTTAGAAAATCTAGCAGGATGTATTGACAATGTGTTAAAAATGTTTAACAAGCCCTAACTGATTTGGCTCAGCGGATAGAGCATTGGCCTGTGGACTAAAAGGTTCCCAGGTTTGATTCTGGTCAAGGGCATGTACCTTGGTTGCAGGCACATTCCTGGTGGTGGTGGTGGTGGTGGTGGTGGAGTGCGTGTATGTGTGTGCAGGAGGCAGCTGATCGATGTTTCTAACTCTCTATCCCTCTCCCTCTTCTTCTCTTTAAAAAAATCAATAAAACATATTTTTAAAAAATTTTAAAAAAGTTTAACAAATTTTTTGAATTCAGATCAATATTTTAAAATCAACAGATTTGCTATACTCCAGGAACAACCATTTTGAAATATAATACAATTTAAAAATAACCCTAATCATACGTGAAAGAAAACTAATAATATTTTTAGCAACATTGGGCAAAATCTTTTTGGAGAAAATTATAAAATTTATTGAAGAACATAAACAAGTCCTGAATACATGAAAAAATATAACATATTCTTAGATGGAAAGAGTCAATGCTTATAAGTTCAAAACAATTTTAGTAAAAGTTAAAATAGGTTTTTGTGAGTGTGTGTGCAAATGTGTTCATATATGTATATATGTTTGTGTATGGAACTTGATAAGTAGTCCTTGTCATTCATATGCATGGAGTAAAAGGCCAAGAATAACTTACATAACTTTGAAGAAAAAAATGAGATGCATCTTGATATATTAAATTATAGGTTTAAAAAAGATTTTGCAACTAAGACAATGTGATATTATTAGTGATGTGTTACTGAAATAGCTCAAAGGAACTGACTAAAGATGCCAGGAAAACATCCATCTGTACATGGGAACTTTATGATGAGAGAGAAGCCATGACACATCATTAGCAAGAAATGAAATATATGAGAAAAAAGATTCCTAAATATGAAAAATAAAACTTTTTGGGGTAAAAAAAGGAGAATATTGTTATGACTGCAGTGGTAGGAATAATATTTCACCAGAATTTAAATTGCAGAAATTAGAAGAAAAAGATTGATACAATTAACTAAATTAAAACTTTAAAAGGTATGTATAACAAGAGATAATATATACAATTTAAAATCAAGTATGGACTAAGAAGATAATATATATCTGAAAAAGTAAACATTTCTGGAATGTATAAAGTAACTTTAATAGCAATAAAAAACAAATAAAATTGGTAAAGAATCTGAATTTAATGGGTAAATTCTAAAAAAACTTTGGATAAAAAGAGCAAGGTATGGAATGATACTTTATAATATTAATTATATAAAATTAAAATAATCTCCCCAAACTATATCTTGTTCATACAATTCACATATAAATCAGAAGCCTAAATACATGGACTTAACTTACTTCAAAAGAGCAGTGTTTTGGAGGAAAGAAGAGAGGGAAATAAATCTAGGTGGAGTCACAGGCATAATTCAGTCGAATTCATAAATTTTAATCATGGGAAGATAGAAGATTTGAAGCAAGAAAAATCAAAACTGATAAGTGGTACTATTTCTGAGTTAGTGAAATGTTGATATATGGCTATATTTGAGAAGTGGCAATCCAAAGGCAGCTTTTAAATCTTTGATTCTGAAATTAGATCTTAAGTCACATCTCAGAAATAGCCAGCTGCCCATAACCTTTAGGCCACGAGTTGCTTTTTGTTCTCACTGGCTCAGCTCTCTACCTCTGTGAATCAGATTTGATTTTCTCCCTGTGACGGCTGGCCGAATCTTATCGTTCTGGTGGGACCAGGGCAGAAGGTGGAAGTGCCTCTGATTGGGAGTCATGAGTGTGTGAAGCCAGATAATCCATGTCAATAGTATTAAAGACAACCATGTAAATGGCATTATAGCATTGGGCAGGGCACCCTCTGTGCATGACAGATGTCTATGAGACTGGTGTAGGATCAGAGTTGGAAGAGACTGTCCTAACTTATCACCCACCTAACAAGAAAACTGAAAGTGGGATTCTAACCCAGGAATTTCTTGGCTTTTAAGAATCTGCTCCAAACGAACAGGCTATAGCTTTCTGGTTATTTTGGGGAAATTTGTATTTTTAAAAATTCTGATAGCTTTATTTTATGCTATTCTTTATTCTTTACTATTTTAGTGCAGGGCTTAAAAAGCTTAAAACATTTCTCATATATTTGCACTCTGAAAAACCTTTTAAGGAGTGCCCCAGGAGTTAGGTGAAAACATACTCATTGAAGAGTTTTTACAAAAGGAAATAATTAAAAACCTATGTATCTATCAATAGAGAATGGCAAAGTATATACTAAAATACTCTGCAGCTGAACAAAACAATTGAAGCAGGTTTTTGTACTAGCATAGAAAGTTCTGGGTCAGTGAACATCCCAGAACAAGGAAAATATTCAGAAAGGTACGTGCAATGTGATTCCATTTATGAAACACAAATACTACACAATATATGTGTCCTAATGTGTACATTCTAGAGACAAGGGATTAGAAAACCCCTGACAAACAAGTAGGGGTAGGAGGAGCCACATTTGGGGCTAAGGATCAAAGAGAACTTGAGACATTTATGTAATGATTTAATTTTTTAGCCAAGACAATTTATTCATCTGTTACTGTTATTTTATTTAAAATAATGTAGGAGAACTTACAAGCTTTGTCAGTTTTGTTAATGAGCACATTTGTTAATGGGCTTAGAAGGGAGTCATTAGGATCTATAGTAACAAGAATTAAGACAGATATTGCTTGAGCCAGCCTTCCTCTTCCGAATCTGACTGGCTCAAGCAATATCTTGGAAAGGTCTACCAATCTTACATTTTAAGGTTGAAATACTCAATCAGAATCTTAGGGGCAAAAATAGAATATTGGGGGCTAACAATAATGATAAGAAACAAGAGGCCCCAGTGCACAAAATTAGCCCGGCCTGTGTCCTCTAGCAATCCAGGACCCCTTGGGTGTAGGGTCCCTCGGTCTGCCTGGTAATCAGAGCCTATCTGGGCTTTCCTTCCTCTGGGGGCCAGCAGCTGGCCTGCCCCTGCGACTTCCACTGCTTGCCATCTGTGTGATGCTGCTCCCTCTTTCCCCGCCACTAGTCACCTCCCTCTGTGGGTGACTGGCCTGGGGTACAAATGCTTGGCTGGCCTGGGTCTCCCTCTGTGGCGGCCTGCTGTGTGGCCTGGTCCTCCCTCTGCTGGGTGATCAATCATGGGGTGATGGCAGGGAAGGCCCTCCTGCCCCCCAATCACATCACATCTGCCTTGGCTGGCCTGGTGCCAGTGTGTGTCATAGCATGGTTGTCCAAAAGATCGCTCAGAAGGTCATCCAGACCATCGTTCTGCTGTTTGGTTGTCCGGTCGATTTGCATATTATGCTTTCATTATTTTAGATATTAATTGTGTTCTATTAACCCTGATTGTTTTGCTCTGATTAAAGAAAGCACATTCCAACTTGGCTAGGGAGTTGTACCTGGGACCTGGGAGCTTACCTGCAAATGGGACCCATCCTCTACATTCCAGAGTTGCCTGTTATCATGGAAAGTTTAACAACTTGGTTTCAGAAACCAAAGGTACCAGCCCTTTGGAAAAAACCCCAGCTCTCTGCATACTCCAAGGCCTTTGCAAAGCCCCAGCCCACATTACCTCTAAACCGCCCCATTTTGCATATCCATTCTTATCCCTTTTGCCTATTTCCCTATGTAATCTTTGTCTTTCTACCTAATATAAGCATCTGGCTTAAGGTGGAGGTGGTGGTGGGGGGAGTGGGAAGGGGATGAGTAGATTTTTGTAGATGACCTGCTGCTCTCCCATACTGCAGGCATTATTGGAATAAACGCTCATATGTGATTCAACCCTGTCTCTGTGTAATTGGCTCAAGTAATGACAGGCAGCCCAGACACACGATTGTCCAGTTACAAAGGGAAGTATAAGAAAAGGCAGTTTTCCTCTTCACACAATATCTATTTGTCATTCATAAGCGTATGTTTCTCTCCTTGCAGACTTTGTAACCCAGTGGAACAGACGAGTGTCATTGTGAAACCAGAATGTTCATTAGTGACATTCTCTCAGCCAGTGTCTTACTTTGAGATACGTTTGAACAGACTCATGCTAGAGAGTTTTTATTTTTTAATAAAAAAGGAAATATGTTATTTTAAGAATATGTTTCTTTTACTTCATTTAATTTGTTGTTTATCCATTGGCTTCTCTCTTTGGCTGGGATCTGTAGTTGTCTCTAGTATTTCTGGGAATGTCTATCTAATTTTTTCATCTGCTCCAATTCACTTTTCCCAAAGCCCATTTCTCTAATTGATTTCTGGTATGATTTTTGCACCTCTGTGATTTTTGCATTAGGTTTCTCGAGTGTGCCTGTTAGGAATATTGGCAAAGATGCCTTACAAAGAATTGAATAACAAACACATTTATTGACTTAGTACAGCCTTTTTTACTTTCAGCTCAATTGCCAAGCCATCCTACTTGGCATTTTAAAACCACATGATGATTCAAAGCCTCTTTGAAGTAAACTGGAATCATTAAGATGAATATAAAAATCTTTTGGCATTTTTTCACAGCAGTTTTCTTAATTGCATTGCCAGTTCCCATCCACAATTACGACCTCAACCCCAGATGCAATACTTTTTAGATAAAAACCAAACTTTACCTTTGTTTGGGAAGGAGGATGCTGGGAGACCCTTTTCTCAAGGCCTAGGTGGTGCCATCTCCAGCTGTGAATTTTTGCAAGTGTTTCACATTTGCTGTTTACAGAATTATTCTTCATTTCATGTCTACTCCACTGTGTGGATATCAAAGCAGTCAAACACCCCAGGATTCTAATAGTTTTTCCAGTGGTGTGACTTTTCTTACTGTGGAACAAGATAGCAAAATGAAACTAAGCAGCAAACGCATTTCCACCAACAAAATCTGTAAAACTGTGCAATGTCAACTCCAGCTCCAGAAGAGTTAGTTGAGCCCACTTGAGAAACTCATCTCTTCTTTACTTTGAAGAAGACAAATTTATTTCTCTTTGTTGTTTAGTCTCTTACTCTCCTCAAAGGCTATTGGGTTCCAGGTAGAGAAAATATTTTGATAGACTATAATGAAGATGTCATCAGTGGGGAGCTCATGGGATGTCCCAGGAAGAATTTTCTGAGACTTGAAAGATATTGTAGAAAGCTTTATTTCTGTGGAATTATACCCCTGAGTTTCCAAGGTCCCATTTCCCTCGGTCCTGCCTTGGAAGTGTAGCTGTGGCTTCAGCAGAGCTAGGAACAAAGCTGTTGCCCAGAGTTTTCATTCCATGTTAGGACACCATCCATTCCAGCACCAGGCTAGCTTAGTTTGTGCTGCCCTCTGCAGTTCATCAGCCCATTTCATGTGGGGTCTGCAGGGCCACATGGTATGGAGGGAACATGAGCAAATGCAAGAGAGACACAAGAGGCCAGAGCTAAGAGGCAAGAGAGTGGACTCCTTTGGGGGATTATGTATCCTCAAATTTCCTTGGGCTTGCAGTGGCCCTACCAGCTCTAGGCAATGATCTCTGGTCCTAGGTTTGACTGACAGGCACCTTCCCAATGTCACATCACCTTGCTGTGTATGCGCCCATCTTCCCCTTGTCTAGTTCCTTCCCCTGGTAATCTACAGAGAATGGACCAGTTCCCTGAGAAGTGTGAAGCTGCAGCTTCCTAGTGGAGCTGCCCAGATGGCCATGCTTATAATGTCTGTCCTTCCCTTTACTCCTTTCCTATCTCTTTCTATAAAACTCTAATATGCAAATAGTCTGCATGGTGGGACAACCGAATAACCAACCAACCAAACATCTGGTCACTATGAGGTGCGCTGTCCACTAGGGAGCACGTGCAGAACATGGTGGGCGTTGGCAGTGGTGGCAGAGTGTGGAACATGGTGAGCATTGGTTGCTGTCATTGGGGCAAGCCTCTGGTGGTTAGTGAACATTCTTTACTCTTGTGTGCCCTGGTCTGGCCAGGTGCTTGCACCTACTGCCAGAGCTGGCCCTGCTCGCACCCACTGCCAGCACTGGAGCTGCCACTCGCACCTGTTGTTGGTACCCGGTACTGGCTCTGATCGCTCAGTGCTGTCAGCAGGTGTGAATGACAGTTTCCAGCCCCAATTGCCCCTCAGGTCTTCTCCACCTCCCCTGCTCCTGAGGGGTGATATGGGCAACAAATGCCACGCATACCTTCTGCTGGTGCTGCCCCCAATTGTATGGCACCAGCCCTAATTACTCTGTGCCATCAATGGGTATGAATGGGGCAGGTGTCATCAGCACATGGGAGCCGTGAGGACAGGAGCAGGGCTGCCAGCAGGTGGGACCAGGGATTGAAGCAGGAGGGGCTGAGTCGGATTGCAGAGGATGGGCTGAGACCCGCCTGTGTACCCACTGCAGTCTTGTGGCCCACAATTCCTTTCAAGGTACATGAATTCATGCACTGGGCCCCTAGTTTTTAATAACTAGCTAACTGGGCCAGTGTGGATAAGTGGTTGAGTGTTGTCTTTAGTGATGAGGTGGAACTCAATAAAGTAGATTTGATTCTAGATTTATAGCGTTGAGAGGGAGGTCCACATAGTCTATCACCTATCCTGATTTCTCCTCTATCTCTGCACGCAAGGAAGCTTTTTCTGCTTACTTTGGCATCTTGCTACTGTTACTATTGTACTTGCTTCCCAGCTTCCCAGGGAGAGGTGAGTAATGCCCTTGAACAAGCAGTTCCTCTGGGCAGTTCCACATGCCACCAACAAGACAGCAGATAGGATTCTGAGAGATCAGGTAGAACACACTGTCTCACCTGCATCTGCTCACATCGGGGGCACATTGGCAGTTAGAAACATAATTTTGCTTATTCACAATAATGTAGGTCTGAGAACTTGCCCTGAGGCAAAGGGGAAGGCAACGAAAGATCTAGGAATAGATGAAATTCTTTTTACTTGACACCGTAGAAAGCTGCTGCAGAAATGTTCACTTTGGGGAGAGAGACACTTTAAATAAATGAGTCTTTGAGAAGGGGGCAGTATTTTATACTGACATTTCATATTGAAGATTATTTCCACTTCCTTGAACATTTCCCTCCTATATTTTTTCATGACACTGTGATCTCACTTTGCTGCCTCTTTCTCCATTCGCTTCTCAGCATTTTTTTTTCTTTTCCTATCCCCAGGGAACAGGTGTCCCCTGAGGCTCCTCCATGAGCTGCCTCTACTCCCCTCTACCCTTGGTTCTCACTTCCTTCCTCACTTCCTTCCTTGCCTCAACTATCACCAGCACATGGCTGAGCCCCTAAACGCCATGATCCTCAGTCCCAAGATTCTATTGTTTATCCTTTAATTCCCAAACCAAAACTCAATGTCTTTCTCTCTCTCCTGAGCTTCATACATGTGTTTACCCTGGCCTGATAGACATTTCTATCAGCACGATGCAAAAACATGCCTTTTCATTTGTTTACCAGTTTCAAGGCTGGTGGCAGGTAGCTGGCTGATTCTGTCACATGAACATGTTTTGCTTGATGGGCTCACTTTTGTTTGATTTTCTAAATTGATATTTAACATATATTTCCCAGTTCATCAATCTCTCCATCAATCCTTAAAATGTTATACCTGCTACTTAGCATATTTCTGTTGCATGTCTCCATCTGAAGCTATTTGAGCTTGAGATTCTAGCCTTAGAGATATTTTCAATTTTTCTTTCTCGCTACCTACCCAAGTTAGTGATGTACTTCCCTATCACCCTATCTAAGCAGTTCCCAGGTTCACCAAGTCTGTGCCATTCTTCCCATTTCTCTGCCACATAATTATCTGAACTTCTGTCTGATAATCTGTTTTAATTATTCTGAAAGCTTCCATAGATAGGGGCCATCCCGGGATCTAACATTCTTTATTGACTTCACATTTTGACCAGATTAAGTCAGTTTGCTTTATCCTTGCATTAGAAGGAATCTGTGGACTCCACCATCTTTTATCCCAGTCACCATTTGTCTACTTTTAAATTTATCTCATTCTTGAGCTCAAGTATATTATTCATATTTTCCTGAGCATAACCTGCACATTTCTGCCTCTGCACCTTTGCTCCGATCTTTCCAGCTCTGTGTGTTGACATCCTATCTGTCCTGTATACAGACTCAACTGCATATAGGAGCAGGTAGACAAAAGAAGCAATGAAACCGGCCAGTATCAGGGATTCTAGCCAACTGGAGGGCCTGTGTTGGTTTAAAGATACGGCCAGGCCCTAGCTGATTTGGCTCAGTGGGTAGAGCGTTGGCCTTTGGATTGAAGGGTCCTTGGTTCGATTCAGGCCAAGAGTATATGCCTGGGTTGCGGGGACAATCCCCAGAGTGGGGTGTGCAGGAGGCAGCCCATCAACGATTTCTCTCATCAATGATGTTTCTATCTCTCTTTTCCTTTGAAATCAATAAAAATATATTTAAAAAAAGAGAAAGAGCCAGTCTTCCATTCTAGGTAGTTGCCCAACTGGAAGGTGAACCCAGAATTTTCAGATCTGATTTTGCAAAGAAATACAGAATTCAAATCATTTATAAATATTCCAAACTTTTGATGTTGGCAAAACATTTACAGAAAATATTTTTAAAAAAATATCATCTGAGCTGAACAAAACCCATGCTTGGGCCCCATTCAGCCAGCAGGATTCCACAGGCAGCTCAGAATTCAGGCACTTGGGAAGCTGTCTCTGATTCTCCCTCAGCATGGACCCTTCTTCCTCTGACACCACAAAGCCCTTTGTCTGTCTTGCTCTGTGGTTCTTAACTGCTCTGTAATGGGGTGACTGCTATATTGATTTTCACTTCACTATACAACTCCTTGAAAACTGAAACTGCATTCTGCTGACCTCTATAAGTTTCAAAGTTGGCCAGAAATTGGAAGATTGCTTTGCATACATTAGGTATGTTTTAGCAGGTACATTTCTAAATGAACTAGATAGCGGTAACCTTGCATTATATATCTCTAATAATTAGGATCCAGTAATGGGGAAGAGCAAACATGGACACAGATAATGTAAATGTATATAAACTTCCCAATTATGGTCCTTCCACCAATATTTTGTACTTGGTGATGCACCCTTAGTGCAGGAATGGCGCCACCCTTCTAGACAGGAAGTCTACAACTTAGGGAAATATTTCATACTCATTTTTACTAAGTCTATAATTTTTTTCAGGTTCACATATATTCTGGATTTCTATACTAACAAAATCATGTTTGAAATTTCCAAATTTTATCTTTACCATTAAAAATAGGGCTTGCTCTTCATATCATAGTATACTCTCTGGTGGGGAAGAAAATGCTTAAGGACAGTGTCTTATAAAACAATATTAAAATGCGTTTCCCATTATGGGGTTAGATTTGGGATTCTTTCCCCTTGGTAGCTTTGGGTATTTAATGTATTTTAGGATTCTGAAACCCAGAACTGAAGGTACTTTAAGGTGAAGCTCATAAAAATTTACTTTCTGCTGCTTTTGCTTTGTTTTCCATGAAATGAAAAATGAGAATAATGAGGTCAAACTTCAGTGCTTTGTATTAACATTAAAATTCAATAAAATCTCATGTCCTATAAAGTACAGAAACATAAAAGGGAAGCTTTCTGCAGCAAAGGGAATGCAAGCAACAGATGAAGGATGCTGTTCCTGCAGGATGAATGGCTGAAGGCAGCCGGTGAGCCCTGTTTTCCACATCCTGTCGAGACTGAGAAATGGAAATGCCACGCCAGCCCACGTGTCGGCTTAGGCTGTGAAATTCCACACCGTTACCCCAATGCCAAGGGTAACAGCTGAGAGAAACCTGAAAATAATGAAAGGTGATTGATTACACTTGGGAAACACAACGGGGCTTGTTGAAACTAGTGTAAAAATAACATAAGATATAACAGCCCCAGGAATAATCACAGTGTTGAGCTCAGGTCACATTGCGTGAAATATCTCAGGTGTTTCTGATTACTTTGTTCTCTTGACAGCATTTGCTAGGAAGTTTTACTGTGTGTGTGTGTATGTGTGTGTTTGCCTGTGTATGTATGTATATATGTGTGTTTTGTATGTATGTGCACTCTATGCATACTGATAGGGATTTAGCTACTTGGGTTGGCAAGCAGGACTAAAGCTTGTAACTGATGACCAGAGTATTTCTTTTTCTTAATTGACCAGCTGTGATACAAATCCCATTTTGTGAATATAGAGGCTTTTGCATAAACATCAATCAGTAAGGCTCTTTTGGGTAAGTTCAAATTTTGTTCCTTTTACATTCTATAGTCTCACCCTCATCTCCAAGGATGCTTTAGAAAGCTTGAATTTTTAACATCCAGTTCTTTTTTCTTCTTCTTCCCAGAGCTGCCTCCTTCTGAAGCGGGCTTTTTTGCTTATGGAGGATTAGATATAGATTTCTTTCAATAGACAGACTTGTTCCAAACATCCCTACTCATGTTTCTTTCGTTATATAAGCAACTGGACTTTCATTGCCAGCAATAGACATGCGTTCTGATTAACCTGAGCAAAAAGGGAATCTATTGAAAGGATACAGAGTGCTTGGTTGAATTAAAGGAAGGAAGAATAACCAGGTGCCAGAAACCAGAGGTTTTCTGGGAATCTCAATAGTGAAAACAAGCATTCTTTTTAGGTACCACAGATAGGGTATCAGGGTCTTCTGTTGTTAGGTGACTGATAGTGATGATAGAGATACAAGCTAAGTGGACACCTGCTGCTTCTTAAAACCAGTTCAGACCAGCACAGTGTTACTTTCACTGGCATTCATTTGCCAGAGCAAATCACAGTGCCAAGCCCAAAACCCTTGAGGCTGGGAAATATTTTTTGCCTCTAGCGGGAGGAATAATAAAATCATAAGACAAAGGGTGTGGATTCAAACCACCACCAAGGTCATTCTCTAAAGAGAATATGGAGTCATGTTATCAAGAAGGGGAATGGATGCTTGGCAAGCAGACAAAGGTCTTTAATGGGATAATGGCACCATTTATAATTTGTCTTGCATATGGGAGTGCTGGCAGAGGTCACATGACACACAATATTGTGGGTATGAAAAGAAGTTCTTGGTGTTCTTGGAGAGCAGTTTTCAGCCCATGCTTGGATTTGTGAAGAGCTACTTCTGAGGGTGGACAGTGGGATGTGGTCCTGGCATTGTCCCTCTCATCTTTGGGAAAGGGAGAAAAGAGGTGGTTCTTCTGACCATCACATCTGGTGCTAAGAAAGCAGAGGCTCAGAACCAAGCATTCAGCCTGCTCTTAGAAATGTGCTCATCCATCTGGATGCTCATCTGATGCAGCTTTCACCCGTGAACTTAGCTCTTGGTATTCATTTGAAAACATTTCCAAAAGGATGTTAGAATTTTAAGAAGGGTTACACCTTGGGCACACATATCCCTTATCGATGGTCTGATTGTCTATTATTGTGTAGCAAATGATCCCAAATCATACTGGCATGGAGCCCCCATTGATTATGCTCAGGGATTCTGTGGGTGGGGAATTCAGCCAGGAAACAGCAGAGGTAGTTTGCCTTTACTTCACGGTACCCGGGACTTCAGATGGAAACTCAAGAAATGGAGGTGATTGATAACGGGGGGGCTAGAGTCATCCATCTAAAGGTTCTGTTTGTCAATCACATGCTCGGTGGTTGATTCAGGCTATTTGGATATCTTCAACTCTGGGAGCTGGGGACTGGGCATACACACATTCTGTCCTCATGTAGTCTTGGCATTCATTCCACACAGTGGCCATGTTCCAAGGGTGAGCATCCTAAAACAGAGAGCCAGGCGGGACTATGTTTCATTTTCAAACCTACCCTCTGAAGTTGACTATGCAGTTTCCTTTCCACAGCATTCTATTCATTGAGGCAGTGACAAAGGCTCGCTGAGTTTCAAGGGGAGAATAATGCATTTTCCCCTCTCCGTAGTAAGGTAATGGAAGAACATTTGGAATCCAAAACATTGTTGCAGCCAGCTATTTGTATAAAATACAATTTTCCACAGTCTGCCATCTGGCCACACAATACACATTCCTTCCACTTACTCACCTTTCCCTCAAAATTCATAAAGTTTCATCTGGTCATGGTTGGGGAGCTATGCCAAGCCTGCTCCAAGCCCAAGACTCAGGCCCCCTTCTTCAGAGAACTGGAGTGAGAATGTGATAGAGGACAGAAAACCAGCTGGGGGCAGGGCACATATATGAAGGGACAGTTAGGATGCTTAGGTCATATGTTTCATGGTTGCCTCAGGGTCTGGGGGATCTAGGGGCCTATTAGATACAGAAGCAGTAGAGACATACGTACTCTCTGAGGCCAGGCCAGAGCTGGACTGGGGGTGCTTAAGGCCAAACAGTTATGGGAAAGAGGGCAAGGGCTGAGCAAGCGGGGGCTGATGCTTTGCTTAGATTAGTATTGATGGTATTTTATTTTGCTTTGTGTTTTAAGTGGCCTGCTGGCTGAGTCATTACTCCAGCTCTCTAGTAGAATTTACTAGGCGATGAAAGGACATGGAGATACCTTTAACAGCATTTAAGTATTTTCCTGACTCAGGCACAATAATAAAGGTGTTAGTTCTCCTTTCAATAGGACACTCTGCTGTCAACTCTTTTTTTGTTAATTCTCACCCAAGATATTTTCCCATTGATTTTTAAAGAGAATGGAAGGGAGGGGGAGAGACAGAGAGAAACATAAATGTGAGAGAGACACATTGATTGGTTGCCTTCTGCACATTCTAACCAGAGCCAGGGATTGAGCCTGCAACCAGGGACATGTTCTAGCCTGGAATTGAACCCAGGACCCTTCAATCTGTGGGCCAATGCTCTATCCACTAAGGCAAACTGGCTAGGGTGTCAACACTTTCCTTGAACCTAACAATCATCCAACTTATTGGTAATCAAACATTTTCCAAACCACTTAACTAGAATCAGTGTTGGCAGGGACTTTAGTGATCATTGAGTTTAAACGAGAAGTTGGTCATTAAAATTGCAGTTTTTTTAAAAAAATATATATATTTTATTGATTTTTCACAGAGAAGAAGGAAGAGGGACAGAGAACCAGAAACATCGATCAGAGAGAAACATCGACCCACTGCCTCTTGCACACCCCCTACCGGGGGATCTGCCCGCAGCTAAGGTACATGCCCTTGAACGGAATCGAACCCGGGACCCTTCTGTCCGCAGGCCGACGCTCTATCCACTGAGCCAAACCGGTTTCAGCTAAAATTGCAGTTTTTTTAAATTGCAGTTTTTCCCAAGAAAGCATACCTGACTGTGTTCATGTAAGAAATTAAAAATGATTTTTAAATATATACTAAGTTTATTAATATTATGTTTTTTTGAGAAATATTATAAATTTAATGTTGGTGAGGGCTTAATTCAAAATCACAATATAGTCATCATATATATTTTTTATCTTTAAAAATATGGAATGCTTCACAAATTTGCCTGTCATCCTTGCGCAGGGGCCACGCTAATCTTCTCTGTATCATTCCAATTTTAGTTTATGTGCTGCTGAAGCGAGCACTAGTCATCAGATTTCAATGGGTGTTTAACATGCCCAGTTTTATTCCTTGTTCTGTTCTGTGTTTACCTGTTTCAGGGGCCCTAAACACCAGCCTCTTATTTTATGAAGATTCAACCCAGTTGTCATAGAGAAGAGAGAATGTTTTCTAGACTGTCCTCAAGAATATTTAGTACATGTTTAAAGAAACGCACAAATTTGGAAGAATCTGGCATATTTGTTAATAATGCAATTTTAGGCAAAAATAGAACAGTTTGTAGTATTTTTCCGGTCTTCTGCAAATTGCAATCTACAGGCAGCTGCTACTAAGTTGGTTTTGACTTTAATGTTTGTTTTTCTGCCTATTTTCTCTTTCTCCCCCCCCCCCCCCCCCCCCCCTCTCTCTCTCTCTCTTTTTCTTTTTCTTTTTTGGACCAAGTACATTGGGAAGAAAAAAAAAATGAAGACATTAAGACTTTCTGGTATTACTTTTCTCATCGACTCTTCTGAGGCTTTGAAAACATTTGCATTCAAAAAGATTATAGTTGTAACAGTATGACCCTCAGTTCACAACTTGAAGGAGGCACCAAAGCATTTCTTTCCTTTCAATCAGCACAATTCGGCCAGTGAGGGCCATCTTCCGGGCTGGCAGAAAATTCAGCCTCTTCTTGAGACTCCTCCTTCCCTAGGGTCACACTAAGGTTCCAAGGTCTTCGGATACATTGTTGTATCTCCTAAACCAATTTAGACTTTTGAAACCAAAAGCGAAGGCAGGAAGTGGGTTGCACAATCTCTCTTTTTCCAACTGCCTGTTGACTTGGAAAAGTGACAGGGAGTGATACAAGGGAAGACACAAATATTAATATTTCAAAAAATCAGTCCTTCCAAAGGAGAATCTGAGATTTGCTCTCTCAGGGGGTGGTTCTCCCTACCACCAACCCATAAACAATGACTGGACTGAGTTGTTGTCCATCATACCAGGAATATTTTATCAATAGCCATGTCTTCTTGAGGCCAAAGGAAATGTTTATAAGTATAGATTCACATCTGCAGAGAATTGCATGCTTCACTCTGTCAAAGAGGGGAGGCGGGATGGAGGGGGCTGGCATTTTCAATTGCCTGGAATTCCTAAAGCTGGGTAATTTAGCAGTTATGCCTGAGGGGATAATTTTATGTGATTTTATTTAAATTTTCATAACTATCAGATTCAAATTCTATTCCTTTTGCCTTAGCTTCCTTTTGTCCACTTTGATATTGGGATGGAAATTATAATCATATTCCACTTCCATAGTGATGAGATATTTATAACTCTCTCTATGCGCATGTTATATATACTTCTATGATATAATTTATATTGTTATAAATAAACACAATAGTTTCTATACTTCTATAGAGTGAACAATTAAAATTATATGTCTACATAGTTTAGCCTCAATAACATTCCTTGGATAAGAGTTTCTCAAAGTGTCGTTTTAAGAACTGAATTCTACCTCTATATCCCATTTTCTCTTATAAAGAATCCATCTGCTAGGTTTTAATCCTCACTCTGCCACAGTTCAATTGGGATCTTTGATTCTGTTGCCTCTTCTATAAAATGGGATCAGTGATAACAGTACTGACCTCATTGGGAAGTGGCAATAATGGAGTGAGTGAATGCAAAAATCACACGTAGAACTGCATATAGATGAGGTGATAACTTATCCTTGGAACATTTTAAACATAAATGTGGAGGAAACATGTCAATAATGATCTCACTCTTCTGCTAAAATCAGGGAGTAAAATGAACAAACCTCACAAGTTTTTCCTTTCACCTAGCATGTAAAGTTCAAAGTCGTGATTAGGTCATTCGAAGCCCTTCACAGCCTGGCCTCAACTCAGTGTCTGGCTCATCTCTACCTTCACATTGTCTAGACTTCACACTAGATTTCTGTTCACTGTCATTCCCAAACACATTGTACCTGTTAACCTCTTTCTGCCTTTCCTGATGTTGCCCTTCTGTAGGCGAGTGCTTCTCACCTTCTCTGCCTGTTTAAATCTTTTCATTTTTAAGCATTTATGTAACACTCCCTTTGTGAAATCATCTGTTTTCCCAAAGGTAGAGGCAATTACTGTCCTCTTCATTCCTGATAATGCTTAAATAAACAAGCAAAAAAAAAACACCCACAAAAAACAAACAAACAAACAAAAAACCCCACCAAAAAGCTGAAGTTAAATTGTGGCATGTATTTCCTCTATCTTATAGCATTCTATAATTAGTTGTATATTTGTCTTTCTTACTTCATTGGATGCCACAGTGTCGTTGTTATTTTTTTTGTACTGTGGTTTTCCAGTTTTGAGTACTATGAGAATTTTCAAGCTGAAGGAATAGAACAAGAAATGCAACCCACAAAGCCACCACTTTCATTCATTTGTTTCCATGTTGTCACATCTACTTTATGTGATGTGTATTTTATTTCCACTGAGTCATTTAAATGTGTCAGACATCATGACACTTTGTCGCTAACATTGCAGCACACAGCTCTTAAAATAAGGACAAATATATCTGGTAACCGTCGTGCAATGATAACATCTAGGAAATCAATAGTGATTCCCTAGTGTCACTTATTACACGTTCATATTCAGCTTCCCCAAAAGAGAGAAGACCAGGCCTTCTTTTCTATTTCTATCATAGTGGAGAATATCACTTTCTGTTGAAGAATTGAGTGCTGCTAATGCCATTAGGATACTTTCTTGCAGAAATTAGCCTTTTCTACTCAGCTGTGAGATTTGTTTTTCTAGGTTTTCTTAGCTTTAGCTTTGATTCTCTCTCTCTCCCTCTCTTAACATTAATGCTATGGAAATGTGACTAAGTCGTTACATTTAGAGATGGGAATTTTAGGAAGATTGTAAGCATTCTCTTCACTTTTATGAGACTTCTGGTGATGGTGGTGGTTTTTACCTCCCTGTAAAATAATAGTCCTGAAGCCTGTGACAATAAAATCAACTCTAATATGGGGGTTGTTTAGTCAACCAGTGGTTTAAGCAGAGATTTTGCTTCTCTACTTTTCTCCTGTTGGCTTCCTGTCCATTTCAGTGACAAGTATTTTCATGAGGGTGAAAATCAAAGGAAAGGAAACTGGGTACAAATTCCCTTATTTTGTTGGCAATTCTGGTCAGAGTTGGTAGTGAATGAGTCTCAAGCAAAATTTAAATTTGTGGATTATGGCTGAATTTTCCTTTTCCAGAATCTCTTTGTTCCTATTAGTGAATTGCTTTTAAATTAATAAATGCAATTTAAGGAGTTTGTATCAGCATAAAACATACTTTTTATAGGAGCTGTTAATCAAGAGTTAATGCTGCCACTAACGGGATAGAACTGGTGTCTGTCATGTTTCAGTCACCCTTCCCACTTCATTTGCCCAAAGCTAACTCCAGTTCTTTAGTTAGGGTTGTAACTCATTTCTCTGACACTACTTTGCTTATTCACATTCATGACATTGTGACTGTGTATATATGCTTTAAGCATTATATCCAACATCTATTAGAATTATTAAAAACATATTTCTGTTTTCTTGGGTATACTATTATAGTAAAAATGGGTGTTTTTTTGTTGTTGTATGTGTGATTTGTGAAAGCAAAGTTTGCTACCAGGCTTCTGCACCATTAACTCATTAACTTTAAAACCCTTAGTTTGCTGAGGCATGAGTTCAATAAAAAGTACTAAAGTACTCAGAGATTAATTTATACTCATACAGTCCATCCAAGCGGACATACATCATTGTATGCTAGTGTCCCACATCCCACATGGTTCAGGTTCAGAGTTCAGGGTTCGGGTTTGGGCTCTGGAGGAGGCCACATGCAAATGAAAGGGACAAGACAAGAAATAATAATTTGGAAATTGGGGGCCAGGCAGAAGCCCAAGGCCTTTGTCATCCTCTTTTATTCAGGTTTGGGATACACAAACAGCAGTGAGGCAGGCAATTCCAATAATAGCTCAGTGATAGCCTATCTGCAAGGGTTTACATAAGACTAAAAGGTGGAAGTTGCTTCAGCTCTTTTTGTTTCAACTAGACAGTGGGCCTATGGCTCTGACCCTTGCCAGAGCTTCCAAGTTAACCAGCCTTCCGGACTCCTTGTCCACCTCTTTCTGCTAGTGAAGGCAATGGACAGCTTCCAACAATTTTGAATGTTTATTTAGGCCAGAAAAGCAAAATGAGTAACTCAAATGACAAGAAAGGGAAATAATAATAGGTAAAAACATGAAAAATAAAATTAAGATTCATTTTATCAAAGTATAAGAGATTCATATGCTTTACTACATTGATCTGTTTTGTTTTCTTTAGTGTTCTTTTCAAGATATAAAAGGTGGCATTAACTGGTTGGTAACATGTCTGTTGTCTGTTTTCCCTCCTGGGTGTAAGCTCATGAAGGCAGAGACACTCTGCTTTGTTATTGTATCCTCAGTGCCTGGAAGGAGAGGTCTGGTTCATAGTACATGCTCACCAAGTGTCTATTCAATTAATGGATGACAGGATCTTGTGTAGCTAAGTAGTTTTTTATTTTAACCATCACAATGATTAAATGAATTACTGTTATATTAGTTAAGACAGTTCTTAAGTATGGCTTGGTTTTTTTTTCTTCTTCATTGTTGTTCAAAATTATTTTATGTTCCCTTCTTCAAAGAAAATTTAGGAAGAAGTTACTGCTTTCTAAGCTCCGAGGGTAATTATAGGCAGGCATATAAAAACCCAGCTTCCTTTCAAATGAAAACTACTCCTTGCCATTCCTGTCTTTTCAAACATTCAGAGAAACAATGATAATACTATAAGCGCATAAGAGAGGACATTTCTGCCAAAAGTTGTGCTTTGAATTACTTTGAGTTGAGATATTGTCTCTTTCTACTATGTAGTGAAAAAGGGTAGGAAGTTGAGCATCTCATGAGCTATGAGACAATGAGAAATTCTCCAGTTTTCTCCAATTGGACTTTCCTAATGGAGCGTAATTATTATGTCTATCGCATACCCCTTGTGCTGTGATCTTGGTTTAAATACAATACTGAAAAAATAGTAATGATCTTTGAATTATCCAAGTTATAGATCCTCCCTGCTTGTAGTTCTGTTCTCATTGTTAAAAAAAAAAAAAAAAAAAAAAAAAGAACTGTGGAACTGGTGATGTCTTTGAGGTAGAAGGAAACTCTAGGTCAAGGTTGTAGAGCACTATTGCCCTTTTTCTCTCCTGTGAGCACACTTAATATACTTTTTAATTCATAAGAGAGAGGAAGTCTAGCTTGTTTTTCCCAAGCCCCGTACTAGGGACACAAAAAAGCATGTCAGGGTCTGAATGGTCGTTCCACGTTGAGTTTCTTAGAAGAATATGACTGGTCTTTAAAAAAATTATGTCTTCTCCTAGAGCACATGTGTCAAACACAAGGCCCGCGGGCCAAATCCGTCCCGCCAGGCCTTGCAATGTGGCCCGCACCGCGCTGTCATCACTGCATTCAGCTTCTTTGAAGGGCTGTTGTTTTCTGGGATCTCCCTCATCTTTGTTCTTAGCAGCTTCTTGATTACTTCAGCAGTGAACTACTTGGAGCTATTACGGCTGGAGCTTGACCTTGCAAATCACAAAAATGAACTTAGTGGTTTTCGGAGCCTCTTAATCTCACAGCTGAAGTCTCATTTGAACCTAAATGAACATTAAATTGTTCCAACTCCAATGATGTACGACCCTGTGAATGCCACTGGTCACCGGATCAATGGGGGTCAATAGAAAAGGTATGGCGCCTCCAGCGTTTATTTTTTACATTAAGCACAAGTGGTGCTTTGAAAATAAAAAGTCCCTTCTTACATTTTCAGAGCCAAGGCAGCTCCAACAGAGAAATCTGATAGGAGAATGGCACTCTCCTTCTGATCCCAATCATATGACCCTTCCTCTCTGTTTCACCAGAACAGGACAACCTTTTGTACTGCTTCTTGCAGGAGGTTGAGGTTCTGAACTGGGGAGAGAGGATAGGATACCAGGTCCACAGCACTTCCTTGTAAGAGTCATCCAGGTTGCTTCTGCAAGTAGGGTGGCAGTATGTGGACAATGTGGTTTTCCTTCTCCCCATCACTCATACACAGAGATGGTGTGTCTGTCTAGGCCAGTGGTCAGCAAACTCATTAGTCAACAGAGCCAAAGATCAACAGTACAATGATTGAAATTTCTTTTGAAAGCCAAATTTCTTAAATTTAAACTTCTTCTAATGCCACTTCTGCAAAATAGACTCACCCAGGCCATGGCATTTTGTGGAAGAGCCACACTCAAGGGGCCAAAGAGCTACATGTGGCTTGCGAGCTGCAGTTTGCCGACCACTGACCTAGACCCAGGTAGAACAGATAGTCTGCTTGCTGTTCAGTTCCATGGGAGCCATGCTGATGATTTCTGCTTTCAGAAAGAAAAGAAGAGCTCAGGTTTTTAATTCCACTCAGACTCTCAAGCAATGCATGGTTCAGACAGATAAGCTTTAAGGATGACAAACAGGGTAGGAGGAAGGAGAATGAGAATCAGAATGCCAGCTTTCCTGGCTTTCTTATGCATCTTTCTGACTTGCTCTTGCAATAAGAACTTATCAAGCTCTTCCTCTATGCCCAGCACTGTGTTCTGTTCTTGTTAGTTTAGTTAAAAACATTGAACCCCTAGAAACTCTTATCAGCTCTCCTAACCTACGTCTTACCCCTCCACAAACATCCAGAAAAGTGCTTTGGCTTTGCTGTCAGAAGGACCTGGGTTCAAATTCAGTTTCTGCCATTTTGAAATATCAAGAATATAGATTGTATTAGTTCCCCATCCTCCTCTTTACCAGCACATGGGTTCCCTTGGGTTAGCGGAAATCCCCCTTCCACCCCCCGTTTGATGTCTCTTGATAAGAATACAAATGTAGGTCTACTGTCCTTTCCTAGCCAAGCCAGGACCATGACTCTCCTAGGATTTGAGTCTTGAGAAAGGAGTAAAGTCTGACAGAAATGTCTGGTCCAGCCCATTTATCCCAACAGAAACATCAGACAAGATGTGTGAGTAATTCCTGGTGCTGGGAGTTGTCCTGTTTTTGTCTGGTTTTCTGGTTTTCTATGAATGCAGGGAGCTATCCACATACTACCAGCAAATCCCTTTCTACTTCTTTTTGCCAGAGTAGGTTTCTGTAAGCTGCAATCAAAGAAATCCTGGCAGATACACCTTTGGGTCAGCTACTTAGATCTCTCTTATTCTTTGCTTCTGCATTTTTTAAAATGTCAGGAAGAAATAATGCCTACCTGACAGGGTAGGGCGTGGACGAAATGAGATGGCATGGTAATGAGCTTGGCACAGTGCCCCACACATGGGAGACACAAAAAATGATGGTTCTGATCACGATGAATGCTTTTTACTCTCTCTGCTAACAAGCCCTGCCCTGGGGTGATTCCATTCCAAGATCCTCCGAGGTCACATTCCTTCTTCAGAGGTAACCTGGCAGCCTGGAGATTCATTAAGAAGAGACAGACTCAGAAATGGAAAAAAGTAGAAATGAGTCAGGACCTCAAGAGCATTGAGGAAACTGGCAGAGAGCTGTGAGGAAGCCGGAGGTGTCCTCTGGGAGGGAACGGTGAGCAGAGAGTGGAGGTGGAGGTTAAGAGGCAGCTGAGGTAGATTCCTATTGGTTCTTGCTGTCCTAATTGGAATTTTGATCTTCTTGTGACTTCTGATACACTCTCTATGGTTCTGCTCATGCAAAACTGGCTGCTTTTTATTTCTGCCTGAGTTAGGTTTGTGGACATGGGCATTTTCACTTACCTTGTTTTTAACATTTTTTTAATTTAAAATTTTTTTCATTGACCTTATTGCAGATGTCTCCCATCCCCTGCCCCCTCACCACCTTTGCCCACCTCTGCCAGGCCCCACTTTGGCCTTCACCACACTATTGTCTGTGCCCATGGGTAGAAATAACATCTTTTTAGTTCTGCTTGGAAAAAGGGGGCACATTGTTCTCATCTCAATTGTTGTGATATCGCCTGCTCTCTAGGCCTAACAACAGCTGAAACTGTAAAGGGGCGCAGCATAGGGGTTCATTGAGTTCACAGGAGAGCTAGTCTACTTGAATTCAAATCACAACTTTTCCAGCAGCTAGCTGTGAGACTTTAGGAAAGTAACATCATCTCTCTCTGCTTCAGTTTTCCCATCTGTAAAGTATAATTTGATAATAACAGTACGAGGTTGTGGAGATGAGCAGTTAAAAGCATGTGGCCCAGTATGAGACTTACACTAAGCACTCAATGAATACATTTAAGATGACGTTTTTGCAGAAATGTACATTGTTTAACTTAAGAAAAGAAGAGGAATGGACTGGAAAGATGCATAGGGCCCTCACTGAATTGAAGACAGAGCTGGTAACTCTGGGTTAAGAAGAGGGAACCCAGGGCAGAGCTGGACCATCGAGCAAGAGATGCTGGATAATTCCTCTGGGGACCCGCCATCGAAGCCATGCTCCTTTCAGTCTGCTCAGCTCCCTGCCCCTCCTTTCAAACGCACAGCACCTTACATATCAAGCGATGGAAAGAACCGATGAGATCATCTCATGTGAAGAGAACACTTTGGCCCAGATGCTGGCTTAGCTTTTCAAAAAAAGCATGGATTTTGCATCCCTTTTCCTGCTTATCAAAAATGAAATCGGTTAGTAAAGGGCAAAGCTTAGGTGGAGCCTGGTGAGACAGGAGCCCTGCAACTCCCGGCTCCTTGTAGATCCTTGCTTAAGGCAGCATCCCCACAGAGAGCAGTGCTTTCATTAGCCCTGGGATTATGATCGAAAAATTCAGAAAGCCACAGATCAGCTTTGATCCCAAAAGCCTTAACCAAACAAAAGGTTTTTCTAGTTTCTCCACGATACCACTAAGCAATCGTGGCAGTTGTTGAAATATCTTTGTTTTGTTTTGTGTTGCTCCAAATACACTCTGTTTTCTGGCAGTCTGAGATCTGGATGGAGGGGACAGCTGTGTAAAAAATGTTCTGAATTGCTCTGGAGTTTATAAATAATCGAGTAGATCCTCTCTGTGGGTAATCTGCAACTATAATTTAGATGTTTTTTGGGGGAAATTTTTTAAACAAAGGTTCATTGAAGCAATAGTTTATTAAATATCACAGTAGTGGCCTATTGAGTTAAAAACAATTTCCAAGAGTGTAAAAGTTTCTATATCTAAAGAGGCTGCTGCTGCTGCTGCTGGGGATATGATGATGATGATGATGATAACTAACACTAACTAGTATACTTACTCTATGTGGTACCAAAGGGCATCAATTCATTAATGGCCTCAATAACCCTGTGAAGTAGGTACTATTATTATCTCCATTTTACAGTTCAGAGAACTGAGGCACAAGAGGTGAATTAACTCAATATCACACAACAACTAATTGGCAGACAGACATGTACACTCGGGTCATCAAAGGCTAAAGCCCAGGCTCTCAGCCAGCACATTCTACATTAATCTACAGGCTGAAACATAAAGTTGTCAATTTTCTTCAAAAATAAAAACAAACAAAACCCTAACACTTATGAAATTGGAAATTTAACCTATACACATCCACACAGATGGTTCAGGGACCTAAGATATGAGGCTGCAGACTCTAAGAGGATTTCGCCTTGAGACGATTTCTAAATTCTCCCACCTGAAGAATGGAATTATAACCTAGCTCACTTTATATGACAAAAATGAATGAATGGGATGCAGTTTCTTTATTACATGAATTAAATGTAAGACCTTTCAGAATAGGTTGTCTACTTCTAAAAAAAGTCAAAGGAAACTTTAGGAATGACCAAACCCTGCCATAGAAACAGACTTTCTTGGGACTGGAATTAGTCATTTTTATGACCAAGCGCATAATAAAACACAGGGACTTACCTCACTCCGAGAGGTTTGCATGGGTTGTTATGAAAAGGCTGCTAATGCTCAAAGGCCCTTTCTAGATACCAAATAACATTACAAATGGGTGAGATCAGAGCTGGTCTAGCTTTGGGATTTTCTTGAGAGTGTTTCTGTCACTGAGCAAGGGTTAGACATGCCAGTTTGTACTATTTATGCCTATGAACATCTTATTGGATCTCATTTAATAATGCTTTCCTTTTGTGTGGGATCCATACTCCAGTCCTTCAGATAAAGAGCATTAAATGTACAAGACAGATATTTACAGTCACCAACGATGTCTCCTCAGGTCATGCTAACAAATAGACATTGAGGGAAGTTTCAGAAAATGAGAGATCCAGGCAAAGTAGCATTTCTAGCTAATGAAAACAGGTAAGTCAAATGGGTTTTAGCTCATTCATTCATTCTTTGATCTAATCATTCCATTTATTTTACAATATATCTTATTGAATGTCTATTTTACCACATGCTAAAAGCATCACATGCTTCATGGACCCTCCACAACTCAAGAGTCAAGGAAATCTTGGAGTCCCACCTTATACATAAGAAAACAGAGGGTAAAGACTGCTTTTCATTCTTCTTTTTTCCTAACTTTTCCCTTTTTTTTTTAACACAATTTTTTCTTACCATTTTAGATGTGGTGCCTAGTATACTGCTTGGCAGATATTAAAATGCCACAAATATTTGTTAATGGAGGGTATAATTAGATGAGTATTAGAAGTAAGACCGTACTGTCAAGGGTACTCTGAAAATATGACTGCTTGTCTTGTCATACTAGTCTTTTAAAAAAATGTAATTTAAATATTTTTACTAGTCTTATTAGCTGTAGCTCTGGTCCATGTATGTGTTCCTTGCCATACTGTGTTAGTGGAAGAGACTGGTGGGGAGCAGAGCTAAGTCTTATTATTTTATTGAGCCAAATAAAGATGAGATGAAAAGTCCAGTTTAGTATCATTAAACCATGTGTTTCTTCAGGTTGCTACAGGTGGGGTGGAAATAATTTTGTACAAATTTCATGACCAACATCACCTTTCCTCTATAGGTTGAGAATTAATGGATGCTTAGGCTTATGCAACTTATTCATTTATTTATTTGACAAACACTTATTAAAGACCAACTATATTACAGAACTTATGAATGTAATTGTGCATCTAAATTCAAAGGAGAGAAATCTAGAAAAAATGTTTACTGAGAAAAACAGCATATGAATGCACTCATTGGAGTACAGTTAATGTCTGATATTTTTGTCAGTAAAGAACAAAAGAATCTGTTACTGAGGTTTTAAAAATATGCTCTGTTTTGATAAAAAGCTATTGAAGAGGAGGTTGAATTATAGTGTCAAAATGAAAAATTTAACCTTCTGCTGAAATATGAAGAAGAATATTGGAATTGCAGGAGGGAGAAATCCGATTCAATGTAAATGATTCTGTCTGCTGCAGTAAACAATTTTATGTGTTTCTCTATTCTACAAGTACTTCCATATTTCTAAAATGATGACCCTTTCATTTTGAATATGCTCAAGCCATATGTGAAAGCCAGCCACAGAATTGCAAGAAGTCTCAAAATTTATTGAGGGACTGCAGGAAGAACACTTACTGGGTGAAGAGGTGAAGCAATGAACTTCAGGTATTTCGTGGTTCTATGGTAGTGATGCTTGTTGGGAAAAGGAAACTGTTCACCCCAGACATCCTAAGGTAGCAAAGTAAATTGCATTGAAGGTCTCCAATTCTTCACACTTTTCCTCCATCCATGTCCTTGGTCATGCTGTTTGGGATTCCCTCCCAGTGTGGGCTACTGACCAATCCTGACCCTTGATAACTGAGAACTTGCTTTAGTCACTGTGATATTAGCACCAGTGCAAGCAGAAGAGACTTGGCTGGGGCTTACACATTGGGGCTTATCTTCTCTTTTGAAATTCTGCTATCACCCTGAAAACAAGTCCAGGATAGCTTGCTTGTCTCTGGGGAAGGATGAAGGGTATTGTGGAGTAGTGATGTTCTCAATCAGTTGAATCTAACCTAGATCAGCCAAGAGCCAGTTAAACCCATGTGAGTGATCTACCCATAGTCGGCAAATCTGCATAGATAACTCCCAGGTGGCTCCAGATGAATGAACAATAAATTCCTATTGTATGTTATTGAGGTTATGGTTGCTATGCAACCACAGCTAACTCAGACCAGATACGTTGACCTTCTAGACCACATGTGTCAAACACAAGGCCCACGGGCCAAATCCGTCCCGCCAGGCCTTGCAATGTGGCCCGAACCGCGCTGTCATCACTGCACTCCGCTGCGTTTCCATCACAATGACAGTTTATGACTGTTCAGTAAACCATTTGGCCCGCGATTTAGGCTGGATTTTAGATTTTGGCCCCTTCTCTGATTGAGTTCGACACCCCTATTCTAGACCTTCATTTGGATGCTTGATTGAATCTGAAAATGCAGTATAGGGTTTGGTAGAATATTCAAGAACTTAACCCTCCTTAAGTACTAAGCTCAGTATTCTCACTGAATTCAAGATTTCAATGGTATAAAGAGAAGTGGTCTGGGATTCAGAAAACCTGAGTTCATATTTTTTAAATATTACCTGTGTGTTGCACTTTGGATAGACCCCTTAGTAAATTTAATTTTAGCGTCTGCATTTTATGATGATTAACTAGCATCACACTGGTAAGTTGTATGCCTAAAGCAAAAAATATGTTTTGAGTCAAATTGTATTCTCCAAAAAGATATGTTGGAGTCCTAACCAGGTACCTTTGAATGTGACCTTATTTTGAAAGAATTTATTGCAGATATAATCAGGTTAAGATTATGTAGGCCCTAATTCAATGACTGGTGTCCTTGTAAGTAGAGGGAGTTTTGGAGACAAAGATGGGAAGAAGGCCTTGTGATGAAGGCAGAAGTTGGAGTGATGTAACTTGCAGACCCATGGGCACTAAGGATTGCCACTAAAGATTGCCAGTGACTACTGGCAGATAGGACGGGGCAAGCAAAGGCTCTTCCCTAGAGCCTTGAGAGGGAACATGGCCCTGCTGACAACTTGATTTTTTAAGGTGACCAGATCATCCCACTTTTGGCGGGACAGTCCTGATTTCTAACAATTCTTCCAATCTTTCCAAAAATCGGGACTTTTTTAAAACACCATGGTACTCGGGAAGAATTGTTAGAAAATCAGACTGTCCCGCCAAAAGCAGGATGATCTGGTCACCTTATTTTAGACTCTCAGCTTCTAGAACTGTGAGGGCATCCATTTCTGTTGTTTTGAGGCACTTAATTTGTCGTTCTTTGTTATGACAGCCCTGGAGAGCTAATCCAATATAGATGTCAGGTATTGTGCCAAATTATGAATTATGAATTTTACAAACTTGTCTAAGATTAAGGGCTGTAGAAATTTCACAGAGGAGGATCTTTTGGGGGTTCTGAGTCCCACAGGTGAAGTAACTACACTTGTAGGATTTAAATATTAATATTAACGTGAATTCAACTGTATTCACAAAAGAGTAAAGCTAAGGGGATTGTTTGTTACTTAGAGGAACAACCACATATAATAATGTTTAATATTCACGAATATGTATCAAGTTCCAAGTACTGTTCTAAGTGTTTTTATATATTAACTCATTTAAATCTCCCAATAACACTCTGAGGTATAGGATCCCTCAGGGTTTCACCAGGTCCTATCTTGAATGTTTAAAACTGAGGAATAGAAGGGTGCAGTAACATGCCTGTGGATCACCCAGCTGGAACCAGGACTTGAACCCAGACAGTCTGTGCTCTTGACCACTGCCCACCGTAGTATTGGACTGGATTCAGGAGGAGAGTGGGAGCAGGGAGCCTAGTGTGGAGATGATTATGTTCATTCATAGATCAGGAGCGAAGGGCCTAGATTAGAATGGTATCTGTGAAATTGAATAAAATAGATTTCTCTGAGAAGGATTACTAAGGAAAAGATTACTTGTTTAGGACAATGGGAAAAGAAATAGCTTTTTGTTCATAGAGAAATATTTGAAAAGAGTGACAATTTATTTGAGCCGCAGCAGTATTCCAATTTCAAGGAAGAAAATAAGTGAGGCAGCATGATGAGATTTTTAAAAATTTCCATATTCTAACAAATTTCACCTTCACGAAATAATTTGAAGTGTCTCTGAAAGTTTGTATTTTCTTTTTCTGAAACTTCCAAAGTCATTTCTCTTTTATGGTTTCTTTTTATAATCTGCCTTAAGATACAAGCTAGTTATACTATTCCTAATAAATAACAGTATTCCAAAATATTATTTTTCTTTGTAAGTCAGAACCATAAACCTAAGATGACAGTGGTAAAATTAGAAGTGTTGTTTTACGCACAATTTACTTTTTAATCTGGGGTATATCATAAAATAAGAAACTGAATTAATTGAACTAGGAAAAAAATGGTTGCATTTTAAAGTAATTATTTGTTATCCAAGTTTAATGAATAAAATTAACATATCTTCTAGAAACTGATAAAAACTAAATAATGGGTGATATAAATCTTCTCAGAAGATATATAAATTAAAAAAAAAAAAGAAAAAGAAAAAAAAGGAAAAACCAGCTACAGGCCACTTAATGGAAATGGCATTATGAGAGACTGCATATAAAGATTAAGTAGGGGGTGTTACTTCAGTTAAACTAAATTCCAATCTAGATGATTCAGGTAACCTGAATTCCCTTTCACATCAATGTGAGTGCATGCGGTGTCAGAAGCGATAAAGCCAGTTAATCTGATATTGTGAAACTGTAGACTGAAGAGAATAGACAGAAAATAAACTCCAAATAGAAGAAGTGGATAATTGAGGCACAGCGTTTATATAAACCCTATACATAAAGATAAACAGAATATTTAGATGTACTTAAGTGTTTCATAGTACTTTATTTCACCTAATGTAAGGCATTACATTAGTGAGGGCCAATATAGGGAAAGATGAAACTTAACTATGAATTTTTAATGGAGGCAATTACTACAGGAACTGGCTCTGCAGGAGTAGATGGCTAAAAGTGTAAGAAGTGGATGCTGAAGTTACCTAGAGATTGCAATTGCAGTAAGGGGCTACCACAGTAGGAAATATAAAAAGATAGGTTCACCAACCCAAGAGCTTGGCCCTGTGTGGCTGGTGCTTAACCCTCTGAGGGGCTACAGAGTGGCTGATGTGGACATGGCTGGTCACTTTAGGGGGCTGCTTGATGGCTGGTTCTGGAGCTGCCAAAAGAATCTGGTGGCTGAAGCTACACTGTCCTCTGTCATTAGAGCAATGCTGATAGTTATTGTAAAGATAAATTATTTCTCCTCTCTTCCCAGCTCCCAGTCTCCCTGTCAGGTTGCCATTGGCAGAACCTTCCAGGAAATCATGGATCGGGAGTGTGGGATCTGTGATTCCTATGCTCTATCTACCTCAGGCATCAGATAGTATAAGAGTGAGTATAAGATGCTGAGAAGAATAGGCCGATCATCTGCATAGATGCCACTGATTGAAAGATAGCTCTTTGTATCCCCAAGAAAGAAAAACTGATAACCACAGCACAAAGCTTTAACACCTTAGAATTTTCCCAGATTATTGCCCTCTATGCCATCTATTGTTGCAAAGCAGCATTTATTGTCTCTTGGATTTCCCCCCCTCAGTTGCAGACATCCATTCTGTAAGCTTTGATGCCCACTCTTTTTTAGTCTTACTGTTTGAGGCCACTGCCCATGTGGCCTGGGTTCAAAGACTTGGAGAAAGGACTAACGTGAAAATTAACACACAAGACAAGAAATACAAATTTGGAAATTATGGGGGAAGCCAGTTGTGAGCTTGGTACAAGGGACCAAGTTCTATTGAGTCTCCATTCCCATCTGCCTTTTATTTACTAGAATACACAATTGCCTTTGAGGAATGCAAACAGAAAAAGGTGATGTTTAGTAAACAGTAAAGAGATCACCAAGTTTGGGGGTTGCCTTAGGCCATTGAGTCAGCAGCAGGCAATAACAATGCAGACATTCAGCCTTCTGAATATCAAAAGCCCCATTCAGCCTTCTGACTGGACTTTTCCCATTTATATTAATTACAGTTGGTCTACTGAAGGTTTTCAGACAAAAGCCAGTGTTATGGGCTGAATTGTGTGTCTCCTACCCCAACCTCTTATGTTGAAAACCAAACCCTCAGTACCTCAGAATGTGACTATATTTGGAAATAGGCTCTTTAAGGGATGATTAACATACACTAAGGCCATTAGGGTGGGCCATAATCCGACATAGCTTTATAAGAAGAGGAAATTTGGAGATTGAGAGACACATTTAGGTGCTTGTACAGAAGAAGACCATGTAAGGACCCAGAGAGTAGATGGCCATCTGCAAGCCAATGAGAGAGGTGTCTGAAGAAACCATCTGTGCTGGTACCTTGATCTTGGACTTCTAGACTTCAAAACTGTGAGAAAATAAACTTCTGTTGTTTAAGCCACCCAACATATGAAGGACCAACAATTCACAGAACCTGCCGAAGTACCAATGACATACTAATGGTCTATATTGAGGTTCACACCTCTGCAAGCAATCAGAGCTATCTCATAAGAGTAGCTTAGCAGGTGATTGTAAGATGCAGCTCAATTTCTGAGATCTATAATGAGGAAAAAATGTGCATCTTTGAATTAATGAAATGCAGCAATTCCTTCAGTGTTTTTACCTTTCATGTATCACAATTTCATGGCAGTACTATCCACTCTAGAACTATTATAATTTCCAACGTGGGGCACATGCTCCACAAGGGGACAGTTTGATTTTTAAGTTGGGGGAGGAGGGGCAATTCGAGAGTGAGTTCTTAACAGTGCATTTTTTGCATTTCTTACAGTTCTAGGGGCCTCATATATAGTATATAAATAATATATTGTGATGTATTTATGCATTTCAGCTCTCTGATATATTTTGAAACTTTATTTGCTATTTTTAAATTTCACTTCATATTATTATTTTTTAAAACAATTTCCTAGTGATTTCTTCCTCAGTACTTCAACTGTCCTTTTATTCTTTTATTTTTCCCTTTCATGAATGCCATGTGTTTTGGAAGCTTGTCAAATTAATGGTCTCTTAGTCTTCCATGTGAATAGGAGTTCACTTTTTGAATAGTAAGAATCCTATGTCATGGGGAGGCGTGGGTCATCAGGATTTTAGAGATGCTTAGGTGGGGCATGGCCAAAAAAAGGTTGGGAACCACTGCTCTAGAATCTGGTTTTTCCTAAACACTAAATATCTAGTGAGTTCTGAACAAGCATATTTGTGTGAATTTAAGAGCTGTTTTCTTTATGCAGTCATTAACTCAGGAACCCAAGCAAGGGGAAATAAATAATTTAGTATTGAATTGCAAATTAAAAGCAACCTGAGTAATTTTAATTCACAAATCAAAAAGTCCTCTTACCACCAAATAATTTAATCTGTGCAAGCAAGTGGGATCCTAATTGGTGTCATATGAGAGAGAACTATGGCTGAGGGAAGAAAAAAGGGCAAAGATCCACCCAGGTTCTAAATAGGAAGAAAGAAGGCTGAAGTGGAGAGCTCTGTTTAGCAATTTGTGTTGTATAATTTTATCTAGAAGTTCAGGCATTAACATTAAAAAATACTTTCAACAATAGAGATAAATTTTAGAAAGTGTTGTAATTATGAGATTCTGCCATATCCAGAATGTGTATGAAATACAATACATGGTTTTGTTTTTGTTTTTCATTAAACTATCAACTTTTCATCTTATCCTTATTCATTTCCTCCTAGGCTCCTAGAAAAACCCCTGCCTTAAAATATATATATGTGTGTGTGTGTGTGTGTGTGTGTGTGTGTGTGTGTGTGTGTACACACACACACACACACAGAGAGAATATTATGGAGCTACCACAGAGAACCTTAGATAAGGAATTTCAGCTTTTACCAATTCGAGAACAATAAGTAATTAATTTTCTTTTTGGCAGTCCCATTGGGGTGAAATGTTCCCCTTTACAAGTGCTGTCCCCAAACTGTAATTAAGCAATTATCTTCCAGTTTCCAGCACGGAATTTTTTCTTTGTCTTCTGGACTCTTTAAATTGGATTATTTTCAGATGCATCCAATCCTGTCTGGGTGCTCGAAAATTCCCTAACCCTTTGCATTCAGTCCATTTGATACCATGTCACTTAGAAGCTTTGGTTGTAAGTGAAAGAAATGGCAGTCACATGGCTTCAACAATAGAAGGGATTTATTGGGTCACATTACCGAAAAGTCCAGAAATGAGGCAGGTCTCAGGCATGATTTATTCAGGGTTCTGCTTTCTTTCTTTGTGTTTTCTCTACAGTTTGTTAACTTTCTGACCCTTCACAGTCACAAGATAGCAGCCGGGAAAGTGTAGTTTTCCATGAGCAAAATTGCTGAGTACTATGCAGACTAGACTGCCCCCAAGGAAATCTTTGTGTCTAAGATAAATAAATACTAAATAGGCAATAGGAAAGATATGAAAATAACTTAAGTGCCCATCAAAGGATGAATAAAGAAAATGTGGTGTATACCTACACTGGAATGTTATTCAGCCACGAGAAAGAAGAAAATAGTTTCATTTACAACAAAATCAATGAAATTTGAGGATGTTAAGAAAATAAGACAAAGAAAGATAAATACTGCATGGTATCACTTCCATATGGAATCTTAAAAAAATATCAAACTCATAGAAAGAGAGTAGAAAAGTGGTTTTCCAGGGGCTAGGGTATTGGGAAAATAGGAAGAGGTTGGCAAAGTGTCCACCCCTTAGCTATGAGACAAATGTAAAACATGGTGGCTATACTAGATTGTACTGTATTGTATAATTGAAATTTGGTAAGAGGATGGAGCATAAATGTTCTCACCAAAAAAAATAGGAAGAGAGAGAGAGAGAGAGAGAAATATGTGAGGTGACATATATCAAATCACCACTTTAAATACCTTTCAGTTTTGTCAACTATACCTCACTGAAGCCGAAATTAAAAAAAAACAAAACATATATATTTATTTATTTATTTATTTATTTATTTATTTATTTATTTGGTTTACTAGGTAAATTACCTTTGAAAAGCTTTGGAATTTCTGTTACTGATTTGCCCCATCAGATACTGCACTGGAGTTGGGATTGGGGTTTAGAACAGTTATTGGGAACTAACCGCAATGCTTATAATTATTTACTTCTGTGTATATATTTTTCTCATTTTTTACAAGTCTTTTTTCTGTGCACCCTCCCCCCTCCATGTAACTAATACTTAAAACTTGTTTCTGATTCTCATTCATGAGATTTCTTGCAACTTGAGTCTTGTAACAACAAAGGGCATCCCTGCTAAGATTCTTTCATCCTAATCAGAGGGTGACATGTTGATCCTGAATACTGCCATTTTAGTCTCCTTATCAGCATAATGAGCCCAGATTCTAATCCTGATCTGCCTAACTTAAATCTGGAGCACTCAGTATACCACACTACAGAGAATGTGTTACAGTGTAACGACTACCTGGAAGCTAGGGATTTGGTCTCCTATGTGTAGTATTGATTTTCAAGCATCACATTAAAACCCATGTATATAGGGACACTCCTTCACAAAGCTTTTGGGGAACATATGCACAAATTTCTATTGGGTATACCTGACCTTGGAATCAGTAGGTCATATGTGTAAAGATATATTCAACTCCAGTAAATACTGATCAAGATTTTCTTAAATGACCAATTTATACTTTTTCCAGCAACAGGATTTGAAATTCCAGTCAATTCCCATGTTTGTCAACAAATGATATGGTTGATCTTTTTCATTTTAACCATTTCAGTGACTTGTCAGTATAATCTCATTGGAGTTTCAACTTGCATTTCCCTGATGTCTAATGAAATCGAGCACTTCAATATCTGTTTTGGTGAAGTGTGTGTTATAATTCTTTGCCCATTTTTCTATTCAGTTGTCTGGAAGATAGTATTTTATTGCCTTAATTATAATTTGGAGCCATAGTTTTAAAAGCATGGGATAATCTCAGTTCTATAGGGCTAGGCATTTTGCCTGTATATAGTTGTTGCAGCTTGTTGAGTGTGACTGAGTAGACCTACCAGTTGCCTAGGGCAGTGGTCAGCAAACTCATTAGTCAACAGAGCCAAATATCAACAGTACAATGATTGAAATTTCTTTTGAGAGCCAAATTTTTTAAACATAAACTTCTTCTAACACCACTTCTTCAAAATAGACGTGCCCAGGCCATGATATTTTGTGGAAGAGCCAAACTCAAGGGGCCAAAGAGCTGCATGTGGCTCGTGAGCCACAGTTTGCTGACCATGGGCCTAGGGGAAAAGATGCCTCTTCACCTTCCTCCAGAGATTACAAGATGTCATAAGCAATATATAGTTTTGGCAACTGGCATTTAACACCTGACATGTTAGTGGGCATTTTCTTCTATCATAATGGCCATATGCTCGCAGGTGACAATCTGAGAGTGCTTACCTCTTAGACAAATGCTGACCTGTCACCACTTGACATATGGTGAACAGTTGGGGACCCTTGCTCCCCTATAGGGCATCTGCTCCCCACTGATTTCCTGGAGAGGTGTCAGGATGCTGTTGGGCATATGCCTATCCAAACCCTATAGCAGTGACACTGCCTTCCCATGTTGGAAAGAAACTGAGCCCATGTCAGTGGTTTCCCACGAATTTCTTCACCTGGCACAAGTTGGGAAATGCTCCTATAAAAGCAAAAATTTGAGTGTTGTTTTGTCATTAAAAGGCAGGAGTAGAAATAATAGGGCTATTAGTGGTAAATACATATGGATTACTCAATCACTGTAAAACTCAGTTTCCTTATCTGTAAAGTGGGGATAATTATACAAGTCTCACTTTTTAAAAAGTTATTTATTGTTGGTAGTATTACATATATCTTCCATCCCTCTTTCTTCCTTCTCCCATCTCCTTAACCCCACCCACAGCCCTATCCTCACTACCCTATTGCCTATATCCATGGGGTATGTATGGAAGTTAGACTCACTTTTCAAGGTTGTTGTTGGATTAAAGATAATGTATACAGCATGCCTAATCTGGGGAAACACTTCACTTTTAAACAAAGGGCATAAAGGCCTGTTTAAATTATCTAGAGTGTATTAGAAACCACACTGAAATTCAACAGCCAATTAATAGGCCTCAAAAGGCCAAAGTCAAGGTGCTGGCTAGCTGGCACTTGCCTGTAGGCTTGGGGAAAGAATGTAGTTGTAAACCCATTCTGATTGTTGGCAGAATCTGTTTCCTTGCTGGAGGAAGGCATGTCAGGAGCCACTCCCTGCTTCTGGAGGCAATCTTCAAACCAGCAGGAGTGCACCGAGTCCTTCTGTCCTCTTCTCTTGCCACCAGTCTAGAAAGTTGGACTTCATCTTACAGATGATGAGGGAGTGGGACACTGCCCATATAACTTAGACCATTTCAGTATGCTCGGTAGACTTTCAACTACCAATATCTGTATCTCTGTACCTGAAGACTTTTCTGAGACTTTGAAAGGTGTTTCTGCCTGTACATGAAATTCAAGAAATACTGTGGACTTAATTCTCATCAGTCACTGGTTGGGCAAATAATATTTAAATACCCCAGATCCTTCCAATGACATAGAGTATTATACAAATGCTCAATCCAGATCCTTCACTTAGTGTGTTTCCTAGGACTTCCATAGCAACAGCAGAATTTTATTTTGTTGTTAATCCTCACCAGAGGATATTTTTCCCATTGGTTTTTAGAGAGAATGGAAGGGAGAGAGAGAGGGAGAAGGAAAGAGAGAAACATTGATGTGAGAGAGATATATGGATTGGTTTGTCTCCTGCCACACATGCAGAGACCTGGGGTTAGGGATCGAACCTGCAACTGAGGCACATGCCCTTTTCTGGAATCGAGCCTGGGATCCTTCAGTCTGCAGGCCAGTGCTCTATCTGCTGAGCCAAACCAGTCAGGGCTAGAATTTTATTCTTTTATAGTTCTGAAGACTAGAAGTTAAACATCAGATGTTAGCAGAGTTATGGTCCCTCTGCATCTATGAGTAGCATCACTCCTTCCTCTTCTAGATTCTGCTCGTTTCATCAATCCTTGGTGTTCCTTTCTTCAGATTTTCACATAGTCTTCTTAGAATGATACCAATCATAATGAATTGAGGGCCCACACCACTCCAGGGTGACCACATCTTTGCTTAACTATTTATACCTTCAATGACCCTATTTCCAAATAAGGTCACAGTCTCAGGTACTGGGAAATGGGACTTCAGTGCATCTTTTTGAGGGACATAATTCAACCCACAGCACTTAGGGGGGAAAATTCTTTGTTATGAATTTTATGCCATTTCCCAGAACTTCTCCACTCTGTTGCCCCTTGTGGTAGCTGCTACTATCATGCTTTTATTGACTGCCTTCCCCTCACCTCATAGCTTCCCTGTTCTCTGTGTGGTATTTCCTTCATGTCCTAAATAAACTTCCTACAATTGAGTCCTTGTCTCAGAGGACCCAAACAAAAAATATTTTGTTTCTGGGGGAACCCAAACAAAATTAATGACTATTAATAAAGATTTTTGATGGTTTTCTGACATGTTTAAAACTCACCATTTGGACTTTAGTTGACAGAGTAGCAATGTTTGAGGTGGATGGATGGTATATACAGTGTACTGGAGTTGAATATAAGTAAGTAAAGTGAATAATAGGTGAATAGAGTGATGTCACACTTATTTCCATTCAGAACTAGACATAAAAAAGACAGATCTTGTTATACCTGTTTCTCAATTTCTGGTAGGAACCGGAAGCTTGCATGCTTCATCTAACACACTAAACAAACAGCTTTGAATTCTTAATTGTAGTGATCTGAGATTCGTACTGCTTATAAAAGCCATTCTACTGGAAGTTCAGCTGTGGTTAATTTAAGGATTTAGCTTTATGTGGATTAGCCTCAGAGTTTCTTATAATCTGAGTTTACCTAAGGATTCTTAAATATGTAATTCTCCCCCCCCCCAAAAAAAATGCTTTTTGTCTTAATCCTTCCGTAAGTTTAATTTAGTGCTTATTAAACACATGGATAGAGTTGTTATTTCAAGGCAAGAAAGCAAAAGATGAATTCTTATTCCTTAAGAAAATAAACTAAGCGACAAGGATAATAATAAGCATAACCATTACAATATCAAAGATGGTCATGGTGTGAAATCCAAGAGCAGGAAGGTAATGGCTGATAAAGGACAAAGTGAGGTTATATTCACAGCTCAGTCCCTATCTCCTGTCTTTCAGAGAATCATGAATGCAGTAGTTATAAATCCCTTTCATATGTGAAGAATCATTTGTGACAACCTTGAAACTAAGATCTAGATGAACAAAGAAATATGTAATCAATCCTTTGACCCTTGTGTGATGATTTTTTTCCTGATTCATTTACTAGCTGAATCCCAAAAAACGTATAGCTCATATTATTAGCCAGTTCTCTGGGCACAAGTGGAGTCCTGTGCCTGTGAGGTCAGTCTGTCTGGAGCATGGCATCTAAGGTTACCTCCCTCCACTCTTGCATTTACCTACCTGTGGCCAAATTAGCATCAGTGCAGAAATGAAGGGCCCACTGAGTGTGGTTTCTGATTAGAGGTGCTGTTTTCATGCTTTCATGCATTTATTATGTCAGCCACCGCATTCTGTGTTGTGTTCCGGAAATGGATTGTTTACACATGTGTGTTCATCTCTTAGCATAGAGTCGATAGGAAGTGCTCAATATATGTTTGTTAAATCAATCAGTTGCCTCATAGGTAAACCTCAGCACAAAACTGTGAAATAAGTGTGTCCACATTGCAGTGACTAGAAAATAGCTGTGAAATGAGCTCCAGATTGCAAACTTGAAAGAGGCAGACCAAAGATGCAAAATGAGTTTTCAAGCCTCCACAGATCTGGACTCTTTGCAGTGCATCGCCATGCAGTGACTAGTGCAGAGCAAAGCAGGACGAGGTCACAGTGCATATGCTGAAGGGGGTCTGCAGGCTTGCAAAACAGAAGAGGAACCCAAACCAGAAAGTGATCACCACAAAAGGTCCAAGTTGTCATCAGTTTCCTATTAAAGGAACAACCTGGACTGGTATCTGAATCCACTGACTGCTCATATATTTGTAAATTAATAACTCATTTTTATCATTTAAGAATACATACATTTGCCTGGCCAGCATGGCTCAGTGATTGAGTATTGACCTATGAACCAGGAGGTCATGGTTCAATTCCCAGTTAGGGCACATACCTGGGTTGCGGGCTTGATCCTCAGTGTGGCATGAGCAGAAGGAAGCCAATCAATGATTCTTGCTCATCATTGATGTTTCTATCTCTTTTCTCCCTCTCCCTTCCTCTTTAAAATTAATGAAAATATAATTAAAAAGAAGACATACATTTAAAAAATCTCTTTCAGATCTTATCACAGATATTGATTGATCTTACGAGACTTTGGGGATCCAAGAATCTGGTGTCCAGAACAGACCCTAATCCAGACTGTTAGCAGGCCTGTCCCTCTATAGGCAGCCATTGCCTTAACCATACAGAAGCAGTTGTCCTCGGGGAACTGCTACTCTGTAAATAACCTTAAACGTCTGCATTTCCACATGGACGCCTGCAGGTTGTCACACAAAGAGATTAAATGGCTGCAAGTGTGTAAGGGACACGTTGCTGGTCTTCTCATGTCCCACATCACATGCCTTTTAGACTGAGGTGACAAGATTAGTCTGTAGAGAGATGTTCAGTAAGATTTGTTAAAGGGACCAGCATTTAGACACAGGGAAATAGCCCTCATGGTTGCATCAAGGAGTCCACAATTTGTAAACACTATTAGGGGACTCATCCTTCTGTTTCTGGACTCATCCCTCACTAGGTAAGTCAGGAAGAAGTGTTCCTCCCCACCTCCAAAACAAGGCATTTCAAGTCCCCACTTTCTCCCCTCTGCCCCGTGTTGGCAGTTAGCAGATGGAGCTCTGTGACCCACAGGTCAGTGTCTGTGAGCAACAGAAAGCAGAGTCTGTAATCAAGCTTGGAGGAGCTGCTCCAAATCTGAATTGACCCAGGGGGACCTCCAGAAAGGGCAGCCTGGAAGCAAAGGTATGCAAACAGAGCTAGGCAGGGGGAAATATTAAATGTTGCTATTTGAATGCATAAACCTCTTCATGTTTAATAAGTACTTGCAGAACTGGGAGAGAAAGTCGCAGAGAAATAGTTATAAAATATAATAGGATCCCATGTGAGCAACTTGAACCCTGAGGCCGGCATTGGGGTCTATGTACGTATTTATGCTGGTGCAGGAGCCCTTGATTTGGTTTCTGTGTCAGTATCTTAGTTTTTCCAGTTTGGACTGCCTATATACATACATATACATATACATATACATATACATATACATATACTTTTTTTTTTTTGTCCTTACTGCCTCTTTTTTCTGGCATGATCATCCTACATTTCTTTAGGTGGCCATTCTATCTCCCCCTACCCTGCAAGGTTAAGTCATATATTTTGCATGGAACTGGTCTATTCCTTGCTCCCAGATTAGCAGTAGACATGTGACTCAGATCTGACCACTTGGTGTGTTCTACAATTGATTAACTCCCTAACTCTTATTGTCAGAGATGGACACATGACCCAAGTTGCTCGCAAGCATATCAAGCTCACATGTTAAATTAGCCATGCAGCCCACAGGACACGAATTTGACCTGCTTGGAAGAGACTGAATTGTGAGAATATTTTTTTTCTCCTCTAGAATTATTGAGGAAATGCTCTCTTCCTGTCAGGGCTGGTTTCTGAGCTGGTAGGATGCAGAACTGGAGCTGTGAAAACTTGGCCTCCATGAGGAGGAGCCATCATGTGGGAAAGCAGAGTCCAGCAACAGAGAGAAACTGAGTCTCCATAGCATTGTTTGAGCTCCTACATCCCGCCTTACCTGAAGCTAATATTTCTGGGCTTCAGGTATTTTTTAAAATATATTGTCTTTCATTGCTTAAGCCACTTTGGGTTACGTTACTGGCAACTGATGGACATGCTTTTCAAGTTATTTTTTTCCTAGAGACTAGGACTTGTCCCTAAACCTTAGCTACCCTGCCTGGACCTGCCATCATCCCTCCTTAATTTTTAGGATCTCCCTACATTTTCTACTCTGTTCCTTTACATCAGTGGCGTCAGAAGTGTTATAATATTCAGAGAATATTGTGTCCAATGTAACAGAAGTAACAATGTTTTTATTCACATTGCCCTCTTGAGAAACTCTTGCTTTAGCTATTATAATCCACTCATCTCCCAGGCATTGGTACTTGCCACCATTTGTTTTTCATGCAACAACTGTATATTAGGGGCCCAGCCCTAAGCATTGTACTAATGTCAGGGAGGTGGCACGGCCAGGGCACAGTCCTTGCTGTCAGGGAACTTAGAATATTTGACTCCACTGGCCTTGTCCTCTAACTGCTTGCCTCCTCTTACCTCCCTGAGCCCCAGATCTACCCCTGGACCCTGTCTGTCTAGTCTCTGGGTGTTGGCCATCCTGAACAGGGTTCATTCTGTTGCTTTTTGAACCAGATCATGAGTAGTAACATTCGTCGTCCCAAATAGATATTTTGAGCCCAGGAGTGTGTCACTTGTAACGGCAGGGGAGCATGTCCTCAGATTTTGTGTGGTCTAAAAGAATTTGAGCTTCCTCGTTTTATTTTTGCTTTCCTGGGAACCTTTCTCTGGAGAAGCAGCAGACTGTAATTATGTCTTTTTTTGCCCCATGATGGGGTGAGTAATAGATGCTGGTTGAAAGGAGACCATTTACAGATGTAGGGGAAGTGAATACCAATGTGATGTCCTGTCTATAGAGGATCCGTGGTGTGTAATTTTGGAAAATGGCTTGCTAATGTCTGGTGGATAACCTCTCAAGGTGTCCCTTTCACATTGTTATGCTAGCAGTGTATTTCAGAGCTCAAGAATGCGATTCAAAGGATTTGATTTCTGTGTGCGAACAGGAGGCAAGAAAAGAATGACAGGAGTGTATGTTTTGCTCCTAGGTGGTTCCCAAGGACAAAACAGGTTGCCGCGGAATGCTTTATGACAGCTATTTTGGAAACCTGGTCATGTATTTTTAGCCTTGCAGAACCTCTGTGCTGACACGTTTCCTCCCGGGGACCCGACCGCTGCGGCTGCTGGGAGAGGGAAGCCCCAGCTCAGGCAGGCGAGGAAAGCCCTTCTGAATTGCATCCGTGATGATCCTAGAGTTCGCAGGGCCGCAGGCTTCTGCCTGGCAGTTGTATTCTAACATCAAGCAGAGGTGCCCAGGGGTCAGGCTGGCTGCTAGGAAGGTCCAAGCAGTGGGAGCTGAGGTGATGAAGGAGAGAAGCCTGGGATCTAAAAGGCAAATCAGAACATCAGAGGAACGTGTTGATAACTTCCCGTTGGAGGGGCCAGAAGAATGACCCCATTCTGTTTCCGTTTCTTAATTTGTCATCATTCAATAGCCCCATGCCCAGTGAAATCAGAGACATGGTTCAACCTTCCGCATTTTTCTGCAGAGTTGGGGGAGGTAGGACAAGAGGTCTTACAGCTGATCATTTGTTATGAGTTGAATCCAGATATGTCTTATTGCTTTGATCATTTATGAACTGGAAATGCTGCCAGATTAAAAATATCTTCCTCTTTTTTTTCTTTCCTTTTATTTAGTGCTAATAGACAGAAGATGTCTAAGATAGGGAAGGCACAGATAATAACTGAAATGTATTTCACACGTACTATGTATGCCCCAAGCATTGTGCTGTGCATGCTACATTCATTATCTAATTTAATCTCAATGAAGGAGGTGCAGTTATTTTAATTTTATCGATGCAAACACCATTAAGAGTTGTCTTTTGGCCTTCTTCACCATTCATTGTATCTATCATAGAATAGTGCCTGGAATGTGGCATATGTCTACTTAATATTTACTGAATACTTTATAAAATAAATGATGAGATAACTCCAGGTAAGAGAGATGAAGCAAGTTTCTCCCTTCTTGTGATGATAGAATACCTTATTGCAGATAAAATATTGTTCAAATAATCAGTTGGGACTAAAAAAAGAGAGAGACAGCAATTAAGTCAGCTCTTTCTTAGAGAAATCTTTCTTAGAGAATTGAAAGGAGGTACAGGGACCTGTACTCCCAAATTGATACCTTCCTTTCCCCTTGACACAAATAGCACCTACAGGAGTGAGGAGAGTTTGAGAGGCTAAGAACTTCCAGAGATTTCCCTAGGCTGTGATACAAGTACTAGAGCTCACTGCCCACCAAGATGCAGAGGCCCTGTACACTCCCGGAGGATTTGAAGGTCCTGCAGACCTGGTTCAAATCCCAATCCCAGCACTTTCTAGCTGACACATTAGTCACACTTAAAAATTTTTTGGTTGTCAAATTTTTATTGAAACCTCATCAGTGCACAAATTGAACACAATTTAATCACTACTCGGGTGAAGAATGAGAGCCCCAAAAACCTTCCTCACATCCTCTTTCCCCAAATAACCATTATCTGGACCTCTACTACCATAAACTAATTTCACCTGTTTTTTTTTTTTAACTCTATGTAAATATCTGGCATATTCTATCAGTTTTATGTCTAAGAGATTCATCTATCTTGCTGCATGTGACCATTGTCATTCATTTTCTGTCGCTGTATATAATACCATCTCATAGCCCAACATAAGATTATCTACTTTTACAACTCACAGTGTAAACACATCCTCTGGAGAGGCATCTCCTAGCACTGGAAAACCAATGCAGATTAAAGCAACTCTAGTAGTGTCTTTGTGGAAGCACAGAAACCCTACTCTTTCAGGCCATTCTCCTTGTGTGAGGTGGGAAAGGCACCATCCCTGGGTAGAGCCATGGCCCCAGTGGAATAGAAAAGCATCTGAGCAGAGAGTAAATTTGGGCATGAAGAGTGGTATTTGTAAGTGGGAGGACTCCCTCATTCCCGATCACACCCTTTTCCACCAACATTTCAGGTAGTTTGAGAAGCCTGCTTTATACTCTGAATGTGGCTGCCCATTTCTGTTCAGTAAATGCATGACCATCTGTTTCTCATCTCTTCTTTGTCAGCACCTGGTCAACCACAGGGCTGTGTAGATGCTCCTGTGTTACTGAGAAGGAGCATTTTTGAATAGAGCTCAAAGTCCAGTTAGTTACCTGTGAGCTCCCTTTCACCTTACTGCAGTAGGATTGGGCTCCATACCTTTTCTGGCTTCAGAGTCAGTCTCCTATGGTAGCACTAGGCCTTTGTCTAGCCAGCAATTCACACACATTTCAGTTCACTCCTAGGAATACTTTATTTATCTGACCTCTGCTCCGAATCCAATTTTTCAATTGTCCCTTAAGGATCATCTCTCGTTCTAAATTTTATTTTATTTTAATCCCTTCAAAGAAGGACTTTCTGAAATACCCTGCTTCCATCCTCTGTTAAAAAGCACAACTAAAAATAGTGGACTTTTAAGAATAATTTAAAATTATCATCATGGTTATTAACATTTGCACTTGCTTTTATAATACAATGCTCTTGTTGCTTTTGAAGTTAGATGTTATACAAAACACCTCAGCCTATTACATTTTAATATGGGTAGTTCCGCATCCTGCTTGTGCAGTTAAGTCTTAACAATGGTAATGAATCTCTGGCTTCTTGACTGTTACCTTGCTGAATCCAACAGAGCCACGTTGTCTCAAAGATGGCTTTCCAGGGAACCCAGCCAAAGAATGGAGAACCCCATTTTGTGTTTGAACTTTGCCTTTCTGAGCAGTTTGAGGTGAATGATGAGGATGATCAGACCAGTTTCAAGATTAAAGAGCCACATGGAAACTCAAAATGTAAGGGCCTTTAATGTCCTTATATGGCCTACAGTGCTGAACAAGTACAAAAGGATTGTCCTGTATAGGAAAACTCAAGTGGGTGTGGCCTGAGGACATGCAGACAAAGGCCCTAACATTGCCTAGGTTAAATCTCACCTAACTGGAGCTCAGACAGGCAGCCAATTGGAACTTTGGAACTTCAAGCCAAGGTGACAAACAGAAATTGGTTCAGAAGGTGAACTGAGGTCTATAATGAGCAATTGATTAGAAGGAGGAAGGAAGAGACAAATAGACAAATGACTGGCGTATAGATGACCTGGGGGGGAAAAGGGGGCAAGCACTGATATTTAAAGGAGTAGAAGCAAGAAATATTGTGTATGTTCCCTGAAACCTGGGGATGGGGGAAGAAGCTAAGAAAAAAGAATGAGCTCATTAGCACCTAGGATTTCTATAGAATGAACTTTACCCAAAACTTACTGCTGACAGCCAAACCATTACAGCTGGCACACTGACAACCTCAGAAGAGCCCTGTCAGATCAAGACAGACGCAGAGTCCTCAATCATTGCCCCTCCCCTGCGTGTCTACAAAGCCTTGCTCTCCAACCTCAAAGGCTCATGGGTGGGGCCTGCCAGGTTATAACTCTTAATAGCATTTATGAGATTTATTAAGTGCTTTATGAGATGCATTACAGTGGGATGAACATAGTATGTTTATTTTCTTGGTTCTTTCAGAGCAGAATAAAGAGCTCTAGACCTTGAACTTGGGGCATTACAGTTGTAAATTACAGCTGTATTATGTGATCATGTCCACCTCTTGTGCCCATAACATAGTTTCTTTTATTCTCTCTTTAAATTTGGCTTATTTCCTTGAATACTTACATGTATTTGATTAATTTAGGATAGGTCAAATGTCTAACAGTGTGAATGTTGAGGGCTCAGATGATAGTTTTAAACAGAGGGCTCAACCTTTTTGGTGCAGATACCAAATATTAGGATGTTTTGTAATCTTAAAATTCAAAATGGCAATAGCTTTAGACAGAAATTATTGTAATTTAATTACATCTACAGTACAATAGCCTCTTGTAGCATCTATAAGTACATGACACTGTCCATTTTGTCCTTTTTAGGCATCAGGCTGTTGTTGAATAGAACTACTTTCTGCCCTGATGTCAGGTACACATAGAAGACAGTCTTTATGTTTCACCGACAATCTTATAGCTTCACAGTCCCCATGTCACTGCCTCATTTTAAAAAACATTTTTTATTGATTTCAGAGAGGAAGAGAGAGAGGGGAGAGAGAGAGAAACATAAGAGAGAATTATTGATTGGCTGGCTTCTACATGCCCCACATCAGGGATCCAGCTCATAACCCAGGCCTGTGCCCTGACCAGGAATTGAACCATGACTGCCTGGTTAATAGATCAACACTCAACCACTGAGCAACACTGGCTGGGCGCCTCTGCCCCTTGTCCAAATGCCATGACTATCACCCATATTCTCAGAAGAAATTTTATTTGTTGATCAAAAGAAAAATGTGCTGGTAAAGAATTCTAATTAAAGTATTATAGAGTAGAGCAAAAGTAGGTTTTAATTTCTGTAAGAAAATCTATAATTGAACATGAATTCTTATTTTAAATGCTGTCTCTTGTCTTCCCACTGTCCTAGTTAGTATTATCTTACTCATTTTCACAGATGAAAGCAAGTCAATGAGGAAAGAGAATCAGTGTCTGAGCTGTGCATCTTTTAAAAACTGATAACCATTAGGTACTTAACAGATCATAACCAAGTAATGTATATATAACTTAAAAATCCCCCACAAAGGCAGTGAACACATGATTAGCCCCTTGCTGTTTTCATTTCATAGTATATCCTGGAGTGAGACCCATTTTAATACATGTAGCACTGCCTTTTTAAAAAAAAAATAATTTTATACTATTACATTTTACAGAGCTATCATGATTTAGTCAATCAGACCCAAATAGTAAACATTTAGGTTGTTTCCACACTTTTGCCCCTGCAAACAACACTTCAAGGAACATTTGTATATCAATTTAGTCTACAAGCTGCATATAAATATGACATCTGAATTCCCCAAGTACTGTAAAATTCTCCTGGCTCTCTAACACAGCCTCATAGGTAAATGTGGAGGAAGGAGGGGGTAGACCTATTTGGGGGCGGGTTTAACCTTCTGACTCCCATCCCTGCCCTTGTGTCCTCCACCTCTCATGTTTATTTTTTATCAGTGCATCACTGCTTGGCATTTTCCTCAACATGACATGACATGCTGGTTCCCAGCTCCCTGCTTGCTGCCAGGAATGTTTTTCTGCATTGGGCACCTAACAAATGTCTACTCATCTTTAAAAAACTATCCACACAAATCCACTCCTATGCAACCACCCCCTGTCTCCTTCCAGAATCATCATCTATTTCCAATGCCCTTCACCTTGTACACACTTCTATCACTGCCCAAATAGTGCTTCATCATAATTATGTGTGGATGTGTTTATCTTCCCTGCTGGATTCTGAGTTCCTGATGGGTCAGGGCTGGGACTTATTTGTTTTCCCATCTTGACTGCTAGGCAGACTTTCTCTGACACATAGACCCTTGACTATGTTTACTAAAAGGCACAGTGAAACATTCTAACTTGACTGTATGTAAAAGAGAAAACATTTTGGACTGTGAGTCAGTGGTCAGTGTTAGATCTTTAGGAGGCAGTGGGGAGTGTTTGTGGAAGAGAAGACCACTTAGAGAGATGGTGATACCAACTTTTCTTCCTGTCTGCTCTGTCAATTTTTTTGTATTATATTTTTATTGATTTTAGAGAGGAGGGAAGAGGGAGAGATAGAAACATCAATGATGAGAGAGAATCATTGACTGGCTGTCTCCTGCATGCCCCCCACTGGGGATTAAGGCCACAACCCAGGCATGTACCTTGCCTGGGAATCGAACCCCAACCTACTGGTTTATAGGTTGACTCTCAACCACTGAGCCATGCCGGCTGGGCTGCTCTGTGAATTTTTACATTTTCTTTCCTTTTACATTTTTTAGAACATGCAACTTTGGATTCTCTGTTGTTATTCAGAAATTTTCAAGTGTTAAGGAGTCATAATGAAGTTGATAGAAGGGACAGCACTGATACTAAAGTAAAAAATCTTTGGCAGGAAACAAAAGGTAACAAAAACAGTTAGAGACCTAAAAATACTCACGTGTAATGAGGTTTGAAAGGGAACATAACATGTGGCTGTGTGAGATTATCCAGGGAGGAATTTTGGCTCCAATTACGCTGTTCATTCTATTGGAGCAGAAAAAAATGATTTCTGCTCTCAAAGTGTGTCAAAAACTATTTTTTTCAATTTTAGTATAGTTATTCTCTAAATTTCCAGCATTCTCAAATAATATTTTGAATTAACTGATATTTTAAAACCATAGACAATAGGAAAATAAACCCTCAACTTAACAAAAAACAACATACTTACTTTACATTGCCATGCTTTATTTTCTACTTTGCAAAGAATCACCTTCAAATGAAGTAACTTTCCCGGTAATTAAATAGAAATTTCTTCCAAATAAAAGTATTTTAAAGTCAAATTTGTAGGTTTTACTATAGTGGCAAGCAAGAACTTTCAAACCAAGATATTAATGGATATCTTAATATGTTAGATTTATAATTTGAATTTGTTCCATTTAGCATGGACCTAGTACTCTGTCTCTCCATATCCCCATTAAACTTATTCAAAGTCCCCTTTAAAGATAATATACCATAGTGTTATTGTTTTAGAATTTTTGTATATGATGAAAAATTTAAAGCGCACAGAGGAGTAGACAATGAAAAGAAAGTTTCATCTCTCACCTGTTTTTTAAGGAACTCATATCTATTCCCTGAAGGCAAGTATAGAGCATATGTATAATGCTTTTACCATATTAACTCATACTTCACAAGTAATAAAATAACATACACATTGTCTTGCTTTTGCTTTTTAGCACTTGGCTTGAGTATCTTTTCCTAATAGTTCAAACAGAGCTATATAATTTTACAAATGCATTAGATTCTACTCATTGGCTTTATCATAATTCATCTTAGTCTTCTGTTGATGGACTTTTGGATTGTATACAATCTTTTATATGTAGGGACTATAACATAAATTCATCACTTGGTATCAGTGGGAGTAGGAATGTAATTACTGAGCCAAGGAAGATGTAATTTTAAATTTTGATAGATAAAATAAAATTGCCTCCCATAGAAGAGGTTCCAAATCAATATTTCTTCCAGCAAAAATAAGGATGCTTATTGTTCATAGCTCAAACAATTGGGTATGTTACAAACTTTTTCATCTTGGTCAATCTGACTTGCAAAAACTGTATCTCATTATACTTTTACTTTGCATTTGCTCTTTATAAAGAAATCAGGCATTTTCACCCAAACAGTCATTTTTTTTTCACATGATTTATGAGTCATTAAAAACCCACAATTTTACTGAGGTTTAAAGAAGAAATCAGGCATTTTCATTCAAACAGTCATTATTTTTTTCCACATGATTTATTAGTCATTAAAAAACCACAACTTTATTGAGGTATAATTTACACATCATAAAATTTTCCCTATTGCAATTCAAGTCATTTTTTTGTGTGAGTTTATAGTTGTGTAAACATCACCACAACCCAGTTTTAGAACATTTCCAAGACCCCAAAATGTCTTCTGCCTATTTTCAGATAATCCTCTATCCCACAACTACATTCACTGAGTGGAATAGTCTACATAAGTCAATTAACTTGAGTCAGTTGATAGTGTTGTTAAAGTCTTCTATGTCCTTGCTGATTTTTTTTTTTTTTTAAATAAAGTAGCCCTATCAGTTTTTAACCTCAGGTATTGAAATCTCCAAATAATCACTATTAAATGCTATTTCTTTATTTCTCTGTTCTTTTACTGCTTTCTTTTTTTGTTAAGAAAATATTTTTAGTGAATCATTTTAAAGCTTTTAGTTTCTTTAAACTTTTTTTTTATTCTCTCAATGGTTTCTCTAGGAATTATAAAATGCATCTTAATTTATTACTTTCCTAGAGATTATAACTAACTGAATTTTAGTAACATATGGAAAATTTCTTCCAATACAGCTCTAGTTTCCTCTTCTTTGTGCTTTATTATTAGATATATATTACATTTGTTGTTAATCTAACCAGACAGTGTCATAATTATTGCTTTAAACAACCTTATATCTTTTAAAGACATTAAAGGATAAATGGAAAAATATGCTATTAGACTGTTTTATATTTACCCACGTATTTTCCATTTCTGTTCTTCATTTAATTGGTCAATTTGAGTTACAATCTTGTGTCATTACATTCCAGAATTTGTAAAATTTATTTTAACCTTTTAAAGGTTTTTCTTCTTCTCAAGAACTCCAAATAGATGAGTGAGCTCATCAATATGTCCTCCATAGGTATAAAGATACTTGGCCAAGAAGATAGGCTAGCTCTTAGCCTGGAAATCAGGGTCTCTCCTCATGTTTAGGGGGAGCTTGATTATGACCAGGTGGGAGAAAGTTTAATTCAAGTTACAAAATAGGAATGTGAACAACTTATATTCTAGGTTTGAGAATACTAAATTTATTGTGAATCTAGTCACATGCAAAATGGGGATAGTCTTACATAACTTATTGTAAGAAAACAAAGAATTCTCTGTGATTGATGATGATACTGTCTTATTAGGTAAATATGGGCAGAGAGCCATGCTTTACTATCTCAATCTGTACTATAGGTCAGAATCTTAAACCCATGATTAAATTTCCCAAGAATGTTGTCAAAGTATTTAAGTCAGTTATCCACAGAACCAAAAATGTGTATTTGGAAAAGCATCCTTTAAAATTATGTCTTTATGAAGTTTTGAACTAAATTATGTATTAACCAGGAGGAGACAACACATTCAGCAAATAAAACAAAACAAACAAACAAAAAAAACAAAATTTAATAGAGTTCTGCTTTATTTTTTTTCATTGTTTACATCAAACAAAGCTAAGTTTGAAAAGAGGAGAGAACAATTGTCTTGATAAGACCTGAAATTGATTATACCATAAGTCTTCCTTTTGAAAAAGAAGCATTCTATTCCAGATTAAGTTTGTCTCCATTATTGTGTGACACGATCCTTGAGCACCTTGCTTGGTATTCACATTTTTTTAAGTATTGACTCTATTATTAGTCATTCTGAATATCATTATTACTGTTACCAAGGCATACAAAGGGTTTGTTGTTAAGTTTCAGAAGTTCCATTTTAAATCTTTTGCTCTAGATTTTTCTTGTTGACACTTACTTATTTCTTTGAAATTTATATTCTTCTCTTTTATATGTTGAGAAATGTCATGGAGTATTTTATTTCTGCTAACTTTTTCATGATGTTGGAAAGCTACAAAGATTTGTGGGGCTGAAAGAAATTCCTTCTTAATCATTTTAGACATTTCTATAATAACAAGTATATGCAACTTCCCAGCTCTCTTGCACTTTAGAAATACTCATTTAAGGTTAATGGATGTTAGTCTTATTTTGTGGTAGAAGAAAAGGGTACAGAGGAGTTTGCCAGCTATTTTAAGACAAGGAGAAAATTTTGTGTGTCTGGGCAGTGGGGGGAGGGAGCTTAATGAAGGTTTTTTCCCTAATTCTGCTATTGCTTGAGGAGGCAAGGCTATCAAATATGGTGGATTGTGGGTTGACAACTCTTAATACTTTTGGAAGAGGCTTCAGGAGCCACAGGGTTGAACAGATTGTTCAGGGGACAATATGTCCTTCTAGGCCTTCTGTTGGATTTTGCACTATGGTTTCTTCAGAGTAAATATAGTGCATAATTCTTCTCTCCCCATCTCAGTGTTATTTTATGTCTTATGGTTGACATTACTACAGAAGTTAACTACGTAGAGATTAGCTAATTCTATTAATGTGCCACTTGAAATAGGCTACTTAGAATTCTGACCCTATGACCTCACCAAATTCACATCATTAAACAATAGATACATTTAGCAAAGGAGATAAAGTAGGGGGTACGTGATATATTACTTCACAGATATTAATAGATTAATAGATATTAATTTATAGCCCGTAATTTTTTTTCTAAGGCTGGTATAGCTAGAGTGATATTGGTTTACTTCCTGGGAAAATGCCAGACTATTGATGACTTAAAAAAAAAAGAAAAGAAAGAAAAACATTTATTCATTCAAGTATTTACTGAGTTTCTATTATGTGTGTCTAGTGCCATGTTAGATGCTGCATGTACAATACTAGCCAAACAGACAAGCTCTATTTTCTCGAAAAAATTTCAAACTAATGGAAGAGATAGATAATAAAATAATTAAACAAATAAAGATTTCTATAAGGAGACATATAAAGTCATGTAAAGGTATAAAACCAGGACAACTGGTCTAGTGGCTAAGGGAGACTCATCAACATCAATGAGGGGCTTATGGTAAAAGCAAGTGATTTAGAAGAGGGAATAGATGTGTGTACAGTCCTCACACCAAAAGGAAGCGTCTTGTTCTAGGAATCCTCCTTCCCCATCCTTCCCTAATAGCTTAGCTGAATCTAAGCTATTAGGGAAGGATGGGGAAAAAGAAAAAAAAGCAGAAAATAAAAGGGGCACAAATATAAGATAAGAGGCTAGAAAGGTAAGCAGAGGTCAGATCATGAATACTCAAAGGTATAAAGGGGGTTGGTCTTTAAAACTCTCAACTTTACAATTCTGGAAAATATATTCAACTTTGAGTCATCAGTAAAGTAGACCAAGTCTTAGCTCAAGAGCTTTTCAATAATTGAGACTCCTTCTCTTAAAGGAATAATAAAATTAGTGATTTGTGGAAAAAAAAATAAAGGTAATTTTGCCTTAGAGGGTGGTGCTGTATTATTCATTTCTGGATGCAAACTAATTATGTTTGTCAAGTTAAAGTGTATTATCAGCAATATTATTACCACTTAGAAATAATTAATCATCTTGGTTTACAGAGTTATAGTGTAATATTGGAGAATATAATTTTTCATATTCAAAAGGCTTGTGATAAAGGTAGCTTTGTATGTTTAAACATTATCTTTAGAAATAAAAATATAAGAAGTGCAAATAAAGAATTTGTCTTTTCATTTTTTCTGCTGTGACTATTAGCTGGCTTTAATATTATAAATGTTTGAACTCATATATTCCAGTAGGCATGGCTTGATAATGTCATTGTGTCTCCATAAGAAGAGAAAAATATAAAAATGAATCACTTGTTTATAAATGGGGCAAAAACTAAGACCACTTTTATGGGAGTTCTTGTACCCTTCAGCTGCCTAGATAAGGAGCTAAGTTAAGGGTTATTTTTATGTCCTTTTTTTATGGTTTAGTGGAAGTAGCAAAGGAACTTAAGTGTGACTCATAATATTGCATCATTCCATAGCAATTTTCCCTGATAGTCTTTTATAAGTTTGTTTTACTTATAATGTTAAGGCAAAATTGATCTTTCTCCCATTAGGGAAGTCCAGGAGAAATTGCTTCTTCTCTACCTTCTCTTTCAATGTCACACTTGGAAGAATGGATTCATGGGTGGGAGTACATGAAATATGGATTCTCAAATGCTTTTCAGAAAGTTATTGCTAGTTCCAAGACACTCTGTTTAATCTCGATAGGAGATAAAACCAAATGTTGCATTGAACATCCCTTTTTGAAAGTCTATGACTGGGCAGAACTTCCCGATAGTAGACTGTGTCCCAAATGATTTAGCTCTGATCCTTTGAAGATGTGCATTTGGGTGTAATACTTTCTTCAGGGGACACTGGGGTGATGTCTGAGGCCCATGATGTATCTGGTCGAGCTCATTGGAGAGCAGGTCTTACTTTTGCATTCACTCTCCTGCCCTTCCAGTCCCAACACATGCCTTTTCTTAGTATTTGGTGACTGAGTAGCCTTGTTTTCTGTTTTCAAATCCTACATACTATTCACATGTATTTGTCACCACCCACAAAATGCACTGTGAACCCACTTCATAATAATAATAAAAAAAGTATTGGGCACATACTAAGTACTCTGACAAGATTTTCTAAGCATTCTCATTCACTGCTCTCGATAAACCCACAAGACATACTATTATCCCCATGTTACATATGATGAAACTAAGACAAAAGAGATGAAATAACTTGTCAGTTGCTAGGAAACAGGAGGACCCAGATTTGAACCCAGGCAGGCTAACAATATTAACAACTTGACAATATTGAGCAAACCCTATCATATTAACAGTTCGTACTTATTTATCATCTTCACTTCTGCTTAATGAAAAAGTAGCTCTCATATCACATAAAATCTCCTACGAACTCACATCTGGACCTCCTTCAGTAGGTCCAAGAGGAAGGAAGGCAGACTTGATAAAGGGGAGCCTCTGTTTCTAGTTCAGTTTTTAATGGGGTAAGAAATGTACAAACAAGGAGAGAAGTGTTCTAAAAAGGCTACTGAAAAGAATTATGATATGCAACACTGAATATTGGCTTTATTTTTCCTTCCTCCTATGCTGACATATGGAACTTAAGCAAACTTGGATGAAAAAGATGGTTGTGAGTTTCTGAGTAAACACATCAAATGTGGAGTGATTCTGATGGAGAATGCCCACGGAGTGAAAGGAAAGAGGAGGCCTTGGATCTGGTTTCCATTCTGTTACTCACCAGTAAGCCTTGAGCAATTCAAGACTTGCCTCTGTTTTCATGCTGTTAGCTTGGGATAAGCAAAACAGCTAAGCTGCAAGAAGCTCGTATCTGGACCAGCCTAGTTCTTGAGGTCCTTCTAAGCCTGTGAGATTATAAAATTTAAAAGCAGCAAAGGACAAGCATTTGAACCCACTTCTAGGTCAAGGCATGACCAAAGACCAAGCCTGATGAACAGAAGTTTAAAGGGAACAGAAGTATAGCTGCTGTCTAATACTTCATCATTTCTTTTCTATATACAGGTGCAATAAAAATGAACTGAGTGAACAAAAAGCATCAATCATTTTTGAAAAAATTTGTGCACAGGACCTTGACCTGATGAGGAGTGTTAGTGGGGGCTAGTTGCAGCTCGCGAGGACAGCAAGATGATTGTGACAGGTGATATGCCTACTTGCCTGATTTGAATATTTCTCCTGTTATCTCCCTAAAGCACTCAGCCTTGATTTCAAATGTCATTGAGGTTTCCATGGTAAATTAGCTTCCAATTATTTTTGGTCTGTCTGAGGCCACAGCATGTCTGCTTAAACAGGATTGCCAATACCCTTTGAAGGAATGAGATGCAAATAAGCCATTGGAACAAGTGTGGTTATCTTTGCTTTTCTTAGAAGAAAAACACAAAGATGGCAGAGACTGTCTATGTTTACACAGCTGTTCATGGCATGTGGCACGGAGGACACTGCTAAGTAATGGCCTTGATCACATTGAACATTTCTGGGCTCAAGACCCCCTGTGGTGAAGTTATTTGTGGATCTGATTGATATTTAGAGCCCATGCTGTTTTGTGAAGAATAAGGCTCAAGCTATCTAGAATCACTTAGTCAGTTTTCTCTGTGTTTGTTTGTTTGTTGTTTTTTTCAAAGTAACTGAATGTGGCTTCGTGCCTCCAGCAAAAAGAGTCATCAATAAATTTAAGCTTGTTTCATGGGTAACAGCAAGAAAATATCACAACACTCTCCTCGCGGACAGTTGTATCGATCAGCATCATTTCACTCTGAGTTCCTGCTGTGTTACAGAACATCTAAAGAGCCAGGTTACAGGAAACCTACTCCCACAACTGCTTCTTGCTGTATTTATTCAAATAACAGAAAAAGTAGTCTGGGGTTAGCCTATGTTGGGTTGGCTCAGATTTTGTATTTCATCACAATTTTATATGCTTCAGAGAACAAGTGAATATAAATAGATCATTGACAATAAGGCATATTGTCATAGGCATGAAGAGTGAAAGAAAGGAATAAAACAAGGAAAGAAGGTAAGATGGAAGGAAGAAAAAAATGATATGTAATAGAAATAAATGAGGATGCTGCTATCCTACCTAATAAAAAAGCAATCTGCAAATTGACCATCACTCACTCACAAGATGGCTGCCCCCATGTGGTCAAAGATCCTGCCTTCATGTGCACACAAGATGGTCAGCAGAGGAGGGAAGTTGAGAGGGGCCAAGCCTGTAAGGGAGGGCAGTTGGGAGGCATAGGCCTGCAAGGGAAGGCAGTTAGAGGTGACTAGGCTGGCAGAAGAGGGAAGTTGGGGCAAATAGGTTGGCAGGGGAGCAGTTAGACATCAATCAGGCTGGCAGGAAGAAGTGGTTAGGGGCAATCAGGAAGACAGATAAGTGAGCAATTGGGAGCCAGCAGTCTGGATTGTGGGAGGGATGTCCAACTGTCGGACATCCCTCAAGGAGTCCCAGATTGGAGAGGGTGCAGGCTGGGCTGAGGGACACCCCCCCCCCCCCCCATGCATGGATTTCATGCACCAGGCCTCTAGTTTTTATAAAATCTTTATAAATCTACCCTAAGAAGTTTACTGTTCATGCCTTTTAAGGCCTGGACTTGAAATTATACACAAAAACTTACAATTTTATAATTACATTCATTATGAAAAGTGATATTTGTCCTTTACTACATACTGAAAAACAATGAATAATTATGTATACTTTTGGAATATACACCCATATATTTAGAATTTGTGATGAGTTAGAGAGGAACTGATATGAAATTTTGCTAACTGTCAGGGGATAAATAGATTCCTCATTCTGTATGTAAGCTCTTGACTATTACTTTTTTCCCACTGACCCAAGAGTACTGACAACATTCGGTGGCAATGAATGTGTTTGTGTGAGCTGATTTGTAGTGAAAGATGAAGGGAAGTTTCTCAGCATCCCAGATGTTAACGGAGATATGGAGAAAACGAAGTGGGGTTAAAAAAAAAAAAAAAAAAAAAAAGGAAGAAGGAAGTAGAAATGATTCAGCTATTAGGAAGCAGTAGATATAAGTAAACAGTGGAGACTTCCATTTTGTGAGGATCGTTTATGGCCATGGCTTGTAGATAGTATTATAGGTTCTAACAGAGGGGAGAAAGAAACACACATAATGAGCAGATACCACAGTCAGGTTGTTTTGTGTATACCTCTTTCTCCTTCTTCTCCTCCTTTCCCTCATCTCCCTCCTCTCCCTCCTCTTCCTCCTCTTTTTTTCCTTCCTCCTTCTCTTCTCCTCCTCTTCCTTTTTCTCCTCATCCTTCTTTCTTCTTCTTGCTTAATTTTTATTTTCACACTATTACAGATGTCCCTATAACTCCCCTCCTTCTTTACCAACCTCCACCCAACCCCTGGATCCTAGGTAGCAACTATGTGGTTAAAAGGTGTTCCAGTTACTACTACTAGTACTATTACTACTACTGCTACTACTTCTACTACTACTACTACTACTACTACTACTACTACTACTACTATATGACATACTTCCCCAAATTATTTTAGGATCTCTGGGTCAAGAATGTGGGCAGGGCTTGGCTAGACTGACTATTCTGTGTTAAATGCTGTTGACTGGATCATTCAGTGGTACTGAGGGGTGGCACTCATGTTGAAACTTTACAAATTTTTTTTTTAATTTCTCAGTGAATTTTACTCTTAGTCACCCTTTCCAAGATAATCGAATTGTTCCAAATAATATAAAACTTGTCTGAGATTCCAGACAATTATTCATAGCATCTGTACAATTAAAAAAAGTATCAGGGAAGTGTATATACATTAAAATTGCTAGAGAAAGTGCCCTAGATGATTCAGAGTTATATTTATTTTCCAAATTCATGGAGAAGTGCATTATCCAAACTATGTAGAAAAGCACTCAGGCCTCCAAATGCTGTGTCACAGTTAGGGTGAGGAATTCATCCCTCCCCCCAAATCATTTTTATAGACTTATGATTGGTACAGGTTTTAAAGGCAGTTGTAGAGTTTGTCAGGAGACCTCATTTTTCACTCCAACAGAAAAGTCCATTTGTACCCCACTGTCTTTGCTTTAAGTGACACGATCGTGGGAAAAGTGCTGGCTACTTCAGTGCTGATAGTACTTTGTGACTAAACTCAGTGGCAGTATCATAAGGTGAAGCATCAGTGGTGAGAAATTGTGGATTTATCAGATGTTGGAGTGGGAATAATCAGCCTTGGAGATCATTTCAAATACATTCTCAGGGTTAACACCTCAGATCTGAAGGGACCCTATCAGAGAATGTTAACCCAAGGACATTTGCTTGGGCTTTTGGTTTACTATTTACCTCACTCTTTCCTTAAATCGCATCATCTATGATTTTGGATTAGCTTTTAGTATCTAATTTATTATTTTTGACCACATTTGAATTTGGCATCACCTTTTAATTGACTTATAAATGATTTGGCCAACATTCACTTTTCTCTCACCATATGCCAGGTTCTAAGAGGCCAGCATATCAAGGCATGTGAGAGCTTTGTTTGCAAATCAGAGCCCTTGTGTCTGATCTCAACCTTGGCTTACTCCTTTGGGGTAAATTATTTAACCTCTCTGAGCATTCTTTTGTATTACTTGAAAAGTAATGAGTTTTAATACATGTACTTGCTCAAGAGGTGATTGAAAAAGATAGGCACTATATACAAAGTGCTAAAACAACCTTTATTGTTTCTGCTGCTGCTAAATTCTTTTAATTAAACCATCCTCTGTTTTTAACTTTGCTATTCTAACTCTGCCTTACCAACTTCAAGGGCTCCCATGCTGTTTATCCCCTAATTGTCAGTTCCATTGCTAGTCAAGTGTGGCCTGTGGGCCAGCAGCCTCTCCTGGGAGCTTGTTAGAAATGCAGAATCTCAGGCCCAACCCATTTTTCTGATTCAGAATATGCATTTTCACAAGGCCCTTTGCGTGATTCAAGTGCACACAACCTTGGAAAGGCCTGATCTACATCAAAGGGAATGTGACATAGTTGTGGAGGGAAGGGTAAAGGATGTAAATCAGTGTCCTGAACAAGATGTAAGGCTGGGTTATTTTTATGGGCAAACAGGGGCCAGCAGAAAGGATGGTTTGCCCTGGGTTCCCGGTAGGAATAGGAATGCAGGAAATAATGAGGGATCTTAGAGCAAATATAGAGCGGGGGGGGGGGGGGGGTTTTAGCTTGGCTTTCTGTTTAAAACTCTCATTCATGTTTCCTTCAGAATAAATTCTGGAGTAGGGAATAGACCTCAAGTCCTTCAGGCTTCCCACAGCATCCATTTGAGACAAGCTGATGGGGTGCCAGGATGAAGGTCATAGATGATGGTTTATCAGTGATTTTCACGGAGAAAAAACACACACCTTATTTTGTCTTCCATTTTCTACCTTTTAACTGAGCTTTACTAGAGGACCCATGACTGGAGAAGACATAACGCTGTGTAGAAAGACAATCGTTACCATGAAATATATATCCCTGCCCAAACCAAAAATTGCTTCAGCTCTTTAAGGACATAGAAAGTCACCATGATATTAACATTGAACCATGGCCTCTGCTCTCACTTTATGCATAAGGATCTCACCAGAGGAGAGATGGCATCAGAGACAGACACTCTTCATCTTTCTTTCCCCCCTGTCCTCTAAAGAAAAACATTGTTCAGCAAATTAAACAGGTAAACACGATTGTAAGGAGAATGTTTAAACTGCTTAAAAAAACAAATTGTTTTTTTAACATCTTTAAGCAGCTTTTAGAAGCATCAATTTACATACAAATAATGACTATGCTTATTGCAAGTCTTTCTTTGTCTTCATTAAAAATATGCATCTCTTAGAAAATAAATAAAAATATGCATCTCCTTTGGGACTTCTGAAAGGCAGCTCATTGTTCTTGCAGTTACTACACATACTTGAGTACACCTATTTAAATATCTTTATAACGTATGTGTTTTTGCAGTTGAGGTAGGTCTTCTGCACACATGTAGTTGAATTTGTGAGATTTGACTACTACATGTAAACATGTATAAATTTGCAAAAAATCATCTAAATCCATTGTCTGATTTTTTTCACTCAGTTTTTTAGTTTACCTAGTTTATGCTAGTTATGGCTTATCTGTAGAACTGAATATTAAGAGCTTAGGGAATTATAATATTATTGCTTTGAGTCATAATTTGGATTACTACTGATATTCCTTTATTTTCAGAATGTAATTTACTCTAGGTGTAACCAATTATTTTTGGATATCGAACCTGTAGGATTTATTAATCTGCATGACTAATTTGCATTAATATTAATAGGAATACTGATTGTTTCTGAATTATTCATCACTTATGGATCACTATCTGAATGCAGTTGCTTCCTTAAAAACAGAGAACATAGTATTTATTTCATTCATTTTGTACATGAGGCAGTTTATGTTTTTAAGTATAGTAATTAAAAGAAAGCCTAGGAAAACTCAAGGAAACAGAGTAGTAAATGTTAACAGACACTATGGGAGGATGATTATCTAAACTGGGCACTGAGTTTGACTGTAATTTCAAAGTGGCTAAAGAAATAAAAAGAAGCCAAAACCGGTTTGGCTCAGTGGATAGAGCGTCGGTCTGCAGACTGAAAGGTCCCGGGTTCGATTCCGGTCAAGGGCATGTACATTGGTTGTGGGCACATCCCCAGTAGGGGGTATGCAAGAGGCAGCTGGTCATGTTTCTCTCTCATCGATGTTTCTAGCTCTCCGTTCTTCTCTGTAAAAAATTCAATAAAATATATATATAAATAAAAAGAACTGTTAATTTTCATAGTTAAATCATCATTCATTTTTAATTCCTGACTTAGATCTGTGAGTGAAACCCACCGCAAGTACTAATAATTTATATTTTAATAAATTTAACATGGTCTGATTATTAAAGTTTAACTAAGAATGCTACCAAGTGACCATGGTGACAGATTCTGAGTTTTGACTGCTGCACAGCTGCTTGAATAATTTAGGTGAAATCAATTTTTGGAAATAACTCAAAGCAATCATTAAGATATTGTCCAGTTATGCACAAAATTTAATCATATATATATATAATTCCTAAATACAGCTTTATATAATTTATAAGTAATAAACTGATTTAAAAATTTGAAAATGAAAAAAATTGAAGAACTCAAATTATTTCTTTATACTAACATTTTCATCCAAAAATGACTCATTCACCCAAGTCCCTTGCACATCTGCTGATGAGTTCTCCTGCCCCACCCCCCTTTAAAATCAGAATTAGGGAAGTTTCCACTGAGTTTTCATTCTGAAATAATGTTCACCTTTCACTCTCTCTCTTCTCTACTGAGTGGGCTAAAAATATTTCTTCAGATCCTCATCAACTTATAATATTGTTCAAACAATTGGTTGTTTTAGTGACCTTATAAAAACAGTTTATACCGTTTACCTTAGTAAAAGTATTTCGGGTATGACTCATGGTCTAACCCAGTGGATGGCAAACTCAGTTCACAGAGCTAAATATCAACAGTACAACAATTGAAATTTCTTTTGAGAGCTAAGATTTTTAAACTTAAACTTCTAATGCCACTTATTCAAAATAGACTCGCCCAGGCCGTGGTATTTTGTGGAAGAGCCAAACTTAAGGGGCCAAAGAGCTGCATGTGGCTCGAGAACCTCAGTTTGCCGACCAATGGCTAATGTAATAAAGGATGAACCTAGAGATAAAGTGTATATTTTAAGAAAGCATTCAGCAAGCTGAGTGAAATATAATTACAATTTCTAATACACGTCTATAGAGCCAAAATCAGAACATTTAATAAATGTTAGGATCTCTTCTGAAGTTATTACCAGGAAAGAGTGATATGTTGCTACTAACATAGTGCAGGGCATTCAATTCATCTCTTTGTTTACATACATGTATATTCAGTGTGAATATAAATGTCCATAAACCCAATGTGCTATTTAAAGTTATACTTCTATCAGGATAAACAATGTATTTTCTTATAACTAAAAATGAGGACAGAATGTAGAGAGAAAAAATAAAATTCTCCCTGGCAAGCTGAGATTTATAATGACAAGCTGAGAATAATAATGGGCATTAAGAACAACAGAAAGAAGTTTTTAAGAAAGCAGCTTGAAGTCTAACAAACCTAGACTTTGATTGCTGATGACACATCCTTTGTAATCTTCTGTCCTTCATCTCCATCTATAAAATTGTCTTACAGCTACTTTCATCTCAATGTTGTTCAAGTCAGCCAGAGAACTCTGACTCCTTTTGACACAATAATCTCCCTCCCCTCGTTTCTTTTCTATAGGGATCACCAATATAGCAAACAATTATGAATCTTCAGGGAAAAATAGAATAACCATGCAGAGCTGAGCATTTTTTACCCCAGGGGATTATTGACTTGTGCAATGACTTTTGTCCTTGGTAAATCTCAATTTTCAGTGGTGTGCAATTTTTTATGTATAAGCCAAACTCCTGGGGCATTTATTCAAGTAATACCTACTTTACTGGGAAGCTTGTCTTTCTCCACAGACTTCACTCTAGACAAAATAAGATTTTGAAAAAAATAAGTATATTAAAATTATGAGCTAATGTTAAGGTCAAACTAGCTTTAGGTCAGCCTCACAATTAATTTTTAGTAAAATTAGAAACCAAATTTTTATTATAGATGGTCATATATATTCTGAAATAGTTTCTCAATCTTGTTACTGCTGATACTTTGAGTTGGGGTAATTATTTTTCCCTGGGAAGCTGTGCTGCGTATCATAGGATGTTCAGCAGTATCAAGACTATACATACCAGATGCCACTTCATACTTGCTAGGGCCATTTTCTTCATTTGTCCCTACTCTCTTGGGGTTTCTAATGTTTTTTTATTTTTCTCTCTTATGTTTGTGATTTGGATGAACAGATGTGTGAATGACAAACTTTTTGAGTAAAAATTCTACTCTGTTTCATTGTATTTTTTTAAATTTTTACCACTAAATTTTGTTGAAATTCCTGAAATTACTGTCTTTTCCCAGCTTCATAAAAATTATACTCTTGAAGATCCCTGGATCTTATAAAAGATTGACGACTTTTCAAATCTAGACACTTTTCCTTAGTTCACATACATCTCCCTATTGTATTGGCTCTACTGTCTATTGTTTCTTGAATCCTTGTATCTCTCAGGACCTCTCCCACCATCCTACCCTCAAGATGCATATGCTTTTTCCTACTGCATTCAGCTTTTCTTTTCTTTCTTTTTTTTCTATAACCTTGGGCATCTTTAATTATCCATTTATTTTCTCTCCTATTTCTTAGAACAAAAACATCTATCTATACAGATGTCACTCAGATTTGGATTTGAGCTTGCTACCAAAGCCAGCACAGTTTCTCCCCTGCTGACCACCCATCTCCATGGAAAACAAGTAAAAACATATAATAACTAATATGGAGCACTTAACTTTCATTCTGACTTCTACTCACCTAGCACCCAACTTTAGAATTTTATATAATGACTAGAGGCCCAATACATGAAATTTGAGGGTGCAGGTGGGGGAATCCCTCAGCCTGGTCTGTGCCCTCTCACAATTTGGAATCCCTTGCTCCTAACAGGCCACCTGCTCACTCCTTACCGCCTTCCATGTTCACTGATCCTTAGTGCTGCCTCAGAGGCTGGAGAGGTTCCCACCACAGCTGCTGAGCTTGCCAGTTGTGAGCCTGGCTTCTGGCTGAGAGATGCTCCCACTGTGGGAGAGCACTGACCACCAAGAGTAGCTCCTGCATTGAGCGTCTGCCCCCTGGTGGTCAGTGTGCATCATAGTGACCAGTCATTTTGGTTGTTCTGCTGTAATGGTTGCTGGGCTTTTATATAATAGATTATTATTTTGCAAAAACAACTAATTTCAATTGTAATTTGTTCATGTATAAATGTCAGAAAATAAACAGTAGAAGAAAAAAAGAATATTTACATCTAATCACATTAATTAGATAGAAGCAGCATTGATTTTTGTTGCAGAAAGTGGACATTATAATGTTTATTTTTGGATCATGCATATTGTTTGTACATTTGCTTTTTTACTTTATATACCGTGAACATTTTTCCTTTTCAATGTATATATTTCTGTTATTTTTAGTGGCAGTATAATTTTTCATAATTTAATCAACCATTGCTTAAAAAAAACTTCAAGCAATTAGGTTGATCTTGCTTAAACCTTATCTGCATCTGTCATTTCCTGCTTGGAAATCTCACAAATGCACTCAGGTCTTACGGTTAAAGCCAAGCTGAACTCTCTAGAATGCCAGTCAAGCCTTCCCCCCTTCCACAAATGTGCAAGTGTGTGCGTGCACATACTCTCTCTCTCTCTCTCTCTCCCCCCCCCCCCTCTCTCTCTCTCTCTCTCTCTCTCTCTCTCTCTCTCTCTCTCTCTCACTGTCCAGTGTGCACCCTCTATCTCTCTCTGGGCTAATATCCTGTCCTCCTGGTGCGCTATATTCTTTCCTGATTCTGAATGTTTGCATTTCCACCCATTACTCTTTCAAAGATTCAGAAAGGCATTGCCGTGTCTCTCTTTCTCCCCTTCCTCCCCGCCCCTTCAATAGCACACTCTCTCCCAGTGGTATGTTTTCTTCTCAAACTTTGATTAGTTCTGTCTTTGCCCCTAATTTTCTACCTAATTAGCCACCAGTTATTGTTATCCTGGGGTATACTAAGCTCCTTTTTGGTAGGATAGAAATAATGTTCACCTTTCACTCTTCTGAACAGAATGCCATTCACTCTATTTATAGCCCATACACGTATTCAGCGCTTACTTAGCATCTACTGTGTGCTGGCCACTGTATTTGATTCTGGGGATGCAGTAACTAAATAAACTAGTTTGTGCTTTATAAACTTATCTTTTTAAACATACCTTTACTATCCATATTTCTCCTATGGGCTCAATTATGGGCTGCTGTTAATCTACCCAATTCTCAAAACTGTTCTCTCATAAACTTCTTTCACAATTAGGTAAAAACCTGGAAATTTAATGAATAAGCACAGCTCAGTACATTATTTATAATTAAAAAAAATCTGGCCTAACTTTTATAATAAATGGAAATATTCAAAAATATCGCAGGAATGAGAGAGCCCGACAGCCTCTCAAAGTCAAATCTGTGGCTGTCTATGGAAAGGATTATTGAAAGAAAAATGCATACAATATCTTCTTATATTCTAATTTCAAGTGTTAAATAAGATTTGCTTAATGAAAGGAAACACAAATTAGGCAAAAAGATATGAGTAACTGGAATGAGGGCACAGCTATGGATTTATACACTGAACAGCAAAAGCAATGCAAATGCCATAACTTTTAGCTTTAGTCCCCAATATATTTGAATGGATTCAACTTGGATTGTGTCTCAGCTCTGAAAAGTCCTTTGATTAAGAAAACTGAAATCCCCAGACTTTGATAGGTATTAGGTTCTATTCTGCACTGTGAAATGTGCAATTTTATCTTGATCTTAAAGCTTAAAAATATATTTACATTTAAGAAAATATCTTTTAAAAATATATTTTATTGATTTTTTTTTTTTACAGAGAGAAGGGAGAGGGATAGAAAGTTGGAAACATTGTTGAGAGAGAATCATTGATCAGCTGCCTCCTGCACACCTCCTTCTGGGGATGTGCCCGCAACCAAGGTACATGCCCTTGACTGGAATTGAACATGGGACCCTTCAGTCTGCAGGCTGACTCTTTATCCACTGAGCCAAACCAGTTAGGGCTAAGAAAACATCTTAAAGAAAGTATAAACACAGTGGTCTCTGGGTTATAATTTCTTTAGTTATCAAACTCTCCAAGAACATGAGCAGGAAATGTTGGAGATGAATAGGGATATTTTATACTTTCATTTGTAACAAATAATTGACTGGAAAAGAAAGGAGAAAAATCTCCCAAGTAAAAGATAAAAATTCAATTAGGGATATAAATGATCAATATTTTCTTTTCGCTAATCTAATAGTAAACTCAGGTCCAGGAAAATAGGAAATATGAAACACCTAAGATGCTAAGAAAAGAAGCAATGATGATGATTTATTTACATACATAGGGACTTAATGAGAAAATTTTCTGGGCAGAATGACATGTTTATTATGTTTATTACTCATACCTCCTATTCAAGGTAATCTTTAAAAATATATGAGAATGAAGACAATTGATGAGTGTTTTTCAGTTCCAACATTTTATATCTAAAATTTTAATGGATAATTAAACTAAAGAAGACAGAATATTAAGGTAGGATTGTTATTTCTCTTGATTTAATTCGCTGGAAAGTTAGAAAAGTTGGTTATTTAGAGAACAGTTTCTCAAAGCACAAGGCAGCATTTAATAATATATATCATAAATAATACATGCATGTATATTTACAAAAAGCAGATGGTTCTACCTAAGGCATAGGTAAGTAAAACTTTTTTGGCTGATATAATTTGCTGCTTTTCTATGTTTGCTCTCTCCTTGCCTTACAAAGCCTAGAATGTTCCCTGGTGTTCTGAAGTTTTCGGAAGTTTTTGTACACCTTTCATTGTTTTTATGCTCTTTAAGCATAATTTTCGCTTTATATTCACAGTTCACGTGTTTTCAAGACGCAAGATAACCATGTCTCCCTGACAAAAATCACATGTGTATCACCACTGAATGGCTATCAGCAAACTGTGAGTCAAAAAATGGTTTTGCACATCTGTTTACCGAGTTGATTTCTTCTTAAACTTAAGTACAACATTTTGCTTAATAATACATTTTGCTTTAACCTAAGATAGTGTTCTCTTGGGAATGATGCTTTCATAAATATTACTTCAGACCTCAAAACTCTTACCAGTGAGCTCACGTGCAAAGCATTGGAATATGGAGAAACTAAGGTTGAAATTGTTGCAGGTCACAACTCTGGCCCTTGAGGGTCATTGCCACTAAAGGTACTCAAGAAGTGGCTGCATAACCACACGGAAGCTGTGTTTAGTTAAAGATGTTTTGCTATCAGGATGTTTTCACTAGATCAGTAATTTATTTTATTGTTACTGTTCTTTGGATCTCAGCTTCAGAGCTCACATGAGCTCCTTAAGTCATAGCATTGGGTCATTATCATCCACTCAAGAGTCCTTTTCCCTCTAATTTTATTTTATTTCATTTGGCCTTTTGTTTTGTTTTTTGCCAATCCCCATCTCCATTTAATTCTCTTAAATTAGAACTCACTCAGATGTCCTTAAATTACCCTTAAATATGCATGTATTCTTATTAAATATGCAGACTTTCTGAGTACATGTGTTTTAAATGTGTAGGCATGGTGTTATTTACCAATCTCATTTATTTTTTTACTTTAGACATTTGATATCTATTTACATCTGATGCATATTATAGTTTCTAATTAGAGGGTTTAAAATTTTTGTTTTTGTCTGTAGAAGTCTCTGTTAGAATAAAATTCTAAAGACCATTCGACATGACAGACACATGAATGTGGGCTACTTGGCTAGAGAGGGTGTGTGGGTGTCTGAAGCTTCACTCAATCTGCTTTCCCCCCCTTATTCCCTAACGTGGCTCCTGAAGCACCTCTTCTGAATTAAGGGCACTTTGGGACACATTATGGAAACCCTTGAACTAGAAGCTTTCTAAACCTCACTTTCCTCCACTTTCCAGGATCTAGCCTTCTATAAATGCAGTGCAGTCATGACCGCATAACGACTTTTCCGTCAACAATGAACCACATATATAACGGTGGTGTCAAGAATTCCTATTGCTTAGTGACATTGTAGACATCTTAACGTTGTAGTATAATGCATTATTTATGTTTTTGTGGAGATGCTGGTGTAAACACACCTACTGTGCTGCTATTAGTATAGCACATCCTGTTATGTACAGTACATCATACTTGATAATGATAAGAAACAACTGTTATTAGTTTATGTTTTTACTATACCCTATCTTTTATTATTATATGAGAGTATACTTTTTCTACTTAGGAAAATCAGTTTGCCGTAAAACAAACTTATTTTCATAAGTAAGTTTATGAAAAACGCATCAGATGTAAATAGATAATATCAAATGTGTAAAGTAAAAAATTAAATGAGATTGGTAAATAACACCATGCTTACACCAGCAGTGGCCTCAGACAGCTCATGTTTACCTTCTCTCCCGATTGCATCATTTTCTCTTGTGCTTGACTCAACTTCATGTTGTTTTATAAATTTAGTATTGCTTAAGAGTACAGTGTTCATAAAGTCTCTGGTCATGGACCGTAATGTCCTAGACATTCACATTCGTTCACCACTCACTCACTGATCACCCAGAGCAACTTCAAGTCTTGCCAGCTCTGTTCAGGTACCTATACAGGTGAGCCATTTAAAAAAAAGTATTTAAAAATATTTTACTGTACCTTTTTATTTATATGTACCAAAATGTATGATTGACTATAGTTTTCAGTACAATAACATGCTATTCAGTGTTGTAGCTTAGGAACAATAGGCTATCCCATGTAGCTTAGGTGTATAGTAGGCTATACCATCTAGGTTTGTGCAAGTGCACTCTATGATGTTTGCACAATGATGAAATTGCCTAATGATGCCTTTCTAAGAATGTATCCCAGAGTTCAGCAGTGCATGATTGCGTATATTTTAGTTTATCTGAGCTTTTTGTCACATCAGTTAATGTTTGTGAGCAAGGTCTGCTGTTGATGGATTCACTCAGGTCTCTAAACACATATTAATGGAGTGAGTGGGCACGGTCCTTATTTGACAAAGAGAGACACTATGGTATATAAACAAGTAATTTATGCAATAGGCTAATAGAGTGCTTTGAAAAAAAGAAGACAGCAGTAATTTACCTCTCAGTGTGAAAAGTTACTTCATTCTTATTTCAAATAACTGAGATATGGAAAGTTAACACCTCATGAAACATCACATAGAGTAAAACCTTAATAAAGTTTTCTGAAAACTTAACAATCAAGCATATATGTTTCATATTTAATGGGAAGTTCTGTAGATTTCTGCCTTCATACTCAAAGTATGGTGAAGAGAAATATGAACAAACTGCTAGGATTCAGAATTGGTATATCTTCTTCATGCTCTGTTTCTTTCTTTTACTTCTTGCTCATGCCAGTTTGTCTGTCAATAGCAGCCAGTCTTTTTTAATTCCCTTAGTTGCCATTTCTAATATGTTAGTAATTGAGAAACCAGATAAGCAAACTTTGAAACATTGGCTCCAAACCACACAATTCTACTTGAAGACCTTAATCTCCCCTGAATAAATTGCAGAATATTTAATGTTTTGATTTTATGGCAGCTCTTTTGGTTACTCGGAGTTTCATTTATTTTTTGGTTTTTGTATCTCTTTTGGGCAGTGGAGGTTACTATCTGAGTACCTGAGGTCAGCTTTTGCTATGGTTATTTTTGTGAGAAACACATAGTCAGGAATATTGCAGCTTCCATGATTTTTCTGCTTCCTTTTGATTGAAATTTATTTGTCTTGAAGACACAGGTTTGTTTTTTTTTCAGAGTCACTAAATTATTTCTGGTTTATAGAAGTAGTCAATCTGATTTATGAATGGGTCTCAAATTTACTCACAAGAAGCTTCTTAGATAATTGGTGGTTATAATTTATTGTTTCTTTCATGATAACCCAAAAATTCCAAAGAGTTTCAGTCCAAATCTATGGGCTATTTCATTGTTTTGTTGTTAATACCAGCTACACTAAAGACATTTATTACGACTTTATAATGGTAAAGACATTTATTACGACTTTATAATGCTGTGAGGTGGATTTGCCTATTATTAGGATTTTAAATAATGGTGATGTCAGGGAAGTCTAATAAATATCTTGCTGGCAGTCTCCTCATAGCAAGGATTTGCCTGTATTTAGTTCCCACTTTATAGAAAACAATTCAATGCATAGAGATTCTCAATGCAAGAGAATTTATAATAATTCTTGTGTTTAATGTGGTCCCACCATATTTATTTAAATAACAACACTGCCATAGTCTTAGGGAAAAGATGTTCACATCAGTGTTGTCAAGCTCTAACTTAAAACATGCTGCTGCTGACATGAGATTGCCACTGTATAGTGTCATTCATTCTTTTTTCTCCCTGATCTGAATCAGGAACCACAGGATTTACATAGAGTCCATGCCCCACCCCATTGTTGTGCCATTGTCTATATTTTTTCCCATTTCCAAACTATTTGTTGCCCTACTTTGCTTTTCAGCTTTTACTGGTTCCATTCTGGGCTGAGATATTGGAATGGAAAGGTAAGAGCCTACTTTTCTCCAGTAATCTATAATAATAAAAGCATACTATGCTAATTAGACTGGACAGCCGAAAGACTTTCTGGATGTCCTTCTGGATGACCTTCTGGATAAAGCCGCAGCTGTGAGGGCCAAGCCCCTTGCATGTTTTTTGTGTATCGGGCCTCTAGTTCTCTATAATTTCCATCAGAAAGGAATGAAACAGTAGAAACCCATGCAATTGTTTAGAAAGGACAAACAAGGTGGAAATATTTATACCTATGGCAAGAGTCCATGACACATGATTAAGTAGAAAATGATGGTTGAAATGTAGTATTTTGACCCCATGTTTATGCCATAACACATAGAAATAACAATGCAGCAATGCATAGGTATGTGTCAGAAAGAAAAATTCACCTACTATAAAAAAATACTGTAATTGGGGAAGGGGGAATCAAGAGGGAAATACTTGAGGAATACATAATTCTTCCTTGTATAACTTTATAAAATACACATGTATTACACTAGTAGTAAAATAAAGGCATTTGGGGGCTATTTTATAGAAAAGACTTCAGCAACCATGTGATGGATTTCTCTAGGTGCAAGAGTGGCATAGAAAGGGCAGGGTTTTTTGGCCAGGATCTCTGTAAGATACACACTTTGTTCATGCTCTGAACACTGTATTCTATGGACTTAGCATTGGGACTGTCTTGCTGATGGCAATTAAGTGATAGCATCGGAGAATACACTTTCTGTCACCCTCCAAATCACTGAAAATAATTGGACTGACCCTCTGATTGGCTGAGAAGAAACTCTCCCAGAGGGGCGTTGACCTAATTCTCTATAGTCATTTTCTGACAGTGGTTGGCTTGCTTGTATTTGATTGTATTGGAGGATGAATGGAGTGGAGGTATATATTTAGAGCTATGTCTACTTTAAGATGAGCTTTCTCCCAGCATGTGTGGACCTGGGATCATTCTCAGACTGACCACTGGGAAATGACCCGGAGTCATTTTTTAAACATTGCTTATCAATATCATTGTCTGCAAATTTGATTCCTAGGTAACCAGACATTACAACTACAATGAGCTATTTTTACAGTTCTGGGTATAAAAAGTCTCTCTTTGTTTACACAGAAAGGACAGTCTACTGACTCTCTCTTTCTGTGTGTTGAGTACAAGAGAATAGCAACACTTCATTACAAAAGAAGTTATGAAAGGTGTTTTTTTTTTTTGGCTTTAGAATCATCACAAAATGGTCATCTAGAAAAAAATGCCCTTTAAGTTTTCTTAGTATTAAAAAAATGCATAGTAGGAACCAGGAAATTTCATATATTAGTGCTAGGAGTGTGATAAGTGGTATAGTCCTCTTGGAGCTCAATTGGGAAATGTTGATATGAAAATTAGCAGAGTTTATTGTTTCAGATATATATATTGCTACATTTAAAAACTCAAAACTTAGTGGTTAAAATTTAATTTTATTTTTTAATGGCTCTCTGGGTTGACTGGGCAGATATGGATGGTTCTTATTGGAGTCTTTCATGTAGTTGCAAGTAGATAGCAGTTAGGGCTGGACTCAAGTGGGCTGGACACCCAAGGAAGATTCTGCTTTCCCTTTTCTTACCCTCCCCATTCACTCATAGCATGTATGGTGACTCAGTTTAAATATCTCTGTCTACCCTCATGACATTTCCAAATGGTTAGCTTGGGCTTCCTCACAGCATGGAAGTATCAAGGTAGGCACACTTTTGAGATAATGACAGCTTTCCCAGGTGGAAATGGCAAGGTTTCTCATGACTTGGCATCAGAAGTTTAAGAACACAATTTCCAGTGCATTCTATTGTCAATTAAGTAAGTAAGGCCAGCTCATTTTCAAGGAGAATTGTATCTACCTAGCGAAGTGAGAAACAGCATGAGTTTACAGGGAAGTGAGGAATTGGTGGTAGCCGTCTTCAGAGACTATTAACCACTTATATGAATGGGCAATTCCATGTCTGTCTAATTGTCCAATAACAATGAAGTACTTGGGAAAAAATGAATGTACTTTTACTCAAGAAGACATGTAGAAACATATTTATTGTAACATTGTTTATGTTCACTCCCCAAATTAACTTAAATACTGGTCAGTAGGTAGCGGCATAAGTAAACTGTAGCAAATGCATATTAAAACTAAAATGAATTCATTAAATCTGTATAAAGTAGCATCAAGATATTTCCAATGTAGATTATTTAGGAAAAAGTTTCAGAATAATATGTACTGCAGAGCACCATTTATGTAATACTACATAATTTTCATGCAATTTCTCTTTGTAAATACAGGGTGTACTAAAGAAATTTATACAGACTTTGAATGATCATAAAATCAGTGGTTTATTAACATACAGTTCTGGAAGAAAGTCTGCCACAAACTTGGACATTTGGTGAAAGAAGGAAGATTGGAATTGTTCAATGGGGTAGGGGCCTTAGATGTCATATCTCAGTTACTTTGAAAAGAATGTAAGATTTTACTATGAAAAGTTTAACATTAAGAACATACAAAATACATTTGAACAATTCGAGTGTTAAAAAACATTTATACCCAATGGCATATGCTGGGGAAAACAAAATGTCTTTCTTTGTTGTTAAGGAGTTTCTAAAAATATATATAGATAGGTAGATAAATATATGGAGAGAGACATGAACAATGCCCTCTTCACAAACACATAGGAGCGGATTTTCTATAAAGTGATGTGCATTGCTTTGTAAACAGGAAGTCAATACAGCTTATGATAAATTAAGACAGAGTGATTTAAAATGTTTCCACAGCTTAGAATTAGGTACATCTTTTTCAGGCAGTCAAAAAAGAAAAAGAAAAAAGAAAAGAAAAGGAAAAGGTACTGCAGCCCTAGCTGGTTTGGCTCTGTCCCGAGTCCTAGTCAGGGTGCATACAGGAGGCAAACAATCCATGTGTTTCTCTCACCTCAATATTCCTCTCTGTCTTCCCTCTTTCTTCTACTCTCAAAAAAATTGATTGAAAAATATCCTTAGGTGAGAATTAAAATAAAATAAAAGGTACTACAGCTGTCTGTCATAGAGAGAGAAGATGGCTTCCCATTATCCTTCACTTTTTCTCCCTCCAATTGTGTCTTTCTCAGCACCTCTCTCACAAATCCAAATTTCTTTAAAACACTGATAGGTCTAATAATTGGGATGAAATATGGAGATCTGATATTCAAGCAAATGTATGAAAAAGTTAAAAGGTTTTGATTCTGCTTTCCCTTTTTCTCATACTCTCCATTAGACTTTTTAGAAAATCAAAAGCTCTGACCCAGTATCTTTCTTCTCACAATAACTCTACTTTGGACCTGGGATATGCATTTTCAGAGCTATTACCCTACAGCTTTGTGACAGCCTCTTATGAATTTTCCACAAATTATTTTATGTCCAGTTCTGAGCATGCCATTTATTTTCTGTTAGGATTTGATTGATCTTCGGGGTAGGTATGTAGTGGGGGACACCATTCCCATTTTACCCAACACGCACACACACACACACACACACACACACACACACACGCACACACCTGTGTTATGTGTATGTCACTTTGGAGTATTATAGGAAATAGGAAATGCCAATAAATCTAAAGAAAAATATGAGAATTTGAACACATTCTCCTAGAAGGCAGGCATCAACCCACCCAACCTCCTCTATTGCTGATCTACAAACTGCTTACAATGAGATATAAGTTGAGATGTAGGGTAAATGCGGGGAGGGGTTTGGGTGAAGCTCAGTGGAAAAGAGCATGAAGAGTTTGCTGATTGAGTTGACTCAGTCAGAGTCAACCTCTCTGAGTTGGACTTGACACAGGTCATAACCTGCTTCCATTTTCTAACATGTCTCATAAAATTAATTGTACATTGAGAAATTTTACACACCAGACTGATCTTTGTATTATGTTTCCATGGATTTTAGGGAAATTGTAAGGAAGTGAGTGGAGGCAGTAGGTACCTAGTACCTTTATTGCTATTTTCTAAATAGAAAAAAAGTTTTGGCTTATGGAAATTTTATTTTGTAATCAACACCAGGAAAAGTATGGAATAATGTTTAGCAAGAGCCTACTTCCTGTGGTAACAGAGATTGGCCAGAGTGCATTAGTTCTGGCAGAAACAATTAATAATAATAAATACCTGGCATTTGTTAGGCATTCCATTATTTAGGAGGTTTTTTTTTTTTTTTTTTTTTTTTTTTTTTTTTTTTTTTTTTTTTTTTGCATTTCAAGTAACAATACAGTGGCTTACAATAGGGGATCGAGCCTACAACCCAGGCATGTGACCTGAAATCGAACTATGACCTACCTCCTGGATCATAGGTGGATGCTCACCCTCTGAGCCACACTGGCCAGGTTTTATTTTTCTTTTTCTTTTTATTTTATAAGCATTTTAATTCTTTCCATAATCCAACAAGGATTATATTATTATCTACATCTGAGGAAATTGAGGCATAGGGCGACTATTTAACTCATCCAGGATCACATAGCTAGTAAATAAGGGAAAAGAGAGTCTTTCATTCATCAGACATTTAATAAACACATGTGGTAGGAGAGTAATAATGGCATTGCAGGTGGTAAAGGCAGCTCATGCAGGTGTGTAGCCAGCCCACCAATGGCACAATAGAGAGGGTAATTTCCTCTGCATGAGTGGGTATGGAGAGGTTTCCCAGGAAGCCTGACCCAAAGCCACATGGACAGATGGACCAGGGCAGAGAGGGAATCAGTGCTGAAAAGATTTTTCTCACCATGAGAAAGAATGTTCCTTTTCTAAGAATGAATAGTCCTTTTTTCTATTTGTCAAGCCTTTCAAGGTTAATTGGAAATGGTGTCTCTCAGGGAATTAGAGCCGCTATAAGACGCAATGATCCTAGACCAATTTAAAATGCACTCCTGCACCTTTGTTGAAATGACTGCTTCCAAATTGCATTAAAGGTAACCTTTCTCACAATCATATTTAAAAAGAAATTTAAAGAAAGGGAAAAACCCCTTTCCTAGATAGACTCTTCAGACAGCTCCAATCTGTTTTTAGACAACAAAATAATTAGTTGTAAACTCCAAATGGCACCAAATTTTATCATTTCTCTCACAGAGTAAATTTCCTCAAAGAAGAAATTACTGATCTCCCCCCCCCCCCCCCCCCCACACACACACAGTTGATTCGAGAGGGATTGTATAGAACTGTGGTTAGGGAGTAGGAGGAAAGTTAAGAGGGGGGTACAAATTAACTTAGGAAAAACCAAGAAGACATTTTCAACTAAGGTAATTTCAAGAGCATGAAATAAACCTTCTTTAGCAGGACTTAAAACACCATTGTATTTCTTTCATGTGAAGTAACACCCTTCAGTGGTGAAAATCATCTAGTAAAACACCACAGATTACTACAAGAAACAATAGCATTTCCCCTCTTACCTTTATATTCTGCAAAATGTTCTGTGTGATAACCTTTGCCTTTTCTATACTGGAGTTAATGACTTCTAAATGACTGCCATATCACTCTGCCCCCTTGCCAGCCCTTCCTACCATTTTCTTGTCCCAACCCATCCTGTGGATGGGCCAAAAGCATCTGGCATATATTGGTTGGCAGCCTTCACTTGGAGAGTTTGATCTTTAAGTGAAAACAACTAGAAGAGTCCAACCAGCACATTTCAGAGAAAGGAGCACATGCAAATGAAGGGACAAGGGATTAGAACTCTGGCAGACATATAATCAATATGATTATATGATAATCAACAAAATGTATCCAGCTGTTAATTCATTGATAAATTACTTTTTTGCTTATTTTGCATTGTTGTTTTTGTTTGGGTGTAGGGGGGTGGGCAGATAACAAACTTAGAACTGGCTAATGAGAATTGACCCCTTTCATTGTTCTTGAGTACTCTGTTATTACTGAAAAGCCCACCAGTGAAGGAGGCCAGAAGCCATCACCAAATGAGAACAGAATCAATTGCTAGAGCAGATCATCTCTCACACCATCATAGATCCAGGAGAAACTGACATGCTTTATATCCAATGGGAAAATTGCCCATCATGAAGAAGAGCTTCAAGATAACATAGGAGTCAGGGAAGGCTGTATGAGCAGTAGTTTCAGTACATCCCAAATTCATGAAGATATAAATTATTAAGAGAACATTCATAATTTAATAATAATAAAGGTGGGGGTACTGAGAAAATAAATTCTATTTCTTTCATTGGAAATGACAATGACATGTACTCAGGTTTGTTGTTATTTTTATTAGTCACAGAACTCTTTAATTGTACTGTAGTAACTATGAGATGTGTACAGGTTTGTACTAGTTTATCCTATTATATGGGATGAATAATAGGGATAGATCCTACTATAAAAATTAAGTTAATGATCATGCCCTTTAATGATGAGTGTTATAATATTTCCTCAATAAACATGGGAAATACCATTACTATTGATTTTAGAACACACATTCTCATATCAGGGGTTCTCAGGCACAACTGACCCTGGCCAGATATTTTCTATGAGCTGGAGGTGGGAAAGATTGTGGCATCCTATTGCTTATACCATAATTCCCCTAATAATTTAATTTACCCTAAATTAACTAGAGTTTAGTGTTAATGATGAGGTGATAATAGATATTTACTGGAAAGTCTGTTCTGTAATCCTATCCTGGTCCCTTCTATTTACCTTTGCTACAATGCATAGGCAATCAGGTAGTTTCTGAGTCAGGACAGCATCCTCATTAGCATTTAGGCACAACAAGAGTCCAGATGTTAAAAGAACATGTTCAATGTCTCAGGGAGCTCTGATCCCATCATGCAAGTAAGATCTAAGGTAAGAAACTTAGAGAACTACGTAGTACGTAATAACGTGCCACATGTACACTGCATGAGACATTTGGACTTCAGAGAAAGGAAAAATTACCATGGGCTGAAGCAACTTCTTGAAGGGAGTGTTGAATTACACTTTTAAAAATGATGAGATCGGGCTGAAGAGAGAGTGAAAACTGTTAAGGAAGAAGGATAGGAATGATGAGAAATAGGGCATGGAAGTCAAGTCTTGCTCAAGATAGAGCTAAGTCTCTGATCTCCAGCACTGAAGTCTTTGAGACCCCACAGTAATATCCCAGAGTATCCTGTTTTAAAGATTGAGTCATTGTTGGTACTCTACCTTCCTGGAATTGTAGCCATTTCTTTTCTTTCTGTTGTAGAAAATAAACATCCCTGATCCTCTCAAAGGGCAACTCTTCCACTGTGCTCCAGGTTCCATCTCTCTCACATTCTCTCCCACGTCAGCCCCCACTTCTGCCGCGCCCCCCCCCCCCCCCCGGTTTTAAAGAGAAATAATTGAAACATTGACACATATCACTGTATAAGTTTAAGATGTGCAGCATGATGATTTGATTTATTTATCTTGTGAAATTATTACAATAGGTTCAGCTTACATCCATCTTCTCATACAGATACAGTAAAAAGGAAAAAATGTAAAAGAAAATTCCCTAGTGATGAAAACTCAGGATTCACTCTCAACACTTTATTATATATCATATAGCAGTTTTAGCTATAGTCATCTTGTGCATTATCTCCTTAGTACTTATTTATCTTATAATTTGAAGTTTGTACCTTTTGACCACCATCATACAATTTACCTCCCCTTGCACTTTGCCTCTGGGAACCACAAGTCTAATTTCTTTCTTTCTCACATACTTTGAGTCACTTCCTCATCTATGTCCTCCTATCCCCTTCATCTGTAGTGTTTTCTGCTCTTTGGAATTCTTCCTATAGATATGCAAACATGCTCTCAAATAGTAACAAAAACACCTGTAGACTATGGGCCTCCTCTACACACTTCTCCCTTTTTGTGCTCTTTTTCACAGAAAATTACATTCAGTTAAATATTATCAATGTTTTATTTTCTTCCCACCCACCCTCCTTAACTTGAATGCATCGATCACCTTTTCCTATCAGTCTTCTGATAGGAAAGAAGGTGACAGTCATGAGTGATCTCTATAGTGACAAGTCTAGTGGTCATTTGCTGTTCTGATCTTTCTCAACCTTTTAGTGGATTTGGACACAGCTGTCTATGCCGGCCTTTCTGACACATGTGGACACGTGGTCCTCTTGGTTTATTTGACACCATACACTTGATAATTTTTCTATTCCTCTGGACTCCATGTTGAGTTTTCTGTCTTTATCTCCTTTTATTATTTTCTTTTGATCTGTCACACAGTAGTTTTAGTTTTATTTTCTGTCTCTATTTTTAGCCAACCTCATCATGTCTCATAACTTTAAAATTACTAGTATATACATCTGGCCTAACCTTTCTCTTGGGTTCTAGATTCATATATCAACTACCTATTGTATATCTTCATTTACTAAGAAGCTCTTAAAATGTAACATAATTAAGTCACACTCCAGATGAGTTTATTTCTTTTCATCTCTCTGGTCCTCTGACTTGGTGGAAAGTATCACTATCTACCTGTGTTCTGCAGCCAAAAACCTAGGAGTAATTCCTTATTATTCAATTTATCAAATAACAAACCAATTCTAAATATCAATAGTTTCTTTTGCCTCTACCTCCAAAGCATATTGAAATTCACTAATTTCTCTTAATTTCCACAGCTACCACTTTATTAATAGCCTCTATTGTCTATTGTCTCAGTTACAACAATAGCCTCCTGACTGGTTTCCCTAGGGCTGTTCTTATTTTCCCACAATCAGTTTTCTGTGTAGCAGTGATCTTTAAAATCTAAAATAGATCATGTCTGCCCTAGCTGGTTTGGCTCAGTGGATAGAGTGTTTACCTGAGGACTGAAGGGTCTCAGGTTTGATTCCAGCCAAGGGCACATGCCTGGATTGAAGGCTTGATACTCAGCATGGGACATGCAGGAGGCAGCCTATGAATGATTCTCTTCATTGACATTTCTATCTCTCTCTTCCTCTCTGAAATCAATAAAAATATATTTAAAAAGCAACAAAAATAAAATAGATCATGTCACTCCCTCACTTAATATATTTCAAATGAGTTACCAGTTACTCTCAGAATAAGAGCTGAGCACCTGGCCTATTTTTTTGTTTTTCACCTGATAAAGCTTAGGGTAGATGAGAGGTCAAGCAAATTATTTAACTATGATACTGAAACCACTTTCTGATACACCCCAAACACACTGGTCATGACTGTGCGATTGCTAGCAAATAAGTAGAAACTATAAATTCAAAGGCAAGGAGAAGAAAAATTGGAATACAAGGCACTCCCTTTTTCTCTTGTTTCTTCCCCCAACGAATCAAGACAGAATAGACAAAATTTTCCTCCTTCTATGACAGCTAAAAAAAGTTAGGAATGTAAAGTCAACCTTCTCAAGACTATTTTCCTAATTCCATTTTCAGAATCTGTTTTATTCTCCCACTTGAATTTTTCAACTGTACTAAGTCATGAGAAACTATAGATGTGTTTTTACAACAAAGGTTGGAAGATAAACCCCAGAACCCAGGAGTGTGAAGAGTTTGAAGATGTTTAAGCTGTTTTCCCTTTTGATCAATAAATATTTAAATTTGAGTTCAAGGCAGAGGAAACACATCTCTAAAATGTTATGGCAGAGACTCAGTTTATCAACCGTTTGTCATGAATGTCACATATTTCTTGTAGCATAGTGAATCCCAAGACTCAGCTAACAGGTTTTTGATGTGGTGGTAGTGGTTTTCAAAAATCAATCATCACAACACAATTTTAGTGTTTTTTTGTTTGCTTGCTTTTTTTCAATTCAAGACACAAAAGATAAGCCCTGCTACTAAATCAGTTAATGTCAGCACCAATTCCTTGAGACTGATGATTTGATTATTGCTAGAACCTCAACTAAGAGCCAGCTGCTGTCTGTACCCTGAAAACAATAAAAAGCAATCCCCGTCCTTAAACCTAATCACACCAGACACCTCAGTAAAGATGAATGCTGCTGCCTCATCTTTCAGAAGAGAGGAGAGAAAGCATAGTGTACAAACAAGGCTTGGTCTGTCACTGGTCTTGAATGAACCTAAGATTATCTCAACATTTGGAAGAAGATTTTGTTAAATGTTTTTACAGACATTGAGCAAAACATGTTAAATGAAGTATGGCCACCCAAATTTTATTAGAAAATGTATAACGTTCAGATGCACCCACAGCCAAAGGTGGAATTGCATGGCCCCATGAGAAGTCAGGCTCTCTTCTCTCAGATTCCAGTGTGCATCACCCAAGAACCACCGCTGCCAAGTCACAGCAACTCAGCAGTAAACCAGATTCGTGGCTGACAGTGCCCCAGCAACAACATAACCCATAGCCTAAGATAGAATTGCATGGCTCTATGAGAAATTGGTCTCCCTCTTCTCTGGTTCTGGGGTGTGTCACCTGAGAACCACTGCTGTTAAGTCCCCACAGCTCAGCAGTTCCTGCATTGAGCATCTTCCCCCTGGTGGTCAGCATGTGTCATATGTACCGGCCAATTGGATGGTCGGACGGAAGGTCACTTAGCCTTTTACTAGTATATTTATAGTTAGAAGAATAAAGTTAAATCAGAATCCAGGTCTCTCTGACTCTGAAATCTAGGCTTTTAACTATCATGCTTTTTGGAGTTAAAAAAACACCTAAGTATACAAATGGATAATGATTTTCAACAAAGAACCTCTAAGTCATTAGAAAGTCAAGGTGGGTTCCAGTGCCTTTTGAGTGGCCCATTTCCGCTAGCCACTGAGCAGTGCCAGTGAATGCTTAGCAGTCCTGCCCAGAGCCCTTCAATGGAGAAAACAATGGAGGAAGCTACTACCGTGTAAGTAAAATTGTCACATCTCTGAGGGTTCCGGATCTCCTATCAAAGAATATGGAGTCCCTCTTAAGAGTTGAAATGATTGAATCTGAGGTATAAGACATTGTCCAGGCTTACTAGTAGTACCTCTATCTTTCCTTGAGGGCCAACATACAGAAGGTCCTTCACTTAGGTAGGGAGATACCCAGAGGATAGTTGATACCTGATTCCCAAGCACAAGGGAATTTTGGCTTCTTAAAACCAATATTGGAGTAAAGCTCTTAAAGGGTTCCTGACTTGTGCTATTATTATTATTTTGCCCAGAGCATTCTTCAGGATGTTGCTATTGAAGTCATGAGTTTTAAAAGAGCAATCTTATAATTAGACAAGAAGTTATTTCTGCTATCTCTTCTGGAAATGCTGAGAACCAGGCTGCTGCTGCTGATAGTCCACAGTCACTTTGTTGTGGTCTCTGGGGTAAAATTTTCTGTACACACTATTTTATATGAGCTTTGGAAGAAGTCTACAAAGAAGTTGTTATTTCCATCATTATAATTGTTATAATTTTACACACTTAAAAACTGAAATTCTAAGAGAGGAAGTAATTTGTTCAAGGTCACACACCTAGTAAGTGGAATCTAACTTCAGAACCCTTGCTCCCTTACTAGATCACCTGTCATTGTAATTTTCCTAGAATCCTCTCCCGATTTCTCTTAATGTCCCAGTTCCTTTGGGAGTTTGCTTGTTTTACATCTTCTTGGAGTGAGGCTGCTCATTTCCTAGTATGAAAATGAAAAGAGCCAAACTTTATATTTCTTCCTGGTCTTTGCACACTGCAGTGATAGAACGTGGTCTAAGCATGGCCAATAAGATGTTGAATCTTGAGTAAAAAAACACAAGCATGAGAAAGGAATCACTTAATTGAGATGATAACACTGTGACACTGTGGTTTTCTAAACCATGGCTCTCTCTAGCTTCCAAGGTTCTGTAGTTTCCAAGCTCTATCTCTCAGACTCTAATCAGTCCTGGGATCCCTCAGGGACCCACTATAACTCCTTTTGGTTAAGTGTTTCAGAGTTGGATTCTTTTGGTTTTAACTAATATTAGCGAAAATAAATAACTATACTATATATTGACCTACTATTGGAATCCCATACTTGAACTGGCTTAGACAAAAAGACAATTTATTATCTCCTGTAAAGGAAGGCAAAAAAAGTCTTCAGTCTTTTCTCCACCCCTGGTAGACTGGCCCAATTCACTATTGCCAAATACTGATTATGAAATTCTTCTCCTTGGCTTCCTTACTTTCTTATCTTAAAATTCAAAGGAATGATGAGTCATAGTTGGAGTCAGTGTCGATAATGAAAAGTTGTAATGTAGAACACACTTCATTGTAACGAGTTGACTTATATTGTCTCTCTAGTGACAAAAGGCCTTGTAAAACCTGAATTACACATTTTTACAGTCTTACTTCACAAGGCGAAATGGCATTAAGCTTTGGAGTTGGAGATGTTTAAGAGATATTTAAAACTATGCTATTGCTTTTCCTAAAACATTGAATTACAAAAATTCAGTACAAGAACCTATATTCAAAATATAGAGGGGGAAAAAACAAAAGAAATAGTCCTATAGAGACAGTGAAATACAACACTAACTTTTTAATTAGCAGGATATGTGTAAATGGACCTCATTTTCCAGATTCTCCTAGTCAGGGGTACGCGATGCCTGCCAGATCTTTCCCTCCCTCAAGGCACTAAATGTAGCTGATTACATTCTCTCCTGCAGAGCCCTTCAGCACAGAGAGGAGCTTTCCCCCCACTTTTTTCCCTTGTATTAAGGGCCTTTGGGAAAGAAATACTTTAAAATCACATAAGTGAAAGTGATGATTTAATCTTTCTTTTTTTAAAACCAGTCTTATAGAGCTAGAAACATGAATACAATGTAGGAAATGCAATGTTCCCATTTGAAAGTTGGATTAGTTACAGAAGGGGATAGTAGAGGAGTAGGGGAGGAAATGACAGAAGAAAAAAGTACAAGAGGGCCTTCTTCAATGATCTCTTTTTACCCAAAGAAACAAGTACCAGGACACCAAAGGCAGACTGCAGAGTACATACATACACAGAGGAACAACAACAGGGACTCATGTGCCAGACATAAAATATTCCTTGGAGCAATATTACCCTCTTGATCATTATCAGGCTCTTGCTAATGTCCACTTGGGAAACTGAGCTGTGGTTCTGTAACACTGCATAGACATGGGGACAGAATTGGTGAATTTCATGCTACCCCTTGCAGATGAAAAGGGGCCACATGCTAACCTGACTGGCTCAGGGGAGGCCTGCATGGCAGCCTTGCAAACTCAGAGACCTAAAGCGACCACAAAGGATGTTCTGAAATCCAATCCCAGAAGTTTCCCTGCTTTGTTTTTTCCTGTCTCCCCTGGAGTGGGAGAGAGGGAGGAAAGGAAAGAGGGAAAGAGAGAAAAAAAGAGATATCAAAGTGAGAGAGACATATGGATTTGTTGCTTGCTGAATACTCCCTGACTGAGGCATGGGGTCAAACCTGCAACCCAGGTACCTGCCCTTGACTGGAAATTGAACCCACAACCCTTTGATGTGTGGGAAACATTCTGCCACTGAGCCACACCAGCCAGGGAATGTGTCCTTTTTATGACTGACCAATTGAGAGAAGTATTTACAACCAAGGCTAAAATGGCTTTCAAAGTTTGACAAAACAAAAGGAAATTAAAAAAAATTTTTTTGAAGACCAGGAATTCTGGTTGAAACTGGGAAGGAATAAATTATAGTGACCCAGGCCTACTGGGAAGAGAAACAGAATACAGTTTAATGTTGGGATAAAATAATCACACATTTGATTTGCAAAATAAAACAATTTGACCTTCTTCAGTGTGTTTTGCTTAAGATAAGAGTAAAATCTGTTGGAAATGTGACATAGTCTCCTGAACACTATTTGGTGTCCTAGGAAACTAACTCTGCTTTAAAATAATTTTTTCCAACAAAATAAAAGTGGTTAATTTACCCAACAAAAATGGAACACTGTGGACTTTTCCTGTGTTGGTTTTTTCCTTTCTTATTTTTCTATTATTTATGCCAACTAAGATAATATTCGTGTATGTAACAGAGGTTGAATGTCTTTTCTTAAAAATTGTAAATGAAGTGTAAAGTGAGCTATTTTTTAAGCAACAGAATTCTTATTATATAACAAATACAGAGCTCTCTTAGCACCAGAAAACATCCATCTGCTACCTCGGTTTTGCTTTGCACACAGCAGACTTTGAAAAAACAGCATTATGTCATTAATTTCGACATGTTGTGGATGTGAAAACTTATGAGCAATTGGTTTTACCCTGATTGACACAATGGGGGAAAATCTTAATTAATGGAAAAGGTTCAAATTAGTGACCCAGGCACTTTAGGCCATAGCAATCACATGACAAACTGTAATGGGAGATGTTTTAATGGAAATTTTTAGTTGGCACTGACATTTTCTCCAATTATCATCAGTTGCTCTTCCCGTATTCAGCTGTGCTTTCACTTTTATTCCACATTGACCTCTCTCGTCCACTTAACCCAATAAAAGCAAAATAATTTCCAAATTCTGACTTCACATTGACACCCCGCAAAATAAACAAAATTATTTTAGGAATTTCACAATATATAGTCTAGAAGGTACGTGTAATTATTGTCCCTTATCAAGTAAATGAATAAGGTTTAACATGATTTGTGGTGTCACTGTTTCTTGGAATGCATTAGAGGGTCTTAGGAGGAGAGGGTTAAGGAGGTAGATTTATTTAGAAAAGAGGAGTGCTGAGGAGATGGCTTGGTAAGCTCTCACTAATAGGGTACGCTGGGAGAGTAAAACAAGCCTTGCCAATGGGTCTATCTTTGTTATTTCAGAAAAAAATTTGAAGCAGGTAATTCCTCCATAAACTACCTACTAGGCATCAATTTTTTTAGCTGTCTGTCCTTTCAGATTTTCCTGCTTGTTTTATTTTTTCCAGCTCTATCTTATCATAGTAGACATTCTTTTTTCTTTTTTTTAAAAAAATATGCTCACAAGGATATATTTTACTGATTGAGATAGAGAGGAAGTGGGGAGGAGGGAGCAGAATGAGAGTGAGACAAGGAAAACAAGAACATATGAGAGAAACATCTATCTTTTTTCTCCTGTACACACCCCCACTAGTAATGGAATGAATCTGCAACCTAATTGGGAATTGAATTGGCAACCTGGCAACCTTTCGGTTCACAGGACCATACTTCAACCAATTGAGCCACCCCAGGGCAGAATTATTTATCAGATTATCTTTCTACTAATAATATTTTATATGTATAATATTTATTTTTTTTTAGAATTACTTTCTTGTAACTTATTTTATTTCTACAACAATCTATAACTTAAGATTATTGTTACCATTTGACCCTTAAGAAGACTGAGACTCAGAGTGCCTGGGAGTTGCTTTCAGACTTGAGCCTGATAATAAGCACCTGAGGCTCTGGCTCCTGGTCTGGGCTTCTTTACCTGTTCAATTCATGAACACTCTCCTCTGGAATTTGAGTGTTGCCACGTAGCTCCCTTTCACCACACTCTTTTTACCATGATGACTGGCAGCTTTCCATATAGAGGCTATACTGTCATATCATGTCCTTGAGTGACATTCCAGAGCTTTTCCCACTCATACAGTGTCTCTTAAATCTATGTCCCGCCAAGACCGGTTTGGCTCAATGGATAGAGCGTCGGCTTGGGGACTGAAAGGTCCCAGGTTCGATTCCGGTCAAGGGCATGTACCTTGGTTGTGCGCACATCCCCAGTAGGCAGCGTGCAAGAGGCAGCTGATTGATGACTTTCTCTCATGGATGTTTCTAACTCTATCTCTCTCCCTTCCTCTCTGAAAAAAAAATCAATAAAATATATTTTAAAAAATTAATTAATCTTAGAATGTTATCTTTTAATGTGTAGAGTTATTTTAGTATCTTTCCAGCAGTTTGAATTAGTTGCTCTGAATGCTGTTGCTTGTCCATGTTAGCTGTACACTTAATTTAGAAATACACACACTTCAGCCATTTTTTCTTCAAGGTATTAAGTTCATGGCTTTAAAAAATATTCCTAATGAGTTAACTTACAAATTTCACTTAGGGTTCAAATAATATTAATCATGTAATAGTCAAAATCACTTCTGTTACTCTTTCCCTTTGAAAAATATAAGTGAATGATTTTTCTGAATTAGCCTACTAAAATAAGTATTGCAGTACTAAAAAAGACTAATGAATCTACTGTATGTTTTAGGTAAAGATCACATTGTGTTCTTTATTCTAAACTCTGTTCAATCTAGACATTAAGAATTGTGGTCTTAGGAATCATGGAACAGGAAAGAAACTTCATGATTCCTAAGACCATGATTTAGCTACAGGACTCACAATTCCCTGCGAGGGAGATTCACTTAGTTATTTGGGTAAGATCATTACTCTTCTAAAGGCTCATTAATCCTGACATACTTGATAACTAAAATTAACTGGAATCTGTGTGCTAGGGACTGGGAAGAGATAGATTCATTACAGCACAGATGTAATTTTACATATTCTGGGTTTAATATTTATTCCTAGTGGGTGCACCAGCACCGTAATTTTTTTGCTAAGTTCTCATCTGAGATTTGCCTCTGTGCCTCTCATTTTAATCTGTATTTCACTGTCTACACACACACAAAAAAATTAAAACAACAAATATTGGAAATGCAAGCAGCTAGAGAGAGCTAGTAGAAATGATCACTGTAAAGAAAGATGAATATTGATTTCCTTTGTTCTAAACTTTGTTTCTGGAAAAGTGAAGAAGGAAACAGAGTAGAAATGAGTTTTTTTCCAAGAGTCCTGGGGTCCTTTCTATTGAAGGCTCAAGCAAGAAAACAAAACAAAACAAAACAAAAAACACAACAAACTTCAGGTTCCTTACTGTAAAGTAGAGATAATAATGGTACCTACCTTATATGGTTGGTTTGAGGATTTATTTATGCATATAAAGAATGGTGCAAAGAATGAAATAAGAGTTTAATAAGCAGTATGAGAAAAGAGAGCCAGGTATGAAAAAATAATAAAGGGTATAATACATATTAAGAGAAGAAGAGAGACTTTTTCCTCTTACTATTTATTAAATTCCATTTTTTGGTCTTAATGTTTATTAAATCTCTTTCTTTTGAAATGCTGAAATGCATTTTTCTCAAATATGCTTACCCCGATAACTTTCCTTGTAGGCACCAACTGCACACCCCGTTCAAAAGTAGAGACTCCGAAATAACATCTTTAATCCTTAGAAGTTTTCCCTTTGAAAAGTCAACAGGAAAAATGTACCCAGAAATTTAAAAAGTGGTGATTAAGCCCACAGGGACTTAGCACAGCTAAGAGAGGAAAGGGACAGACTGTAGCCAGAGATTTACAGAGTTTTAGAGCTGGAGCTGGCATTGGCGGTCGTCCAGTCGACTTGCTAATTTTAAAGAAGAATAAAAAGAAATCTAGAGAGGCTACTCCTGTACCTGAGATCTCACAGCACTTCCACTTGGAGGACATCACTCTCGACTCTTGGTATTTCTGTTTATCTTTCTCATTTCAGTTTATTTCACATCAACTTGTATGCTTCCCATGCTAGTTTGGTAGGAGCGTATTGAAACTTCACAGACATTGGTTCCTACTGTTTGGATTTGCTGCAATTTTTGCAGGTCCCAACCAGGGCATGTGCAGTCCAGGTATTCTGAATGAATGAACTTCTTGCTGGTGGCTGCTGTCTCACTCCTGTCTCTAAAGTTGGCAAAGATTCTCCACTAGCCTGTGCCCATGACTTTGCATTTCTTCCTGTTATGCTCTTATTACCCTGATCGCACCTCCTGACAACATCTAAGAGGCCAGTTAACAAGCAAGGGCAGAAGCTGGACCTAGAGGAAGAGGCCTCTGTTCTAAATAGGAAACATGTTATCTTGGGAAGACTTTCCCACATAGTGTGACAAAGTGTTGACAGGAGAGCAAACCCCAGCGAACCGCCGCTCAGGAAAGGGCAAAGACTGGGATCACATGACCCTTATCCACACATGAGGCAGTGATGTGTCCATAGGTGGGGATTTTGACCTTTTTTAAGGCCTTAATGCTATAGTGATAAAACTTTTGTATATCATGTGTTACCAGATCTTGTAATGGCTTAGTAAGTCTAAACCGTTATCCCTATGGCATCCAGTATTTAGGGAATGGCAACCGCCACTCACTTGGTGGTGGCAGAGTTTATGAGTTATACCTTAAATAGTTACTCACAAACTTCAACATTTCGAGATCACCTGGAGGGCTTGCTAAAATTCAGATTGCTGGGCCTGCACCTTAGGAGTTCTGGGGTGGGCTAATGCTGCTGGCTCAGTGACCACACTTTAGGAACCACTGCTAAAGGAGAAACAGGACTGTCCTGACCTTTCCATCTAATTCCATGCTTCAAACCCACACACACAAATGATCATTGCAGCTTCAAGTTTTAATTCCCTCCAAATACTTGTTCTGTAGTAGAGCCTTTTGACAGACCAGTCTATACCTTAGGCATTGCTGGCACCGAACACAGTTCCTGTACCTTCCCTAGTACCTCTTTCTGTACATTGGTGTGTATGGAGACTTCTGCTTTTTGTAACTGAAGATGAGGGATGGGAGTGAAATTTATTGTAGGTTGGCTTCTCAAAGGGAAGGAGTATCCCATGAAGAATGGCATTTTCTCTTGTCTTCAGCTGGCTTATTGAACTGGATTTGACTCCTCTTGCTTAAAAAAAGGCTGAAAGAACTGGTTAATGAAAATCTCCGTGGAATTCTAGGCACAAACAGAATTGTTTGGGCACCTGGACAAAGGAGGTGCGTCTTCCCTAAGCTGACACCTGTCAATCACTGGTTAAGGGCTCCTCAAGGGGACACATGCATTTTCAGGTGCTTCAGGCTCTCCCTTCCAGTGGCCTGAAGGAGTTGAAAAACTTGCTGACTGTCGGAATGTAAAGCACACCACAGGGATGAAGAGTATGCACAAACATCTCAAAATATATTCCAGGGAGTTGGAGTGGAACCCTGGCATTGCCTAATATAACAGGGAGACTTAAATATTTTATTGATTTTACAAAGAGGGATAGTTGGAAACATCAATGAGAAAGAAACATCGATCAGCTGCCTCCTGCACATCCCCTATTGGTACATGCCCTTGATCGGAATCAAACCCAGGACCTTTCATCCACAGGCCAATGAGCCAAACCAGTTTCGTCAACAGGGAGACTTTAAACAAGTAGATAAAGCCAGCTGACAAGGAGGGTGGGTGAGACTCCTGGAGGTTGACTTTGATGACATCTCACCCAATCTGTTCTTGGAAACTGTTCCTGAATCTCTGAAGAGGAGCCGGCTGTCTGGTCCAGAACTATCCTAAGATGCTCTTTTTCTGAGGCTCTTGAGTGACATGGGGTGCTGGTTTGTTTGATAAGCCCAAGAATCTTAGCCAGGGCTGCCAACACAAGGCTCCTTCAGGCTGAGGTTAGCAGCTAAGCATTTAAATCATCTAGCCATGTTGCCTGATTCTTCAGGCAGGGTGCTCAAGGGTGGTATGTTTTCTGGGACAGCCTGCCAGTTGCCTTTCATGCTTGCTTTCCTTTAACCCGGGTTGCGGGCTGGGAATTCAGATGCATCCACAGACATAAATTTTGCAGCATCATTTGCATGTTTAACCTTCCTCTGCTTCTCTTATTCTCAGACAGATGCAGGCAACGGCATTTGAAATTTCCATGCTGCTGCACAAGGCTGGCATTTTGATGAAATAAATAATTGTTAGGACTGTTTGAGTCTTACCACCCTGGTCTCTTTTAAGAAGGGCATTTTGAGCAACAGTATTATATAGATATTTCATCAGTGAAACTATCTTGGATTTTTGTCTCAACCACGACTTAAGGACCGTATTATGGTTGATCTTCCACATCCACACAGCAGTGTTACAGTTGTGCTTTTTTCACTGAAAATAGTACCGATGGTGAAATCAGAAGATCTGGCCTTCCTCTGTGGCCTCCCACTGACAAACGAGGTGATTTCCTCTGATCTGTGGTCTGTGACTTGTTTTGCTTACATAGCATGATCAAATGCACCTATTTGTGGGACTGTTAAGAGCAATACAAAATAAAGAATTTATAGCATAGAATAGAACCATGTAATTACTTCTAACACTGGACCATTGTAATCAACATATCAGCACACCCATCTACAAGGGATCACCCTTTGCTATCTAGGTGATTTTTATATATGGACCTGGGCTCACATCTAGGCTATCACACTTACAGGTTATTTAACTCCAAGAAAGGTATTACAGCTCTCAGAGTATTAGTTTTCACATATTTGTCTTTTACAACATGATGAGGATTATAGCTAACATATATAAATTCCTGGAAGAGTTCCTGAAACCCAATTAATACTGTTTTTTAGTATTTTATTTTTTTACTTTTGCCAAATATAAAGTAACTCTTCCATGCTATGCAGAATACTCTCTTTTTGGCAGTGACTACTGTTTCCAAAACATAATATTCAATTTTGGAGCCTCTATCATTGGCTCAAATAAATGAATTGAATAAGAAGGTACTGAATTTCCCTGAGGAAAAAAAAATCTCAGAACTAAACCACTACTAACTCTCAAATGTTGACATCTCTGTTGTGGTTGTTGTTTTGTCAATAGGCTCCTACTTGTAGGTCACCTGTTTCTTTGCTCCCCTAGGCTTGCCTGTTTCTGATCTCCCTGCAGAGCTGCCTGCTCCTACTCTAATGCCATGAATAAGACAACTTTTGCAGCAATGGCTGCAATGAGCAGGCTATAACGTCATCTTCCTTGTGAATCCTTCCCTTGGCAACAAGCATAAATTGGGGTACTTCCTCCATAACTCACTTTGTAATTAGTGTCTGTAACTTAAGCAATTATTATCTGTAATTCAAGTAGCACCTTATTGTTCTTTTCTCTAATTGTCTAGTAGACCACACAGTGTAGTACTGTCAGTATAGACAACACGTCTTGAGTTTTCTTTCTTTCTTGTGTGTGTGTGTGTGTGTGTGTGTGTGTGTGTGTGTGTACACTGATCTCTCCAGATACATTCTGAGTGCTTTGTGATTGTGAGACATGCCTTTTCTACCCCATAATACTAATGCAGAGCTGACAGCCCAGTTGGGAGCACACAGTAGGCATTGATGTGAATTTATTATATGATAGAAAGGCAGTAATGGTTTCTATGGTGTGTGTCTGCCAATTTCAGGCTATAGGTTGCTGCTAAAATATAAGGAATGTTCTCAGAAGGTATATCAACTGCTTTGTGCTTCCGAATACTTTTTAAGGATCCTTATAGATGTTTAATGTTGGGAGAACAGAGGGCACTAGATGCTGGGCATTCATGCATTAAAAGTAATTGTTTTGAAAGATACCAGAAAAAAAAATCCCATATCCTATTATGTCACTTAATAAGGGCATTAAGTAAGCAAAACCATGCCATACTCTTGGAGGTGCAGTGACAGGCTGCATGTAGGAGGAGGTTTCTGGACACTTTGATATTTGTGTCTTGATCTGGAGGATGGTAGAGAGGTGTGTTCAACCTTGTGAAAATCCCTCCAGCTGAGCACTTATAACCTGTGCCCTTTTGTTTCTGTATGTTATTTATTAATAAAATATTTCTTACTTGTATTCTCTTACTTTGTTTTGTAGAATAAGAGTAAAAGCATGTCAATTCAGGTTCAAATAGAGACATCGTGACCTCATATTCCTTGGAAAAGAGGAATTCTGCTTGTGTGGGTTTGAGTTGGGACTTTTAGAAGCAAGGTTTATAGAGAAATGAAAGTCAGCTGGTAAAAGACCTAGAATTTGTCTTGCCTAGACAGAACAGAGGCTTGCGCAGAAGTGGCAAGCAACTCTCCTTCATCTGCTGTGAATACAGTCACTGGTGTAGTGGTCAGCTCCTGGCTCAGTCTGCAAATGCCCTGCTGCCTCACTGAGCTCACAGATGGTGAGAGCATTTGTGGGGAATGTTGGCAAGGTGTTATCATGTATATTCAGATACTGTAATCTCGTGGTTTATTAGGCGAGACAGCATTTATATTTATGGCCTATGGTATTTTTTTTAAAAAAGAAATCTTATTATGTACAGAAACTAAAGCTTACTAGTCTAACAGCATATTTTTGCTGAACCCATATTTTTGGTGAGCCACAGTCATTTTATAGGTTTCTTCTTTTTCTGGAATGGTCTGTATACAAGCTTTGGTGACCCTAAAATCAGAACCTGCTGATTTGGACACTGGGGAGAGAAGTACTGCATACCATGATAATACAAATTCTGTGTCCACGTGACCAGGCTCCAGTATTGGGCTATTCCCATTTTTATCCTGTGATGGTGGGATGATGTGTCTCAATCAGGCATCAAAGTCACTTGTGTTCATTATTGAAAAAAAAGAAAAAGAAAAAAGAAAAAATTCCTAGGCTCTATCCCACACATCATAGAGAAATGAAAGTCAGCTGGTAAAAGACCTAGATGGTCTCAGGATGCTACATTCGGAATAAGCTTTCCCAATGATTCTCAGCCCATTAAAGTTTGGAAAGCATTAGACCAGTGGCTCTGGCAAGTGTTAACACACTCTGGGATGGGAGCAGGGAGGGACACAGGAAGCTTCCCAAGAATCTCTGGGAAAGAATTTGTGTTGGAACTTTTACAAAATGGGGGTCATGGCACCACTAAGAAGAAGGAAGATATTTAGTGGGAAATAGATGCAAGATGCCCATAGCTTGTCTTACTGAGCACGGTGAGACACAAAGCTATTTGTGCTTAGAGGACCTGGCAACCTTCCCTTCCCAGTGTTTGCACCTGTGTCCTCTGTTGGTAGGAACTCTAACTTTTGCATTCCTTTGGATCACAAAATTGTCATTTTTAGTTGGTTTTTTTTTTTTTGCCACAGCAGGTTCTTTCCAAAAGAACAGTGTTGCCTTCCTTTTGTAGGATTTTTTTTTCTCCATCACAAACGATATTTGAAAGAATTCCTCCCTTCTGGGTTTTGTTCAGTTGACTGGATTACAAGGATGTGCTAGTTGGGGGTGGAGGGTGAAGGAGGCATGGCTTTGTTAGAAAAGTAGCTAGAAATACTAGTAACCATGAGGGATAAAAGATTACCTCTGGTATAAATCAGTATTTCATAGAAAGTGTTTGCAAGGAATAGCCCAAGGCAAACTGATGGTTTTCTTCCATACTCAGAATCACTGTGGGTGTTAGAATTACAAGCACCGAGAACTTCAGAGTATTGTCTCATGGTTTCACTGTTTTCACCTTAACCTTACAATCTGGGAAGCTCTGGGGCAGAAGATGTTCAGCTTTTTCTTTGGTGGGTTAAAAAATGTCAGGCTTGCAAGTGATATAGGGGAGATGTCAGATTTGAGAGAGAGTTTTTTAAGAACTATAGACTTGGTTTTCTAGATCTTTCAAGGTAGGTTCCTGGTATTGGCAGCCAAGCATTCTATAATATCATACCTGCAGCTGGCTGTGCAAATCTATATCCATTCAAGTGGAGATTTCTAGTGGAGTTCCACAGACTTTAATCCTTCATCTCTATTTTTTTTAGCCAACAGCTGAATGAGATGATGCAAAGCGAAGAAGGAATATGCATATATTGGTTAAAATAAAATAAAAAACTTTATTACATCAACAAATTAGAAGGATGATTTCACAATCTCCAAAAGGAAATGTAAGAGTAGTGAATATATGCCTCTTAATTTGCTTCAAAAGTTAAAACTGGATATAATAATAAGGAAGATTTGGTTTGGAAGCAGTTTCTTAAGAACATCTGTGTTTGCAATGAACCATAACTTGAGCAATATGAGATAGCTGTCAAAAGATAGAAACCAACTAATAAAACATTAGACTGCTTAGCAGGAGATTATGAAAACGATTGTGCAAATCAGGCCACACTGAGAATTCTATTGTGCTCTCTTCTGATCTTTTAAGGAGCAGTATAATTGACCTAGTGTTGAGATGAGAAGGAAGATAATAGTGAGTTAGTTTAGAAACCATGTCCTAGGAGAAATATTTGAGGGAACTTGAGAAGGAATAAAAAGTACAGTAGTCTTGATGAATAGCCTCCTTAAGATTTTGGAAAAGTTATTGCTTAAGAAGGGTTGTTCCATACTAACAAGATAGGGGGTATGAAAATGAGATTTTTGGACCCCATAGAAAAAGCATTCTCAAACAACAGAAAATCCTGTCTGAAAACGTTTATATGCCCCAAAGAGGTTGGAACTAGGATGGGGAAGAAGGGATTTATTTGATAGAGTGTGAATTAAATCAAAAGGTTTCACACCTGCTTGTTACTAGAATAAATGGAAGCTATTTTTTTAAACCTACTAATGTCAGGAATCCATCTCAGAGATTCAAATTGAACAGATGTGGGGAAGGGCTCAAGAATCTATATTTTTTTTAAACAGAAATTTCCTCAGATGAATCCAATATGCAGTCAAATTTGAGAACCACAGAGCCCCTAAACTTCCTCTTCCGTTTCCTGATTCTGAGTGAAGATAAGGTCCATGTGGGGAAGGTCTTGACAGCACCTCTGTGAACTTGCACTTGCTCTCCGTCTCCTTACATTTTGTACAGATTCTATCAAACTCAGGCACCTTGGTGAGCAGTTTCCACAGATTATCTCACTTAGTTCTCATGACGAACAAATGACTCGGTTCTCTCCATTGATTTGATAGATGCATATTTTGCTTTTCACTGTGCTATTTGGCAAACAAAGGCTGTTAGGGCCTAAGGTACACAAAGAAATGTATCCTGAGAAAAGTGGAAAATGCCAACTGTATGAGATGCCTCTTGCTTTTCCTCTCTTATCACCACCTCCTCAGACCTGTGTCTGCAGGTTCTTCATTCTCTCTCTGACACATCAGTGAAGCACTTTTCTTTCCTTCTTAAGGTAGGATTTCTTTATTGCTTAAACTGTCAAAACTTTCCTGGATTTTTTTCTTCCAAATTAACACTAACACTATTTTTTGTGGTCTGCTGAGAGCTTTATTTATTTGTGCAGAACTTACCTGAATGGATTGGAAGGAAAGATACTCTTTCAATAGTCCCGATAGGCATGACCGCCATGTCTTTGTTCTCACAAGCATCATGTTGTAGGTGATAATCCACAACAGGTTGCATGTGACATAAATGAGTTAGAAATATGTATAAAAATACCCTCAGCCAACCACCACCATAATGTGAACATTCTTAGTGTAAATTCTTCTGCAAATTAAGCACAGCGTGCCTGGTCAAACATCCTTTCTCTGAAGCTTTACTTGATCTGCAACATCAAACAATTTTCAGAGAATCATGTTTTTCAGCCATGGCAATACTATTATCTATGTATCTATCTGTTTATCTATCTATCATCTATCTATCTATCTATCTATCTAGCTATCTAGCTATCTAGCTATCTAGCTATCTAGCTATCTAGCTATCTAGCTATCTATCATCTACCTATCTATGTATCTTTGTCTATTGTATACTTAATTTCTATGGACTTTAACTGATTATGACACTTTATTTGGGATTCTAATTTCTCCAAGCACAACTACTAGAAGAGCAGATATTCTGAAGGTATTTATAATCAATGCACTTTTGAATAAGGTTTCATGAACACAGAGGAAAAACTGCTCCAGTAGCTGTCAGTTCTCAACCCTTCCCAGTCCCTGCTGACCTTTGAAACACAAATCAAATGGCTCCTTCATTCCAAGCACAAGTTGAATGCTTTTTTTTAAAGCCTTTTGAATGCTTTTTTTTTTTTTTTAAGCCTTTTTAAAAATACAGCACATTTAAATAAAATCTCCAGGCAAGTTGTTCAGTCGTGTCTGACCTTTTTGTAAATATGAAAAATCAAGATCCAAAGTAAACACCGTGCCCCTGGTAAAAAGTTCAGCTGTGTGAAATGGTGGGTCTCCAGGTAGAGGCAGATTGGCATTACTGAGCTGCTTCTTAAGGACCCTAAGGTGCCAGCTTACTGCCAATCTGGTCTGCTTTGCCAGGGCTTTTTAACGAATCATCATTAAGCCATAGAATTCTTTTTAGGCTTTCCACTTTGTTCATGTTTCACTGACTATGCTCCCTCTTCATAGCTACTTCTCGCATAACATCCTTAAGCACTTGGTAGAGACAGAGGGAGGTTCAAATTTCATCCAAGCATTAGATTTCTATTACATTTAAGAAGGGCCAAAACGCAGAAGTGGATAGGAACATTTGGTGGAGATTAGGCATGCTGTCTGATTTCCATGTTCCCTGAGAAATTCCGCTTCTTTTTAGTTACTTAACAAATACCCGTTGAACTGTGACTTGGGAAAGAGGATGGCAGAACTCAGAGTCTGGTGAGGGGGAGGAAGGGGCACTCCTAATGCTGCTGGGAAATGGGAAGGCAGGCCCTTCTTCTGGAGACATTGGTTTTTATTTATTTATTTATTTATTTATTTATTTATTTATTTAAATCTTTTTAAAATATATATTTTATTGATTTTTTTACAGAGAGGAAGGGAGAGGGATAGAGAGTTAGAAACATAGATGAGAGAGAATCATTGATCAGCTCCCTCTTGCACACTCCCTACTGGGGATGTGCCCTTAACCAAGGTACATGCCTTTGATCAGAATCAAACCTGGGACCTTTCAGTCCGCAGGCCAGTGCTCTGTCCACTGAGCCAAACCAATTTCAGCTGTTTCCTTATATTTATAATCAGGATATTCAAAAGGACATTTTTTCTGGCTGCTTTTGGGTTGGATGATTCCAGTGCAGAGATTGGTAGATTTTCTTTACAAAAGGTGAGACATGGTAAATACTTTTGGCTTTGTAACCCCAAAGGCAAAATTGAGGATTTTGTGTAGGTATTTATAAAACAAGGGAAAAATACATATTCATAAATTTTTATAGAATTGAAAATCAATTTTTATACAATTGATTTAAAATATATTAATAATGAGTACATATTTTTGTAATGTAGATCTAATTGGAATGGAATTTGTTGTTTTGTTGGGGGGATAACATCTCACTTAATTCAAAGTTAGTGTTCCTCATCATCATTTTGATTGCAAAGGCTCATCTGTAGAAGCCATTTTGTATGTTCATGGGCTGTACAAAAACTGGGAGTGGGCCAGATTTGGCCCATGGGAGATAGTGTGCTAATCCTTCTCCAGTGGCACAGTTTTCTTATTCATCTCAACCCCAGCACTGAGGACTGACTAGTGAGTATTCCCAATCAATCAAGGAGATCTCATGTTTCTTGCTGGTGACTTGTTAAGAGATGAGCATGTAACCAAGTTATGCTCAATGGGAAATATGCTGAGGGCTTCTGAGAGAGTCCCTTTATTTTTTAAAAAGAACTATGAGTATCAATGTTGTCAAGACTGGGTGTGGATGCGTGGATTGACTTTTCTTATCCTGGAGCTGTGAGGGAAGCCAGACTAGGGCAAAAAAGACAAAAGACAGCAGATATGGCATCTGGGAAGAGAAGTAAAGAACTTTGGTCTTACATGAGATTCAGTCCATTATGAGAATGAAACCAGAGCCTGCCGTATCTCTGGATTTCATGTTTCATAAGATATTTTTCTTCCTATTATTTAAGGTCCTTTCAGTGAGAACTTGGTTACTTGAAACCAAAAACATTGTGAAGAAGAATTAAATACCCAACAAATGGTAAACCATCTTGAGAGGCAACAAACTATTCTTTGTTCAGAGGTTGTGATACAGTAAACACAAATGGGTCTTCATTTCTCACTGGCTAAGAAACACAAAGGGATGCCTATATGTCAGATGCAGCAGAAGCAGAATCAAATAACGAGACAAATTTTTTTAAATCCCCAGGCTCTGTTCTTTCTCAATGCCAATTTTTCTTTACCTACTACTGGCAGAGATAATGGAAATACCTTGGAGGTCTGTTGTAAAGAGGCAGTGAAGTGTTGTACATAAAGCCTCTAGAACAGTGCATTCAACAAATGTCTCCTTTTTCCTATAGCATGCTTGTTGACATCCCTTTGATGGACAAAAAATGTGCTTTTTCCTTCCATGGCAATGGCTTTTATTTTTTTCTAATTGACCATATATAACAGGGGTCCTCAAACTTTTTAAAGTGGGGGCCAGATCACGGTCCCTCAGAGAGCTGGAGGGCTGGACTATATGAACTACTAATTCCTACTGTAACACCTCGGCTGCGCTCACTGCCCAAAAAACCTGGCGGGCCGGATCAGACTCCTCTGCGGGCCACAGTTTGAAGACGCCTGATATATAATGATAGTATGGAAAAATACTAATTTCACTTAGTTTCAGCAATACTCAATAAGCGGTGAAACACTTTCCAATCATGAAATTCTACCATTTTGTGATCATTTACATTTAGCTGTAATTAAGGTATGTAGTCTATTGTCTGAGATCTTTTCATATTTATATATAGACTTTTTGCCATAAAGATTAATATCCAGATTAGGTCTATTCATATCATCTGGTTCATTTCTAAAAGCAGAGGGTTTTTGTGGATGCTGATATCCTAGAGTTAAGAATTAGTGATCTTTTTCCATCAAAGTTTAAAGACTTGCACCAGGTTATGTCAACATGGCATAAATAATTGATACAATATACACTGGTACTTATTAGTTCAAGCAGTTTAAATGTTTGAGATGCCCTTGGGACAATCAGCAAGGCCAGACTTATCCTATATTCGATATGACTTCATGGTAAGGATCTATAAACGGATTCCTCACCCTACATTCCATCCAGCTCTTCTTTTTAGTATAGTTCCTGGGAGTCCCCCTTTATCATTCTCTTTTATCTTCTCCACGCCAATGGAAGAGTCCCACTTGACTAGCTTAGCAACTCATCTCACCCTAAGGCCAACATTGTGTAGCCCAAGATGCCACACCATTCTGGTCTACATAGACATGCCTCTCAGAATAGTGGCTGTGGATGTTAACAAGCCATCATAATGTGCATTTGCAAAGAATTTTTATTACAAAATAGTACTTTATCATTGTTAGTCTCTTTAAAAAGGGGATAAAAAATAGCCATAATCAATTTTTAGCTTTTGTTTGTATAACTGTTAAAACTATTCTCTATTTATCTATTTATCTATCTATCATCTATCATCTATTCATCCATCCATCCATCCATCCATCCATCTATCCATCTCTATCTCATCTTGATCTCTCCCTCCACCTCCCCCTGTCCCTCTTTCCCCTCTTTCTCTCTGCATAAATATAGAAATAACATACACACATTCTTAGTTTTTGTAAGAATGAGGAAATTAGATAAGAGTATTTATGATATCTTATATTGTTTTTCCTTTTTATTTATGGACTTATTTCCACATTTGTTTATTTTAAAAGTCTGTGTGTGCTTTTTCATCAGAATGCATCATAACTTATTCAACCTATTCCTTATTTTCCTGTTGATGAAGATTCATGTTATTTTCTAATATTGAAATGAAAACACTGCTACACATATCACACATTGTCCTCTGACTATCTTGGCAAGCATGGGGGAATCAATTGAAAAGCTATTAGAAAAAAAAAGCGCTGAGCAAGGTGGTAAGTTACAAAATGAATATATCAAAATCAATAGCTTACCTAACATGCCAGCAGGAATCGCTTAGAAATTTTAATGAGAAAAGAGATCCCATTGACAATAGCATCAGAAGCATAAACTACCTAGGGATAAATGATAAAAGGTGTCTAAGATCTGTGTGAACAGAAGTGTGCCATTCTATAAAGAAAATATATGAAAAGAAAGAAAGGTTTGTCCACATATTGGAAAAGTCATTATTGTAAGGAAATAAATTCTGCTTAATGAAACCTATTCTGCACACCTAATCCCCATGGAGTCCCAACAGTATTTTTGTGGAGGAAGAGAATTCAGGGCAGGACTGAACACAGTGTTTCCACAATGTACCTGTAGAGACTGGATCATAAGAATGAGCTCGGCACACACACCATTCCCACTCCAAACTCCAAGAAATGATACAAAGCACATGATTTAAAAACAAATCTATAGCAGTGATGGAAAGCCAGAAGGGATCCTCTAGGTGGATATATGTTATGAAAAATCCCTGAAACAGTTCAGATTGGCTGGAAATGGGAAACCTGCAGCCTATAATGTCATTTTTCTTCAAAAAATATCAGTTACAGTCTCAGGACAGGTTCAAAGTCAGGATAGGCAGATAGATGAAGAGGCAGTGGGACAGCTTTAGCATGATGGAGCTTAGTGCCACACAAAGAGAAGCCAGGAGGCTCTGTAATATTCCCATCTCTAAATTGTGCCAAGCAGTTCACAGAAGAAATAACTGACTGTTCTCTCCTCCCGTATTCCCCTGCACCCTGCAGAAGCAATGAATGGTGTCTCTTGGGCCTGAGAGAAAGGACAATGCTCCAGTAGCTACTGACATCACATGGAGGGGAGAGTACAAGCATGATAAGACAAGCTACTTGCCTGCCTTGCCAGATTGCACATTCTCCTCTCTCCACAATGAATGATGACAAGCACAGTATTCACAGGCAGACCAATAGAGAATCTCAAAGTCAAAATGCACACACTACCAGGATCAGTAGAAGTAACATTGTGAGAGAAAGCCACTAGAATCAATCATAAGAGGGATGAAGACAAACAATTAGAATCAATAGAGCAAAAGGAAAAATAAAGCAAATATGTTTTAGAATCTTCTCATGGGTGAATTTAACTGTATCATATGCTTTTTAACACACATGTAGTGTTTCAGGGTGGGCCATATCCTAACCATGACCTTGTTGAGGACATTTAAATACTTTCAATTTTCCATTATTATATGCAAGTGAAAAGATGGCCTATAAACAAGCTTGTTTGAACATAGGTGTAAATATAATAAATATCTTCAGAGAAATGTGGTAAGTAGTGTAACCACTAAAAAAATCAAAATATATTCCTTAAAGAAGAGCTGAATCAATGATTCTATGGTAGATATTTTTGGCTCCTTAAATTTTAATTATATATTACATTCTCATCCCATCCAACAATGACCTAATGAAATAATTTTAGGAAGCAATGGCAAGTACTGTTTTTTCTTGGAGGAATTAATATTATTCTATATTAGGTTTTTTTTATTTTATGTTGATAAAGGTAATCTTACTTTGATAAAGGCAAATGTCTTGTTATATACATGCCTCAACATTTTTAAAACTGTGAGTATTACTGCCATATTCCATAGAGTAATTCAACATGGATCAGAATTTGGAGCCTTATTCTCTTAGTCACCTGTGACAGCATTGATTCAGAACAATTTTCTGAGGTTGACTGGCCCTGCCTATGGGCTACTGGGAAAAGGAAGCACTGTAAGTTACACAATTCTTTCTGAGCAGTTCCTTTGTTTCCTCTCTTGTGGGCATTGTGAATTGTGTAGCTGGCCTGGCTTTCCCTTTTCCATTGGCTGCCGGCCACCTTGTGGGCCACATGTTCACTCGACAATCGATGTGCACTTTAAACCCCATTTCTGTTCTTTGTTTATATCTCTCATGAGTTTTTCTTTTTAGATCTTTCACTTCACTTTTAATTTCTGCCATTTCTTGTATTTGATGTCTCCTTATAAACCCTTTGGTGGCCTTTTTGAAGAAAAGTGAGATAGAGATGAGTAAATAATGTGAACAATGGCTAAATAAAAATAATAAATAAGCATACTATACAAGCCAAAAGTTATACTTTCTGAGTATCGACACCTTTAAAATGTTCAACTACAAACTTGTCGTAGTAATTTATGTTGTCACTAGTGAAAACATCTTTGAAACTTCTCCTTTAAGAATATCCTCCTAAGCTTGTGGCACAGTCTGCAAACGTTTCCCATGGTTGTAAGGCTTTGTGAGTCATTTGGTTTTGGAAAAATCCCAAAGTGTTTCGTGGTGAAACCTGCTAAACCTAAATAGCTCATTAAGCTGGGTAATCAAAATTTTTTTTCAAAAATACAGTATAAAGTGATAAAAATATTTTTAATATAGTTAATAAATTGGCTTTGGAAGTGTATCCCAAAGAATACTTCAGAGGAGCTGGCATTGCTAAAAAAAAAAAAAGGGCATGCCTGCCCTTTGAGGAAGTGCATTCATTTGCATGGGTTTGTTCTGATGTGTTTCGTCAAGGGCACCTCACCACCCTCACCCCCACAATCTGAAGGAGAGGAGAAGGTTCAGTAAAGTCTTAGTCACAGTGATAAATGCTCTGCAAGGCAAGTACTATTGGCTCCCATCCATTTGAGGGGAATAGAGGAAACTGCTTGGGACCCCGGGCATTTGCCCATCTTTCTCTAATTCACCTAGAAGCCACAGTAGAGATGGGAGTTTTGTCCAAATGTTGAGGACACAGAACTTCATGACTATCTTTCGATTGCTGATTGCAGTGTCATGTAGTTACTTACGGATGGGAAATCTGAAACCGTGTTGCTCCTAAACCTCACCCTTTGTGCAGTTCTGCTTGTGTTGGAACGTAACTACTGTTCACACACAGCAAGTCTCTTTTGCTGCATGTTATCCGTAATATCACTGCTGTAGCATCCATGACATCACAGGGTGTTGTAACTGAAAGGGGCCTGTTGGGCTACAGATAGGGACAAGTATTGTGCACAATGAGGTGTAGCATTAGGAGGTCTTTTGCTTTGTACTGAACTGTATTTTTGTGTTGAAATTGCTTCAAAAATGTGAAACAGACACTTTGTAAAGTATAATCACTATTCTGTGCACCTGCAATGAATACCAAATAATATTGACATTAAACTGCAATTGAAAAAAACTAAGAATAAATTTTAAAAAACTGTGAAACAAACTCAAAATAAGTGGTAGTGGTAGTGGAAACATTTAAGAGAAATGGATCCCAATTCCATCCTAGACAAGCTTAGAGGAGCAGAGGAAGAGAGGACAGGGACTGACAGGACCAGGAACCATGACAAAAGTGGCAAGATTATGATGTGTGCAATTCAGCTGAAGACAGTTTCCATGTCTAGTTTGAAAGATAAGATAGAACTAATGAAACGGGGGATTAAAATGTGATACCAGTTCTTTCGAAGAATGGAGTAAAACATTTAGAGCAGAGAATGGTGTATACTCTCACTATATTTCTCAGAATGTATTCTATTAGCCTCAGAATAATCCAGAAAATGTATTAGCCCCAGAAGAACCAAGAGAAGTTAAAAAATACAGATTCCCCCCAAGTAACTGAATCAGATATTTGGGAATCTTTATTTTCAATGACCTAAATACAAACAGACTACCAAATGAAGATTGCAATCATTGTTTGTATATTTAAAATGTTTTTTAGTGCATTCTTATAAAATCATTACTTACTGTTGAAAGGTTTGGTACATATTGTCACAGCCCTTGGAAGGTCTTGCAGAATAAGAGGAAAGATAATTCACCAATTTGTCAAAAAGTATTTTTTATTCACCCTAGTGTGGTAAAAGCCTATAAAAGCATATAAAATAAATGTAGCTGCTATTTATGAACTTCTGCCATTTGCTAAACATTATGTCAATTGCTCAACATACATTATCTCCATTTGGTAGTCTCAGTCAAACTAAGGAATAGATATTACTAAAGTTTCCCATTTTACAAATGAGGAAACTGAGGCTAATATAGGTTAATCAATGTGATTTGCAAAAATCCTCACAGCTAGTGAAATACAATAGTTGGGGGACCAGGCCTGCAGGGGAGGGCAGTTAGGTGTGACCAGGCCAGCAGGGGAGGGCAGTGGAGTGGTTAGGGGATGATCAGGTTGGCAGGCAGAAGTGGTTAGGGGCAATCAGAGAGAGACAGGGAGCAGTTGGGAGGCAGCAGTCCTGGATTGTGAAAGGGATATCCAACTGCCTGGTGGAATCGGGCCTAAACTGGTGGTCAGACATCCCTGAAGAGGTCTTAGATTGTAGAGGGTGCAGGCTGAACTGAGGAACACTACTCCTCTCCCCCACAAATTTCGTGCACCGGGCCTCTAGTTTTTCTATATAATTTGCAATATATTCTACTTATCCATGGCGAGAAGACAAGAAATGATCATTCTTTCCTTCCATATTGACTACTGGTGGGAGTTTCCATTGATCAGTGGCAACAGGTACCACTTTTAGAATCTGCTGCTGTGGTGGTGATCCATTCAGGATACCACCCTACTGCTGGTCTGTCCATTCCTCCTTCTGCTTCCAGATTCAGATGTGGCTTTCTGTATTTCATATGACCTTAACATACATACCTGCCACTCCTGCTTTCACAAACGCATTGCTTCCTGAACACCAATACTACTGAGTGTATCAGAAATTGGTTGCACTTTAGAATGTGCAAAACAAGTACAATTTTATTTCTGGCCCAAAGTAAATTCAATGGAGCTGAAAGGTGATCTTGAAATTCACCTGCAATATGACTGAAGTTTGGAGAAAAGGATCTTTTGCTTGTCCTTAAAAAATCTTTTCATTTATAGACAACTTTGTACTGAAATCTGTACCTTTCAAATTAGAGCCTGGATGGAGTTTCCTTGAATAAGTAATATCTAGGCTAATTTATCCAGATGAGAAAGCTGTGATTTAATATTTAATGAGAAATTTATAGCATTAATCCTCATCTCAATGAACTTGATTCAGATGAAGCATTCACTTTGAGCTCATTACCTAAGGCACATGTGTCAAACACAAGGCCCGTGGGCCAAATCCGTCCCGCCAGGCCTTGCAATGTGGCCCGCACCGCGCTGTCATCACTGCACTCTGCTGCGTTTCCATCACAATGACAGTTTATGACTGTTCAGTAAACCATTCGGCCCGCGATTTAGGCTGGATTTTAGATTTTGGCCCCTTCTCTGATTGAGTTCGACACCCCTAACCTAAGGCATTGCAGTTATAAGGAATGCTTTCCTCTTCATAACAAACCTCATTTGTGTCTTGTTGATTTTACTTTAGGAATTACAATTTTTACTTAATGTGTCTCAGTCTGTTTACATTTGTAGTAGATTAAAGTATTGGTTCTAATGTTTTACCCTTTGCTAGTAACTTTGCCATTCCCTTTCCTTGACTTTGGATGTAGCCATGTGACTTCTCTTGGCCAATGGGAAGTTATCACATTGTAACACCAGGGAGAGATTTAAATATGCCTGTGCAGTCGGGTGACCTGTTTTGCCATCTCAATCAGAACATTTTCTGGTGAGCCTATGATCCAAGGAGGATGAGAGCCAAGTGAAGTAAACCCATAGATTTGGGTTTTAAGCTACTGTTTTTAAGACTGGATTTTGGGATAGTTTGTTACACAGCAATTGCTGACTGATACGATGCTGTTCTAATCAATTTTCATGGTGTACGCAGATAAGTACTGGATAAAGGAACTAGAGTTTTGACTATATATAATTGATTTTTCATAGAGAGGAAGGGAGAGAGAGAGCTAGAAACCTTGATGAGAGAGAAACATCGACCAGCTGCCTCTTGCACACCCCTTTCCGGGGATGTGCCCGCAACCAAGGTACATGCCCTTGACCAGAATCGAACCTGGGACCTTTCAGTCTGCAGACAGATGCTCTACCACTGAACCAAACCAGTTTCGGCTAGAGTTTTGACTTTTATCATAGCTCTGCCACTTCCATGGTGGTTTTATGCAAGTTATTTAGCTCTTTGAATTTCAGTGTATCCTCATTAGTGGAACAGTTTCACAGAGGCAGGGGCAAAAATATTGCTCTATTAAGTTTAGAATATCTGTGATGTGGGAATATCACCAAACTGGTATTGGAATAAAATCCTATATAATGAAAGAGGAGTAGGCAAATTGCCCCCTTGACTGAGAGTTGTCTGGAGTTAAACCAGGGGGTGGGGCCGGCTGAGGGAAGGGAGAAAGGCCCTGGCTGGCAGTGGCAACCTGTGGCTGGGGAAAGGGAAGGAGGCCCTGGCTGGCAGCCAGCCGCCACTAGGGGCTCTAGTTTTTAAAATAATTAACTGGCGCTGAAACCAGTTTGGCTCAGTGGTAGAGCATGGGTCTGCGGACTGAAGGATTCGGGTTCGATTCCAGTCAAGGGCATGTACATTGGTTGCGGGCATGTCCCCTGTGGGGGGTGTGCAAGGGGCAGCTTGTCGATGTTTCTCACTCATCGACGTTTCTAGCTCTCTATCTCTCTCCCTTTCTCTCTGTAAAATATTAATAAAATATATTTTTAAAAAATTAGCTGGCATACATAAATCAAAGAAACCTATTCTTTTGATAGTAATAAATATGTATTTCCTTTCAGCAAGAAAAGAGAGGTATTATAAAGATTTTACTGACATAAAACGGGTGTTAGAAGATTTTACTGATGAATATCTACTATTTTATCTTTTCTCATTTTAGAAAGTCAGAATCATTGAATGATGCAATGAAGAAAATCTCTAGAAACATGGTTAATATTGCTTTGTATACCTTATTCCTTTGATTACTTATGACATTTACTTTTAGAAGCATCTAAATAAGAAGGCTTGGAAAAGGGGCTGGAGAGGGGTGGAGTGAGTTAATGGGGGAGAAAGGGGACATCTATAATACTTTCAATAATAAAGATAACTTAAAAAAAAGGATTACCAATTCCCGGTCATGAATAGAAGAGCAATCATCATTGACATTTATTACCCCAGTTCAGCCAGTTGCACATACCTATTGTTAAAAATTTGAATGCTAAAATGCTTTCAGTTCAAACTAACTAACAAATAAGGTTTGTGGAGCAGTCTTTGGGCATAGTTAAAAAGTGGTCTAGAATCCTTATGCTACAATTCTCTTTGCTTTACTCTCCCAGAGTATTGGGTCCCTGATGGTCATCAGCAAGAACTCAGAATATGTACTTCTATGTTTGCATCAGGGATGGGAAGAGCATAGTTTCCCACATCCTCTATCTTCACCTCTTCTAACTAATTTGTTGGATTTATTAGGACTTTATAAGGTGGAACCTTGTCATTGATATGACATATTGGACATGAAAATGCAAGGGGTCATAAAACTATTGCTAACTTGCTCAACAAAGTGCAGGATAGAAGCTGTCCTCATTTTCCTTTGGCAAATTGTTCTCAGGGCAAATAAATCATAGAATTTTGAAGAGTTGAATAGCAGTTTGCTGGAAAGGCAGTCATAATTTCCTAAGAGATTTATTTATTTAACAAGCACATATATAGCATTTACTATTTGTCAGGCATACTTCTAAGCACTTGACAAATATTAACTCACAGATTTCTGTTTCGGCAGCTGCTTTATGGTGGATCTAACTTATAAAACCTCTAAAATTAAGAGAACCTAAGCTAAAAAATGCTATGCCCAAAGAGTAAATATAGTGTCTCTGGAATTTTAGAAATGAGAATTTTGAATCTCAGAATTCACATAATCGTTTCTTCCTACATGGGCAAATTTTAAGCATAAAAATATCTATGATGTTAACACCTTCAGCAAATTTGACATATGAAGTTTTGAAGCTTGTTGTCAATACAACAAAATAACATACATATTAAATTGCATATATACCAACATATTTGTAATTCTATCTATTGAAAATAATCTACATTATTAACAGGTATACCTGGTAACCATGTACAAGACTGACACTGAACCCAAAAGTAATTCATTAACCACTTAATCTACCTACCTATATATTTTTTCTTCATGATACTTCCTTACATTCCTCCTAGAGATAATTACTGTTTTGGTTTTCTGTTTATTATTTCCAGTGTTTGAAAAAAATGATTCTGACACACATATATTTCTTTATATACTTAAATATCATTTAAAAACTTAAAAACAAAGAAATCACACTGTGTGTAGTATTCTACAACTAAATATTATGGCTCTGGAATTTAAACTCTACTAATGTGGCTAAACTTGGATCACATAAAGCTTGAATAAATGTGTTTATGTAAAAGGTAACATAACTGGGAGACAGGCATATATTGCCAACATAAATGTTAGCCTTGGGCTGCTGACCCCTGTTGGGTTTTATGATAATAATCAACATCACCTTTATTATCCTTTTCCTCTGCCTTCTCCTCATCATTATCATAGAAGCTCATTGTTCTGGGTACCAACTCAATTTAAAGCTCTGTTAAGATGACTTACTTGCATTTTTATTTGATTCTTCCATCTTACCAGGAAATAATTATATTTATTCCTGTTTTATAGATAGAAAAATAATGATTTCGTGACAGAAACTTTTCGAAAGCCATACAGTTAGCAAATTGAGGACCCAGAATTCAAATCTAGGCAGTCTGAACAGGAGCTGGTCCTCAAGGCCAGATAAACATACAACAGAGTACAGAACCCTCTCTGAGAACCACTTGTTTCTTACCCATGAACAAGGACCACTTGCTAAAGAAACTATCCAAGTAAGGGTCCATCTGTCATTGGCTTGGAAAAAGCATCATAGCAGTGAAAGCCCTAGATCAAGAGCCCCAAATCACTAATCAGCCTTAGGACTTGAAACACAGTTCCCCTTTACCTAAAATAGCTTTGAATGCCTGTCCTGCACATTTTTAGTAGGTAGATATTGGAATCAATTTATATTGTGTCTATGACAACATAGTATGAAATAGAAAGCTCCCTACAAATATTAGATTTAAAGGGACTTGAGGCTTAAACTATTTGTATTGAAAGTACTGAGCTCTCTATCCTATATAATAAAAACCCAGCAACCAAACAGCGGAATGAGCAGAATGATAGGTTGATCAGTCATTATCATGCTCACTGACTAGACCAGTCACCGTGACATGCACTGAACACCATGGGGCAGACACTCAATGCAGGAATTTCTCCTGGTGGTCAGTGCACTCCACAGTGGGAATGCCACTCAGGTGACTGGGATGAGTGGCACTTCCCACAGCAGAAGCAGCTGCTCAGAGGGAGAGTCCACAGCCGCTTGGCTGACTGAGGCACTCACACAGTGGGCCGATCCCTGCAGGCCACGTTCCCCACCAGTGCACAAATCCTGTACCCTGGGCTTCTAGTTTAAAATAAAAGAAGATATTTTGTGACTTTTCCCATACACCTCCTTTTCTATTCATTCTATTATAGTTTTCAGTATTTGACTTATAATTTCTTGCCCTTTATTCCTATGAACCAATAAGTAATGGATTTCCTTTGAGGTAGGGGGATGTTCTGAGAGTATTAACCTAGGGAGGAATGTAGGCTTTCACTGAGATCATAGACTCAGATCAGAATGCTGCCTGAAAGAGTATAATCATTCCACAGCCAGCATCTTCACTGATTTTAGCAAAAACTAGACACCTGAAATTCAGTCTGCATTTTAGACCCTCAAATGCCTGTGGAGGTTTCCAACTGTCTCCCAATCATATCATGTGGTGGCTGGAATTTCAAGTGCTTTTGTGGAACCTCCTACCTTGAAAACCCTGGGCAGCCTCCTCTTGGCAGCACATCAGTGTAATTTGTATATGCTGTTTTCCTGTTGCCTGGGGAGTGAATGATGAAATATTCATGCTGGTGACCATTCCTTTTCTCTTCACTAAGAGCCTGTGCTATCCTCCTCCTAAAAAGGAATTACAGAATTTGCTTGCTGCTAAATATGCATCTGCTTTTGTGAAAAGCAAAAAGCAAATGAGTTTACAGAGTCTGTCTTTCAATTTGAACCAGGTACTTTGAGTGGGTCCTGGTAAAATTGTGAGAGCCTTCCCTTTGTTGTTTCCAACTCCTCCAGCTGAGGACATGGTTGACTCTCTGTTGCTTGAGCTTTACTGTGGAAGGAGATGTGTTTCTGTCTATCTGGTCAATAAGTTTGCCAGCACAAGTGCAATGCAGATATTTTATATCTATAACAGCATGCATTTTAATATCACAACTTTGGCACCATCTTGGATGTCCTTGAGGGATAGCCATTTAGATTTCTGGATTATCCTGAAGGTGACTCTCATTTAAAATTACAAGACCAAAGTCACAAAAATCATTGGTCAACTTTAAGTAAGTAAATTTGTCACTCAAATTGAAAACCACCTGTTTTATCTTTAGTGCTGTGAAGGCCATTACCATCTTAAGGGATACTGGTCAGTCCATGTTCTGCTGTCTGTACGTCCATTGTGTTTGAAGGCCATTGCTCTTGAAATTTCATCTGCCACCTCAAATAGGCATTCAAGAAAAGCATAGCTGGAACTGTGCTGCGCATTGGCTGTGGCGGCCACATATCAGTTGGGTTTCTGAGATAAGTATACAGATGCAGATGGTCTATTTGGGAGACTCTCCCAGGAAACGAGCTGAGGTAGAGGTGGAGTACAAGATCAGGGAAAGATAAACCAATCACAGCAACAGTAATAAATCACAGGTGTGTTACTGACACGGTGATCACTGTAGCATTTGGGTTTAATCCTACAGCACTTCCTCGGAGCGACCCACCTCCACAGAAAAAGACGCTGGTCAAGCATGCACTGAATCTTCTCCCCCACTGTTTAATGGTGCCTCTCAGGAGTAAAACCTTCCCAGCCCTCTGGTTTCCCTTCATATGAACATATGCAGTTTTTGAACTCTGGAGGAAGCTCTGAGACAGAAAAAACACACAGATAGAGAAGCTAAATAACGTAGTTGATGTATGTTTCAGTCATGTGCATGGAACCCTCTAGTATAGCTGCTCAGAAATAAGAAGTGGCTGAGTGGATGTGATAGTGGCCCCAAAATCATTTGCCACAGTCCCAAAGGCTCTTCAGATTTCCCAAAGAGGGAAGGACAGTGAGGGAAGAGGAGGAATTAAGTAGTAAAAGAAGTAGATACTCTCCAGGAAGGTGGAGGATGGAGGACCAGTAGCAAAATGGTGTCTGCTGGAGAGGCAAGGCTCAGTCCTGGTCACATGTAATACCATACCTACCCACCTGGATTGTCCACACTCCCTACCTTGATGTCTCCTTTCCTCCTCTGTGCCTTTGCCATGTTGTTTTCTTAGCCTGGAAACTCCTCCTGCCAGTCATTTCTTTATACAAATCCTACTTGACTTTTCAAACACAATGCCCTTCCTTCTCTCTTAATGCTTCTCCAAATGGCAAACTATGTAACCAGTTCCATGTTCTCACACACTGCATTCATTCTATATTTTATTCATTTATTTATTCATCCAACAACCATTTATTGAAGACCTATTATATACTAGGCACAATACATAAAATACTTGTGTCTTATACTAAACCTTTCAAACATCCATCTATGGCAATAGTTCTTAAACTATGGTTCCTAGACCAGTAGCATTGACAGTCACTAGAAACTTGTAAAAAATGCTATTTCTGGGGCTTATCCCAGACCAACCAATCAGACTACGGGGTTGGAGCCCAGCATCCTCTGTTTTAACAAACCTTCCAGGTGATTCTGAGTCACATAGTATGTACTTTGAGAATCAGAATAACCCTAAGTGTCTGGCCATAGTAATTAATATGTTTTTGTGGCATTCAATTTAACTTAATACATTGGCAGGGAAGTCTGATCTGAACACTTTGGCTCTGAAGAGTAATCAACTCTATTAAAATGCAAAGTCTCAAATGAAAAAGGATCCATTTATGTACCAAAACATGTCACATTCACTCATGAGACAGTTGGCAAGTAGGACTTTTCTCAGTTAATATGCTACAAAAGCATATAAACAGAGCACAGCAGTGCTGGTCAGATCAAGATTAAGCTGCTTCTCCTCCCCTCTCCCTACCCAGACGTCCCTAGGACCACAAGCCTAACGTAAATGACAAGGTCTACATGGGTCAGTGCTGCTGCTGAGCACTTTGGACCCTGCCAATCATTAGGATGGAAGATCCACTTCATATAGGGCCAAGAGTGTGCCTTTGGAGGGGAAGAAGCCCTAGGGGTGATACTTAAATACCAAGCCTAAGTTATTCTCTAGATCACATGTGTCAAACACAAGGCCCGCGGGCCAAATCCGTCCCGCCAGGCCTTGCAATGTGGCCCGCACCGCGCTGTCATCACTGCACTCCGCTGCGTTTCCATCACAATGACAGTTTATGACTGTTCAGTAAACCATTCGGCCCGCGATTTAGGCTGGATTTTAGATTTTGCCCCTTCTCTGATTGAGTTCGACTCCCCTACTCTAGATGGAGGTCAAGCTTTTTGGACAACTGCATCAAAACAGGTGGATGATGATGCCAAAGCTTTTCCAAGTGTCTGGTAAAGCCCAGGTTTGTACATGGGCACCTTAAAAAGAAGGGCTGGCCCCGTGGGGTTGCTTTTTTTTTTTTTTTTTTTTTTTTTTAATAATGATTTCAGAGAGGGAGGGAAGGGGAGAGAAACATCTATGATGAAAGAGAATCATTGATCAGCTGCCTCCTGCACATCCCACATTGGGAATTGAGTCTGAAACCCAGGCATGTGCTCTCACCAGGAACTTAGCCATGATATCCTGGTTTGTAGGTTGATACTCAACCACTGAGCAACACTGGCCAGCCCATTGGGTTGCTTTTGTTTGTGTCTCCTCCTGCCCCTCTGGCTTCACTATACCATCTGTTTCACAGACTGTGAAAACATACATCCTTTCATACCCTTACAAAGTATTTCATAGATGCTTTAAAAGGAAGAAGTAACTGGAGAAATTTCAAGTAAACAGTGTAGCTTGATGCGGCAAAGGCCAGGTAAGAAAGATAGGTATGGCCAGGGAGCAGAATCTGTCTCCGGTTCTGCATTTGTGGCTACACTGGAGACATAATGATACACTTTGGGAAATATACATGAGCACAGCAGGAGGAATGTCCTGTGGCTAAGAATGTTGCTTTCAGTCACGATTCTTGGCATCTACCCTCCGAACGGAATCATAGCAATCTGTAATCATTTGTAGAGGCCATTTTCCATCCTCTGACTTCTAGGGGGGCTTTCCATCAAGTGGCAGAAGCAGTTTCCCAGGAGGTGCAGGTGGTTCAATCTCCCCTTTTTAAAGAAATGGCTGGTGGGGGGCAGGGGAGTGAATAGATAAAATCATGAAGAGGCAAAACTTGTTTTTTCTGCCATTTCACATAAAAACACTCAACCATCCTTCTTAAATAGGAACCTCTGAGCTCCCTTGCCCTGCCAATTTTTAATGGGTTTGTGTTCTATGTATTCAGATCGGTGGTTTTCGAAATAAAATAAATTAATCTTTACTAGTAGATGTACCCAAATGCAGAACTCTTTCAGGTCAGTTTGAAAAGAATTAATTGGTTCCTGCTAAGTCAATGGTTTTTAAATTTTGGTGTGCAAAGAAAATATTAACTTCAGTGTGCAGAAGAAAACTTAACATGTGAAAGCTTATTAAAACTACAAGTGACCAGGTTCTACGTCAGTCTGCTGAACTTGAATTTTGATAGGAAGTGGCTGTAGAACAGGGATTGGAGAGAAGCTTTAAGGCCAGGTAATCTCATCTTTAATCCCCATGATCCCACTGCAGTCTTTGAATCAAACCGTGGAGAGCACTGAATTAAGTGGCCATCATTTCAATAGTAGTCTTCTATATCCAAGAGGAAGACTCTACGTAGCACATTCAAACATTGCATCAGAGAGCAGAAGCATATACTGAGCTTGTCCAATTAGACTTTATTTTATCTGAAAATGTTTAGTCATGGAGACAAGATATGGACTCCTGGTTACTAGTCATGAGCTGACATTTACTTATTGTGTATTTCTTAATCAAATTGCTTAATCATTTTGAAACTCAATTTCTGCATCTGTAAAATGGGGGTGAAATAATTCAGGTAAAATTATTGGCACTTTCCCCCCCCCTTGGGAGCTATTGAATAAGTATCGGCTACAGCAGATGAGAAAGAGTGTGTTTTTAGAGTTATATAGATGTGTGTGTGTGTATGTGTGTGTGTGTGTGTGTGTGTCCCATCAAAATCACCTCTTATGCCCATACATGGAAGTGTCAGAGTTCACAAAAGGTACTGATTGAAGTGAGATTGAAGTGAGTTACAAAAATCTGATAAGAACCGAGTTTAGTTCTTGTAGTGGAATCTCAACAGAGATAAAGTAAAACCTCAGTCATTCACTTATTCGACCCATTGAAACTGTACAGGGGTAGGCTGGAGGGGGTTTGCTCACATTATTGCTTAAATGCTAAGCCTGATCATATGGTGAGAGAAAACTAAAGAAAAAAAAATCAGCGTGGATACCAAAGGTAATCATGTAAACCATTGCCTTGCTACCGCTTTAATGTCCCTTGTCTCTGTCTTTATGTAGCATCAGTCTGGCAAAGTCTCACAAAGAGAAACGGTTCAATGCACCATGTTTGAACATGATTCAGAGCAACCAATTGCTACTGGGGAAGCCACAGAATAGGGCAGATTGATGTCATTGACAATTCATGATCAACATCAGATGTGCTTTCAACACTACCTAGCGTTTTTTTAACCAACTCAGCCTGAATGTATCTAAAGGTTTAACCTATTGTCAAATAGTCACCTTTCTCATTTCTATGCACAATTCTCAATGGGAAAATCAACTTCCTATAGTCTTAGGAATTTGAAGCCATTTTGAGGGCAAATATGTCTTCTAGATGTCACATCTGCAAGCTTGCATACACCTGTGCTCATTCTGTCCTAATTTTCACCACAGAAAGGGGCCCTAATCCTGTCTAAATCCAGTCTCTCCACCTGTACTTTGCATCTCTTCCTCTTTCCCTTCTTAGGAACCAGATATCACTGATCATTCCTTCTCTCTTTTGTACATTCATTCCTCAGACCTAGTTATTGTCTAGAATTCACTGGCTAGGCTGACTACCTCAGAAAACTCATTGACATCTTTTTCTACCTCCATGATCTTCATTTCCCAATACAACCAATCTTCCTTCATGCACTGCAGATTTTTACATCCAAGGAATCTCTTTATGTGCATTGCCACTATTCTAAGAAAGCTACCATCATTTCTCACTTAGATTACAGTATTAGTCAACAATCCAGGCTTTTTGTATTAACTTTGGTATTAATGCTGAGTTTTCTCCCATTCTTCAAAGCATTATAATTTTCACCCCTAATCTGAAAACAAGGCCTGAAATTTTAATATGATCTATGAAACCGTGCATGCTTTCTACCTCATAGCCTTTGTATAATCAGTCACTTCTCTCCATCTTGACTGGATAATTCCTACCCACCCAATAGATCTCAGCACAAGTTACTTTTTCAGGACAATACATTTTGCTTCTCTTCTGATCTTGATCAGATCCCTTTATTATACACTCTGATAGAACTTTATTCCATTTATTTCTTTGCATTTGTCTTAGTTTATACTAGGTGTACTGGTTAACAATTTGGATTTTGTAATAAAAGAAAACACGATAATTTCAAGAGAAACATCAAAAGTGCTTTATTCAAAGTAATGTCCATCACTAGCTACACATTTCCCTATCTTTCAGGTAATTTGTGATTACTGCCCCAATAGAACTTTTTTTGTTTTGTTTTGAGGCAGACCATTCAGAGACCCAAGATTTTTACTTCTTCATATGTTTTAAAGTGCTGCTCAGAAAGTGCATGTACCATTGATCAGAACAAGTGGTAATCTGAAGGAACAAGGTCTGGTAAATATGGTAGGTTGGTTCATACTTCCCAGGCAAAATCTTAACTGATTTTGAAGTTTGTGCTGGTGCGTCATCATGAAGCAAAATTACTTTGCCGTATCTTCTGGCCCATTCTGCTGGTTTTACAATCAAAGTGTGGTTCAAATTGATCATTTGTTGTCGATAGCAATCAGTTTTCACCTGGTTTTAGAAGCTCATTAATACCACACTTTCCTAATCCCATTAGGAAAGCTCATTAATACCACACTTTCCTAATCCCACACAGAGCATTGTCTTCTTTCTGATCCATTTGGCCTTGCAGTCGATATTGATGGTTGATCTGCATCAACCCATGATTTTGTGCATTTGGGGTTCTCAAAATAAACCATTTTTCATCGCCAGTCACAATTCAATGCAAAAAGACTTTCATGCCATTTAAGCAATATTTTATTGATGACTTTTCAGTTTTCCATTTGTCTTTTGTTCGGTGGATGTGGCACCAATTACTTTCCTTGAAATTGTTTGCTGAGCAACATTTAATCTTTCTGCAAGTTGTTTTTGAGTTTGACAGTCATCTACATCCAATAATGCTTGTAATTTTCGGTCTTAAACTTTTTCAGTTGACCTGGACGTTCTTTGTCTTTCACATAGAAATAGTCATTTTTAAAGCATTTAAGCCAGCATTTACAAGTATGTTGAATGGAGCATATTCACCATAAGCTTCCTGAAGTATGTGATAACTTTTTCTTCAAAATAAAGTAATGAATTAAAACTTCCCACAAATGCTCTTTTTCTGGCACGAAATTTGACATTTTAAGTGTAAAAATATGATGTTAACACCTTCAGCATATTTGACATGAATTTTTGAAGCTTGTCAATACAACAAAATAGCATCCATATCAAATCGCACATATATCAACATATGTGTAACTCCATCTATTGAAAGAAATCTGCAATATTAACTGGTACACGTAGTTTATCCTTTCATGTGATTACTTAAAAAATATCAGTCTTTCTATTAAGCAGTGATCTTCATGAAAATAGGGATCACATCTAATTTTTCTATTATTTCTATTATTTCTCCAGTGCCAAGCACATAATAGGTCCACAATAAACATTTATTGAATGAATGCATGAAACCCACATGTGCATTAGGGCATTTAATTTTCATTCTGGTCTCCTTCTCACTAATAAGTCTGTGGGTATTCTGTGGCTAAGAATACAGTGGGCAGACATAATCTCCCTACTCACTGTCATTTCTTTGTTGCATGGGAATTTAGGGACATTTATTAAGAAAATTACTTAACAAAGTGAATAGCACTATGTGGAGAGGAAGAAAGAAAGAATGTAAAAATAGTCACTCTTTAAAAATTTAGAGTGTCCAGTCCCTGACACTTTGGAGACATGTTCAGAGAAAAATATGCTTCAATGTACTCTGTAAAGACCCAAATGAGATGTGGGTTTTATATTCTACAGGACATGAAATGGACAGGTAACCTCTGTTTTTAATTTCTCTTTGCTTTTGTTTTGAGGGAAACCAGCATTCTTTTTGCATTGTTTTGATCCTGTGGCAGGAAATACAGAATTAGTTCATATTCACTGAGCACCTACTATTTTTAAGACACTGTGCTAGTTATGTTCTTTTGATGAAATATGGCCCCTAGTTATGCTTTAGAGAGCTATTTTGGCAAGGCCAAAGGTCACTCCCCCCATTTTATGTAAGTGAGGGAACCGAGGCTTAAATAACTTCCCTAAGATCATCTTGTTAGTGAATTAGTCCTGGTCCTGGGTTTAGCCTCAGGTTTATGTGTTCCTTCCTCTAAGTGATTTGGGGCATTTTACATGTTGACAATCTATGAGATTTCCTAGAAAGAGGGCAGAAAACCAACATATCACAAGGGTTTAATAAATACAAGCACTGATATGCACACAAATTCTCATACACATTTGGTCAGTGCTTTTAAGGCAGTTTATTGTGTTCTTTACAGAGGGCCCGTGTTACCATGTGAGCCATGTTGGTAGCAAATAGTTGATTTGAAACATGTCTGTTTCTAGAGCCCAATGTCTGCTGATCATACCATTTGGTTCTTCCTCTCAGTCCAAGAAAAGAGCGAGAAGGCTGAGTGTTTATTCAATTATAATTGTAAAAAATATATATTATTGAACTTTAATACCTGCCCTCCTGTGTGTTATTATCATGTGAGCAGGAGGCAAGGAATGAGATATTAGTATAAAAAAAAAGCTCACTTCCATGCCAAAGTTTGACATTGCCAGCCAATTCTATACACTCCTTCAAAGGGACTACAAATATAGTGAATTATCATAGATTACACCCAGTTTCCTAAATAAAATAATTTTTTCTTGACCTATTATTGGCAACAATGAAATCTTAGGAAACTAGAAATGATACTGAAATGGTAAGCAGGAAAGCTCTTTGTAAACTGAACAGCCTGAATTCAATTTACAATATTTATTATCATGATTGCTTACCATTTTGATTTGGTTCCATTATTTATGATGCTATTGACTGGTTTCTTGTGGAATCAGTAGTAAAAGGTGAATTATTTGAGCTTAAAAAGAGTTTTAAGGGTTGTCAAAAAATCAGGGCTAGAAAGGATGATAGCAATTACAGAGTTCAGAGGCTTAATATTGTAGAAGCTGAAATTAAAGTCCAGAAAAATGAAATGCCTTTTCAGAGTTCATTCCCTGATATAAATTATCTTCAATTTCTAGCTGAGAGGTGATCCCTCTGTTAGGCTTGTCAAAGTTATGCTCCATCAAACAAACTGATGAAGATCAAACAGAACACACCAGACATGTCTCTATTCTTGGACTTCACCCTTGGAATTGGAAATTTAGCCATAAAAACATCTAGGTCTGGCTTAATCGCCTTGGTTTTCAGCTCATATTTTCTCTAGAGACTCGAAAGTTGTTATAGTATCCCGGGAAACTGAAATCAGGTTGAATAATTTGCTTTCTAGAAAAATGATGGGTTTCTAATTCAGTATAATTAGGTTTCTTCTTTTAGTTTGGGTCATTTGGAATCCAAGTATTTACAACTCTCTATTACGTGATATTATATCTTCATATAAAAATAAAATATGAGCCCGGCCAGCATGGCTCAGTGGTTCAGCATTGACCTATGAACCAGGAGGTCATGGTTCAATTCCAGGTCAGGACACATGCCCAGATTGTGGGCTCAATCCCCAGTAGGGGATGTACAGGAAGTAGCCAATCAATGATTGTCTCTCATCATTGATATTTCTATCTCTTCCTTTCCCTTCCTCTCTGAAATTAATAAAAAATATATTGTATATTTAAAAAATAAGATATGGAAAAATGACCTTATCAGTGGGTAAGAGCTGTTTTTTAAGTTTCTCAAAACCACTCTTTCTATGCTTCTGGAAGGACAGACTTTTATATATGAAATCCAACAAGAGCTAATTAAATTATCTGGGAATTTCAGATTAAAAACAAAAACAAAACAAAACCAAGTCTCTTCTCCCAAAGAGCCCAAAAAAATAAACAGAAATAAATAATGTAACCAACATATCTAATAACAATTCTATATTAATATCTTAGATTTAGTTGTTAACTATATAAATAGAAATAGAAAATGAGAACAAATTAATGTCCTCTCCCTTATTCTCTAGATCCCAAGCAGAATCTTGCCGTGCTAAATGGTCTGAAATTCATATGGTGGATCACTCTTGCCCTTGGTACTTTTACTCTGTTGTCCTCGGAGAAAAATAACTTTCTCATTTATAGAATCTTAGGGAATTGTATTGAATTCCTAATGCTACAACAACACCAGGTCTATGAGTGGTGCAAAGTCTCAGGCTCTTTTCTAAGAAGCAAATCTTCTCTAATGTTTTATAGTTCTATATTCCCCATCTCTTCCAGACCCCACAACCCCATTACCATACAACCCACAATCCTCAATTAAAAAACAACTATAGCCGAAGCCCTTTTGGCTCTGTGGATAGAGTGTCGGCCTGTGGACCGAAAGGTCCCAGGTTCGATTCCCATCAAGGGCATGTACCTTCATTGTGGGCACATCCCCGGTGGGGAGTGTGCAGGAGGCAGCTGATTGATGATTCTCTCTCATCGATGTTTCTAGCTCTTTATCCCTCTCTCTCCCTCTCTGTAAAAAAATCAATAAAATATATATATTTAAAAAAATAAAATAAAAAACAACAATAGAGAAGGTTTTGATTTTGTTTTGTTTTATGTGTGGGAATTATATGATTCTTAACTTTAATATTCTGAAGTCATAATTTCTCAGCAATCCAGACTCCCAAGTATTCTACAACATAATACTTTAAAGATCCCAAATTAACTAGATGTAATATAACAAAAAATGGAATCAGACATTCCAATGACAGGATTATAAGAAAGGGTGTAAGATGAATAATGAGATGAAAATATTCCAAAAATAATCCTCCAAGGGCAATAGTGACCCACCATTTAGCAAGGCAGGATTTTACTTGGCATCTAGAGAATAAGGGAGAGGAAATACATTTGAAAACATTTGCTTTTTGGTCCCATTATCTGCTTCTATTTAGTTAACACTAAATCTAAGATATTAATATAGAATTGTTATGAGATATGTTGATTACATTTTTTAGGCATTATTTTTATTCCAGACTAACATAACCTAGGGTCTCTCTCCCTCCCTCTCTCTTTTATAGTGAATCAGAAAGATTGAGGGATGACAATATTTTGCTTTTCTTCATTCTCCTAAAACTTGTTTGCTTTTGTAAATGGCTCTATGTTTAAAGCCACACAAAGAGTTTCAGTGACATCATATGATCAGACTCCAAGTATACTTCTTGTGTAAGTTACCAAAATTGCTTAATTTCTACTGCTCTGTCTCAAAGGCTTGTCCACACGAGGCCATCACCAGTGAGTGCGAGATCAGTCACAGCATTTCTATAAATGATCCTCAGCCTACTCTGAACCCAGCACTGGTTTCAAATACAAGAAAAATGCAAATTGTAGAAGCTGATTTGCTGGTCACTAATGTGCACAAAAATGAATCAAGTGCCACTTAGCCAAAACCACTGGTTTCAAAGCACAGGGAAGATGAGAAAAGTTATGCGAGCCACATCGATTCTCTGAGCAGAGTAATTATTTCATCATCCTTCAACTTCATTTCTTCTTGAGACTGTCATATGAGGCCTCACTGAGAGAATGGAAAAAATTATGATTGGAGCACATGTTAACATGGGTTTCAGCAAACACAAATACACATAAAACCAGATTCTCATTTTCATCATGTTGTGATACAAGTGTGCAATTGATCTACTTGACTTTTTAATATGTAGATTCTTGTGGATTCCTTTATTCCTCTATCCATGTGGTCAATGTTATTAGAGCTATTCTTCTTTTTTTAATATATATATTTTATTGATTTTTTACAGAGAGGAAGGGAGAGAGATAGAGAGAGAGCCAGAAACATCGATGAGAGAGAAACATCGGCCAGCTGCCTCTTGCACACCCCCTACCGGGGATGTGCTGTAACCAATGTATCGGGTCTAGTAATAATTAATGTCGTTTGTAAACATTCGTTTAAAACACATGTGTCAAACACAAGGCCCGCGGGCCAAATCCGTCCCGCCAGGCCTTGCAATGTGGCCCGCACCGCACTGTCATCACTGCACTCCGCTGCGTTTCCATCACAATGACAGTTTATGACTGTTCAGTAAACCATTCGGCCCGCGATTTAGGCTGGATTTTAGATTTTGGCCCCTTCTCTGATTGAGTTCGACACCCCTAGTTTAAAATCTTGCTTGGCGTTGACTTGTATTGACATAACCTTCAAATACGTGGTATCTACAGAACGTGTGAAGTGCAATTAACAAGTTTTGCTTGAAAAAGTTTGTGTTTGGTTTGGTTTTTGTTGCAAAACTAGGGCTAAGAAGATGGCGAATGAAGAGCATATTCGGCACTGCATGCTTTACGAGTTCCAATTATTATAGGAAGAAAAGCAAGTGAGGCTGCAAAAAACATCTGTAGTGCTCTTGGTCAAGATGCAGTTAGTGCCAGAAAATGCCAGCGTTGGTTTGAGAAATTTCGCGAGGGAAATTTTTCGTTAGATGACAAGAGTGGTCGAGGCCCTGTGTCCAATTTTGATCAAGAAGCTCTTCAAGCTCTTTTGGTGTAAAATCCTCAAATTACCCAACAAGAGCTTGCAACAACTTTAAATTGTTCACAAAAAACAATTTCCAATCAATTCCGTGCACTTGGCAAAGTCCAAAAGCTTGGAAAATGGGTTCCTCATGAGTTGACCGACAACAACCGTAATCAAAGAGTCACAATTTGCAGTTCGCTCCTCTCTCGTCAAAACCGTTTGCCGTTTTTAGAGCAAATTGTTACTGGAGATGAAAAATGGGTGCTGTATGTTAATTTGAAAAGGCGGCCTCAATGGTTGAACAAAAATGAGGCTCCGCAGCCCACGCCAAAACCTGACTTGCATGCGAAAAAAGTGATGTTGTGTGTTTGGTGGAATTTTAAAGGAATTCTTCATTATGAACTTTTACCATCTAACCAAACCATTACAAGTGCAGTGTATAGTGCCCAATTGGAAAGGTTAGCCCAAGCTTTAAGAGAAAAAGAACCCGAGCTGATTAATCAGAAGGGCATAATTCTTCACCACGATAACGCACGACCGCATACTGCAAGAATCACTGCTGAAAAACTGTGCCAGTTGGAATGGGGAGTTCTCCCTCAACCTGCATATTCTCCTGATATTGCCCCTTCCGATTACCATTTGTTTCGTTCTTTGCAAAACTTTCTTCTTGGAAAAAAATTTAATAATGAAGAATGCCTCAAAAATGCATTGACCGAATTTTTTGCATCAAAATCACAAGAATTTTGCAACAGAGGGATTAAAATGCTTCCTGAGCGTTGGGCACAAGTAGTAGAAAACAACGGCAACTATATTGTTGATTAAATTTTGTTGTATTGTTTAAATAAATTTGATTTAAAAAAAATTAGAAAACGACATTAAGTATTACTAGACTTAATATATGCCCTTGACCTGAATCGAACCTGGGACCTTTCAATCCGCAGACCGACACTCTACCACTGAGCCAAACCGGTTTCAGCTAGAGCTATTCTTAACCCAACATGAAAAAAAATGAATTAAGACTCCACCTTCAAAATGTTTTAATAAAGGTAATACTAGAAAAATAATTGCACTGCAGTTGATTGCTCACTTCTTTTCCAGGCATTGTGCTTATGGCTTTGCACACATTACCTTACTTCTCACTGCAACTCTGTCATATAACTATTATTGAACCCATGTATATATAAGAGGCAGAGATTCAGAAGATTAAAAATTTGCCCCCAATCAGTTATTGTGCTTCAGATCTCTTTGGCTGCAAATCCTATGCTTTTTTTACACTATTTCAAGTTTCTTCCCTTAATTTATCCTAGAGTAGGAGGGATGATATGTGACATATGACCTCATGCAAGCAGACTTTGCAAGCCAATGATTGCAAGTGTGGTTCTATTAAGATAAATATTCATATTCCCCTGGTATTCTTCATCGCTCTCCATGAGTCTTTCCCATTGTGCCAGATATTTGAAAGCAATTTTTATCATAGAGTCTCTTTGTCCCTTTTTATAGTCTGCCTTCCATGTGACCACTTCAAATTCTCAGAGGTTTGAATGTCTGAATTCTATCAGTGAGCAGAGTTCAAGCCTTCTTGTAGATGGCTCAGACACCTTTTAGATCCTTAGTGGTAGATAATTAATCAATGAAAGATTGTTGCTAATGTTGCCACAGCGGGAAAGGTGGGGGCAGGGGGAGATGAGGGGACGGGGGAAGATGAGGGGGCGGGAAAAGTGGCCGTGGTGGGGAGAGAAGCCCGCTGGAAGTCTTGCAGGAATATTCCTGCAACAGGTCCCTAGTTTAAAAACAAAAACAAATACACAAGTCTTGGCAAAGGATATAGAACAAGTGAAACTCTCAAACTGGTGGTGGGAATGTAAATTGGCAAAACTGATCTGTTTGGGATATTTGGTTTACAAACCCAGGGTGGGGCAAGTAATTAAACCTGCTGGGTCTCTGTTTCTTATTTTTAAATGGGAGTGATAATAGGTCCTACATAGAATTGCAGTAGAATTAAGCAAGGTTAAGTGTGAAAAAACAAGAGGGAAGGTAGATCATGTCTGTCCAAGTATAGGTAGAAGGTAGATGCTGTGATGGCAGCAATGAGTAGAAACAAACATTCTTAACAAGATAATGTTGTATGGCAACTTATGCCAATGTTATGTTTTCTGGGAAACGTTAAAAATCTCTGAGATTTTATCACAGAGAAAAGTTAGTCTTATTCATTTTACAAAGTGTTTTAATGATCTTTTCTTGGAAGAAAATAACCAATAACTGATAGTAAGGCATTTAGCAAATGCCAAGGATTTTTATGGTGAAACACATTTCAAAAATTTTCATATTTATGTTTAAAGATATTAAAGCATCTTTCCAGTTGGAAAACTCAGACAACATCCCATAAAACGATGATAACTTTGCAACTGTATTCTTCACACTAAGTATAAAGGTCAGTTTCAGGGAGAGATAGTAGTTTCTACTGAAGTTTCACGTAGAAAAGTACAAAGTAACACATTAGGTTTATATAATTATTTCTCCTCCAGGTTATTTTAGTTTTTGTTGTTTGTGTCTTTTTGTTAGCAAAATCAAATAATACATAACATATGATTAAAACGTTTATACCATCATCTGCTGGCCATGCTTCTCCTCCAGAGTTAACAACAGTAAAAGGTCTTGTGGTGGCCATCTTGTATCCACATAGGGGCAGCCATCTTATGTGTTGGAGTGATGGTCAATTTGCATATTACTCTTTTATTAAATAGCATATAGACTCTTCAACTTAACTTGATACTTTGTTATGTCTTGGAAATCTTTGTATGTGAATCTATATAAACATTCTTTTTTAACAGTGTTTCTAGCATTCCAGAGTACAGAAATACCATATATTTTTTTTAACTATTCTTCTTTTGGATACCACTTAGGTTGCTACCATATACTTTTGTTGATAGCCATTGTTATAGTAGTCTCTTGCAACAAACCTTATGTAACCCTTTTTTGGAAACTTGTGCACAGGTTTCTCTGGCTAGATATTGAGGCACACAATGGGTTGGTCATAGGGGTGCACGTTGTTAATCTAATAGCTAATGCCAAAATGGTTCTTTATAATGAATGAATGAATGTTCTTCAACCTCATCAGCAATATAAATGAAATTTCCATTTTTCCAGTGTAACCAAAATAATATCATTATTTCACATTTAGTTAGTTAAATAACAAGATGTAATAATTCAATGTTGGTCAAGTATGTAAGTCTCTAAATACTACTGAAGCTTAGTATTTGGGCATACCGGACATTTGTATGACTTCTTGTCCTGTTGCCCATATTATTGCTTTCGACTCTTCTGTCCCTTTGAATGGACCCTTGAAAGGAACCTAAGCCTAGAAGAACTTCTAGGTCAACAGTTCCCATATTAAGAACACATCTCCACACCAGGAGAATAAGCTATACTTTCTTCTGATCCTGAGTTTCCTTAGCCTCTGCGTAAAAAATAACACTTTGCCGATGTTTTTTAAATTCCACCAGAAGTTTTAAAAAGTATATATGATAAAGATACTGGGTTTACATCTTTGCATACCTAAAATCATTTTGAACTGAACTTAAAGTGCCTACTCAATGTTGAAAAATATCAGAATATAAATTTTCTCATAAAGAGCTGAATTAAGACCAGTGGGAGAAAGGTATTTAAGCATTGTTGCTATAGTGACATGTAGTTATGGTTATCCTACATGAGAGCACCATTCACATTGAACAATGCTGTTAACTTTTAGTACACATGTTGTCTTAAATTTGCCAAATAATTGCCTCAGTGACCTGCTTTACATTGGCCATAGAATCTTGGTCAGACCATTTGTCCTTATTTTCTGCTGGATCACAGTTTAGTGACCTCAGTCAAAACCTCATCTCAATGCGAAAGTGTTGGTAAGACTCTTGTAATGTGCTTTCATTATTATTGTGGCTGAGACATCATTTTTGTGTCTCAAAGTAGTGCAGCTGTATTGTTGTATATAGAGAGTTCTAATTTAGGGCTCTTATAATTACATGTTGCCACAGTGAATATGGGCAGATAGAGGGAATTTTTTTAGGTACTTATTGCTTTTCAGGAAAATTCCCATCAGATCTGATCATTGTCAATGCCTAACAGCTTGCCGCAGGTCAAAAGAAAACGTGTCATATTATCAGTTAGCATGTTCTGATTGGAGGAGAGCTCAGTCCATTTTATTTGCAATAGAAATCTCAAGAACTATCAGCAAATCTAAGTACAGGCAGTGAAATTAGTCATCCAATGGGGGGTTGGGTAGGGGGAGAGGTTTTCCCTCCTAACTCTGTAGTATCTGGGAGAGAGATGGAAATCTTAGGATCTCCAAATCCCCTCATTTGACTTTCTTATTTGAAAAGTATTTGTGGGAAATCTACTTTTTTTAGTACATACGTTTTATTTAAGTTTCAACACAACCACGTGAGAACTATTCACACATGCAACAACATGCAGGGGTCTCGTAATCATTATGTTGCATACAGGAATCCAGAGTCAAAGGGCACCAATAGAATGATTCCATCTATATGACAACAGGCAAAAATAATTTACGGTGATGAAAGTCATATTGTATAGTCTTCCAATTATTTCTCACCTCACAGAAGAGAGAACTATGTGAGACTCACTATCCTTGAGTCAGTTTTCAGCTTTGCCACTCACTAGCTATGAGGCTTTAGGTAAATGTCAGCTCTTTTATCTCTAAAATGAAATCCTTCCTTCAGCTCTAATTTCATGAATATTATCTACAAACCTCTCCATCCATTCTTTCTAAGGAGTAGGATTGACTGAATGGGCCAAGAAAACTTTGTGGGTGATGGACATATTCTGTATATTAAATGGTGTGTTGGTTACACAGGTGTGTATGTTTGTTAAAATTCATTATGCTGTTCACTTAAAATCTGTACATTTTACTGACTGTAAATATAAAAAATGTTAAAAGAAAAACTTTATGAGCTGCTCTTATGACCTATATTTTACTCTTGAGACAACTGGTACTGAAGAAATGAAGTGATAATTTGCTTATGTTCATTGTGGGAGTTGGGAAATCTTTATTATTCAATGAGAACTGCACATTTCATCTTTTAAAAAGTGGGGAGATATTCACCAGACAATTCGTTATGATCCTACATAATATCTTTGTACTTATATAGGAAGAAAGAAAACCAAAGTATAAAAATGTTTCCCACATTCTACTCTGTTTATGTGCACATTTACATTTTATGGAGGTAACTGGCAAGGAGTCCTGCTTTTCCCTGGGAAAAACAGAGGAAGGCTGTCCAGCAGGGAGGTCATAATGATGTCACTCAATCAACAGTGTTCTGAGACATCTGCTGTGTAGAGAATGCTGATAGATGTTTATCTTTACAGAGCTGAAAAATTTGACATAGCAACTTTCACAGTTTGTGAAGTAATTTCTAGATAAACACTCTATACAACTCACCTAGCATCTTTTTAAAAATACAGATTCTGATTTAGTGGGTCTAATGTGAGTTCACTAATGTGCAATTTTAATAAACTCCCAGGTGATGCTGCTGCTGTTGGTCTTTGGACTACACTTTGAATGCCAAAGATGAGGTTATTAAAAAGTTTGAGTGGAATCTGCGATAAGGTCTCAAACTCAAATGGCAGATAGAAACCAGAACCCATTATTACAAATCCCTAATTCCCCCTCCCCATATAAGAAAAAATGAGAGGCTATATAAATAAATAAACATGTAAGACCAGGGAAAAAAATTGTTATAACCTTTATTCAAATCAGATGTTTAGAATTATCTTAATGTGAGCAATTTTTTCCATTTTTATTGCTATATTTCTATGTACATAGTTTTAGGTTAATGTTTTCCTAAATTCCAATCAAAAAGTTACTCTTGTTACCAAGGATGCATTTGTATATTATAAATTGTAGGATAAAACAGTGACCCACGGAAGTGTTTGATGACAACACACACACACACACACACACACACACACACACACACACGTGAAAGTTATTGATTTTTGTATCCATCCTCCAAGATGGCCTTCGATAATCCTATAATCCTTGCCTTCTGCTATTCCCATTATTGTGTAATCCTTTTCCACCTTAAGTGGGAATTACTCTGTGAAGCCAGCAGTATAATTGAGGCCTCTTGCCAACAGCCATGTGACAGTGAATTATCTCGCAAGTGGGTCCACCCATCTCTAGGATTTTGAAGTACTTGATAACTAATGCAATGTTTGAAAACAGGAAGAAATTGTATATGTATATGTATATGTATATGTATATGTATATGTATATGTATGTGCATATGTATATGTATACTTTGCAGATATATGACTTTTGATTTAGAAAGGTAGATTCAATAGTAAGTCCAAAAAATATTATCTAAATATAATCACATTCTATTTGAACTTACTTAAGTGTTCTGATTCATGATGACCAGGTCTCAATCCCAAACAAATAGATTTTCCAGTGGAGAAAACAAGACAAAGAAATGTAAAATCATAAATTGGAGCATTTACTTTACATTAACAAATAAAACCTGTATGTTATGTGATCTATTATTAGTTATGTTCTATGCTCAGGTATATCTTGATGAAGCCTTAGAGGAAATAGGAAGGGAAGGATAAAGATGAATTATTTTTAATAATTGATAAGATTTCATAATAAATTGATTTGGTGTATAAAGGAGAAGGAAGGATAGACGACACCTTTCAGAATCTGTGCCTATTAGATTGAAGAACAATGACACGCACCATTGAATATAATAGATTAGTTGGGAAGATAAGGCAAGATTTCAGACATAGGGAACAGGACATACCTTTCTATTTTGAGATGTACTGAGTTTTACTTAACAAAAAACCCTGGCAGAAAATACTTTCTCCTTGATTTTTAACTGTCTATGTGTACCATATAATAGTGATATTTTTCTTATTCTCAAACTCCATCCCTGAAAAATAGATATAGCCAATGTATTTATTTTATTTTTGAAGTGAACTTAACAAGCAAGAGTTTTAGCAATATGTACAATACTATAGAGTTGGGGGGGGTCTAAAATCCAGCTTTACCCCCATTAAAGTCCTGTTTTTTTCCAGTTGAAGCATATCTGGTCATTGAGCAGCTTTCTTCTTCATCTTGGCTGTTGGCCCAGGCCCCTAATGTCTAGAATTCATCATTGCTTTGAAATAGGAACAGTTTGGTTATGTGTATGTGCCCCTTGGTTGGTACGTGGTAGAGTTTAGCTTTTAGAAATCCAAGGCTTTAAATTCATTGAGGACTTATAAGGCCTTGAGAAATATGTCAATATAGCCTACCTCGTAGGAGATTTATTTGTGAAACTAAATGCCAAAGTGCTAGTTAACAAATGGGCATACAACATTCTAATAACTGGAGCATTCAAATATCTTTTACTACATTCCACCTCTGAAAGTGAGTTTAGAGTTTAGCAATTAGGAGGTTACTTGGTGAGAAGGAAGTTGGAAGAGACTCTAGCTCTATAGAATAAATCGTATAGGTTGTGGTGGAGTTCGCAGGATATTTCTCCTTCTACTTCAGAACATCATTTTTACCAACTGGAATAGTTATGCCTTTAATATCCATTGTGTTGCAGCAGTATCTCTTGCACGCCTTCATCCAGTTGCTCATTGGGATTCACTTCTCTTACTACGTCTTGTAATTTCTTCATGGTCAAGACCTGATTGTTTTCAGGGCGGAGACACCCAGGAGTGCCTGGTATCATTACCATTGTAGTGCTGTTGGCCATGGAGCCTTGTGGAAGGGTGCTGGCTGGTTTTGGTTTTTTGGATGAAAGATTGGAGAGGTTGATTAGGGCTTAGGGGCCAAAATCTGGTTCAGAATCTGCTGAGCTGTAGACTTCAGCTCACAGAGCTTATTGAAATCTTGTTTCTTTTTGGAAGGTATGAGGACCAAGGTCAATCAAAGGCAGCAGACCTACCTCCCCATAATATGCATAGGAAGCCTATTATCTTGTTTTTATTAAGAGAAAAATAAAAATCACTTTCAGTTGCATCACTTCAATTAGATTTTTAAAACTAAAGCTATATCATGAACCTCTTTCCAGATCTTTATTCTTCCATTTTATATATAATGTTTAGTAGCTGTTTAACATTTTGTTGTAGGATTTCACTATAATTGGTAATTAAGGCCATTGCCAAAATATTTTTCATTGTAACCTAGATCCTTGTTTTGTTGTACTTTCTTGTAGATGAAAATTATGCCCCAAATATCTTCAACTTCTGGGTTTAGCAGCCTTTACTTTCTTGTTTCTCACTGTCTATTGCATAGGGCAGGGGTAACCTTGGGGCCTTAGTTTTTTATTCCTAGACTCTGCCAGGTTTATTCTCTACTTAGTTTAGAGAATTGGTCTCCGTGCTTTTAAACAGATAATTGATACTAGAGGCAGATTCTGTATTTATGGGAACTGGAGGGGCATGGGGGCAGGGGGATGAAAATGATCTGTTTCTCTTTAATTTCTTGTTCTTCTAAGAGCAATTAATGGGCCAGTAACAGTGACATTCCATGGGAGCGAATTAGAAATACAGAATATCAGGCTCAACCCAGAGCTACTGAATTAGAATCTGCATTTAGGGTGACACTGTAGTGAGTCATATGTCTGAGAGGCACTGGTTCAGTTGTCATTAATTAGCCTTTGGTTATTTTTATGCCAGAGTTCCCAAACTTGTATTTACATTGGAAGCATTAGGGGAGGTCTTCTAAAATGTTAATGTTGCTTCCATCCTAGAGATTGCGATTTAATTGATCTGGAGTGTGGCTTGGGCACCAGAACCTTTAAAAGATGCTCACATTAAATGTGCAGCCAAGTTTAAAAACCACTGCACTATACCTCCTATATTGGTCTGTCCTGTTTGAAAAGTTTTCTTAAGGTGCTATCCTATCCTACTTGGGATTGTAGTTTTCTCTGTCAATTGTAGTTCATATGCTTCTTATTTTGTAGAATTTCTCATGTTTTTGTTCCATTAATAGAATATGTTCCTTTTATTCCCCAATACTGTTAACAGATTTAAATTTTATTCTTTAAATCTTTCAAAGAAAAATATAAGCCAGGTTATAAGTTGTATGTTGGGTGTAGATCAGCATATCTTTTACTACTTTTTCCTCTTCACTGTCCTTTTTTCTTTCTGCCTTGGCCACATTCCTCAAAATCCAACATGGCTACACCATTTTTTAACCCCTTGTCTTCAGCTCTTGGATCATGTTTCTTATTTCTCATTACATCTATTGCCATTCCTGAGGACTATAGGGATAGGGTTTTGTTGTTGTTTTCTTAACAATGACACTATTGACATTTTGAGCCAGAGAATTCTTTTTTGTGGGTGACTGTCAGATTTTGGCAGCATCCCTGGCCTTTACTCAATAGATTCCGGTGGCCCTCCATATCCTCCCTCCCAGTTTGTGACATAAATGTTTCTAGGATTGTCAAATGTTTCACAGGGGGCAGCATTCTTTCTGGGTTATGGAACATTGAGCTATAACATTGTCAAACATTCTCAATGGCTAATAAACACTGAAGTCAGTACAGTTAAGAAATATCACTTCACAAGTGAGATAGTCCACACTATCTTCATGACAGGTCCATATTTTTTTTTTCAATGATTTTGTTCTGGGATTGTCCCAAGTTCATGAAATGTTATTCTTTAATGAAATGTCATGAGTTTGTAAGACCTTTTATATGGAGAGATTCAGAGAGAGAGAGAGAGAGAGAGAGAGAGAGAGAGAGAGAGAGAGAGAAATGAAAATCATAATTTAAAGGTCTCCATATTAGAATAAGAAAAAAATGCCTATTCCACTGTTGGGATCAAACTGTGGTTAAAATTATCTTATTTTGGGAAACAAAAACACATTAACCAACATGCTGATCCTTCACTTTTATTCCCACAGTTAAGTATGTGAGGATTCTGTCTTTATTACAGCCTTTTTGAGATGAAAGGATTATACATTAGAATGTTCCTGCATGAATAGATTGTATATATTTCCTATATTTCATCCCAGGGTAGTTAGCCTGGCCAATGCTTTCTTAAATGCTTACAGCTTTACTGAATCAAAGTCTCTACATGAATACAGTATGAAAAAAGAAATTTGAATTATAAACAGAAGCACACATTTTGAGCTTCCTGCTTTCTTTCTTACTGATGGAATTAGCTGGAGATAAGATAGATAGATCATAAGTCTACCAGCCATAGGACACATGCAGTAGTATTCATGGAAGTGAAAATTCATGTTTACAAAAAGAAGCGTCATCTTAGGTACACAATTGTCTTTCCTTTAAGCTATTATATGTTTGGCATGATTCTTTCTCACTTTTGAGCTAAAGCTTTAGTTAATGCTGATAGTCTTTCATTCAGACAAAAAAGGCTTTCCTGGCTCAGTAGGTTGAAGCATAATTCTGTGCATCAAAATGGTTCAGGTTTGATTCCAGTTGGGCCTCATGGCTAGTTTGTGGCTTCCATCCCCAGTTGAGTTGCATATCATATTGATGTGTTTTTTTTTTCTCTCTCTCCCCCTTCCTCTTCTCCAAAGTCTCAATGGACACATATCCTTAGGATGTTTTAAGAGAAAAAGGAGAAAAAAAAAAGGTTGCAGATTTACAGAGAGTGCTTGAAGCAGAGATTCACAACTGGAAACCTCCATCCAGATGGAGGTTCTTGCTCAGTGTAGGTTTGAAGCCAACGTTTGAACACCAGCTCCCCCCTGACTTTGTTTCAGTAAAGCCAACGTTTGAACACCAGCTCCCCCCCTTTGAGCATTGTGGGTAAGCAGTTAAGCATGTGAGGATTCTGTCCTTATTGTTGCATTGGGATTTGAAAGACTATATAGATCTTTTATTTGATCTCATTTCAGTTCACCCTTCAGCTTTTCTCCCCCATTTACTAAACTAATTGTCATGAACAGTTTTGGAAACTCAAGCAGCAAACAGATTTGCCCCTGTCATTTGGCTTTGAGTTCTACCTATGACATGTGTGTCCTCGCCTGTGGATTACATTCTCTTAATATCCTGAAACTTCACTTAGTCCACCTTTGCTTTGGCCTGAAGTAGCCAAACAACTGAGTTAATGGTATATAGTTGGATGCTGAAGTCTCTAGAAATTGCCTCCTTTCTTCACTTGCTTTTTTTATTTTGCAGGTTACATTTCCTGATGTGTCATGCAGTAGCATGGGCTTTTATAATGAACATTTTTAAATAAATGGATGCATATTTGCTGTATTTAAAGACAAGGAAAATTTATAGTAATAGTCCTGATAATAATAATTAGATTCGTTATTGCCCATTTGTCTAACACTTCCTATGTGCTGAAACAAATGCTTTCCTACATATTCCCACTTATTTATCCTCACAACAACCCTATATCCTCACAACAACCCTATATCTTAAGGCCTCTTTCTACTACGCTTTCAAATCCAAATTTGGATCTGTGACAAGTATGTAGATGCTCAGGCATTCTTAAAAGGGACGGAAATGAGCTTTGTGCTGACAACATCAGCCAACTTTCTGCAAACTCTCCCTTGATGCCCCTCCCTCTCTCTAAATTTCCTCCCACAGCAGAAAACTGACAGCACCCCTCTGCCCCTATGTATCCTCTGCTCCCAGGGCCCCTCACGATTATGCCATTTTTCTTGCTTATTTCCCCTGTCCTTCCATAGTGCCATTTCATTCTTCCTTCAGCTGCCTGTCACCTAACCTCTCTTAGGTTAGCATCCTTTTCTCAACCTAGAGTTCTGACGAAAAATAATCTGCACTTAGTTTTATGGATATGAAGAAATGGAGGCAGAGACTAATTGGCCCCAGGTCCCTCAGCTCATAAACAGCAGATCTAGGTCTGAACCAGGATCTTTCTCTCTTCGAATCAATTTTCTTAGTGATTCTTTCCTCTGTAGATCATCCCCCTTATGTCAAAGCTTAATGTCAGATTTTATAAATTTCTAAGCAACATCATATGAGCAGAGTGGTTACTCAGAACCCGAAAGCATGAGTCTAAGTGTGCCCAGAGGAGTTTGACATGGGTAGGAAAAACCTTGTTAACAGGGTTGCTTATTTAAAAAGGAAATAAAAATCCCTCAGGTTATAAAGTTGGAGGCAGCATAATTAAATAGGCATTCCCATGTGCATTCTTTACAAAGACTTCCTGGCCTAAAGGGTCTCTTCATCCATTCACATCACCATTGTTACTGCTACCGATCTGCCTTTAGGGAAATCAAGGCAGTTGCTCAACACCTCAACATCTACAGATGTCACTGGCCCCAGGGCCTCCGATCTTATTTGGTCCCTACTGAGTGAGCCACAGTGAAGCAATGAGATTTGATTGTTGCTGTTACTGTAATGAAAACCCAATTTGGCAGGCTCCTGCAGGTCTACTGGCCAGGCCTCCATGTGGTCTGATGATAGATTATCCTATCGTGTTTTCGTAGCTTATTCCTTCCAGAAACACAGCTCAGGCTCCATATCTCACCCTATTAGTCAATCATTCTCCATTTGGGCTGCATATCGGTTCTACTGAGGGAAATTTTGAAGAGTACTGATGCCTAGACCCATTGGTAACCAATTAAATCCAAATCCCAGGGGTTGGGGAGGAGTCTATTGTGCAACCCCTGAGCTAGAAGATGCTATGTTAAGCTAAGTCACTAAATTCCCATGGTATGGTTACTGGCCAGGTTGGCAGGAGGGATAGGAAGTACAAGGCTAGCCCATTCATACCTAAAAAAGCACCTTTCAGGAAACCAGAGGCCTTCTTTCTCTTAAAGGCACTTTATTTTATTTCAGAAAATGTATTAACCAAACAAACGTAGGAAAGCCTGCTCCCCACAAGAGCCCAAAAGGTAGGGCTGGGAAATTGAGTGCCTGTTGACAATAGGAAGAGGGAAAGTGTAAACTTGTGAGAACACACCCATGCTACCTCATGAATCACGGTCATTTTGTTCTATACAAGCGTGTTCTCTTCTGTTCTCCTTTCAGGATACTCAGCAGGGCCACACTTGCTCAAGGACATCTTCCTTTTCACAACAAACTGCTCTACTACTGATCACCACGTGTTGATTCTTACTCTGATTCTGGAGGGGTGGGAAAAATCTGTCATTTTCTGGCTTTCTCTAACCTTTTGCTCTACTTTCATTAAAAAAGATGGACTGTAGTTTCCCCCCACATTTTAAAAATCAAGTCAGGTCTTTTATTTCTCCCTGCTTCTTTTTCACTTTCAGGTTTGGTGACTCAAATTGGCGACTTAAATTACTCCTTTCAGTTCAAAAACAAACAAAATGAGAGAGAGAGAGAGAGAGAGAGAGAGAGAGAGAGAGAGAGAGAGAGAGAGAGAGAGAGAGAGAGACACGGACTCTGCCCAACTCTCCATCCCTCATAGAGAAGTCCTGGCATTTATATTTTCTGGGAAATACTGATATGTGAGGCAGTGATGATGCCTAAAGGAAAAAAAAAAAAGAGGACATTTGCAAATGCATTTGTTTTGGCTAAATCTGGCTGCTTCCCAAAGAGAGCCATGTGCATGTTACCAAATAAGCTCCTATTTTCTCTTTATTGCTAATGGTATACCCTGGCCCCAAAGTTACTCCATGTAAATAACTGCAGTTCTAATGACTATTGATTGGGGAGTCCCAGCTTTTCATCTAGCTGCCAGCTCCCCCTGGTAAGTTAGAAATAATCAATAGCAAAGTGCAGGCAGTTGTTACCACAGGGGCTGAGTCTCCCATGAACAGGGGTGGCGGTGACGGTGGACCAAGAACAAAAGACATGTGAACCAGATCTGAACCAGACCTTTAGCTGGAGTAAGGGGCATCTTACCTGAAGCCTCATGCAAAACAACCCAGCACTGTCCAGCTTGGATCAGCCAAACCACACTCACCTGCAGACCCATGAACAAGAAATAACTGCTCCTTGATATAAGCTGCTGAGTTGCAGGGTAGTTGTCACTCAGTACCATTGATTGGTGGTCTGTTTTAAGCCAAAGCATCATAAGCAATTGCTAAATTCCTTGTTGAAACTGCAACCTCTCCAGCAGTCTTCGGGACAAAACTGAGGCATAGTGAGCAACCTGCCCAAGGTCCCCCAATCCATGGTTCACATTGCTGAGAGTCCAGCTCAGGGTGTCTGATCCTCTAAACTTGCACATGTGTCAAACACAAGGCCCGCGGGCCAAATCCGACCCGCCAGACCTTGCAATGTGGCCCGCACCGCGCTGTCATCACTGCACTCTGCTGCGTTTCCATCACAATGACAGTTTATGACTGTTCAGTAAACCATTCGGCCCGCGATTTAGGCTGGATTTTAGATTTTGGCCCCTTCTCTGATTGAGTTCGACACCCCTACTCTAAAGTGTGGGTGCAGCCATTATACTTCATTGTCTGCCCGTTTGAACTGACATGCCATTTCAAAGACTAGCTTTTTCCCGAGAAAGCCAGAACATGGGAGCCTGTTCTGCCACGTGACAAAGGACTACTACTCATGGACACTTTGCTACTCCGCACACTTCTTGAGATGCTGTTCTGTCTATGTTGGATAGATATTCTCTCTGAGACTGTTCCACAAGTTTCTGGAAATTATACTGTGTTCCAAAAGCTGCCATCAATCGGGATTCCTTCCACAAATCCAGGGGCCACCCTCCCCACCACCTCAGTTCATTGGAGACACTCTGTTTTGCAACTGCCTCCACTTTGCTATTGATTATTTCTAACTTACCAGAGGGAGCTGGCAGCTAAGTGAAAGGCTGGGATTCCCCAATCGATAACCATTAGAACTGCGGTTATTTACATGGAGTGAATTTGGTGGCCAGGGTATGTTCTTACCAATAAAGAGAATATAAGAGCACATTTTGGTAACATGAACATAGCTCTCTTTAGGGAACAGCCAGATTCAGGGGAAAAATGGCCTTACTCCCTATGCTCATTCCCCTTCCCCCACATCATCATTCCCTCATTCCCAGGAAAATGAATACCAGGGCTTCTCTAGGTTGACAATCTCTCTCTCTCTCTCTCTCTCTCTCTCTCTCTCTCTCTCTCTCTCTCTCTCTCTCTCTCTCTCTCTTCCCCCCTCTCCCTCCCTCCCTCCCTCCCTCCTTCCCTCCTTCCCTCCTTCCCTCATAATTTGATTACTTTTTGAACTGAAGGAAGTAATTTAAGTTACCACTTTGATTCACCAAACTTAAAAGTGAAAAGAGAGCAGGGAGAAATAAAAGACCTGACTTGATAAAAAATCTGGGGGGGAAAAAGTACTCTATTTTTTTTTTTAATGAAATTGAATGGATTGGGGAGCAACGAGGTTACAGAAAGCCAGAAAGTAGAGGTGTCTTTGTTGTGTTTATATATATGTAAGTAGAGTAATTTGTTGTGAAAAGGAAGATGTCTCTGAGTATCCTGAAGTGACAAGAAAAGAGCAAAGCACATGTTTATAGAACAAAATGGTTGTGATTCACTGAGGTAGCGTGGGCGTATTCTCACAGGTTTCTATTTTCCTCTAATCAGCAGGCACTCTGTTTTCTAGAGCCACCTTTATCCTCTCCATGCCTTCCACACGGCCTCCTGTGCCTCTCCCCCTCTCCTGCACGGTTATGGGACCTAATGTTTACTGAGCATGTCCTGTGAGCCAAACATGCCTCTGAGCACATTACTTCTATTACATCTTCAAATTCCCAGCAACTGAAACCAAAGTCATTATTTCTGGCCTACGTCTTTTCTTTTCTGCCCAAGATAGAGATCTGAGAATTATCCACAATGAATTTCTCCTCGGACACCACATGGCCAGTCACCCAGTGTCATCAGTATGGCATCTGGACAGCTTCTGAACTTCCTTCCTGGTGTCTTTCTTCAGTCCTTCCTGGTTTCTTGAGTACCTGTGGCTCTAACCCTTAACTCCTCTTCAGGCCTTCCTCTCCTCCCATGCCATTCATTCTTTTTTTTTTTCTTCTTTTTTTTAACAGCTGGCTTACAATATTATTCTGCTTTAGTTTCAAGTGTACAGCGTAGTGGTTAGACAGTCATATAATTTAGAAGATGATTCCCTGATATTTCAAGTACCCACTTGGCACCGGATATAGTTATTACAATATTATTGACTATATTCCCTATGCAGTACTTTACATCCCAAATTTTGTAACTGCCAATTTGTACTTCTTAATCCTGTCACTTTTTTTCCCCCAACCACCAAACCCCCTGTCCCTCTGTCAACCATCAGTCTGTTCTCTGTGTCTATGAGTCTGTTTCTATTTTTCTTTGTTCATTTATTTTGCTTTGGATTCCACATACCAGTATAAGTGAAATCTCGTTGTATTTGTCTTTCTCTCTCTGGCTTAGTTCACTTGGCATAATATCATTTCATTCTTCATTTTATCTCTAACATTATTTTTCCAAGGAATCAAATATAATCACTTTATTTCCTCAGTTAAAAACCTCCAGGGCCCTTCTTATTGTCTATAACACATGTGTCAAACACAAGGCCTGCGGGCCAAATCCGTCCCGCCAGGCCTTGCAATGTGGCCCGCACCGCGCTGTCATCACTGCACCCCGCTGCGTTTCCATCACAATGACAGTTTATGACTGTTCAGTAAACCATTCGGTCCACAATTTAGGCTGGATTTTAGATTTTGGCCCCTTCTCTGATTGAGTTCGACACCCCTAGTCTATAACATCCATTTTCAACCTTTTTTTTCATCTCATGGCACACATAAATTAATTGCTACAATTCTGAGGCCCACCAAAAATACATATTTTTGCCTGACAAAAAAAAAAAGTATAATTTTGGTTCATTCACACCAGATGGCTATTGTTGTGTGGCTATTGTCATTTTTTTATTTGACAATCTAAGGGAAAAGAGGTCAGTGCCCCCAACTGACGAGTCGGTGTTGCATGTTTTAATGATTCTTGTGGTATACCAGTGTGGTGCACCAGTTGAAAATCACTGGTCTATAAGGAAACGTCCAAACCTCTTATCATGATTTAGGAAGCATTTCAGTAGATCGAGCCCAGCCTGCCTCTCTAACTTTGTCTCCTATCTTTCCAAAGGCATGGCCTGCACTCCCTTCTCCTCATCCTTCCTGATTTTGTACTTGCTGTTCTTTTTTCCTGGGATGCCTGCTCATATCTCTTTTTTCTACTTGGTATATTTCCATTAATCTTTTATCCTGCTGAACTTTGAAATACTGCTTAAGTATTTATTTGTAAAGATTTCCCTGAATCCTCCAGGCAAAATTAGGTGTTCTAAGCTCCTTACTTTTCTAGCATTAGCTATGAATCAATCAATCTATCTATCTATCTATCTATCATCTATCTATCTATCTATCTATCTATCTATCTATCTATCATCTATCTATTATCTATCATCTATCTATCTATCATCTATTTATCAATTTATCTAACAACATATACTACATTTAAGGTTCTATTTCTAAATCTTCCCCTAGATGATGTACACTGTCAATTATCTACTTGGCAGATTTTTAGTAAAATGTCTTTTGAGTGAATTTATTATTTTCTGGTGCTTTTGAATAGTGAGGAATAAATGCTTTCATCTTCTGAATGCTGATTCCTGTCTTACAGAGGCTGAATTTAATCTTAAAGTCTACATTACAATTAAGAGCATTCATTTTTTTTTAATTCTCAACTTCCTATTGTCATCATGACAATGGAAGTGAGCTTATACTGTTGCTCTGTGACTAGTTATGTTCCATACTTGGTCAGAAATTTCACATTTTATTAACACAAATTGCTACACCTTTCTCAATAGCATGAACTATTAAGTTCAATATTCATGACTTATATGACCATGAAAATTATATTTGGTATGCCTAGAAAAGTCAGACTATGATCTTGAAGTAGGTTAGAGCAGAGTTGGAATGAGAGAGGGTATTAAAATATGTAACACATTAGAGTTCATTTCCTAAAAGGAATTATCAGACCCAATAACTCATCAAGTTGTTCTAAATATAGTGTCTAATTTATGTTACCGCTAGATTTTTAAGCTGCAGGGCAAAATTAGGAACTGTGAATGTTGGATAGAGACAAACTTTCTTTTTAGGTACTCATCCCGAATGAGCTAATTAGATATACTTCAGGAAATTTCTGGCCTGGTTAATGGCATAGGAAAGAGAACAATGAGAAATAGGGCACCTTTACTAGATCTGGAATTGATAGCAAATATATTTATTAGATTATGAGATTTCCATGGTATTACTTTTTGAAATTTTTTGTGGACTTTTAAGTGTCTGGTGACTATAGTTATATTGTTTACATGCAAAAATTTTGGACATCTTTTAACAGATACTTCTCAAATTCTCAATCAAGGACATTTTTATATAATTTCTGCTCATATACTGTTATGTTTAATCCTAAGGTAATTACATGGTTGGTTGGCTAGATGGACAGCTAATTAGACATGATAGATTTTTTATGATACTCTAAATGGGATCATTTCTTACTTATTTTAAAATTTCTTGTTAAAATGTAGCATATTAACAGATTTTATAGGTAAGTTTACCCGTACATATGTAAATTTAAAATAATTATTACTGTAACTAATTTAATCTTGCCCCAAAGCCCAGACTTGCTTACTTGTCATAGGGAAAAATAACTTTTAATCTTTTAAATTAAAAAAATTGTGTCTGTCATATTAGTTAAATAGTCCTTTTAAATGTTGCTGTCTATTTGCATATCTCTCTATCCTGGCTTCTTTCTAAAGTGACATCTGGGCCTATTGCCATGGGGAAAGCGAAGGTTATATGACCCATGAATGGTCAGGATCCTCAAATGTGTTTCCTAGGGCTAGTTGATTCTCAAAGGTGATATTTCTGTTACGTCTGCCTCCTGTTCATCCTGATGGCGTTTTCTACTGAAGTCTGATACCAGAACTTAAGATTTATGTTACCAGCTTGGTAACTCTGTCCTCATGATTGGGTCATCCTTTGACTTGCACTGGCTCCCAAGTCTGTGCTGTATTCACCCCCCAGCTTTTTAGGGCATCTCATTTTTCACCATGGTAAGTCCCAAAGCTTTTAACTTTGCTGCCTTCTGATCTTCTTCAAAGGCCTGAAGGAGATTCTGGATTTTACTGGTGCCACCTAGGAATCTGCAAAACTAAATATCAGAGCTTTTGTCTGCCACATTTGATAGATATGAAGATGAGTTATATTGTTATTGAAATAGTAGAGAACCAGTGCGTGAAATTTGTGCATAGCTAGTGTTTCTAGCAAGTGCTGGCTGCTGGCTGCCAGTTGGCTGGGGCCTTCCTTTGTTCCGTGCTTCCCCTTGGTGGTCAGTGCATGTCATAGCAAGCAATCAAACTCCCAGTCTGTGGAACTCCAGAGGGATAACTTTGCATATTAGGCTTTTATATAGAGAGAGGTTTCCTGATTTCAATGGGGATCATAGGATTCTGAGGATGGAGAGAGGTAAATTGCCTTCCAAATTCCAATTTTCATTTGGCCAGCACTGTGAGATTCTCAAAAATTCTTCTCTGAATTTCTTAAGCTTTCTGCATGAATTTTCAGCCTCTTAGCCCTGACAACTTGAGAATTTAGTAAATGCCTTTTGAGGAGACCAGTAAGTTGTCACTTCTTTCCTTTTTTTCTGCATGACCTTTCTCTGGGATCTTGACTATTTTAGTTTTAATTGCCTTACAAGCCCTGAATTCTAAGGCTGATTTTTCTGCCTGGTTCCAGTATTTATTTGCTTCTGTTCTGGCCCTTTTGCTCCTGCTCCACGAGTCAGCATGTGCCCCAAAGGGCACAATGTGAGCTTACATTTTGGGGTTTCCTTCTCTGACCTGACCTTTGAGGCCAGGCTGCCTGTGATGCACCACAATTACTTCAAAGAGGTAGACTTTATGTTGTATTATGATTTCTCTAATCTTGATGGGAACATATGCCCCTTCACCATAGGTAAATGTATAAGTTCTGATTTAGTTTAATGGGGTCATCATCTTTTAAAAACATTCTAGGTGACTTTCAAGTAAATTCCAAGCTGAAATACACTTTTTTTTTTTACCATAATATCTAAGATAAATTTTAATGAATATAATTATATTAAAATTATTTTTATAGATTTTAATTAATATAGCCAGAATTAAATAAACATCATACAATTCTTTCACCTTTATTTTTATCTGCAGTTATTTTCCTGTTGTCTTTTTTTTCACTATTTATACTTGTACTTCCTTTTATAGTTTAATAGTCATGTAAATATTTATTTTCCAAATACCAGTCTTTGATTCATTTATTATCTGTTTTTTTTTCTAACTTATTGCTGATTTTTAGTTTTGTGAAATCAATTAATTTGCCTTAGTTTTACCTACTTGTTTTTCATAATTGTTTTAATTAAATATTAATTTATTCTCACTGTTTCTTAGTAATTAATATAAATACTTAGACTATGGATTTTTATTGGAACAAGGATATAAGCATATTCCATAGATACTGATATATAACAGCTTCAATTATCATTATTTTCTCTAAAATTTGAAATTGTGGTTATTTGGGCAATATAGTGATCTGTCCAACATGTTTCCATTACGGACAACATTGAATGTTTTATGTATAGTACCTTTTCTTTTTATTTTAATGGAGCTTTTGACCGGGCACAGTTTTCATAATTTTGTGAGATAGAAATTAGTCCAACTTTTGAGTAAAGAAGTAATCTTACTATTGTCTAAGAAGATCCTGGGTTTTTACTTTAGGTGTCTTTAGAAAACTTGGTGCAGATCACCATCTAAAAACTACAGTGTGTAATTTCGGTTTTATTTTCTCCTCTGTGATAGCAGTGCTGGTGACACACAATCCCATAAAGTGAGCTTCATTGTCCCCTGGATATTTCAGTAGCCTTTGCTTTCAAAGAACTGGTGGAAAATACAGATTTGAGTTGAAAGTCATGTTTATTAATCACTATTGTTTATTTTGTGTCTCTCAGTGACTTAAAGATCCCTGGAGATAAATGTCAGTTAAGCCTGGCCATGGTAGCTCAGTGACTGAACATTGACCTATGAACATGGAGGTCATGGTTTGATTCCCAGTCAGGGCACATGCCTAGGTTGTGGGCTTGTTCCCTGGGTGTGCAGGAAGCAGTCAGTCAATGATTTTCTCTCATCATTAATGTTTTCCCCCATTCTCTTTTTCTCTCTAAAATCAATAAAAATATATTTTTTTAAATGTTAGTTAAAATATGTTTGCAAAAAGAAACAAAAATTTTTTTGAAAGGAAGGAGTGAAGGTCACAGAGAGACATTTGTGTTCCTTAGATTTTGCTTTATTTCCCATTATGTGGTTTTTTTTACTACATTCTCTCCCTTTCTTTGTATAAAACCTTTCCATGTGCTTTTCAATTTTTAGTATTATCCAGCGTGATTCTGGTTGTTAACATGCTAAGGAATAACATTTTTTTACTATATTAGCTGCTATGGATGGGAAGGTATTGGGAGAAAGAAAGGAAAAAGCAGTTGCCTGAAAGTAAAACTATCCTTTCAAATAGCTTCTTCCTATCCAGGGGAAATGCAATGTGACCTAAGACAGATACAAAATAGACATTGAAGTGAAGGGAGTTATTGGTGGGTCTCAGGTGATTTCTTTTCAAACACTTTTCAGCTGGGCCTATAACCAGTCACCCACAAAGTGTGATTGTTCAAGAGCCCTGAGCTATTGGAAGGAATGAGCCAGAGAACAGAGAGCCCTTGGCAAAACAAATCTCTTTCCTTTGAAGCTATTTGCACATTTAGGTAGCCGGTCTGTCATTACACTAATTCCTAAGGAAATCAAATAAGACAGCCACTCAATTTACTCTTTAATTTACTCATTAAGGCTGAAAGAGGCTGAAGGGGATCACTCAGTCTGGAGGGAACAAGAGATCATAGGATCAAAGAAGCAAAGTAATTCTACTCATAAAAAGGGCTTCATTTGCTGTTTCAAGATCATGTAACAAAAATAAGTCCTGTTGTGAGTTTAGAATAGATGTGTGATCCCGTTAACACAAAAGTAATTTCTGGAGGCCCTGAACACTCAGCCACCAGTTGGATTGCCTTTTTCCCCCTTACAGTTTCTTGGTCGGCCAGTCCTTATGAAATTACATACATTGTGGTAAGAAGTTAAGAAACATATAATTATGAAAATAAAATAGGTGATTCAAGTAACTTTTTGGTAAACAGTGGAGATTGCCTTTCTATTTCCATAAATTATTAAGAAGAAGAAGAAGAAAAGAGATTCTTGGAGTACCTCCAAATCTGGCAAGCCTTGTTTTTTCCACTTTCTTTTCTATTCTTATCACTATGGAATTTGACAGGTTCCAATGAAAGAGCAGTAAGGATGATGGGATGTGCTTTAAGGTTAAAGTACACAGCTACTAAAGTACAGACTCTTAAAAGGAAAATCAGTTTGCAAGCAATATAATTTGCTTCCCTCTTCTCCTCTTCCCCTCTCCTTCCCCTGCTTTCTTCCTCCTCTTCCTCCTTCTCCTCCTCCTTCACCTTATTTTTCCTTCTTAATTCTTCCCCTTCTTCTTCCTCTCCTTCTCCTCCTTCTCTCTCTCACTCTCCCTCCTTCCATCCTCACCCCCACCCCTACCCACACCCCCTTCCCCACCTCCACTCCCACCTCTACCCCCAGCACCATCCCTATCACTATCCTTATCCCCATTCCCATTCATCTCCATCTCTCTCTTCTTCTCTTGTTAAATGGATGCTCTATTTTCACATCTGAAATCCCTAAAAGTATATGGTAAACTTCCAAGGGTATGGCCTGATGAACTGTATTTTTTCCCTAACTTCTTTTCCCCTTCATTATCCTCAACTCCCTTTACTCACCAATTATATAGCACCTAGTGTGAAGTATGAGAGAAAATAATCTATTTTTAAATGATCAGATAACATAAAACCTTTTTTTGACAATTTTTTATTGTGGAAAGTACTACATATGTTCCCCTTTTTCCCCATTAACCCCCTCAAGCTCCTTTGCCCCCTTACCCCCAGGCCTCAGCATGCTATTGTCTGTGTCCATGGGTTATGTTTATATACATACAAGCTCTTTGGTTGATTATCTCCCACTCACCCACCCTCTATATTCCATGCTGTAATATCTCTGGATCCACTCGGTTCATCAGTTTATTTTAGATAGCATATATATAACTTTTAAATCCAAGTGAGTATTTTAACCTTCACCCTTAATCTTGGGTGGTGCTATAGTTATTATATTCAATAGTAATGATGCCCATGCTGAAATCATTCTGAAACCCCCACTTTATGAAATTTTATACACTCCTTTAAAGTATCAAAAGTCTTAATTGACTTTGTATTAGGAAACTTGTTGTGAACCTGTACTTGTGTAGAGTAAAATGCCATTCCCATTGCTTGCAACCACCCTCAAGACACTGGATCATAATCTTAGAGTGCAGAACTTGTTACCACACTGAAGTGGTACTGTTCTCTCCCACATGCATGTCCTTACAACTTTTCAAAAATGAAGTTAACATATCAAACTAAAGTATTATGTAATGCATATAAAGCATATTATAATTTACATATGCTAAAAAGAAAAACAAAAAACAGAATCTCAACATTTTGACGACCATTGCCTTCTCTTATTCTTGACCTCATATCTTAGGATGTATGTAATTTCTTTGTGATTTTTCCTAACTTTATTCATTTTGGTCTTTAAGATTTTTGTCAGTCATTTTTTCCTGAGGATTTTGCCTACCCTCTTCCTAGAGCTGGTCCTATAAAAAACAAAACCAAAACACCATTTTTAAATTCATTTCAGCCAAATTACCATTCTTTTGACTATCTATCTGTAATAGTCATCATAGTCTTTCTTCCTCTCCTTCTCTCTCTCCTTTTCATTAAAAAACCTGAGAAGAAAAAGCATTTCTGTTGTCAGAGAGCCAGTTAAGTTCTAAACATGGCTCAATTCTGGAATTAGGCCTAATGAATTTTTCCTTAGTTTTGGGTAACATTAAAAAAAATGAGATATGCCACCTCCCAGCAAAGGATGTCTTTCAAAAATGGATTATCTTGGAAAATAATAAAATATTACTCAAATCCAAATATATAGAACAATTTAATGACAAGACTGAGTAATCCCTTTATTTAACTGGTTTGTTTTATGTCTAAAAAGTATTTGCTCGGTAAATGATTTTTTAAATTCTAGGCTAAGTATAGAGTAGTAGCAAACAAATAAAACATGGCATCTCTATGTATGGAGTAATAATTAAAAGTATATCACATACTTAGAGGATAATCTTACTACCCTCAATGGCCTCTTTTTTCCCCACACGATGAAAATTGTGCTTTCCGTGTCTTTGCTACAGTTATTTACTGCATTTGTTTACAGCAGTTCTAATATTGGGTTGGCAACTAAGTAATTGCTGGTTTCACACATGGCTTCAGTTGAATTTTTAGGTTTGCAGACGTAGTACAAATGTAAAACACATTTTGTTATTTGATAGCTGGCTATTCAGCTGTTAATTAGTAAAAAAAGTTTTTTGATCTGTTTTGTAGTTTTCGTTTGGCGTTCGTTGAAAAATGGAAAATCAAAAGGAACATTTTCGTCATATTTTGCTTTTTTATTTCTGCAAAGGGAAAAACGCATCGCAAGCTCAAAAAGTTATGTGCTGTTTATGGTGACGAAGCCTTAAAATAGGGGTGTCGAACTCAATCAGAGAAGGGGCCAAAATCTAAAATCCAGCCTAAATCGCGGTCCGAATGGTTTACTGAACAGTCATAAACTGTCATTGTGATGGAAACGCAGTGGAGTGCAGTGATGACAGCGCGGTGCGGGCCACATTGCAAGGCCTGGCGGGACGGATTTGGCCCGCAGGCCTTGTGTTTGACACATGTGCCTTAAAAGAACGACAGTGTCAAAATTGGTTTGCCAAATTTCGTTCTGGTGATTTTTCACTCAAAGATGAAAAACGCTCTGGTCGTCCAGTTGAAGTTGATGACGCCCTAATCAAAGCAATAATCAATTCGGACTGTCACAGTACAACACGTGAGATTACAGAGAAGCTTCATGTATCACATACATGCATTGAAAATCACTTAAAACAACTTGGCTATGTTCAAAAACTCGATACATGGGTTCCTCACGAACTGAAAGAATCACAGTTAATGCAACGCATTAGCAGCTGCGATTTGCTAAAGAAACGTAATGAAAATGATCCATTTTTAAAACGACTGATAACTGGTGATGAAAAATGGGTTGTTTACAACAATATCAAGCGGAAAAGATCGTGGAGCAGGCCAGTTGAACCAACTCAAACAACATCAAAAGCTGATATTCATCAAAAGAAGGTTTTGTTATCAGTTTGGTGGGATTACAAAGGAATTGTCTACTTTGAACTCTTACCACCCAACCGAACGATCAATTCTGATGTCTACATTGAACAACTAACGAAATTAAACAATGCAGTTGAAGAAAAGTGGCCCGAATTGACAAATCGGAAAGGTGTTGTATTCCATCATGACAATGCAAGGCCACACACATCTTTGGTCACTCGGCAAAAATTAATGGAGCTTGGTTGGGATGTTTTGCCACATCCACCATATAGTCCTGACCTTGCACCATCTGATTACTTTTTGTTTCGATCTTTACAAAACTCCTTGAACGGTAAAAATTTCAATAATGATGATGATGTCAAATTGTACCTGATTCAGTTTTTTGCTAATAAAAACCAGAAGTTTTTTGAACGTGGGATTGTGATGCTGCCTGAAAGATGGCAAAAGGTCATTGATCAAAATGGGCAATACATTACAGAATAAAGTTATTTAGTTCCATGAAAAAATTGTCTTTGATTTTCTTTAAGAAATCCGCAATTACGTAGTTGCCGACCCAAATAGCTTTCAGTTCATTTTGATTTATTGAATTGCATTTGTTTTTAAAGATAATTTGCATAAAACAAGACCCTATATAATTAGAATTATTGCTTTGGGATTAAGCTATAGCTTTCAAAGGTAGTTGTTATGCAGTTTTGCCTTTTTCCCCCATTGTTATGTGAAGGACTGGTGGGATGACAAAAAGAGGTGCAGGAATAGTTAAATCTTTTGGACTTTTGCAAATTGGAATGATTTAACTGGGTGCATAATTCCTCCTTCACTCACTTAAGGAAGAAATAAGGGACAGGTAAGAGAATATTAAAGAAAATTGAAGTTATATTGAATATTTTTAAAAATATTTTTTTAATTGATTTCAAAGAGGAAGGGAGAGTGAGAGAGAGGTAGAAACATCAATGATGAGAGGGAATTGTTAACCAGCTGCCTCCTCCATGTCCCCCACTGAAAATCAAGCCCACAACCTGCCCTGACCGGGAGTGGAACCATAGCCTCCTAAAGTGCATAGGTCAACATTCAATCACTGTACTTTGTTGGCTGGGCTACATCAAATGCTTTGTTATTTTAATGCTTTGCTATTTGGCAGAGTATTATTTAATTGCTTACCTAAACTCATTGAGGTTAAATTTCTACCATTCAGAGGAATAGCCCAAAGTCATTGGTTGGTAGAAAATATATATCTATCTATTTATGTATATTTGTTTACAGTGTAGTGTGTGACCTGAAAAATTAGGACCTCCTGTATATGAATCAATAACTGAGGTTCCAGGTTGAAGTGAATTGCCCCAAGACTCAGAAATCCGTAAGAGGAAAAAGCTTTCAGACTCAAGCTTTCTGACACCAACCCCAGTGTTCTTCACAGCAGCCCACTTCCTCCCCGCGACCTGGGAGGAAGCGCAGCTAGCACTGTGCAGTGTTTGGCACACAGCAGGTGCTAGATAAATGCATGCTAGTGCATGTTAACTGACTCGTTTGCTGCATTCCTGAAGGTGGAATTAGCTGCACACACAAAGCTGAGATGCTTTAGTCCCCTGCTTTTAATTAGCAAACTGTGATGAGTCTAAGTGCTTTAGAGAAAGGAGAGAGGCAGTGGAAACCAGGATTTTAAATGATCAGAACCGCTGATCTGTTTACACACCCGATGCCAGGATTTCGCTGGTGTATATTACAGGAGCATTTTAACAGCCAAATGCTGTGCATAGAGCTAGCGCCCTGCAATGTCTGAGCTGGCTGTACATCTATTTCTTGTGAGGATTCTACCTACCATGGAATTCTTACACACACACACACACACACACACACACACACACACACACAGTGAGAGAGATAGAGAGAGAGGGAGGGAGGGAGGGAGGGAGGGAGGGAGGGAGGGAGAGAGAGAGAGAGAGAGAGAGAGAGAGAGAGAGAGAGAGAGAGAGAGAGAGAAGCCGAAACCGGTTTGGCTCAGTGGTAGAGCTTTGGCCTGGTGACTGAAAGGTCCCAGGTTCAATTCTGTCAGGGGCATGTACCTTGGTTGCGGGCACATCCCCGGTGGGGGGTGTGCAAGAGGCAGCTGGTCGATGTTTCTTTCATTGATGTTTCTAGCTCTCTATCTCTCTCCCTTCCTCTCTGTAAAAAATCAATAAAATATATTAAAAAAAAAAAAAAAGAAAGAGAAAGAGAGAAGTATGCATTTTCTGACAGATTTCTTTCATGGACCAATTTTAAACAATCAAAATTTAAGTAAGAAAATTCAGGACTGAGAAGACTCAGCACTAAAAATATGGTGCTTACAAATGAAGCTGTACAAAAATACAAACAATCCAAATGTCCATCAACAGGCGAATGGATAAAGAAATCGTGATGCATAAATGGAGTGCTATACATTTAGAATCTATGAATTTTATTGTATCTAAATTGTACCTGAATGAAAAAGAATGAACTGAACTAAAACAGTGAAGCTCTAACAAGGACTGGAGCAATGGCTGTAGTGAAGATGTCAGAGATGGCTATGATCGCACTATTGGCCCTGTCCCCAAGACCACATTTACTTTCTTTGGTAACACTGGACTCCATTGAAACAAGTGCTGGGGAGTTTTCTTAGTGGGCAGATATTAGAAAATATAATTTGTTGGCTAATTGTCACTGGCTATATGGAGGACATTTAAAGTCATCTTTGATTGAATTTATTGGGATGATATCTCTAATAATAAAAGGGTAATATGCTAATTAGACAAGATGTATACCGGATGTCATTCTGGATGTCCTTCCTAATGCAGCCAGGGCTGGAGGGAAGCCAGCACGGGTCCCAAGTGCCTGCAGCCTGGGTCTCGGGTGCCGGAGGGAAGCCGGGGCTGGCAGCCGGGGGAAGGAAGGCCTACTCTTGCACAAATTTTCATGCATTGGACCCAGAGTTGGTTAATAAAATTTTATAGGTTTCAGGGGTACAATTCAACAATACATCATCTATATATTTTAGTGTGTGCTCACCACCCCAAGTCAATTCATTCTCTCGTCATCTGTATTTTGCTTGGATAGAGAGGCTTCTGAGACCTTGAGATTTTTCTCAGACTCCATCCACAAAGCTATGCATTGCCAGGGCCCCTACTGATCTATAAGAAACATTGTATGAATTATAAATATTTAATCCTTCTTTTTTTAGAACTTGTATACCATTAAGAATATCAGATTGGAACAGATGTATGTCATAAAAATCAATTAAACTTAAAAAAATACTAACTCTTTTTCTAAATAAAGCTCTTGAAATCAAACATTTCAGCTAAAGCTGTGATATTTTAGTCTTGAATTGACTCCTGATTTTTTATTCAACTTTATGATCTTACATAGAATAGTACCTAGTCTGGAGGTATTATAAAGATCAAATCAAATCAAATGTCATATATAACAGTGCCTTTAAATCATAAAACACTGCATGGATATATTCTATTATGGTATTATTACTTTTTCATTTTCTTATCTTTAAGTTAGAGGGCTAGGAATACCCTAATTATAATATATTAAATGAGCATACTATGCCCTTATAGTAACTTTGACTGATTTCCTTAAAAATTGTGACTTGTTTACATGAGACCATATAGATTTCCCCACCCGTACCCCACACTGTAGCACATTTTCATTCACCCTACTCTTTAGCTGTCATCCACAGAATTAAGACCATTGCTTATTCATGTAAACTGTATCCTACGAGCCCCAGGAACTTTACGTGGTTTGAATGCAAGAGAGCAACACCAAGGAGAAGGCCCTATTAGTCCCTTTCAATCACTGTCTTGGCTTGTTTCAATGTAAAATCCATAGAATTTTCATTTTTTGCTGAGTCAGCTCATTTGCTTTTGCTTTTTCCCCTCCAGTCATATTCTGATGGCTGCATTTGCTGAACAAATCTTGCTTTAGCTTCATAAAAAAAGAAATATCAGGTAAATAGAATTTGGCACCATCTGCCTGGAACTTGGTGCCTTTTTCTAGATGATAAAAACTGGGAAATGCTAAGTGCACATTGAAAGCTGTCTCGCAGTAATTGAAAGCACAGGTGTTGAAGGCACCGCTGGCAGGATGGACAGGGAATGGAAAGGCTGCCTGTTAACCGCCTGAGGCTGTAGGAAATTAAAGAACTCCAGCGAGAGAAGAAGTTTCTCCAGGATTCTGGCTTTTCATATGAAATTTATGTGAAGCTTCTCAGAGTACATTTAGTTCACATTATTTGTCAAATGCTTTTAGGAATTGTAGAATTAATAGAAGAGAACAGATTTTTGTAATATTCCTATAAGCTTAGCAGCTTTCTTTACAAGAGAAAATGGTGCCCAAATTCAAATTCTACAGAAAGATAGGGCTGATAACTTACTATAATTAAGACAAGGTTTGAGGTTGTGCATTCAAGTGTAGACTCTAGAATATAACAGGATTCCCTTCAGATATTTACTCTATCATTTCCTTGATATGTGGTCTTCAATTAATGAAACTCTCAAGCCTCAGTTTTTGTATCAATAAAATGAGTCTATTTGTAGTAACTATTGAGTTATTGATTGCTATGAAACAAATCACCCCATACTTAGTGGTTAAAAACAATTTATTACATGATACTGTGGAAAGATAGGTGGTTCTTTTGCTTCATGTGGTATCTATCAGCTTGGGTACAAGAAAGGTTAGGATCATCTGGTGGCTAGACTGGTACCTCCATGTTGTGCTGACTGGGGACCTTGGTTCTCCTTCACATGGCATTTAAGTTCCAAGGAGAAACATTCTAAGAGTGCATATTCCAGGAAAGAAAAAGTTTGAGTATTCCAGTTAAGGCCTGGGTCCAGCATCAGCACAGCACTATTTTCTTTTATTCTATTAACTGATTGTGAAGAACAAATGAAATAAAATTTGAACATCTTACACAGATGTTAACTCATACTAAGCCTTTATTCAGTTGATACTAATGTTGAGATTTTTTTCCAATCAACAAAACCCTGGGTCCTTGGCTTTCTAAATCAAAAAACTCTGAGGCCCATACTACCTTGGGAATTTCTCTTTATGTTAGATAAAGTTTTTAGCATTTAAAGCAGTGTGAGATAGAGTTTCTATTACTTGCTACTAAAAGCATCCTAAATAATCTCTCTAATATATTTGGTCCTTAAACCTACCTGGAAGAAAAGTAATTGAAATTTTTAATTAGATAGCTCATTGTTTCCAAGAGGTAAAACCAAATCTGTATTATAAGGCACTTCTCTCTCTTTCTCTTCTTAATTTTTTCAGAGAATTGATTTAAACTCAAAGAAAAACCATTTGGAAAAAAATTGCAGGTAGCTTTGTTGTTTAAACCAAATATATATTGATTTCTTTGTTACAGGGGAGAAGAAACACGCCTCTATTTCCTGCAGCTTACGGGTAGATTAGTCCTTTGCTATTTTGAGATGATCCATTATCTTCATTATTCCTCTCCTAATTTCTTTCTTATAATAGGCAGCAACTGCTTTTGGGGCAGCTAAACTGAGGATCAACCACACCTTTTTAGGGGACATACTCAATGGAATAAGTATTGATAAAAAGGACCTTTCTGGTTGTCATAGGAAGGAAAATCTCCTTCATCAGTGATCAGAAGAAAGGAAACACTAACAACGCTTTATGAGTGATTTCACAGTTCAGGTCTGTCTTTGAATCACCAGCCACAGGTAGACACAATCTGTACAGCAGAAACCAAGGAGAGAGGTGAGGAGAGAAACTTAGCTAAAAGTAAAGGACTTTTGCAAGGTCAGGTCTTTTTTCTCGCTGCATAATTCAAGATGCAACTACTTGAAAGCTCTGATGATAAAGCCAATGCATTGTTTCAGAACTTAGGCAGATATAGGAGGTGTGTCTTTTGATGTATTCCTTTTGGACAAGCCTTCATCTCGTAGGTCACAGTGGACAAGGTTTTAGTTCTCCGGGTCTTGGTTCTGTCCCTTGAAAAGGATAGAAAATCGGGCTGTAAACGTCTTCCTGGAACATGAAGATGAAAGGAAAATCTACATTCCTTTGAAGACTGTTGGATATTCATCATGTGTGTCTGAAATGTAGTCATACTGTTTTAACAGCACTTAGACAAGTGAACGTGCCTGGCAGTACTACAAGGAAGAGGTGGAGGGACAGGAAGATGTTGTCTTGAATGGCAGGAGTGGAGGCTTCAGGGGATACTGGAGGGTCTGCAAGGTCCTCTGACAGTCTTACCTACCATTGCTCACCCTTTGTCCTCTCACACAGAGAGCTTCCCAGTGAGCGCACTCTGCAGGTAAGCAATGGCCTTTCCCCCTGTCTCTTGCAGACTCTACAGGTATCAGGAACAAAACACACAGTATTCCAAAATTATGGTATAATAGTCCTCTTAGCTTTTTTGAGTGAGCTTCTATATTTATCTGAGTAGGCATTAGAAAATCTATAATTTGCTTTTTGTAAAAAGTTATTTATTACCTTCTTCCAGTCTCCAGAGGATTAATAATTTATTGTTTCTGGTAATAAAAATAAAAAAATCCAGTGGGAAAACATGCTCAAAGTCACTAGTCATCTGTGAGATGCAAATCAAAATGACAATGTATCAGAATGGCTATTATCAGCAAATCAACAAATGACAAATACTGGCAAGGATACAGAGAAAAAGGAACCCTCGTGCACTGCTGGTGGGAATGCAGACTGGTGCAGCCACTGTGGAGAACAGTATGAAGTTTCCTCAAAAAACTAAAAATGGAACTCTCATTTGACCCAGTGATCCCACTTCTAAGAATATATCCCATAAAACTAGAAATAACAAATCAAAAAGGATATATACACCCCTATGTTCATAGTTACACCATTTACAATAGCTAAGATTTGGAAACAGCCTAAGTGTCCATCATCAGATGAGTGGATTTGAAAACTGTGGTACATCTACACAATGGAATACTATGCTTCTATAAAAAGGAAGGAACTACTACCATTTGCAAAGCATGGATAGTCCTAGAGAGCATTATGCTAAGTGAAATCTGACTAGAGAAAGATAAATATCACATGATCTCACACATTTGTGGAATATAATTAACAACATAAATTGATGAACAAAAACAGATCCAGAGATGGAGAAGCATCAATCAGATTGTCAAACCTCAGAGGAAAGGTAGGGGAGGGTGGGGTTAAGGAGGAGAGATCAACCAAAGGATTTGTATGCATGCATATAAGCCTAACCAATGGACATATGTAATACCTTAAGAAAGGAGAAGAAAGAAAGAAAGAAAGAAAGAGAGAGAGAGAGAGAGAGAGAGAGAGAGAGAGAGAGAGAGAGAGAGAGAGAGAGAGAGGAAGGAAGGAAGGAAGGAAGGAAGGAAGGAAGGAAGGAAGGAAGGAAGGAAGGAAGGAAGAAAGAAAAGGAGAGGAGAGGAGAGGAGAGGAGAGGAGAGGAGAGGAGAGGAGAGGAGAGAGAGAGAGAGAGAGAGAGAGAGAGAGAGAGAGAGAGAGAGAGAGAGAGAGAGAGAAGAGAGAGAGAGAGAGAGAGAGAGAGAGATGAGAGAGAGAGAGAGAGAGAGAGAGAGAGAGAGAGAGAGAGAGAGAGAGAGAGAGAGAAAGAAAGAAAGAAAGAAAGAAAGAAAGAAAGAAAGAAAGAAAGAAAGAGAAAGAACAAAGAACGAACAACAGTGGGCATTTGTCTTTTTCTCTTTTTTTTCTTGTTTCCTTCTCCCTCTCCCTCCCCATCTTCTTCTCTCTCCTTCTTTTATACTAACTGTGTCTTATTCTCCTTCCTATAATTGGAAGATTCCAGAGCCTACTTCTCACTATAGAAACATAAAATTGGAGATCCTAGTCACAATCTTTTAGGAAGTGATCAGACATGCAACATAAGCCTAATAATCAGATGAATTTGCACCAGAACGTTACAAAAGAGGGTGGTAGAGGAGAATCTTTTCTGTTGTTCCATCAGTATCATTTTCCTGGTACTGTCAGCAGCAGGGAAGGGTGTTGTGTCAGCTGGGATATCCATATTTGTCTACAGTCACTGCCATGTTTACAGGACTGGTTCTTTTCAAAGCCAGCTCACTGTTGCCCCAGAAATAATACAATCATTTTAACAATAGCCTCCTATTCTTGTATCCAAAGCAGTGCTTCTAATTGAGATGGTTTTAGGCCAGAGGAAGAAGGGTTAGTGGTACCATGGTCAATTTGTATCATGGTTGACTATTGGAAGCTCTTGGTTTGGCTCCAAATGAGCTATCAATAACTATAGTCGAGTTTACCTGATTCTTTCTACTACTTCCTTCACTCTTTAGGTCCAATCTGCAACTCAAGTTCTTCTGAGTTTCCTTTTAAATATATAACTCCCAAATCAATCAATCTATCTATCCATCTATCCTTAAAATCCTTCTATGTAGTTTCATAGCTTTGGGGAGCAATGCGGAGAATAAAGTTAAATTTCTTAGCAGGCAGTTCTAAACTGATACTAATCATCTACCCAAACTCAACAAATCCCCATCTCAGAATTTCCTCTCTAGAAACATTGTGCTTTTAATATTATGCCTCCAATATATGCAACACACACACACCACATATGCAGACCATCCTGATACACAGTCAGTGCTTTGCTCATGCTTTTTCTTCTCCCCTGAACAACTTTCCCTCACTTCTGTGCTCAACTCTTCCCTGCTCATGCCTGTCATCTATGCTTATTAAAGTCCATTGACTTAACTAAGCACTTTAGAGTGTTCAGAATAGTGTAGAAACTCCGTATCTATTATTAAATGAATGAAGAAAGAAAGGAAAGCTGCTTTTGTCCCAATTATCCTTCTAAGTAGAAGCTTTCTTGGTGACAGCGATTGTGGCTTATTTTTGTAACCATGGAACCTACTGGGTATCCAGAAAACACTTGCTGAATTAATTCTGTTAAAATTAAAAGGAGAGACTTGTGACTTAATTACGGAATTTAGATGAGCTGAGTTCATTTCAGCTGGTCCTTCTGTTTTCTCTCTGACTTGGCTTATTTCTAGTCTCTGTTGAAGAATCTGGCATGAGAATCTATCAACAGGAAGACAGGAGGGATTAACGTAATAAAAGCTGAATTATTGTTCCCAATAAGGCCCAAAACAACCCTTCCTAATCCCTTCTCAACCCCCACAACCGCACCATGGCAGGTGGGAGAAGTACAATGACACTGTGTTCCTGCTTCCTCACCTGTCGTGAATTTGTTTGTGCCAGTGACAGTGAGGATCAAGGACAGACTGGAGTGGAAAGTAACTCACACAGGGTAATAGGCAGCCTCAGAAAGTGCCTGGAGGGAGGGATTGGGTTTAATTGGAAGTGGTGGTGCTACAGTGGGCTGATTATGTAAACACATCAGTCTCAGGCCCTTTTAGACACCAGCTAATTTATCTGCTCTCTTTCCCTGAAAACCCTGCTCTCACAGTGCTGGGTAGAAAGGAAGAGAGAAGTCTGACACTGAAGGAAGTTCGCTGCTTCTTTCTGCATCTGGAAATTCCTTGGGTTGCTTTACCCAGAAAGGGGTTCGGCCTCCACCATCAATTATGAAGAGCTGGATAATGCTCTCCTGTCAAAATGTCACCCAGGAGTAACCAACTATGTCCAACAGTGTGAATAGCAGTCATTGCAAAATGAGCTGCCCGAATTCCCCAATTAGGATTTAATTTGCAATAAGTGGTTAATTCCCACCTCACTCTCACCCCCTTGGCCAGGCACCTTAGTGCACAGTGACCTGAACAACGCAAAGATGACTTGTAATTCCAATCCTGCTAAACTCTAGGGCAGGGGTCTTCAAACTTCTCTCATTATGAGAATCACCTGGTGGAGTTGTTAAAACACAGATTCCTGGATCCCAACTATAAGAAGTGCTATCAGGAATCTGTGTTTTAACACCTCCACCAGGTGATTCTCATAATGAGAGAAGTTTGAAGACCCCTGCCTAGGGTCACTGCAAAGGTCTCTTATTAACTGTGTCTTTGAAAAAGTTACTAAACCTCTCTGGCTCTTAATTGTAAATATAATGTCATACCTGCTTGAAGATACTGGGCTGGGCTGGATTTTTTGACATCTCCTATGATGCTCAGATTATTTTACCATGAAACTGCTCCAGACAGTCTCAGTCTAGAGTAGTTGTAGGCATTTAAATGGGACATACTGATGGTAGTCTCATGGATAATCCCACTTTCCTTTCAAACCCCCCCCCCAAATCTTTGTTATGTATACATGTAAACAAACATCATGTCACAAACACTTGCAGGCTTGATAAAAACTAGGAAATATGGAAGGTCTTCTGAACAAGTCATTGACCAGTGTCTTCAGGTGGAGAACCTTAAAGGTGCTCCAGTAATAAGTACAGGAACATTTGTAGCAACATGATCTCAAAAGCCCACAACTGGAAACAACCCCAGTGTCTATCAACATAGGAATGGACAGAAAATTAGAGATATCTTAATACAAAATAGTAATAAAAAAGAAACACACTAATGATACACGAAATGATGTGATCAGTCTCATAGACATTAAGCTGTGTGAGAGAAATCAGACACAAGAGAGTACATATGGGCAAAAGTAATGGATAGTGATGCATCAGTGGTTACCTGGGTGGAGAGTGGGAGTTGTGGATATTGACTTGTATGTTGACTTAGGCATGAGGTTCTGAAAACCTTCTATATCTTGGTGTGGTGGTGGATACTCAAGTGTTATTTCTGCGAAAAACATCATTAAGCTGTATACTTAAGATTAGTGCACAAATATATTTCATATCTTTAAAAATATATATATATTTATACAACTATTCAGTGATATACATACATACACACACACACACGCGCACACACACACACAGACACACACGGTATTTTCTGGTGTATAAGATGACCCCCTAATTTTACAGTTAAAACATAGGTTTAGGCCTATATTCGCTGTATAAGACTACCCCCCACTTCAAAGAAAAGACTTACTTTGCTGTCAAGATCTGCAGGTAATTTTTGTGCAATTTTGGTCTTTTGCCCCCGATTTTCATTTGACTTTTTTTTGTTTCAAAAGTCGTCTTATACGCTGGAAAATACAGTGTGTGTGTGTGTGTGTGTGTGTGTGTGTGTATATATATATATATATATATATATATATATATATATATATATATATATATATATATATATTTCTTTTCCCCATGAAGGAAAATATAGAGGGGAGTACAGAGGTTTCTTCAGTGAACAAGTCATATAGTAGTGTTATCATCACCAATAAAAAATGGCATTTGGATATAGATGCCTAGAAGCTAGAATATATTTATGGATATTAGGAAATTATTTCTGAAAAATGCCAATCTCTACTAAATCACTAATCAGCTCTGACTAGTGGAATATGAGTTAAATGAAATTTATCTCTACTGGATCAAGTTGTATTGACACTGCAGTAATGGTCTCTGTGCTTCATTAATTAGCACAGAGAAGATTATAGTAAACGATCAATCATTGAAGCTCACTCAGGACCATCTTTTAAAACGTGGAATCCTGGGTTAAAAACACATTGAAGTTCACTAATTAGGAGGAGGCAGTGGATGTCTTTCTCTCTCTGTGTTTTTCTTAATCATACAATTTGATATTTTTACTCATAAATGAAGGCCAGAGGTAAAGAAAATTATTATCAGCAATAATTTTTTAAAACTTTCTAGATGAATGTGGATCATGAACTTCCCATTCTCCTCCACTTCTAAAGAAGCACAGAGAGAAAGCGAGTGAGGATGCTTTTTCTCAGGAGCAATGCTTTGTAAAAACACTAAGAAAAAAACAATGTTGTTTTCCCAATTAAGAATCTTTTCCCCTTTCCTCAGTTCAGTGTTAAACCCAACACATGTCCACAAAGAAAGAGACCATAATTGTATTGAGGTTATGGTGCAAGGAAATAAAACTGTTTTTAAGATAATTCTTTGCTGTTCTTTGATTTGGGCATAAAAACTCTTCATCCTGCTACAGTGGTTCTCAAAGCTGTCCTTGTTTTGCTAGTGAGTTTGACATCCATTTAATGCAGAGTCAGGAGGATGGCCTGAGAACTGTGCAGAAAATGGGGGAGAAATGTTCCTCCAAGATCTGGCATTTGGTGACAGTATAATTTTGCATAGTGTTTGCTTTGTAAAGCATCATTTCTAACGTTTGTCAAATGGGATAATAATGGTGATCTCAGAGGATCATTGTGAGAAGCAAATATTTAATATTCAATGGTTGTGAGGTTTTTCTCCACATTAGCTTAACAGTCAAAGAACTATGTCTTCCTTTCCTTGTGTACTTTTAGGAAACTGAAATCCTGTGAACTTTTTCTGGAGCATATTTTTGTTACTAAAGTTATAAATATTATATACAAAAAAGCTAACCAGTTGTCCATGTAGCAAAGTGCAAAATGGTCAGTCTTCTTTGCTTAATCCCTAGGTTTTTCTAATATGGAATTTTCTAAGATACAAGCAAAATTAAGTTACTGCTTTGAAGTCAAATTCTAAGATACAATGTATGTTTAGTAATTACTGTAATAGGCAGCAAAATTCAAAAGGCTTAAGTAATCTGTAAGGGAATGCTTGAAGGCTATTGGTTAGCAGGGTGCCTATTTGGTGCCTTCTCCATTTTTTTTCCTGACAATCAGATGGCATAATTAGAATCTCTATGACATATTTGTCTTGCTTGAATGTTTTATCATCTTGCATTGCTCTTTTATCATGAAACTAGAACTTGTCCTACCATAAAAATGAATCCGTCTATTCATTAGTCTGTCAAAATGTCTGTAAACATTAGTTTGCTTTGGAGAAGCAAATGCCTAATGTATGGAAAGAAAATATATTTTAAAATTTCCCCAGTAATTTCTTTCTGTAAAAAAATTAATAAATGTTATTTTGTTCATAGGGCATATGAACACTAAATAGGTTTAGTGACTTAATTTATCTAGTGATGAAAATATTTTGTGAAAAATCACTCTACTGACTGAAAGTTATGAGATTCCTGTAACTACATTTCCTCAAAATACAAATACACATCTTAATATTTTGCAAACATCATTTATTCTCAGTGTTTTTAGCATCTGCTACCCTGAATTATGTAAATAGTTAAATATAGTTCTTATTCTACGTGGAAGTTTCTAGAGATTCTTTCATTTTTCTTCAGCTCATAAAATATTGGGCAGAAGGTTGTCCAAAGAGCTGTTGAACTGAGTATAGATAGTATTTACAACTACACAGACAATTCCCCTCATAATTCGTGTTATATTGAAAGTTAAGTCTGTTAAGAAAGTCCAGGAAAGAGGAAGATTTGAATCTGTTTTCAATGTTGGCACTTTCTGCCCACCATGTTCACCTGTACTCTATTTCTCTACTCATTTATTTGCTATCTTTCGTAGGCCCCTTAGGCCCCATCTAGAATGTTCATCTTAGTGTCTATGATTATGAATAACAAAGGGGCTTTGCCTTTCACATTGATTTTAGTTAAAATTTCATTGAGGTACAACATACATTTAGAATTTTGTGTAATTCCTAAGTGCATAATTGAATAACTTTCACAAAGTGAACACAAGCAAGCAACCATCACACATATCACAGATCAGAAAATAGAAAACTGGTGCCATTCCATAAGCCTCTTTATGTGCCTTCAGGTTCCTAACTTCCAAAAGGTGACCACTCTCCTGAACTCTAACTCCATACATCAGTTTTGCTTTAAAGTTTTTACTTAAAAAGAATCTTATGATATATCCTCTTTTGCCTGGTTAATTTTGTTTAAAATTTTATCTGTGAGAGTTATTCATTACCCAATAACACTGATTGACTGGTCCACATTGCCATATGGCATTATGTGTCTGACTAAAGTACAGTTTAATTATCAAGTCTGTTTTTGATAGGCATTTGGATTGTTTTCAGTATTATTATTGCTGTTGTTGTTGTTGCCGCCTTGTGGCTGTTGTAAGTAGTGCTGCTGGCAATATTTTGGTGCATGTTTTTAGTGAACATGCTCATGACTTTCTGTTGGTTGTATGTGTAAGAGTGAAAATGTTATGTCACAGTTGTAAATATGTTCAACTTTAGTAGATTCTACTTGACAGTTTTCTAAAGTGGTGGTACCAATTTACACTCATCTCAGCACTAAAAGGAAGTTCCACTTGATCCACACATTTGCTACCACTTGACATTCTCTGTCTTTTCATGTTAAGCAATCTGTTGATTGTATTTCTTGATTACCAATGATGTAGAACACCTCTTTATATAATTAGAGGCTGATTGTACATCCTCTTTGCAGAGGGACAGTTTAAGTTTTTTACCCATTTTTTTCTCTTCAATGATTTGACATTTTCTTACAAATTAGGAAGAACTCTTAAAATATTCTGGTTCTAAATATTTTGTTATATATTTGCATTGTTTATTTTTTCTTCTACTCTGGGTGGCAGTTTTTCCTTCATCACATTTTTATTCTTACCTGGTTGCTTTTTCAAAAAGTCAGCTTTTAAAGCAGAATTTTTAGAATTAGAAAAAAAAGGAAAAAGATAAAAATACTCTTTAAAAATTGCTATATTCACAGACAATTGTTATTTATATATTTCCTTCTATTTTTCCTAAAAGTGTATTATTTAGTTATGTATTTATATTATTTGGTAAATTGGATAGCTTGATTGATTTCACAAACAGCATTAGTTTAATTTTGCACATCATTTTTCATCCTGATTTTTCCAATTAATATTATTCATAAGTATTTGTCTTAACTGTACTCAATTTTCTGATATGAAATCTTAATGGTTGTACATTTACATCCATGGTTATACTATATTTTATTTAATCGTTTCCCCATGATTAGATATCTGGTTCAATTATTCATAAACAACTTTAAACATAAATCTTTATGATCATCCTTGAAATATTCCTTAGTAAAAATATATAAATGTTTAATGAATTGGTCAAAGGCTATGGACAGTTTAAGGCTCTGGAGACGTATTACAGAATTATCCTCCAGAAAGCTTACAATGATATACAGTTTTATTATCATTTTATGAGAACACCCTGTCACTCATCTTAGCTAACAATGAAAATTTATAAAAATAATTTTGCCTGACAGATGAGAATTTGTATTACTCACTTGAATGAAAAATTAGACATGTATTGTCCCATAATACTCTATAACTGATATATTTGAATGTTAAGTATATCTTCACTTTGAAAAGAAAAACCTTGCTATCTATGTATATAAAAGAAAATTTTTCTTCTTTCTGTGCAGAGCTGAGCAAATGCCAGCCACCAAACTTGAGGAATATTTTCATCTTTATTTAAAGGGTCCTAGAGAGAGATTTTTCTTTATAATGGACCACGTCTCAGTGTTTCTTCTTTTCTCTATAATCTTGGAGAGAAAAATACCCTTTTATTTTCACCTATATTCTGCATGGATAAAGAAATCATTTCATAGTACTGTGACTTCCTGTGAAAATATGGTGGATCTTACTGGCTATATATACATTAACAAATGTAGTCATTGCCAGAGAGGCAGGGAATAGGATCGGTTTGTATGAAACCCACAACAAATATGCCATAAGACTCTAGCTTTATAGATTATTATAGGCTCAGGGGTGGGAGGTTAATGAAATTACACAGAAACTGTAGAGTCTCTGGCAAATTTTGTATTGTTCAGCATGAACCCAATTTTGAATATAATTACCAGAATTCCTGAAAAAATATGCAAGCACAATAAAAATTGCTCTTGCACCATCATAGTATGCTAGAGACTCTTGAGTAAGGAACAGAGAATTCTCAGGGGGTGAGAGTAACAGGGATAGGGACAGATGCCTGGAATGACCCACAAATTCAGATCAAGCAGGCATGCAAACTGAACATATTCCAAGCAAGGAGAAACCCCTGAAGCACATGCATACAAGAAAGAAAGGAGAGCTCAAAGGCAGAAGAATATACTTATGAGAGTAGTAGCAATTCCAGTATAAATTTTTGACATTGCAGATTGAAAACGATGAGAAAATTAGAACAAAGACAACAATTGTCCTTACCAGTGTATCACTCCCCAGATTTCAAATATGTTTGTTGAATGAAGGACTTAACTTATTACATATAATTTTTAATTTTTTAAAAAAATTTCATTATAGTAGTATCCACACTTGTATATACTTGTACTTAAGTGCAGATGCGTAATTATATACTCACTAGAGGCCCAGGGCAAAAAATTCATACAGGGGTGAGGGTGGCAGGGTGGTGTGTCCCTCAGTCCAGTCTGCACCCTTTCTAATCTGGGACTGCTGGCTCCCAACTGCTCACCTGCCTGCCTGATTGCCCCTAACCACTTCTCTTGCCAGCCTGATCGAAGCCTAACAGCTCCCCTGCCAGCCTGATTATTCTAACTGCCCTCCCCGGTTGGCCTTGTCACTCTGGATGATGTGCCCTCGCTCCCCACTGAGTTCTTGAACACCAAGGTCAAAGGTCAAATGTGATGCCAGCATAGCCAAGGGGAACCTGAGTGGGGGCTGTGAAGGACTGAGAAAAGATAGATGAGAATGAAAGCTGGGTCTCTGTGGGATGATGTCCTCTCTGATGGAGAGCTAGCAACAGCGCCACAGACTACAAGCCATGTCTTTATTTTGTAGTCAGATTCCAGGAGGCAAAGTAAGGGCATGGTCAACATGTTTACAACATTCTCTTGGGTTTCTATCCTACTCAATTACGTCACCTGAACTCTATCAAGCCCACATCACTCTGGCACATGGTCCCACTTGGAATCATATAATAGGTTCAAGATTACAACTATAGCTGTTTGCTATAATTGTGTTGGGAGGGCTCTGCCCTCCAAGCTGGGACTTGCACATGACCATGAGAGGACTATGTCCTCTCATTAGTCCAAGGCTTGAACCTGTCCAAACATTATAGCCAGTCTCCACAATCCAGTGCTATTTACCATCACACCTTTACTGTTGTTTTTTCTATTTCCAAGTCTACTTTGCTCATTTCCATTATCTGGTTTTTCTCTAGAGTTATGGGTTTATTTATGATCCCTGCCATACCATTAGAGTTGCTTCTGGAAACCAAAAGAGAAAAGACCAAAAGGATATTGTGTCTATGTAGATCATGTAATAATAAATTAAAGAACAAGCAGATTATCTTGATGAGATTAGATTAGGTACAGTTGAGGATTCAAACTGAGCAAAGAAAATGAAAATATAGAACGATTTTTTTTAAAGCAAATTGATCCAGTTTTGGATCCTTTTCTATCTTCTCTTTACTTCTTCATTGGTTTGGAGAGAAAGTTTGGGAATATTACTTATGTTCTTATTATTTTGTTTCTTCCCTCCCAATTCCCTTAAAATTATTGGAGTGGAGGAAGTCAGGAAAGGAAGAAATGATAAGGGCAGAGGTTGTAGAGATGAAGAACACAAGGGTTATCTTTTATCAGAGCATCTTCAGTGTCTAAAATTATGTCTTTACCAAAAAGAAGATAAAATTGCCCTTTTTTTGTGCTAGTGATAAGTTTCAGTTACCAAGGACTTGCTGGCATTTTGTTTTCCTGCCAATGAAATAGTTGCTTTATTTCCATTCTCACCTTTTGTAACGAGTTTGTGCATTGACCTAAGCCCTTGGTTTTGATACATTTGTCAATCTCTGTGAAAGTTAGAGTGAGAAAATATAATTATAATTAGGGACAACAAACCATAATCTGAATTTGTTCACTGTAAAACAAGCAATTTCCCTCATTTCAGTTCTTGTCTTTGCAAGTGTAGGTTTCCTCTTCTAAATGCAATCATATCAAATTTCATTTAAAATGTCTCTAGTGTTCCAAGGAATTCTAAAATAGGATTGCTGAAGAGAACTAGTCTACTAGGGCAAAAATTAAAACTAAAAACTAAAATAAGAAACTAAAACAAAACAAATTATAAAAAATGTCTGCAATAACTTCCATGTTATACTTCCACATTATAGTATAATTGATAAGGGCAGAGGTTGTAGAGATGAAGAACACAAGGGTTATCTTTTATCAGAGCATCCCTGCCATACCATTATAGTATTAATATAATTGATAATAATAACTTTATTCCATTCTTCTTGAAATAATCCACAAGAACTGAAAGTAATATTCCAAGAAGAAATATTTATTAGTAACTTAGCATTCAAACTGTTAGCCATCTATACAAAATCTTAAATCTGACTTCTTTCCAGATTTCCTAGGGATGTGTGGAAGAACAAATATTTTCATGTATTTGTATACAATGTCATCTGTGTCTGTTCAATATCAGAGAAGAGCAGATTAGGGCAGAAGTCTGACTAAACTTTTTTTTAGCTGTAAAACTTTGAGCAGTTAATCTCCCTGTGCTTCATTTTTTTTTATCTGCAACATAGCTATTTTCCAGCTACACTCTTTTCTCCTCCCTGGAGAATTTCCATTATATTCTAACATATTTACACTAATAAAAGAGTAACATGCTAATTGACCGTACCTTTGCAATGCCCACCAGCCAATCAGGAGTGAATATGCAAATTAACCTAAGAAAGATGGAAGGTTAATTTGCATACACAGTAGCCAAGTGGCTGGGGGCAAGCATTCCGCATCACCTCAGCAGCTCTGGGCCTCTGGGCAACATGGGAAGGTAGAAAGGTGGCCCTCCTGCCAGAGCAAAGGTGGTGCCAGCAGCCAGGGGAAGGAAGACCCATTGTTACATGGGCCTCTAGTTTTAGCATAAAAACAATAGTTGTTATTATATAATTGTAACTATGTATTGCTTAGCTGAGTAGCATACTATGATTTGATTCTGTTTTTATACTTTTTCATTTGGTATTTTTTTCCCTCAGTATTACAAATTTGATAAGTTTCAAATCTCTTAGTGTCTTCTTAAAAATATGTTGTTCTGTTATTTTCAGAGTATGGAGAAATTTGAAACATGGACTATTTTAAAAGTGTAGAGAAAAAGAAAAACACTCAGATGCTAACAAATATAGCTAACAAATAAAGTAAACTTTTGGAATATGATAAGACAAAAGAGAAAATATTGAGAATCTATTTCTTAGACTTTCTACTAGTGCATTAAATAAGCATGTATGTGAACCATTACCCCATATTACTCAGATCTTTGATTATGTCCCCATATTACCCACTAATTTCTACTTACATTTGGCCATTCCTGACAAAATAATCCTTACTTCAAGGATTGGGGATCAAATGTGGATTTTGTCCTTTTCTGGGAATATGGAAATAATCTCAGCATGTGCCTATGGTCACTCTCCATCCACTGTTAATTGGGATTGGGCCAAGTTCCTGCAAAGAAGGAAGGAGAAGTGTAATGTATCCCGGGAAGGGAGGAGAACTCCAACTATCTGGGAGGTAATATCTTCCACATCTCCCCCACTTCTGCTAAGAAATTAGCCAATGAAAAGTAAGTTCCTTTCTGCTATTACATTCTTGACATGGAATAGTGGGGGGAAAGCATGAGTAGGTATGGGCTCAGCTGACAGACAAAGCTTTTCAGTCAGTGTTACCGTCATTGTAACACTGCATATGTGTTCAATTCTGAGGATCCCTACCTTACAGTGAGGTTCTTAAGTATTCAAAACCATAGGGGCTTGAGAGCTGTGCTAGGAATAAAGATCTCTTTAGTTGAAAGGTGGTTAACTAATTAAATTGTTGGGTCATTCTGAGATTCCAGCCCTACTTGTCTGACACCCTTGGGCATGAGAGGGTAGGAGTTCCAATGGCAGCCATGCCCAGCTTACCAGGAGGTAAAGTATTGGAAAGAGGACTGGATATCCCTATTTCTATCTTATCCCCTTTGCCCACACACCTCACAACTAAGCTTCTTTTATAATGTACATGTCTGGTTTTAAAGAAAGCTGAATTCAGTTGAAGCTCAAAATTGGCAGGGAAATGCTAAAGTAATGTAAATTGTTAAAATTAGCTCACAAAAAGCCAGTCTTGGACTTAGTCCTATTTGCATTACAAAGGAATACTAAAACGCACAAATCCTTTATCCATCAAGTACAATTGTAAAGCATTAAGGCATTTTCCCCCACTACTCCCAATATTGATGGGGGTACAAAGATGACCTTGACAGAACCAATTCCCTTAATAAGATCATAGTGTAGGGTGATGGAAGGAATTCTCAAGACACACAATTACCGCAAACAAGCCATGTAGTCCAAGGTTTCTAGGTGAAGAGGAAGAGTGAATTATTAACTCTGTTGTGTGGGTATAGAGGAGGGATCAGGGAAGACTCCACAACAAGATTTAGGGAACTAATAAATGAATTAATACTTTTCCTTCCACCTTCTAAATTCTTCTGGTTGGGCTACTATTGAAATTAACAGAAGAAAATCAAAGGTTTAATACGTGTGCTTGAGGAATTCACACAGGCATGAAAAGTCCAAAGACAGACAACATTGTGTGTACAAGACATTTTTGGACAAAGGAGAAGAGAGGGGAGGGTATTAGATTTCAGAAGTGAGAATGGGTGATTTACAAATAGTTGAGGAAGAGCAGAAACATATGAGACAGGCAAATCCTAGCTAGGCTTAATCAGAGACCATGGGCCTGAAGCCAATTTATTAAGCATATCTAATTCAAATTAAGCATCCTAAAATATCCTTCTTGAAATAAGTTTCTCTATCTGAATGCTTTGGCCAGGAAGCGGGAAAGAGTCAAAGGTTCTTTCCAAGTCTTATTTCTTAATAAACAGCTTCAAATCTGTATTCCAAAAAGCAGGTATAGGAGGGCAACATTTTGGTCCCTTCAATTTTAGTATAGGTGCTGCTGAAGGGAGCACTTGGTCCTTTCAAAGAAAGCTTGACCTCAATATTGAATGGTCAGTAGGATTTGAAAATACCTCTTTCACGTCTCACACCCAGCAACTGATTTTGAAAAATATGTTTTTACTGATTTCAGAGAGAGGAAGGGAGATAGAAACATCAATGATGATAGAGAATCATTGATAGGCTGTCTCCTACACACCCCCTGCAATTGGGGCATGTGCCCTGACCAGGAATCAAACCATGATCTAGTGGTTCATGGGTCAATGATGCTCAACCCCTGAGCCATATCAGCCAAGCACAACTAATTTGTTTTTATCTTACAGATGTGATGAAGCTTATAACCAATTAGGTTATCTCCTTTGTAGATTTGGGGCCCCCACAAACAATATATTTACCTCTGATTTAATATTTCCTTTTGGCTTACCATTTCTTCTTTTCTCTTTTGCCATTTTTTAAAAATTCTGTATACTTTATAAGTCATTTCCAGTCCTTTTATGAACAAATTACAGAAGAAAGAATAGCAGGTTATTCTGTGGAATTTTGCATGGTTTGGTGTGTTCGGAAGGCAGGATGAAAAGGGGAGAGGCATGATATTTCATCATTAGAATAACATGGGGAATGGATTGAGGCAGAGTGTGGGAAACAAATGAGGAATTTTTCTATGTTATTTGTAAATAATACAGGCCCATATACCAGGGCAGCAGACACCTATTCAGTGGTATGGAAACATGATACATTGCTTTTTAAAAATATATATTTTTATTGATTTCTGAGAGGAAGGGAGAGGGAGAGAAAGAGAAACATCATTGATGAGAGAGAATCATTGATTGGCTACCTCCTGCACACCCCTAATGGGGATCGAGCCCACAACCCACACATGTGCCCTTGACTGGAATTGAACCTGGGACCCTTCACTCCATAGACCACTGAGCCAAACCAGCCAGAGTGATACATTGCTTTCTAAAAAGATATTATAAAGGTGTAGCATATTAAACTGAGTGATTAGTCATACATCATAAGAAAAAATCGGAAACATAAATATGAAGATAGTAACATTGTTTGGGAGTAGTAGGATTTGTGTATGTATGTTTGTGGTTTAAACTATGTTTCTTTTCATCAGTATTTCCTAATTTATCTGCAACAAACATCTTGTTTATGCAATAAGCATATAAACAATTTATCTCCATTTATTATTTAAAGGGAGAATAAATAGCATACCTATGGGGAATTCACCAAGACACTGAGTCCCAGACAGCCATTTCAGGAAGAACAGAAGCTCATTTGCAGTGGACGAGTTAGTTCAGCTATTTCTCTGTCCCCACCTTCTCAGAACCCTATCCTGTGACACCAACCAGCCAGCTTCGTGGTGGCTGTTGGCTGTGTGGGTAGCGTATTCCCTGTTGACATGCTCTACTCGTGCTCTGCAAACTACACGAGACTCCCACACCTGCCAACCTTTGAAGGTCGCCGATAGCTTCCTATTATCTAGGGCAAACTGGCTTTGTGCTCACATGTTATTTTTTGGCTCTGCTTCTGCTTTCAGTCTTAAGGGAAAGTCTCCCAGCCAGCTTTAGAAGGCAAAGCTGCTGTCATTTGTGAATGCAGTTAATTAGAATAACATTTGCTTTTAAGTATTCAATATTTGGCACGATTAGCAGACCTAAAGGTTATGTTGTTCTATCAGATAAGTTGGGCTCCAAGGGATGTCTGTTGTCTCCCCAGCCTGGTGCTGACTAAATAGAGGACTGCGAGGTGGGTAGGAATAATTGGCCCAGATATGAAATGTGCACACTGTATCCATGAAGGTTATTTAACTCTCATGGCATTATTGGCAGATGGATTTCTTCTGTCAGGACAACTGGCTCACTTCTCACAAAATTTCTTGGAAAGTGCAAGATGAGAAGGTTGATTCCCTGGAGCATCCTGGGAGCTTTATGGGGTCAGGGTTGCTGCTTCAGAGGGGAAATCAGCCAACTTGGTTTGGGCAAAGGCTGTGTGATTATTGACAGGGCCTGGCATGCGTTTCTAAGTGGCTGGCAATTAATCTGCCCAACTAAGAGAGACCTCCTCTATAGATAGCATGAAACCCTACCCCCATCCTGACTTCAACAATCAGCAGCATCCGTCTAACTGAACTGGTCCAAGCATATAATACATGCCTATGCCAGGAAATAACTTCTCCCTTCTCCTTAAGGATTTGCTGATGAAAACACCTAATGTACCAGTGACTGACCAAGGGTCTGTCTCACTCCAAGCCATGCATGAGATGGAAATGGGTGGGAAGCTATCATTTTACCCTTTAATATAATCTCATCTGCTTTGGAAGGAAAAAGAAAAAAAAAACAAAACAAGGAATGTGCATAGTGTTTGGTGAGAGGCGTGGGAAAGAGAAGCAAGGAAGCTAGCGTGGGAATAGTGCCTTCTGATTCAGGCTGCACTTCTAAGTTATACCCCTCCGCTCCCTGGAACGAACATGCAGCTTCACTCAGCAACTATAGATCACTGTAAGAGATGAAAGATGCATGAATAATATTAGCGATAATGCTCAGTGGGGCCCAGGCTCATGAATACTGTTAAAAGGAAACCCTGGTTGCTTTGACGGCTTCATTCATCAAGTTCTGGAGGAAGAATCCTAGTGTCCTGGGTACATTCCTGCTTCTCATCTTTGACTTAAATCATTTCCATGTTTCTCAAGGATTTAGTTTCCAATCCTTTTTTCCTCCGAGTTCCTAGTCTCCTTAGGGCTGAGAGAAAGCTTTAAAAGCTAACTTCTTACTGTTTGAGAATTTGCATTTAGTCACGTTGACTGATGTCTGATTTTCTGGAGCCAAAGTTACCAGATTTGGGTGCCCTTGAACTGGGCCAGTCACACACAAGTTATATTTGGCTTCTGTAGCTCCCTCGGTGAAGATTAGAAGTTTGGAAATTCGATATCTGTGTCTGTTCAGCAAAATTTTTCTTGATTGTAGAAAATCTTCTAAGCCTTGTTCTCCACCTTCCAGGAAATTACAGGTTGATCAGCCTGAGTCAGTTTTAACCTCACATACATGCATAAAAATTCAAGTTATAATTAAAGAGAAAAATAACAGGACAGCCAGACAAGAGAATATTCCAGTTAGTAGTAAATAAATGCCATTCATTCATGCCAGAAATTCATAGGAAAGAGAAAACAGTTTCCCAAAGAATTTGAGAATGGAAATAGGAATGTTAAGAATTTACCTTCCCTCTTAATTTTCACTTTTCTTCTGTTGAATGACACATGCCAAGGGCATTTCAGTACTTATCCTTTGCAAATTTGGATATCATAAAAGGATTCAAATAGTGGATTAGATATGCTTTTGCCGATTGCAGGAAATAGAGTACTCAGGAAATCTCAGGACGGGTTTCCTACAGGTCCAAAGTGGTAGAGAACTGAAGCATGGCTGAAGATTAGGGATAGCATGCTCAGAGCTCCCTGGCATCTGGCATTCCATTCTTTTCATGAGTTAGCCTCCCCTTCAGTTTATTTTATCAATATACCCTGCTACTACTGGAAGTCCTTTCTCTTCTCTCCTTTTTACTTATTGTTTCAGCTGAAGTTTGGCTTCCATCGACTTGTGGATTTTGCTGACTGCACAAGAAAAGAGCCAATTGGTTGCTGTTTGGTTATCTATTACTTAAAACCCACAACTATTTTATTTGTGGGTCAGAACTTTGCACAGGGTCAGCAGATAGGGTTCTGTGTGTCCCCTGATGTTCATTGGCATGGGATTATGTCAGGTGGCTTCTTTACTCACACGTGATCTCTAATGAGGCTGGGGCTCACTGGGACAGCCTACATGGAGTCATATGTATAGGGACTCAGTTCCCCTGTTGTCTGTGTTTCTCTCTAAGCAGTCTCAGGATCTCACCCTTCCTGTGGCTTTTCTCCTCGTCTCTGCAGCTGAGTATCTGGACTTCTTATGTCAGGCTCAGTGCCACCAGATCAAAAGCAGAAGCTGTTCTCAGATAAGCAAAGCCAGACATTATTAATGTGATAAGAATAGATTTACTCAGTAGTAACTATTGCGATATTAAAGAAAGGCCCACATGAACTGAACTCACCTTCACTGAATCCAAAGACAGGAGACACTACGTAAAGGGAGGGGTGTGCTGGGGGAGAGGTACTGATGGGTAAAAAGGGATTAGTCCATGTGACTCAGCTAGGCCTCTGGGTTTGCTAATTGGCACTTATCTGGAGGAGAAACACACTGGCATCTCTATGACAGGAGGCAGTGGTGCAAGTTAAAGCAAGGCCTCTGCCAAAGGAGGCCCTTATCTTTCCCCAGGAACTGGGAGCAGAGGTAACAGTTATCTCTCGGGAATGTTTGCATTCCATAGAGACAGCTCTTACCCCTGAAGAAAAGTTCTGGGGAGTAAATTTACATCTCAAAAGGCAGAGAAAGGATTATCATTGCAAGCTTTCCAAAGTCATTTTTCCAAGAGGCAGTTCAGAGACCTGTCTATTATCAGGTTTGGCTGGAACAGACACTAAGTTCTCCTGGCATGTGGAGTGTTCTTGGGCTGGCATTTGAAGGAATAGGGGTAGAGGTCATTCTAGGAACATGGCTGCTGGAAGCCAGACTAGAGTTTGGTCAAGTCTCATAAGACAGGGGTTGAGATGGAGCTGTAATGTGCTGAGTGTTTTGTAGAATTCACTGCCAGATATTTTAGGCCCTAGACCCCAAATCCCAGAGCTTCTCAGCTGCCTTCTGTTTATTAAAGCCCGTCAGCAGGCCCAGCCCAGATTCAATGGGTGGACATTGCACATATATTAAGGGGCATGGTTTATTGACTCCATAATTATAACTGACACCACAGTTATATTTGCCAGTATCAAGTGTACACTATTTCCTGGGAAAGAATACTCATGCTAGGCCACCAGCCAACTCATAAGCAATTGTCTCTCTCTTAGGTAGCAACGTGGCTCTGGCTCTTTTCAACTGTGGCAAAGGTGGTTAAAATTATGACCATGAAATCCACAGTAAGCATGACATTTACCCATAAGGCATTCCCCTGGCAGCTTTTTTTTTTTTTTCAGGTTGATGTTCTTGGTATAGCAGATATTCAGCATTTGTAAGACTCCTTGGTAATGACAATGAGCCTGGAAGTCAGCTCTGATTTGGATCTTAGAGCACGAAGGTGTTGTGTCTCAAGGATTCAGAAGTAACTGTTGCATGTTATTACTTTTTATTTATATTTAATTCATTTATTTTTCTTTATTATTAAATTTATTAGGGTGACCTTGGTTAATAGGATTATATGGATTTCAAGAGTACATTTCTGTGATACATGCTTTGTACATTTTATTGTGTATTATTTCTACAATATGGCCAGCAGTTTTGTGGTGGCTGTGCTTATTGCTGCTGGTTTTTGCTGCTTCAGGGAGACAGCAAGAAAGAAATACTAGCAGGACCTCAGACTCTTACTCCTATGACTTTTTTTACTTGAGTCAATTTTATTGGTATGTATGACAGATATTGATAAGCCAATTAGTGTTAACCCAGTTTAATTCGGTGAAAACTTGAGGTCAGATTGGTATATACTCTAGATAGCATTCTCAACACTTTCAATTGAAAGATGATGGCTAAGCTATCTGCTGTTGCCAGTATGCTGCTTGTAACTGAACCAGTTTCCCCAACAAAAACACATGTTGGAAAGAAAATGTAAGTGATTATGATTATCAGACCTTCTTTTAAAAATAAACAGTTTCCTGAAATTTCTCCATGGTCAGGGTTGACAGTCATCCACCTGCAGTGGTTTAGAGATAAGATGCAGCGTGGCCTTGGTCACACATACACCCCCTCTCCTTTCTTGCTTTTACAACATTTTTCTTCTTTTATGTTATTTTTCCACGCTCTGCATCCTGGTGGCTTCCAGCTTGTGCTGCTGTCCAGAAGCCTCCTGTACTGCCATCACTCCCAACCAGGTTTTAAAACTAAGGACTTCCCCACTTCCAATGGGTCATAGTTCACGTCCATAGCTTCTGCTAATCTATTTATACTGACTATACAGATGGCTGGAATTATCCAGAAGAGTCACACTTTGAAAATGGGAGAAAGTGAACATACTGTAAAAAAAGAAAAAAAAAGTTTGGCAACATTTTTTTGTCTTCCGGTCGTTTTCCACCATGTATATTTTATTTCCTATATATTGCTTCTTATATTATTTTTTGAAAAAAAAATGTTTATTGATTTCAGAGAGGAAGGGAGAGGGAGAGAGAGTCATCAATTGCCTGCCTTTTGCATGCCTCACATTGGGGATCAAGCCTGCAACTCAGGCATGTACCCCGACAGGGAATGGAACCATGACCCCCAGGGTTGATAGGTCAATGTTCAACCACTGAGTCATGCCAGCCAGGCTTCTGCTCATATTCTTAATGATCAGTTTTAAACTACTTTTTCCCCAATATGTGGCTCATTCCTAAAACCTCTCTTTAAACAAGCTGTAGCATATGCCCTAGGCCTGTGGTCGGCAAACTCATTAGTCAATAGAGCCAAATATCAACAGTACAACATTTGAAATTTCTTTTGAGAGCCGAAAACAACTTCTGCGCATGGGCCACAAAGTTTCAATCACACTGTACATGTACACCTGCTTGTGGCATTTTATGGAAGAGCCCCACTCAAGGAGCCAAAGAGCCACATGTGGCTCTCGAGCTGCAGTTTGCTGACCATGACCCTAGGCCTTCAGAACTTGCTCAATTCAGCTCAAATAAAGGTGAGTGTCACATTTTGCAAAATTGATTCTGAGCACAAAAATATTCCCATAACTAGAGAGTTTTGCCTACTGCATTTAAATTTTTATTTATTGTATATAGATCATTAGCTCTTTGATTAAGAAGTGGCACAGAACAATGTCTGAAATCATAGAGTACATTTTCAATGACTTATGATTTGGGTTACAAATGTTGATTAATGTACAGTTTTTTCAGATAAACCTTACCACTAGGTAAGGAAAGTATTATTACTTTTGAAATTAAGAAGCCATTGCATATGGTGTTATTTTCCAATGGTCTGTGGAGGACTATAGCTTTTCTCCAAGTTTTCTCCCATAGTGCTGTTTTATCACTTGTTAAACATAGTATCTACTTTTGGTAATGTGTACTTACATCTCTGAACATTATTAGCTTCACTTACATTAGAGAAAGGATCAGAATGTCTGCTTTTCCTTTCTTACTGTCTTTGTTTGAAAAAAAGAACAAGATACATCAAGGAGCTGGTGTCAAGATAGGAACAGTTTTCTAATATAATTGAATAGCCTTGGTAATGATTTCTTCTTAACAAGGTTTCCATAATGAGAATTTATGAATAGGAGGATGATGAAGGGACAAATGATTTCTACTTAAAAGTCTTCTTTCTTCCTTGTCAGACAGTGAAGCGATTACTGAAGAAAATGCTAGACTGGTTCTAAGAATCTTTGAGATCCTGTTTTCTTTAAATCATCACCTAGTGATAATAGTTCTCCCGAATGGAAACATGGCCATAAGAATGAAAGGGAACAAAATGAACAGGGGACACATCATCTCTGGTTTTGTGTTTGAAGAGCTACTTCAAAGTCACTTCTCACTTAAAGATATTTCTTCTAGCCTTTCCCTCTCCTGCTTCTTCCCCCACTTCCCCATCCTTTCCCTCTGCCTCTTCCTCCTCCTTCTCCTATTCTGTTCTACATCTGTTCTCCTCCTCTTCCTCTTCCTCCTCCTCCTCCTCCTCCTCCTCCTCCTCCTCCTCCTCCTCCTCCTCCTCTTTCTCCTCCTCCTCATCTTCCTCCTCCTCCTCCTCATCTTCCTCCTCCTCCTCCTCCTCCTCCTCCTCTTCCTCCTCCTCTTCCTCCTCTTCTTCCTCCTCCTTCTCCTGCTTTTTCTGTGGGAAAATGCAGTGCTTCCTTGGGAACCCACCCTTTTCTCTCACTTTTGGTCATTAATGTAGTTTGGTGTTAGGATGAGCCAAAAGGCACAAAGTCCACAAGCTGAGATAAATGAATCTTCCTCCAAGATATTAGAAAGCTGTGTGTGTGTGTGTGTGTGTGTGTGTGTGTGTGTGTGAAGCAATTTGTTAAAGGGTATGCAAGTGGTCTTCAGTTCCCTGATATGAGGGGTGCTTTACCTTAGGAATGTTTTATTGGGAGATACTAACTGCTGTAGATCAAGCATCTTGGCTTCTTATACCTTTTCTTCTGTAGCTTCAGGACAACTATCAGAACAGGAAGGAGTCTGCATGAATTGAACTTGACCTCTGTTTGCTCTGAAGTGAATTGGCACTTTAAAGAGAGAATAAAATAGTAGGAAAGGGGCCCAGCCAGAGCTCAGTAGAGTCATGGAAGTGAAAAAGGGCAAAGTAAAAAATAATCAATATTATCACATATATATATGCTTAGAGGTCGGTTGTATCTGCAGGCAGGCAATAACCAAAGTTAGGATTCTATCCTCTCGAAGACCAGGAGATAGCAGTCTGAAACAAACTAATTTTTTTTTTTTTGAGGGAGAGGGAGTAATCTTGAGTTTTCTCAGGCAGGTACTTTAAGGGAGATGAGAATCATCTTAGGCATGTGGCCTTGAGCTGTTAGAAATGAGGATGGTGTTTTGTTCAAGTCTCTGTAGGCCAAGGTTGAGGCCTGGTCAAGAAGAGGCCTCAGAAGAGCTTGAGTAGACTTTGGTTGAGGAGGGAATCTTTGTTATCCCTCAGTAAATTTTCCAGTCCTGAGATTCTGCCTGTGCGTTAGCCAGAGTCTGGTAATAACTGTCCAAGAGGCATCTAAACAGCTCTTAGGTTTCTTTCATCTTTGTTAAGTGGGGAGACCCAGCTTCGCAGTGGCAGTGCTTCCCTTTAGTGGGCAACTTGAAGGGCATGTCTTTGTGCACAGGCTGGCTGGCCACTCAAATTCCATCCAAGTGCTCTGAATTTACTAAGTGAAACCCATCTTGTGTATAAGTATCATCATCCAATGCAATGCGTCTATTCCACTCTTATTATTGTTTCTACTATAAGCAATATTGCCAGTGTCCTATTGAAGTGTACCGTGGTCTGTTTGAAAAGAATCAGAACATCAACCTCTAATAAATGTCACACTCTCTTAGTATCACACTGTTACATTCAGCATCTGAAATCGCATCAAGAAACATACACTTTAGGAGCAGGCTTGTGTGCTATTGTATTTGTATTTGTCAATCTCCAAGTTATTTAAGCCTTAAATATTCCAGTTCCTTTAATAACCTCTATCTACATTATCTTTGTGAAGTCTGTAATCCTTTTTTTAAGTGTATTTAAATATACATTCATCATTAGCTATTGAGTATGGTGACTGTGTAAGTTCATAATCCACTAATGGAACACAACTTCTTTTTATTGCCCGAAACGCAACTTGGTCAAGATCAAAGTCATGACCATTGAGTGCACAAATAGTTTCCTTTTTCCAAAAGATGGTCTATCTTTAGATCTATTTCAAATTGTTTCCTTTGCCTGCAGTAAATCCCCATCCTCATTCTCCTTAGTCTAATTGCTAAAAGAGAGGCAGTATTCTTACAGAGTTTAAATCACTCTTTGAGATGTACCTTCATTATTTCTATTTGAGCCACTTTGTTTTCATTCTCAGAAAATGCTTTGAAAAGTTTAAAATTCTTTCAGCTCTATAATTTTGGCTTAGTGTGTCAGAGTACTGAATAAAGATATATGAAGGTAAATTACACTTTTTGTGTTTCTTTTCTCTTTAAAAACACCTACTCTGCCTCTGCTTTCATTATTGTACTTGATAATAGACTACAACAAAGGCTAGCGAGTACATAAAATATATTTTTATTGGTTCTAGTCTACCCATGCATTTTGTTATTCTCTTCTTTTTTTAAGTTTTACATCCATACCACTCTTTTGCCTTTGTTTTTCTTCTTGTTTCCAGTAAAATGTAAATGTCATCACCTGGCACCTGTGTTTTTCTCAGTGTTGCCATGACTTCAGGACAGCTGGCAGGTTTCCAATCCATGAATGGTCTGTTAGGAGAACATCTAAGGAGAGGAATAGAGGTTTAGACAATACTTATAAATAGACCCTTTTTGTTTAGAGTTCTGTAAAACCTGGTTAAAATTTTATCAATTATTTTTGTACCAAACAGCAACTCTTGTTTTCAACTCAGATGTAATGTTATTCCTTTTTTTAATGCTCACCTGAGGACATTTCCATTTATTTATTTTGAGAGAGAAAGAGAGAGAGAGAGAAAGAGGGAGAGAGAGAGAGAGAGAGAGAGAGAGAGAGAGAGAGAGAGAGAGAGAAGAGAAGAGAAGAGAAGAGAAGAGAAAAACACTGATGTGAGAGAGAAGAATATAAGACTAAATAATTTGATGACTGATGTATTTGTAGTAGGAATGTGGACTCTATGTATTATAGCAGCAGAATGTCCATTAAAAGTACTAAGGGCATTTGGCTTTGCCTTTCTAAGGAAAAACTGACAACTATTTAAGATCTGAACTTAATAGACATTAATACTATAAATTTGGTTCATCAGTAATAAAAACTACCTAACAAAGTTGTGTGGTGGGAAAATAAAAATGAAATGTGAGACATTGGAAAGGGCCTTTCTATGGAATCCTGTGGTGAGACACTAGTGAGCATAGAGAGGTCATTCTATGAAAAAGGACAAGACTCAGTCCTTGTAACTGTTCTGAAATGCCCAGCCTAGAATAGTAGTACCTTATGACTACTTGTGAGCCAACATGATAAGAGAAATGGGTAAGTTTACACCTTCTGTGTAAATTATAATTGCCAAAGTTTAGCTTCCAAAGATATGGAGTTGAAATTTAGCGAACTGGTCAAGTGGAGAAAAAATTTCTCCTAATGAAAGAATAGTTAGAAGAAAATGACACTGGCAATTGTTATAATATATATCTCGTTTCTGCTCTAGATCATGTAAGCAAGCATGTCAAACCCACGACCCACGGGCTGCATGCCTCATTCATTTGGCCCATGTTAGCCTTTGAGTTTGACATGCTTGATGTAGGGAAAGTGTCATAAGACACAAACTACAGAGGAATATTCCCAAGACCTTGTAAGCAATTAGCATAAAGCATCAATAGGAACCTGTCCCTCTTAAAGTACTATTATCTACTGAGTTGTTATTGGTACCCACTATGCTAAGACATTGTGTTACGTATCAATGCTAACTGCGGCTTACTTAATACTTTATACTTTGAACTGTAACTTTATCTCATTGGAACCTTAGACTAGGCCTGGAAACAGGGAAAGCAGTTGTCATGCAATGCATAGAAAAATGAAGCACATAGAGGATATGTGACTTCTCATGGTCACATAAAATCTTAGGCTCTGATTCCTCATTTGCCTGGCTTTCCACAGCATTCTTTCCTTAATATAGTAGTGACTGTGAAAGGACTTAGACTCAAGGAGTCAAACATAGGTACTAAGTTCCTAAATAAAGGCTATATCTCTTTAAATCAGATGTTGGCAAACTGTGGTCCACACACCAAATTTAGCCCACTGTTTATTTTGGTAAATAAAGTTTTATTAAAACAGCTACACTAACTTGCCTATGAATTGCATATGGCTCTTTGAGTTACCACAGCAGAGGTGAGTATTTGCAATAGAGACCATATTGCCTGCAAAGCCTAAAATATCTCCTGTCTGACTCATTACAGGAAATATTTCTCAACCCCTGCTCTAATTGACTGCCTAAATTGTGTATCATCTCCGTAAGCATATTATATGAGTTAAAATTTACATTTAAAGAAGAGTTATTCAATTTTTATACTACAAGTTCCTGGGGAAATGTTTTCTAACTTAATTTGCTGAATCTTTGATGCTCCAATTAGAAAAAAAATGTTGCAAATATGCATGGTTTGTGGTCATTATGATATCAAGTAAATTCTAGCTTTCAAAATTCAATAATAACTTTCAAAATTCAAACTGATAAAATGATAACCATCACATGAGTAGATTTAATAGAATTGAAATCAAGCATGAGGAACATACCATGTACTGAAGGACTGTAAATTATCGTATTTCCATCCTGGGTACTGTCAGGAAACAGAGCCAACCACCATGGGCCTAACATCCCGTGGAACCACCTCCCAGTAGATGGCCACTGTGGAATTCTGTCTTCCTGCTATGTCTGAATTGGATAGAGTTATGAAAATTAGAAACTATGCGATATTTTTTATGATCACATTCTGATTATTCCTAATCCGCAAATTTGACCGATTTTAAAGTTCTCATCCATCAGCATATTGACTACTTTAATGTGCATATTGTAACTCTTTAACTCCTCCAGGACAGTGACTATTTTATATTTTTATGTTTTTACAGTGGCATTCGCTTAGAGACTAATTGTCTAGACAGTTTGTTGTGAACAGGCTTAGGAAGCCACATTAACTTAGGATGTTCTAATGAAAACATTCTGTTCTTTGCTTGGTCTGTCAATCTCCATTGGCAGCCAAGAGTTTCCCACTTTCAAGCAGCAGTTCTTAACTGAAAAACAGCAACAGCGACAACAGATAATGCCCAAGCACTTTGGTCCTATGCTTGATTTGGAACTATAAAAACACTAGTTTATTCAAATTAGTCTATGCATTTTTATGTTAGAAGATAGACCTTCTGCTCCAAAGGTAATCTGCACAACAGTAACAGATAGAATCCTGATTTGGAAGTTGGAGCCAGGAAGCAACTTGCTGAGCAGGCAAAGATGGCCTCCTGTGTTCTATATCTAATCCTGAGATTTTATTTTTCTTCTCTTTTAATAATAGCTTTATTGACAGTGCTACTTCCAACTACCCAAAGCATATATGCTGCCTATATCCCCTTTTCCCAGTGAAAAACTGATCAGAAAAAAAAAAATTAATAAAAACAGTGTTGGGTAAATAATAAGTTCATTTCTAATAAATGTTTGAACAAAATTATAAAACATAATACAATAAAACAAATGAGAATAACAAAAAAAACCTTAATATAAAATTATCAATTATTTTGGATGAATTTTAGTGACTGTTAATTAGATAATGGTGGAATTATTTGGGAAATGAACATCTCTGGGTCTCTGTAAATCACAACCAAACTTACTTACTATGTATGAGTAAGAAACCAAATGGAATAGATTGACATTGACCAGAGTCTGGAATCTAAGTTATAACAATGGGTCTGATTGGTAATTAAATTTCTTCACAGCAAAATAATAGATTTATATGTACCTTAAAACTATAGGACAATGCTGAGTCTCAGTGCCAGGGCATTCCATGGAAGGGACAGTTTCCAAGTGTACTGCATTATCCATAGGTACTAGGTAGGTTGCATTTCCTAAGCAGGTTGGACATGTCTTAGCATCCTAAAGTTCCATTTAGATCTCAGGAGATGCACATACAGTGAGTCACACAATCAAAGGTCTACAAGTCTGAGCGAGGGTAATGTCTGGGTCACTCAGATGTCTCTTCCATAAAAATGTGACATGGTCATGACCCCATAATCTAGAATAATGCTCTAATTTAATTCATTCAGCTTTGGGTAGATTGATGAGGTTTGGCAGGTGGTAGTTTGTAGCCAGAAAAACGACATTGGATGATAGTGGGTGCAGGGGGAGCAAGAGACAATATTTATGGGCATATTACTTTAAATCAGTTAAAGAGCTTTTTAAAAATGTTATTGATTTAAGAGAGAGAGGAAGGGGAAGGGATAGAGAGGATAGAAACATTGACTGGCTGCTTCCTGCATGCTCCCTATTGGAGATTGAACCCACAACTCTGGCATGTGCCTGACTGTAATCCATCCCCTGAGTTCTTAGTTCATGGGTCAATGCCCAACCACTGAGCCATACCAGCTGGGCAAAGAGATAATTCATTAAGAAAGTATAACAGTAATACATGCACATTGGTAGATTAAAAAATACAACTGGATATAAAAAACATTAACCACACACAATTTTACTATCTAGGAAAAATGGCTATTTTTATTATTAATATAATGTACTAGAGGCCCACTGCATAAAATTAGTGCATGGGGGTGGTGGTCCTCTCAGCCCAGCCTGTATGTACTTTCTCCAATCCGGGACCCCTCGGGGATGTCCAACCTGGTTGGACATCCCTCTCACAATCCGGGACCGTTGGCTCCTAATTGATCACCTGCCTGCTTGATCACTTCTAACTGCCCACCTGTTGGCCTGGTCACCCCAGAGCAGGTGCATGCATGTGACCCGAGCTTTCTCTCAGTGTGGCAACTTCTTGGGAGTTGGAGTTTGACACAGAAGCTCAGGGTCCCAAAAGGTGATGTCCCTGCAAACAAGGCACAAGCTTCATTGCTTCGCACGATCTCACCTTAGAAGTCACATACATCAATTTTGTTAAACTCTACTGGTGGCAAGAGTCACAGGGCAGTCAGATTCAAGGAGGAAGGGACATAGACCCTAGCCTAATGGAAGGAGTGTCTAAGATTTTGCCACCTGGCCTGCAATCTTTAAGTTCTCAAATTTTAGTCTAAATAGTAGGAAAGCAAATCAAGGCTCCTAGATTAACTATAATTTTAGGAAAATCCCCCAAAATGTTTTTGTCCATTTTTGGACTTTTTTATTTCTAGGCACAAATTGTCTTACAAAGTTCAAACATTAAAGAAAACAGAACATTTTCCCTGATGCTGTGGTCAAGAAGAATCTAAAATTTTAGAGAGTAGCTTATGACCTAGAATGGGTAAGAACAATAACCTTTTTGCTGACTCACTTTATACCTAGAAGCATGCTGCTTACAAAAAGGCTGAGGTGTGCCAGGAGGGAGGCAGGGCTATAGGCTGGTGGGTTGTCAGGGTTAGGGAACCACAGGAATATGTAATAACCTGCTGGGAGCGATACTTGCATTTGCATATGTCTCTGGGGCAGCTAGCTCAATCCTACCTGCAATAAGCCAAAACAAAGCTGTGACTTGCTTACTTTTCAGTTATTTAAAAGGGAAATTGAGATTACTTGAACTCAACTCAATAGTTTCTGGTAGTCAAGGTAACATTGTTTGGTTTGTTTTGTAGAATATCATACCCCTCTGAAGCATAAATCTACAATTAAGCCTCTAAAACAATCCATGATAATGTTCTTTTGGGCATTACCAACTTCTTTTTTTTTCCCCCCCTCAGGTGCCAAATATATAGAGCACTTAAAATGTCCCAAGCAATTAAAATGCCACTTTGGAATATTTCCTTTCCCATTGGGTTTTATTTTTTTCCATCATCTTTCTAAAATGGAAAAAGGGAGATGAAGAAAGGTAAATAAGAAACAGTTATGACAGCTGGAGAATATAACAGAAACCCACTTAATTTTTTAAATATGTTATAGTGGTGCTCAAATTAGTCAGAAGTTTTTGTACATAATGAGTACATGATAATTTTTCGAAGGTCAAGTGTCAGGTTTTGTCATCATGCTTCATTGTGCTTCCAATTTTACTATAATTGGATATAATCTTTAAATGTGGCTTGAGTTTGAGAGTTGATTTAGTATCTTGTGCTATAGAAATTTCTCCTCTATTTTTTTCTGTCCTTTTAATGTATTTAGAGTAATAGAATATAAATATCATTGACCATAATTGTAGGTTTAACTAAAAGTTCTCTTTTCCAAATTAACTTGATATGACTATATTATTTTTATAATTTTAAAATAATAAGTGATTTTAAAATGAAGGAAAATATTTCTTGCTTTAATCACTAATTATGACTTGAGGATTTTCTATGAGATAAATCATTGCTCCAGTTCATTTAAATTTAGATAAAACTTAATGATTCTACATTGAAATGTAAAAATAAACAGAATTAAATTCCAAAGGTTTACTGAACCTTGTGAAAAAGTTTCAAAGCTTATTGTAAATGTTACTTAAATTATTTTTAATAAAGGATAAAATGGAATTATATTAATGTCTGTATAAAAGGGTAAGAAGGGTAATAAGTTAAGATTTTTCTTATTAAAACAGAATAAAATAGTAATGGAGAGTTGTGACAGAAAAACTGAAATATTGTCAACTAATGGATCATTGTTTGGGAAAATACTTTAAATACTTGGTTAGAAATATAATAAAGAACTGTCATAAAACATCCTCTTTTTCCAACATGGTTGTAGTGGTGACTATAGAATTTTTATTCCAATACAAGTTATGTCTTGCAAAACTTGAATAGATGTTTTTTACTTCATGCGGTTCTTAACATAGTTGCTATTTTAATTTTATTATTACATTTTTGTGATCCAGTCTAGACAGAGAATGATACAAAAAAGCTTCTTTTGATCTCAAGATTTAGGGCAATTTTGGAAGGCAAATTAGTTAAAAATATATCCATGATCTTATCTTCAAAAGGCAATTTATGTCACCCAAATTCCAAAAGCAGTCACCTGTCAAGTAATGCCATTCATCTGTATTTCTTTCCCCTAAAAATGAGAGTTCTCCATGGAGGGAACAGGGGACCTAATAGAGAGAGTATTATTAGGAAGAGCATGAAGAACACCTTTATGGCTATCAGGAGGAAAAGCAATTTTCTATCTCTCCTGGGAGAGCAAAATGTATGAATGTCAGAAAATGAGCATCTCTACTTTTCATTTGCTGCTTCCTGGACATTTACTGGTGTGAGATTGTAAAGGGTTGGACAGGCAGTGTGTGCTCTATCTTTCGTGGGCTATTTTTTAAGGAAACAAATAATTGAACTTTTCAGGCAGAAATATGCCAGGACATAAGGAAAGAAGAAACACAGGTTGATTTTTGAAGGAAATGAGTTTGACACATTCTTTGCACTTCAACAGATTCTGTGAAATGAAAGTACATCTGTTTCCAAACAATTCCTCAAACCACAAAGCAATTGAAGGTCAGCAGAATGAAAATAGCAACTGGATAGGTGTTAGACATATCTAGAAATTGGACTTGCAGAGGGCTCTAAATAAGACAATGGCTACATAAGTAATACTCTTATAGTGTTTACATAAGTTACTCTTAACGCTAGTCTCAGGAGAACACTGTCAACTGAAGATGATGGCTTATCATATAAGGGACATCTTAGATGGATGACATTTTCATGACCATAATATGATATGGTCAACACAAATAATGAAATCAATATTAGTTTATCTCTTAAAATTCTGAAACTGCTTTAAAACCTTGCATTGCCTCTAAATTATAGTGATTACTAAAGGCCCGTTCCATGAATTCGTGCATGGATGGAGTCCCTCAGCCTGGCCAGCAATTGGGGCTGTCTCGTCCAGTCCCCAATTGAGGCCGATGGAAAGGAGGGATCATGAGAAGTTGGCCAGCCAACTGGAGGGGAGGGACCATGGGAAGTTGGCTGGTTGCAGGATGTTGGCTGTGGGAATGCACTGACCACTAGGGTCAACTCTTGTGTTGAGCGTTTACCCCCTGGTGGTCAGTCCATCCAGTTGTCTGGTCAGAATGGTCACTTAGGCTTTTTTATCCCATCTAATAAAGAGGGAACATGCAAATTGACCATCACTCTATCTATCACAAAGATGGTGCACATAGCCACAAGATGGTGTCACCCAGTTCCCTCAGCCCCACCGAAGTCTCCAGCCATTTCAGCCCCACCAGGGGCAGGAGGTGGCAGGCACACAATGCAGCCGGACCCGCCCTCAGCTCTCCAGCTGCCCAGGGCTGGCCCAAAGTGCAGGCAAGCCTCAGATGGTGGCTGCCCAGTCAAGGCCCAAGTCTCAGGCAATCCTTGGATGGTGCTGCCCAGCCACTAAGGGCCACTTGAGGCTCAAGTAACTAGGCCCAGCTGAAGCTTGTACTGTTGGTAGTAATAGCAGAGGTGTGATGGGGGCATCACCTTACCCAGAGTGCCAGGTCACCTCCTGCCCCTGAGGGCTCTTGGACTGTGAGTGGGGGCCGGCCAGGCTGAGGAACTCCCACCCAGTGCATGAATTTTCATGCACCAGGCCTCTAGTATATAGATAAGGATATATCAAGATTCCTATTTTCCAGAATGTTAATTAAATGAAACATTTAGTGAGTAAGCATATAGAATTGTTTGTTGCCTCCAGCCTTAAAAGTTCAGAAGATATACTTTTTAAAAAAAACTTTCTAGATGCAAACCATCTGGGTTGCTACATATTGATCCCTAATGCTATAGGTTTAACCTACATCTCATTAAAGTAGTAATGTTTTGGCATAGCTGCGAAGGTCCAGGGACTGAAGGATCATTAGCCTTTTTAATTACCTACTAGTTATTTATTTATCTAGCTCAGAATCATAATCACAATGGAATGAGAAGAGAAACCTACATATACTAAACGTGTGCTAATGACATTCCCTGTGAACTTTCACTTCTATGACTTTTTTAGATACTGAAATTGCTTTGTGCAGGGGTATTTCCACACCTTTTCAGAAGCAAACACATTATATTTCAGAGAGGTTAAATAACTTGTCCAAGGTCACACAACTAGTAAGTACTGAGGTCAGATTTTGAATATATACCTGTTTGACTCTAACATCTTATATTTCCTGTTTACTGCAGGACCTTTTACTCCCATGGGGAAGACGAGCCTAGAATCTGTATTTCATATTCCTAGGCAGATTCCACACTTTTAGGATGTGTAGAACATAGCATATGAGGGGTTCCTCGACTGCCTAGAAGGTTGGGGTCTATTTAGAGTTGAGGCTGGTCATGGGCAAGAGATAATTCAGTCTGATAGATCCAGGGCTTCAGGGAGCTGCAAAGGGGAGCGGGAGCAAGTGCAGGTGATACTCCTCCTCAAATACTCAGGAGTCCTGGGATGGGAGGAGAAAGGGTGTGGGGTGGTAAATAATTCTTTCTGTCTTGAACCTATGGCATCAAAGAAAGTTGCTTCTTCTCAAATTCATCCCACAGCTTTAGGGCATTCCCAGATAGCCCCAGGACTGAAGGTGAGCTCCTTTACCACAAACTACACTTTAATGAGGGATCGGGATCTCTCTCTCTCTCTCTCTCTCTCTCTCTCTCTCTCTCTCTCTCTCTCTCTCTCTCTCTCTCTCTCTCTTTCTCCTATATGTGTCTATTCATTATCACTCTCAAAATTCATATATTCAAATTATCATCCCTAGTACCTCAAAATGTGACCTCACTTTAAAATAGTGTCATTGTAAATGTAATTAGTTACATTAAGATGAGATCAGTAGGGTGGACTCTAATCTAATATAACTGGTGTCCTTATAAAGAGAGGAAATTTGAACACAGAGACAAGCACCCAAAGGTACAGATGTTTCTATAAGCCAAAGACCAGCAAAGACCGCCAGCAAATGTGTGTGTGTGTGTATGCATATGTGTGTGTTTATGTACGTTTGTGTACTTTTTTCCTCCTGATCTGTTTTAGCTTCCATTATAAAATACTACATTGTCTGGGAAACCTACAACCTGCTTACAATGATTTTATTTTAATCACTAAGTGATCAGCAAATACATACGAATTTGAAGTCATCCCTTACTGTTTGGGATATAATCAGGATGTATACTGATTAAGTGCTAAGAGTTAGAGAAAGAATGAAAGAGAATGCAAGGACGTGGGTTGTGTTGATCCAGAGAGAGAGCACATCAGTTTTCTCACTGATCAAGTCGATGCTTCATGAAGAATGATGTGCTCCGTTCAAGGAGGCACTTATCACTTGCATCAGGAGGAAGTCTGGCTTCCCTCTGGGTGATGGAAATGATAAATAATCTTGGACAGGGTAGGCTTTTTATTACACACAGGTGAATCCGCAAAGCCTGTGGTCAGCTCTCCTGGAACAACATAATTGGGCCAGCTGTCTGTTCTGGTCTTCAGAAGCTTTTTGACTCAGGAGGGCATTCTGTAGGCAAAGTCATGAGTGATCGGTTCATACCACAGTCCAGCATTCAGAACCAGACTAGGGATCTTCTGGTGAATGTGGTCCCTTCTTATTGCTTCTTAGGCCCTTGAGTAAGTATTAGAAATCATGTCATTGTAAAGTAAAAAAGTCTAAGTTCTGCAGGGGCCCCTAGGTGAATATCAGATGGTAGTCTGTGCAAAACATTTTCTCTGTGTGTCTGAGTGAGTATTCACATTGAGACCCACAGCTTTCAGTGGGCTCTTCAAAGGCTCTCTGGCCCCTTTGCCCTACAAAAAATAATAATAAAAAAATAGGCAAGTACCATTTACATTCTCAGAATATGTGCACTATTTTTGCTGATGGTCATCACAGGAGTAGAGGGAGTGGGATGCCAAGGATATATTTTGGTGAACACATGACCCTTAAAAGCACCAGAGATCCCAGGTGCTGTGAGAGTAATTTATTGTCCTAGGAAAGAAAACTATTCCATGTCATGAAGTACTATGGTACGTATGAGTGTCCACTCTCCTGGCCAAATGACATTACTCAGAATATTCATCAAGAATCTCAAGGCTGGCCCAGTGGGCATGGGTCAGTGTTTGAACATTGACCTATGATTCAGGAGCCACAGTTTAATTCCTGGCCAGGTACATGCCCAGGTTGCAGACTCAATCCCCAATTTGGAGTAAATTTTTTTTAATATTATATACATATTTGTCTTCATTCTTTTAGCATTTACAGACTACTTGAAGAAGCCCTGGATACTACAACTTTAGTTTTTATTTTTTAAAAGAAAAAATATTAAAGCACTTTCTACTTTGCAATTCCATTGACAGAGTTTTGACAATTTATGATCAAGTAGAATAAGTAAAATGGCAAGACTCTTAGTGAATAATATAAGTATTAAATAAAACAGTGGGTAGATTGGAAAGGTCAAAGGGTCCAATGATGAAGTCAGAATTGTCCAAGTACCTGTGGAAGGTGATTTAATCCAGGCCATAGCTGGCTAGTTTCATAAAATAAAATAAAAATGTATTAAGGCAGAATGCTTTTGCTTCTTAGATTAGATTCTCCCATGCTCATCATATCCTGTTGCATAGCCAGTGGAAACTTTATATGAAGTAACTAAACACAGAATCATCACTGCAACCCAAAAGTAGAAAGAACATGAGTTTTTCTTAGCCATAGCAGCAAGATAGAAATTTCTTCTAATTTCCATAGGTTTAAAACTTGCTGTAAACTTGGTGGCATTAGCTGATCCTTAAATAATCCCATGAAAATCTTATCTAAGGTCTCAGAAATTTTTTCTTAGCAGCCATATAGCTTTGAAGGGGAGGAAAGTCTTTGAATCAATCAGAAACTTGACAAATATGAATTTTGTTTTATTGTCTGAAGTTTTACATATGTCTCCTTTCCCCCTGATTTTAAAGGACCATGACTACAATTGTTCAAAGCAAAGTGCCACAATTTTACAGTATTCTTCAGGGTACGTGGGGGTTCGCCCCAAGCCTGGTATCTCTAAGCAAGTTTCTATATGTGGATGGACAAAGAATTCTCATGTTCCCACAGCTTAGCCTTTGGAACATATAATGGATTAAACTTTTGTGGAAAACAAAAATAGGGAAAGCTAATAATACCTTACTCAGCTTTTATTCAGGCAATCTGGGATGCCCCCACACACACACCTCCCCCAAAGGACAGATAAAATCCTCACTTAGAAATTTCTATGAAAACTTATTGGACATTTGTATTCTTCCCCCCGCTATTCTTCATACCATTAAATATCCAGCAGAAGTAATTGCACAAAAACCATGATTTTATTCAAATTAATAAATATTTTAACAGTCAACATTTACTATAGTCTTATAACATCTTTGTTTTAGCAAATAGAAAGGCAAGATTACCCATTACCTTCCTGTTCAGAGATAATCACTTTTCATATTTTATGTATTTTAATCTGTCTTTATACATATTATTTTTGCAAATTGGAATCAAATTTCACATACTGCTTTATAACTAGATTTTTATTTTACATTCTGCTCTATGACTAGACTTTTTGACTTTTAAATCAAGATGCTATGACTATTGCCCTAACCAGTTTGCCTCAGTGGATAGAGCATTGGCCTGTGGACTAAAGGGTCCCAGGTTTGATTCCCATCAAGGGCATGTACCTTTGTGGCGGACACATCCCCAGTGAGGGTTGTGCAGGAGGCGGCTGATTGATATTTCTCTCTTATCAATGTTTCTATCTCTCTATCCCTCTCCCTTCCTCTCTATAAGAAATCAATAAAATATATATATATTTTAAAAAAAAATAAGCTACGAGTATTTAAAACACGTCCTGGCCTGGCAAGTATGGCTTAGTTGGTTAAGCATCATCCTATGCCATCAGGAGGCAGCTGGTTAGATTCCCGGTCAGAGCACATGCTCCGGTTATAGGCTCGATCCCCAATAGGGGGATTGCAGGAGACAGCCAATAGATATTTCTGTCTCCCTCTTCCTTCCTTTCTCTGAAACCAATAAAAATGTATTTTTTAAAAATATCCTGAAATATTCTTTGAGAGAAAAATAAAACTACATAGTCTTTTTTAATTTACTCAGATCTCTCTCTTTTTTAAAAATATATATTTTATTGATTTTATACAGAGAGGAAGGGAGAGAGATAGAGAGTTAGAAACATCGATGAGAGAGAGTCATCAATCAGCTGCCTCTTGCACACCCCCTACTGGGGATATGCCCATAACCAAGGTACATGCCCTTGACCGGAATCGAACCCGGGACCTTTCAGTCCCCAAGCCGACGCTCTATCCATTGAGCCAAACCGGTCCCGGCTACTCAGATCTCTTATTCTGAAAATTATGAAGGGGGAATCTGTGATAACTCTGAAAATACAATGATTAGTAAAATACAGTCTCTGGTCTCATTCAACTTCTATTTAGTAGTGAGAAGGCTAGAGCGTAGTAAACAGAAATAAAGATGTCTGGTAAGATCAGAGAAATCCAGGTCGTGTTCATGAAATGCCAAGAGATAAGAGAGCTCCTTTGACATGGAGGATCAGAGAGGAGTGTGATAATGGTCAGCATACAAAGAATGTTTCCCATCCAATGTCTTTGTGTCAAATTCAAATGATTTAATACCTATTAACTGCCTAGAATAGTGCCCATCATATTCTGGGTGCTCTATAGGTTTCACTATTATCGTTGTTATTGTCCTGTTATTGACTATAATTACATGGCAATTTGAAGAAAACATTGACTGTAATGCTTTCTGTTTGAACCTTCTTCCCACTTAAACCCCCAAATGTGATAAACTTCTGTAGCAAATGGCCTTCCACACTCAGCCACTGTGTCCACTGATATCAAGTAGTCAAGCTGTCTCTCAAGCCCCAATGAACATTCCCCCTCCAGTTTTTAGCAGCCTAAAAATGACTCAAGGAGCCATAAACATGATGAGAGCGTTTAATTACTTCAAGGAAACAGGCCCCAGGACCTCCACGCGGGTTTATTAACCACATTTTTATGCATTTAGAATCACTTACAATATGCATTTTAAGCCAGTGACACTTATTTCCTTTTATTATTGTTCACACTCTGTTAATATGTGTTTCTCTTATTTCCGTTTCTGTAGCTTTGAAACAAGTACTGATTAATCAGAAGCCATTTAAATGCTGCTATGCCATGTTCTTCATTTCGGAAAACAAGAGAACGTCAAGCAGCCAAGTAAACATAGGTTCTTTTTCTCTTAATTAAAAGCTGCTTTGTTCGTATAATTCCTTTCCTGGCATGTTATGTGGAAGCATTAAAATTAGTTTCAACTAGGAGAGGGTTATTATAGGTATAACTGAAGCTTCATGTGAGTCTTGTTTTAGGGATTTTGCTCAGCAAGAGATGACAAGTTAATATATTGTGATTGATTGCTCACTACTGGACTTCTGCCAATTTGTAGAAATAAACCATGTGTAGAAACGATGGTTTCTCTTTTCCTGAATTAGAGTACAAAGGAATCCAAACACACTCACTACCTTGGAAAACATCTCCAGGTCTGTGTCTTGATTGGCTTTTAATCTTCCTGGAAGCCTTGATCTGTCTCTTGGAAATGTATAGGTTTAGGAGCCAATACAAATTCTAAAATGCAGTATGTGATGAAGGTAGAGGAAAGGGACTTCCTGAGGGGCCAAAAAAAACACAAAAACATATAAGCACAAACCTGTAAGAAACAGTGAGAAGATCTTGTACATAGTAAGGTAATTTTACCTCATCTCCAGATAACACATTGAGGACGAAAATCCAGAAGACAAGGAGGGAAGAGATCTACTCATTCTTTATTATAAGATACACAGAGCCAAATACTTTCATTCTTGTAGCCAATCTCTTTCATGGAGGAGCCCAAAGGATGTAGGGAATCTTTAGGGACAAATATGTTGGGAGTTTAGTGAGCTTCCCAATAAGTAGACCCTGTAAAAGTTTTAGAAATAAGTCTTAGAAGTAGCTCCTGTAATGTATCCTTATACACGCATGTGTGTGTGTGTGTGCATGCATGCGTGCACACACACACACACACACACACACACACACACACACACACTTACACTTGTGGGCATCTTGCTAGATTCTCTGCTGGGCTGAAACAAAGTGGGGTGGTGCTGTTCAGCTTAGAGAGGGGGTATAATCACCCAAGGACCCTACAGCATTTTAACATGAACCTTCATATTGTTAACAATATGAGAAGGAAGCATAGACCTCTTTCTATTTTATAAAAGAAATCCAGGGTAGAATATTTATCTGCTCCCAGGATATGCAATATTAGAACCTGAAAGATGAACTCAGTTTTTCTCATCTCTTGGTTTGTATATTTCCATTGCATCAGGCTGATTTAAAAAACAAAGATTATTCCATGTAGAGTACCCTGAAAATAGCGTTTTCACTTCTGAATAACTTTCCATTAATGACCCTTCCTCATGAGAAAGAAAGTATAAAATCATGCCCCCCAAAAATGGATTAGGTAAAATGGGAGTAGCAGGATTCACTTCCGGAAAGCCAGATGCCCTTTCTTTTCTTTTCTTTTTTTTCTTTTCTTTTTTCTTTTCTTTTCTTTTCTTTTCTTTTCTTTTCTTTTCTTTTCTTTTCTTTTCTTTTCTCTCTTTCTTTTTTTAAATATTTTTATTGACTTTTTACAGAAAGGAAGAGAGGAGATAGAGAGAAACATCAATGATAGAAAAACATCGATCTGCTGCCTCCTGCACGACCCCCACTGGGAATCAAACATGCAACCAAGGTAAATGCCCTTGATCGGAATCGAACACAGGACCTTTCAGTCCGCAGCCTGATGCTCTTTCCAGAGGGCCAAACTGGTCAGGGCCAGATGCCCATTCTTTTGGTGAGTTTTACAGAGGAGATGAGCCTCACTGAACAGAGATAGTGTTCTGAATCAGACCTCCAAATTAAGCCAGTGAATAATGCACAATGATACTGCCTTTCCTTTTTTGTAAATGTGAAAGTTTCCTTTGTGGTCATACTAATAGAAATTACGTGTTGTAAAGCCAAAAGCAAAAGTAAACAAATGCTTCTCTGTCTGAAAGGGGTTAGTGTATGCACTTCAACCCCTGGCTCATGCCCATGGCAAATGCCCCAACCATTCATTATACCTTTGATATGATTTAAACATTGAATGTCTTTAAAGGTGGTTCAAGAAATTCAGAGGAATTAATGCCGAGACATCAAATAAAACAGTTTCTTGTGAGCTCCACAAACAGGAAATAAATTCAATGTAATTGACACAAAAAACCTAGACTACTTGCTTCTATGGAATCGGATTTGCTGTCTGAACTTTATACCTGTTTAAATACCATATTTATTTTCCAAAGTTAGAGCGTTATCGTATGGTGGTAGGCCAATTGAGGTAGCAAACTACCTAAAAAGTTCACCAGCATAGATTTGGGATTAGGAACATTAAAAATAGCAGGAAGTGGCTTTCTATAAAGTTCAGAATCATAGCAACAAATTTTCCTCTCACATCTTATCAAATCCCAGGCACCTGCCCATGAAATTGGCAGCAGCAAGATTTTTGCTGCTGCCAATTACAGGTTTCTCCTTGTCTTGCCAACTTGCTTTGTCTCCACAACCTGGAAAAATATAGCTATTGGCAGGAGAGTGCATATTTGAAAATGATTGCAGGATAGAGGGACTTTGGGTTCCATAATGTTTAATTAAGTAATTTCAGTACTGTCTTAGCACTAGGGATAGGTTTGCTTTCTACTTTATAATATGCATTGTGCTCTGTAACTTGAGCCATTTGGCCACCAGTCCCTCAATGAAAGAACTAGAATGAGATCCTCAGTGAACATTATCTCTAACAAGAATAACCTAGCTAAATATCAATGACCTGCTACAGGATTCAATTTTCAGTGAAAGAATGTTTATACTGAAAGGAAAGTATTGAATTGGAAAAATCTAGAACATCATTAATTGGCAGGTCTGAGGTATTCCTGTTCCTGGGGGAATAGGCCACTTAAGGAAATGTAGGGAATGTTAGACAGTAAACTGCCTGAAAGCAAGATGCATCCATATGCTACTGTGCTAAATACTTGTGCAATGTCATGGTACAGTGCTTACATTGCTTTTGCTACCCAGAATCCTACTTTGAAATCAACATATGTCAGCAGAGAAAAATGGAATTAAATAATTTCAAAGGGATCTTAAAATTGTGAAAAAAAGAAGTGCATGATGTTTTTATGGGTTTGCCCTTGGGAAACTCTCCTCCATTCTGAGAGATAAACTATTCAACAGATTTGCTGAACTCAGAGCCCTGGGATGGAGGGAGTTTGGCAATATTGAAATGGTGGGCAAATTGGGAAGTCAGGCAGGAATTTCAAAAGTTTGAAGATTCATTTAAGCTGCACGAATATGCTATGCCTTAAATAAAGAAATATAAACTAATACAAAAGGCAAAAAAGCAACGTTTCTTTGTAACTAGAATTAGTCAATCAGCACGGGATTTTTCAATTATTTCATTGTCAAGAGCGTGATCTTGGAAAATGACACCAATGTACCTCAACTGAAAAGTATTAAAAGCTCTTTGGAAATGTCTCCAGGCAGTGTGTTTAAATATTTATGAACAATTTCTATAAATGACTGCTGACCAGTTGTAATTAGGTATATTCAGATGATATAATAATCTTCCCATCGCCTAAAAATGTACTATGTAACACCCTTTAAGAGCATTTGCTCTGTGTGCTAACCTGATTTTTTTGTTCTTTATGAAAAGATTGGCTTTTACTTTGTTAATTTTTTGAAAATTTAACTTTTATATAAGTTAAATTTACAATTTACACACACACACACACATATATATATATGTAAATGTTTATATATATATATATCAGTAAATGTTTATATTTATATATATATATGTGTGTGTGTGTGTGTGTGTGTTTGTGTGTATACACACTCATATGACCTCCACCCAGATCAAGGTATTTCTGGCTCTAAAGAAATAACTCTATTACTAAGATTACTAAGACCCTGTTATTCTGACTTCTATTACTGTTGATTACTTTTTACTTTTTTTTTTATCTGATGCAAATGGAATAAAAAACATATTAATATATCTTGAGATGGTCATGAATCTTTAAACAAATGGTAAGCAGATTTGTATAAATATAGCTCCAAATACTGAACAACTCTTGCATTCAAAGTATATCTGCATTGTTATGGAGTATTTTCTTTTCACGGACCCTGACATTGATTTGCCAATGTTTGATTGACATTTTTAGACTTTATATTTAGAAGTAAGATTGCAGGTCCACAATTTTCTTGCTTGGTAATCCTCTGAGGTTTTTCTATTAGTTATGTCAGTTTAGTAGAATAAATATTTCAGTCTCCATTCTATTTTAAAACCTTTTGTGAATTTTCAATAGTAAATGCCATTTCTATTTTCTTCCAATAATAAATACCTGTATTAATGACATCATGTGCCAGGTACTGTCCTGGGTATTGGAGACATACACATAAGTAATAAGACATGGCGCCTCTTTAGGAGGAACTTACAGTGGAGTCCGTCCCTTGAAAGTTTGAAAGAATTATCCTGGCCCATTTTCAGGGAGCGGAGCCCGAGTGTGTGTAGCTTCTGAGAACCTTTCACATTTCTTCCATTTAAATATTAGTATATTCCAGTTTTCTACTCATCATTCATATTTTCTTGGAAAATTATTTTTGTCAAGGAGAATTTGGTGTAGTGTTTTAATAACTTCCTCCATCTATGGTTATATCCCAACTCCTAATTTGTGTGTTTCGGCTTTCTCTTTCCCCCTTTTGATGTGATTGTTATAGTATTTTTAAAAATATGAAGCAAGGAAAAATTATTCTCTTAACAGCACATAGTCTGTTTTTATTACATTATTGATAATGGGATAAGATTTTCGAACTCTGAGGGGAATATGAGTACATTGAAGATAATATGTTTCTTAGAGATCACTGTGCTGTGTGGCCTCAGTTCTTTCCTGGGGCTCAGTTCTCCAATCTCTTACTTGAGAAGAATGTGAATTTCTGAAGACCAAGAGCCATGTTTTTGGAATCTGCCTCAGGATGTAGGCCTTTGACACTAAGGGGCAGGCTTTCAATAACAATTTCTTGAATTGTGTTCTCTGCCAGAGGGCAGAGAACTTGGTTAGATAATTTCTTGAGGTGCATTCCAGTCTAAGAGCTACACTATTGTAGTAGAATAATTTCAGTGATAAAAAAAAGTATTGTCAAAGAGTTAAAGAAATCACAGAAATATATAGAGCAGTTAGGGTTTTCCTTTTTAGTAACCATCCAGCAATATCATCACTCACCCTTAATCTAATCATTTACTGGCCACATTGTTGAGGAAATATTGGAACCTTTTATTTTAAATCCAATAAAGTTAATTCTTTTAGCTCTTATTTTTTATAAGGGGAAAATGAAATAGTTTAATCTTATGGCTACAAATGAATAATGAGCTGTTTCATACTCATGCTTAAATCACTAAACTTCCAGTGTCAGTATTTTTTGTTGGTTGTTATTTTTCTAAAGCCCAGCCTGCAATGTATGTTCAAGTGGGTAATTCACATGTTTTTGAAAAGAAAAAGGTGTCACATTTCAATACTTTTACACTTTTAAGTCTTAACTTGAGCCTGAACTTGACAACTTATGAAAGTAAGGCATAATTCTGTGTTATTCTCTCTTACTAGCACATCTTTGTGCTTTTGTTTGTTTTTCTTCATGGAACATTTTCTTCTACATGAGTATTGCATTTCTAAGAGCAATGCTTCGTGACTTTATTTTAGTATTGAATGGGAATGTTTTCTCTCACGATTATCCACAGTCAATAGGTGTTTAACATCAGCACTAGATTTGGGGCAAGATGTGCCATATCTGACTCTCCCACAGCAATTGCTAAAAATTCAATGGAAATATGGTCATGCTGAAAACTAAGTACTGGGTAATCTGGTTAAGAGTACTACTGGTTGTATAATGTAGATTGGTTATGTATGCAGGTTTGAAAAACAAGGCCATCCAGTTTAACTCACTGGAATGAAGAGGTATGTAATACCTAATGTTCTTCTAGTTCATATATTTCATGTTCCAAGAATTTGTTCTTGTGAGCTCTCATAGCTGATGTTTTTACTTGGAGCAATTGTTGAGAAAAAGAAAGATAAACTATAACGTGAATGACAAGGACATTTGAGGAAAAGAGCAGTAACTTGATGGTGCAGTAGATATTTTTCATCATACATAACATTTTGGGCTCTTAGCTTTGGTTCAGAATTGATGGTGAGAAATTTTTATGCATGGCCGTACCAAAGAGGCATAAATCAGTAGATTCCGAGTTCAGATTTTTATTATATGGAGAAGCTTGAAAGGTGCTTTAAAATGGAGTTTTCTACTCACCTTTCATGAATGACAGTGCTCATTGATAGACTTCAGTGATTATACTGACTACAAGGCAGAAATTTCATGTGAAAAACCATTTGCAGAAAGTTCCTTCTGAAGCACGACTCCCCTCATTTCCTCCGGATAAGCCACATTATGATGCCACATTAGCATTAAGTGAGTTTTCCTTTTGCTTGTTTGCTAAATGGGTACTATTGAGAAATGGCATACGTGTCACACAATTGTGTGTATAAATGCTGTAATATTTGACAGAAAACAATTTTAAGGTTTTTACTTTTGCATTTACATGATATCAAAGTTTACTGTGTACTTTAGATTTAAAAATAATTTTATCAGAAATTAATCTTGCATACTCGAAGAATGGATTCTAAGCATCACCCTTGTACCTTTTAGAACTGATAGTGTGCATGACAAGACAGTCTGTAATTTGATGCTGCTTTAAAAACATAATTCTGAAAACCATCAACTCAAAAAAAGATGCTGAAAGAGTACATAAGTTTCCATCTTGTGCTATCACATTGTTTTCTTACAGTTTTAGTATTTCGCTTGTCGAATTTAACCTTCCCTAATCCATTAGTAAGAGAAAAAGTACTAGGTACTCTTGAGAAAATTTATAATGGGTAAAAGGTTAGTGATAGAAGCCCATAAATGACAGCTAATTTTCATTATCGGTTGCAAATCAGTAAATTTATGTTTATGTGTGCACATATTTTATGACTTTGTTGTATTCTGTTATTTTTTTACCCAATTTAAAAAAGAGAGAGAGAGAAATTGAAAAACTTGGTGAAGTTAACAGGAAACAAGGACAGATATACAATAATTTATGAATTTGTGGGAGTTTCGTGTCAAACTAAAGAATCTTTTGTTGTTGGTGGTGGTGTCACAGACATAGAATAAGGTAATTTTTTGCTCTGTGAGTTCTCAGAACGTCATTGAATTGGCAAGAAACAGGAAAGCTACTGACTGTGATGGAGAGCGTTAGGAAGATCTAGACTCCTCTGACAAACTTCTCATATGATGCTGAAGGGCCCTGTGGTGGAATGGAAAGTGCTAGGGCCCTGAAATGAAACACATCTGTATCCATTTCTCACTCTTCAATGTAAGGACTGCATTATCTTCACCAGGCGACTTGGTCCTCCTGTGCTTTTGGCCCTTCCTATGTAAAATTAGAATGGCTGTACCTACTAGGTGGCTTTGTTATGATTAAAATGGATTAACATGTTTGCGTTCTGCTAGACTTAATGAGCACTCAATAAATATTATCCCTTTCCCATGTGTTCCAATTACTAATTCTAGCTATTTTACCAACAGAACTTTATTATTAAAATTAGCCTTCTCTTTTTGCATTGTGAGAGTTCATTTCTTAAATGGGTGGTTTCATGGCAAGAGTGAAACAGAGATAGAGCTAGCAGTATAAATCGGAGAATTATTGACAATGTTTCATTATAAAAAAGATATATGGTATTAATTTTAGGAAAAGATACCAAAGTAGAAAGCACTTTGTTTTTAAATTAACTTCAGTTCCAACCCAGACAGCATGGCTTAGTGGTTGAGTATCTACCTTTGAACCAGGAGGTCACAGTTCAATTCCCTGGTACGTGCCCAGGTTGCAGGCTCAATCCACATTGTGGGGTGTGCAGGAGGCAGCTGATCAATGATTATCTCTCATCATTGATGTTTCTATCTCTTTTTACCCTCTCTTCTTCTCTGAAATCAATACAAATATATTTTAAATAAAATAAATTAACTTCAGTTCCAGGGGCCAGAGACCCATTTGAGCACTCTTCCTTTAACATACTGTTGCTTTTAATTTTTTTACATTTTCACTTCCTGGAAAGGGAGCTTCCAATAAAGATGAAAATATTCTGTCTTAGCATACAATACTTGCTAGAATATAAATTCTGTGTGAATAATAGATTGTTAAATCATTGCTTTCCTGAGTTTGAGTCATTCAAAGACTTTGGTTTGCATTCTTATAAAAGATGCAAAGCTATTGAAAAGTTAGACTTCATCACTCACTTAAATGCTGGTCCTACCATTCATCGTTCATGTATTATCAATAATCAGACTCTAATAGTGAAGAAAGCCAGCATTAAGGGAATTTTTACAAAGTGTCCTCCAAATACAATTTTTAGAGCATTTACAAGGTGATTATAGTGATGCATCAAATCTCAAGCTAAATTTTGGAAAGAAGGTTCAAAATGATTAATGTCATCAAGGATTGATTAATTTTTAATATAAATCATAAGGGTTTTTTGGGTTTGGTTTTTTTTTAGCCTAACTAAAAACAAAAAAACAAAAAAACAAACACAATAGCAACCCACAATTAAATGAGACTTTGAAAAGTGATTTGGGTAAAATTATGGATTCCAGATAGAACTTACTTCCTGAACCCTCCCTATAGAACTAAAATAAAAGATGAAATAATATTTATCATATCTTGACTGGGTTTTTTATCCCTTTTAAAAGAATAGCTGCATCAGGATAATTTTGAAAAATATTCCATTCTTATGATGGAGATAGCATTTCTTACTTGTTTTTCTCCACACTTTTATTAATAGTATTTGTATTTTACATGAGAATAGAATTTTTATAGCTTAGTGACTGCTTAGAAATTATTTTTTATAAGTTAGCATTGAAATCTTTTGATCATTTTTTTAGGTTTCTTATTGACGTGTTGGAGCTTTTTATAAATTCTGGAAACAAGTCTTTTTCATATTATCTCAAGTCTCTAAGCTCAGTCTGTGACTTGTTCTTTATATTCTTTTGGTGAATAGAAGCTTATAATTTTAAAAAGTCTAATTTATTAATTTTTCTTTATAGTTAATATTTTGTGTTTTAAGAAATATTTGCTTATCCCAATCATATTATAAAAATGTGCATTTGTGTTTTGTTTCAAGAATTTGTTGTTTGACTTCACATTTAGATCTTAAATATATCTGGTCTTTTTAAAGGATGTAAAGTAGGAGGTCCAAATTTACCTTTCCCCCATGATGTCTAATTAACCCAGTGCCACTTACTGCACTATTCTATCGCATTTGTCATGATCACTCTGGCTACAGATAGGAAAAGGGGTGAGGGGTGAAGGGTACAAGAATGAAAACTGGGAGACCAGAGAGGAAGCTTCTATAGGAATATGGTGGTGGCTTGATTTATAGGGTAGTAGCAATGGAGTTGCCAAGGAAAGGGTTAATTTGACAAATGATTTCAAAGTTGATATAAAAGTATTAAATGCAGAGTGAGACAGAGGGAGAGGTGAGAATGAGGAGAGAGATAAAAAGCACTTTTATGTTTCTGGCTGAAATGTCGAGGTGATGGTAATGTCATTCATTGAGAGGAAAGAAAATTTGGTGTTTAAGAATTTAAGTTGATTTTTCAAGAATTTAACATCTCCCAGATTAGAAGGTTTTTACACCTCCCCAATAATAATGGTATTATATCCCTTTGAGAGTGCCCAACGGAAACTCAAGGGAGGGTTAACATGGCAGGTTCAAAGACTATAAAATTGTCATTTGTTTTCAAGGATGAAAAAAATAGAAAAAAAAGAACAAAAATTATTATTTGCAAGTAGAAGCCTCTTTATGGACTAAATAAGGACAACATTAGCCTAATTCTTAGCAAGGCCTAGTAATTTTCATATGAAATGTAAACATCAACTTGTATTGCCTTGGCTCACAAATCTTTTACCTGTGAGCTCTGACAGCTCAGCTCAGAATCTCTTGCAGGCATGTCATTACAAATTGAAGCATGCCCATGTCTTTCTATTTCAATTGAACTGTGGAGAACTAACCTCCCAGAGTACCCTGCTACATGCATTGAGGTCTACAGAGGCTTTTCCACTTATGCATAAACCAAGAACTATTACAGTCATTCATTTTCCATCGGTGTGCTGTGAGGTGAAAGTATATTTAGAAATGGTGGGCTGAAAGTAAAATAATAATAATAATTGATGCATTTGTAGTTCATCTTTAATCTTTGAATCCCTCAGCTAAGTTGTCATATCATATTATTGCCTACATTTAAAACAGAAAACCTTCTTACAGATTTTCACATCAAGGTAAAGATGAAGTTGGGAAAAACTAGGGTTTTCTTTGTGTGTGTGTGTGTATGTGTGTGTGTGTGTGTGTGTGTGTGTGTGTGTGTTTTGTTTGTTTGTTTGTTTTTTGTTTTGCATGTTCCACAGCAGAGCTTCAGAGGCAGGATGAGATTGGGTTTTAGGTATGTGAAGAAGGATTCTTTCCATCAGCCTCGGGGCAGCCACTTGTGGCTTTCAGGTTGATCAGCTTAGATTCTGAGCAGCCTCTGAGTGGTGTCTAATGGCAGACCCCACAGTTCTGTAGCCAATGGGCATGATGAGTGACTTCTGGATCATGCTATTTGGCTGTTATGTGCTGAATGCCATCAAGGAAATGACCTGCCATCAGCAAAGCATGCTGCTGCCCATGGACAAGGGATCCATGGTATGGTCAAATGAGTTCCTTTTTTAGGTGTCTAAGCAAAGCAGTGGGCATTCCAGAGCCAGGGAAGGGGGAGGGAGTGGTGGTGATGAGCAGAAGAGCCCAGATGCGGGCTTCTGATGGACCCAGTGCCAGGCAGCAGCCCTGAATCTTTGTTTTTGATTCTTCTGTCAATTTGGTGTGGTGGATGCATTTAGCAGAGTCCAAGCTAGCTACCAAGTGACTACTGTATCAGTGTTTGTACTTAAACCCTCATTATTTCGAGAAATTTGATATAAAAAGTTTTCATCAGTGTCCAAAAGCATTTGCATTATCATTATCCAAAGCTTATTATGTCAATATATTGTCAACCATTGTCAACATTGAGTGGTTAAAAGGGATTTTGTTTTTCTATCACTTATTTGTGCAAATACATTTTCTCTTCAACATAAAATATAAAATTCTACTGTATATAAAATTTAATATAAAACTCAAGAAATTAGCAATAGAAAGTCTTGATAAAGAATTGCATGTTCCCCATTTTTACCATAAAATTCAACGTGAACAATTCTATTTATACATACTTTTGTGGGCTGAACTGTGTCTCTCAAGTATTTATGCTGAAGAGTGGACCCAAGGACCTGCGTCACTCCCTGTGACCATCACTTAGCACAGTTCGTAAGGACTCTCCTTCCCCTCACAGAGTAAGCTGCTGCCTCCAGAGTGCTACCCAGGTGCTCCTCCAGCCTGGGAGCACTTGGTGAGTCATCTCAGTGTCATTGCTTGTCATGATTAAAATGTGAGCGAAGACAAAATTTGGCTGTCTGTTCCAAGGATCTTCTTGAGAATTGACAAGTATCCATTTGTCTAGTCTTCAATGATGATAAATGTCAACTTAAAAATCCCCCAAGGAAAAACAGCCAGGCATTGAGCTCTGAATCTACATAACAAAGGAGGTAGTTCAACATGGGGAAAGCACTCCTTTTCTTAGCCTGCTTTTGATTGGACATGATGGATAAATAGTGTAGTGGAAAATTCTTTTTTAATTTGTCCCTTCACTTTTCCTCACCCATGAAATTCAAGGATTTATTCACTTATTAATTGAGTAATTACCTATCAAAAGATTTTTTAATATTGTTCTTTATTTCCAAGATTACCTCTACTCTCTGATCTCAAAGATGAGTCTCCTTTTTGGTTACTTAGACTTATATAAATTACTATCAGATTTTCTTTTCACTGTTTTCAACCCACAGGAGGGCCAGAGAACAAACCCAAGTAGGCTACTTATAACTGCATGCAACATCACCCAAATGGTCCTAGCCACTGCTGACATAAAACTCAATTTTGGTTGCTGATTGTGGGGAGGGGCAGGTCATGATCATGTCTAGTACTTACTGGTTCTCACTCAATATAACTTTGAGGGGGAAAACCTTGTATCTATCTTTTGTTATTGCTTTGACTTGGCCAATTATTACATCAAACATAGAATGCTAATTTCTTAGTATATATATGTTGCCTAAACATTTCCTACGCAGTCTTATAGGGAGGAGAGACATAAATTTGATGCTCTCATATTCTGAGCAAAAATTGATCAAACATATTTATGGAACTTCAACATTGTGTTAAGAGCAAGTTAAACATTAACAATCTGTTAATGAAGTAAACTAATTTCTAGAGTTATATTACCATAATGAGAGGTTTTCTCTCAAGTTTCAATTAACATCAGTTGATATTGTCTGACTGATGTACTAGCTCCAACCAAGACTCCAGGAAAAGTCCAATGATTAATTACTGTGTAAGATGACAATGTGGAAACACAACTGCCAAGGATCCCTACAGTGGTTCTCAGAGTGTGGCCTCTGGAACAGCAACGTAGCACCTGAGAGTTTCTTAGAAATTCAAACTCTCAGGCCCCACCCAGGCCAACTGACCCAGAACCACTGGGGTTGGGCCCATAGCTGTCTCTGATGCATTCTAAAGTTAGGACCCTCTGGGTTAAAGGAATGCCAATCACCCAACTACCTACATTTATGGAATCGTCTCAAACAGCAATTTCTTAACAGAGACTTCTCATTATATTTTCCATCTTCAAAATTTCATCTTATTGCCTTTCAGTTTTCCCATGCCCTATTTCCTTAAGTCCTTAAGTTCAAATTGAAGGCAACTTTAGAATGGGGTGTATTATGCTAGAATGTGACAGTGATGCCTTCAGGAAAAGTGCAATATTTGAGGATAATAGACATTTTACATATTCAAAACAATGGACAATGTTGCAAAGATTGTTGTTGGAAACTACAGAAAATACCTGGAGTCAGGGAATCCTAAAAACAAGTGAAGTTCCTGAGATTAGAGAATGAAATCAGTAGGAAAAAGGTTTCGGAGCATACCCTAGAAAGGGGTCTGGCAATCATTACATCCCTTGGTAATCTATCAGACCTAACAAGCTGCCCAATAACTTCTGTGCATTGAACAACAACTATTTTGCATGCTCTGAATGAGGCAGACATTCGGACAGAACACAGCAGGAATCGCTTATCCTTCTTCTATGTGATGTATGCTGGGGTTTGATATGCAATATCCTTCCTTCATTCATATAACTGGGCCTCTAGCCAGAACAGACTGAAAAGCTGGGACCCCAGCAAGTATGGAAAGGGTGGATAGGGCCACCAAGTGCAGGAGGCAAAACTGCCACTTAAAGATTAGTCCCCGAACTGATACAATATCACTCTCCCCATATTCTATTTCAACGTAAGGGGTTGGAGAAATAATGCCCTACACTCCGATAGGGGAAGTGAGAAAGAATTTATTACCATCTGTAATCCAGTATACCAAAGGTTAAATTCTGTCTGTTGAAGGACCTTACTAGGTATTTTGAAAGAAAACAAAGTAGAATTTATTTTACAGAAATTGCTTACTTGCCACATTGAATGGAATGTACACAATGAACATTTCAGGGTCAATAATTGGGTCTTCCTCATCTCCATTACCTAGTGCTGTGTCCGGCATACTGTAAGCATTCAATGGATGGGTGTTGAGAGAATGAATACCTTTGCCAAATAAGGGGGTATCCATGCAGGTTAGATGATGCTGTTGTATCAGATAATCTCCACACTTTACAATCTCTCTCCGGTGAAGGTGAAAGCTCTGTTATAAATTGTCATCATTCTGGAGCCCAGCCTGGAGGCCCAGGAACTCTGAGATATTGCTAGCTTGTGCAAGAGGGAAAAGAGAGCATGGCAGAAGCTCATGTGGCTCTTAAGGCTTCAAATGGAAATGGCACAAATCACTTCTGCTCGCACTTCATTGGCCAAAGCAATTTATCGACCAAGCTGATACCAAGAGGCAAGGATGTGTAATCCTTCCACAGAGAGAAGCAATGAATACTTTGAGGAATAGCATAATTTTATCATGAAAAAGTTGCCTATGTGGCTAATAGTCCATTATTATTGGTTTTACTTATTCTCAATTACTCTAAGATTGCAGAAAATTTTCTTTTATAAGAATTATCAACATTGGTTTTTACCTGATACTGTTCCAGATGTTCTTCAAAAAGAATTCACAGGACTTAGTTACTTCTTAAAAGAGGATGTTAATACATAACCATAATAAAATAGGTCTATTAAACTAGATAGATAGAAACAATTGCTAAATGCCCTTAAATATAATCATTTTGTTGAAGTTAATAAAAAATTGAAAAAAGATATGTTAAGCCCAAAACTATAGTTCGTGTCCTAAAAATAAATTGTCTTGAAGGGACAGATCTGCAACCAGGGTAGAGCAGAGAATATGGACAAGTAGTTTTTTATTTTTCAGTTGCCTTTGTGCAATTCTGACTTCGGTGAATTCCATCCCAGTTGCGTACGAAGCACACAGAAGCTCCGAAGAAATATTCCATATGTCGCATGGTGGCTTCAGAAAGGGTCGGTACATCTGAAGCATGTCACCAGCAATTGAGCTGAACTTTGCTGAGGCACATCACGCTCTGTTCTTAAAGACGTAGAGCAGGCCATTATTTTGGAATTTATCTACCTAAGATAGTTCTCTTCCTCAGGTTTGAAAAAGAATCTGATTGGCTTTAGAAAATATTTTCAAAAAAATAGATAGAAATGGTGCATCTAATCTGGAAATACGGGAGATCATTGTAAATTTCATTTTTTTTTTTAATATATTTTATTGATTTTGTCCAGAGAGGAAGGGAGAGAGATAGAGAGCTAGAAACATCGATGAGAGAGAGTCATCGATCAGCTGCCTCTTGCACACCCCCTACTGGGGATATGCCCGCAGCCAAGGTACATGCCCTTGACCGGAATCGAACCCGGGTCCCTCAGTCCCCAAGCCGACGCTCTATCCATTGAGCCAAACCGGTCTTGGCGTAAATTTCATTCTTATCAAGCACAATTTATATCCTTTTATTCACTTTCTGCCTTTGGCACAATTGGCCACAATGACTGGAAAGGAAATAGTTTCTCTGATTGCAGATGCCTGCACCTGTCCCATCACTTCCCTGCCTATGTGGCTTTCAAAAATGGGGAAAGCGATTCTGCCAGCCAGAGAAACGATTACTGCTCTGAAGTTGGCTGGCAGGTTAGTTTACAGATTAACATTTTGTCAATGCATATTTATGGTCTAGAGTCCCAAGTACTCACTTCATAATAGAACATGTGAGAGAGAGATGATAAAGTGGTACACTCGGCACATCATCCCCATGGCAACTGCATCACAATGAAAAGTGACTGCTGGTGTAAAGGCAAGATGATTTTTTTCCTTGATGCAAAATATTGCCCGAGAAGTCTGCAAACTGGGAAGGGACTGAGAGGAGTTATTTTTCTCCTTATCTCTCTCTCTCTTTCTCTTTTTTTTTCCTCAGCAGCTTTCTTTTCTGACTTCTCACCTTCTCACCAATCTTTCTCTCCTCTCTTAGATGGCCATAAATAGCCAAGAAAATGGCCTCTTTTTTTTCCAAGCCTTTCTTTTTATCCCTGTGTTTAATAGCCAGGAACAGAGTTTTTAATAATGCAATTATCAGAGAGTGGAGGATACCTAAGAATTATGTGGATATCTTAAATGTTTGGGGGGTTTATTTTCTAATAAAAAACAGAATTTTTTTAGTTTGCCTAATGATTGCTCTGCACGTCTATCATTGGCCCAGCAGAATTTTTCTGAGACTGAAAGGGGAGAGCTCCCATTCATATTGATGAAAACATATAATGTGGTCAGTTGCATTTATCTACAGTAGAGTATAGGGCAGGGGTGGGGAACACTTGGCACGTGGGCCATAAAAGGCAGGCCAACTCGTTTGGTCTGGCCCTGGCAAGGCATTAGGGGTGAGTTCATTAAATGTTTGATGAAATATATCAGGCTAATTTTCTAAGCTGATAATTTTGTATGGCCCACGAATAAAATATCTGAATAGCCCTTGGCAGAATAAAGCTGTAGAGGAAGGAACGTGATATCATGAAACAAATGTTATTTCCCCATCCCTATACAAAAGACAGATTTGTTTAATCCCTTGGACAATGTTACAAATTAGTCCTATGTGGAGAGATTGTTTGATTCCCTGAATCAAAGGTTAGATGTTTCCCCTAAACTTGACCTAACTCTTCCATTAAGTACTGAATTGCTGTTTCTCTTCTATGTATTTGGTTATTTCCCTCCTTTTAATATGTTGTGCATTCAAAGTGCTCCCTAATTTCAGATGATGTTTTAAATCTGTTGCCTCTGTCTGTATTAAAGGAGGGGGAGGAAAACGTTCTTTGTTATTACAGCTATGTAAATACAATTATATATGTGAATACAAACGCATTATATATTAGGCACTTATGTGAGTATTTATTGATAACCACCACCAAAGTCCTGCTCTTTTCTCTTTTAAGTGCATACTGACAATTAGACAGTAACATATCAATTAGCAGCATTGCCAAGCACTAAATATCAGGCCAGGAATGACAAATCAGTGGTAATCTGATTTTCACATCTCTAAATTCATCATGTTTCTGGCCCTCTCTCACCGAGCACAGACACAGACTTGGAATTCTTAATCCATAAACTCACCAAGCAGCCACTGATTAGAACTGACCTGTATCATAAAAACTATTTACTATTCCTAAATAAGGCAGTGCTTTAATGCTAAAAGGCAATGCAGCACTAAATCAAATCCCTATTAAAAATGAAATCCAGTTAACATGAGTTCAACTGCATATGGAAAGTCTAAGGCTTTGTTACTGGGTTCAGATTCAGAAGAGTTCCAGAATACAGCAGTGAATAGCTGATCCCCACCCACCGTAGATGGCAAGCTCCTTAAGGGTAGGGTACATGAATCATTTATCTTCACATCCCCAGTTTCCCACCCCAATCACTTGAAATAGTTAGCCTTAATTAGTGCTTGTTCAAGTGAAGTAAGATTACAGAGTGGCAATACAATGAGAGCACATTATGTGAAATGTTGTCATTTAGGAAAGCAAGTGAGCACCAAGAGAGACACAAATCAAATGACTACTCTGCTTAAAGCCATTTCCCCAGTTGCAACATCTGTACTATCCCTTCTTTTCCTTCTACTAGTTCTAACTTCTTCTGCCATAAAGGAGAACAAATGACCCATTCATGCTATCCTTAGAGTTTTATCCCATGGAATGGAGAACCATCCAAGGGTTAGATATATAACCTACGCAAGACCAACCAAAACCCTTCACTAGCATTTTTCAGATTGGAGTATAGTAAGAGAATATCTCTTTCCCACCTAATGGCTTAGCCATAAGTATAGTAAGTCTGAATCTTTCAGCAGACACACGTCCTACTAAAGAGAGAAAATTAGCATGAGATGATTAAGCTACTAGAAATAGTCGAGGGGCAAAGGGAACCATGAGGGGCATTTGATAATCTTGTTCTCATTTTTCCTGAGCCAAGAATACCCCCCCATACACACACTCTTTGCATGATTTGACTCTGCTGACCCCTACTTTTTTCATTAGCTAGTTTGGGTTATATCTATATTTCTTGCATTTAGAAGACTCCGAATTAATGTAGCCAACATTGCCATGGTTTTATCAAGGGGTGCCTCACGAGTGTGTGAAGCACTTGATTAAGCATGTCTAGAAGTTAGCAGTATCTCAGTATCTGGAGAGCTTTTCAGCCAGGATGGTTGCCAGACCACATAAGTGGAGACACAGAAACCCAAACTTTGGGCATGAGACTCAAAGAAAGAACATGAGTACTTGAAAGAAGTAGAGAGAAAGGCAGCACCTTCAAGGGAGAGGCAGGCAGATTATCAAGAGAGGCATGTAATTGTCAGGGAGCTGGATTAGAGGCTGAGGCACAGCTCAGAACAAAGAGAATCCTCTCCTAAGAGCTGGGCAAAGACGTTAACCTGGCTGAGGCTAGTATTGACTTCTCAGTTTTCCAGATACACAAACCAACACCAGACAGCTGATATGACACCTTTCCTTGGAGTGATTAGGTAGCTACCCTGAAGCACATTGACTAACTAAGATCTAGTGAGAAATTCAAATGGAGCTTGAAGTTTTATAAAGTATTTCTTTTTTCTCTTTTAGTATTTTGGGGTGTTTATTTTTGTTTTTGTTTTTTGCTTTTTGTTTTATGGTCTCTCAGTAGCACCCAACATAATGAAGGTGGAAATCAGCTGTTAAGAGAAGCATTCAGAATACTGAAAGCATGGATTTAAAGTGCTTATTTTGATGTGGTTCCTTGAAAACTAACTAGCAGCTGGCTTATCTATGAGATGTGCTCTCTAACCTCAGTTCTACAAACCCAAGCCTATCTGCAGTGGCTTCTTCCCACAACTTCTTCTGAAACACCAGTTAGAACTGGGATCCTGAATCTACATGTAGGACGCATGGATTCCAAAGAAAAGAATAAATGAATTTTAAGTAAGACCCTCACAGAGAAGATGAGTATCCGTTACCTGCTTCTAAAATGGTCTCTCTCAGCAGGAATTTGAATATTGGCAGATGTTTAAAAAGGATGAGCTATTTCAGACCAAAGAGCACAGAGGATAAATTTACCTTAGGAGATGTTGCCAAAAGAGAAAGGAGTTCAAAATGGATTTTCTAAAATGTGCGATGAATGAAAATGTCTTGTATTGTTTTGTGTGTGAATGCCTCCTTTTCACTAAAATCGAACACAAAAGAGTTTAAAAAGAAATCTCAACACTTCCCTGTGGGGTATTTTTAAAACTGCTCTCATTAAGGAAGAAGCAGGAAAAAGGAACTCAGAGCTAACGTGTGAATTTCACAAGGTAGTAAAATTCCAATCTAAGGAGACTGTCATGAGAAGTATATCCTCCTTCCCATTGATTAGAAATATTGATGGAGACCTTTAGAAATTATTTTCAGATTATCTTTCTGAAGATATTTATACTAATAATATATCAGACATTAGGATGTTCATATCAATTCCTGGCTCCAGGGTTATTTATGTTTTATTGGGCTGGTGATTAAGTTCTATTACAAGATTAAGAGTTCACAGCTGCATGCCTGTACTGGTATATAAAAGATTCCTGATCATTATGTTTAGCTTTTCCTGGAGGCCAAATAGTAACCAAGCGCTTCATAGTGATGTGAGTGGCAGCATACAGTTCTGAGTATTCAGTGACTACAGGCTTGCCTCACTTACACAACTAATGGGATTTGTAGATTATGTTTATGTAATGTAAGTGTAATTTTTTCAGTGACTTACCATGATTTCATATTGATCTGATTTTTTATTACCGTATAATGGCAATGAGCCGTAGCTTATTTTGTTCTTTTTATGTAATTATGTACTCTTGAGCAAATCATCGCCTTCCTTGAGAAATAATGAAAGAATCCTCAAGAGGATTAGCAACACTATTGCATGCACACAACACACAGAGCTCTAGGAGAGAGTCCTTCCTCATTTGCCAAGTGATCAGGTCCATTCCACCTCTGTATATCTATAATGTTACAGTTCTAGAACAATGCTTCTTAAATTTAACCTGCATGATTCATTGGGAGTCTTGTTATACTGCAGATGCTAGTTTAGTAGGGCTGGGTGAGGGCCCAAGATTTTGCATTTCTAACAGGCTTCCAGGTGATGACTAAGATAGTGGTACAGGGATCAAAGCTTGACTAAAAATTTTTTATGCCCTTCTTCATCAAGCAATTAATGATTTCTTTATATAAACAGGGAAATATACACTTAACAGACCTCTTATTTAAAGAAATTCAGATGAACCTTTAAATATCGTGTTTTTTTTAAAAAATCTAACCATAAGCATTTATCTACCTTTTAAAATACAAGAGATTTATCACTACCTATTTAGGAGAATGGCTAATTTAAAAAAAAAAATACTGACAACTCCAGTTCTGGAAACTATGTATAAGAATAGTGACTCTTCATTCATTGCTGGTGGGAATGCAAGATGTTACAGTCATTTTGGAAGATAGCTTGGCAGTTTCTTACAATGCTAAATGCAGTCTCATTGTATGACCCAGCAATCATATTTGTATCTGATGATTTGAAAATCATATTGCTAAGTTAACCAATCTGAAAAGGCAACACACTGTATGATTTTAATTATACAACATTCTAGAAAAAGCAAAATTATTTACAAGCTGAAAAGATCAGTGATTTATAGGGAATCTGGGCAGGGAAGGGATTGAATAGGTGTAGCATATGGATTTGTTGTAGAGAAGTAAAACTAATTTTTATCATTCTGTAATAGTAGATGTAACATTGTATTTGTCAATATTCGTAGAACTTTATGGTGCAAAGAATGAATATTAACGTATGAAATGAAAAATAGCAATTTAGGAAGTTGGGGTATTCAAAGTGCAGATTTTTAATAAAATAATCTATCTGAGACAACCTCACTGAACAAGGTGATGGGGGATGATGGTCAACCAAGTCAGTTGGGAAGCAAGTAGAATCTATAAGACTAAATGCAGAAGGAACTACATATAAAAATACACTCTAATTGATGAAGTTTCCCATGAATGTATGGATTAAAAACTTACAAAACTGCTATACATGTACACTTGAATTGACTGACTAAATAAATTAATGGAAGATGGCAGGAGCCAGATTTCTCACTATTAGAGTATGAGTTTACAGATAGGCAAGAGAAAGAGGCTAAAATGATCCACGTAGTAGTGGGATAGAATTGGAGGCATCAGCATGAACTCATGTTTAGTTTAATAAAGATACATACAACTACTTAGAGAAATACTTATAGGTATGTGTATGAACAAATAAGACCCCAGTTGCAACAAGTACACCTAGCACCCAGATCTTAATTTAAAATATCATTCTCCAAAAAGGAGTTAGGTTTCTTGGAGAAATGGCTGATTCTAGAACTGGAGAATCTTGTAGTCCCAGCAAACAAGGAAGTGATAAAACAACACAAAATAATCAACAATTATAGTAGTACATGAATGGAGCCCATGGAAAGTACTCCTAAAGGCCAAACTTGCAACAGTTTGAGCAAAAAAAAAAGTGCATATTTGATTATAATTTAGAGTATAAAATAAATATTCATGATTCCACTGCACTTGCCAAAATCAAGTAAGAATATTATGAGGCTTTAATGGACAATTTGCCTTCATAATGAACTCTTTATTTTCTCTCCAAGTAAATATTGGTCTCCCTAAGACTGATGTCCTTTGCACATAGACTCTGCTAAACCATTAGCCCATCACTCTAGAAGTTGACTAAACCATTGGTACTAAAACTGCTTTCTCAATTCTGTAGGACAGAGTTGCTCAGGCAGAGAGACTAGAAGAGTACGTGGATGTGGGAATAATTATGTGACAGTAAACAGTTCAATGGATCCTTGCTGGTAAATGTTAAGTCATTAGTCTCAGGCAGGTGTCCTCACAGAAGCACAGGCTTACAGGATATTATGGCTCATCCTTTGTAAGAAAGGATAAACGATTATGTAAAACTAATATACATGATTATCCCCCAGCTCCCTATAAGCCATCTCTGTTTCCGTGTGGAAATGCTAATGCTTCAGTGAGACATTTCAGCCAGACAAATGAAACCTTTTGAGGGAATCATCTTTCTTCTTTATCGTGATTTTCCCAACCTCTTTTATGGAATAGCTTAAGGAAGCGCAAGTAGCAAATCATATACTTTTATTACCCTGAAGATAGATAGATAGATAGATAGATAGATAGATAGATAGATAGATAAATAGATAGATAGATAGATTTTTAACTCCCCATGAACCTCAAGCTAATTTGCTAATTTGCTGGCTCTGATTGGTCCCAATTTGAAGCCTAGGTAGGCCAGGTGAGCAATCTCGCAGGTCCAATTTTCGTCCATTGCACACAGGCTACATCCTTCTGATTTGGAAAGTGTGTTGATGATGTTTTGTCGCTAATGACTCTGGCCTGCTGGGAGTCTCTGAGGACAATAATGGTTGTAGAGGGGATTTTAATTATTAAACTGTGCTAATGCTCCACGAGATCTTTGTTGTGTACAGCAGTCACCTAATATCCCCAATGTACCTAGAGACTTAAACTAAAGCATTCCTTTGCCATCTGGTGTAGATGTAATGTTTATAAAAGGAAAAATTAACAAAACCCATAGTATGAAGTTGTAATGTGATTACAGTTTAACCTAAGAAAGGAAGAATCAGAGTGACAATTTAATCAAGAGCAAATATGGAATAAATGCCTTTGTATCTAAAGTCTACTAGTGAGAATGATGTGCACAGCCATGGAAAAGCAATAGTAGTCTCTGATCTTGGTGAACTCTCAATCTAATAGGGAAAACAGATGCATGAAGGCAAACTGTAACCCAGTGGGGTAACTGCTAGGGACAAAGCTAATGAGGAAGGACTGATTCTTCTTCTTCTTCTTCTTCTTCTTCTTCTTCTTCTTCTTCTTCTTCTTCTTTTTTTTTTTTTTTAGAAGTTAAATCAAGTATTTCACCTTAAGATTTATTTTTTTAAACTATATTTTATTATTTTATTATTATTATTATTATTATTATTATTTTACAGAGAGGAAGAGAGAGGGATAGAGAGTTAGAAACTTTGATGAGAGAGAATCATTGATCAGCTGCCTCTTGCACACCCCCTTCTGGGGATGTGCCTGCAACCAAGGTACATGCCCTTGACCAGAATCGAACCTGGGACCTATCAGTCTGCAGACTGAAGCTCTATCCACTGAGCCAAACCAGTTTTGGCAGGAGAAGAAGCATTACAGAGGAGATAACACTGAATTTTGGCTCAAAAGATGAGTAGAAATTTGCCAAAAGAAGAAGTTAGGGACAGACATTCCTGGCAGATGGAATAGAACATGCTTACGTGTTGGGGGAAAGTTGGATAATACAACAGGGAGAGAATAGTGCAAAAGTGTGACTGTGGTTCCGCAGCATCAACATCTGGAAGCTTATTAGAAATGCTAATTATCCAACCCCAATCCAGACGGCCTGAATGAGACTCTCTGAAGTGGCGCCGTGCACCATGGAATTTTTTCCAGCTCTCTGAGTGATTACGGCACAGGATTCAGAAGCACTGGACTAGAGCACTAACTAATCGTGGTGACGGGCCACAGGGAAAGTGAGCAAGAAAGCAAACAGGGGAGTCCATTGCAGGTAGGGCCAGGCTCTGATGAAAACTTGTCCCTAAGAAAGCATAATTAAGCAAACTGAAAATGTAGTGAATTAAAGACGATTCTGATCTTCAAAAAGTAAAGTATAGAATAGCTTCAGAGGTATAAAATAGTAATAATGATTGTGGAGAAAGTCAAGAAATGTGAAAACAACACATGACCATGAAAGAAGCTTGTAGCCTGCTAATGCCTGTAGTCATTACATGGCCACAGGAGGAAAGGATCATTGATGAAGAATCCTTTACGGAAAAGAAGGGAACTGTGTCCTATTTTACATTGTTTGGATGCCACCTAAGGCGAGGCTTCCAACCCATTTTATCATTTTTAGTTATAGAAGATAATATTGAAGCAAAACAAACAAGATAACCATCTTCTACCAGTTTATTTTTATTTCTTTTAATATATTTTATTGATTTTTTTATAGAGAGGAAGGGAGAGAGATAAAGAAACATCGATGAGAGAGAGTCATCGATCAGCTGCCTCTTGCACACCTCCTACTGGGGATATGCCGGCAACCAAGGTACATGCCCTTGACCAGAATCGAACCTGGGACCCTTCAGTCCGCAGGCCGATGCCCTATCCACTGAGCCAAACCGGTCTCGGCTGTCTTCTACCAGTTTAGATACTGTGCTTTATTAGTTGTAAGCCAAAATATTCTAACTAATACAGCCCGAGATCTCCCTTTGCCTGTTACTGGTTTAGATCACCCGGAGTGTACTGTTGTCTACCTACTCTTCCTCCTCCCAGCATGAATAACAGTGGTGACAAAGAAGTCTGTTTGTAGGCAGCTTAGAAATATAAAGTTATGAGTAGGTTATAACTACCATAACATTATCCTACACAGTTTGTGGCAGTGACAATCCTGAGTCATCATCTGTTTATGGTTAAAGAACTGACAATTTTCTCTTCACACTGAGTAAAACCCAAATATTTTCTTATCTATAAAATTTTTATTTTAAAGTCTTCCCCTAAGTAATACAGTTTGATCTATTTTTACTATTTATCCTGATTATATATAACCAATAAACAATAAGTTTAACCACAAGGCTTTGCTGATCTGTCTACCTAATCACATAACAAGCTCAAGTTTGATGGGCAAATACAACTGCTGGGTCAGGTCTCTACCCAAACCTTGTATTCATCTAAACTTCGATTTGAAGAGGTGAGGTCATTACTAAAGATTTTTCTCTGCTTTTCTACTCCTTAAAAACAAACAAGTGGAAAAATAAAACAATTTGAAACTGCTTTGGAGGGAATTTATAAAAAGGCACAGGAATCCTTTTAATGGGAAGATTTATTTAGCAGTACAATGTTATTATAGGTTAATTTGCCAACATTTTGCATCATTTAATTAGATTCTAAGCCTAAGAGATCCTCTTCCTGAAGAGTATTTATTTCTGAACCAGCTTCAAAATGCCCAGAATATCCATTTTAACCCTACCCTGATGGAGGAACATTAACCCACACGCTGATAAACACTCACCAGGACTGACCCCACCACATAAATGATACATTGAGGGAATCTGCCTCTGAGTTGGGGGCTTAGACGTTTACTAGATTTCACATTGTTTTTGTACAACCTCTAAATGAAATAAAAATATATCTCTGCATCAACCAAGAAATTTTTGTACTAGGAAGTCTACCAGAAGCAGCATAGCCTAGTGGTTAAACATGAGTTTTTACCTTTTTTTGAGACAGACACCTGTGATCATCTGGTGAAACCAGTGGTTGTCATCTTGAAATAATGTATTCCAACCCATAAGATAAACTACATATAATTGCCAAGAAACTAGTAATTACATTAAAATATAGTCACCAAAATATTAAAAATCATGATAGGATGTTTTATCCTTATTAATAACTAAATAACAAGATCCAGCAAGGTCTGGCAATTATTAGAATTTCAAAGGGTGATAAGTGATAACAATATCTCATGCTGCTGTAAAAATTATAATTTGAAAATGTGAAAATGTGTGTTTTCAATTTGTGACAGTTACAGTACTGCTAATAGCTCTGTGGTTGTTTTTTTTTTTAATCTATATTCACAAAGGAAATACTAAATATATCATTTAGAAGTAAGTGAAAATAAAGATATGGAAACTTTTTTCCCTATCTAAGTTCATGAGATTGGGCATCTGGCAGACTGCCTGACTGTAGCGGATAGATGCTTCAGCCTTCCACTTTTCAAAGTCCCAAGGTTCATTGGCAAACAACTGCAAGTGCCTATTCTGCTATCACTATTACATTGTGATTAAGCAAATGAAAATGCATAGGCAAAAAAGTAGCATTGATCCATAATTTACACAACATAAAAATTAATTCAAAATTCATCATATACCTAAAAATAATAATCCTAGCTAAAAACATAGAAAAAACTCTTTGTGATATGGAGTTAGGCAAAGTACAGACCCACAAAAGAAAAAAAAAAAGTTGAACTTCATTATCTTTGAACTGCTTTTCATAAGTCACTATTAAGAGAATGAAAATATAAACCACATTTAAGAAGAAAATGTTTGCAAATCAGGTATTTTTATAAAGGACTTATATCTACAAAACATAAAGAATACTCAAAAACTCAATAATGAGAAAATAAACAATAAAACAACAGGCAAAATATTTGAATGGACATAAAACAAAACCAAAATGATACATAGATAGCAAATAAGCACATGAAAATATACTCAACATCGTTACTCTATAGGGAATTGCAAATTAAAACCACAGATACCACGCATACCCACTCACAGTAACATCATTGACCACCCCAAGCACTGGCAATGATGTGGAACATCTGGAACTCTCATACACTGCTGCTGAGAATGTCAAAGGACACGGCCACTTTGGAAAACAATCTGACAGTTTCTTAAGTTAAATATACTCATACCATATGATCCCGCCATTTATCTCTTACCCAAAAGAAAGAAAATCATATGTCCATACCAAGACTTCTACTTGAATGTCCAGGGCAGTTTATTTGTAATTGCCAGAGTCTGAAATGTCCATCAGTAGGTGAGTGGGTAAACCAATTGTAGCCCATCAATACAATGGGGAATACTCAGGCCTAAAAAGAGGATAAACCACAGATAATAGCTCTGTGGTTTTTTTTAACCACAGAGTTAATCTCAGAATAATTATTCTGAGTATAATGAGCCAGACAAAACAAGAACACCTACTAGAGGAGTCTATTTATACAATTGTATCAAATGCAAACTGATGTATAGTGTTAGAAAGTGATAGTGGTTGCCTGGGGAGAGGATGGTATGGGAAAGGAATTCCCAAAGGCATAAGGTCATTTTGGGAGGTGATGGATCTGTTTACTCTCTTCCTCTTAGTGATGGGTTCCAAGGGCATTCACATGTCAAAACTGATTAAACTGTACAGTATAAACATATGTAGTTTATTGTGTGTCACTAAAGCCATTAAAAGGTCATTATGATGGATTCACCCCTGATTTAAGGATGGGAAAAATGCCAGTAGAGCCTCTCTCTCCCAGGTATGGCAGGTCTCAAAACATAAGTTGTAAATGGCCACCTATTTTATCTGTTCACAAGGTCACATTTAATATACTCCCTGCAGATCTCTTCTAAAAGGAATATCATTAAAGACTCTTTAGCCCCGAATTTGCACACATGTTTATATCGGTGCCTTTGCCATTGCATTGGGATTAATGCTTTAAAGATCTCATCTTTAGGTCATTAAACCCAGGTCCAGATGGCACTTTGTGTGGAGTTTCACTCTCATCTGTCTTTAGAAGACTGGACAAATGCTCCTGCTCAGAGGTGTTCTGTGCCTCACTGGAAGGAAACATGCTCATCAGGAAAAAGTTCACCCTTAGAAAGGGATCCTACTTTTAAAAAATAAAGCAAACACCTTATTTGTGGAAGATGCTTTAAATGTCCCATGTCACATCCCACACTGATCTCAAAGTGACCATGGCAGATAGCCCCGTGCAGAGACATGGATGCCACCCCCCCTCCAGGTTGCTTCTGGTTTCCTGTCTCTGAGCTTTCTCTAAATGCTAGGAAGTCCCCATGGCCAGTGACCAGTCATAGACCATAGTGAAAGGTATTTACCGTAATGTTCCTTCAGGCAACCATCAATGAATAGAGAATGAGAGATGACAGAAAATGCTACCTACATTCAGAAGGAAAATTCTAAGGCACATTCTATGTGATGCCTTAGCGGTTCTGTGGCAAGACTGAGTCCCAGTGTACACTGTAAGCAAATAATTTATACACTTTGATTGCCTTTGATAACTTCTCTCCCTCTTTCCAATTCCCCATCCTTGCTTCCAGGAATTACCTTCCCAATACAGCTAAGTACATCTTAGTCCTTATCTCAAGACCCAGTTCTCATCATTGCCACATGAGAGTCTGTACTTTCAAGCACTAAACAAGTTCAACAGCTATATGATGAGTGGGTCTATACAATAAGTTGAGCAAAGAGCTTTGTTTCATGGAGGGTTCTTTCAAAGATTGATGCCTGAAAAATGTTTTGGTAATTTTTTCTTTAACTTTTTGAAATAACTTAAAATTATATGAAAAAGTTAATGAAAATTTCCCAAAAATAAAATGTCAGTAAATAGAATTTTGGCATTCTAGTCACGGGTTAAAAAATTACTTGAGCAAGGAAAATAAGGAACAAATATTTGTATTTAAAATCAGGACCAGTTTATAAGAGACACTCCAACCAAATAGGATCCTTTGGAGCTCATTATCATTTGGCAATCAATCACATGGATACACATGAAAGCTTACTGCTTAGAAATCACATTGCAGTGCCCAAATTCACATGTTGACATTGGAATTCTTATTACATACTACTATTTCTGCCTCATATATTAACTATTTTCCCCCAAAGTTTCCTACTGTCTTCAAATACAACTTAAAACTGAAATTACTCAATTTCTAATGTTTTAATTATTCAATTTCCAAGTGTTAATCTAATCTAGTATTTAGAATTAAAAAAAAACAATTATGTCATAATACATTTATGATGATCATTGGTTATCCTTGACTGAAATGGGCTCTTAGAAGAATATTAAACAATGTCCAATTTCTTCTCTGCATGACTAAATGAACTCTTACGTTTGATGAATATATTGTTATCCCCCAAATTGATGAGTTACTTTATCAGCTAGCTGTATAGAACTGGTAAGTTAGATAGAAAACAGACCTTATTCAGGTTATGCTGGATCATTTGGTATTTGACATGTCATTTATATAAAAATCCAACATTTTTCTTATTTAAAAATTATTATAAGGAAAGTTATATAAGCATAGATGAAGTAAGAGGTTGGGTGAGAGAGAGGAACAAAATGAAAGATGTTTGACATTTGAGTGATGGGGTGTAGCTAGTATTTCTGTTTTCTGACATGGGGAAATTTGTGTCTTGCTTGCTAAGAAATGAAACTCTGTATCCAGTCAAGCTTCAAAGTCTAGGTATTCCAGAAATATCTGTCCACAGTTCCAGGAGAATAATTCTGAGACATTATCCCTGCCTTTCATGCGTGTCCTAAAAAAAAAAGCAAAGCATAGTGGTTAAGAAACAGGGCTTTGGAGTAATACACAGATTCAAATCCAGGCTTTTCACTACAGAACCTTAGGTAAATTACTTAACTTTCTGAGCTTTAGCGTCCTTAGATTTAAAATAGAATTCATAATACCTATATGATAGAAATATTGGGATAATTAAATGAGTTGTCTGCTTATAAAATGAATGGCAAATAGCAAGTATTCCAAAATTCATCTGGCATGAAAAGTAGCCATTATTAGATTGCCTTATGGGTGAATTGTGACCCCCCCCCCTTCACCCGCCCCCCATTTCATACCTGCAATCCTAACTTTCAATACTTCAGAATATGACTACATTTGGTGATAGCTTCTTTCAAATAATTCAGTTAAAATGAGTTATTAGAATAAGCTGTGGTCCAGTATGACTGGTGTTCTTATAAGAAGGGAAGTTGGAGCTAGGACATGGACACAGAGAGGGAAGACCATGTGAAGACATGAGAAGAAGGTCACCTACAAACCAAGAAGTGAGACCTCGGGAGAAACCAACCTGCCAAACCTTTACCTCAAACTTAAAACTTTAGGCCACCCAGGCTGTTATTATGTTATGGCAAAGCTAGCAAACTATAAGCACTGCCCATTGACTATAGAAAAATAAATAAAATGACTCTATTAGATGACAGGAAGCAAGAGAAAGTGATCCTTATGAGAAGAGAAGTAGAGGCGCTGAGACCCTTTGTTGCCCTGGCATTTGGGAGAAGAGGAAACACAAGCAGAGCACAGAAGTCCGTTAGAGTTTTGGAGGCAGACATCAGAATTCAGGGAGTTTGGGATGAATAGAACTTGCATAAGCAGAGAACCAGAGAGAAAGGATCTGTATAGATAAAGAGCCCCAGAAATCTGAAATTGGGTCCCCTCAAGTCTTTATGTTGGATAAAATCACATGAGGCCAGAACAACTACTAGATAAAGAACAACTTTTTCCCTCCCAAATATATCTTTATTGTTGAAAGTATTACATATATCCCCCTTCTTCTATCCACCCCTCTCTCTGCCATTGATTAAAGAACAACTTTTAGAAAAGAACATTTACCAGACACTGCAAACTGAACAATTTCCAGAATTTACACAGGGCTGTTCAGAGAGGTGAGAGCTCATTAAATGCCTGAGACACATAGTAGAGACAACAATAGGATCACATTTTAGTAATAGGGGTAAATTAGCTCTAGAGAAGAGGCTTCCATAACAAAGTTTAAAAACAAGCATTAGAGATTCAGACTGCTCCCTAAGTAACTTAACTTCCTGCTTAAAAAAATTAAAAAATCTCCCGGGCCAGTGTGGCTCAGTTGGTTGGCATTGTCCTATGCGCCAAAAGGTTGCTGGTTTGATTCCCAGACAGAGCACATGACCAGTTTGTGGGCTAGATCCCCCGTAGGAGGCATGCAGGAGCCAGCCCATTAATGTTACACTCTCTCTCTTTCCCTTCCTTTCTCTCTAAAATTCCATTTTTAAAAATCTTTAAAAAACACAATATATGCTTTATAAAATAATAATACTCTGTGAAGGAAGGCAACAAATTCATTAGCAGAATATCATTTATAGTGTCTAGTATCTAATAAAAATTTACTAGCTATGCAAAGAAGCAGGAAAATGTTACCTATAACAAGGATAAAACACAGTTCATGTACACATGTCCAGATATTATAGAATTATGATGAGTGAAAGAAGCCAGATCAAGAGAGTACTTAGTGTATGGTTCTATTTATGTAGAAAATGCCGTCTATAGTACTAGAAAGTAAATGAGTTGTTGCTGGCAGATAGGGCATAGGTTGGTGGAGAGAAGCAAAGGGAAGAATTATAAAGGAAGCTTTTGGATGTAGAAGATAATGTTCATTATATTTGTTAGAGTGATTATTTCCAGTTGTATATATAAGTCAAACATCAAACTGTATAGTAATTAAGTTTTGGAGAGACAAAAGTTTTATGTGGATTTTCTACTGCATGGGGCTTGGCATCCCTAACCCCTGTGTTGTTAAAGAGTCAATTTTACTTTAAATGTTTTCAGCTAGTATATGTCAAATATACCTTTAAGAGTATATAAAAATGGCATAAAATATTAGCATAGTGGCATAGAAAAACTGTTAAAATGTCAACTAGGTGGTATTTATTGATCTTTTTCAGAAAACCATGCACATTACATAAATGAGTGTGTACCCATCAGTATCATCTAAAATAAAAGGGTATTGGGATAGAAAAATGCAGTTAAAAGAAATCAGAATAAAGAGAAAGACCGGTAATTTAAAGAAAAAAAAAGTGGCATGATACTTGAGCTCAATTCTAATATTACATTCCCCAAAGTGAGAAATGAAAGAAGTATATAAACTGGGAGTGAGGATGTCAGGGGAAGGACACTAGACAGATTAGGTGTGTGTGTGTGTGTTAGTTTTATAATGGCTTCACTAATAATCCTGAATTCAGGGAGGACAACATAGTCTGGGGAAATTAATAGCAAAGCCTCCAAATTCTCAGCTCTGACTATGCTCTTGAGTTTTGAGAATATTACTCTTGGGTCTGATGACTATGATAATCATCTTCATATAAATTAAAGGCATTACGTGCCCTGAGTGAAGAGCATGTTGAGCACAGTACACAATTATTCACAACCTCTGGGGATGTATTGTTTCTGAGAACATGTATAAAGTTAAAACTGAGTGGTCTTTTCAAGAAAACATTCGGCACTAGAGGTATGGCAATGACTTACTTTTTTGCTAGCACCATTAGGTCAGTGCAAGACCTCAGTTTGAGACAGGTTCACTGGCTTTTGGTTAAATGCTGTGTCTCTGTGCTCTTAGTTAGAGAGTCTGCCTTCATTTTAACATTTTCCTTGTTTGCTCAGGGATTTAGCTAGGTATACAAATAGCTTTTCCAACCTGCAGCTTTGCATTTTCTATGTGTATGGTAGCTGATAAATCTGAGGCAAAGCCAAGAATTTTTAGAGAAACAGTAGCCTATAGATGGAGCACCCAGAGGACTGTGACAGTGAATCTCTAGTGCCAAGCACATTTCCTGGTACATGGTGACCATTCCATGGATGGATGGATGGGATGGATGGGATGGATGGGATGGGATGGATGGATGGATGGATGGATGATGGGAATAAGAAAATGCTAGGATGGCAATGATGTAGAACCAAAGGAAGTGGATGATGTGAAGCTTTTCGTCCAGGCTAGAGTGAGGTCTGATGGACCTCCTCCAATAACAGTTCCCTTAACTAATGGCTAGAATTGTTGTGACCACCAGATAGGATTAGGGACTCTCTCTACAACAACGGTGGACTATCACATTGGCATCTTTCAGCCCAATTTTCTATCCATTACTCCTTTCAACTGAAACATTCTTTCTTTAGATGAAACAGTCATCTACACAGCATCCGCTCTATGCTGTGGGCTCCCTTGATTTTCACTCTTGGGGGACAACCTTTCTTCCAAGTATTGAGTAGCTTCCTTACTGTTGCCTACAAAAAATTTTTATAATGTTTTTTGACATCTCTCTCTTCCAAAAACAACTTCAGGTAGCTCACAACAATGTATAAAATACAAGAGAATAGACATTAGAAAACGGTGAGGGGAAATGCAAGTAAAATCTAGGAAAAGTGTCACAAAATGAAGCTAGGAATGATGTTAAAATCAATGCAGCAGGCCATTTTAATTCTAAGTTTTCTTGACACCACAAGGGATGAATACAATTATGAACCCACTAGTGGGAGTCTGGTCTCCGTGTCCCCTAGATATCGGCATCTGTTCTCTCTCGGGGACATGAAGTCTTTTGCTCATTCACACGGGACCCTCCTTCCAATTAAAGGGAGCACATGTTCAAAGACTTCCCCGGCTTTCCTGCCAGCTCAAATCAAAACAGCCATAATAAGCAAAGCTGCTGCTCTGCCTTTCGTTCCCAATCCAAGAAACGGTGTCAGAGAGGTGCTGGGAGGATAAATGGACTTAGCACTCCTTCTGTATTTTCAAAGGCCACACCTCTGACAAACAGCAGCTGCAGCCCTTTGTCATCTGAAGTGAATTAAGCTGAAAAATAGAAATGGCTTTGCTGTTATTCAAACAAACGCAGGCACTTCCACCTCTCTCCCCACCACCCCTCTTCTCATTTATTTTCCTGGCCACCATTTCCAGAGCCTATCTCTTTGATTCTCTTATAATGAAATTCACTAAGTTGAGAACAGAAAGGTTTGAAGGGGAATTATAAGCTTCACAGACTATGGCTGTTTAAACTATTTTAATTAAATCCTAAATGCTTCAAAAGAACGTAGCATACCACCAACGACAAAGCGAAGGGCCTCGGTTTTACTGCCAGCAAAATAGATAAAGTAAAGTAACACCAGTCTGTCCAGTAGGAATTTTCCTTCTTTTATTTCTCATTCTGTGCTCATAACGGGTATGTCCTGGGTGGGTTTTTTGATTATGTATCCTGCTACAGAGCTGCCCCTAAAGCTGCCTCTTTGTTCTCATCTTTGGAACATGGGATCTTTACAGGCTGAAATGCTGTCTCCAGCATTTTGTTGTTGTTGATAGAAAAGATAACTATGCTTCAGAGATGCAGAGAAATATTACTTTGCAGGCTGAGCAGCTGGTCCATTTCTTATAACCACATAGTCTTCTCAGATCCTGCTCTGGCTACGGGCTACTCTTTGACATTTAAACTTAACCATTGTTCATCTGAAGTAGCAATTATTAAAACCATATTCAGTCTCCAACGTTTAAAACATGTAAAGGAATGAATATTATTCTGAATGGTTTGTTTTAAAAGTGCCCAAGCCATTCTGAGGGGTTTTGAGGCATACAAAATGTTTCTTTAATAAGCATCATCTCTACGATAGTGGTAAGGCCAGTACCTTATAAGAATTAAAAAAGAAAATAAATGTAAAGTGTTATGCACAGTGTCTGATGCATAGTGAACATTTAGTAATATTTATTAGTAGTATATTTAAAATGTCATATATTTAGCACATATTCTGTGTGATGCACTATAATCAAGTACCTTTTTTGTACAATTATCTTTTATCCTCACGGGAGCCTGAAAAATGGGTTCTATCAAATTGGCCTTTTTCTGATGATGGAATAATACATACTTTGTAGAAAATTTTAAAAATGAATAAAATTATACATAAAAAATAGAATTACCTATTATTTCACCACCTAGAATTAACCATAATCAATCTTAATAACCCCCACCCTTAATCTTTAAGTATATTTTGTCCCATTTATTTTCCTTATGTTACAAAATTAAACTCATACTACAAATATACATGATTTCCTATATTCATTTAACTCTATAGCATGAGCTTTCCCCAGGACATTTATTTTTTTTAATAACATTGGCTATTATATACACCATAAAAAGGATACATATTAATTTAGTTACTATTCTGCAAGGTAACTATTGTTGTCCTTTTATAGCTGGGGAAATGAAGCCAGGAAAGCTGAGTAAAGAGCTGAGGTAGGACTGTTTATGGGGAGCAGACCCTGGATTCAAAACCAAGTATCTCTGGCTACAAAGCAGATACTCAGGGCCCCTCCCCTATGACCCTGGGCCACCCTGTATGCCACCTACTTTTTTTCCTGTACATCCACATGTTTTCTTGCAACTCTGTCTGAAGGTGCTCTCTAGCCACAGTGAGTGTGCTTAGCTCTGCAGGGGAGAAAATTTTTTTCCTCTACCTCTCTTAGAATCTCGACTGAAGTCCCTATAGCAAAGGACAAATTAACAAGAGAACACCAAACAAGCTTATTAACATGTGTATCACAAATATAACATATGGGAGTACTCGAAAATGAATAACTCAAATAGATAGCTCAGAAATCTGTGTTACATAAGATCTTCAACAAAGAGCAATAAACTTGTAGAGAAATGGCAGAGTAAAGGAAAGGTGTTCTTGGCTTCCAATGGTGACAGACTGAGAAGGTAAATATATGGGAGGAAACTAATGGAGTCAAGTTTGTTTGTAGATCCCTCTGGTGTCCTCACCAGTAGGAGAATTTATATCCTGCCTTTAGACAGAAAAAGGCGAGGTGAGGAGGTGGGGGGATGGAGAGAGCTTTTCCTGCTTTCAAGTCAAAGTGATTTTTTATGTCAAAGAAATATATTTTGGGGTGATATATTGTGGTTTGCTTCAGCTCCTACCTGTCAAAGCCTGGGAGTGTTGGGAGTTAAGGCTTCAGGAGTTACCTTCCTGGATGGGGTGGGAATTGGTGACTGAGTACCTGAACTTCCTCCCTCCAATGTACAATTCTGAGGAGTGCTATACTGAGACCTTCAAAGGATCCCCAGTAGCCCCTAGTGCCCACAGTGGTACAGTACTTATTTGTGCATCCTTTTTCACTGTCCTTCCTCCCTATCCCCCTTTCACATCCCCTCATAGCCCTTTCAAATAAATAACATAAAAAAATCCCTTGCCTTAGTGCCTCCTTTTGGAGGATGCTCAAACAAAGAAATCTCATACACACCCACATTCTGCATCCCTGGGAGTTGCTTGGTGATCTGCCCACTAAATGCTCCTTTGCCTACCTACCATAATGCTGAGAAAGGATGAGCTTCATGGTGATCATCATATTTACAACAGTGATAACATTCATGACTACAGGCTTAAATGCTTAGAGAGTTCTTTCATATGTTGCTTTATATATTTTTTAGTTTTAGTGTTCATAGAAAAACCTATTAGATGAGCAAGTCAGTTCACATCAGGCCCATTGTATATAGTTAAATTGACCCAGGTAGTTAGTTATATTATTCAGAGACTCAGAGAAATATAATGATTATTTTGTATAATTTCCTGTTGAATCTCATTATATACTAATTCTCTGCTAAGTACCCCTGCATGGTTTTATATTTCACAGTCTGGAATATGATTGATTGACATTGGGAAAAAAAATAGTAAGTTTAACAGAAATAAAATGGCTAAAATCCTTAATACCATCAAGTTTCATAATTTCCCCGTGAATTCAATGGATCATTGGATATGCAGCTTAAGTAACAGTGAGTTCAACCTTTCCTGTAAGAAACAATGAATAAAATATGAAAAATGAAAGGTCATGTTTTTAAAAGGTAATGGTCTTTCCCTTTTTTAGAAACTTTTTTTCCTATCTGACAAAATGTCCCGTTACAGCTAATTGGTCAGTGTGAGTGCATCCCAGGGCAGGCTGCCTCAAGATTCACCCCAGAGCCTATTGATTATTTGAAATAAAATAATGTGAGAAGCAGCAGGAGTGGTGGGAGCTGCCTCTCTGAATGCAGAAAGTGACTGTCCTATGACAGGTGCCCTCTGTGCTCCTGAGAGCTGAGAGACAACCTTGTCACAAGAGTTAAACTATCCTGAGTCCTAAAACCTGCATAAACCAACTTTGTAATGTCTTTCTGATATTATACCCAAACTCAAAGCTGGCTTAGACTCCTTTCTATAAGCACTAACTTTCTTTGTCCTGTCAATTTCTCATAAATTCATTTTTATTTGCCTAAAAAGTATTTGATAATTTCTTTGAGCTTTGTTTTGTGTTCTGAGCATTGTACTATGGTTTTTGTGTGCTTACATATTAAATTAGTGTCTCTCCTGTTCATCTAGTCTTGGGTCAATTTTATGATTTTATTACTAGTCCAGCTGCAAGAACTAAAGAATAGAAGGGGGGAATTCTCCTCCTCTCCGAGATGTGCCAAAGGAATTTCATTCTATATGAATGATTTGTGAGTTGATAGTATAAGATGGAGTTGCTTTGGAAAAAAATCTAAATAAAACTACATCAGAGGTATTTACACATATAAATACAGTACTACACAAGCATATCTCTCACACATGAGAGCTAGCTATTGACCTCTTCTCTTGAGACTGTTTCCCAGACTCTGTGTGGCTCTTGCTTTTTCCCCTCATACATTCTCAATCTTACAAAGTCTGGTATGTGAGGGCGATCTGGCTGCAACATCTGTCACCCCATTGATTGCCAGGGTTGAAGATCCATCATTCCCATCATTTCATCTACCCTCTTTGTGGATCATTTTTTAAATCTAAAAACTCAAGATCCATTTTTATTCTGGCTCCAATCTCTCATCTTCCATGACTAACTGGGGATTTTTATTTAGCTGTCTGTCCTAGAATGGTTGTAAACTCAGTGTTCCAGACACATGTTTATGTTTCTTTCCAACATCACTCACTAAGTGTGTATTCTCATTTTCCCCCTAGGTATCATTCATATTATTTGACCCATCCTTCTTCTTTGTTCTCCATAACCAAAGATGAATTCTTATCATTTTCCCATTCAAAAATGGGGTCCCATTGCCACAAAGTCATGCAATCACATATGCCTGAGTTATCCCAACAGCTTCCCTCATTCCACGCAGCTCACCCCCTTCTCTGCTTGTACTGCTCCTCAAAGCACCTCCAGGGCATTTCTTGCCACCAAATTCCCTAGTGATTCCCTTTACTGGGTGTAATTTCCTCTGTTGGATTCTCAGGACTCTTCTTGATATGTCCCCACTTTGGTAAAACTTTATTATTTTTCATTCCTTCTATTTTGGTCAGTGTTCAAAGGCCCAGAGATGACTGGTCTATCAACTCACAGTTTTTTTTCAGGTGCACAAAATAGATGCTGAAGGCAGGATTTAGTTCCTATACTCTGGTCACTAAATTGCCTGGGTACAATGTTAATCATAGTAAAAGGTCAACAATTATCCACTGACTTGTTCAGTTTAAAGGCTAAAACCTTATTTTTGAGAGTAGGGGGTATAGGCGCCAATAAATGAACCCATTATACCAATATCCTAAAACTAGAATATGTTTTAATTTACATGAATGTGCTTTTGCTTTGTGCTGTGGCTCTTATGACTATCATAGCTGATACACTGTCGCTGGGCTTATTGCTGTGAGGGATCCCTGTGGCCCACTCCCCAGGCAGAAATGCATTGTTGTGCAAGCCAAGGCTGTGGCAGCCAGAGAGCACCAAGTGTAGGCCACACTGAGTTGACACAGGGTCTATTTGGCTCCATGCTCTCTGCTCATCCCCCAGAAGGCTTCATTGGATGCTGCTGGTGGAACTTTGAAAAAGAGAGCGAAACTTGCTATTTTCTCCAAGAGGTAGTTGTGGAAAGAACCGTGCTTCCAATCTCATCCTTGCTCAAACTCTCTTCTCTTGATGATGGAAGAAAGAGAAAATTCATGTTGTACCTTGAAAGAGAAAAGCAAATGAAACATTGCATTAGGGCTCATTTTACATGAGTCCAGTGTTGCTTGAATTTGACCACTTAGAAGCAAGTTCTGAAAAGGAGAGAAAAGTGAGTTCAATTTCCAAGTGAGTGCTTCTCAACTCTAGTTGTTTATTAGGGCCAGGGAGGTGAAAGGTGACTTTCAAAAATATCAATGCCTGGGCCACCAGGTAGCTCAGAAGTGGGATTCAGGCATGTGCATGTTTCAGAAAGCTCCCCAGGGAATTCTGATCATACAGGGATGGGAACCATTATTTTAGATGTAGCAGCATAGGGTAAATGTACATTTTAAGTTCCTTTCTATCTAAGGAGTCTATAATTTTACTGAATAAATCAAGTACTATATCACAGAAGGCACTACTGGGTTAGAAAAAAAATGGCTCAGTAGAGTAAAAAAATATGTTCTATAGATCATATCATTAATTCTGATTCTCCCTCATAGCAATCTCCTTCCAAAGGTTAAAGGAAATAGACCTGTTGGCTAACATTGACCTTATGGATTCTAAATGGCCACAATTTGCAATACGTATTGACCTCTCATCCAGGACTAAAGTGTATTTTAGACCTAATTTGAAACATCTTCTTGAATCTTTTCAAGTAGGAAAAGTTCAAAATCAAGTCAATAAGTAGTAAAGGTTCAAGTAGGATATTTGTCAACAAGAACGAATTCAATGGCTGACCAGTTCAAGGAAATTGACATATTTATAAATAAGAGAAAGAGAACCACTACTTTCCTTTCATTCCTAGAATGTTTATCACTTTCCCTTGTTTCCCTTTCATTTATTAATTCAGATACTAATATGTTTGAATTTTCATATGAAATATAATATTACATCACTATTCCATTCACTAATCAAGTTGTTAAATGGAAACATTCAGATCTTCCACAGAGAGCATTTATGCATTTTTTCACTACCTTTACTGTGCTTTCCACTTAAAGCATCACCAAATGAGTTTTCACTTTGAAATAGATGTGATCATCCTTATAAATAGGAGAAGGAGTTTATTTCAGAACTTAGTTGACTCTACAACTAGATTTGAAAGTCTGAAAATACACTCTTGTGTCTTTTATAGACCACCCTGCCAAATCAATGGAATTTTAATGCCCTGTGGCTGTTAATTTAAGTTTGCCTCACAGGAAGGAAAAGATTTATTTTCCACTTCAAATAAAGCCCCAAGGATCTGAAGGTCTTGCACATGAGATAGCCATTGCTTTGGATTAATTTGTTGCTAAATGTTAGATAGTTCATGTGTTCACAGTCATTTATACCGTAGTGTGAGCTAGTTTGTTAGCTAGTGACTACTAGCTGCTGTTTTCATTTGGATCAAGAGAATAAGACAGATAGTATCATTTCCAGGATGTACCAAATTGATGTGATGACCTCTATCCCCTCAGAGGAAAGGGCATTAATTCCACTGTAGCAATTACACATATCTGTCTGAGCAGTGAAGCAGGACAGCCAGGGGCCAAGGAAAGTGTTCCTCCAGCAGAAATAAATTATCTGAGATGCAAACACATGCACTCAGCCTCTAAGTTTCTCTATCCCACTTACCCACTTAACTGGAAACTGAAAACTGGTCAGCTCCTTAATCCACACCTGGATTTGTGGGATCCTCTCGGAGAATTTTTTGTAGAACCTTTCCCCCTGTGCTTGGTTTCCTTTTAACCAGTTCTTAACTATAGGGTAGAAGAGAAGTGGGGATGGTGAGATATTGAGTGATTGGTCTTCAGCCTGCCCCCTGTGGATGGTCCTAGGCAGGGTGATGGGTTTGGAAAGTGACCTCTTCCCCAGGTCAGACTGGGGTCATCCTGAGGTCTGAGCATCTGGAAATCAACAGAAAGATGCTGGAGCCTGGGAGAAAATGACCAGACAAGTTCAAGAGAGAGAAGTGGGAACATCACCTGCAGAATTCTCTGCCTCACCGTGGCACCATCATTTCCCTCACTCACACAAGGTGACCCCTTGGAAGTGATCATAGATTCTTTCTTTGGTTCTCCAAGCACAACCACTGTTTCTGAACATTCCATCAGTAACTTCTCTCTTCCCCAGCTCAACAGCACTTCTCTGTCAGACATTTATCACCTCTCACCTGGGTATGGCCGTTTTCATTAACCTGATGTCCCAGCTCCCAGTCACAGTTTCCATAAATCCACACCAACAATATAGCCAGAAAGATGCTCTAAACAGATAGATTTCCTGCCTAAAATCCCTCAGAGATGTTCCTGTCACCCCAGGAGGGTTTCCCTAATTGTGGGAGTGTTGCCACTGACAGCTCTGAAGATGCTCTTAGAGGTCATTGGTGATATCGTACCTTACATCGGGTCCCACAGTGGCAAGCCCACTCCCTTGCCAGCTCGTCTCCATCCTTCTAAATGGAAAGCTTGCCATATGGGCTCGATGGCTTTCACACTCTCAAAAACCTACGGATTTCCATTTTTAGACAAGAGACAGACAGAGCCTTTGCAGGAAAAACCATCCGCAAGAGTTTACCGATACAGTTTGCTTTTACTTTACTACTTGTCTCACCCGTAGCTTATGTTTATGGCAAAGTTTTATGGGTTATTTATAACAGTAAAAGGTAAATCAATTTAAAGAAAATATTAACTAAGAGGGTAAGAGGAAATTCATGACTCACATCTGGCAAAAATTGGGAAGGCGAAACTTACTGGAGTTTGGAAAACAATTATTAGATCATGCCACTCAAGGCCTCCAGTACCAGTTCCCACCTCCCTTGCCAGCCTCATTCATTAGGCCCTCACTGCGTCTTGTCACTTTGTCACCTAGGCTGGAGCCCTGCCCTCCTGTCAGTCACTGGACCCCTCCCTAGAGTGAGTGCTCTGGCTGCTCCTGCTCACCTGGCAATGACTTCTGTGTTCTTCCAAGCTCACCTCATTTTCTGCTCTTCCAAGGACTTCTCCTGCCAAGCTCTCTCCCCACTCCTGTCCAGTGGGATAGCTGGCCTTTCTGGATTTATTTATTCTTTATGTTCTATATATTAGACCCCCCTCCTCCAACCAAGTTCCCATGGACATGTGGTCTAGTGGGGCTGAGACCCCCACCCCCATGTAAAGGAATGATAGGATTGCAATGGGGTGTAGTGATCACAATTCTAACAGTACTTAATATTTATTGAGTGCATAGTATATGCCAAATACTCTCCTTATATGTAGTATCTTAAGTATTCTTCACAATAATACTACAGTCTGAGAAAACTGAGACATAAATAACTTTCTCAAGGCCGCAGAAGTACAAACATAGTAACTAGTCACGCCAGGGTGGCAGTGGAGAGGGAGAATTTTTGGACCTGTGCTATTGGTTCAAGGCACATTTAAATGTAACTGGACCTGTGGATGTTACTTGGACACCTTAGGGATCATGATTGTAGAAGCAGATTACATTTCCCTCAGATTCTAAAATGACTTTCATCTCTCATGCAGTCTCAATACTCACTGCTTTCAAATAACGGGGTGCTGCCCTAGCTGGTTTGGCAACGCTGTGGGACATCATCATTGTCTAGAGGAGATAGAAAGGATTTCTTCCTGCATAGCCAGGCACCCTCTGTGCTTCATGACCCTTCAGGTTCCGGTCTGAAGTTCAGTTCTTACTGGTCTCTCTTCTGCTGCTCATTTCCCATCATCAAGTCCAGTCCAGACGTCTAGGACACTCACAGTGTCTAGAGTCCCAGCAGCTGGGCTCTGTGCCACTGTCTTCAGACAGTGATGCAGAAACTGAGCATCCACCATGGGGAAAAGGCTGGGAGATAGAATTGCCTGAGTGTGGTGCATCATCCCACACTGGGCACTCCCTCCTTCTCCCTGCCCACCACCTCCCTCTCTCATTGGCCTTGCATTCCCATCAGGTTGAGGGAACAAATGACCCTTCATGAACCTGGCCCTGTTCAGCTTTGTCTCTCACCACATGCCCATGCTTTAGCCATACCACACTCTTCCCCATCCCGCTGGAAGTTCATGTCTCTCAGGTCCTTATTACCTTTAGCATTTCTTAGTTGAGAATAATGTGCTTTATCTTTTCTACATATAAACTCTGCTCATCCTTAATTCTCAACTCAAATGCCACCTTCATCATTTCATCATCTATCCTTCTCTGGAACTCCATTACTCCTTACTTCTGATGCCACATATCACAGAAGTTACAAACAGTTGTTTTAGAATCATACAGATCTAAAATCAAAACCCAGTTCTCACTTAAACCAGTTTGGCTCAGTGAATAGAGCGTCTGTCTGTGGACTGAAAGGTCCCAGGTTCGATTCCCGTCAAGGGCATGTACATTGGTTGTGGGCACATCCTTGGTAGGGGGTGTGCAGGAGGCAGCTGGTCGATGTTTCTCTCTCATTGACGTATCTAGCTCTCTATCCCTCTTCCTTCCTCTCTGTGGAAAATCAATAAAATATATATATTTTTAAAAAGATGTAGCACAGGTTACCAGTGCTTCATTAATTAAACACACACACACACACACACACACACACACACACACACAAACAAACAAAAAACAAAACAAAACAAAAAACAGTTCTCCTAATTGCTAATACTACATTTGAAAAGTTATTAATTGCTCTGAATATTTCCTCATTCTAAAATGGAAATAATAATAATAGTTTCCTTAGGAAGCTAGTTTGGAGCTAAATGACTTATAACTACACATATATATCATGCGCCACCATGTTAACCAAATACTGTAACATTTAATTTTATTTCTTTAGCTACCAATAAAATTTCCCACCCTATGTTTTGTAGGGCAGTTACTTAGATGGGTGTCATTTACTGCAGCCAGCATTTCCCCAGTGGATTTAGTCTTTGGTCCACCCAAAAAGAGAAAGTGAGAAAGGCTAGAAATGATGAGACATGGAGATTGAAGTCAGCAGAAGTTTCTGTTTTGTTTTGTTTTTTGTTTGTTTGTTTTTTGCCATCTTTTTCCCAGCATAAAGCTGCTGTGGACACACCAAAGCACTCCTGCTTCTCCAGATTGTAGTCATATTACCAAGAATATCCATGGATTTGTCAGCTTCTTCCTCAAGTCCTCTGATACTGTAAAGAATCTGAGATGCCTGGCTCTAGTGCTGCCTACCCAAAATTTTGAAACTCTGACTTTCCTGGTGGGCAGCAACCATATAAACTCCTTACCTTATGTCTTGGAACCCCTCTCAAAATTCCACTTTGGCTTTCTCTTTTATAAGCCCTCGTTTTAATTCCCAGTGGGAGATTCTCCCTCTCTCTCTCTCTCTCTCTCTCTCTCTCTCTCTCTCTCTCTCTCTTAGGGCTTATTTGAGTTAGGTATTCTTCAGACCACTTTGCAAGACATTAACTCATTTAGTTCTCATAACGATCATAGGAAGTAATTTCTATTATTATCCTCATTTTACACATGAGGAAACTAAGGCATTAAGAGGTGCATTTACCTGACATTGAACAGATAGTAAATGTCAGAGCTGGGAGTCAAACCAGAGCTAAGACTATATCTCTAAGCCACAACCCCTTAATGGGCAGGCAGATAGAAAGTCATACAGATGTGGATCTAAAGATTGATTTAGTTTTCCCTTTGATACTCAGCTGCAGTACCACTTCCCCTTACACTTCTCCTAACACCTGCCCATCCTGTCCCCCAAACTGAATTAGATTCTTTCTTTCTTTCTTTCTTTCTTTCTTTCTTTCTTTCTTTCTTTCTTTCTTTCTTTCTTTCCTCTCTTATCATTCTAGATCTACCTCATTTGTGACTTGTGACCCTTCACTAGACTGTGGGCTCTGGAAAGCTGACGTTTTATTTATCTTTGCCACATCAGTGTCTAGCACAATGCCTGACACAGCAAAATTTGATGACTGAATGAATAAGTGGTTGAGGCTGTGTCTGTGTGTAAAATCTATGGGAATCAATCAGTAATATTCCACTTCTGGAAAGCAGAGTCTGTATTTTGTACATTTTCATTTGCCCTCCAATGCTTAGGAGCCATCTCATAATAAAGGCTGCCTAAATGCTAGTTGAAGGAGTGGATGAATAAACGGCTCTTTTCTGGGACCCCCGATAAAATCGGCCTCTGCCCCTCTCTCTGCTCTGAGTCTCTTTTGTCTAATGCTTTAGCCTCACAGGCTTCTGTGGAGCTTATTCATGTTTAAAAATGAAGATGGCACTCTACTATCTTAGAAATACTCTTGACTCCAATTGCTATTTTTAAAAGGGACAAGTGCAATTGTGGTTACAGATCTATGAGAGGAACAGCAGGAGTTTATCATTTGTTGGTGCTGTAGAATAATTCTAACATTTATGGTTCATTTCTCCCCTTCTCACCCCATCAGGTTTTCTCAGTTCCTGGGCAAGATTATGTCCTGCCATGATATGAGAAAAACAGCACTAAACCTGATGATGAATCTGCACCCAGGGAGTCTAGAAACCTGGAAACTCACTCTCTCTCTCTCTCTCTCTCTCTCTCTCTCTCTCTCTCTCTCTCTCCCCCCCCCCTCTCTCTCTCTCTCTCTCTCTCTCTCTCTCTCTCTCTCTCTCTCTCTTACACACACATACATACACACACACACACACACACACACACACACACACACACAAAAAAAATGGGTGTGCACATATTGAGAAGGTTTTCTACCCTCAACATATCACACTCTATCAGTGGTCTCCAAGGCACTGTGAAGAATACAAAAATAACTAATTTATATAGCTCCTCTCTTTCCCTTTTTCCTGGTCTTCTATCAAGAAAAACCATACCTATTTTAAATAACATGCAATAAATTATTTATGCAAAAAAAAGAAAACTATGCCTAGATAAGCCTTTCTCTACATTCTCCATGCCAATAGATAGCTAGCTGGTAGGGAGACCTCAAACCAAGGGGTCTGTTGGGTCCCTTTCATGTGGTAACTTCAACTCTGCAGGTGATAATGTGCAACCTCCAGCATGGCCCAGGGGAGGCCCTGCCTCTGGGAGTCACACCCTTCTGGAGGGCCCTCCATATTCCATTAGGACTGACCTCCATGACCAACAGCATTTTATGACAATTGTGCTAACTTATCACTTCTGAGATTAAGTTAAACACCTCCTAGAACTTGTATCTTGATATAGTTCTCTCTCTCTCTCCCTCTCAGCTCATTTACTCTGGGGAAGCCAGCTCTCATATTGTGAACAGCCCTATGGACCAGCCTACAAGGTGAGGAGTTTAAGCTTCCTGCCAACATGCATGTGAGTGGCTTTAGATCTCTAAGCCAGTAAAGCACTGGGATGACCACAGACCCAGGAAACATCTTGACTGCAACTTTAAGAGACTCCTTCAATTGGAACCTTCCATCTGAGATGCCCCCTGATTCCTGGACCTCAGACAGGTGAGATCATCAATACTGGTTATTTTAAACTGCTAAGATTTAGGTAATTGTACAGAAATATTTAACTAGTACAGTTTTGCAGGTATACTGGAGAGTTCAAATCAAACAGACTACACTGGTGCTTTCTAGCTCTGTGACCTCTGTAAACCCCTGTTTTTCATCTAAAAAGTGTCAACTACATTTCATACCTTAAATGGACATGACTAACTGGAATAAAAGGCATGTAAACACTTAATATTGGGATTTCCCAGTATTAGTGATAGGTCAGTGTTCATTAGTTTGGGTTTTTTTGTTTTGTTTTGTTTTGTTTTGTTTTGTTTATCTTCACCTGAGGATATTTTTTTCCATTGCTTTTTTAGAGAGCATGTAAGGAAGGGAGGAAGCGGGGAAGAGAGAGAAAGGGAGAGATATCAATGTGAGAGGGACACGTTGACCAGCTGCCTCCTGCTCTTGCCCTGACCAGGGTTGGGGAGCAAACCCACAATCCAGGTAAGTGCCCTTTACCAGGGATTGAACCCAACACCCTTCAGTGTGCAGACTGATTCTCTAACCGCTGAACACACCAGCCAGGTCTAGTTCTTAATTTAAAGAAACATTTAGTATATATCTATATATTTTATAAAATACCTATTTCATCTGCATTTGATGTACAACTAGTTTCTAATGAAAACAGAGAAAACACGTACTAGTAAGCACACAATGAGCAGTAAAGATGACATGGGTGGGAAACAGGGAAAATGTTAGATGCCCGGAATGGTGCCAATGGTCTGACTCATTTGCATATTAATATAAATCCCCACAGAGAGGATTTTTGGTTTCTTTTCTTAATTAAAGGACCTGGACATTTTTTATATGATGGCCCATACTCTGGGGAGATGTCCTATTGTTCAGATAGACTTGAATGGCTTCTTTTCTCTCTTATAAGGATGTTGTGTTATAAATTTTTAAAACCTCCTCTTTTACTGCCATCCAACAACCCCCCAAACAGGCTATGAGCACCTCGCTTAGGTGACTTTGTGCACCAGTGTGATACCTGCGTTCATGAAGTAAAACCAGGCTTCATGTCCTAATTTGTATCAAATGGTCTTTTAATCACTTTTCTACCCATAAGAATAAGAAGACAAACCACTTTTGGAAGGCTTTTAGTCCAGAAAGAAAAGAACACACACACACACACACACACACACACACACACACACACACACACAGACTTATTTGCTGGCTTCTATGCTGCCCCAGTGTTCTCTGTTTAAATCACAGCAGTTCTATCTGGTTGATATTATTTGCATTTCACCTATAAGAAAACCAAAGCTTGAAATAACTTTTCTGTTTGTTCAATGGCCCTGCCAGGACTCTGATTATCCTGGGTTTCTTTTGCTTTATCAACCAAGGGCAGTTTTGCCCTTTATGGGATCTTTGGCAATGGGATGGGGGAGAGGAAGGGCATGGGTGCCACTAACATGTATCGTAGGTAGAGAGGCCAAGATGCTGGTAAATAGACCCCAAATTTTTGTCCCAAAATGGATGTAATGCTGAGGATGAGGACTCTGGGTTGTATCATCCTGCTTCAGAGATTTAAATAAACGGCAAGAAAACGTATGCAAATAGGATTTCTAAGGGACTTGCTGAAATGGTTTCAGTCAACATAGTTGGTAAAATGGACTCCTTTTTAAATCTTTTAGTTACTTTGACATCTATTTCTCACCACTTCCACTGCTCTCAGACTATAAATGGTTGTTGGTAAAAATGTGTGGAACATTTCAAGGAGAAAAGGGAATGCTCTTTTTGGTGTTGCAAATACCAGTGTTGACATTGCCCAACATTAGCAGAATTCCCTCAGAATAAACTCTAGAGGCCAGACTTGATTTCCAAGGCCACTCTGACTAAGGCTGTGCCAAGCAGTGATACTAAGACTACATGATCTTGGGTATGTTTGTTGATTTTTTTTAAGACTGTGATTCATGTCTCCTTGGGACTGGCAGACATGAAGCAAATACTGTTGATGCTTCATCCAAATCTCCTCTACAGAATAGGGGTACCCTACTCCCAGCTTCTGTGATCGTTGCTGCTGAGGGTACACAGCTGCCCCCAGGATCTTGGGCTCCATCCTGACAACAAAACCTCCAGACTTACAACAAACAGATATGAAAGGCTGATTCCTCTTGCCTTAAGGAGGACCAGCTCCGTGGTACACTTCATATTCCGGAGCTCCCCATGGGATCAGGCTGGAGCTAGACTTCAACTAAGACTGACTTCTTGCTTTGATTTCTTCCCTTGCTCTGTTCGACTTCCTATACTTCTCTTTTCCTGAGAGTAGCCCCAATCAATCACTTTCACAAAAATGCCTACCGGGGCTCTGGGTCTATGGAAAAGCACCCAAGACACATGGGCTCAACACATCCAAAGGACCATGAGAAGCCTCCACAGTAACGTTCTCCTTGACCCCAGTACATCTCTATAGTTCCTTAGCCAAGGGGTAAAGGAGATGCAGGAGGGGTGATCAGAGTTCAGAAAGGTGTGGTCAGAGAGGTGCCAAGTCCTATCTGCTGACCCAAAGACTGCTGGGAGCTTGTCTTCCCAAACTCAAGCTTTTCCCTGAGAGGAGCAGTTTGTGCCCTTGGCCTAAAACCAGGCCTCCAGGCAATTGCAGATCTGCCACATTCCCAGTTCCCATCAGAGCTGATGGAGAGAAATTTACCTTACTTCATCGTTTTTTATTGAATTTACACATTTAAGATTGTCAGCACAAAATAGTCCATGAAACTTTGCATCCCTTAAGATTATTTTACTTTATTGATTATTTTCTGTTCTTTTTATTCCATGGTTTCTAAAGTTCTTGAGACATACCTTCACCTATTTCTACTACCCAGTCCACCAACACAGATTTTGGTCAGCAGGTAATTAAAATAACAATTAAGACTATTTCTTAAATATAATTTTCTAAGCAGTCCTTGGTGAATATAGGATTTTTCTCCAGGAAATTGTAGGCATTTTTAAACACACAGTCATGAAGTTAAAAGGAAATTTATGAGTTTTCTCTCCTCTGGCCACACATTTCAGAGGGAACCTTGTCCAAGTATTAATTCCACGTGTATTTGTTTAATATCTTCCATGTGCCAGGTGTTATTTTAGCCACTGAAGATACAAAGATGAGAAAAACAGACAAAATCCCTTCCTTCTTTGAGCTTACATTATAATGGGGATAAATAAGAACATGAATATACTGATAAATGTGTTATTATATCATCCTATATAATAAAAAGGCTAATATGCATATTGTCCCCTCTACTAGTTTAACTGGGAGTTTGACTGGGGGGGGCAGCCAGCCAACTGCCCGTGACACTCCCCCCCCCCCCCAGATCCCAGCAGGCTGTGGCCCCTCCCCCCAACCATCCCTCTCCCCTTCCTCAGATTGGGGCAGGCCGACTGGACTCCACCCATGCATGAATTTGTGCACCAGGCCTCTAGTACATTGATAAATGAAAGGAAGAAACCTTTAGCAGAGTAACACCTCACCTTAATGAAAGGGATACTAATTTAGATAAGATTATGACATAGTGTAACAGGACCAGTGCATAGGGATATTTGGGGAAGAGCTTTTAAGCAGGTAGCAACTACTGCCAAATCCCTGAGACTGCAACATGATTGACAGGTTCAAGGAATGTCAAGGTCACTAGCAGGAGCACAGAGAGCAAGGTGACGAGTGGGGTGAGTAATGAGGCTATTGCATCTTACCAGAGATGCTGAACAGTTTTAGTAAGTCAGTTCTTCACAATCCCTCCTATTACAGGACAATTGGCTTCCTCTGCCCCCAGTTACCAAAGGCTAGTAACACCCAATTTATTATACAGCCAAACATATGTCCTACTCATTTCCAAGAGCACACTGGAATACAGAATTAGTTCCCCTGGAGGACTAAGCTTTATAACAAGGAAGTGACACAGTCAGGTTTATATTGCTAAGGTCACTGTGGCTGCTAAGTACAAAGCAGATTGAATGAGTGTAGAATGAAGAAGATGCACCACTTATAATGCTATTGTGGTGGTCCAGGTGAGAGATAATGATGCCAGAGCTAGGAAATGTCAGAGGAGGTGGTAAGAAGCAGTTGATTTGGGAATATAGTTTGAAAGTGGTGTTGGCTAGATGTGCTATTGTTAGAAGTGGAGTAAAAGAGACTCATGGGAATTCTAAGGTTTGCTATTATTGTTCTTCTGCTTATAAGCAAATGCTAGAAATAATGTAGTCAGCTATTTTATCCTTTTCTGGTAATTGTTGCATTTCGTGTGTGTGTGTGTGTGTGTGTGTGTGTGTGTGTGTGTGATCCAAGCCTTCATATTTGGATATTACTTCTATCCCTAGATTTTTAGTCTTGACACTGTTTTGTTGGGGAGCTGTTCTGTGAATTGTAGCTCATTTAGCAGTATCCCTCTGGCCTTTATCCCAGCAGTATATGCAAATAGTACCTTACTCCTCGTGTGACAACCAAGACATTGTCCAATGTCCCTGGGAAGGGAAGGGGTAAAATTGTCACCAGTTAAGAATCACTGCTTTAAGCAATAGTGATAGTGAGGCTATAGTCCTGTTTCTGCCTCTGAGTGTCCTTGGGCAAGTCATCAAACCTCCCAGGGCTCTTCCCCCTCCCCCCCCCCCCCAATATGTTTATCATACATATAAGTAGGATATCTGTAAACTCAAGTTGAAAACTCTCTAAATTATTAGTTAACTAAGTTCACTTCATTGAGGAATTAACTTTCCCTGAATTTCAAATGAATAGAGTCTCTAAAATATCTCTCCAATATAAACATAAAAAGAGTTTTCCTTCTGAAAGAGAAAAAATGCCTCACCAATTATAGCTAGCAGGGAAATTTTGCTAATAGGCATTCCCAGATTCCAAAATAGCTCCTGCAACTTTCCTGTTTGCAAAGGACAATTGAGACAGCTGTCTGTGTATGGTTTTCTATGTGCCTTATTGGGCAATTTGGTTCAATAAAGTCTAGCTTTTGGTTGACAATATTGAATTATGGCAGGAATTAGTGGGGATTATTTTGCTATATTGCATATGCTCCTTTGCCCAATTAGAGCTGTCCACAAACAAATGTTGAAACAGAAAAAAAAATGTAGCAACCTCTTCTAAATTACCTTGTAATAATAAAATCTCCCAAGATTTTTGTGAAACTATTTCCTCTAAATCAGGAGCGAGGGACATCCAGCCCTTGGGCCCTATAAGGCCCATGAAATCATTTAATCTGGTCCTAACAAGGTATTAGGGGTGAGTTAATTAAATCTTTGACCAAATATATCAAGCTATATTTTAAGTTGATAGTTTTGTATGCCCCTCAAATGATGTTTTATATATATATATATATATATATATATATATATATATATATATATATATCCCTTAGCAGAAAAAAGGTTCCCCACTCCTACTCTAAATAATGGGAAATTGAGGGGTGTGCATAATTAAAAGGATGGTTCTTATCTGAATAAACTGAGGTTGACATGACATAGGCTCACCTTTCACCTCTCACCTCTCACCTCTAGTCTCTAATCAGAGCAGACTTGGGACCAGAGTCTAGGTCTCTTCATCTTAGATCTTAGACTATGCTCACCACATCTACAATGCTTGCTGTTTGCTAGATATTGAACAAGTAGGCCAGCACATAAATCTGTTGTTGGTTATGAAGGTTTATTTACAAAATCATGGATAAAATAGTAAGTCAAACTTTATTGCTATATATTAGTGTTTTGTGTTATAAAATGGCAAAAAGCTATTGTGTGTGTGGTGTGTGTCCTCTATTTGGATGACCTATATGTGGGGTTTCTACTTTATAAAATCTGTGGATGCTTTTTATTAAATGAGAAAGATAAATCAATTTTCTATATTTATCCCAGCATTCTAGCTACACTAAGCTTGGCCACTGCCAATGCCTTTTAACAAAAGCAGAGTCAGCTGAATGAGCCAGGCCCCTTTTTGTTTTTTTCCTGAATTCTAGATGGCCAGGGATTTCCTTCCTGGCCATATTCAGTGATCAATGCTGGATTCTCAATAGTAAATTGATTTGTGGTATTGATTACTCTAAATTAAGCACCATATATATATATAGGGAGAGAGCGATCCCACGAGGACTAGCTCTGGTGGCTTTAAGAGGAGAACCTTGAGATGACTTTCAGTATTCTAATAACAGTAAGGCAGTTAAGCTTTGGGAAGATGGCAGTGATGTGGCCCACCATGTAAAAGGCCCAAGATTACCTGGCCAGTGTGGCTTAGTACTTGAGTGTCAACCTATGAACCAGGAGGTCACAGTTGTATTCCTGGTCAAGACATATGCCTGGTTTGCAGCCCCCAATAGGAGACAGCCCATCAGTGATTCTCTCTCATCATTGATGTTTCTATCTCTCATCCTATCCCTTCCTCTCTGAAATCAATAAAAAATATATATTTTTTAAAAGCCCAGGATTTATGGACATCTCGACCCTGAAGAGCTCTGTGAAACAGGGCTCTCCCTGGAAAAGTGGTGGAATAAGAAAACAGTACATTTATAGCCTAAGGCATATCACTAGCATACCTTAGGATCCATATGGCTATTTATAAGAGGTTCTAAATTTTCATTGGCCAGAGGAATTGCAAAGAACTTATTATTCCCTTTATTTATTTATTTATTTATTTATTTATTTATTTATTTATTTATTTATTTTTGTTCCATGGATATTTGAATATTTATTTTCCCATAGTTTAATTCGAGGCAGAAAAGGGAATACAAAGGTCAATATGACACAAGGCCTACTCAAGAAATGTATGAAGTCATATAGGTCAGACTCTCATAGATATTCCCAACTGTACTACATAATCATGGCAAAATAAATACTGTGATAGAGAAGTGGTCGAATATTATAGAGTAACAGAAGAAAGTACAATTAATTCACTTATAAAGGCTCTAGATAGCAAGTATATTAATTAGGATGCTTCCAACTGCAAGTAACAGAATACCTAATAAAAAGTGGCTTAAATTAGAACTGGGGAATCTTGTAAAAAAAAAAAAAGCAGATTCTGATTCAGTATTTTAGGGATAATATCCAAGATTTTGCAGTCTTCACACCTTCTAGAATATTTTAATACAGTTGGTCCACCGACCACCCTTTTGAGTAGCAAAAACTTATAAAACAAGGTGTTGTATTTTCTCATAACAAAAGTTTAGAGATAAGTGGTTACAGGGCTCATTATGACATCAATAAGCACCCAGGGTCTTTCTAGTCTTTCTCTTCTCAACATGATGGCTACTGTCTTCAGGATTTTTCCCTCATGGTCTCAAAAAATGACCACCATAGTTCTAGGCATCATGCACAGGAATGGAAAAGTACATGACTAGTAAAAGAGAAGTGTGTTGTTGTTTTTTGTTTTTTGTTTTTTTCTCTCTCAAAATTCTTATTAAAGGGAAAAGGCCCTTACTAAAAATGTACTAGCAGCAAGCTTCTCCCTTTGTTTCCATTGATCAGAATCACACTTGATGCCCATACTTCATTGCAAGGGCTTCTGGGAAAGCAAGTTTTCAACCTCTATAGTGATATATGGGCTCTGTTGAAAAAATATTGGGGAGGAGAATGGTGATTTAGTTAGATTCCAGTGATATCTTCCATGGGAAGCTGGAGTTCTGTTGGCCCTGAACATCTTGAAGTGCTAGTCATACCCCACTGCATTAGTACATGGAAGGGATGGTTGGAATCTGTCATAGTGTGGGTATTTAGATCGTGCCAGATGCCTTAATTTGCCTCATCTCCATCTCCCTCTATTGGTTCATGACTTGCCATCACCCCTCCTATGGTATTGAGTCAGAACACTAACATTTCTCACCTGGAGTATTGTAATAGAATGCTAAATACTCTCATTGTGCCCCTGTATGTACACCTCTCGTCCATCTTGCATACAGCAGTCAGAGACTTCTAGCCTGAAAATGTGACTATGATATAGTGTGTACAAAATTCTTTTTTTGGTCCCAATACCCTTCATGATAAAATATTAACTCCATAGTAAAGTCATCAAGTCTCATTATAATTTCTTCTCTGCTACTTATCCAGCCTCACCATCCAACACTCCCTACCAAAAGTCAAAGTCACTGATTTAAAACAAAATAAGAGAGTAATTTTCCTAGGACTGATGATTAAATTCTGTGTATAAAGTCATCTACTTAAGAATTTCTTTCAATATCTCCACAAATCACGAAAAGTGATTACTGGGATTCCCCTGATTTAGAACATCTATATTTTCTGATCTACTTCACATCTTAGATGCTTAATCATCAAGGTCATCCTCAAATATCCCAGGAGGATTTCACACTGAGGTCTCTTGGGCCTTTCCACTCACTGAGACTGGAAGCTGTTAGGAGTCCAAGTTCTTATTTCCTTAATATTAACTTCAGTATGCTTTCATATCCATGATTTACTATGTTCTACCCTAGAGGACTTTCTGACTTACTGAATTTTCACTATGCATTATTTTTTTACTACTATATTACTTTTATCATTCTGTCAGATATAGGTCAGAGACTGCTTGCTTTCCCCACCTGTCTACCACCTCCCAAAATAACAAGCATGGATCCTGACATATATTAATAAGTGCTTAGTCAATGCTCTTTCCATTCTCTTCCTTAAACGTTTGTTGAGCACCTCTTATCTGGTTTGGTGGTAGAGTTGAAAATCCAACTCTAGGTCCCAGCCATTAAATGATCAGACTTGAGTTCACATTGACCATGGTAGTTTGATTATTGCCTTATGGATAGTATGTACATAGAACATTTGGGATGAGGAGGTCATAGTCTTGAGGTCTTCCTGGAGGATTCGGAAATGTAATTTGGGGATGATATAGTGGGAAACACTTAAAAGCTGTGGAGAAACTGGCTTCATGAGGTTAAGATGCTGGACAGTACCTCAGCAAGAGGCACATGAGTGTGGTGAATTTGGGGGGACTGAGCAGCTTCACTTGCTGAATCCTAGAAGAAGCAGAAGTGGCAGAGGTTAGTGCTATTAAAATAGTCCAAAGATTATAATTAGACTGTAGGCTGTATAATGGAATTAAGATTTTAGTATGAACTGCTGAAAATTTTTGAGTAAGGACTTTGCAGGCTAGGGAGAGGATCACTCTAGCTGCTGTGCTTAGAATAAAAGGAAGGTGGGTGGAAAGCTGGGGACAGAGACTTTTTAGGAGGGTGTTACAGTACTCAGGTAAGAAATAATAATGCTCTGAATCAAGACAGCAGTGGGGTGAGAGTTGGATAATGTGGTATAGACAATGAGAGCCATATTTGGTGGTGCACATGGAGGGTAAAGGTGAATAGGACTTAGTGGCGAATATGTAAATAGCAAGGAGAAGAATATGAGTTTCTGTTTCCTTCATTATGAAAAGATCTCCCTTGCTGAAATTATTGCATGGCTTCTTGTGTACCAAGCTGTGTGCCAACAAGCTGTAAACAGAGCTCAGTCTTGATTCCGGGTAAAGCTCACTGGCAACCTCCCTCCCCATCTAACTCTTGAGGAAATGAGTACTGCGGCTCATAGAAACAGAACATTGGCCACGTGTGAATATTGCACTTTCCTCTGGAGTATGATCTCTATTTTTATTGAACAACTGTCAGTTGGCCATGCAGCATTGCCAACAACACACTGAAAATAGAATGACGGCAATTACCTCAGCAGAGATTAACACAGAAAGTAAAATTGCACTTATGTAATACTCATCTTCCAGGCACTGAGACCAGCCTTCCATTGGTTTCTCTGTATCAGTTTCAGCATCATAATAAAATGACATCCTCCCTATTCCCATTGGAGGTACCCACCCTATCTGTAATTCCTTCTTCCTTTTTCCTTCCTTTGTCCTCTAAACCATTTCTCAGAGCAGAAACCAGAACACAGAGCTTTTTTCCCAGTGATTATTTTCCATCAAGACACTGCAAACAGATGAAGGATAATATTAGCTAACAACATATCAGCACTCCTCTGGTGTTTGGCAACTACTTGTCAATAAACTTCAGAAAAAAATGCTGCTTGCATTTTGGAGAATGTCAGGATGAAGAGGAACTTTAGAGATGATTTAGGCCAGTCCTCTCAATTTACAGAGGAAAACATTGAAGCCTGGGGAATTAAGTGATTCATCCATGGCTTCCTTTGTCCCTTAAATTTGGAGAGAGAACTGAAAATGCAGCCTCCACTCCAACAAGGGCATTTCCCCAGTGCCCTAGGCTTCTTACAATAAACCAGGGATGATAGGCATAGGGGAAGCTTCCTTATCACATCTCTAACACCACCAGGATTAGAGGAAACTTCAGCACAATAGAAGAAAATCAACCCCATAATTACACACAGAACTGACTTCAGACCAACCAGAAAAAATATTGTGCTAGTTTCCATGAGTGCTACCTAAAGGGAAGGGAAGCCTAAGTCAGCAGTTACACACTTGGATGTGGATATGATAGAGTGATTTCATTTTCATAAAATAATAGATAAAATAGCTATAATGGGACACAAAAAATAAGAACAACTAATTGCTGTTTCTTCTTTCTTTTTTAAATATTTTTACTGATTTCAGAGAAGAAGATAGAGATAGAAACATCACTGATGAGAGAATCATTGATTAACTGCCTCCTGTACGCCCCACACTGGGGATCAAGCCTGCAACCTGGGCCCTGACTGGGAATAGAACCGTGACCTTCTGGTTCATAGATCAAAGCTTAACCACTGAACCAAGTTGGCCCGGCTCAGTTTCTTTTTTCAAACTCATTGATCCACTCCCTTCAGGATCGTAGTGAAGGGGCCAGAGAGATGACGTAGCTTGAGTTACCCTAGAGGCAGACCCTGGAGATAAAGGTGAGAGTTCCAGTAGTTTGTTTGGAAAGTTCTGGTAGAGGTCTAGGAAAGTGAGGCATGGAAGGAAAGGGAGCTGATAAAGAGTTCACTTTTAAGAAGTTAGTGTGTGGATATTTGGGCACAATCACTGAGGATCTCTGGGATATAGTGCAAAACATTACTTAGAGTTATACCAGCAGAGGAGTAGAGTGTAGGATATCTATCCATCAATTCTTATCAGTCACTGGAGGTGGGGCTGTAGGTCCCCTGAGTAGCACTTCCAGGCTACCCTGCAAGGGACGAGGCATAGAGTAGCAGGTGCTTGGAGGAAGGTGTGGGAGGGGGAATGGTGATGCCTAGAGGATGTAGTGGAGCACCAACAACTACAAGCTTCCATCCTGATAATGAGGCTTTCCAAGGAGGAGCTGACTGGCAAGTACTGGAGGCAGCACCATAGCCCTGAACTTACTTGTCTGTAAAGTGAGGACTAATTCTGTGTTCACTAAATCCTTAATAATTAGAACTGGAATCATATATGAAGCAATATTACAGTCCAAGCCTACCCTTTTCAGCTTATTGCTCCCTGAGAGATTTCTGCCCCTTGGAGAAATATGTTAATATGTGATTGTGGTGTGCTAGAGACAGCACACAGTGTGGAGTTCAAATCCTGTTGCCAGTATATAGAATCTGTGTGAAGACTGTTGGATCAAATGGTTTACTCTCTGAAAACAAGTTCTCTCAATTCATAGTTGTCTCCACCTCCACTTCTCAGTCTGGTAACAAATAATGACCCTCAACACAGTGGCTGGTTTATAGTGTGAATTCAATAAATAGTTGGGGCTTTTTTGTTTTGTTTTCATATTTCTTTCTGCTAGTAAGGAAGAAATGCAACAAAAAATACATTAACTCACCCTGATCAGATAGCTCTGTTGGTTGGTGTGTTTGATCTCCAGTCAGGGTGTGATGAGAAGCAACCAATCCATCTCTCAATCTCTCTCTCTCTCTCTTTCTCTCTTTCTCTCTCTCTCTCTCTTTACAATCAATAATACATATCCTTGGGTGAGGATAAAAATATGCATTAACTCATTTGACAAATATTTATTACATTCCTACTATGTGAAGAATTCTATTACAGTCACCAGGGTAAAGGAACAAAGAATTAAAATCCTATCCTCATGAGGCCACCATTCAGGTAAATCACAAAATACTGGAATCCTGTTTGTACATGTCTGATCCTGTTTTTATTGTCTGGGAAAAATAAGGTTTAATTTATGTTATTCTTTGGGTTTTAACTTCTCAAAATATAAGCTTCATATCAAAATGTCCCCACATGCTCTCTCTCCAACCTTTCTTTAATCAAACATATCCTGAGAAGCATTTCTCAAGTCTTTCTTTGATATTGCATTAGCTGGAATTCTTTTGGTCCCAAGTGTCAGAAGCCAAATTTAAACTAGTTTAAAGGAAAAGGTGAATTTATTGAAAACAGAAGATGAATAAAAAGGTGTGAGAAAGGCAGACACGCGGCTTACCCTCCAAACATCTGGGACCAGGGACTGAGACCCTACAGAGAATCATTCTGCATCTCACATCTTTCCCTGGGTGGCGGCTTTCTCACACACACTGCAGTGTGGCTTTCTCCACATGGAAGACAGCGTGCCTGCTCACAGCTCCAACAATTTATATCTTGCAGCTTTAGCCACAAAAGTGAATACCCCAAATCTCCTAATGTGTTTGTCTAAAATTGACAGGGAAGAGATTCTGATAATCACAGCTTGAAACAGGGATTCTCTATAGGATCATTCAGCTTTGTAGTTATAAGATATTTACCACATTACTTATATGGCTAGGGGGCTAAGAGGGTTCTCCTAGAATCCTGTAGTACCCACATGACCTGTCAAGACATGGAATATCCAAAAGGCTGATTCTCACATGATGGAAACCTTCTGGCAGGTGTCCATGATGTAAGAATATTAAAAAAAAAAAATGTTTATATATTTATGTATAAGCTAGAGATTTGTGAAATAGGCCTTCCTTCCCTTGGCTTCCAGCACCGGTTTTCCTCCAGCACTCGGGACCCAGGCCTTTGCTCTGGCCAGAGTCTGCCTTCTTCATCTTTGCTGCAGAAAGCAATTTGCAGGAAGTAATCTACTCATGGATACCTATGTGGCCTCTTCCAGCTCTATTGTGTTGTTCATTTCTCCAGTTTCTACAAACATTTTTATATGTTTGTCTATTATTAGCAGCTTACCTAGTAATAGACAAACATGTAAAAAAAAAAAAAAAGTCTGGGAGTTTGAAGTCTTGTCTTCGCTGTGGCACTATGCTCTTGTAGATCCCTTCGCCCCCGCCCTCACTCTCATAGCAGGCGTGCTGCCCTCCATTGGCCTTTCAGAGCCTGGAGCAGCTGGGCAAATGCCATCTTTGGCCTTCTAATTTGCATACTCATTCTGATTGGCTGTGGGCATAGTGGAGGTATGGTCAATTTACATATTTGTCTATTATTAGGTAAGATAGCAGCTCTGGAAGCTGGAGAAATGAACAAAACAATAGAGCTAGAAGAGGCCACATCTTAGTCCACACAGGTATCCATGAGTAGATTACTTCCTGCAAATTGGTAAAGGATATTAAAAACGAACACATTAAAATGGATTATTCACCATTTATGTGTTGGAGAAGTAATAATATCTTTATGGATCATATTAATGTTCTTGAGTGCTTCCAAAGTAGTGTGGAACTTCCAAACATTTTCTAGTTTCATAAACTTTATTAATAAGAGTTTGATTTTTAGATCACATATGAGTGAGATCATATAATATTTTTCTTTGCCTGATTTATTTCACTTAGCATAATGTCCTTGAAGTCTATTCATGTTGTCGAAAATGGCAGGATTTACTTTTTTTTATGGCTGAATAACAGTCGTGTGTGTGTGTGTGTGTGTGTGTGTGTGTCACAATTTCTTTATGCATCCATTAGTGGACATTTAAGTTGTTCCCATGTCTTGGCTATTGTAAATAATGCTTCAGTGAGCATAGGAGTATAGATATATCATTATACATAATAATTTCATTTCCTCTGGATAAATATCCAGAAGTGCAATTGCTTGACCATATGGCAGGTTTATTTTTTTAATTTTTTGAGAAACCTGCATATCGGTTTCCACTATGACTTCAATTCTTCATGGTCTGATCTCAATAAATGAAAGAAAATTCTATCCATTTGCCTAAATCATTTAAATAGTGAGCTTGTTCATTCATTCATTTATTTTTACCCTGTGCGTTTTGGAGTAGAATTTACAATAGTGAGTGAAGACTAGATTGTTTGTATGAAGGGCAATATGGGTTTTCATTACTCGGGGAAGGTCTTATTTCTATTGGGGTTCTTATTGTGAACCCAACTGCCATGAAGTGAGGAAACCTATGAGAAACTGTAGAGATATGCATATGGAGAAGCCCCGGTGAAGAGACAGTGAGGTCCCTGCCCTCAGCTCCTGTTGAATGCCAGCCGTGAGCCCAGTCTCTAAGGCATGAGAGTGAGCCAGTTGGGAAGCACATCCTCCAGTTCTGAGTTCAGTGGCCCTAAGCTGACACTGAGTGGGCCAGAAATGAACCTTCCTCTCTGAGCCTTGTCCCAATTCCAGATTCAGGCTAATAAAAGACTGTTATTATTTTAAGCCAAGAAGTTCTAGAATAGCTTGTTATTAAGAATAGTTAATTGGAACACCATCCACAAGGAATTCCTGATAGTAACTTTTTTTTTGCCTTAATTCCATTCATTTATTAGACAGCAAGGTTTTTAGAAACCCCAAGCACTGAGATTTCAGAAATTTAACTCAGGAGCTCAGAGGAATGTTTTTTCCATTTCTCTATAGAGTTTCAAACAGAGAATACATCTCAACATTTAAAGAATTTTCTTTACATGAAACATTTCTAAAACATTAATTTTAAAATGATGCACTCCCATTTCTAAAAAAAAAAAAAAAAAGTTAAACTAAAACCACCAATAAATGGTATTTGCCTCTATATATGTCACAATTGTAATATACACAGCCAAGTTTTACAAAATCTCCGTCTCTGACCCAGAGGGCACTACTGTAGATGGGAAGGTCATTGAATCTCTGACCTTTCAGTGCTAGGCTTTCATCTCTAATTCACTAATCAAAAGTTACAATTATAGCTTCTGATGCCTCCTCTCTCCTCTTCTTTTTTTATTGGCTGTCAAGACAAAGCAGGGCAGCAGCCAAACAACTCTCTAACAGTGAATTTTGCTGAGCTGGACTTGACTACTGGTTGCTACAAAACAAATCTAAGTTTATATCAGAGGTGACAAACTCCATGCCATGTCATTTATCCTTTTTATAGCATGGATGACACCAATAGTCAGCAAGTCTTGTTGATGATCATGTGAGTCAACTACTAGTAAAGCAGAAAACATCTAAATCTACAGTTTTCCTGTGTTAATTGTCGGAAATTGTTTTCTTTTTAATAAAAGGAAAACTAAATTAAAACCAAATTCCACTGCTTTTGATTACTAGACAAATTTTTAAAAAGAAACCCATAATCTCAGAATTAACAGCCATCAACAGTATAAACTCTGGGGTGTATTTTAGTCTAGACACGAGCTAAATACATACATATGTAACAAAAAATGCACTATCCATGAACTCAACTTTATACATTTAATGATTGCCAAAAAAAACCAAAATACATTGAGATTTTATTATGTAGTAATAAGCACTGTACTAAGTGCTTCATAAATAATATTTTATTTAAAGCAAAACAGCAATCTGAGATAAATGTCATCAATCCAATTGTATAGATGAGGTCTTAGAGGTCAAGATCACAGCTAGCAAGTAGAAATGTCCAGCTCCAAACCAAAATTTGTCTAGTCCAGATTTTAATTTTTGCTATTCTATCTCTTCTTGTGCACCTGAATTTTTAAACTAAAATTATATTATAATCATCATTCATCACAATATTCACCTATTCACTTGTAACAGTTTAATGTCCAACTAGTATTTCATTTACAGTGTTTCGATATATTATACCATTCCTTTCTTGGTAGACATTTGAATTTGGTTTTATTTGTTCTCAATTTTGCCCAGTATAAACAACACTGCAATCAATATTCTTGTAGATAAATCTTACACATAGTGAATTATTTCCTGAGGATGGATTTCTAGAAGACAAGTCATTGGGATAATGGCCTACAAAAATTTTATGTTTTCAATTATGATGCCAAATGTCCCTTCAGGGAAATTATACCAAATTACATACCTGCCATCTATATGTACCTATATCTGGGTCCTAAAACCACATTTTCAAAAACAAAACGAAACAAATAAAACTTCAAACCACAACCCTCCTAATCTCAGTATTATCTTAGAAATAGAAGATATCTTAGGAGTCATTTTTCCAATATCCTACACATTATGGACCTTTCATAGAGCATCCTGATTTAGGTTATCTATCTTCTATCTTATGTAATATATAGGAAATTCTGGGGACAATTTTTTTAAAAAATGATTTTAAGTAGCCCTAAACTACACAGCACATTTTTTTAACCCCTCAGCAATGAAATACAGTGTATTGCCCTAACTGTCATAAAATTCATCCAGAATAAGAGAGTGTCACTGGAAATCAGGAGACCTTACCAGCTTTTAACATACTTGATAAAGATTTTTTGGTCATTCTTCACCTGGAATGGATTTGCTCCAGGTTGGCAGCTGAGTACCTATCTCTTGCTTTATGCTGTTGAGTAATAGCTTGGTTTCCTTTGTCTTTGGAAGGTCAACAAACAGAGGTAGGGTGCTCAGTGGGAGAAAAAGGTTTCCTAGAATCAAAAATAGATTAGATAGTTTCACATTTCTAGGCCAAAGGGGCTGTGGATATAACTATGTATGTCCTCTCCTCCCCCCAAATCTCTTAAAAATTTCATCACCAAGTCCCATTAATTCTAGAGACACTGGGATTTAACTATGTTTAAAGGAGAAAATGATCTTAACTGGTTAAGCTTCCCTTGAATACCCATTAGATACAAAAGAATGCTGGGTGTGCCATAGGAGGGGAGAGGGGAGGGGGTAGGGAGGGAGGGAAGAAGAGGAGGGAGGGAGGGAGGGAGGGAGGGAGGGAGAGAGAGAGAGAGAGAGAGAGAGAGAGAGAGAGAGAGAGAGAGAGAGAGAAGTAAGGAAAGGAAGGAAGGAAAGAAGGAAGGAAGACGGTGATACAGATGTATGAAATTAAATCTATTTTTTAAAATCTAGAAAAATGTAAGTTCTGCAAGTGATTGGCAAACACAACTATGAGAGCAAAGAAAGGGGAAAGATTAATTCTGCCTGGGGTAAAGGGTGAGGTATGGGGACTATGAAAAATGAGGTATTTGTAATGGCTAGGCAGGACAGTTCCTTTGGCCCAAATTGGTTTTGTTTTTTGGTGCAAATCTGATCAATAATTTAAACTATGAAGGAAGAAAATTACTAAAGCTAATAATTTGCTTTAATCTGAAAACAGACTATAAGGGGCATATAGATTCCATTTAAGCTGCACATTTACCGTTATCCCTGACAGGCGAGGGGAAAAAATGAATTCTAACAACACCTTCTGCTTTGGGAAACTGAACTGGTTGGGGTTAGAGATCAGGGAATGCTACTCACCCCCAAAACTTGGGGCTGCAGCAACTCCAGGGGATCCCTTTGAGGTGTGCCCATGGAGCCTTCAGGGGCACATATCACCTTCCACATCTTCCCTCCACCCCCAAACAACCTAGTACAGTATTTGCCACTTAGTAGGCGATCATTTGTCAAGTGGATTTTAAGCATTCTCCTTTTTCCCCAATAGAGGATACCCAGCCCCACACCACCTGGCTCCCTTGCCCGCTGCATTTCGCTCTGATCTCAGTAGTTAGGAAAACAGGAGAGAGAATGGGGCCATAGCATCCTGAGAGTGAAGCTATGCGAGGGGGTGTTGGAAAGAAAGACGAGGGCGGTAGAGGGTGCTAACACTCCCACCTCCACTCCTAGCCTCCCGCGACAAAAGCTCAGCCCCCCGCCCTCTCTCTCCAGCCCGGACCCCCACCTGGGAGAGGAGAGGGCGCATGGGTGAGGCAGGCAGCAGCAGGGCTCTGCCACGTTCAGTCTCGGCTGCTGCTCTTCCCATCCTTCGCCTCTCCTCCCCCCTCTCCAGCCCAGGTTTGGAGGCGATTCCCCTCTGGTGACTGAGCCTATTGCATCTGGAGGAGCTCCGCTTCGCCACCCTCACGTCTTTGTCTCCTCCTCCTCCTGCCAGGCTCCCGCCCGCCAAGAGCAGGGTCTGCAGCGGTCACCGCAGCAGCTGGAGCCACGCCGTGCACCGCACGGCTGCCTGCCCGGGCGCACCCGCGCCTGTGGAGGCACCAGAGGACGCCCGCGGAGCCCGCGGAGCCCGCACCGCCAGCCCGCAGCCTGCTCCAGCCGCCCGGCACCGACCCTGCTGCCACCACCGCAGGGGAGCCAGCACTGCCCGCTGCCGGGTCCGGAGTGGGCAACCCCCCCCCATACTAGCGATCCGGGTGCTGGGAGCAGATAGCGGCAGCTGCTGCACTTCTAGAAGAGCCCACACCCCCAGGCAGACGCACCCAACGCCTCCTCCCAGCGCCTCCAGGATGGAGCCGTCACCCCAGCCCGGCACTGGCGCAAGGTAAGGTGCGGCCGCCTGTTGCTTTCCATCCGATAAGCTCAGGCTCACCCCTCTGTCTGCCCAGGTGCCTAGGCCGAGCGAGTAGAGGACTGTCACACCTCTCCTGAGACACGTCCCTCCAAACCCCTGCAGACTTTGGGGAGACCCCTTCTGAAGAAGGGGGAGTCGACCCTCTCTCTCTGCTCTTTGCAGCTGGTCACCATGCAATCATCTGAAAACTTTTGCCCCCCCCCCCCCCCCCCCCGCTCGGTGCTCACCCCATGCCTGGCAAGTTGCACGTCTAGTTCTCCGCGCACCCCTCCCCGCCCCCTCCCTGGCCGTGCACATCTGCCCGTTTCATTCTGTGTTCTTGTCGGTGGACTTTCCACTCCCTGCAGCCATCGCTAGGCAGGAGAGGGTTTGAGACCCAGCAGCACTCATCCAGCCTGTGGGGGCAGCTCCGGAGCCCAGGTGGCAGGTGGCGGAATAGGGGAGGTGGGGAGTGAGGGAAGGCTGCGGCCACCGGGGGGGGGGGGGGGGGGGGGGGGGCCTCTGCTCAGCGCCGCGGGAGTCCTTCCATATGCCACCCCCAACTCGGTAATGAAACCCTGGGGACGCCAAGTGCAGGGTGGGGGTTCCTCGCAGGGGTAGGGGAGGAAACTGAGTCAGGGTCAGATCTGATTGAGGGGGAACCAAAAAGTCTTGGCTAATGCCTGCGGGCCAGGGGCCATTCCCCAGCAGGCATCTGATGGGCAGGAAAGAGGAATGTATACATACTGAGGGGGTGGGGGGAGGGGCTGGGTACCTGGGAGGCTCAGAGAAGAGGATGGAGCCCTGGAATTTGGCCTGGGACCCAGGAAGGCAAGCTTCCCAGTGACTGGGATGGGGCGCCCTCCCTCTCCAGGAGAGACAGACCTCCCTGGCGAGATTCAGAATGCGTTGGTGTCTTGGGCGGCGGATGAGTGGTTTGGAATAGATCATGAACCAGGGATGCTGTTCCTAGCTCCGTGAGGACCGTGGTCCCCTCCTCCTCAGGCACCGGCTGCTATGCCCTTCTGTCTCCTGAGTTGGTCTGTGGACCCACGCCCACCTTCCCTGCGGGTGCCCGGGAGGTAGGGGTGTCTCCACGGCCGCAGGGTGGGAGGGGACTCCTGGCCCCCTGGAGACGTGTGTGCAGGAGAGGAAGAGAATCCCCAGCGCCTGGCAAGTAGACAGCGGTCTGAACCGGTGGAAGGCGAGCCCTGGGGCTGAGGCTGCATCGGGAACCACCTTTCTTTCCCTCCTCCCCTCTGCAAATCACACCTGGGCGGAGCGAAGGAGCAGGGAGCCCGGTGGAGCACAGTAGAGCTGGGCGTGCAGGGCGAAGGGGCGTGGGCATTGGAGGAGGGAAGGCCCCTCGGACCCGGTCCTGGAGCTGAGGTGGGCTGCCCACTCTGCAGCCCCTTCTGGGCAGATGCTTTTGGTTGTTGGGTCGCTTTAGTCCAATGCAGGAAGGCGAGGCTCTTTTCTCCTTTGCAACCCAGCAATCTGAATGGAGCATTGGCAGGAGGAAGCCTAGACTGCCCCTGCAAAAAAAAAACGGGGGGCAGCCCAGGGAACCCCATTCATCTTGGTGGGGAGCACACCCGCTGCGTAAAGCCTGGACACACCCCATTTAACCCTTCTCTTTGGGTTGGCGCAGGCCCCTCCTGAGACTGAGAGTCAGGCTTTTGGTTCCTACTGTACCTAAAAGAAGGGAATTTGGAGGTTGCCTGGATCCAGAGCCTGTAAAACGTTCTGGTCCTCCCTGTTCAAACCAAACACGTGCTGGCTTTTAGGAGCAAAAGCCTCTCTGTGGTTGCCTGGTAGATATCTCGGGCTCTCCTGTACCAGCTGGGAGAAAGCTCAGCTCAACGCAGTTCCCTTTAAGCCTTGGCCAGACCCTCTCGCAAGAGACATCTACTTGCAAGGGCTCCTGGGAGGAGTCCTGAGGTCGATCCTCCTGTTTGGGGCGCTCCAGGAGCAAGGAGTTCCCTGTAGCCCAGCTTCAGGCTTCAGAGCCTCAAGGAGCAGAACGGGGATTCCCTCTGAGCTGGCTCCGGGTGCAGCTCCTGAGTCAAGGAGAGAGCATTGGCTTCTGCATTACCTGCATACCTGAGGTAGGACCCCAGAATTCAATTCCTCAATGGGCAAGGTTTAGCTTTGGATGCCCCAGGATCTGGTATTTTTTGGGGGGATGCTTACCACCTGGAAGTGTGCCCAGGCCCCTTCCCTTTGCAGTAGAAACAAGTCGGAGCATGTCCTCTGAGAACTCTTGAAGGAAGACCCAGCCAAGGTGGTTTGATGGGGTTGTTGAACTATTTGGGGAGACAGACGGGAATATTAATAACCAGCACCAGCATTTATCAAGTCTTTACTCTGTGCCGACATTATTTTAGGCATTGTATGTCCACTGTCTTATTTTGAATCCTCACAACAACCCTGGAAGATAATTAAATCCCATTTTCTTGGTGAGGAAACTAAGCCAGGGAGAAGTTATCTGCCTTGTAGTCATTCAGCCAGGAAGTGGTGGGGCTGGTTTCTCTTGCTAGCAGAGAACACTGGGAGTGTTCCACGCCCCCTGCCCTGTTTGGTACTAAATACCCTCTGTCCACAAGGAACAGCGGGTGAGCCTCTAGCCCCTTCATTGCTCCTAACCCCAGGGGCGCAGTGTCAGTGCCAGCCCTTGCCTGTGAGTTGTGGCACTGGGGAGACTGATGGTACATCTCACCCCCCTCAGAGGCTGTTGGGGTTGATCTTGGTAGGCTGGGATCCTGATACTGAAAGCAGACTTAGGGAACTGGCTGCTGACATTGGACTTCCTTTCTGGACCTTGTGGTAGACATTCCCTTTTGAAATGTGAGGAGAAATGGAAGGAGGGATCCGAATGTGAGAAGGGATTTATTATGTGGTCAAAAACTACAGACACTGTATTCTGCAACTGAATCTCTTTCTAGTGATGGGTTCACAGAATGTTAGAGCTAAAGGGAGCTCAGATCGCCCCCCTTCCAATCCAGGTGCAGAGAGGTGATGCAGTGAAGGGCAAGGCCACTCCATGTGTTCCTAGCGTAACTAGTATTGGAACCACTATCTCCTGACCCTGGTCAAAATAAACTGTGTTTGTATATCAATACATTATGTTCACTGCTGCTATTTCCCAGCATCTTAAAATTAATTAGGGGAAATGGTTGTGAAAAATATAGATCATTTTGCTAATTTTTCATAAATGCCTCAATCAGCATAACCAGAAAAAGTCACCACCATATACAATGAATAAATCACCACAAATTGCCTGTTTTGCAAAAGATTGCAGTGGAATATTTATATCTTCAAATCAACTAAATCAACTAACCATGCAGCCTTTTTAGATGATTCTAAATAAAAATTAAATGGACTCCCAACCATTTTAGCAAAGTTATTCTGTCCATTGAGTAGATCTTTCTTGCCCCACTCCCAATCATTGCTGAGAAAATGTAGCACATCAAAGGGGGGGGGGGGATCCTTTTGAACCCAATGAAATGATTTGTTATTGCTTTTTTTTTATTTCTTACCCTTGGGTTAAATTGAGGCTGATGTAAATCTGAGGCCAAACATACTTGGGGCTCAGAAAGGGGAAAAATAGTTCTTTGCTACTTTCTCACCCATTGAGCCCCTTTGACAAAGGGAGCTTTCTCCAGGGGTTCCCATGTACCACTAGGCATTCTTGTAGGACAAAAATCTGGTTTCTAAGAACATTCTCTGTGGCTGTATTACCAAGATGAACTCCCCCTGGAGATAAATCAACAGTCAGCTAGAGTAAATGGAGAGGAGGGAGGGAAAAGCCCGTTTCTCAGAATCACATTGGGGGTGGGGTGAGAATTACAGGCAGATAATGGAAACTTGCTGCATTTATGCCACCAGGACAGAATTTTCATCCCAGATGCTGGGACTAGCCAGGTCAGAGGCCCTCTAGCAGTAAGTAGGGGTGGAAGAGGAAAAGGGGAGGGGGGGAAGGAAAGGGAGCAGTGCTGGCAAGGAGGCATGGGGTCAGGGAGTAGAGGCTTGGCTCACCCAGGGCTTTGATGTGACTGAAATGGCCATGGAGAGCCTGCCCAAGAGATGCTCTTCTCCCTTTCCCTGCTTTCCACCACCTCAGTCTGCCTTCTGAGTTGGGTTGGCTGATCTGAATCCCAACATCCCCAGTTATCTCAAGGAGAGCATTCATTTTCTAGAGAATGCATTAGAAATGAGCATGGTCTTTACAGTGTAAGTGGGGGACAGATGCACCAGCTGGCCCACTCTTCAGGAAAAACTATTAACTATCAGATCATCCCACAAGGGTACTCGGTGAAGGCGGGATACTCTTTAGTTGTATTACAGGTTGTTAGAGTAAAAAGATGTAACATTGAAATCAAGCATGACAAAATCTAAAGGAAATGGTCTATCTGTAGGAATCACAGCAAGAGAATCTTTGCATCTGGATATACATCTTGGATTCCAATTCTTAGCTTTTCCAGGGAGGATAGGGGAGTTAGCTGTAGCCTCAACCTATTTATGGGGCCCTCGTACTATCTACTTATTTTACTTCTATGTGGGATAGTATTAAAGGGCAAACACCACACCTCTGCTGGGAAAAGTTTGTGGGTATGTATCTTAAATCATATATATGTATATAAGTTTTTTGACAGTTGGAATAACAATTTCTATTAAGCAACATGTTCTGGGGAAAAAAGGTTATGAAAAAAGAAAACTATTTTTTATTTAGAACATAATGAATAAGTATGCTTGTGCAATACATAGTATAAATGAAAATTCTCAGTTTTGGTTAGATATTTAAAAATGAAAAAATCCAAGAACCAGAGTATCCAGACTCAACCTCATTTTAATAACAAGAAAAGCCATGCATGGCCAGTGTAGCTAAGTGGTTGGACATCGACCTATGAATCTAGAAATCACAGTTTGATTCCTGGTCAGGGCATATGCCCAGGTTGTGGGCTCAATCCCAGTGTGGGGTGTGGTGAGGCAGCTGATCAATGATTCTCTCATTATTGATGTTTCTATCTCTCTCTCCCTCTCTGAAATAAATAAAAAATATATTTTTAAAAATAATAAGAAAAGCCAAATAATAAGGTTCTGTGCAGTTTGAAGAAGACCTTAGCAAAATGGGGGTGGGGGGGGAGAGAACAAAAAAAACACAAAAAACAAGATGACTAAATGGAATCTGAGAGGCTTTATGTTCATGGTTTTTATTTTAAATAAATATATAACATCTTAATCTATATTTAGATTTGAGTAGCACAAGATAAATAAGTTTATCTGCAGATTGCCACCTTGATGAGCTTTATTCTACAAGTGGTTGGGAATCAGGATGGAAGCTCTTATATCTGATATGTCATTTATAGTTATATATGTTTTATAAAAATTTAGTGAATTGTGCCAGAACTGGTTTGGCTCAATGGATAGAGCGTCGGCTTGGGGACTGAAGGGTCCCGGGTTCGATTCTGGTCAAGGGCATATACCTTGGTTGCGGGCATATCCCCAGTGGGGGGTGTGCAGGAGGCAGCTGATCGATGACTCTCTCTCATCGATGTTTCTAACTTTCTATCTCTCTCCCTTCCTCTCTGTATAAAATCAATAAAATATATTAAAAATTTAGTGAATTGTGACTCCTGAAATGCCTTTTAACATGAGAATGAAATCAAAAGTTTAAAGGCTTAGAACATACTGTTTTCCCAATGGGAATATGTTATCAGTAAGGACCCTACAATTCATTTAATATAAATGAATAAATATTAAAAAAACCACATTGATAAAAAAAAACACATTTTTTCTTCAAGAGGATAAATGAACACATCAGCACAGTTTATAAAAGTTATGGTTTTATTTTATCTAAAGCTCTCTGAGCTGCTTTTTATGTTAACACTAGTCCAATGCAAGTGTTTGTATACTTCAGGTTTTATAAAAGGCTTTGTCCCTTTTATTACAAATAAAATGGAAACAAATATAAAAAATAAAATATTGTGAGTGATTCTCACACATGGAGTAACACTTGATAAAACTATGTTTTCAAATGCAGATTGGTTTGCATTTTTCTCCTTTCCTTTCTTCCCCCTCTCCCTCCCTTCCTTTTTTCCTTCCTTCTTTCTTCCTTTTCTGTATTTCTTTCCTTCCTTCCTTTTCTTTCTTCCTTCCATTCTTCTTTTCCTTTTTTCTTCCTCTTTTGGGTCATTGATAGAATTTTCAGTCTGCATTTAACATTTAAGTATTCAGTACCTAGCTGGGAGAGATGGCTATTTAAGGGCAAATATCTCCCTGGTTGGAGGCAGGGAGAAGGTACAGTGCATTTGTATATTTGTCCAAAGCTAAAACACAAAGGTCATGAAGTCACACTGGCCTTTTGTCTAATCTTCTCACCTCAGGTCTGCTTTAGAAAAGCATTCCTGCTACAGAGGGCTCACCCTGTTAGCAGTGACTAAGCAGTGTGCTTCCTTCTGTTAGATTGGGAATTTATGCAATGAGAAGAACCAGCCCAGTCTGCTGACCACCCCTATATGACTGGTCATCAGGAATTATCAAGAAGATATGTTTTCCATCCTTTCTACAAATTATATTCAAACTTGAGTTTACAAAGTTTTGTGGCCTCCTGCCCTAATGTTTTATAGTTGTTTTATTCGGGTGGTGAGTCTAGAAACAAAACTAATACGCTTCTCTATTGGAAGGGATAGTATAGACACTTTGTGCACAAAGTATCTGCTATAAAACTCATGAAAGAGGATGGCTGATTGATAACCAGGTTGAGAGGGTCCAGGGAGGTAACTGGAGAAGCAGCTGAGATGGGCATTAGAGGAAAGGCGGAGGGATGAGAGAGGCAGGCAATCAGGGAAAACAAACCATCCAAAGGAAGAGAAACCAGTAATTGGCACAGGAAAATGGAGAGGTGTTTGAGAGTAAGCTGAAATTGAAAGATAAGAAAAAGAAAGACATAAGAATAAGAGAAGATAGCTGAAACCGGTTTGGCTCAGTGGATAGAGTGTCCGCATGCAGACTGAAAGGTCCCGGGTTTAATTCTGGTCAAGGGCATGTACCTTGGTTGCGGGCACATCCCCAGTAGGGGGTGTGCAGGAGGCAGCTGATTGATGATTCTCTCTCATCCATGTTTCTAACTCTCTATCTCTCTCTTCCTCTCTGTGAAAAAATCAATAAAATATATTTTTTAAAAATAAGAGAAGAGCCGAGACCGGTTTGGCTCAATGGATAGAGCGTCGGCTTGGGGACTGAAAGGTCCTGGGTTCGATTCCAGTCAAGGGCATGTACCTTGGTTGCGGTCATATCCCCAGTAGGGGGTGTGCAAGAGGCGGCTGATCGATGACTCTCTCTCATCGATGTTTCTAGCTCTCTATCTCTCTCCCTTCCTCTCTGTACAAAATCAATAAAATATATTCAAATTAAAAAAAATTAAAAAAAAATAAGAGAAGAAAAATAAGGCTAATAGGAGTGATAAAGAAGAGGTGTGTATAAAAAAAATGTTGCTAAATAAATCCTCATGGTCTAGATAACTCAAAGGCAGGCTGACTCTTCAGCTAGGGGATGCTGTCTCTCTCTCACATTCCCCTATCCCTTGTTAATGTGGCTTCTCAATCCCCAGGCCAAGGGCTCTTAATCCTATTTGTCTTGGTGCCCTTTGATGGTCTGACAGGCTGAGGCTTGCCAGAATGATGTGTTTAAATGCATGCAATGTAATACAGAAGATTGTAGTACAAATTTTATTGAGACAATGATACCAGATATATAAAACAATCTGACCTATTCATGTCTTTATAACAAGATCTAATTGTGGGACCACTGACTACCATCAATTTGAAGGAGGAGTGAGCATGCATACTGCTATGAGATCATTGCAGGAACTGTGCTATAATAAGAAAATATCTGATTTGTTAATGAAATTGTCGGGGCTGCTACTGCATTTGAGGTTTTGGCCTGCATTCATCATTCAATGAAATGCTACATTGTCACTCAGTGCTCACAAACAAATTTGTGACAGTTTTCCAATTGAGTTTATGGATCCCTTGAATTCTATTGATAGGTGTCTTGGAGGTCTGCCAGCCCAAGGGCCCTGGACTGGGGTGACCATCTAATGTACTATCTACAGCTGGAGTATTTTTGAAAATGAAAGGGATCCCAGTTGTTACCCTGAAACAGCCAGTGTGAATTGGATGGGGAAAACTGTGACATAATTCCTCTTAGCAGCTTGTCCCTTTCTGTGATCTTTCTCACCAGACCAGTTTTCACTTCTTTGGCCCAAGGAATTGGATCTCTCTGCCCTGTTCATACAGTTGACACTTGTGGATACTGACTGGCATTGGAAGTGGAGAATAGCTTTAGCTGAAAGAGGGTCACATGTCAGGGCCACAGCCAGGCTATGGGATGCCTTTGTAAGAGCTAGAAAATGGGCTTCATCAGAGCTGCAGGCTCTGGCTTCTGGCTGGGTGAACATTGACCTGCATTTCAGTTTCCAGTGATCCCCTTTGAACTTGGCCAATTTCATCTATAGTGAAGTTCAACTATCAGACTATATAGCATTTCAGCCAAAAGTTGTAACTTTCCCTCTACCAAGCTTTTTCAAAGCAGAGGGTCCACAATGGCTTTCAAAGGTTTGCTTCCTTTCTCTGCCCACTTCCTCATTATCAGGAACTTGCGTCGGTGCAGGCAGGTGGATGAAGGCCAAGATCTAGAGAACTCTTAAATCGGACAATAAGGCCTTGAGCGAAAGGGAGGGCACTGTGGCCAGGCAGAGTTTCTGAAACAGACAGCTCATATTGTCCAGATCTAATGGTGGGAACAAAGGCTACATCATTTTGAAGGAGGGATGAGCACACATATTGCTGTGGCATCATTACAGGGTATGAAAATACCTGATCAGGGTATGAAAGTGCCCTCCCTGTTGTTTTAAAATAAATTTTATTGATTTTTTACAGAGAGGAAGAGAGAGGGATAGAGAGTTAGAAACATCGATGAGAGAGAATAATCAATCAGCTGCCTCCTGCACAACCCCTACTGGGAATGTGCCCGCAACCAAGGTACATGCCCTTGACCGGAATTGAACCTGGGACCTGTCAGTCCGCAGGCCTACACTCTATCCACTGAGCCAAACTGGTTTTGGCCTGTTTTGTGCTGTTGATGAAATCGTCGGGGCTGTGATTTCATCAATAATACTGTGTTGGAGGAGGATGACAGGATGTGTCTGCTCCCAAATATCATCATGTTTCTGTTCTAATTGGTGAAGTGGAACCTGCTCAATAGAAGAAAAAGATCTTTTAAGAAAGCTTTTGACGCGGCAGGGGGAAGGCCAGATCTAAGAACACACTCCCTTCATGTGCATGTACAGTCTTTGACCGGGAACCAGGCGACCTGGTTCTCATTCCAACTTTGGTTCTAACCAGCTTGATGGCCTTTGGGCTGGTTACATTGATTGCCTCTCCCCCAGCAAGAGGATGATTGGAAGCTAAATGGTTCCTAAAGCTCATTCAGGATCTGTGCTCTATAATGTCAAAGATGTGTCTGGTATTGTTTTATTTATACTCATATGGTGGCTTCTGTGTTTAAGCTGGTTCAGACCCACTTCTTTGCTTAGGCTGTCCAGCCCTCCTTACATGCCACATGTGATACAATGATAGGCAGACACTATGACCCTGAGGGTCTAAGCACCTGGAGCACATGTGGGAGCCTAGAATAGGGGGATGGGAGTGGGGAGGTGGAGGGGAAAATACCTGACAGGTAAAGAGGTAGAGTAGGAAAGAAGTGGAACCATTGATAAATTTCCTTGCAGCAATCATTGTTGCTCAGGAAAGATGTAGAAAAGAGGAATAGGGGTTTTTAAAATGTCGACTGTCCATCCTGTGTCTACTCTTTATAACCATAAATCATGTACTCCTTATTAACTTCTAAATAACTCCTGGTTGCATAGAGGAGGATTAACCCCATGGTATGATTTAATAGGTCCTTCCTCACCTGGTCCTGCCTGTCACTTCATCTGTCATTTTCCTTGGCATATCCTGTGCCCTGATGTGTTAGAGCTGGTTAGCACAAGTGATTGTTCATGAGTCGTCTTTCCAGCTCTGGTAGCTGAAATATGATTTACACCACAGAAACCATTAGACTCCTCAGAGATGTGCTCCCCCATCACCGCTCCCCTCCCCCAAATTAAGAGTTTGTTTTTAAAATTTACCATCACAGAGCACTGGCCCCACCTCACCAAAAGACTTGAATTTTCTATAATAGAAAGTGCTCCTTCCCATCTCTCTCCATTTGGTTTGCCATTCCCCATTCCTGGTGGTTCATTGGATCCTCAATACTTCTCTTTCTTTCTTCTTTTTTCCTTCCCTTCTACTAACCATCCACTAACCATCCACCCATCTATCCAGAAATAGACAGACTGTCCATCCACTAACCATCCACCCATCTATCCAGAAATAGGCTCAGTTCTCATTTCTCTTCTGCCACTTAATACCTGAATGAGTGACTTGGGGAAATTTTCCTAACCTTTTATGTGCCTGTTTTCTCTATGTAAAATGGGTATAATAATAGGTAGTTGTGAGGCTTAAATGAGTTAATATGCATAAGATGCTTTGAATGGCATCTGGCACATGAGAAATATGACTTAGTCTTTGTTTTAGGAATTATCAAAATATTATTGATTGCTTACTATATGCCCAGCATTGAATACACTCATGTGGTGTGAAAAAAAGAGGTTCAGTAAAACAAGCACGTGAATATGTTCAAGAGCCTCAAACAAAGCCTGGCTAGTTTTTCCAAAGATATTGAAATTGACTTCATGGAGCCAGGGGGCATTTGAACTGAATTGATTGATATCACTCACACATACACACATACTAACACACATACACACACACACACACACACACACACACACACACACCAAACTGGCAGGACAGACAGAGGCATCCCAGGAGGAGGGAAGTCATTTGAGCACAGAATTATATGTGGCTAAGTATGAGATCATGGAGGGAGCAGGGGGGTCTTTGATTATATTTGGGTTATCACAAAATCCACGGGGAAGTGAGCTGCAGTGCCCTCTGTTTCTGTTGCCTGCACCAGTACAGGTCAGACCTTTGAATTTTCCCCCCAATAGTCAGAAATGCAGATTTCTATGTGAAAGCTCCTAATGTTTAATGATAGAACTCATTCAATTAACAGCAAAACACTTCCACAGGCTCTATTCAGCTCCCAGGAGAGAGTGGAGTCCTAGGTTTCCAAACTTGTAGAAAGATAAGGTCTACAGCCTGGCCTGAGTGGTTCAGTAGTTGGGCATCAGCCTATGAACCATGAGGTCACTGTTCAATTGCAGGTTAGAGCACATGCTCAGGTTGTAAGTTTAATCCCTTTGGGTAATGCAGGAGGCAGTGGATCAATGATTCTCTGTCATCATGATATCTCTCTCTCTCTCCCTCTCTCTCTCCCTTCCTCTCTGATATCAAATATATATATAGGACAAGGTCTACAATTGAATTCCTGATTTTTAATCTAATTCTGCCATTAGCTGTATGACCATAGGTGAGAGACTTAAGCTCTCTGAGCCCTAGTTTTCTGCCAAATGGCTATCATATTTCTTGTCCTACATACCATGCTGTGAGGAGCCTTTGAACCATGGAAATAAAAACTCCTGCAAAGAATCACACAAGCTTTGGAATTATCTGTCCTCCCTACACTTAGTGCAGCACCAAGTCTTATTTGAATCACACCCAAATATTCCCTAATGTCCTCACCTGCCTTTTTAATTTTCACAGTAGATGGGGGAAGAGAAATGTGGGAGTTGTTTTTCCCCTTCCTTCTGTTAAAAACATCACAAAAAGCTTGACATTCATTTTGGAAGTCTGTATGTCAGAGATCTAGCTAAAAGCTATTGATTGCTCCTTCATGGGACCAGAATCAGGGGGAAAGGCACAGGCTGCCTCTGTGTGGTGTGTGTTGATTGTTTCTCTGAGGTGAGGAGGGATTCTCTGAGAAATCAGCCCTACGTGTTAGTCTAGCTCATGTCAAAATCTGCACCTGCATTTGTGTAATTTCCCCTTTTTTGATCTCTTTCCATTCCAGGCTGGCTTTGATCATGTAGGCTCTTAAGGGAATGATCAGCCTTAGAAGAGTCAAATTATTTCTAGTTGAAAAGCTGAGCTTGGTGGATGTCAGCATTCACACAGCTGAGAGGTGGCTGTGCAGCCAGCCTACCTCATCAGACCGGGTTAAAAGCACAGTGTAACTGCAGCTTTGCAAAAACCCAGGCTTGAATATCTGTGTCATTCTGATTTTGTGATATCATTATGTGTTTTGTTGGATTACTTGATTGAACTTGATCCTGAGAAGCTTCAAAGATGCAGGCAGGCCTTGAAGTACAGATACCTGATTTACACAAGCACATCAGTTATGGATGTTGGCCTCACTACACAGATCTTACCACCTCTGCTTCGGGAGCTGACCTGAACCTCGGGGTCTAGTTCATTCTCTTCCAAGCTCTAAGCTCCCTGGGCTCTCAGCACCGAGGTGACTGATGCTCCTGCAGCTCTCTTTCCCTGTTGGTGTCCAGGACCCTGTCCCCCTTATCCACTGCAGGAGCCGGACCCAGAGGAGCCAAGGTCCCACTATTCTGAGATGAATTGGAAACATGTAGGTCTATTGAGTTAACATGTAGTAAGTGAAATAACACTTTTGTTATTAAGAAAGTGTTAGAGCCCTAACTCCTAATGTGATGGTATTTGAAGGGGGGGGGGGGTCTTTGAAAGGTAATTGGGTTTAAATGAGGGTGGGGACCTCATGATGGTGTAGTGCCCTGATAAGAAAAGACCAAAGAGCCCGCTTCCTCTCTTTCCACCTAAAACACAGAGGAAAGGCCATGTGAGGAAACAGCAAGAACATGGCATCTGCAACCTGAGGAGCTGGTCCTTGATCTTAGACTTCCAGTCTCAAGAACTGTGAGAAATAAATTCCTGTTCTACACAGGCTATGGTATTCTGGTATGGCAGCCTAGGCTGACTGACATAGGAAGTTATTATAGATTAGATTGGGTTCCTAGCCACCTTGTGAAACATCTCTTTGAACAAAAATGTGCCTGTTTTTATAGCACTATACCTGATATTTACCATAATAGGCACTCATAGCTACTTGTTGAATGAATGAATAAATGAATGAATGAATACTGATAAATGGAGTGAAACTATCCAATTTATGAACAGACATTTGGAAAACCATTCAAGTGTTAGAGATTTCCTGAAATCATGGTTTAAGATGAAGGGAAATCATTACTTTAAGTATATTGTATGTGTGTGTGTGTGTGTTATATGTAACATGTATAATTGCACATATATGTAAATAAATATGCATATGTAAAATCAAGCTTTTAACAGCTTGCACTTTTTTACCAGTTTACCCCACAGAGATGTAATGATAGTAAAATAAATACAGTCAGTGTGGTTTCCTGTTTACCCAGCATGCAAGCAAATGATGCTGGCTGAGTTGGTCTGCTGACCTACCAAAACCCAATTAATTGAAGTTTAGCAAAATAAAAAGGTGCCTTATTTATGGGAGAATCATAGCAGCTCAATATTGAAAAGGACCTTCGGGGCACCTTTTCATTTTAAATCCCTGATTGGCAGGTTGCATAGAAAGATGCCATTTTTCTGAAAGCTTTAGGTGTCTTCTTCATCCGCCTGAGAACTCGCACAAACTCCACGAGGCATTTGCTCCCTGGCTTTGCCATTTGAGAATGGAGAAGCTGTTTCCTCAAGATGCTATTCATCTTTATTCATATCTGGGTGTAGCTGAGTTCAGAATGTGTGGGTGTGGGATTTGAAGAATCTGAAGTGCTTAGGTAACAGTTGGCGTGCCAGTTGTATAATGAAGAACATGTATTGACAATATTAAATTGTGGGCTGAATCTTGTTTTTGGTGTTAAAAAAAATTTTCTAAAAGCGACAGCCCTGTTTTTATGCCGGGATGTTTCTGAATGTTGGGGTAATAGTGCTGAGAAATACGGGCCTCCAGTATGCATCGCTTTCTTCTGCCTGGCCTGATATCACTGTGTAAACCATGCATAGCTTTTTTTTTTTTTTTAAGTGATATGTGGTATGGTGTTTCTGAATCTACATGCATATTGTATTCAACTGACAGAGGGAAATAGCTTCAGTAATAATAACAGGTAAGATTTGAGTTCACTCTTCATATTGAGATGGGAGAATCAGATGGTTTCGAGAAAAATTGGGGGCAATTAATTAAGTTACTAGGAAGTGACTGCTTGCTTTTCAAGCTTCAAACCCTCTAAACTAAATCTTCATCATCATCTTTTTGCATGTGAAATTGTGCACCATGATTTTTTTTTAAAATTCATGTTCCTTTCTCTACCTTTGTGTGTGTGCTGACAACAGAGGAGGAATACAGAGAAGCCTTCTTTCTACTCAGTTGTGGGTGGAGTGGGAAGTGTGAGCATGACTGTGACCACTGAGAGGTAACATTTGCAGATTCCACATGCAGCAGGCATCTCTAGCTGAAAACACGTGGCTAGCCAAGGTTCTAGGATTAGTCATGTAATACCTAGGGCAGGTTTTATTTTTTCTATTTTTATTTTTTTTAATGTGCCTCAGGCATGAAACAGCTCTGACCACCAAGACAGGCATCAGGCTAGGATGAACTAAGGATTGCATGTCTGCTTTGCCCCGGATTGATGTAAGAGCAATACCACCAATCAGGTGTCTCCTTACCCGTTGCTAGGGGAAGGGCAGGTTTTATTTAACTGCTTTTCCTTTCAGAAGTTTAGAGAAACCTATGTATCCCTTCTTATTTTTAAAAAGTTGTTTACATTAAATGTAAAGATGTTTTTAGATGTAAAGTATATAGGATCCTATATTTTCCTAAGTATTATATAGGATTACAAAAACAAAAACAAAAAAATACACAAAACACACTGAGTCTCACAGAGCTTACAGTATTTTGCATGACCTACATCTCTGCCCAATCTGTCAAAAATATTTTTAGAACTTACTTTAAATAACACTTCAGTAGTTAACTTACCCATCTAATGTGTTTGAACTCGCCTGGTCTAGACTTGTGGTCCACATGCCTGTCACATTTCAAAAGACAATGATAACTTAGGAGGATTAAAAATTCTCATTGGTATTGTTTAGTTTTGCAAAACTGCAACAAATAATTTAAATGGCTGACTTCTTTCCATGAATCCATAAAGAATAGATGAGAGCAGGCAGGGAAGACCGAAAAGCACCTTAGATGTGGGGGTCACAGTGAGAAGATGCAGCTGCCCACTCTGTGACCAGATGAGAAGGTGGCCAATAGTTGCCTCTGTGTATTGTGAGAGTCTATAGTCAGAAGAATGAATTCTAATGCTCTTAAAGTCATGATGTATATAAATGATATTTCAGGATTTCTAGGACAACTATGTTGTCATATTTTTAAAAAACAGTGAGTTTTATTGGTGACATGATAGATACCGATAATAGTAGTGTAATCTGTTACTTGTCTTTAAAATAAAAGGAAATGTCAGATTCCCCCCGCCCTTTTTGTTTTGTTTTGTTTTGTTTTGTTTTGTTTTGTTTTGTAAATCCTCACCCAAGAATATTTTTCCATAGATTTTTAGGGAGAGTAGAGGAGAGAGGAAAACACAGAGAGAAACATGGATGTGAAAGAAACACATTGATTGGTTGCCTCCTGCACAAGACCTGACCAGGGCCCAGGCCAAGGAAGAGCCTGCAACCAAGGCACGTGCCCTTGACCAGAATCAAACCCAGAATCCTTTGGTCCACAGGCTGACCGACTCTATCCATCTGCTGAGCCAAACCAGCTAGGGCTCAGATTATCTTTGGAGATTAATGGAAAACAATCAGAAAATGCATTCCACAGTTGTGGATTCTCTGCATTCTAGCTATGGACACCCTAGAGGACTATGGACCCTGAGTTAAAAGCCTCTGTTTCAACGTGCAAGTCAACACCTGATAAAATGGCAAATTATATCCAAAGCAGCTTTCAGATAGATGAGACCCATAGAAGGGATTATAAAAGGATGACATTTTCTGTTTGATAATTTATGTAACAAACATACCAGGATTCTACCTACAGAATGTGGCTGGCTTTAAAACTGGCCCCTTTGGAAAGAGGGATGCTCTTGCCTCTATGCAAAATAGCACTGGGTCTTTTTTCAGAGACCACAGTGAAATGTTTTGAACATTCTCATCAATGTTAATTCTCAAATAGTTTGGAGTGGGTCAGGTGTTTTTCAATAAGCCAAAGTCATTTGAAGTAAGGCTGCTGAATAAAGAGGGTGGTCAAAGTGTGCAAATACCAGACTGGGTCTTGAAAATCTTAAGGCTAGTTTTTGGAAGGAGCTCATCAGCTGCCTGAAGGCTGCTTCATAGTAGGTGGAGGAGGGAGGGGATGAGACCCTGAAAGGATTGCATTTCCAAATTGAGTGTGTCCATGGAATCAGCCTGTAACCCTCATTTCCATCCATTAAGTAACATTCCAGGATGATTTCAAAATATTTAGTGACAATATTTGATAGTCACATTCTACACAGTCTTCAGTAGAACTTTCCAATAGAAATATAATGCTAGCTACTCGTGTCATTTAAACAATTCCAATAGCCACGTTAGACGTGTATAATAAAAAAGATAAAATTAATTTTAGTAATATATATTTTACTTAACCTCACATATCCAAGATTATCACTTTAACATATAGTTAAATTGAAATTTATTGAATTATTTTCTCATCTGAGTCTTTGAAATTCAGTGTGTGTTTTATACCTACAGCACATGGAACCTGAGCACTGAATTTTCATCAGAAACACTTGACCTGTATTTAGGATTCATAAAATTTACAGTTGAAAAGGCAGGCTTACATAGCCAAGTTGTTTCAACTGTACGTAAATGTTTTCCAGTTACTGAATTGAGTATTTGTTTTTAGATTTAAATTTAAATTATTCACAAAGTTAAACATTTAGCTCCTTGGTGTCACTAGCCACATCTCAAGCACTCAGTAGGGACATGTGTGCCTAGCAGTTACTGAATGGGGTGGTGCAGATCTAGATTATATGGGGGAACAACTGGAGAGGGATCCAATAGGCACAGCAGGGGCAGTTAAACTCTCTAGGAAAATTAGGAGGATTGATTATCTTCCAGTTTTTTGTCCTTTCTATGAATCAATTGTGAGTTTATCAATTCAGTATTTTTCCCAAAAGTTGCCTCTCATCTCCTTTGGATCCTTTTATATGACTCCCTAAAGGGCCTTTCCTTAAATATGTTCATCGTTTACATCCAGGGCCAATCTATGGTCTCTGCTTTGTGGATGGAAAGTCCAGGGGTGAGTTTAGATGATCAGGTAAAGATAGGAAGTTGATGCTTCATGCCCGAGTCCTTTTGATAATGCAGTTAAGCCAGAGGAGTCAAGTTTCCTGACCCTCAGCCCACTGGACACCCACCACTGTCAGAGCAACTCAGATTCTGAAGATTTGGGTGGGAGCCGGATCACTGCATTTTTACCAAGTCTTCCTTGCTTTCCCTATCCCCCCTTCCAGGTGATTCAGAACAGCCCAGTTTAAAAGTCGCTACCCTAAGCAGCCCTTCTTCCATGATATTTTTTGTGCTCATGGTTCCTAAGATGTGTTTCCAGGATCCCCTTAGTCAGAATGGTGTGTCTTGTTAAACTGAAGAGTTCTAGGCCCTGCCCTAAACCAGCTGCATCAGAATATCTGAAATACCACATATTCACAGAATAGCCTTGGCACTAGGAATCTGCACTTTCACAAGCTTTCTAGTAAGTCTTATGCCCAGGAGACTTTAAAAACTGTAGATTCTATGCAGAACCTCCAGCATAGAAAAATTGAATTTTTCAACCCCACCCTTTCTCATCCATCCTCTTTCCCCACGTCTGACATTTAGAAATCCACAGTGTTGCATGTATTCTGCCTCCCTGTGTTCAGGTCATTTAACAAACAGGCATTTGTCCCAGAGAATGGGGATTCAGAGATATAGATCGTGAGATCCTGTCTCTGATCTCAGAGAGTTTGCAGACACAGGAGGTAGACATATCTGTGGAAAATAGTTCATAAAGCATTACAGGTGGAGAGCTTTATGTATGTGCTGCACACAGCCTGGACACAAGGAAGACAAGGGTCATGTCCACCTGGGTTGTGAGCTTGTGATAATAGTTTTAAAGGGCTTTTGAGACTCTGAGTTGATTTAGGAAAGACAAAATTTATACCCCAGCCCTGGTTAGGTTGCTCAGTTTGTTAGAGCATCATCCTTATACACCAAGATTTAGGTTAATCCCCATTCAGAGCACGTACAAGAGTCAATCTATGAATTCATAAATAAGTGGAACAACAAATCAATGTCTCTCTCTCTCTCTCTCTCTCTCTCTCTCTCTCTCTCTCTCTCTCTCTCTCTCCCTCTCTCTCTCTTTCCCTCCCTCTCTCCCTCTCTCCCTTTCTCCCTCTCTCCCTCCCTCTCTCTCTCTTTCCCTCCTCCCTCTCTCTCTCTTTCCCTCCCTCTCTCCCTTTCAAATCAATTAAAACTAAACTAAAATAGGTATTCCATTAGATAGGAGGGGAAGATCCCTGGAGCCTAAGTATGAATTAGTTGTGAACAGGGAAGGGAGGCTATTATGAATGACCTGGAATAATGGACTTACTGTAGGGATAAAACCTGGCAGAGTTGTGGGAGTGGCTTGGGCTGCAGGGGTCTGGCAGGGCTCAGGTGGAGGAGCAGAGAAAAATCACTGAGCAGGGACCATGAAGGGAGCTGATGAGGAAGTCGACAGAAGGCATCGCCTCTGCTGCTGGTGGTGGACCTGACGTCGCCATAGGGCTGATGTGAGGGGAAGCAGGGACACACTGGCACCTGGGAGCATGAACTGAAACCTGGGCCTGTGGAAGAGGCTGGTGCTCTTCACCCAGGAGCTGCACACACACACTCAGGAACTGAGGGTGGAAGCCGGTGGGAGCTGGGGAGATGTGAGTCCACCTCTGCCCTCACAAACTAGGTAAGATAGATGATCAGTGACAGCGTGTAGGAGCTGTGACAGTGCCTTTCATGTGTAATGCCCAGGCTACACTTCTGCTTCCAGATTTCACGCAGATTTCTAGTGTGGCCAACCTTAACTTGACCCCACAGGTAAGGGAATTCCAGGAAACCTGGTCAAATGGAACAATACAAAACCAATGCAGTTGGCTTAGGCAACCTATGCTGGGGGTGGCTGGATGGGGCACAGGGTGTATGGGGGTGGGTAGTGAGGTAGTAAGGTGGGAATGGCCCTTGTGAAGAGAGAAAGCTGCAATGGATGGTCTTGAGGGCCTTGCTAAACATTAGGCTCTTTATCCTCCGGACAGCAGTGGTTTCTAAGTGGAGAAGCAACTTGACAAAATGAGTTTGCTTTAAGAAAATAATTCAAGCAGTGGTTCTCAAACTGCAGTTTACATATATAGGGACACAGAAAGATGGCAGTTTGGTGACTAACAAAGATGATAAGGCTTGGACACATCTGTGGTTGAAAGAGAAGTTAGGATGGACTCTGGAAGCTCGAATGGGATGGATGGAGATATGTATATGTATATGTATATGTATATGTATATGTATATGTATATGTGTATGTATATGTATATGTGTATGTGTATGTGGTTATATGTGTGTTGTAAATGTGGTTTTATGTATGTATAGAGTGTATGTGTATAGGTGGTTTTATGTATAAATAGCTATACAGGCTCAGGCCTCAGCATGGGAAGTGAAATGAACTGCTCTGAGCATCTGAATTTGTGAATGAAGTTCCTGGTTTGCCACCAACTGGCAGTGTGATCTTGGACAACCCGCTAACTGTTTCTGGGCCTCCATCTCCTCCTGAGAAATGTAGAGGGTATGAAAGATCAGGAATCCTGTGATCCAAGATGCATATTTTACAGCCGCAAAGAGTGATCTTCCATCAGTGTCAGAGTTTGCCTGACAAGCCTTTTCCTGAGCCTCGTTTTCAGTCTTGCTGGTTAAGGGTTTGGGAAATGAATGGAAAAGCGATCAATCTGACATCAGGGGACTATAGAAAGACATTTGGTCTCTCAGGAGCTGCAGGTCTTGTCATTTGTTTGGATGCTGTCCCCAGCTTGGCCTGCCAACCGTGGCACCTTCTTGTTTCCTTAGTTCTTGAAAAGGCAGCCCTTTTCTGTCAACTCAGTCTATGTTCATGTATACATGCACGCGAGTGTGCACGTGCACACACACACACACACACACACACACACACCAATTTGATTACACTCTACTCAGAGTTTCCCCAAATACTCCATTATGGTATGGGAGGTAGCTTTAGATATACGTAAATTTATTTTGATATTTATGTATACTTTGATAGGCATTAGAAAAATACACTAAGCATAGCAAAACTACTAATATCAATATTATTTCTTAGGTTAAGAAATAATGTAAATAAGTCAATTGAATTAATTGATTGCATTAATGTTAATACAGGTAGAATTTGGATGCAATAAAATTCTTGAAGGGAATATGTGAATGACTAACATGTGGGAAACACTAACTTAATTGTATTATGAGGATTTTAACGAATATGGAAAAGGTCTTACCAAATGCTATCAAAACATATGTCAGAAATATTTTATTCTTCATTGTTTTGGCATTTCAGCCTAAAAATTTCTTTAGGAAATCTGAGTTATTTCACATTAACTTTATATTGGTCATGTTAGGTACTTTAAATATGAGACTTTAATCAGATATTGTTAGGAGAAACAATAAGGCCAATTAAAATGAAGGGAAATTCTATAAAACAACTGGACTCTACAAAAATCTCTGTCATAAAGGACCAAAACAAATAAAAACAAACCAAGCCCAAAAGACCATGTCTGGAGAACCATTCTAGACGAAAGGATATGACAATCTATACTAATAAAAGGGTTATATGCTAACTAGAGGCCTGGTGCATGAAATTCATGCACAGACATGGGGGGTTGTCCCTCAGTCCAGCCTGCACCCTCTTCAATCTGGGACCCCTCCAGGGATGTCTGACTGCCATTTAGGCCCAATCCTATCAGGCCTAAATTTTTGTTGTGGTGTTTATTTTACCCATATCCCCTTCCACTTTGACAACCATCAAATTGTTTTATTATTTTGGATCTGTTTCTGTTTTGTTTATTTATCATTTTTTACATTCCACATGTAAGTGAGATCATAGAATATTTATCTTTTTTTCTCTGACTTATTTCACTTAGCATAACATCTAGTTCATCTATATTATTGCAAATAGCAAGATTTTTTAATACTGAAAAATCCATTGTATATATGTACCACCTCTTTTTTATCCATTCATCTATCAGTGGACACCTAGGGTTGCTTCCATATCTTGGCTTTTGTGAATAATGAGGGGCCATATGTCTTTTTGAATTAGTACTTTTGTTTTCTTTGGATAAATACCCAGAAGTGGAATTGCTGGCATGAATGGTAGCTCTATTTTTAGTTTTTTGTTGAATACCCCATATTATTTTCCATATTGGCTGCACCAATTTTCAATTGATTTGCATTTCCCTGATAATTAGTGATGTTAAACTTCATATATCTGCTGACCATTTGTATATCCTCTTTAGACAAATGTCTATTCAGATCCTCTGCCCATTTTTTCATTGGGTTGCTTTGTTGTTGTTGTTATTGTTAAGTTATAGGAGTTCCTTATATATTTTGGATATTAACCCTTTATCAGGTTATTATTTGCAAATATCTTCTCCCATTCAGTAGGCTGTCTTTTGGTTTTGTTGATGGTTTGGGATAACGTTTTTCTTGAGCCCACTAAGATGCATGCTTACATTGGAGCGGAGACTCACAACAGCTCCACAGCTATTCCTCCACTAAAATTCCCTCTCCCAACCAAGTGACAATAAAACATAAAGCTGGTCTCTGGGCAGCAGATTTGAAGACGAACAATTCATGGTGACTTCCTGGGTTCTAGCTTGCATAGTCCTATCTATTACAGCCATTAAAGCAACACTATTACAGAATAGTCTCTGCTCTGGTATAATAAGACGTTTGTGAATTCAAAAATCCTTCAATAAATATTTATTGAGTGTCTACTATGGTCCAGGTATTGTTCCTAAGGTAGAGGAAGATGGTTAAGATCTACTTCTCATGGAGATGATGTTCTGGAGTAAGAGGGATAGAAGTAGCCAAGCAAGTACTGAGATGAATCGAGTGATATTAAAAAAAAAATGCCAAGTCTTGTAAAGTAAAAGAAAGTATGAAAGTAATGTGACAGGGAGTGATGAAGCAGTGCTGTGGAAGGCTTCTCTGAGGAGCTGATGGATCATTAATATCACAAGGAAGAGCTATTTTGCTTTCAATGTCTCTGCTGTTTATTCCTAATTCCCCCACCCTTTGAGCTTGCCCCTGATGTCAAGGTCAAGGATCTTCTGAAGCCTGACTGCTCTGCTGAGCTGCCACAGGGTCAGTGTTTCTGGTGTATTTCACACCATGCGACCACAGAGTGGGGCTGACGCACAAGTGTGCTCTTGTTCCCCTGTGCTCTTGTTGACGAATGCAGGAGTTCTCTGTGTACTTCTTATCTTTTATGATGGACTTTTAAGGAAGTTTAATTCACAAACCACGCAAAGCTCATCATTTGCTCATACTGACACATGGTGATGAAAGTGAGTTATTGTTCCTGAATAATGCTGCAAGGAAGCCTTCCAACCAGCAATTTTCAATAATGCCACATTGGCACCCCTCTGAATTACTATCTGCTTTGGCTAATTCAATATGACAGGTTTCTAAAGCAATTTGAGTTCACGTGAAAGCAGCGAGAGAGAGTATTCAAACTTACTTAAAGGAGGGCAGGAGGAAGGAACTTATATTGCAATCTCCTGTAACACAGATCGAGACTTATTTGGATTCATTTCTTAAAGGCATTCAATATGTTTTATCTTTTCTTTTTCAGTCACCTTTTCACTTACATCTGATAATTATAGTCTATTGGCCGTGCTTTAGTTTACCCCAGAGTATAGGATCCATCAGCTGATTCTCTGGCTCAGAGGCCAATATTTCTTAGCATTAGAGAAATTCCAGTTTTTAAAAATCAGGTCAACATATGCCCCACATATACAAATCACTCAGGAGACAGGCCAGCCGGTAGAAAAGGATCCCATATAGGATTCTGAATGTCAATGTTCCTTCTCTTTCCCCTGTTTCTTCCTGGCTGAACCAAAGCTGGCCTTCCAGATGGCAAGGTGTGGGCTAGGCAGCCTGGTATTAGTATAAAACAAAAGGATTTGGAGACAGAGAACCTGGTTGCGGTCCCAGCCATGCCACCTATGACTGTGAACTTGGCTCAAGCCTGGCTCATTGTAAACATTCAACAAATATGAGCCCCATTTCCTCCTCCTCCTCCATCTTCTTTCCCTTACCATTCTGCCCCTCAGCTCCTATCAGGCATGCTGGCCTTCTTTCTGTCTAGAACATGCTACGTGTATTCCTGCTTCAAAGCTTTTGAACTTGCACTTCCTTCTGCTGGATATGTCCCTCCCACAGATCACCCATGGCTTTCTACTCACTTTTAGTTCTCATCTCAAATGCCACCACCAAGAGCAGCCTTCCCACACTTGGTCACTCTCTAACATTACCCTGATGGGTTTTCTTTATGGCTCCTCTCACTGTTGTTAGTTACCTTGATGATTTATTTGTTTGCTTTTATTATCTCACTCCCAGTTTCCACCCTGAGCTCTGTGGGAGCAGTCTTGAGTATTGTGGGTATACCAACACTGGTACATATTAGGTTCTCAATAAATATTTGTTGCATGGAAGCTATTGGGACCTTCCTGAGAGATGGAAGAACTTTGTGTGGCTGTTCTGAAGGTTAGATGATACAGATTTCAGAGAGTCATTTGGAAATTACCAGACACTTATGAAGTCTTCTCCACCTCATCCATGAAGCACCTCTTCCCATCACCCCATACTGAAGTGCCCTTTTCATATTCTTGGCGGCTTTCTCTGTAAAAGTCTCACTTTTCTGACACATAATTTATCTCCTGATACCTTTCATTGACATACATTTTCAAATGAAACTCAGAAGAATTTAAAAAATATATATATTTTATTGATTTTTTTACAGAAAGGAAGGGAGAGAGAGAGAGAGTTAGAAACATCGATGAGAGAGAGTCATGGATCAGCTGCCTCTTGCACTCCCCCTACTGGGGATATGCCCGCAACTAAGGTACATGCCCTTGACCGGAATCGAACCCGGGACCCTTCAGTCCCCAAGCCGACGCTCTATCCATTGAGTCAAACCGGTCTCGGCGAAACTCAGAAGAATTTAAAGTGAGATGAAAGATTCTCCAGCTTGGAAATTGGTACTCAGCCAACAGTTTAGAGATGTAAGCACACAGAGCAGGCAGCATTTACACAATGCCCAGCCACAGAGGGACGCTGTATTGAGAATGCAAGCTACACAAAGCTTCCCTGCGCCAAGTCAGGCCTAAAGGAAACTGCATCATATCATCATATGCCTGGTTTGGGAGAGGCAGGAAATAAATGCGGAGGGTTCTGCTTGACTGCAGGTACACTGGTGCCAAGGCCATGGCCATGGCCCATTTCTGTTCTTTGTGTTCTTTCAAGACAGCAGCTCTGTGATGGAGGAGGACAGTGCTGATAATGAGTTGCCGGGGACATCTTGCCCCATGGACAGTAGAAGGATACTTTTTTTTTTTCCATCTACCTACCTTTATGGAAAAATTTCAACCTTTACTATTTATAACCTTTTCAGTCTTCAGTCAACATGTAGTATGCCTGCTTTGAAACAGCTTGATTTAAATTGTGGAAGAAGAGGAAGGGGAGTTTTCAGAAATCCCAACCCATTATTCATGATGTTTAGAAAGATGTGTGTTTTATAGTGAGAAAATAATCCTGATAGAGGCTGAATCAGTTAGCAAATTGTGTTGATTTCAGAGGGTAAAACCCCTCCCTCGCTGCAACCTTGTAGACACAATATTCAGGGGCACTCTGCCTTCTCCCCTCCACATCTCAGTTTTTCCAGGAAATCAAAAGGGGTCATTGTAGTGTGAGTGAAACTTGACATTTCTAGTTTAAGAAAATGTAACCAAATTTTGAATTTGAGGACAATTACTTCAACCATGGTTCTCAAAATGCATCCTCCCCCTCTATTTTGAAGTCTAAGAATTTTGGTAAACTGACTCAAAAAAAGGAGAGTCCACATCCAATCTGTTTTCTCCTCTCCTTTCTCAGAGGAGCAGAATCCTGCCCAAACCTTTTAGGATAAACACCCAAGAAAAATCTTATCAAAATGCTCATATCTACTGAAAAAGATGTATATATAGCACAGGATTTTGATGCAAAATGTTTTCATTATATTACTTTTTATTTGAGTGACTTAAAGAATGAACAATGGAAACATCAAATTTGTAATATGGGCTATACTTTAAAATGATGAATTACACTGTGTACATTCTCTTAAACTCACGTTTCTCCCTTTAGGCAAGTCAGAAATAAGAACTGGCAATTTTTATTCTTTTGGAGAAATGAAGATTTCTTGTAGGGAGTTTTGTTTAAAGATGAGTGGTGAATGAGTTAGCACAGGAGAAATCACCAATTAAACGCAGCCCCGAGTATGGCTCATTCAGAGGATTCAAGCATACCTCTTTTGTTATTTATTTTTGAAGCGCCTTATGTTTTTAGGAAAACAATTAGAAATAGAAGGTGGATCTTAAAGGGGCCTCAGGGTATCATATTGTATCCTCTAACTTAAGGCTAGGCTGCCTCCAGTAGGACCAACCATCGGACAGAATTTCCTTGGGATATCACATGAGGGATTCTTTTCCGTGCTGGCTTGTTTTTGAGGATGAAAAGCTTCCTGGGGCCTTTGTGAAGAAACTCACATTTGAGCTCCAAGGTTCAAAGAAAATGCTTTGCCCCTCTGACTTCTCTGCGCTGTTTCTTTGGAAACGTCAGTTCAGAACATTTCGTCTTTAGTTCAGAATACCACAAGAACAAGTAAAGAGAATTTTTCTAGATGCCAGTTATGTGACAGTTTTCTCCAAGTCCTTTTCACATATTCCTCCCCCCCTTTTTTTTTTTAAATCAAACTCTGAGTTTTAAATTTGTGATGTTTGACCTAAGGTCATACATTCCCACTCTGAAGGAGAATTCCCTCAGTTTGAGTCTCTATCAGTTTATGCCTGTTCTCAGATTTGCTTGTTCTTCACCTTCTTCCTCTACTTCAGTGCTTACTTCATATTACCACCAGATTCATTTTCCCAAAATACCACTTTGAGTTGGTAACTTCCTTGCTAACTTACTTATCTCAGATATCTATTAAATCACATTCCTTGACCTGGCATTCAAGGCCAACCATGGCCTCCCTCTCCTTCTAATATATTTCATGGTGAAATCCAAGGCCAATCATAGCTTCCTTTCTCTGGAAGGAATCAATCAATATGCAATCAATCCCTACCCCCACTTACCCTACTCTTTGTCACCCTTATCCCAGTTTGTTTTTATTCACAGCACTTAACACCCCTGATGTATTATTATACATGAGCCTGTGTGTGTGTTCACTTGTTAGTACTTGTCTCCTCTGCTAGTCTCAACTTCCATAGAAACAGGACATTTGCTTCATCAATGCTGTATCTTGGACACCTTTCAATAAATACTTGTTGAGTGAATGAATGAGAGAAGTGTCATAATCTATCCCACAGACACCTTTCATTGATTGTCTTCCCTCTAAGCAAATGGGTTACAAAAGTACTTTTGCCTACCCTAAAGAATGTGGTTTTCTTGAAATAGATGTAAAATCACCCAAACTTCCTTATCCATCTATTTAGCCTGCAAACCTGACTCAGAAGGGGGCAGGATAGTCAATGTGACCATATATTGAGAGTTTACGTAATTATGTATTATCTCAATGAATTCTCAAAAAGGCCCTGTTGTAGATGACAAAACAGCCACACTTGTGTGACATCTAGGTCTGTCCCGTCCTCAGGACCAGGAAGGAAGGACAGCTGGGGCCTGCGTTTCTCACAGTCTCGGCTGCTTTGGCACCAGCTTCTCCCAGCATCTGCTGCCGGGAAGTGTTAGATGTCATCGCACAGCTGTGAAGTGGGGCAGAACCAAGAAGCAAATGGAATAGCACAGAGGAGCCAGGGAACTAAATGCCAGGCTTCAGAGGGCAGGAGAACACACTCGGCTCAAGTTCTGCAAGAATAAAGGTGCTTGGGGGAGGGTGTGCAGGAATTCTTTAGTCCAGAGTCAACTGTGCATGAAGAGGACGGGCCATTTCAAATGTCCCTGACTGAGTACGCCTCTGCAGAGGTACTCATTATTTTGTCTCACACTTGGTACTATTCACCCACAACCCCTCTTTTTAAAAACAATCTATAGATGTTTTAGAGACATGAAGACAAAGATTTTTTAAGTGCATACTTTCTTATTTACAAGTCTGAAATGCAACTAACTCAGTTCTAACGACATAACAACACTAAGAGAGTGGACAAAACATCTTCCTAAATTTTACAATTCTAAAAAAACATTTTTAATTTTGGAGGGAACTTAGGCTGATCCATATGCATGCCCATTTTTATTTTGGTGTAAGCCTGTAGCCTTACTGTGCTTCCAACTGTTTCACTGCCATCAGTGCAAGGCATTGCCAAGGTCACAGGATGCGAAGGGATGAGAGCATCCCTGATAGATACATGCTTAGTGGGAGGACACCCCAGAAGCTGAGCTTGAGACAATAGAATGAGCAATATGTGAATGGATACACTAGGGAAGAGAGAATAGTGCCTAAAAGACTTGATTACTTGATTTTTTTTTTAAATTGGAGAGACATAAGTGGGAGAAAAGAAAAATGAGGGAAGAAGCTATTAGTGGGAATTAATGAAAGGAAAATGACTTGCATCTCTCTGACATTAAGTTTGGCTAACTCATGTGGTATTATGGTGGTTTTCCATGAAATCTAGAATTTCTGACATTTTTCTATAGGCAGAGTAACAAAGACAGCAGAAAGACTGATTTGAAATATCCTTGGTTATACATGTGAGTTCAGATATTGGCCTGTTATCAATAATATTTTTGGAGAATCTGACATGTCATCTCTCACTGATTTAAGCCTCTAGGAGGCTGAGAGAGATGGAATATAAAACAAAACCTCTAAACTGTCAGAAGGAAGAACTCACAGACTATAGAACTGATGTTGTCCTTTAAATCACACTAAGATAACTTGAATTCCAGCAGAGACTTTAAAACTCTTGACCATGCTGGCTGTATTAGGCCCTTAAATCATGCCTCTGATTACAGCTCAGGGCCAGGGATTAGATTTTACTATCACCTAGGACAGCGGTTGGCAAACTCATTAGTCAACAGAGCCAAATATCAACAGTACCACGATTGAAATTTCTTTTGAGAGCCAAATTTTTAAAACTTAAACTTGTTCTAATGCCACTTCTTCAAAATAGACTCGCCCAGGCCGTGGTATTTTGTGGAAGAGCCACACTCAAGGGGCCAAAGAGCTGCATGAGGCTCGAGTGCTGTGGTTTACTGACCACTGATCTAGTATGTTACCCATTTATTTGTTTAAGGAACACACTGTACCCATGTGTGTGTCAGGAAATGTTAGGCACAGTCATACTGAAAGACACCACGTTGAAAACGATTCATCTCATTGATGGCATTTAATTCACACAGACATGACTTGTGTGGATGTTGGAGTTCATAGTATCCATGCCTATGGCACTAGACATGTCTAAGTAACAACCTAAAATAGCCTGTATGATACATCTCCTAGATGCGGAAGCAGTCCAAAGCCGGGCTGAATGTGCTGCCTTCCTGTTTCTGGCGATCTATCTCCAATAACCTGCACACTGAAGTGATAGAATCATGATGGGAATTCATTAGAGATAGGCTGTGCTGGCACAAGACCAGATCAGACTTAGCAAGCCCAGCCCCAGATCTGGTCAGAATGCTGAAGTGGATTCTTGATTGTTCTCCCCCCCCATTCCATGGGTACCAAGGAGAACAGATGGAAAAGGCTGATTGTCAAAGCAGGGCCAGCTGAGAGGTCAGATGTCTCTAGTGATAGTTCCTGAACTTTGATCCCCACTAGCGACTCCTGGAGAGCATCTCAAATCCTTCAAGGCCAAGGCTATCCTTTACTAGCCCGCGGGCCTTGTGTTTGACACATGTGGGCTAAAGCATCGGTCATCTAAAAACATCCTCCAGGAGGTTTTGATACACAGCTGTAAAAGAAAGTAAGATATAATGAATGCTGAGGAGCAGTGTGGATATGCCCTAGGAGTGCTTCAGAGACGAGAGAAATAGCAAAAACTTCTTTGGCGAGGAGTAAGGAAGGTGTGCTTGGCAGAGAGACAATCTAAGCAAAAAAGAGAAGTAAGAAAGTGTGCGGTGAGTCAGAGCAAAGTTCTCTTTTGGCTGCAGCCTGGAGGCATAAAGGAACAGCAGGAGAATACTAGGGAGTATCAGAATATGCTGTAAAGGGCTGGATGCCAGGCCGAGAAAATCGTGTGTTTAGCTTCATTGGCAAAGGTAACCATTGGAGAGAGAAGATGGTTTATTTTTATTTTTATTGTGTAATGAACACAGCACCAACGTGAATAAATTGCTTAGAAGAAAACAAACTATAAAACCTACATCACATGAGGAGGCTAATGTTGCTTTAAAATGACATTTGCTAACTTTAGTTTTTACCTTGCATCTTTATGTATTTTGGTGTACAATTGCCTGATGTTTTTTATTTATTTTTACTTAAATATTTCTTTAAAGAATATGTATCTATATCTATCTGTTCATCTCTCTATCAAATATTTCTATAATGCCCTTAATGGAAAAAAATAGTATCACTTTGTATAAATAGAGGTATAGTTTTAGGAAATAATATCAAAAAGAACAAAACAAAGTTATTTCTTGTTAGATACGCTCACCTGCCAGTGATTCTGAATTTGAGGCCTAGTCAATAGTCGGCAAACTGCAGCTCTCAAGCTACACGAGGCTCTTTGGCCCCTTGAATGTGGCTCTTCCACAAAATATCACGGCCTGGGCAAGTCTATTTTGAAGAAGTGGCATTAGAAGTTTAAGTTTAAAAAATTTGGCTCTCAAAAATTTCAATTGTTGTACTGTTGATATTTTTCTCTATTGACTAATGAGTTTGCCTATCACTTGCCTAGTCTCTTCTTGAAAAGGGAACATTTGCAAGTGGATTCAGAACAGAGTAGCACTATGCAGGGTGGCGACCATATGAATGGAGAAGAGGGAATGGGAAGGAGATGGCTCAGAGGCAGATGCATCCAGTCTTTGACCACTGGTCCTTGATGTCTGTGCAGGGGGGTGATGAGCATTTTGTCAGTGTTGCCCCAGCAAATGGAGTCCCAGTTTACCATGCTTCAGCTTTAATGCTAAAATATCGGCAAGGGACGTGGCTGAGAAACACATAAAAATCACAACAGCGAATCTTTGAAGGCACTATCAGATCTAATCATCCCCTTTTGTTCTGCCTGCAGAAAAGGCAGCTCCTGATGGTTTGATAATCCCAGGAATGATGTACTTGCTCTCAACATGAATGCATTTAATAGGTAGTATATGATGTCACTAAATACACTTGAACTTAGAGATTGTCCTTTGGAAAATGCAATATTGAGTAACATGAGACTTTGGAATGGCATAGGATTTGAAAATAATATACTGCATGGCTATTGTTTTATATGGGCACATTTTATTTTGGCGATGGTTTCATTAGGTTGAAAGCAATGGAAACCCTGCCGAAACCGGTTTGGCTCAGTGGTAGAGCGTCGGTCTTCAGAGTGAAAGGTCCCGGGTTTGATTCCGGTCAAGGGCATGTACCTTGGTTGCGGGCACATTCCCAGTGGGGGCTGTGCAGGAGGCAGCTGGTCGATGTTTCTCTCTCATTGACATTTCTAGCTCTCTATCTTTCTCCCTTCCTCTCTGTAAAAAATCAATGAAATATATTAAAAAAAAAAAAAAAAAAAAAAGGCAATGGAAACCCTGAGGTGTCCACCTATGTTTGTGTCTGTGTTATGGTAAATGGGAAGTTTTCAAAGTTAAGTTTTAAAATTACTAGGCAAAGATAGTAATGAAAGAAATCATCTTGTAGTCACAGAGCAAACATTATGACCCTATCTGAAAGCCAGTCACCAGTAGATAAGGAAATCTAAGTCTTTTTAACCCTCTGGAGTTCTCTTAAAGCCTCTTAGAAGCAGAATATTGTCTGTATCTTGAGTTACATGTTGCTTTGTGTATGTAGACTATTTGGTAAAATCCAATCTGTAACCTTCTACACTTGGCTGACTTAGGCATTTTTCTGATAAGTAGATCTTACTTGGCAGGTTGATCTGGGATCATTAGTAAAATCCAGTCATGCTGGAGATAAATGTGCTTCTGTTCATTTCACTAACTTACCTCAGCACTTACCTTTATCGCCTTGTCTTAAGTGTCTTCCATAGCTGTGTCCTCTTTCAAATACCAAATGAAGAACTCGTGCCTCTGATCCATTATTGACGAGCCATACCTTCAGCCACAAATCAAACTGTGTTGTTGTGATAGAAAAGGTCAGCAGGGCACTTGCTAAATATGTAGCAAGTGCCTATAAATTACCAAGAATCCTTTAGGTGGCAGGGTCTGTGCAAGCATATCATATAAGTTATGATATGGCTTAAAATTCAACATAACAGACCTGGCTGGGTGGCTCAGTTGGTTGTAACATTATCCTGTTCACCAAAAAGTTGCAAGTTCAATTCATGGTCAGGCCACCCACATGCCTAGGTTATGGGTTGGATCCCCTGTCAAAGCACATATGAGAAGAAACTGATATTCTCACATTAATGTTTCTCTCTCACTCCCTCTCTCTAAATATCAGTACAAAAGTTCACCATAACATTATTGCTCCTTATTATCATCATTTTATAAATGAGGAAACCAAGACTCAGAGAAGCTAAGGGACCAGCCATAGTTTGCACAGCTAATAAATAATGAGCTAGACTTCAAAATGAGATTTTCCCCCCACAAAGCCTGATCTGCTCTACTTCTCTACCCTGTCTCCAAATAGCTGTGTCTGATTGCTCATCTCCTTGGGTTATTTTGACTCAGTGAATTAATGGGCATCCTAAAGAATGGATGTCCAGGGATGGATCTGATAGTCTCTGTGGAGCAGAGCAAGAGGTCTGTGGCTGCTGCCGGTGCCCCAAACAGCAGGATTGCAGGGATGCTTGTGTATCAGAGCCAAGATAATCCAAGTATTAAAATAGGTTGACCCAAACATATCATGACTCAACCCAACAAAAGTTTATTTCTTTTTTTTTCTTCAATATTTTATTGATTTTTACAGAGAGGAAGGAAGAGGGATAGAGAGTTAGAAACATCTATCAGCTACTTCCTGCACACCTCCTACTGGGGATGTGCACTCAACCAAGGTACATGTCCTTGACTGAAATCAAAGGACCTTTCAGTGCTCAGGCAGACGCTCCATCCACTGAGCCAAACCAGTCAGGGCAAAAGTTTATTTCTTAATTTTATCATTGTTCAGGGCAATTTGAGGTTGGTGGTGAGGTGGAAAACAAAGGTGATTTTGCTCCCTGCAGTCACTGAGTTTGACTGTGGCTCTGCTAGTGTTGATACATGACTTACAAGAGTGTCACTGTTGACTCCATTCCAGTTAGGGAGAGGGAAGGAGGCTTAGAGGACTGTGCACATGACACTTTTATGGACCAAGCTTTGGAAGAGTCATATCTCTTGCACTCTCATTCTATTGACTAGAATTAAGTCATGTGACTGAACCGAATTGCAAGGCAGGCAATGAAATATAGTCAAGCCAGGTATCCAAGACGATTAGGAAATGGATTTCAGAGAGTATTCACATCTGGAATGCAGAGAAAAGTTCCCCAGTCTAGGCACCCAAAGATTGGAGTTTCATTTCTGATGACCCATTGCTAGAGCCACTGGACAAGCTTCTCATCTGAAAATCAGAACACCAGTCCCTTCTGCTTTCTACTTCACAGGGACTGCGAAGGTCAATATTAGAGTGAAGAAAGGTGTGTAGATATTCTTGGCAAGCAACTTGGGACTTAGCATGGGAGAGTCCACAGAGACCTAGATTGGGATATAGAATCCAAGACCAATTCTTTTTCTGCCCCTTCCTATCTCTATGCAAGCATGACTCACTCAGTTCTCTGAGCTGAGATGCCTTTTCTGTTAAGTCCAGAGGAAAAATGCTTCCCTTATCTTCTTTATAGGGATCCAGAGTATCTACAAATCAGTAGCCTATGTGTAAGTGTTAGAAAAGCATTAAATGTCAAAAAGATATTAAAATTTATGGTTTTGATTTTCACCAGGGCTGCTGCTTATGGACCTGTTGGCCTGAAGAATGCTTTCTACACTCCCAGCTTCGCCCTCCCCTCCTCACAAAATGAAGTAGAGTATTTATGCATAAAAATAATAATTTTTCTCAAAATTGTAACAGAGTCTCACTGTTGACACACACCATGAGTGACTGCGGAGCACTTAAAGAACAGCCTGAATGGCCTCCATGTTTGAAATTCCCACCATGCTAGGTATATAGTTGCTGCCTAATTGACACTTATTGAATTATATTCAATTTTAAAATATACTGCCTCGCCATAGACGACGTGACCAGAGGGCTGGCACAGTAATGGTTAGTGACTAACTCCTCTGGGACAGACCTGAAGCTCCCATGTCTCTCTTCGAGGGTAGGGCTTGTCCTGAGTGATCCCATTACAACTTTCTTATCTGCTAAGTTGCTTCTCTGAATTGATGGTGATAGTCATTTAAACAGATTTTTACTCTATTGCCTTTAGTAGTTTTAGAGTTAGATTCATTAAGCTTTTTTCTTCCCCTCGCCCCCTTTTTTCACTGGTTGGAGTCTCTTGGAACTTCTTCATTGCAGCTAAGGTGTTTATTACCTTCCAGGTTGGCTTCTGAGCCCAGTTTTGCAGGGAGAGGATTATCTGGCCTGGCTTTTCATTCATTTCTGGGCACATCCAGCTATGAATCAACAGGCAAGCCTGCTCTTCTAATTATGGAGTGGGATGACTCATTCTTGTATTTTTCTGGGTTGTGGCAGGTGAGGCCGCATCTGCTGTTTCAAGCTTTAATAAGTAAATAACAAGAGACATTAGAGAAAATCAGGAAGAGACTGGCTGTCTTTAGTTCTAGACGATTATTAAAGTGTACCACAGTTCTGACTATCAGATTTCTGCTAATCTGGACTAACCAGCCATGGAACAACTAGCAGCCTGTTATTCTTTAAATGACCCTTCCAGTAAAAGAGAAATTGCAAATAAACCACTTGCAGAGAGGTGGCCCTGTGCTTCTCAAACTTCACAAGCACAGAGACCTGAGATCTCATTGAAATGCAGGTGCTGATGCAGTGGGGCTGAGGTGGGGCCTGGATTTGGTATTTCTCACAAGTTCCCGGATCCTGCTGGTCCTGGTCCAGCCACCACGCTTTGAGAAGAAGGGAAGAGTGGGTGAATGGGTGAGGCAGGGCCCATTCTTATGGAGGCCTCATTCTTTATACAGAACCTTTTCAGATGACCTGATCTCTGTGATAAGGCGTAAATACCAGGCTGCACTTTGGGAGATAGAGAAAAATTTGCAATCAGAAGTGAAGTAGGATTTTTTTAAATGTTTCTTTTTTCAATCTACAGTATTTTACAAAGTGCCTTCTCTGGATCTTTGTGAGTTTGCATAATTTAGGCAGCCCCAATTCTCTTTATCTTATTTTAAAATTTATTTTATTGTTTATACTATTACAGATGTCCCCATTCTTTCTCCCCACTCCCCTTTGCCCACCTTCCTCTGTCACCCCTCACCCGCCCTTACCCCTCCTTTCCTCTGGCCATCACCACACTGTTGTCTGTATCCATAGCTTGTACATATATGTTCTTTAGCTAATCCTTCCACCTTCTTTCATCCAGCACCCTATCCACTTCCCCCAGATAGCTGTCTGGGGGGAACTTGAAGATTGCATCTACAGTGACAATAAACAGGAAGATAACAAATCTCATTCTATCTGAGTGATGAGATGAGCATGACTATAATCAATTACCTGACAGAAGGGATGGGTAGCTGTTATTGCAAGGGTTTATCGGGATCCACACACAATTAAGGTTCTAGGTTGGTGTCAGATGCTAACTTATTAATGATTTTGCTCAGCATGTTGAGAGCTTTAGTAAGTAACAAGTTCAGATTCCACAATTTTTATTTGTCCTTTAATAAGTCCCCTACTCTCTCTGTCTCAGTTCCATTATCTATGAAATGAACCTGATGCTGCCCTGGCAACCTCTTGGAATTGTTGGGAAGTCGAAATAAGATAATGCATGTAAAACTGTATAGATTATATATAACTGCACAGATAGAATCTAGGATTAGATAGAAACACTTGATTACTATTGGGATATTTTAAGGAATATTGTGTAAATAGACGATTTATGTCTCTTTAGTTTACATTCCTATATTTTTGCTGCTTCCTCAGGAATTTGTTTTGCCTGGACACTTAAACAAAAAAACAAACCCAAAAATCATTTTGGATATGCTTTGTTTTGGTTTTCTGAAAATAGAATGTTCTGTAGAAGCTAAAAATCAATGGGAGATGCATCCGCTGATTTCATTCATTCCCATTTTGTGAAATATTATTCCCTGTAGATCCTTCTCTCCAGTGTTAGCCCATCTGAACTGAGATAATACTCCAATGCCTCTTGCATTTAGCTCTTTATTTGGAAAAGTGTTTCATCATGAAATCAATTTCATCATAGAATTTTACACTCAGTGTTAGTCCATGATTTTTCTTGTTGCCTTGTCTCACTCCAGCGTATTTCTCAGTCTGCCAAAGTCCTCACTTTTCTTAGATCCTTAATGTTCCAGCTGCACACACTTTTCTTCCCCTGAGTTTTAGTGGAAGATAAAATAGGGATCCCCTCATCATTATATTACCACATCCCTACTCAGCCCAAGAATTCATCGGGAAGAATTTATGGGGCTCTGTTTGTGTTACTTGGGCCAAGATTTATTTCTATGCTTCTGGTTCCTGGATGTATGTGGTAGAGGTACCCCCTGGTTTTCCAATCAAAAAATCGTAAGTAGAGACTGATTTTCTTTTCTCTTTGTCAGAAGCCATGCAGTGAAGCTAGTGAATTTTAAACCAGAGTTTTATTCCATTTCATCTCATTTTGCCAGATTAGAATTTGTTTCCTTTTGGGCTAAAAGTCATGACAGTTCTTTGAGAATAAATGTTAGAGTTGGATACAATTAGCTCTCTTAAATAAATTAGCACATTTAAGACAGAACAAAGAAGAAGGAATGAATTGTATGCATGCGAATAGGTAACACTTTAAGGATGATTTAATAAAAGGAGAACCCAAACAATTACATCATCTTTTTTTTTTTTTTAAATGCAACTGCCATCAATTTCTTAACTGCATTTCCTGATTTTCTTAGATTCCTTCAGCTCAAGACAGAAGGACAAAGTTGGTCTCTGCCATTTCTGTGTCTTGCAAAGGCTGGAAGATTAGGAAAGTGCAGACAAATGCAGAATGAAGAGAGTTTACTCATCTTGCCCAGATAATTTGTCCTCATGCCTGTTCTCCACATTATAGGTTCTGATATCTGTGACTCCTCAAAAACTCTTAGTAATTATCTGTGGGTACTGAGGCTCTTTCTGAGAAATGCTGTTCTGAGAAATGCTGTTGTCCTTAACATATCACCCCAGCATTTACTTACCAGTATCCATTTCAGAAAACTGGTCATATTAACCTCACCATTAAGGAAAAGTGAATTTCAGATCTTTCAGTAAGAGTCTCTCTTTAGTCTTCTCTGGAGTTAGAGAGTTGAGTCATTTCCTCTAGCTATTAATGCTGGTCTGCCCTATCATCTTTGTTTTCTAGATCATTATGATCAATTTAATTCATTACTGACCTTAGATTATCTTCCATGCCCTACTTGGGCTCCACATTTTGGGATTTGAAGAGTTTAGTACAAGAAAAACATTTGTGTTTGCGAGGACTGATATTCATTTGATATGCTGGGCTAGCAGGCCAGTTGTTGAAATATTGAAATGCATTAGTACTGATTAATAAATAGTTTCTGTTTATATTTCCCCTTAAAGGGCTATCATTTAGCCCCTAACATTCTCCCATTTCCAATATAGTCTGGCAATTTCATATCCCCCTCTGAAATCTCTCTACTATCCAGCTTCTCAATTCTGCTGTAGCTATGGCATTGTTCATATTGATCAATTTCTGTCCATATCTTTAGAGAGATGATTGATAGACATAGATGATAGATAGAAAGATAGATAGATAGATAGATAGATAGATAGATATAGATATAGATATAGATATAGTGTGCGTGTGTGTGTGTGTGTGTGTGTGTGTGTATGCTCTCTTTTATTCAAACTGGGATTTGAGTCTGTAACTATAAATTTCGTGGAGAGAATAACTCCTTTGATGGTGAGGATATCTCTTGATTCCCACCATTGCCTCTTACTCTTACTAACAACCCAGCCTGCTTTCCCAGCAGACAACCTTTTCTCAGATTATGGTGAGATGTTGAGGCCCATTGCTATTTCTCTTAATTTTGTGAAAGCCTGAAAATGATCTTTCCTGTTGTGATTTCTCTCGTTTTGGATACCAAGCAGTTGAAGTCAAACGGAGCAGAGGAAAAAGAGAGGTGTGCTATGTGCATCTCTGTTACTCACGGAGTCTTTCTAAGAATCAAGAGACTGAGTTCTGTGCTGGCTCTGCTATTCTATCTCTTTTGCTCCCAACGCATCAGGGGCAAGAGGATGGGACTAGACTGGGTTGTACGTTAGGCCCCTCCAGGTACAAAGTCACCAGTATAAAACCTCTTCCAGGCAATCTCCACAGGCTTCTCCCTTTTTTGCAGGTATCTTTCAGCTTGGTCAAGAGAGTTCAATACAAGGAAAACATCCTTGTTTGCTAGAACTGATATTCATCTAATATGCCTGGTCCCAGCAGACCTGTTGAAATATTGAAATGCATTAGTACTGATTAATATATAGTTCTGCCTGATTAATAAATAAAGCTCTGTACTGATTAATAAATCATGTCCTGCCTTTGAAAAAGGGGTACTTTTGATAGGAATAGTTATGTGCCAGAGTTAGGTGTTGTTTTTGCTTCATTCCCAAAAGTAATTTGTGGAATCCATTTTGCAGTTTGACATGTTGACAGCTCATATTGGTTATCTCACACACATACATCTTCATTTTACTCTTTGTTCTTTTAGTCAGCTTTTGCATGTCTCTATGTCTCATTTTCTCCAGACTTGGAATTTTATTAATTGAGAAATATTGAACATTTTCATAATCTTTCATTTAATCACACATAAATTGTGTTTAACTGAAAGGGCTTATTGATTGTAACTGGTGTTTTTGTTGATTTAATTTAACTTAATTTATTACTGCTCTTAGACTCCTCTCATACTCCACATTCTAAGAGTTGGAGAATTTAATACAAGAAAAACATTCTTGTTTGCTAGGGATGGTATTTATCTGATATGCATGGTACCACCATATCAGATGTTGAAATACTGAAATGCATTAGTAAGGACGAATAAATAATTTCTGCCACTATGTCCCATTCAGAGGTTCTTATTTAGCCTCAACTCTGCGCGCGCCCCCCCCCCCCCCCCCCCCCCCGGATATAGTAGAAATTGCTTCCCTCAATTTCTACTATATCCTGGCAACCCTAACCCCTTCATATCAGTGGTCCGTATCAATGCTCGTCAAAGCTGCTTGTATCTTTCAGCTCTGACAAAGTTTTCTACTGACTGTAAATTCAGAATGCCAGTTGTATCTGGCATTTCTAAGATAAGGAAGCAATTCTTAGCATGACTGTTTTAGTCATCATGCTAAACTAGCAAAATGGAAATGATTGACTCTAAGTTAATTTTATCACTCAAGCCAGAAAACCTGAGTTTATCCTTATCTGACTCCTCTCTGACATCCAGTCAAAGTCTTGCCAATTTCACATCTAAATATTTCTTGGGGGGAAAAAATATTTCTTGGGTTCCCTATGTTCCTCTAGTTCGGGCCCTTGTTACGTCATGCTTAGATTATCATTACGCTCTTTGACTAGGTTTCTCTACTGACAAATTTGCCCCTCTTAATTCAGCCAGAAGGATCTTTCTATACACATCTAAACATGTTATTCTCATGCTTAAATCTCATCAGTGCATACCCATCATGCACATAATAAAACCCACACTGCTTAGCAAGGTAAAGAAATCTTCCCAAGGTAAAGAACTTTCCCACTTTTTCAAGTCCATCATCTGCCCATCTTCATTTTCAACTTGACACCACATGAACACCAAAGGATGTGTGGCTTTTCTCTGTTCCTCGTTTCCTCATTTTAGTTCATGGTTTTGGCTGAAATATTGCTTTCACTTTTCATGCTACGACTCATTAATTCTAGTTCACACTTCATCAATTAGGTTGAACTATTGCCTCATTCAGACATTTTGGGGAGAAATGTTTCCTTAGTACTACTGAGAATTTCAGTATTGTTATATTGATAAAATCCATGCATGTGTCTGCTCCCCACCACTATTAACAATAACCATGAGTTTTCTGAGGGCAGGGAGAGTCCTATTTATATTGTTATATCCAGCCTCTGGTATACAATCTAGTAACAATTGATTACTATGTAATTCTATGCCATAGAGCCATAACCAATGATGTTGAAATTTTCAATGAAAGAGGTATGTTTGGTTTAGTCCCCTATAAGCAGATTCTGATTTGGAGATTTATATTTAACTACTTATTAGGATGTGGTCCTAGGGAAAAAATGGTAGGGAGGAAGGCAGTGAGGCAGAGAAGTGAAGGAAAGGAAGCCAAGGAAGGTTATGCATCAAGAGAATTCCATAGGGTCATTTTGGTTCAGTTCTACAGTTTGGGTTCCACCTCTGCTTTGTTCCCACCAGGAGTCAGACAGCCAGAGTGTTGATATTTCCACATTTGTTGGCTTTGGCTAAGGGCTGCCTCTTCCAAAAATATAAATTCTCAGTAACTTGGCTTTCCAACTGTGGTCAGTGAGGCTAAAATGGAGCATGTGTCAGGATCAAGTGGAGGGCTTGTTAAAATGTATATTGTTGAAACTTACTCCTAGATTTTCTGATTCAGTAGGTCTGGAGTATTTCCATTTTCAACAGATACCCACGTGACACTAAATCTCCTAGTCTGTGGATCACACTTTGAGAAGTACTGGATTAAGCAAAATGGGTTACAGGACCCTCAGGGTCATCCTACAACAAATGAGAGTGGAGGTTGTATGAAAGCATACCAGAAGCTGGTGTACTTGAGCCCACCAAGAGACCCATGGTGATGAGGGTAGAGCATCTGTTTTCAGGAATTGGTCCTGACAATGCTCAAGAGGATCTGAGCTACCCAGAGCAGAGAACTGCTGGCCCCATTTCTCATCCAAGGCCAACTGGGATTTGGAGGACCAACTTACCTGAGTATTTAACTTCTAAATCAGACTTAACTTCGCTGTGATTAAAAATCACACACCCTAAAATATTTCTTCTGTCTTTTTTCATTCTCTTCTCATTTAGTGTTTTCATTTTTGCTAGGGGAAAAAAAAAAAAGTATTTCCTAGCTGCACCACTGCTTTGTCTTATTAATGTGTTTTTCTTCTCAGTTGACTCTTCTCAGTTCTCTTTTATCATAATTTACGAAAACAAACTTCAGAATGTTGTTATCTATCAGAAAAGGGTGGAATTTATTACTGATGGCTACAGAAAAGAGAGTTTTGGCAACAAAAGATAAAGTATATGTGGTATTAGAAATCTGTCACCAGACATTAAAATTTGCTAACTGAGCAAGAAAGAACCTAGAATTTAAAAAATAGCATGCTGATTTACCAGATGCTCTTTGGAAATAAGCAAAGAATCTTTTGGCAATTGTGGGAAATCTGGTCAAACATTAGGTATGCTTTTCTTTTACTAAAATAAAAATAGGGTTTTCTTCACTATTTTCATGCTAGTTGTTTGATAGAGTTCATGAACTTGCAGGGGCATCTTATCTTCACAAGAGTAACTTATGGTCTGGAAGATCTGTCTAACTAGGTGCTTTGAAATAAATAGGAGAGGAATAAAAGTTTAGTGTTGCAATTAAATCTGACATCATGCTGAAATTTTGCAAAGGTAATAAATCACCCAAGAATTATGAAACAATTATTTCACTGTAGTCCATGTTCATTCATTTAAATCAATTTAACAGAAATATACTGGGAACCTTCTCTATGAGGGACTGAGGGAAAGAAAGAAGGAGGGAGGAAAAGGGGACTTTGTCCTTAAGAAGCTTACTATAGGATGCCTTTGTGAGGACACTTAGTATGATTCAGATCCAAAATCTATTATCTTGTATGGAAGTTAGAAAGATTACAGATAGGAAAAACTTTAAGAATGAATGAGGAATAACTACGGAGAAAAAAAAAACTAACAAGAAATAGATAATTGATGATATAGATGAAAAAGGCAGGAAAACCTCTTCAAATTTACAAATGTTTATAATAAGAAAATAAGTTTTAAAGCCATACCAAGACAGAAGTACATATAAAAAATTTTAATAACAAAAGGGTTGTTGGGGTTTAAGGTTTTACTTAGAAGGAAGGATATTACCATTTATTGGATTCCTTCTACAAGCCCCTGGCCTTATACCTATTATCTCAACCATTCTCATCAAGCACTTATCAATAGGTATTGCTATTTTGTAAATAAAAAATTTTAATTTAGAATGATTTTGATGTATAAAAGAGTTGTAGAGATAGAACAGAGAGTTTCTGTGTGTCCTCACCCAGTTTCCCTGATTATTCACATCTTCTGTTAGCTTTATTTGTCATAATTAAAACTCCACTATTGGTACATCACTATCAACCAAACTCCAGGCCTTATTTTGATGTCACCATTTTTCCTGCTACAGTGCTCCTCTCCCCCCCCCCCCCCCACGCCCACTCCCCAGCATCCAGTCCAGAAACCACATTGCCATTGGTTGTAATGGTCCCTCATCTCCTCTAGGCTGTGACAATTTCTCAATCCTTCCTTGTTTTTCATGATCTGGGTAGTTTTGAAGAATGTTGGATAGGTATTTTGTAGAATAGAAATTACTATTTTTTACAGTTTAGAAATATATCATCTGTAACATTTTTTTCAAAGATAGGGATTTGGGCTGGAAAGAAGGGTATCACAAATAGTTTCTGCCAGCAACAACATTAAAACTAAGAATGAATTTGAGCCGTTTTATAGTGATGCCTTGGCTCCTTGAATTCTGGGAACTCTCCCTTTGTGATTTCTTTTTCACTTTTAGTAAAGGCTACCTTTAAAGAAAAACAAGAAGAAAAACACTAAGTTTAGACAGATATACCCAATCCCATGGTCTTTCAGCCTCTGGGAGGTTTGACGAGGATGCTATCTTTCTAAATGAATTGCTAAGCATCACTAATACATGATAATTAACCATGTGAACTTAGTGAGTTATTAATTTTATTAAGAGTTCTAATTCTGTATTCTGCTAAAATGCCTGGTTGTCATACAAAGTTTCATTATGTCTACAAGTATAGAGATCTTTAAAAAGAAATTGTCCTGCAAATACCAACACTTAAAGATTTATTCTTTTCTCACCTGGAAAGAATTCAGTGAAGGCAATCTAGAACTGGAATGAGAGCTATAGAAATTATTCATTCAGGGACCTAATGTCTTCTAATTCACTATTTTGTCATTTCTAGAGTGTGCCTCCATCTTAATGGTCCAGAAAGGCTAGTAAAACTCTATTCATCATTCATCACATCCACATTCCATGCAATAGGATGGAGTAAGAATGGGTGTGACTTCTCACCGGTAACATTTTTCTGGAAGTACAGCATAACCCAGCACTTGCTTTTAATATTTCTTTGACCAAAACTTGGTTGCATGGGAACTCCTAACTATAAAGAAGATTGAGATATATGATTTTTACTTTAGATGGTCATGTGCCAAGCAAAAATTGACTGGAAATTGGGAGATAAATAGTGGTCACTACCATACTTGGTACTGTTGTACACCCCTCCTGCATATATAGACATGGATAATTGAGTTACTAACAGTTTTCAGTGCATCATCAATGTTGAGTTTTTGGAATTCTACACTGTTTTGGACCTGTCATTAATTTTTGCATGACTAGTGTTTTGACCTATATTTTTCAAATAGTTAGATGATGGAGGTATATCTGGATTGCTGTTAAGTCTTTTTACCAATGGGTTTGCTTTCTATGTAATCTATCTTGGGAATGCATATAATAGTGAGGCTGTCTTTTCTCCTACATAAGTGAACGCTATTAAAAGAACTAGAGAGCCTTTATTCTAGACTAGAGGATGTGCTCTGGGAATTGACTAGTCTATTTTAAGAAGTAGCAAGAAAGATAGCTCTGAAGGACCATGGCAGGTCCAGAGTCGGTTACTAAGCAGAGAGGTCAGAAAGTTTTGGGGCATGAAATTACCCTATGGGTCAATGGGAGAGCCATTGACGAATTTAGGCAGAAGCATGATAGGGTTACTTTTGTGATGAAAATGTAGTTGTTCTTGCCATAGATTTTGTTTTCAATAAATATATCAGGGTAGTATGATAGAATACATATTTAGATTTCCATAGTTTCCTACATTGCTTTGCAGGAATGAATGGATCCCCATGAGACAGTGAGGGCAGCTATTAGGGACATTTCCCTAGAATCTGAGTTTAAGTTTATAGAGGATTGCCAAGGTCTTTCTGATATGGTGGCAAGGAAAACTTTGGTTAAGTTTTTTGTTTAGCTTTTTTGTTGTTGTTGTTTGTTTTTACTGTGAAAGGAACAAATAATTATATTTGAAAAGTTGGAAAATATGGAAAAGCAAATAAACCTCCCCAAACAATTCTAAGCCATCAGTAAATGCTATTACCATCTCAGTGTATAATCCTCTGGCTTTTTTTCAATGCATATAGACTGCAGATTTTTGCAGGATAACATGCTGGAATGGCTTCTGAAAATCTATTTTTGTACCGTGGAGTCTTTAGTAGAAAGAAAGGGTTTAGTAGTTCCCATCTGGCAGCTGAAGATTCCTGGGGAGCCACAGATTACTTATAAGGGTCCTCAAATCCATCCATTTATCAAACATTGTTTGTAGATTGAACATTTTAATACACACACACATACACACACACACACACACACACACACACACACACACATGTTCAACATTGGGTAAACATACAAAGATGCTGTTTGTTGAGATTTTTTTTTTGTAATATATTTTATTGATTTTACACAGAGAGGAATAGAGAGTTAAAAAGTCGATGAGAGAGAAACATCGACCAGCTGCCTCTTGTATACCCCCCACTGGGGATGTGCCCGCAACCAAGTACGTGCCCTTGACTGGAATCGAACCCAGGACCCTTCAGTCTGCAGGCCGATGCTCTATCCACTGAGCCAAACCGGTTTCAGTGTGTTTGTTGAGATTTTAAAAATGCAAATTTATTCAAAAGCACTACTGAATTTAGAGTACCTTGCTATCATTAGTTATTTTTTTTCAGTCAATGAATATTAAATAAGTTCAACTATGTTGTGGTAGGCTCACAGATGCACTGGTATTCCCAAGAGGTCCATGAGCTTGTAAAGGTGGAAATAAAAATTTGATGAGTATATGAGTGACTTGCATAGTCATTGCTGCTCCCACTATATCACACTGCTGCCTTTGGTGTGATATGATGGGAACCACCACCTTTGCCTTTGCTTTTGCCTTTCACTTATTTTCTTTCATTAACAGGAAGGAAATTGCTCCCAAAGTTGGGTGGCCCTTCTTCTATAGTTTGATTAATAAGCCTGAGTGGTCTTAGCTCAATCCAGAAAATTAAAGATTTGACTATTGAAGCAAAAATATTGTCTAGCCCTGGCCATTTTGTCTCAGTGAATAGAACGTCAACCAACAGACTGAAGGGTCCCAGGTTCAATTCTGGTCAAGGGCATCATACCTACATTGCAGGCTCCTCCCCAGCCCAGGCTTTGATCAGGGCTCTTGCAGGAGGCAATTAATCAATGTGTTTCTCTCACATCAATATTTGTCTTTTATTTTTCTTTCTCTTCCACTCTCTCTAAAAATTAATGGAAAATATCCTCAGGTGATTATATATATACATTTAGAGGAAAAAATATATATACCGTATTTTCTGGCTTATAAGACGACTTTTGAAATAAAAAAAATAAAAAAAAATAAAAAAGAACTGGTGTTGCCTCGGAAGTGGGGTGTAGTCTTATACAGCGAATATAGGCCTAAACCCATGTTTTAACCCTTTGCACTCCGCTGTCCCCTCTCAGGGGACATCGGAATTCTAGCATATCATTCGGATGTCCCCTCTCAGGGGAGATTGCAGTTTATTAGTGATTACGGGGAATTGAGTTTCCGCTGCCAAGTAGCGTCGAGTAGCTGGTAGCCAATGTCCAGAATGGTTCGGAGTGCAAAGGGTTAACTATTAAAAAAAAAATATATATATATATATATATATATATATATTTATATTTATTAGTGGGTCGTCTTATACACCGGAAAATACGGTGTGTGTGTGTGTGTGTGTGTGTGTGTGTGTGTGTATGTGTATATTTTCCTCTAAATGTACTAGTATCTATAAAATAAGAAGATGATAATTATTACCTATTTACCTCATTATGATCTCAAAGTCAGGGAGCTAAACCCCATCTTTTACAAATTGCTTGTTTTTTATTTTTTCAGATTTATTTTGTTAGTTAAAAATCTGTCTTATTTGAAGACAGCAACCCAATAACTTGGAAAATAAAAGAGGTTTCCCATTTGCCATTCTAAAGAAAAAACTTTTGAACACTTCATTACTTTTCTTTCCCCAAAGTTGAATCTTAAAGACATATGGCTGCTGGTGGAAGATGATTCCTTTGATTTTCCATAAGCAGGATGTGTTAACAGATACCCTTTCCAAGCCAGTTACTTCAGTTTAGTTTGTTTGGGTTCAGTTTTGTTACTTGGGGAGTAGGCACTGGCTCCCAGGTGAAAGATCAAGTCCCTCATTCCGCCATTATATTCCAACTTTAGTCATATTTCCCTGAGCTTCCTTCCCATGCACACTACTTAGCTTTATTTTTTTTAAGTTATTTGAATTAATATTCCTTCCCTTTCTGTACCTGATTGAGTTTGCCACCTCTTTCTAGTCATTTCTCTCCTTTGTTCCATTCATTTTTATCCTGTGTGTGCCCACAAGAAAAGTGAAGGTGAGTTAGAAAATAATATACATTTCCTAGTACATGCTCAGTTTCAAAGAGAAGTCATTTCATCACTTTGCCTTCCAGAAATGAAAGATGTAGTCTCCTAGAATATGGATAGACATATTAGTAGTGATTCTCCCAAAATAGCTAAAGGAATTTGATTTTGAATCCTGTCCCCTCCCTCCTGCCTCACTACTTACTTGAATTCCAGTCAATGACACAGGTGGCTGGCTTTTCATTGTATTTTTATTCTGAAGCCTTGAATTCTTATTCACTCTGCCACTTACATCTTAGGGCAAAATGTTTCTTCTTTCTGAGCTTTGGGTATTTTTTTTTCTTAATCTATTAAATGGAGCTAATGATATTTCCAGATTGATTGGTTGGGAATCTCATGAAGTACCATCTGTGCCTTAAAAATATCAGGAATTAGTGAAGCATCAAAGCTTTTATAATAAGCTGAAGGCAAAAGTCATTTATTTTTGTTTATTTGTTGTTTTTGAAGGAGATCACGAATCTTGTAGGAATTCCCAGTCCTTCCAACTAACTGTGATCTCGGGCAAGTCATTTGATCACTTTGTGTCTGAGTTTCCTCAGCATAACATAGAGATAATCATTGTTACTACCCCGTTAAGTTAGGAGAAAGAAAAACAATAATCCACATAAATAGAAGCTCCATAACCATGCCATTATTATTCTATTGAAAGAACTAATAAGAGAATTTTGATATTTAAATGTTTTTATTTAATCCATCTTCATTATATACTTTGCTAATTTCAACATAGTGTTCTCAGCATTGGGAGAGGTTGACCCAGGTCTCTCCTCATGTGTCTTACAAAAATAATTTCTATATTTAGAATAACAAGACTAGCCCTATTTTCATATTAAAAAATGGAGCCTCAGAGATGTGAAGCAAATTAGTTTATCCAAGACCACATTCTGAAACTTTGAGTTTTTGTCCGAGATTTTTTCCTTCTGTATTTGCAAACTTGAGCTCCACATTCTTCCTGAACAAAAGAGCAAAGAGGTAAAATGTTGTTGATTTTAAACACAAGATCTGCTTTCTTGCTAGAAAATTGAAAACCCAATAAAGTAACAATGACTCGTTGTTAAACTCATTTTACAGGCCTTTGAGAAACATGGTGACTGTGCACTCGCTTTCTCTCCAGCTCTAGGCTTCAGCCCATTGAAATAAAGGAAAATTGTAAAGGGAAATTGGTTTTTCTTTTTCTGCATTTTAAACTTGAATATTCAATCATTTTAAAAAATAAAGAGAGAGGAACTGCTTTAACGTTTTTTTCTTGGGAAAGACTAGCCCTTATTCTAAAGTGTTTCCCTCCCTATTTTAAAAAAATGTCACTTCTTTTAGGAAATAATGATGATAGATGGCAAGATAAAATGTGGCAACCCTATATCAGTCCTTGGTTGACGTTTGAAATTCTGCATGTCCATGAACACTGGTCTAGAAGCGTGGTTTTGGAAGGTGGGGATCTAGCATTCACTGGCAGGCACTCCCTGGATGGCTGTGTGGAATGCAGATGTTTGTGCTTCTGAACCACAGTGTAAAGCAGGAGCTGGGAGAGGCATCATGGGGAAGTAGAAGGGGCCCTTGTCCTGGGTCAGAGAGCAGGATTCTCATTCCAGCTCCATCATGGGCTAGTCATGAACATGAGTCATTAATCTCCTTATTTTCAAAGTGGAGACAAAACCCATGTTCACCTTACTCACAGGGATGTTGAACAAAGAGAATAATTTGCATGCAGCACTTTGAAAATCGGTCAGTGCTACACAAATATAAGGCATTAATCATACAAGGACACCATGTTTTCCTTTGGAGGAGTGGGAATGTGTGTAGGTTGGTAGAAAAAATATTTAACCACTGGTTATGCTGCAGAGACTGCACTTTCCAAGAGCTACCACATGAGGGCGAAGTCTGAGGGAGTGGCAATGGTCCCAAAGGAGGGAGAAAGTGTGTATGTGTCATAGACTTAAAATGTCTGCCAGGGACAAACTCATCACCATGGCTCTGACCACTCTAGAGGGGCTTGCACATGAAGAAGGAATGGTCTGTAAGAGTTAAAGCAAATTGGCTAGTGGGCCATTTGTTTGGGAAACACTAGGAGCACCCCTGTGCCAATGCCCTAGTTCAATGGTCAGCAAACTCATTAGTCAACAGAGCCAAATATCAACAGTACAACGATTGACATTTCTTTTTGAGAGCCAAAAACCGACTTCTGCACATGGGCCATGAAGTTTCAATTGCACCGAATGTGCACGCCCACATATGGTATTTTGTGGAAGAGCCATACTCATGGGACCAAAGAGCCGCATGTGGCTCAAGAGCCGCAGTTTGCCAACCACTGCCCTAGACATTTGAAAGTTAATTCAGAGCATGTAAGGATGATAGGGCTACAATTCCAAAGAACCACATTGTACACATGAAACACATTCTCATTATTAGCCAAAATTGAGTGAACAATATGATGAGTAGCCAGATTAGGATTTTTTAAAAGTTGTGTTAGGTGCACATGAAAGTCCCAGAGAAGACTTCTTGGTGAAACTTGTGAATGCCGGGCAGAAGTAGTCAGATTGTAGGTCAGTGTTGGAGCCTAAGGAACCAGATTTTGCACCTGTAAGCCAGGGGTTCCTCAAAGCCATGTGCTAAATATAATGCTGGTTTTTGAAGCTTGTTCTGGAAGGAGGGTTGAGAAAACACCACATCGGAGGACATAAAATCATAGATTCATAGAATAAAAGATAAAAAATGACTTTGGACATCATCCAATACCCAATCCATAGTCTGCTGAAAATTAGCATGGAAGCCTTTGAGAGTAAAAACAAAAGAGCTTTCTGATAAGGATTAGGAATTGCTTTCCTATATTTAACTTTTGCCTGTGAGAAGAATGTGTATTTTCTCATTGTCTGTCATTGAAAACAAAGTGAAGACTGGACTTCCTCTAGGAAGCTTAGATCTTCTAGGAACGTTTGAGTGGACTTTCTATTGACATGTCTGTTGTCCAGGTTCATAGACTTGATGAGATAAGATCTTAATGAATGTCGTGGCATAGGATTATTTGCCTTCTGTAGGCAAAATCTTGACTACTAGAATCATTATTTACTTATGCATATATTAAATTATTCATTTAGTCATCAAAACTTGAATGGGGGTATAACATTCTCCAGGATGGACAATCTATGGTAGTATAGGTGCTTTTGCAGGAGAAGGAATGGCAGGTGGCCTAGGTGTGATCACAGCAGCTCGTCATCCTTTCCATGTAGAAACCAGCTATCTTGCTTCTCAGCTCACAGTCCTCCAGTGACTTGTCATCATGCGGTCCTCTGTGATGGAGCCTCTGATGACCTCTCCAAACCGTTGTGCCCCTGCCTTTCTTGCTTCACCGCAGTGTGCTTTTTACTAGTATTTGTCCTCAAAGAAGCAAAGTGGCTCAGGGTCTTGGCACATGCTGTTCCTTCTGCCTGAACACTGCCTTCCTCACTATCTTCATAGATCAGTCAGTTCTCTGCTCAAAAATTACCTCCTTGGAGAGACTTCGCCAACCCCCCTCTCTGAAATAGCATCATCGCATGTAAGCACGCTCCATTCTTATATTTCGATTTGTTATTATTCATAAGAGCTGTTGCTTCCTTACTTAAAATGATTTCTTTGTCTCTTGTTTGGCCCTCCCTCCTCCACCAGAATGTGAAGCTTTACAAGAGCAGTGGCCTCGTCTGTCGTGTTCACTGCTGTATCTTCAACCTGGTACATAGGAGGCTCATGAGAAAATATTTATTGAAAAGGCAAATAAATAAGTGAAGGGGGAGTGATCAAAGGGCTGAGTTTGGGGGAAAAGCAAAGGAATGTTACATGAAGGAGAGTAGGGATCCCTTCGTTGCATTTTTTCCATCAGCCATCACCATACTCCTTACAATGCTCACTTGCTTTCTTCCTTCAGCCTGCAGAGGAGGTCCAGGCAGAGAGAACCAAACATTCATGCACATCACATCACCTGGATTTTGTGAAAATTAAGATCCTTAGATAGTGGATCTCAAGTGGGCCTTGAGACTCTGCATTTCTAGGAATGCAAGGGCTGCTGGTCCACAGCCCAGGGGAGGAAGGACAAGGAACAAAGCCACCCTAGGGCACAGGAGCTTCCCAGCCCTCCCGGTCCCACCCACACCCTGCCTGCACCTTAGATCTTAAGTGAAGGTAAGAGGCAAAGATCCCAGTATGAACCAGCTTCTCACCCAAGAGCAACAAAGAAAAATGGCCCTTGAATTAGTTCTCTGCTATTTTCTATTTTTAAGAAAGTTACCAAATGTCAAAGAAACTGTAAAATGACTAAAACCCATGCTACTTGGAATTCTGGAATTTATATTTTTTGGACTATTTTTTATTTTAAAATATAAACCTTGCTTTCCCAGGTGTTATTTTATATTTTAGGGGTAAAGAAAAAAAAATGCTTATCCTGAGTTCTCCTCCTCTCTTAAAATTACATGTTTTCAATTTTCATGTGTCTCATCTCTGCCAAAGAGCCAAAATAACATAGGAGCTTTTTTTTTTTTTTTTTTTGGATAGTTCCGTAATGCATTTGGATATCAATTTATAAAGAATTATTTATCCTTTTCACTCTGTTTCCACTGATAGTGGAGAAGGACACCTGGGATGACAGTCTGGTTAGGAATTTGGTACAGTGTTAGCACGACTGGATAATTCCTTGAAGAGCTCAGGGTCCTGGGTGGCCAGTGAATGTGATGGTGGTGATCTTTTCCTCTAGTCCCTAGAGTCTAGGGAATGAAAACTGTGTGGGGGACAGCATTAAGAATCCTCTGTCTGTGGTGTTAAGCATTCTCTAACGATTGTCCTGAAGATTTTCTCGCCAGGACAAGAAAGTATCCTCTCCCTGTATCTTATTTATAATTAACAGGTGAAGACTAAAGAAGATGCATGAGACATCTCATGGTCTTGCTTTCATTTTGTAGGTACATTCACAGATTCTCAGAGCACTTAGGTCGTCTTCCCAGATCACATAGCCAAGCCTAGAATGCGACCTTGAGCTCTTTCTCCCTCCCCACTTTCCTTACCATTTACCCCACCACCACCACCCGCCACCCATGATGCCTTGCGGGAGCTAGGAACAATTTGTCAAATACAGAGGTGGTGCCCTCTTTCTTGTGTGAAGTCTATTGCTTTGTAAAGACAGGGGTTTACACTGTTGTATTTATTTCTGCATCCACAGCTCTTTAATCAGTGCCTGGCTCCTAGTAGGCTCCTACCCTGTTTCCCCGAAAATAAGACACACATTGTCACCTGCAGAAGAGAACTTCTTTGTTGCTCTCAAGTCATCTGGTTTACTGCATGACTACCTTGCCTTTTGCCTCTGTTCCTGGTAGGAAGAGCTATTTATTTTCCCCAGGAAGTCCTGTCACTGAGATGGGAAAATAGGTTTTCTGGCCAGGAGCCTCCAGAAAGATAGTCCCAGGCCTGGAGAAAAATAAAATGTTCCCTTTGATGGTGGCATTGTTCCCTTTAAAGCCCCACTGGACCTCCATGAATCCTCCCACACCTCCCCCACTTCATGATTCTCACACCAGAGTGTCATTATCCCAGTGGGCTGGTTCATTGCTTTCCCGTTGAGTATCGCATGTGGCATTCACCCACAAAATGTTAGCATCCAAAGATTGCTGTTTTACTTTCTTCTACATCAATTAGCTCTCTATTTCTTATTTTACCTCTCCATTGTTTACCCAAAACAATGCAAGAGTTGAGCTTTCCTAATTTACACCCTGTGTCTCTCTACACAGGGATTCTGCAGCATGTATTTAAAAAGTGACATGCAAAAGCAATCTGTCTTCTCTCTCTCTCTCTCTTTTTTTTTATCCCTGTTAAACCAGAGAAACTCAATTTTGAGATCAGTTATATTTTAATCATGCTCAGTCCCAAGGCATGCTGATACTTCAGCTGTCCCCTTTTGAAATGGAAGGTTAAGAAAAGTCAGGATCTGGGAAAGGGAAATGAATGAAGCTATAGGGCTTCCCTTGCTCCATCCAGGAAGGAGGTAGCAGTTCAGATCACGCCACTAGGGGCATGGTAAACACTGGCTGAATGTGGATGACGTTAACACCATAGTCATCTTTTCTGTCTGTCGGGTAAGTTGCAGCAGCTGGAATCCCAGACGTTGGCAAAGGCAGATTTGAGCAGTTGCAGCATCACAGTTCCTGGGGCCTCCATCAGTTTAGATGAAGCATAAGGTCTCGCAAGATCTAGAGAAATGAAGAAGGGGTTGGCAAGGCTATAACAGGGAATTGGATGCCCAAGGATCAGAGCTTCAAGGCAGGGCCCCAGGAGGAAGCTGTAGGATGCAGATCAGGAATGAAAACACAGCCATTTCGACGGTCCAATACAGAGAGGCTGTGGCTATGTGGACCCATCGGCGCCTGAGACTTCTACCCTATTGAAGAAGTAAAACCAATCCCAGATTACACTCTTAAAATACTGCCTGCTCAGAGCAGGACAGATTCCCCCACCCTGCAGCCTAGTAGTCACCAGTTCTTCTGGTTCCAGGAGCAGCCTGGCCAGACTTCTATTTTGTATTCCTTTGCTTATTTATGCAGACCTGGGATACCCACTCTTCCTAGATTCCTTACAGCAGAATTTCATATAAATAAGCCTCTGTTCTAACTTTCCAGCAACTTGCCAGGCATGTATTGGTCCAGTTCTTTGGACTCTTCTGAGTATAAGGCATGGTGATACCTGACATTAGCTGATCCTTAGCCTCCAGGCTTGTTCCTCTCAATGCTGTCTCAGGATGCTCTGGCTGAATTGTCTGCTGGGGATTTGTCCCATTCATTCTGATGGATAAGCCAGGTTAGATGGCTTGCTGGTTACTTAGGATGGCTGGATGAACATTCCCTTGGAAGCTTTTCTCTCTTTCTCTCTCTCTCTCTCTCTTTAAAATAAAGTTGGGAAAGTTCTGGCCCTCTCTGGAAAGGGTTTTCATTTTCTGATAGTGGTCAAGGATGCAAAGGTAAAAGCGGATTGTGGATTGCATGGACTGGTCAGTTTAGCTAGTTCCCAGAAAATCGGCTGAATCTCTTTCTGCATGGCAGTGAAAGGACCATGGAGCATCAGGGATTGGGCAGATGGGTGGGAAAATCTTGATGACATCTTGGCCTTGACCATGGCACAAGCTGCATCTGTGCTTACACTTTTCTATCTCCTCTCTGACAATTTCTGGTCCTTGGCTCCAGTTCTCTTGCTAACTTTCTATAAACATATTTAATAAGTTCATGATGCATTCCTTATTCATGTGGTAGTCAGCAATCTGATTCTACCCTGGTCAGCACTTCAACATTCCCACACACACTAATACTTGCTTAAATATACTTTTTTGCCTTCTTGACATTGCTCAAGTTATTCTTCTTTTCTGAAATGATCTTGACCCTCAATTTCTGCTTGTTAAAGGGTTTTCCATCTTCCTAATGTGACCATAGACAAGTCATTAAACTTCTCTGAACTTTCATTTCTTTATCTGTGGAAGGAGGTGAAGCAACTGTAATGGTGAGGATGGACTTGATAGTGCTGCAATAATAAATAAGCCCCATTCCCGGACAGGCACATGCCCAGATTGCAGGTTTGATCCCCAGTCAGGAAGGCAATCCTACTACCCAAAAGGAGCACTGAAATTTTATGAAGCACTGTAATAACACCTCTGTAAAACACATGGTAAATCCTAAGACATCATCTAGATGTTAAGGAATGCCACTATATTTCCTGCTTGCAAGGGCCATCTTCAATGTGCTGATGAGAGAGAAAACAGTTCCCAGGCTGGTTTAACCACTTGCTAACTTTTTGACCTTAGGAAATTGAACTAACTTCCCTGTGTTTCAATTTCTCCACCTGAAAAAAAATGGGGACTATATTTGTAAATTTCTTGAAGGGTGGTTATGTATAGTAAATGACTTAGTAATTGTGAAATTGTCAGATGTAGTTCTTGGTGCCATATATGTATTTGCTGGTTAAAATGGAATTATACTAAAAAGCACACTATTCTACAACTAGCTTTAAAAAAATTAAGATGTGGTAGACTTTATGTATGTATGTATGTATGTATGTGAGTCCTCGTGTACAAGTGTGTGTATTGCTTTATTTCTAAAAAGAGCTGCATATTATTCTATCTTAAATTTCTTAGGCAGGTCAATCAATGGAAAATGCTTGTAAGACAGCTCAGGAAGCTCTTGGTTTCATATATCTCCATTGATTGAGCTGTTTTCTGTGTTACTCCTCTCAGACGTAGGGTCTAAAGGCTGTATCTAATGACATTCAGTGCGGGAGTATGTCGAGATCAATCAATACTTTAGTCCAGTCTCTCTGCTATTGATATCTTTATCTGGTGGCAAATGCTCTTACCCGAGGATATGCTCTTCATTGAACTTCAAGTAGTTCCCTCACCCCCAATAGAAAATCATGTTCTTAAGCTTAGCCAAAAAAAGGTTACCTACCCTTTAATGGATTTAGTTGTGGTAGAGGATTCACACAGACTATGCCCCTTACCTTTACCAGGTAAATATCACGCTGTCCCCTTCACTGTTCTCTTCCCGATGCTTGGCACCTGATACGGGTGCCATAAACATTTCTTGACTGATACAGTTGTGACTTTGAGCGCTCCATGATTCTTATGGCTACTTCAACATTTTCTTTTAATATTAAATTTGAAGCCAAATCTCTTTATTCCATTTCCATCTGGCTCATTGAAAGCCTTTTTCTCTCCTGCATTCCCCACTCCCCCTCCTCCACAAACTTGCATTTCTTCTTTGATGTGTTTTATAGCTTCTCTGCTTGTATATATCAAAGCATACACAAATGTGAATCTTCAGCTCAGAGAACGTGAGAAGCTATACTTCCCAGGCAGGATGAAGAACAAGTAGTGACCACTGCATGCCGAGCTTCTAAGGGAGAAAACTCTGGAAATGGGAGTCCGCATGCAAGAGGTTTATTGAGGAGTGCCCTTGAGATCAACATTTGTGGTTGGGATGGAACAGATTAGAGAGAGGGAGAAGTCAAGCTGTGATGCAGACCCAGCGGTAGCCTCAGCCATCCCTACAGGCAGCCCTACTCTAGAATGGCCTTTCAGAGCTGACCCAAAATTAGGCCAAGATGGCCAGGCCGTTATCTTTCTATGTAAAGGTCAGATATTGGACTAGGTCAGTCATTTGGCTGGGAGGTAAAATAACTCTTGGCCATGGAGACGGTCCCTAATGGGTCTCATAGCTGAAAATTCTCTACCACCAGCATTCCCTGCAGCTGGGATAAACCCTTCATTGCAGGGGTATCCTGTTAGTATATCTCAGTGTCCACCACAGAGCAGGGCAGGACATTGGTCACCATTGTCCAACCCCTTCCTATGCCATAGATTTTTCTTCTCTCTCTACCATCTTACCTGTATTGGTGATAATGACTTTAAACATCTTAATGTATTTTTCTTTTCATTATCCTTTAAGGTTTTGGTACAACCTTTGCTTATTTCTGCTTTTGCTGTCCTTGGCATAATCTTTTAAGAATACTTTCTCATTTTCTTTGTGCTGCTATGACAGTCAGCACATCCTCTGCATTATAATTGCTCTAAATATGGTCTCAGCATCCCTGTTCCTCTAGTTCTGAGGGGATAAGATGCTTCCAAACATGAGTTTGTTTAATAAAATGTGGACTAATCTGTGTGGCATGCTGCCACTGAGCATATAATTCCCTTTCCTTTTCTTTGAAGAAGATACTGTTGGAGAAAACTTCCCCCTCCTTTATTCTTTCATCCCACAGATCATTTCCATGCAGCCCACTCGATGTTTGCAGGCAGCAGGGGGAACAAGAATAGCATGAAGGATTGAAACCCCCAGAAGAGCTGCAGCTGCCTCTCCTTGTGTATTTGGGAGCTGAGCTGCTAACAAGTAGCACAGTGGATTCGTTTGAATTGCATCTCCCTTGGTTTTCTCTGCCTTCTCTCTGATGCTGCTGATAGTAAAGCAGTGAAAGTGACCTAGGAGGAGGCGAGAATCCAGGGATTGAGATAATCCAAGGTTTGAATAATCATGAATTAGCCCTGGCTCCTTCATCCCCCACAGCTTTATTTCATGCAGCCACTGGACAGTGCCTCCAAGCAAGGAGACATTCCGCAAGTGGCCTCTGGAGAGCTTTCTGTCCATTTGTTGGCACTATAGAGACAGCTCATGGAAGCTTCTGTCTTGATCCTCTCAGAAAAGGTACACCTGGGGAGATAAAACAGGAGGGTGTTACAATGATAGATTCATAGAGAAGGGAGTATCCTTTACAGATATATTCAGACCCGGACAGTCAGGCATCTGTCCTTCTCCGGTAAGCATATAAGAGAATGCTCCCTGCAAAAACAGGCACACATTTCTGATAAGGGGTCACAGGACAAAGGAACTGCTGCTGCTTTGTGCCAGGGGCAAAAGTCCAGCCTCGTTAGGAAATATTCACCAGCACCAGTAGAGAATAATGACCATTCCCATCTCACCCCCATAATTACTGCCTGGAGTACCCTTTTCAGTCACTTCTCCTAGTTCTGACTATTAAAGGGCAAGAGCTGCCTCTGTCCTATATAATTATTGGCCAGTAGGGACAGACCTACCTGGCTCCCCTAAACAGACAACTATCTGCTACCTAGATAAAAGAATGAGGCCTTCACGTGGCCAAGGTCATGGCTTCACCTCCACTCCAGGGAGTTCTAGCAGCTAAGCACAGGGAGGCTTTGTAGACTCTCAGATGCTCCACATCCCTCAGGGATGCTGATGCAGGCTCACCTGCTAATTTAAAGTGAAAAATTTAAAGTGAAAAATCCACTTACTACAGATTCACTCTCTCTGCCATTTTCTCCCCATAAATACTTTTTTCAAAAATAGATTTTGTTTAAATTGATTTCACAGAGGAAGGGAGAGGGAAAGAGCGATAGAAACATCGATGATGAGAGAGAATCATTGCCTCCTGCATGCCTTTCACTGGGGACCAAGCCCAAAACCCGGGCATGTGCCGTGATGGGGAATTGAACTGTGACATCTCAGTTCACGGGTCAACACTCAACCACTGAGCTATACCACCCAGACTCCCCATAAACACTTTACCTTTATATTTTGACTGTATGCTCTGAATAACAAGCCATCTCAGAGCATGACCTCCTGTGACCATGTTCATCCCTAGGTGGTTTGTGGGCAGCAGTGGCATCATCCTTGTGATCTTGTTGATGCTGATTTTCATGAATGGGATGCTGCCTTCTTCATTTCCCCAGTGTGAGGGGCTGTTTTCATTTTGAACCTGATTGCACAAAAAGCAGCTCATAGTTAATGGCTCCCTGTCCTCCTTCGTTTCCATGGAGACCGCTATACGGGTGAGGGGAGGCTGACTTACTTCCAAGACTTCAGCCACCACCCCATCTGGCTCTTAGGTTCCTGAGAAGCTTTTGCAGTGTTTCAGCCACCCAGTCTGTCATGGAGCAAACATGTCCTGAGCATCCACTGTGGTGTTGGCCCCAAGGTAGCTGTGGGCATCTCCGCAGCTGACACATTCAGATTCTCCACAGGCTCATCCACACATGAAGATTTTGCTGTTATGTCCAGCCCTCCCATTTGTGACTTTTGAAGGAATTAGTGAAGAGTAAAGGAAGAAAGGAAAAGAAGTGCTGGGGTGAGAAGTGATGGTCTTCTTTTTAAAAATTGTGCAAGCATTTAGGAGAGGCAGAATGGGGCTTTATGTTATCTTTTTCTAGAAATGGCGCTCGCTCTCTCTCTCTCTCTCTCTCTCTCTCTCTCTCTCTCTTTCTCCCTCCCCCTTCCTCCCTCCCTCCTTCCCCTCCTTCCCTCCTTCCTCTGCTTAGCTTTCTTAGCTGTGCCTAGACTGAGTTCTACTTTTTACTGCTCTTTCTGGATGGTTGGTTCACTGAGCTAAAGTAAATGCTAGGATGGAGAATACCAATTTAGTTTTATTTGTGTAAACTGGTGTATCAAAAAAATAAAATCAACTTGTGTATCATGTCTGAGCAAGGAGGTAGGGAAGTCCTATTGCATCATGCAGACAATTAAATGAGTTTGGAAAGTTGTATTTGGGTTGTTGTTGACACAAGCTAAGTCCCTGGGTAGCTGTTAATTTTTCCGGGCAATTCCCAGAGGTAAACCAACCGCCCATTTCCTTGTGGAACTTCAATGAACTACACAGTATGGAAAAGATAAACCTACATCTCAGTTCTGACTTCATTTTTTGTTGTAGAGTTTCTTCACTATGAAAGGAATATTTCTTATATTTGGGAGAAGCCTATATATAACTGAGAAGGTAGAGAGCACAGGTGGAGAACAGGAAGAAACAAGAATATTTCAAGACTATATCCAATTCATTTATCTAAAAAGAGCTACCTCACTCATCCATTAGCATAGTTAGATAAACAGAAGGCAGCCTAGCCTGTCTGATGATCCTTATGATAGAATTAAATCAATAGTGCATTCTTCATATGACTTTATTCTTCTATGGATATTGGTTGGTTTTTCCATTCTGTCTTCTTAAAGGATAAAATAAATAAAGTAAACTTTGATCTTACATGATCAAAATATTGGAGAAGATGAAATTTAAAAGTGCTTAACAGAATGAAGAATCTAAATGTGCAATCAAAAGGCAAATTGCATGAAGTTTGGAGATGATTTATATACCACTTGTTTCCTGCTAACAAATTTTAGGAGCAGCATTCCTACTTGGCTTAATAGGGATTCTGAAAAGGAAAAATTATGAAATTCTAGAAGGAAAGATAATCTTGATGCAAATGAGTTATCTATTCTAGTCCTTTGCTATGCTCAATCATAAGTCTGTGGTCAAATGCAGATCAGATAGTTGGCTGTGATGGTCTAGGCCACATGTGTCAAACACAAGGCCCGCGGGCCAAATCCGTCCTGCCAGGCCTTGCAATGTGGCCCACTCCGCGCTGTCATCACTGCACTCCGCTGCGTTTCCATCACAATGACAGTTTATGACTGTTCAGTAAACCATTCGGCCCGCGATTTAGGCTGGATTTTAGATTTTGGCCCCTTCTCTGATTGAGTTCGACACCCCTAGTCTAGGCTGAGCTTTCTCACATGTTTGGAGTGTGGCTGGCTGTAGGCTGGAGTACCTTTGCTGGAACAACTGGCCTTTCCTTTATATGATCACTCATCATCTAGCAGGCTAGCCAGGGATTTTTCACATGGTAACTGGGGATGGGGGCAATTCCAAGAGCAAAAGCAAGAGTCTGCCTAGACTCTTAGAGAGGCCTAGGCTTGGAACTGTTTATTGCCTGATTATTATGATCATGCTCATGACCAAAAGTCGCAATAGTAGAAAAGGGTATAAGATATAAAGTAAAAATTGTTCTTCATACCATTAGCTCCAAAACCAACCCAAAGAGGTTAAGACTATTATACATTATTATTGTTCTTCCATAACTTTTGAATTATGTGTATATGTGTGTAGATCTTTCTGGTTTGTCTTACATAAGTGTGATCTTACATGTACACTTTTCACCTAACATATATTTTAGATTTTTTTAAAGTAGAATTTATAGATTGCATCTTTCTTTTGTATTGCTGTACTATTTTTAATCCTTTTGTGATAGAATGATGGATTTTTAGGATAATTCTAGTTTATTTTTATTTTTCTCTGACAAACAGTGCCTCACTGAAGTAACAATCTTATACATATATCTTTGCACAGATATATTATACATATATCTATTGCACAGAAAAACAAAAAATATATAGGACATTATATATAGGACTATTGAAAAAAATGTTAAAGGGGCTGTAAATAAACAGGTGTTTGTTTTTTTGTGTGTTTTTTTTTTAATACAAATGTTGACCAACAAATAGTAGCTTGCTTCTCTGGCCAGGAGGATATGGACTGAGCCAGTGGTCCTGTCAGACATCATTCTGACTGAGATCCACAATGGCTAAAACTAGGAGAAGGAGACAGTCTCCTGGATCTGCCCCTTTCCCCATGGAACAACTCTACATAGTTTGGTTTTGACATTATAGACACAGATTCAATATAATCTGGACAGTTGGCCCTTTCAATGATGTATACCATGAACAGAATTCAGATGAAAAGCTGAGAATCCTTTGACTCATGTAATGTCACCTCTAGAAATTTCTATTAATAATCTGACAGGCAAAATGTATTGACTCAAAACATGCATTTCAATTTCACATTATTTATGGTACATTTTTAGCAAAATATGGGAGAAGACCAAAATATCTAACAAAAGAATAATGTTTAAATAGGTCTAATATGTGTAGGCATTAAAATGATAAATGTCATGACAATTTAGAATCTAGAAAAAAAGTTACCTATGCTAAAATCGCAATTATAAAATATTAGAGGCCCATTGCATGAAGATTCGTGCAAGAATAGGCCTTCCTTCCCCTGGCTTTGCTCCCAGCTGCCCAAGTCTTCGCTCCTGGAAGAGCACCACTCCTATAGCTCCCTCTGCCCACCCCCCTTCATAGCAGGCATCTGGTCCTGCCTGGCCGCTTTGTGCCTACATATGCAAATTAATCCACCATATTTGTTGGGTTAATTTGCATATTCACTTGCTAACCATCCTGTTCTACCCCACTGAAGGCCAGAAGTTTGAAGTGGGCATTGTGGAGGTACAGTCAATTTGCATCTTTCTTATTAGTATAGATATGTGTATATGCATATTTTATAAGGCCTGGACAAATAAAATATATGATTTGTTAGATGTTTGAATTTTGCATAGTCTTTTTTAAGTTACAAAATTGTATTTTGTTTTATATTATTACTTATAAAAGTTAATAGTCCACAGAAGATAATTTGTTGATGACCAGGAAGAGTGTGAGCCCTGCACAAAAGTCTTTTTATCTTAGTCAGGGACACTATAGATTTGACAAGGTTCTCTCTTCATTCTTAGGGTGTTTTGTATAATAAGATAACCACGTATCTCATTTTGTCTGGATCAGTTTCTGTTTGAACCTGTTGTCCCAGTACAATTGTTACCTGTACTTCTTTTCACTGTCAGTGACTTTGTTTGTATAATAAAATCTATGAACCACTCCTACCACACATACGTTATAAAAGACAGGCTAACCATCCTGTTCTACCCCATTTTCTATAATATCTTTTTCTTAAATATACTTTTTATTGATTTCAGATAGGAAGAAAGAGAAATATATATAGAAACATCAATAATGAGAGAAAATCATTGATCGGCTGCCTCCTGGAATCAAGCTTGAAATCTAGGCATGTGCCTTTGATCAAAATTGAACCTGGAACGCTTTAGTCCACAGGCCTGAGTGAAAATGAGTGATTGTTACCACTTTTTAAAAAATTGATCCTGCTAAAATTCCCTGGGCATCTACTATGTGCAAAGCACTGGACCAAATGATTTAATTTTTAAAAAATATATTTTATTGATTTTTTACAGAGAGGAAGAGATAGAGAGCTAGAAACGTCGATGAGAGAGAAACATCGACCAGCTGCCTCCTGCACACCCCCTACCAGGGATGCACCCACAACCAAGGAATATGCCCTTGACCGAAATCGAACCAGGGACCTTTCAGTCCGCAGACTGGCTCTCCCAGTGAGCCAAACTGGTTTCGGCCAAATTATTTAATTTGAAGACAAGAGAAATTTTGCCTTAGAGTGTTCCCAGTACTGCTTTAGATGACTCAGGTGATAAGATTTGGGACTTTTGAGCTGATAATATTTAGATCTATCTGTTGAGCCAAACTGGCTAGGACTATTTTATTCCTTTTTTATTATGCATCTCTAGTATACATCATCCTTAGAAGATAATTTAGCTTTCTATGGCTTAGAAAGTCTTCTACAGAGCAATGATTTCACCTTATGCCAAAAGCCAAAGAAGAATACATATGCATCATCAGTGAAAACTTAAAAATATTATATATTATATAAGATCCTTTAAAAAGGTATCCCTTTTTAAAGGATCTTATAAAATTTCTGAAAATTTCTCTCTGCTAATAACTAATCTTTTACTGTATTATATAATAACCATTTTATAACTTGATATTCTGATCTTTCTTTGGCTGCCAAGAGACTTTGAGCTAAGCCAGGCATATATCAATAGTTGCCACAGAAGTCCTTAACCCAGTATAATAGGGGGTCAGAAGAACTGACTTTGAGTTCTGTTTCCCACTTACTATCGTGTTCATTTTCTAGAACTGTTGTAACAACTTAACACAAACTTTGTAGCTTACAATAACACACATCTATTGTCTTACAGTTCTGAAGGCCAGAAGTTTGAAGTCAGTTTCACCAGACCAATCCCTCCAGAGGCTCTAGGGGAGAAGTTATTCCTTGCTGCTTCCAGCTTCTGGAGGCTGCCAGCATTTCTTGGCTTGAGTCCACATCACTGCAATCCTTTCTTCAATAGTCATTTTGCCTCGTTCTCTTCTGTGTCAACTCTCCTCTCAAATAAGGGCACACTCAGATAATCTCTTCATCTCAAAATCTATAGACCTGCAAAGTCTCTTTTTTTCATAAAATATAACATTTAAGGGTTCAGCATTCAGACGTAGTTATTCTGGGGGACATTTTTCAGCCTCCTATAATTTACTCACTGGCCCCCAAAGATTCACATCCATCCCCCATGGAAAATATATCTATCATACCCCAACATCCTCAAAAGTCTTAACCCATTATAGCAACAACTCAAAATTCAAAATCTCTTCTAAATATTATCAGCTCAAAAGTCTCAAATTTTATCATCTGAGTCATCTAAAGCAGACATGGGAACACTCTAGGGCAAAATTTCTCTTGTCTTCATTTGGGCACATAGTAGATGCCCAGGGAAATTTAGCAGGATCCATTTTTTTAAAAAGTGGTGGCAGTCACTCATTCTACTCAGAAATGCAACAGAATTCAACATAAGTTGGTGCTTTCTAAAAGTAGCTTTCTAGTTGCCTATGGATCCTGGCAAGTTTTTTGGGAGACTACATTGACGTAGATTCTGTGTTAAGAGTTTGCAGAGCTGACACTATTTTTAATACCATAGGCATTTGCTGGGAAGTAATAGGATAGCAGAAAGAAACTGAGATGGATGGGTTCCCACTCAGTCTTCCTATAAACATGGGGCACATTGAATAATAAACACAGATATTAGCAAAGACATAGTCTTTATTCTATGTCTAATACCCACAGAGAGATACATGGTGGGTCCCAAAAATGTGATTATTTTTGTTGTTGGTGGTGGTTTTTCCAGTGTGCTCCTGGGTAGAAAGAACTTTAAAATCCACCCTGGAGATCATGTAGGAAAGAGGCAACTTATTCATAAAAGTGGTCCTCCCTCACCCCCACCCCCCCAATACACTGAGAGTTTGCTTAAAGCTTTATTTTATGTTTTTAAAAGAGGAAATATGTTTTTAAAAGAGGAAAGCTAGTACATGAAACTAATTAAGATCTGGAACATATAGATTTCATGTTAGTTTGACCAAAGTTTTATATCCCTACGGCTTCTCAGAGATTCTCACAGGAAAAGGGAGTTTTTTCTCTCCTTTTATTGACTTTCCAAAACTTTGTAGGAAGCTGTCAGCAGAGAACTGGCTTGACATTTGAAACTCAGCACTTCTATTTACAGATATCAAAAAGTGGCCAGTATAAGATTACATAAATCAATGAGCATTGAATAGGATCTATTCTGTGGGACTAAGGGATCTAGGTTCACCCTTCTGCTCATCAGCTGTGTCACTTTGAGCAGTACCCATTCAGTGAATCCCTACTGTACTAAAGTAAGACTCATGATGTCTACCATAGGTAACTGGCAGGGATGTTGAAAGATGAGAGCATATTGCCTTCCAGCATCTAATGTAGGCATTCCAAAGCCTTTCTACCTCCCTCCTCTTATCAGTCCATCTTTCTTTTCAGCATGCAATAATTCCCCCAATGTAAAATGCATCCTGGTCCTGGTTCCTCATCTTAGTAGAATCAGCTGAGAAGGAGAAAGAAAACCACTGTAGTTGGGATGTAAAGAGCTTCATGGTACATTTTTTACTACACAAGCTTTGGAAGCCAAAGGACTGAATTAAGATCTTGCTTCTGTCACTGAGCAGCTAATATAGTGGGCAGATTGCATAACCTCTCTATGCCTCAATTTGCTCATCTGCACAAGGGTCACAATTGTGCCCTTCTGGGGCTGTTGTGAGAATTGTGTAAGGAGATATATGTGTATCCAGAATAAAATGCAACTTCACCTTTTGCCTAAGGACAGTGGTCAGCAAACTGCAGCTCGCAAGCCACATGTGGCTCTTTGGCCCCTTGAGTGTGGCTCTTCCACAAAATACCACAGCCTAGTTGAGTCTATTTTGGATAAGTGGCATTAGAAGTTTTAAAATTTTGGCTCCCAAAAGAAATCTCAATCATCGTTCTGTTGATATTTGGCTCTGTTGACTAATGAGTTTGCCGACCACTGGCCTAACCATTTCTTCAATCTCTGTGTGAGTGATCCTCCTCCTCTAGCCTCTGAGTGAAAATGTCCATCAGTCCCACAGTCTTGTGCTTAGTCTTAGGTAGTAGATTGTCCTACCATTACTTTGTCATGAATTCAATTAATTTAAACCAAAGTAAAAATTAAATATGATAATTTCAATGTCTAGTTCAAGAATTAACCTGTGCTCTGAATTTCATTAATGTTCAACTATTTTTCCCCTCCCCATTGTTCCAAACTCAGGGGGAAGGGAAAAGGGATGTGTTGAGTAGCTTGATTTCTTCTCTCTGCTCTTCTACCCAAAACCTCTCCCAGGGTTCTTTTATACTCTCCCATCACAACTCTTACCCATAGGTCTCCCCTGACCCTTGTAGTGGTTATATTCCAGATGGCACCTTATCCAAAATCTAACCTTCCTCCCTTCATTTTCTCATTGCCAGGGACCTTTTGTCCTACCATGGAATCTGAAGGGACAATGAGACAGAATACAAGAGACTCTCCACTGGGGATCTTTGTTACATGTGGCCATATCTGACCTATAGGAAATAGGATGCCATCCCTTGTCTGGCAAAGTCTGGGAGTAAAGGCTCACCCCAGCATCAAAATATTACCCAATCCCACCACTAAACAATGCATCAACATGGTTATTATTTTAGGACATTCTGCCCTGCAGCTCCAGGGGTCATGTAATAACTCTTCTCTTGGGGAGATGATAGGGTAGGTAACTCTTAATGCTTTTTACCCTCAGAGTGGGCAAGGAGATGCGATACACATATCAGTCAACCTTCACATGGCAACTTGCCACCTCACTTTGGATTTCTATATCCACTTAACTAGGAACCAAGTCAGAATTTCAATTTTACCATCCTGTTAAATGAGATCATCGCTTAATACCTGGCATGCAATAAATACCAAATGAATGACAACTGTTTTATAGTGAAATGAGAATGAGTCTTAATTCATTTCCTTTTTTACCAAGATACTTGTCCTTGACTGGAATTAAACCCAGGACCCTTCAATCCTGAGTCCAGGGCAATCCAGTCTCTCTTGTTGAAACATGTTCAGCTTTTAAAAATTCATTGTCTTCACATTTATCTGACCCTCTTAGCTACCACTGACCAACTCTTTTATGTGCTCAAAAATTGCTCTCTGCCCAGCCTGTGTGGCTCAGTTGGTTGAGCAGCGTTCCTTGCACCAAAAGGTTGCTGGTTCGATTCCCAGCCAGGACACATGCCTGGGTTGCAGGCTCGATCCCCAGTAAGGGGTGTGCAGGAGACATCCAATTGATGTTTCTCTCTAGGTCAATAAAAACATAAATATTTTTAAAAGATGCTTTCTGACTGTACATTTGAATTGGGTTTCCAGCTAATCCCTCATTCTTTTGTATTAAATCTTTATTGTAAAACAAAAACAAACTAAACATCTTTATACTATAAGTTAAAACACAACCAACTGATGCAAGACACTGGGGGTGGGGAGATGAGGGCAAAGGCTGGTGGGGGGGGGGGGGGTGGATAGGGGAGACCAGGAGGAGGTCAATAGGAGGAGGGGAAAAACATGTACTACTATTTTAACACCTTAATACCTTAAACAATAAAATTAAAAATACTTAGAACTAAAAAATAAAGGTTGAGGAAAGTTCATTTCTATTAAAAAAAAAAAAAAAAAAAAAAAAAAAAAAAAAAAAAAAAAAAAAAAAAACCTATTCAGAGGGTATAAAATAAAGATACTTCCTTTTCCGCTGCCAGTCCCTGAGTGCCATACTTTGGAATTAACCATTATTAATAGCTTGTTTTACATCCATTTAGAAATGGTCTGTGTGTATGTAAACATATAAACTCTACGATTGCATACTGTTTCCAGAAGGAAAGAAAGTGCCCTTAGCAGACTGCCTGAGAAAGCTGTTCTTTCAGTGGTTGATTAACAACCCTGTCTTGTTTCCTGTTTCTTTCTTCTCATCATTAGGGGACACTCAAAGCTTCTAACCCCAAAACTTTCATAAGCTCTTCTGAGATAACTGAGCACAATTCAGAGAGAAATACCAGACACTCCAATTTCTTCCAATTACATCCCATGCAATTCTGCTACCAAACAGAATAACTTGATTAAAAAGCAGAATTGAATCTTTTAATTCAGGACATAGAATTCAAATTGATGAGAGAGAAAAAGAAAAACAACAACAACAACAACAACAACAACAACAACTTTGTGAATGACCCAGCCAGGAGTGGCTCAGTGGTTGAGTGTCAACTCAGGATTTGGTCTGTCCCATTGGTGGGTCTTGTTCCTTATCAGGGCAGGGAGTAAGTAGGTTGCTGCTGCTATTGTTACCCTAATCAGTTGTAGGTTTCCAGGCTCATCTTTAACTCTGTACTCTGCTGCACAATACTGATATCAGAAGAATGGCCACTTTTTTACTCTGAGGCATATATCCCCATGTCTTCCTGTTCCAAAAGCCACTGTTGACTTATCCAGTAATTTAGGGCAATAACAAGATGGTGATTCCTTTGGGAAAAAGTATTTCAGTATAGTAGTGTGGAGAGGCAGCTCTTCCATCCTCCCTGCTGGAGATGATTTGACTCGCTATTGGTGGCCTTGCTGTCTGCCTCCTGGACATCCAAGGGCTCAGCTCTCTATAGCCTGCACCTCTTGTCACTGTCCTGACTGAGGGTAGAAGTTCTAGAGTCTAAATTAGGGGTGTCGAACTCAATCAAAGAAGGGGCCAAAATCTAAAATCCAGCCTAAATCGTGGGCCAAATGGTTTACTGAACAGTCATAAACTGTCATTGTGATGGAAACGCAGCGGAGTGCAGTGATGACAGCGCGGGCCACATTGCAAGGCCTGGCGGGACGGATTTGGCCCGCGGGCCTTGTGTTTGACACGTGGTCTAAATCATAGCAACTCAGCAATCTATCCAATTTCCAAAACTTATTCCCCTTTTATCAAACAACATAGAGAGAAAAGTGAAATTCTTCATCTGAATCGAACCTCTTAATGAAAGGGATACTCTGGATTTGTACTCCTAATCAGCATTCCATCTAGTGGATAAGTGAACCATATGGGGCATGAAATGTTCCATTTCAAGAGGGACTGCACACTGATGTGGAGAACTCAAGATGTGCCCTAACCATTTCTTGTCTGTGACCATAACCATTGGATTGACAATTCTGGAGAAACATGAGTAAGTCTAGAGGGGCCTACTGAGAAAGAAGTCTATTCTGCTTTTCATCTGCAGCCTACACTCAGGATGTTTTCCAAACTATTGGGTTGAGATCTAAAACCAATAGACATTTCATGAGCCAATATTTATGTTGAACATAATAAAAGTAATTACCTCAGGGAAGAAAAGACACAGCTAGATTCTTCAGTGCTTCATTGGTTCATTCATACAATAGATAATTAGTCCTTACTACATGTCAAGCACTAGGCTAAGAGTTGGGAATATATCTAGGATAACAACAGTAACTATAGCTAAAAATGTATTGAGCTCTTAACTACCTATTAGGCATTGTGGATTATCTCCTATAATTCTCAAATCAACCTTATAATTAGGTGCTTGTTAAATCTTTATGTGAATATAAGGTAAGTGAGGTTTAGATAACTTGCTCAGCAGCACACTGCTAATAAAGACTATAGCTAGAATACAACCCCAGAGTACTTTTCTACTTTTTGTTAACTGTTGTTTCTACATGAGGCAAAACAAGTCCCTGCCTTCATGAAGCTTGTAGTCTAAATTGGAGAACACTTTTCTTCAGAAAGAACCTTAACTTGTCTCTGAAGAGATGTAGAGTGTCCTCCAGAGAAGGCTTCTCACCTTTCAGCAAAACTTGATGGAAATTGCTTGATGACATGCACACCCTTTATTTTCTCTAATCACATTCATGTCTCCCATCTTCCGTGTCCCCCTGATGTACCTTCCACTCCTGGCATCCTTTGCCTTGTTCTGATGACCTCTTTCCTGTCTATGTTATCCCCTCATACCTGTTTATTTTTTGTTATCTCTCCCATTTAGATAATTACTAGACACTGTAAATGCCATGCAATGCAATTCTGAAGGAAAACATGAAAGAAAGAGAAAATTTTACTGTAAATGATGTGAGCTATTGATGGATGGCTTTGTAAGCATAGGGGTCCCTCTTTAACATTCTCTGGCATTTAAGGGACTTAGGATTCCAAAAGCACATTCACACTATTCTGCCATAGCCAAGCTCATGTTTTCCATGATTAACAACCCAGTTCATTATATTTTCATCTCACATTAATCTTCTCTTATGTGAGTTTCGTAACATTTGGAGTCATTTCCCTCTGTATTTATCCATCTGGGATCTTTAGAAAAGATAAGTTTGCAGAGAGTCATTTGTTGCTCATGCTGAAAGATGTTTGTTGCTCACTGCTGTGAGAGGAATGAATGTTTCTCCAATCTTGAGAGAGAATCCTCTGAAGGCAGGCATGGATTCCCTATATAATGCAGAGGAATCCTCAGTGGAGGTCCATGGGGTCCTCCATTTGGAATTGAGCTGCAACATAACAGCAGCAGAAATCAAAACAAGCAATGTTACTTGGATATTGACTGTCCTCAGGGGACAGATGGATTTTGGGAAAGAGGTGTAAAGATGGCTGAAAGAGAAAGTTATGAGAATAATGAGTCAGAACAAAGTCTTTGGCTTGAGTCCCTTCTTTACCACCTTCATGCTATTTGACCTTGGGCAAGTCATATAATCTAAGATCCACTCACCTCCTCTACATACTGACCCCAAAGATAACTGTCCTCTCTACAGAAGAGAGTAGGTTTGAGGGCTAACTTATATTCTCAAAAAGGCAAAGGTAGACTTAAAGTTGTTTATATGCAATACTATATAATAAATATATAATAATACAAGAATAAGCTCTGTTTTGCATATTTAAAAACTGTAAACTTATTTTTGCCTTACCATGTATTTATGATTGGGAAGAAAAAAAATTAGGTTATTGGGGAATTCATTAAGGCTAGTATTTTTTATTTCTCATCATATATTTTAAAAAGGGCTTGGAGATGTGTCATAGTTGAAAACCCATTGCGGAGGGATATGTTATTTGGAGAACAGAAAAAGAATTCTTTGGAAATTCAGTTAATGACATCCTCTAGGCAGAATGTAATCTCAGGAGGTCACATGAAAGGCAATTCTCATGGAGATTCTGGGTTGTCAGTCTTTAGCAACAGTTTGTGGTGAAGGTTGGAATGCATTTATTCACTTCTGAATTCAAGTAAGATATGTCTATAGAGAAAATATTCCAAATTGGAAACCCATTAAAAAGCCCTGACAGATACTGGTCATTACCTGTGAAATTGTACTGTTATTTCTCATTGCTGCACAAATGCAGGGCTAACTTGCATTAATGTGTATTATTGCAGAGAGGCAGGAAGGTGGAATTAAATTTTACAACTGTAGAACTGAAGGGGTTCAGGAAAAGAACCAGTAGAGATGTAAGAAATCTGGTCTGTCTGTTCTAATTCTGCACAACTAAAACAAGGTGACATCATCCAGAAATGTTGCTTATTGACAGTTTTCTCCCCCATCAACTGGAATTTGAACAGAAGACTCCCATTACGCAGATAACTCCCAGTGGTGTTAATGGAAATTACCTGTGTAACCAACCCCCCTGCCTAGATAGAATGCCAGATGCCTAGAGCACTTTTAATTGCAATGTACCTAATTGCAAAAAAATCTAATTGCATCTGCTTTCCTTTCCTTTAGGTATCCAAGCGAGGACGGGAATAATGAAGAGACACATGTGCTAGTGGCAGCCTTTTGAACTATACAAGAAGGAGATCAACGGTGTGGACAGAGCTGGAACCGCTGCCATGCTTGTTTGTTGGAGCAAATGAGGAATGGGCTTGTGATTATGCGGACATTCCAGCATGAATCTGGTAGACCTGTGGTTGACCCGCTCCCTCTCCATGTGTCTCCTCCTACAAAGCTTTGTTCTTATGATACTGTGCTTTCATTCTGCCAGTATGTGTCCCAAGGGCTGTCTTTGTTCTTCCTCTGGGGGCTTAAATGTCACCTGCAGCAATGCCAACCTCAAGGAAATCCCTAGAGATCTTCCTCCTGAAACAGTCTTATTGTATCTGGACTCCAATCAGATCACATCTATTCCCAATGAGATTTTTAAGGACCTCCATCAACTGAGAGTTCTCAACCTGTCCAAAAATGGCATTGAGTTCATCGATGAGCATGCCTTCAAAGGAGTCACTGAGACTTTGCAGACTCTGGACTTGTCTGACAACCGGATTCAAAGTGTGCACAAAAATGCCTTCAATAACCTGAAGGCCAGGGCCAGAATTGCCAACAACCCCTGGCACTGCGACTGTACTCTACAGCAAGTTCTGAGGAGCATGGCGTCCAATCACGAGACAGCCCACAATGTGATCTGTAAGACTTCTGTGTTGGACGAACACGCCGGGAGACCGTTTCTCAATGCTGCCAATGATGCTGACCTTTGTAACATCCCTAGAAAAACTACCGATTATGCCATGCTGGTTACCATGTTTGGCTGGTTCACCATGGTGATCTCATACGTGGTGTATTATGTGAGGCAAAATCAGGAGGATGCCCGGAGACACCTTGAATACTTGAAATCCCTGCCAAGCAGGCAAAAGAAAGCGGACGAACCCGATGATATTAGCACTGTGGTATAGTGTCCAAACTGACTGGCATTGAGAAAGCAATTCATATGCAATTGCAGTAGAATAAGTGGTTTACTTCTCCCACCCATTGTAAACATTTAAAACTTTGTATCTCCGTTTCTTTTGAATTATGCCACTGTTGGTCTTTTAACAGACATGACAACACAACAAATGATTTTAGTTTAGATGATCCACCCCTTAATTGTACCCCCGGTGGTATATTCCCAAGTCAGAATATACTAAGTTATAACATTATAAGATAATGTTACTATCTGAACATAGTTAGCTCCATCTCACTATTTAATAATGAAATTTATTTTTTTAATTTAAAACCAAATAAAAGCTTAACTTTGAACCATGGAAAACAGAGTGACTTATTGGTCAAGAAAACAGTATAGTCATTCCATTGCTTTAAAGAGGAACAGATACCTCTGGTGAACCTAAAGAATTATCCTAATGAATAAACCCTACTGTACACTGGGGAGCCATTGCTGAATTATTTACCAAGTGAAGTATCTGTCAGAATTTAGAATACTGAGCCTTAGTAAACCCAGGTGGGAATACACATTCTGCAGAGGCTTGCTCAATTGGGATGCCTCCAGGTGTTTGTTATCTAAAAGTTGGTGTGTTTAGCTATTAAGGTCTTTTTATAGCTAAACACACTACTTCTTCTCTATCCTAGAAACATGGAAAAGAAAAAGACAATATCTGTCTTCAGTGGGGTGTGTGACAAACAGAAATAGCCATGGTAAAAAAGGAAGGTCCTAATAACTATCAGCTGTGCGCAAGCACGGTGCAAGGCATTCTTACACTACTACGATGTCTCTAAGCCCTCACTACAGGATGAAAAAGTGACAACTGCATCCCATTTACGTAGGAGGAAACTGTGGGTACAACAGTTTCAATGACTTGCCTGGTAGAAAGTATCAGATTTTGAACCAAGTCTTCCTTTCTCCAAAGATTGAGGCCTTATTATGTTCCTACTGAGTTGGTTTAAAGAGATATAAGCTATCTATTTAAAAATGCACCAATATTAGGTTTAACAAATGTATATACCTCAAGATATTATGTCCCTGATATTGTTCAGCAATAGGAGAGAGCTCGTTTAGTTCTTGGAGTAGGGAATTGTGTGCGTGTGTGTGTTATTGGAGGGAGTCGGGAGATGTTAGGGTGCCATTACAGATCATCCTCAATATTTGGGTGCGATTTCATCAGATGGTGATGTAGCCAAGGAAGGCAGAGGAAGCAGAGAGAGCAAGGGGCTAAAAGTGTAGGGAGGTATTTGGTCTGAAGGAATCTATGTCGCGGAGAAGTGAGAGATGAAATGGAGGCAGACAGTGGGGATCTCGGTTCCAGACTCAGCAATAAGAGTAACTGATGGTAATTATGGAACACTTAACTATGTACCAAGTACTTTTTTGAGATTGTCTTAATTAATCCTTACAATTACCCTATGAGAGAGTCTTTTGTGAATGAGGAATCAGAGATGTGGGAGTTGAAGTAATGAATTCAGTTCCCTAAAGCTTATAACAAGTAAAGCAGGTAATGAGGCCCAATCAGTCAAATCCAGAACCTATAGACCTCTTTACCACTATACTGTAGTACTGTATAGTCATAGACTTCACTGCATAGAAGTTGCTGGCTTCCCAGACCTAGAGGTTTGCACACTGCTGAGCTATGGTTGCATTAAAAAATAAGAGAAAAAAAAATAATAACACAGCCATTTGTGGGATTTTGGTAAGAAGGAAGTATCCTTTGCCACTTTTATCTACATCACCTTTTCTAATCTGTATTAGGTTAGTTTTGGGCCTCCAGGAATCACATTTCTGCCCTTAGAAAGCACTATAATTTTAGACACATCAATTGTCTCTAAAGTGTTACTGGCATGAAGCATGAGGGTCAGACCTGCTATAGGGCTTTCAGACCAGGCTACATTGGGACAACACCCCCCCTCCTATCTCCACCCCCAAAGGCCACTGGCTTTTCATGCTCACTCTACTCTTTCTACACAGTGTAAAGCCTAATCTAGAAGCCTGAGATGTGAAATTCAGGACATGGGCCCCAAACTCCTGCATTCCAGTGAGAAGGAAGCCAGCCTGTCTGCTTTGAAGGCTAACTGGATTTGAAGACCTTCAGAGAATTTGGAGCTTTGCTGAAGATTTAACGCCCCCTGGAGGACAACATTATAATATTTCTCTGTAAATACTACCATAGAAGATGCCTACCTGAATATATCCCCTTTGAACCCCTAAAGAAAGGAAAATCAAGCCTTTGCTAAGATAACCCTTTATAATTTTAAATAATTTGTATTTATTTGAGTGGTGAATCACATTCACTTTAGAAACGCTTTCACAAATTACGTATACCTTCTTACTTTCTAAATGTTTTCAATAGCAGTTTCTTTGCTCAAACTTCTCCTTTAGCTTCATAACCTCAACCTTTTACATTAAAAAATACCTGGGGATTTTAGCCTTATCATTGACAATACATTCAACTGTGAAGCAAAGGAAATCATAAAACATTGCAGCCCAACTGGAACATTTTTAAGAAAGGGATAAAAAAAATTATGTAATGCAAGATTTAACTTTCAAGAACACTCTGGCAAATTGTAATGCCCTGATATTCAAATTCTGCCAGGTACATGCTGTTCTTTTTCGTGTCCTCCTCTGATTAACCACAATAATTCTTGTTCTGACATCAACAAGCACAAGGCAGTCTGAGATGTGGGTAGGTTTTCCTTATTGGCTTGAGACGCTCAGTTTATAGAGTAAGTTCGCTCATTTATCTGGCACAGTTAGAGAATGAAAAACTCTGCTTAATTAACTGTTCAAGGTACTAGAGACAGGCAAAGTCTTAGAATGTGAGGACCGGAAGAGTCCTAGAGATCATCTCACACACTGATTTCACAGGTGTTGAAAGTGTTGAAATTGAAACCCTTGCAGGCATGGGTTGTCTCCATAGTCGTCCTCCTTCTCCAGCATCCCTTTCAGAGAATCAATCACCTCTCCTAATAAACTATTTCCCAATCTTCAGAGAAACAGAACGGCATAATATACACCATGAAAATATCACTGGCTATCAGCAGATGTTTCTTGAGGATTCAGAAGGCATTTAAGGTTTCTACATTGTCACAGCTATAAAAGAAATAGCTATGATTAAAAAAAAAAAAAGCATGATTTTTTTTCAGATATGGTGAGAGGATCTGTTTCCCTTTCACAAATAGTGAACTATCTCATTTTCCAGTGGAGACAACGAGGAAATGATCTTAGTGCAACTTTCTGGGGAGGAAGAGTTGATTTGCGTTTGTTCCCTTGACTAACAACATAGACCCTGAATGGTCAAGTGCAGCCCTGCTGGCAGGGTGGGAGGGAGTGCAATTAAGCAATATTCTTTTCCATTTCCAGAGCCCTTTTCTAAAGTGGTATAATTGATTCACCAGGTTAGCTGGGTCTGATAAAGCAAACCAAAGGCAAACTCATCTATGACACATTTGGAAATGCCCTTCCAGTCCTCCCCTAAAGCCAAACAGGTGAATCAGAATTCAGGAAAAAGGAAGACCTGAATTCCTCATTTCACATTTGCCCAAACTCATTACACGGATGGTCCCAAATGCACCAAATGAATTAATAGGTCACATAGACACAGCAAGGAGAACATCTCAAGGCCCAAAACTTTTGCAATCCAACCCAGAGAAGGGGATGACAATAAAAGGAAATCCACTTCTATGTATGGCTCTAATTTCAATATTGAAAGAACCAAAGCTAGTATGAATCAAGAAGAGTGTGTGTGTGTGTGTGTGTGTGTGTGTGTGTGTGTGTGTTTCCCAAGTTCAGTGAAAATGTCATGCTTCTCACTAATGGCAACTGAGTTGATCATGCTTTTGAGCTGTGCTCCTCCTTTGACTGATAAATGTTCTAAATTTTGCTCATTATTTAAAAAAAAAAAAAAAGTAATCAATGCATTTACTTTCTTTCCCTGTGGATGTCTGAGCATCCAACGGACAAAAGTTTTTTAGATCTGACCTTAAAAGCTAGGCCCCTAAAGAATACAATACTTAGGACCAGCATTCTATTCTTTGCTTTGATATTTTATGTATTTTTCCAGAGAAGAGTTTGTAAAATGGAGGGCAACCTGAAATCTAGCTGTTGGTCTAAAGATGAACAAGCCAGCTATTGGCATCGAATGCTGAATAGATTTTCTTTAAATACCCCATAGTGTCTAGCTGTGCTGGTTCAGTGGTTGAGCAGCGACCTATGAGCCAGGAGGTCATGATTTGATTCCCAATCAAGGCACATGCCTGAGTTGCAGATTTGATCCCCAGTGTGGGGCATACAGGAGGCAGCAGGTCATTGATTCTCTCTCATCATTGATCTTTCCATTTCTCCCTCTCTGAAATCAATAATATTTTTTTCAAAAAGCACATAGTGAGTTGGATGAGGCATCCACCTTCCTTAGGGTTGCCCACATTTCTTCTGGATGAAAAAACATGAAAGATGCTGGTCAGCTCTCAAATTCTTTCATCCTCACAGACAGTCTTGCCAATTCCCTGTCTCTCTGAGAACCAAAATACAGTAATAAGAAGAAAATCTAAAATGAGAAACAAAGAACAAATACTCGGAAAAGTGCTACCCAGAAGCAAGGCTTTGGGGGAACAAGCAGGACTGACATTTCCAGCACTTCACCATTGACAAGACCTGTCTTCACACTGTAACATGAACTGAGGAAGTCCTGTGTATAAATCACAAATAACCTTTTACAAATGAAAAAGGTTTCGCCTTTCCCCAACCAAAGTTATCATTCACTTGGCATAGTGTTCCTTCCATCTGTTCCTACCTTCCCTGGTTTTCACAATAGCCCTGCCATGTAGACATTATCATTGTTCCCATTTTACAGATGAGAAAACTAACACCCTGAAAGAATTCTGCCCAAAATCACACAGCTAATATGCAATAGTGAAGACAGTTCCAGCTACCTGCAAAGACCTTTGTTTCGTCTAAGGCACACTTCTTAGTCATGTGTCATCTTTTAGTTTTATGAAATCTCATCTTAAGGCCCACAATAAAAAATGGAGGAGGATAAGGTACGACATTTGTCTTAATTTATTCAAGAGAGACATGAAGTTCAAAAGAAAAAGGCAAGCCTTAGCTTACTTAGCCAGTGAGCAGAACCTGGTATTTGGGGACCACAACTATTTATCCTCTCGTCACACTCATCCCTCTGTGCCCAACCCTGAAATCCCATGTCTACTGACAGTGAACCATGGTCTTGGGAAGGGAAGATATATAGCTCTCAATCATGAAAATTATGTCCTTTGGTTCCATGGTTGCTCCTGGGATGGTGGTGACAGTGGTATCCACTGCATTGCTTTATGGAAGCCACATCTACCCTTACTCCTATCAGCCAAATTCTAACTGGCACCTCCTGCATGCATTTGCATGAGGATTTCCTCTGGCCACTTACAAAGAAGGTTGAAGATGCTAGGACATTGCTACCCTTTAGGAGCAGCCTTCAACTGATGACTACTGGGGACTTGATATATAAACAACCTGCTCTTTTGCTCCTGGAAGCATATGTCCCACAATAAAACTGCTTTCCCATGTCACGCAGAGTTTCCCCAGCATAATGAAGCTCCGCTTGCCCATCATGGTAACATGTTTAGTGAGGCATTACCAGTTATTTGGGGGGGGTCTTTCCTTCTTTGTCTCATTTCTACATTACCCTACCAGCATCCTCTTCATCTCCCACCCAGGTTTGGTCTGGTTCCACTAGTCAAACCAAAGCTACAACAGATGCATGAGAGCAGAGGAGACAAAAATGAATCAATGCTCTGATTATGCTGCTTCATTTCCAGATAACTCAGACTATTTGCAAGGGAAACTTGGCCATAGGTAATAAAGCATCTTAATTGGAAGAATATAATTATCTGTGTGCCCCATATTTATCTCCCACATAAATTCTTTAGACTCAAATCCTTGCCTCAATCTCTACTAATTGGAAGAACTCAAACTAAGATACCTGACCGAGTATACCCTTCTCAGTGTTTCCCAAACTTTTGACATATGTGTACCCCTTCTATACTTTCCGTTAATGCTGAGTACCCCTAGTACTCATGAGAACATGGAATTAGGCACAGCTAAGCACGATGCAGTGCATATCTCCACCAAACTTCGGTGCAACGTGTACCCCCACCAAACTCTTCCCGTACCCCCGTGTACCACACTTTGGGAAACACTCAATGCTTCCCATGCCTAGCTAATGATCTGACAGACTGAGACAGTTTGTGAAAGATTTGGGTACCTATGCCTGATCCAGACCTGTGATCCCTGAAGGGTGGGTTTGGGTCTCTGTGCTTCCTGTTGGCTCCTCTCTTCTCTGGAGATTTAGGGTGGTCACTCAGTGATCAGCAATCAATAGGACAGCCTCTACTGGGAATTTCTTCTCCAACATTGTGCTTAATGAAACTTTGCTGCCTTAAAAAAGTAAACTGCTGTCCATCACGGAGAGTGTCATAGGAACCCATGATAAAGTTCCTCTTTTGCCTCTCACATACCAGGAAATTAAAAGAGAAAAAGAAATCTGGGCTTCTAACTTAGTAGCTGCATTTCATCGAGCTACAGTTTAAATTCCTCTACTTTTCATCTGCTGCAACATGTACAACATCAGTTATTCTGATTGTTTTAAATTCATTATTGGAAATTTTCTATTTTATTACAAGTATCTCTTTAAGACTCCTCAAACCCTTCATGTAATGAAACAGAGAGAAAAAAATGTTGTTTATTTGCTACCTTTTACATTTTCCTCAAATTTATAGATTGTTCCAAACTCATTTCTTGTTCTATATTGCTTAAGTTCTAATTTCTTATCATTTGTTTCCCCATGCTTTCATGTTCCAAAAGTTTGATATCCATTATCTTTTCTATGAAATTATCCCTGAATCACCAAGATTCAGTTTCAAACACAAGTTTAAGCCTCACAATCCCACAGCCCCCAATAGCTATTTGTCATATGACTGCCCCACCTACTTTGAAAGAAGATAGAGTATGACAACATCATTTTCTCTGAGATTCGGAGATGCTAAGTGACCCACCCACGTTGTCTCCAGGTAACAAGTGAGAGAGCTGGGACTTGCAGGAAGCTCTGTTGACAACAAAGCTCTTGCTCTATTCGCTTCTCCTTTATGAGACATGAATGCCTTTGGAGAAACTTCAGGGAAGAGCAAGGAGAAGAGTAATGATCTGGTTCAAGACAATATCCAGTTTGGATGGGTGAAAAGGTTCATATTTATCTTGACTCAAAGTTGGAGGATTATATCATCATTGTTCATGATATTATAAAATAGCAGTGGGATTGCTCAGTGAACGGCCAGATCCATCGGCATTTTGCTAACTATACAGTCATTTTTAAAACCAGACATCTCTAAGGAAAAACAAGTACTTTCAATATTTAATCCTTTGTGTATTGCCCATCATTGATACTGATTTAGAATAATCTGTAGGTTTTATTAAAACATTTTAACTGGTATCCCTGCGGTGGCAGAGAGGGGGCTTTTAGGAATTCATAGCTGTTTCTAAGCAAAACCAGCAGTTAATTTAGCTCATATGGTAAAATCACTAAGTGGTCACCTGTCCCATGGGGGGTGTGAAGTGGCCCAGAAATTAACCAGGAGTGACCTGTAAGTTTCCCTGTGGGCCTGTGCTTTTCTCTGTCTATTGCAGACATGGTAGGGGCAGTCAGTGGGGTCTGGGTCCTAGCAGAGACGTTCATGCTGAAAGATGAGCCCATCTGGGGGCCTGGCCTGCCTCTTGAGCTGCAGCCTCTCTGTCCTACAGGTGGGAACTTCTCCAAGTACATGCCCTGGAGTTCCCTCATCTTTCTCAATAGTGAGTCTCTGGCATGGCTTTGCTGACTTGCTTGTCTTATTTTTTTTATTTTTATTTTTTTAATATTCTTACTGATTTAGAGAGAAAGGGAGAGGGAGAAAGAGATAGAAACATCAATGATGAGAATCATTGATCAGCTGCCTCCTGCATGCCCACACTGGGGATGGAGCCCGCAACCAAGGAATGTGCCCTTGACCAGAATCGAACCTGAGACTCTTCTGTTCGCAGGCCAACACTATCCCCTGAGCTAAATTGGCTAGGGCCTGACCAGCTTGTCTTAAACACTGGTGGGAGGATGTTCATTTGGTTTAGGACCTCATGGCTCTGAAACAGGGAAGCTTACGGAAGCAAAAACTGAGTCTGATTCCATGCCACGCGTTTCAAACTCCCCTGGCTCCTCTGTCCTCCATCAAATCTCCATCCCTGCATGCTCATACCTACTCCCTGGCCTAGCGGGGTCCCTCAGCCACCCGGGCCCCACCCTGCAGCCCTCCTGAGCAGTGCCCTGCTCCTGAGCACCCAGGCATGTCCTCTGACCAGGAATCGAGCCATGACCTCCTGGTTCATAGGTGGATGCTCAACCACTGAGCCACTCCAGCGAGGCTCTTCCTGAGTTTTCACCTTCCACACCGTCCTCAACATAGCTAAGGCCTTTTCCATAAAAACCATGCAGCCCACAGAGTAGGCAGGCCCATGGCTTTTAAAGTTTAATGATGACACGTGAAAAGAATAGAATCAGTCAGATACATGGACTCAAAGAGGCTTCATGAAAGCAGCCTAATTACTCTAGCTAGGCAAAATGGTTTCACTGTCGAGTTTAACCTGAGGTAGCCAAAAATAGATTTAAACGTCATCAGAGATTAAATGGTCTTAGATCTGGTTGTCAGAAAAGGATGAAGTTCGTTTTATTTGAATGACCTCTTTTAATGAAGGCTTTAAATCAAAAACTACCCGCTTGTCACCTTGCAGGGAAATAACTGAGCTCATGTTAATGCAGATTATTAAATTTCTTGTCGGATCTTTGACCTGAGAGTCCTAATCAGCTGGAATCTTCACCCTCAGAGCTCCTCCTACATCTCCATTCACATGGGGACCTGTTGCTTAGGTGGTCTGGGCAACCTTTGAGCATTCATTCAGGAGACAAGGATATGAGATGCTTATACCTTGAGCTCACAAAAGGAGATGTTCTTTAAGGGTGGATGAAAACAACTGGAATATTCTTTCCCCTGCTATTCAAATCTCATTACACAAAGTCTAAAAGGCCAACTAAACTGTTGTAAAAGGTTAACGTCTAGTTGTCAAAAAATAAAATGAAGTGCATTGTTTTTAAGACTCAGTAAAATCAAGTGCTCTCTGGGGCCCTTTTCTGTTGCAGAAATCTAACACATACCACAAAATAATGAAAGTAAATAGTTTTTAGTTGCCAGCATATATTAAGCAATTAGTATGTACCATCATGCTAAGCACTTTTCATGCCTTCCTTGGTTACTCTTCAGAGCAAACTTCTGAGGTAGATTCTATTATATTTCACATTTTACAGAGGAGGAAAATGAAGCATAGAGAGATAATCAATTCACCTGAGGTTACACCTCCTCTGGGTGCAGAAGAGATTTCAGTGTAAGCAATCAAACTCCAGGGACCATGTGGCCAAACTGCAGCTTTAGGAGAACATGGCTCTACATTCTCACCATCAAAATATTTAACACGTGGGCTAATTCATTTAAGCCCAAGAACACTATGCATCATTATCATCCTCATTCTCTAAGTAAAAATCTATATATACAACCTAAACCTTTAGTGACTCTCTGAGGTCCCTGAGCTAGTAAGACAGAGCAGGGACCATGACCTCAATCTTCTGATACTCAAAGTTCTGTGCTGCATCTCCTTATGTCAACATCACATGTCCCATCCCAAGTCTGGCTGTCACTCCTGAAGTTAGCTACCACCTGTCATAGGGAGGCATACCTGAGCATTTTGTAAATTAAGGGATGTTAAACTTCTTCAGTGTTAATTATCTGTATGTCTTGGCCACGCTGCCAGGCTTAATAACTCTTGGTCATTCTAAGTAATAGACTATCCAATTTAATAACTACCTGAATGTTTAATTTTCATCTATACTACATTGCACTGCCAGTACTAATATTCTGTAAAATGTCTTGTTTAAGACAATAAACTACAATGATCACATTATAAGTGCATGCTGAATCCCAATTGCTCTTTTCTATCACAGCATTGGGTATGTCAGCCATAAGGTATACCCTTTTCTTAGGGGAAATACACATAAACTTAATTTTTTATTTTTTTCTTAAACAAGAGAGATATGTCCAAAATACAACTTTGGGATTCACCTAAGAAGCCAAAATCAAAAATTAGAAAAATAGCAGCTTTGGGAATGAAGTAATTGCCATATAATTTTATTCTTTTTCTTAGCGTTTTAGTCCTATCTAACTTAAATGACTTTTTTTAAAATATTTTTTTAAATTTCTTTCAGAGAGGAAGGGAGAGGGAGAGAGAGTTAGAAATTATCAATGGTGAGAGAGAATTATTGCTTGGCTGCCTCCTGAACACCCCACACTGGGGGTTGAGCCCACAACCCAGGCATGTGCCCTTGGCTAGAATTAAACCTGGGACCCATCATTCCAAGTCATAAGTCTATATTTTATCTGGGCTATCTCCTCGAGATTGCCTGAACCTTCATAAAACATAAAGAACATGTAATCCACGGGAATGAAATATGTTGAAGTTTTGCAAAGTAATTAGTACTTTGTTTAAGAACCAAAGTACATTGAGAAGATGCTAAGTAGGTGGCAGAAACACCAAGAATTTTCACTTCGCTTCCTCATTCACATCCTGGTGTCAAAATGCATTGCTAGTCCAAAGTGTGGCCTGGTATGACCTGCAAAAAAATCCCTCACAAACGGTATCACTACACATGTCACAGCTATCCAGTAAGACAGATCCAGCTTTGAATCCTCAGTTTTCTATTTCCTGGGAAGTCACCTGGGGTGATTTAAATTCTATGAACTTAAGGATTTTGGACCATAAAGTGAGAAATAATAATAACTATCCATTAGGGTTATTATGAAGGTTAAATGAAATATTGTGTGTCAAGTGTATAATAGAGTGCTTAGATATAAGACCCAAGATTTAGGTTCATTATTATGTGCTGCTTTGACATCTGGTGAAATTGGAAAGGAATGAGTGGACCAACTTATCCAGGGGATCAGAGCGTTCAGAAGTTTCCTTCTGAACGCTCTGATCCCCTGGATAAGAACCCCTTACCAAACAATCCTCCTTTATCATCGGGACCAGGCACAGTCCTTGATTAACCCTGAGGAGTGTACTTCAATTTCCTGCCAGCCACTGAATTATTCAAACAAGTCAAACACTTCCTCCCATGCAAACCAGTGAGCAGCTCAGTCTCTTAGTCCTCCAAAGCCTGCCCATGGCCCCTGTTTCCTCGGTGCCCAAGTGCAACCCCTGTGTAACCTTGTGTAGTGTGTGTCCTCTGTGCTGTGAGTACATGCGACTAATAAAGGCTGTCAACCTTATTTGTCCAATGTTGGATGTCTTGTGTTTGGCCATCCTTGTAGGGCAAAATCTCTTTCTTACCAATGTGGTAAAGAGAAAATGATCACAACACATACCTAACAATGCAAATAATAAATGGTAAATGATATCAGAATTAAAAACTAAACCTTAATATTGTTTTCCTGCATCTTAAGAAATTCCTTTAAGTTGCTTTTCCCAAAGCAGAGAAGTGGGCTGCCTCTGTACTTTTTCACCTGGAAGTTGACATTTGGGTACTGGAACTAAGGGATGGGAGTAAGGACCAAAAAGAGGGAGAAGTTAAGGGGGCCTTTGGCCTCTATACTTCTGCTACATGTGACCCATAATGTATAGGAAATATAAATAAAAAATACCAGGTTCCATAGTGACTATAATTCTCTCTAGGGTATCTTGCCCCACTGAGATCCTATGGCACCATCTGAGGGATGTGTCGGAGCATCCTGGCTCTGTTGTTGGCTATGGCCCAGCATTCTGGGAGCTGTCTGTCCTGTGAGCCTGAACATATAACCCCAGGTAGATGAGGAGAAGCTGGAGTGCAAAGAGGACCTCCAAGGAGTCAATGGAGACAACACTTTGTCAGTTGCTAGTCACTACTACTTCCCAAGGAACACTTCTTTTTACAGGTTCAGTTATTACACTAAGTAAGATGCAGTGACCATGCTGTTCACTGTTGCCTTCATAGCACTTAGCGTGATGTCTCACATTTAGAGGGCTCTCAGCAAACATGAATTATTGATTGAATAAATGCTGAGAAAACGAATTTACTATGCACCAAGCATTAGAGAAGAGTAAAATTTTTAAAACATGGTCCTTAAACTTAAGGAGACCAAATCCAAAAACGTGGAGCTGGAGGAACTCAATGTGGTAAGAGTTATTGGTGGCTCCTTAAAGAAAATGGGGGATGGATTCTGAAAAGATCTGACCCCAGCCAGTGTGGCTCAGTGGTTGAGCATCAACCTATGAACCAGGAAATCACAGTTTGATTTCCAGTCAGGGCACATGCCCGAGTTGCAAGCTCAGTTGCAAGTGGTGTGTGCAGGAGGCAGCCGATCAATGATTCTCTCTCATCATGGATGTTTCTATCTCTCCCTCTCCCCTATCTTCTGAAATCAATAAATATATATATATATTTTAATTAAAAATAAAGATCTAAAAAGGAAATAAGGATAAAACAAGGAGTCAGCTGGGAGTGGAACAGGGTGGACACATGCCTGTGTGTGCCCGTTGGAGAATATCCTCTTTGTTCCTCGGCCCCTATTTCCAGAAGAAGGAAGCAAATATCTAGATGACTGGGCACATGAGGTCCTGCAGGAAATGCTTGTGAGCCTTTAAAACAAATCACCTTCTATGCGTGCAAATTAAATCAAAGGACATCTTGTGAAAAGAGGCAGCACTTGTGCCCCATTTAGCTTTCTTTTGAACAGCAGCATTATTAATTTTAAATGTTCTCATCTGTGAAATTTAGTGTACCCACTGTGATGCTAAAATATCCTTGAGATAATGTAAATGAATTCCTTCCTCAGGATAAACTCGTGAAAAGTGTCAGTTTCCACTCAATGCTCTTTTTCATTATGTGCAGAATAAAAAGTAAGCCATGGTACAATGAAGACTTGACAAAGCAGTATTGAGGTGACAAATATCTGAGGCACAGGAGTTGAAATGTGACATAAAATACGATCACTAAAGGAAAATAATGGTTCCTTTCAAATTTTCAAAAAATCTCATTATGGAATTTAAAAAAAAAAACAGGAGTCATGCTTTTAGGAAAAGACCTGAAGCCAATTCTTTCTCTTCTACTCTGTGGGTGTGGTTCTGTGTCAAAATATTAGAATTTGAATTTGAAATACAGTCTTAAAAGCCTGGATTAATGGACAAAATTTCATTAGAAACCTAAAAAAGAGTTGGTAACCTTCACAGTAAAAAAAAAAAAAAAAAAAAAAAAAAAGGTACATCTTGAGAAATTATTCCACTGCCATAATAGATAGAAAATATACAGGCAATTTACAAATCTTTTATGGCTGATGTAAATAGCTTCTGAGTATCAATTTTTAAGCTACACACACACACACACACACACACACACACACACACACACACTATTCCCTAGTTATTATTTTGGAATAGAGATTTTATTTTAAAGCAAGCATACAATTTCATCTGTTTATGTCCGATGAATTTGTTTTAGTATCTCACTATTTCCGAATAATCTGAAGCATATAATTCCTTCCTTTAGTTAGAAATTCTCCATGATGTTGACTGAGCCTTTTTTTTGAGATTAGGGGCTTGTGATTTGGGTTTAGAGAGTCTCATTGTCATGGTAATATGAGATGCTTTTCCATATAACTCTGAATATTTCCTTGGTCATTATAATTCCAAGTTATTTTTTCCCAAGAAAGACAATGTTTAACAAATATGAGAAATAGTTTTTCCAAGGTGTCCACACTTGCAAACCCAGGAAAGAAAGTAAACCTTGCAATAGCATGATGTACAGAAACACATTAGCACATATTCCATATGTAATTTCTAGAGAAAAAATGTTTTTCCTCCTGAAATTTCAAAGCAACAGCTTCTTTTCCTGCAATCACATCTTCTTTACAAAGAAATGTGGCACTTGGGTTACAGGATGCTTCAAGACTTCTCAGGTTCTTTGGAGCTGCAGATGAGGGGGAAGAATGGAAACTGACTGGCAGGAAGTTGGCTATTTTTAGCCGTGATGCTACCAGTCCAAGGCTCCACTTGTAGACGATTTTTATCACTTTGAAAGTTTCAGGAGGACAAAGATGGATCCATTTACTTTCTAAAGAAGAAAGAAATCCGCAGCATTTGTTGCAATCTTGTAGAACTAATGCCTTTTCAAGGGCAAACGCTTTCATTGAAGAGGCTTCTGGAACTCTACAGCACTCTTCTTGGAGACGGACCGGGTGTCCAAGAATAGATATTATTATCACTCAACTGCAGGCCACCCACTGGGGGAAACAGTGGCCACTCCTGGAAAACCTATCACGGTAGAGTTTTACTCTTGCAGCCAACTTAGCCAAGAGCTAATAGCTCAATTCAGGGTCAAGAAACAGCCAATCTCCCTTTTATGTAGAATTATCCAGGAAGGAATTATTCTGGTCAATTAAATATGTTGACTGGTTTACACTAAATGCTATGCATTAATTCTACACCAGCACTTACCACTATGCTCTTACTCTACCCTTCAAGTAGCTATTCACTATTTGAAATCAAAGACTTCCCTTGCAACTGCCTACCAAGAGTCTTAAGAAAGTGCTTGATAAGTATAAGAGTGTTCTATGAATGTGTATGAATATGATTGATCCCTCCATTTCACTGACAGGAGTTATGCTTGATTTGTGGCCTCATTGACAACAGGAAATCAGAGGGAAGAACACATGCAGGCTCTTCTGAGCTGCCATGGGCTGCTCTCCTAATGCACCCTATGACATGTGTATTCTACACCATCGGGGCCCAAACCTCTTCTCTCCTCCTGCTTTCAGAATTTCAGGACTGAGAGGAACACAATCCTGCACTGCAATGAAGACAGAACCTTTCAGTGTGGAAACAGTATCCAGTCACTGTTTCACAGAGATGCCACAGAATCCTTGTGGATCTGGCAGGGGTCAAGGGTACCCAGGGTCCATGTTATTGGTGGTATTGACCTTCCATCCTGGCAAAGGAAAAAATGCCAGGTATGTGCCTTTATATGCTCAGAAATGCTTTACTTTTAGGGGTAGGGGCTGAGACTCCAAAAGAAGGAAACTTTATATTTATGGCTTATACTATATATTGCTTTTCTCAACACAGATTCTAGCTTGCTTTCCTAAGCTAGAATTGGACAAAGTAAAAATTACATTTTAAAACAGGGGAACTAAATTCAGGGGAATTTAGTTGTCTTAGAGGTCATATGTCTTAGAGGTCAAGGGAGAAAATGAAAGCAGTGTCCTACAGTGGAAAGACCCAGTTTGGGGCTAGCAGATATATGGTTATTGTAGACCATAGGGACAGCTCAAGGTCTAGTCCTCGGCATCATCTTGCTGACTGGTAGGGGGAGTCAGCAGTGATGCTCCTAGTAGAGAGCTCCTGGGTATGGGTTGATCCATTTGGCTGCATTGTTCTGCATTGAGTGACATCTAAACCTGAATCCCTGTTTACTGCTTACGACCATCTCATCTCTCTTTCTGATTAATAGCCACAGTGGCTTCTGCTGTCAGTGACTAACAGCCTCAAGCAAAAGTACTCCATCATGGCATCCTTACAAAAATGAAAAAGAACCACTGCATTCAGATTTAACCATACATTTGGAAAAGGTCAAATGAGGTGTGTATTTTTTGTTTTGTTAATTGTGTGTGTGTGTGTGTGTGTGTGTGTGTGTGTATAATGATTTCTATATAATATCTCTAATATTATAAAGTAGAGAGAGAGAGTCCTTTTATTTTATGATTGGAATCAATATAATTATATATGTATGCAAAGTTTATGTAGTCAGAATTTTTTTGTGGGGAGGAGTAAAGTCTATTTTTCTTTCAGTGATCTTTAATGATCTCCTTTTGCTAGAGTTATGAAAATGATGCAGCAGAGATCTCTAAGACTCTATGAGGGGCTACAGCCAGACTGTGGAAGGATCCTGCTCCCCTGAATCTCCACATGGTACGTGGCTCACCAAAGATCCCGGTGAATTATGTATAAGCAAAGAAGAAAAAAAGTTCTAATGGGGTCAGACACTGAAATCTTAGGTATATTGTTATTTAATAGTTATCCTCCCTAACTAATACATTATTTAATAAGTATTTATTAAGCACTTTCACTATACTAGGCTCTAATAAAATGGCAAAGAAGAGATGACATGAGTTTTTCCCTCATAAAATTTATAGTGTTCTTAAACTTCTTTCTGATATTTAGTGAAAAACCTACTAGTAGCTCTTTTTAACATTAAAGTATGTTAAAGCTTATTACCTGTGTGAGAAAATGTGAAATGATGTTAGTAACTACGTGGATAATAGATTAGTGACTCCCCTGTGGAATAATAACTCCTATTCATCAAGGTATGCTAACTTTATAACAAATAACCTGAAAACCTCAGCGCTTTAAGGCATTTTTTTTCCTTCTCGTTTCTGAAAAGCCCATTATGATGAAGTTTTTGAGTAATGATCATGCGAGGGTTGACTCAGGAACACATTTACTTCCACCCTGAAGCTCCAATATTCCTGGGGCATGACCAGCCCAAGATGAAGTGAAGAAAGTGTGAGGAGGGTACACAGGTATGTTTACCTGCCCAGGACCAAGGATGGGCCCATCACTTACTATTAGCAGAACTGATCCTATCATTCTTTCTAGATGCAAGAGAGCTGGAAAATGTACTCCCTGATGGATAATCATTTTCCATCAATTACTGTCCCTGAGACATCTCTGCCACAGAATCATTATACAACCCCTTAAGAAAGATTTTTCTTCATTTAACCTTAAAGAAAGTCCTTGAGGCTATTAATATTTCCCTAATTTACAGATGAAGAAAATAAGTCTCAGAGAGATGAACTCATGAGGTTATGCAGACACTGAAGCAGGCAGAGCCAGAATTCAAGAAAGTTTTCAGAGAACTTTGCATCCTGAAAACTTGTACAATCTTGTACATAACAATGAAGCCAAAAAGAGACAAGCACCTACATTTACTGTTGCAAAGATAGATGGCTCCTCACTTTCAGAAAGTATTATTTAAAGTCTTAGAGAATAGGAATGACTCTGAAAGGCCGATACTCAAATGTTTTGTTTGCAAGGTTAGGGGATTACTTCTTTCTTCTCCTTCAGTACCCCAGGAACTCGTCCTATCCTCACAACAGCATTGCTCAATGTTGGGGAAGCTTTGTCTCTAATTTAACCTCCACTACGGCTTGCACACTGTCTATATTCTCTCTTGGAATTTAACTTGTGAAAAAGCTTCAGTGCTGAAAGACAAAAATCAATCCAGGTGTGAGCAGTTCCTTAGCATTTTGCTTTCTACTCCATCTCCCTCACAGCAGTGTTGGAGGCCTTCCCACAGGAGTTCCCCTCATGCTGCCCTGGAGGAGAAGCCAACAAGGATCCCAAGTTTTGCTCTAGGGTGTCCCACTCTAGGTGATTAGGTGGACTCATACCTCTGAGCGAAAGGAAGTTGGATTTAATTCTGGGATGGCCGGTGAGGAACTGCAGAAAGAGGGAGAGTTCCTTTCCCAGAACCTCTCTTTCTGGGAAGTCTTCAGTCAATGTTGAGGCAAAAGGAGAAAATGAGATGCGATCGGACAGGGCTCAAGAAAGAAGTAAACAGAGCAAAGCAGAACCATTACAGAAATGAAGTTGGAATTGTAAGAAGCAAATGGAAAAGAGACTCTGCAAAAGTCACAGGGGACAACTAAAGGATAGAAATAAGAACATTGGATGAAAGGATATGGAAATGAAGGAAAGAGTAAAATAGATTGCAGATAAAAATAATAAAGTTAAAGAATCTATCATATTCATAATTGGAACCTTCAAAACTTTTAACTAATGAAACAGAGCAAATATTTAAAGCTATTCAGTATATACACCAGGCCTTCACTTCCTTGAATTGAAAATGAGAGAAGGATGCTTATCTTATACTAAATTAGTGAAGAATAAAAAGGAAAAGTTCACATGAAGCCCTTATAAGCATGAATTTTTATTTTTAATACTATATTAAGAAGTGATGGAAAAGAGAGGAGGTCGGAAAAACTTTGGACCAAGGAAGGGGGTGCTGCTTAGCTGATAATTTAGTAAAGAGCTTGAGTTAGTTTTCTGCAGCACTGGATTGATGGTTTAGCTTGGGATCTGGCACAAACAGAGGACTATGGGGACGAGAGCCCTGTTGGAGGAAGATAGAAATGACACAAGGATGAAAAAGAGAAAGCAGCAGAGAGAGAAGAAAATGGTGGTGGGGCAGGGGGGGAGGGGAGGAGGAACAGGAGGAGGAGGAGGAGGATTAGCAGGAGGAGGAGGAGGAAGAGGAGGACATACTAAGACACTGCAGCCAAAGTCCCAAATTAATCCCTGCGACTGTGCTGGAAGCACTGCCGAAGCATCACCAGGGTTTGTTTTCCTGTCGTCTTTCTTTTATGTTGCCACAAATATAAGGTTTGACATTTTTTTAAAGGCTCCTCTTTGCCCTTTGCTCAAGAGCACTGGGAGGCATAAAAACCACTAAAAATGAAAGTCATAACAATAACATAAGCAGAACATCATTAAAAAAAAGTGCCCCACAGCCTAGAAAACCTGGCTGGCAGGATGCTGGCTTGCATCCTCGTGAGGTCTGCTGTGGCTGGGCTTTGTGGTGACATGCAGGCAAGGATACATGTCACAACATTGTTGGCCTCCAGAGTTTGTGAGTGGCAACCAGCCAGGGGCTCTTGGGGTTCTGATGCCCCCACAGGGCCCAGGCATGACATGACATTCCATCAAATGGCCCTACCTTCCACTCAGGTTCCTGGACCACATATTGAAGGCACACAGTAGTAGCCCCATGCTTTCATATGCACTGATCAACCTTGAGGTTAGTATTAGCCCTCAACTGTGTGTATAAACCCCTAGGAAGTTATGAACTTTTGCCACAACATGTATTGTATAAATACAAATCTGAAACTGGAGCCCAAACTCAGATCCCAATTCAGTTGTCCTCCGGTTGCAGATGAATGGAGGCCTAATACCAAAACCAGATAAAGACAACACAATGAAAGAGTATTATAGGCCAACATCCCTTATGAACATAGATGCCAAAATCCTCAACAAAATTCTAGTGAATCAGATCCAGCAGTACATCAGAAAGATCATACACCATGACCAAGTAGGATTTATCCCAGGGATGCAAGGATGGAACAATACTCGTAAATCAATAAATGTGATACATCACATAACAAATTGAGAGATAAGCCGAAACCGGTTTGGCTCAGTGATAGAGCGTCGGTCTGCGGACTGAAAGGTCCCCGGTTCGATTCCGGTCAAGGGCATATACCTTGGTTGCGGGCACATCCCCGGTAGGGCGTGTACAAGAGGCAACTGGTCGATGTTTCTCTCTCATCGATGTTTCTAGCTCTCTATCTCTCTCCCTTCTTCTCTGTAAAAAAAATCAATAAAATATATATTTTTTTTAAATTGAGAGATAAAAATCACAGAGTCATATCAATTGACGCAGAAAAAACATTTGACAAAATTCAAATGAATGGAGGATGCTGTAGGTATAAGGTGGGGTTTGGGGATAGGGACACAGGGCAAGACCCCAGCCAGCCCAAGGCTCAGATCTTTACAGTGGGAGGACCTACAGATACCACTCTCTCTCTCCACCATTAAAAGGGTCCCCCCAATCTTATGCAGGAAAGACGTAAGCATTTTCTTTAAGAGTTTCAGAAGTCAATCTTCTTGTACATCAGTTTTATCATCCAGAAAGATGTTCCCAGAGAGGAAGTGAGGAAATGCCAGAAGAGCCATCAGAGAACTTGATGGAGGCCGCTAAATTCATGGAGAAAGCAGTGCATTCTTCCACTTACTTTATCTTCTCTACCAAGACTTGATTTAATCCATTTGATTTCATGTCTTCATCCTCAGCTACTCCAACACCCTCAGCACACCGAGGCGCACGTTCAAATTTGATTCCCTGCAATCTAACCTAAGGCTAATTTTAAATTTCAATCATCTAGCCAGTTCACTGCAATGTGTGAATATTTACTGCCAGCATTTAATTGCCCTAAAAAGTAAAAGAACTATTAAAATGCCAAGCCTGGCAGACACAGACTATTGTCTATAAATGGCATTTTCAGCAGTTACTTCAAAGGGCTCAGCAGCTATCATTGCTTAGGCACTAGCTGCTCTATTGCTCTGGGAAATATCAACTTCTCCCAAGACAGAAATACATTCTGCAGACATTATCAACGCCTCTCATTGGAAAAATAATTGCAATATTAGGCTTTTAAATAATTCTTTGTGCCTTACAAACCTATTGATGCATGTTTTTTCACTCTATGCTCATATTTCTTAAAATTAGTTTTATCATTCCCATTTATTTAAAAGGAAGCCATGATTGTTTTAATTATCTGTCAAATATTTAACTTCTCTTATATATCTCCTTAGCCTTATTGATATCGGAATTGGTCACGTGTCTTGTTTTGGCCAATGAAATGTTTACTGTCTGTGATGTAAGCAAAGCCACAAATCAAGTTTGTGATATGGGCATGCCTCTTGTGCCTTTCCGATTTTCGTGTGAAGAGTTTTATCCCAAATAGCTGCTGTGCCTTCTGCCTAGGCCTCACAACTGACCCCTGTAGACAAATTCTAAGACAGGGAGGAGGCAAACTCAGCTCGAAACTTGAAACAGAAGCACTCAAAAGAGCCTGGCCAATCTACAGTGGAACTACAGGCAATGAACGTTAGAATAAATACTCTCTGTTGTATCTGAGTATGTAGGGAATAGCTGTATGATACAGAACCTGAAGTTCAGGGAGGTTAGAATTTTTTTTTTTCAACATTGCATAGCTGGTAAGAGTTTAAGATGAAATTCACACCCAGATATGTCACACTGGGAATAGATTATTCTCTCTACTCTATTACTGGGTGGTGTGGGGGCATGAATAAGAGAAGATGTCCTTTGCACACTTATTCTTCCACTCTTCTTTAGAGACACCTCACTTTCTCCAAAGCTCCATGTCTATTGGAATGACTTTGGGGAAGCAAAGCAAAAAAAAAAAAAAAAATTCTCTTCTGTTTCTACAGGCCAGAGCAGATTCTAGATGAGATAGGGAGACACTTCTTCCATGTGTTGTTAACAGCAGACTCAAAACAGAGGTCTAGAGATTGAGGAAGAGATATCTCATTGTGATTAAGAATCCAAACTTAGGAATCAGATTTAGGTTTCAATTCTGGATCAGCACTACGCACATAGAATTTGGATGCATGATTTAATTTTCCTAAAGTATAAAATGACTGCAGTCAAATGAACCATTTGAAGAAAATGAGCTGATATAAAAATAGGGTCTGACAACCATTGGTATTAAGAGCATGGGTTCTAGAATTTGACTGCTTAGGTTTATATGCTTAATCTTATATGCCTAATATTAGAGAACTGGTGCACAAAATTCATGCACAAGCCGGGGGTGTCCCTTAGCCTGACCTGAACCCTCTCCAATCCGGGAGCCCTCAGGGGATGTCCTACTGACAGCTTAGACCCACTCTCTGTGATTTTCTGCTCTCTGCAGGGTCTGCCTGCTTGATGCTTGCCTGCTCCCTACCAGCGGGACTGAAAGGACTGGGGAACTCCAGCAGCAGGCAAGTGGCATAGCTTGGCTGCCTGGTGGTGTTCCGGCTGTGCCACCCACCTGCTGCACCATCCCCCTCCCCAGGACTGGGGGACTCCAGTGGGGCTGAGGGGACTGGATACCGCCATCTTGTGGCTATGGGCACCACTATATTTGTGATGGAGTGATAGTCAATTTGCATATTCCCTCTTTATTAGATAGGATGGGAACTTAGGCAAATTCATAAACTCTGTTTATTTGTTTACTTTTGTATAAAATAAGGATAAGTTTGTACCTAACTCCTGGAGTTATTTCATAGATTAGATATAATAATAAAGAGTCTGACATACAGTTTGTACAGTAGTTCCCTTCCCTAATAAGTACAGAATAAGTACCGGCTTTATAAAAAATTCATTATGTGTATTCCACTCTACAATACTGTAGGGGGGATTGGAAAACCTGTAAATCAATCCCTTTTGTAGAAAGACTCTTTGAGATATAAATCCAATGCCCAGCATGTAAAGGAAATTTCCAATAGTCAAGTTTTTAAAACATAGACTCCTTAAACTATTACCTTGAGCAAATATTATGTGAACATTTTTATTTTATAGAGTGCTACAGTACAGCATAAGACCCCATGAACTTCTCCCAATTGCAGGGAGGGGGGTAGGGAGGATTGTGTATTTGTATATGTATGTGTGTGCATTATGTTGACAAAACAAGCCTTATCTTCAGGCCACATTCATCTGTGAGTCACCAGTTAAGATCTCTCTTTGGGTAATGGGGGAGCAAATTGGTTTCAAAACTCTTACTGATATGGTAGTAGAGGGTAGTAAGACATTTCTATGTCCATGGAGACACTAGGGATATCAGCTCCTGAGAATCTATTTGCATGGACTGATTTCTACTCGAAATAAAATTGGTCTGAAAGAGGTTTGTGTATAGTTACCATGGACAGATCTTGGAAAAGAGAGGGGAGCTTTTTGTCCATGCCCCATGCAGGAGCACTGTGCACAGTTGGACAGGCTGTACCCTGCACAATCCACGGTGTTCCATTCACATCATCATCTATGAGAATGGCACCAACTAGGACTGTGTATTAAATCACATGTATGTGCAATGGTCCTGTAGCAGACCTTCTGTTGATGTGTGAGTTGTATGTAAAGATGGCTATTTTCTTAGAAGCTCTGTGACCTGAGAAGTACTGTGTGAGGCTCTAACAGTGTGTAGCACAAAATAAGCAGCAATTCTTCCTTTACTACAATAGAACAGACGCCAGAGGATTCTAGTGGGAGGCAATGCCATCACCATGGGGAAGCATGAGAAAAGGAATATATCCATTTGCAAAACTAAATTCTAAAATGATTTGACTATTTGATTGATTTTCACCCATCTAGGCAACTTTGATGGGAGGTGTGATACTATTTTTATCCATGTATTAAAGAAAGCTGAAGATTTATTATGTCACATCAGCATGTCATTCTGAGGCTCTTAGGTCTAGTAGAGACATGACAGATTCCAGAAAATGCCTGGAGATGCAGATGCATTCTGGAATATATGGGGGCCTTCCCCAGAGGGCTCTTAGAAATTCATACTTCTCAGGGCCTGAGCAAAAGGGGTAAGAATTAGGGAAATTTGAATGCCACCACTATTTCCTACTGTCTGTTGGGGATGGGGGTGTGGGTGGGAAGAAGGAAATTTGAGACAAGAACTGGCCTCTCAAATTTGTTAGTGCACTATAGATTATTAACGATAGGAACTATGTTGTACAGCAGATCTCCAGAACTTACGCATTTTGCATAACTGAAATTCCATGTCCCTTGAGCAACAACTCCCTATATATTAGCCTTTGCAGAACATTCCATTTGGCTCAAGGTGATTTGGGAGAGACCCTCAGAGTCTACTATGGCGCTAAGGAACTGCTTGTTGAGAAAGAAATTCCACAAAGCATGCTTACTCTTTGCCATGCACCCTACTTCCTAGAAAGTGATTTAAAACACATACAGAATAATTGCATTCATTCAACATTTTAAAATGCTCTACCAAGAACTTACTGTATGCCAAGGTGGGAAAATAGGTTTGGCCATAAAACGTTTCCAGGAAGAAAAAATGATGCAATAAAAACAACTCAGGAAGTGTGAGATGTGGTTGCTTTTATTTGCAGGGACCCTCTGCATTGCCATCAAAAGAACAAGAAGCAGGAGGAGGAGGAGGTGTGAACTGTGAGGACTCAGTGCCTTTCAGTGCTGGTCAACTTGTCAATGCTGATCAAGGCAAGTGCAGGGGCCATGTTTCAGGGGCAAAGGTCCTGAATGAAGGTTTTTGTGCCCCAGAGAGCACGATAACTGAAAAATATTCCACCTCGGAGAGGATGTATATCTAATCCCAGAAAGAAATCTTTTAAAAAACTGTTTACTGATTTATTTTGCACTTCTCTACTCAGCAGCTGAAACCTTCCTGAGCTGGAGCCCTTAGCCAATTGCCAGTGTTTTAAAATGGCTCTTTCAACAAATACGGATGCTCTCAGAAGCAACAACCCACAGGCGAGTGAAACTTGACAAGAAAACATCTGCCAGACAATCAGAATTGTATTCATTGTGGGAAGTGCCCAGGCTGACAAACCCCAGAAAATGCTGTGGGGAAAGTATTCAGGACCACGATCTCATCTCACCATCTAGAACTCTCCACAAGGACCCAGATGCAGGGCCTGAAGTGAATGAGTTCACATTATTTCTGAAGAAAAAAAGAAAACCTATCAGGCTGCAATGAGGTCAGCAAGTGCTTCATACGATCCAGCCTTTGGTCAAGTCTCTCAATAGAATTAACGGAGACGCTGTCCTATCAGCCCTGACGGACACAGAATTTGGAAAGCGTGTCAGGAGGATGAAGGAGATTGAGATCTGTCTCCTGGGAGCTAGATATCACAGCAGTAAGGGATCCTGGGCTCTTCTATTGCCAGTGGGATTCCAGAACTGCGTTCCTGGCTTCCGGAGGATAAAATGGGACAGCAGTAGCTGGAGGTATGGGGACCTAATCTCCTGTCCCCTAGCTCTGCCCCTCACCAGCTCTTGACTGTAGGCCAGTCACTTTTCCTCTCTCTGGGCCTTAGCTTTCTCCTTTATAAAACAAGGAGAATTCTGACTTGGCCAACACAATAGCTCCCAACTACATGTGAATTAAATGCAAATGTCCATTCTCAGTAACATCAGTCACATTTAAAGTGCCACACGTAGCTAGTGGCTACTGATAGCACAGATTAGAACCATTTTCATCATCACAGAGAGTTCTTTGGAACAATGCTGGTAGAGATGATGGATCCAGTCTTTTCTAACATGACAATTCTGAATCTATGCCCACATACCATCTGTGTAAGGCAGGATGACAAGGCATGGACTTCTGGCCTAGAACAGTAGCCTTTGTCTGCTAAACATGATAATGAGGATGGCATTTGTAAGAGAATAGGGAGGCATTGGCGGGGATCAGTATTCACCCACCAAGCAGATGCAACAAGGAACACAACGGAAAACCCTACCAAAGAGAAATAAATGAGAGAGCTGGCTGGCCAGATGGTGCTCCTGGATCCCCATTCCCAAACCTCCCACTTGGTCAAGCCTCAGGAAAGGGCAGAAATGTTAGACCTAGCCCTCAGAGAACAAGGGCTTTATTGCATACTCACTAATAACTTGCTAACTCAAGATGAGTCACAATTTAAAACATGCTTAATGCTATAAGAACTAAATTCCAAAAGAACCTGCCCCACAGAAGCCAGAATTATAGATTCAACTTCCCAGCAAACCTCAAGGAAAATGAAAATGCAACTCATCGTTATCTCTGGGCTTCAGAATATGGTGCTGACAGAGCAGATCAAGATACCTCCAGCCATGGCTGAGATAGCTCAGTTGGTTGGGTGTTATCCCATGCACCAAAAAGTTGCCAATTCAATTCCTGCTCAGGGCACATGCCCAGGTTTGGGGTTTGATCCCCAGTGGGGGGCATGCAATAGATGTTTGGTTTTTGCATTGAGGTTTCCATCTCACATTGATGTTTCGCTTTTTCTCTTCCTCTCACTTTAAAAATCAATTTGAAAATCTTAAAAACAAAAAAGAAAAAGATACCTTCAGCCACTCAGCTCCTATTCTTTGGCCACTGAGTTTCTATATTTTTCTGGGACACAGCTCACTTTTGGTTGCTATTGTGGTTGTTTGGATTTTTAATTTCTGAGTCAAAGAAACCTGTGAGCATAGAAAAGAGGCACTGTTGAGAGGTGATAAGGATCCAGGCTCAGTGGAAATAATTCTGACACATTTTTCATTCTAATGGAGTGCAACTAAATTCACAACTGATGCTCATTTAATTATGGCCTCAGGGTCCAGAGCCAGACCAATGGAAAATCCACAGCAGCACCTTTTGGCTAAAGTTAATGTTCTCTACTCAACCTGTGTCCACCCTTGCTCTAATAAAATAAGACTCATCATGAGTATTTGTCTAGCACTCGTTATACTTGGCATGCTTGCAAATGCTTTGAATATAGCTGCTTACTTAATCCTCATAGTAAACCTATGAAGTAGGTATTATTGTTCCCATTGACAGTATAAAACAGAGGCATAACACACACTCCCCTCAATCTGAATTTTAGGCAAGGTCTATAAGCATTGAGCATCTCATTTTCCAGATTCTATTTTCTATTTATTTTCTCGTTTCACTGTCACTGCCATCTCCCATTCCCTCAATGATGTGTTCCTCTCTGGATGCAAAGTCTACACATTTTAGATGCAGTCATTACTAGGTTTGTATCTGGTTTGGCCCAATACTAACTGTGTCAATGTGGGATGTTTATATGAATGAAAAGAGGATGGGTTTTCATAATATAGCAGTGGTTCTGAGGTTGACAGAGTAAAAACACCCTCAGGGTAAACTAGCTAACTAGATTCTGATTCTAGTTTCCTAAGTCCTTTTCTCTGTCTATACATCCCCAACCTCTTTTGTTCATGCCATTATAAAGATTTTAGAAATATGTGGAATCAGACACAGATATGAATTGTATAGCCCTCATAGCTAGGAATAAAAATAATTCAGAATATAACCAAGTAGATGAATCTAATCAAACTGTAAGGTAGCATGAATTGCAAATTTTCTTAAATTGTGAAAGAAGAAAATGTCATTAGGACTGACACTCAGTTTTTTAAGGATGTTATATCAGCAGATGCACTATTTGTTTGCACTAAAAGGTACTAAGAGAGAATGAATTCATTCAACAATTCATTTTCCAGAATCCACTGATCATTGTAAAAGAGGATGGAATGCTTTATTTTACTGTTTCTCAGCAGTGACTCAATTTAACATACCTACATTGAGTGCCCACCTTGTGCCAGTTAATGTGATAGGAACTGGGCAATGAATGAAGTCTGAACATCTGCTATAGCCTCGTGTAATTGGAAAACTTAATTAATCTCAATTGCAATTTCATTTCAGAATCCTTCCAATAACTTCCAATACTTCTTTCCTCATTTTCTCTGAGGTTGCATTCATGCATCATTGCACTCTTATTGTCTCAGACCCATGCCAACCAGTAGACGGGTGTAAATCCTGTAGCCATTTCCCCTAAGGTATTAAATCATACTCAGAATTTCCTAACTTTAATGAAAACTTGAAGGATGTGGAAGGATCATGTTTTACTCTCTCCTGTTTTCTTCTACCTTATTGGCTCTATCTTTTTCATTCTTCATCCTGTCAAAGGACTGTTCTACTACTGGCCTTCCTCACCACCTGCCCCTCACTAGCATAAAATTCCACTTTTTGGGTGCTATTCCTGTATAGTGCAGCTCCAATTATCAAGTGTGTGAGTGCATTTGTGTTACTGTCGATATTTCATTTTCTCAAGGGGTATTCTATTGTCTTGGCACTATTTATTGAAAAGAACACCTGTTCCCACTTCCCCTTCAGTGGAACCCTTTTCATAAGATCAAGGGACTATATAAATATGGGTCTGTTGTTAAGCTACTTATTCTGTGACATCTGCCTTGTTGCCCATACTATCATATAAACCTTAAATTAGATAAGTTAAAAGAGAAGCACAATAAATAGCATCATAGTCAAACTGCAGAAAACCAAAGATAAAGAAGGAGGGATCTCTGCTGTCTCTTCTTCTAAGAACACCAATCTGACTGAAGCAGGACCACCCTCATGACTTTATTTAACCTTAACTCCTTCCATAAAAATCCTATCTCCAAACACAGTCACACTGGAGTGTTAGAGCTTCAACATGTAAATTTGAGGATGAGGGGACAGAAACATTCAACCCATAACAAGTAGTAATGAATGGTTTAAAAAACACACAAAACCTTGAGTTCATTGGAGAGGAGTCATTGATTTTGTTTTATTGTGTTATTTTAATAACACAATAAAACACTTTAAACACACCTTCCTATGGGATATCAAATTAAGCCACAAAAAAAAATGGGAAGGGTGAGTATAATTCTGTACCTGGAAAAGTACCTGGAATGAGCTGAGAGAAGTTATTTATTTTTTGAAGTAATGATTCCAATGCAAAACAGGCAATTAATTTAGCAAATGGAAAAGAAAAAAATTTTATATAACAGCCTTAAAATGATGAAGATGTGAATAACTCCAAACATTTGTAACACTTCAAAATATTTCATGAAATAATCTAACATCCTGCCTCAAAATATAGAGGCAAAACAAGCCAAGCACCAACTAATCCAAATAATAAATTTATAAATTTCATTTTGAGAGAGAAACATTGCCTGGCTATAATGAAAAATAACCCAACTCTAATCTAGGGTATAATCAGTGACAAGAAATAAATACAGGCATATGTGCTGAAAACACTATTGCTCTCAGCTAAAAATCTGATGTGTCTTATGTGTGCTGGGACCATAATAAATCAGTCTTTTCCAGGTAAGCTGTTTGCCCCAACCTCAAAACCTGCAAAGACTTTTAACTGATTGTCCTGTGCACATCTTGGCCCAGTATTAGTAAGGGATGTTCCTTTCCTCCTCTAGTTTTATTTTACCCTCAGATTCTGCCTCTATTTGTATGAAGAGATTCTAAGGTTTTTATTTTAAAATAAAGGCAGGCCCTAGCCTGTTTAGCTCTGTGGATAGACATCAGCCTGTGGACTGAAGAATTCCAGGTTCAATTCTGGTCAAGGACAAATGCCAGGGATTGTGGGCTCAATCTCCAGTAAGAGGCATGCAAGAGGCAGCTGATTAATGATTCTCTCTCGTCATTGATGTTTCTTTCTCCCTCTCCCTTCCTCTCTGAAGTCAATAAAAATATATTTAAAATAAAGACAGTGTTGGGACCAGCACCATCTTTTATCTTAAATATTATTTTTCTGGAAATAAAAATGTGATCTAGTTAAGAGAAGAGAAATTTCATGATCAGATTGTTTAAAATATACTTTTAAATATTGGGAAAATTTCACAGAAAATAATTGAAAGCGCCTTATACATTAATTTAACTAATATTTCCCTTTAGCCAGATGCCTTTATCCATATTGCTTTGGTTCTCCAGTTCCTGGAACATCCCAGGGTGGAGAAAAAGACATTGATTTCTCCTTAATATCCACCCTGTACACTGCTAGGTTTCAGTTCCTGGGCTTTCTCCTGCAGTTGTGCTCTCCAGCTCTCTCTGTTCTTGTAGTCTTATTCCTTTCTTACTAATTTCTTTTAGGTCATTCTAGTGGGAATTTGAGATGGAACAAAGAGAAGCATTTGGCTGAAACTACCATGTTTGACAGAGGCTTCTAGTTAAAACAAAAAATGTTGGCTAAAGTCCTCAGACATCCTGAGTACCACAGTCCTCCCAGGTTTGCAAACAGCATGATCTGAGGATGTGTTGTGCTATGTGGATTCTCTGTAGAGAATTTTTTTTTTACAACAGGAGAGAATAAAGACCTTAGATAATGGTCTGACTTACTTTGCTGTAAAATCATGTTCAAGACATAAAAGCCCTTCATTTCTCTGTGGAAGCTGTGCTTTTTTTTAATTTTTTTTTTTTTTAATTTTAAACCAGTAACATGTAGTTTTATTTAATCTACACAAGTCTAACATATTTGGTGACAAAATGTTTTTCTTGTGCCTTAAGGGAAAAACATGAAGAGTTTGAACATTTACTCATGCAGTGAGTCTTAGAAAGAGTCAAATAGGGTCAGTGGACTAAATCAATAGTATAATTTTTTAAGTCAATTGTTTGAGAAACACTGAGGGTCAAGAAGAACCAAAACAGAGATTTATTTAAAATGATCTAATGAAGCAAAACCTAGACTGTAGAGGAAAAAAAATCTTACCTTAAAAATAGGGTTGCCGAAACCAGTTTGGCTCAGTGGATAGAGCGTTGGTCTGCGGACTGAAAGGTCCCAGGTTCGATTCCGGTCAAGGGCATATACCTTGGTTGCGGGCACATCCCCGGTAGGGGGTGTGCAAGAGGCAGCCGGTTGATGTTTCTCTCTCATCGATATTTCTAACTCTCTATCTCTCTCCCTTCCTCTCTATAGAATATCAATAAAATATATTTTTTAAAAATAGGGTTAAGTGATCAACCAAAGGATTTGTATGCATCCAGATAAGTATCACCAATGGACACAGACACTAGGAGGGTGAGGGCACATGCTGGGGGGTGGGAGTGGCCAGGGAGAAGTCAATGGGGGGAAAAGGAGATATATGTGATATATCTAATTTAATTTAATTTAAAGAATTTAAATTAAAGAATTTAAATTAAAAAAGTTAAAAATAGGGTTATTATATACATATGCTTATATGTCCATCAAATCACAACTGAAACCCAAGTCAAAATCAATGCTTTAAAGTACTTTCTTACGCTTAAAATAAATAAAAAAATCTACCATGTTTTTATTTTTTTAATGTATATATATTTTTTATTTCAGAGATAAAGATAGGAGAGAGACATAGAAACATCAATGATTTGATTGGCTGCCTCCTGCATGCCACACGCTGGGAATCGAGCCCACAACCTGGGCATATGTCCTGGCCAGGAATCAAACCATGACCTTCTGGTTCTTAGGTCAATACTCAACCACTGAGCCATGCTGGCCGGGCTCTACCATGTTTTTAACCAAGAATCTCAATAATAGCATGTGACTTCAAAGAACGAAGGGGTATCTTGAAAATTTACCAAAAGAATAAAGTGTGTCAAAAGAATAAAGAAATTGTTCCATCTGAGGGAAACATACAGATCTGCAAGAGATATTAAAATGTAGTTAATATTAAATTTCAGTTGCACTTCCAAAGGTTTGCCTATCACCAAATAAAGAAATATTTAATTTTTTATCGTAAGGTTTGCAACTAATAAATCATTAACTACCAGGGGTTTTAGCTGGTGTTTAGTCTTTCCCCATACTGAGTTATATTATGGCTAAGTTAACAGTAACTAATGGTACCCTATGTTGTATACTACCATGTTTCCCCGAAAATAAGACATCCTCTGAAAATAAGACCTAGCTCATGGAAAGATAAGACATCCCCTGAATATAAGACCTAGCCCAACTTTGGGAGAAAAAATTAATATAAGACACTGTCTTATTTTCGGGGAAACAGGGTAGTATGCCAGGCAAAAGTGGTTTGATCTTGGTGTGCTTATTTTCCTTTTGATTTCTAAGTGCTTTTGATCATTTGAAATACTTGTAAAGTATGGTAGTGAGAGTGATGTAATTATTGTATATATCAAGGCTCCAAATTTTATATTCTTCATGGTTTATCAATAATACAGCTAAAATGTCCAAGATAATATTGGGACTGGTAGATCCTAGCTTCTCCTTTCAATTGTTTGTGCTTGAACTGGAAAATTAGAAAAGCAAAAAGAAAGATGCTGTGTGTTACACTTTATGTAAAAAGAGTTTTAGGATAAAAGTAAATACTAATTACTTTACTGCAATATTAAGTTTCAGAGTAAATGAGGCATTTAATTAACATCAGTGAAAAGGAGAGGCGAGTTCATGATAGATGATAAATAATAAATAGAATGAATGCCTCTTACACTTTATAAATAAACGTTCTTAATCAATCTAAAAATTTAAACAGAGAATTTGTTTAGGGAGATAAAGGCTCCTGTTATTCCCAGTTTACTTGGTTACTTAAAAAAATAAACTCTAAATTCTTCCTAGGAGTTTTTAACTTTAAGTGATAGAGCTTTAAGTAAGAACTTTGGTATAAGTGTTATGCACCCATAAGTTTTTCATGAACCTTTTTTTTTTAATAAGAATTAGAGTTGCCACCTATGTGTAAGAGCCATCTGGTGCTCACATAAGCCAATGGGAAGAACATATGCTAAGAGCGGACCATCACCATCACTGTGACCTGTTAGGAGAAGTACCTGCACTAGCAAGGCCCTGTGGTAATATCAGGAGTCAGGTAGCAGATGTATGTGCATTGTGTAGAGTTTCAAAAGAAATCTTTCCATATGAAAAACCTCAAGTTTATTCAGCAGGCATAAGGCAAATATGCCACAGTGAGACCAAACACTTGCTAAAACACATGGCGGGAAACAAATGTAGCCAGTCATTTAGCTAATGGAGCAGATTCATGAGCCTAAAGAAATAGTCCTTTTAAACCACTAGATTGTGCAATGATTGGCTGCAAAGCAATAGATAATCAGAACAGCTACTAGTTATCTATCCCAGACAATTAGTTTAGCATGCCATGGTGTGAAATAAAAGCTTGGGATCACAATTATTGGAAATATGTTAAAAGAATGGGAGACAGGTGGAATATCCCTTATCCATTCTGGAATTAAGGATTTTTTTTAAACTCCTATGACATAAACCTAAAGCAAAGTTTAGAGATTTCAACAATAATTTGCCTGTCCATAAACTTCAACCTCATGCAAAATTTTATAATATTTACTAGGTATATCAGACTACCCAGATCTAATATTTCCACTGACAATGATAAAATATTAGAAAGTGAAGACATCTCAGAAATATTCTGGTTCCTCGTTGACATGAAGAAACAGAAAGGTAGAGAGGTGAAGTGACTTGCCTGAAGTGTCTAAAATCACTCATACAAGATCACTGGCTAGAATTCTCAGATCTTTTGATCTCACGCCAAAGCCCTTTAACTGTTATGGGGGGGGGGGGGGGGGGAGCGGTACAAGTTTGGGGTAACTATTCAGTTTTTTGTTCTTTCACTAGACTATTTTTGATTTAAGTATCTATGAATCAGTCTTTCTGAAATCAAAAACTCTAGCAAGAATGCTTACAATAGAAAGAAAGAAAAAAAATTCATTCATTTTATTCATTCATTGAATTAGTGACACATGCTGTTCCAGGTAGGGAGGCCTTAAATTTCAGAGGGGAAGAAAGAGACAGATGATTTAAAAATAATAATAATAACAAATAAGTTCACATGTTGATTCATCCTAAGAAAAAAATAAAACAATGAAAGGGAGAGAGTGACTACTTTAGATTAAAGGACGTCCTTCTAAGACATAAACTCTTAACCTAAAAGTTGAATGACTACAAGGACCTGGCCATGGGCGGCTCTGGGGAAGCCCACTCTAGAGCATGGAGGCAAAGGGCCTGAATCCAGAATGAGTATGACCAAGTAATCCAGGAGGAGAAAAGCCAATGTGGCTAGAGTGTGGTGCCTGAAGGAGAGAGTAGAAGCTGATGAGGTCAAAGAGAGAGAGAAGCTCTATCATGTTCATGATAAGAAGTTCGAATTTTATTTTATTTTTATGGTGTGTGGAGGTTTTTTTGTTTTGTTTTGTTTTTGTTTTTGTTTTTGTTTTTACAGCTTTTAGAGAGATAAAGGGAGAAGGGGAGAGAGATAGAAGCATCAATGATGAGAAAGAATCACTGATTGGCTGCCTCCGTCATACCCCACACTGGAGATCAAGCCCACAATCAGGCATGTGTTCTTATAGGGAATCGAACCATAACTTCTTGGTTCAGAGGTCGATGCTCAATCATTGAGCCACATCAGCTGGGCTGAATTTTATTTTTCATACTAGTGGATCAATTTGAAGGTTTTACACAGGGAAACATGATTCCTCTATTGATTTTTTCTTTTTAAATCACCGTGACTGCCTTTGTGGAGAACAGATTAGAGTAATGCCACTATAATTTGATCTATATTGTGTGACATGCAGCAGAAACTAAAACAACCTAATCAGAAAAGACAAGGCAAAAAGAACTGGAATTATTAGAATATTATTCTGTCAAACCAATTGGGAAAAGAAAGTTACAGAAAAGGACAGCTGAAATCTGGAACCCTATACATCTGGCTGTTGACAAAGGAAGGACCTTGCCATCCAGTCTTACTCTATATAGTTTAAGAATCCAGAAAGTTTGAAGGGAGTCATTAAAACTCATGGTACAAATTATGTGGTCAATATCACTCTATTCTGCAAAGGTCAACATAATGAATGTTAATGAGAACATTAATACATTATACTTGAGGCCCAATGTATAAAATTCGGGCAAGAGTAGGCCTTCCTTCCCAGGAAGCCGGCACCAACTTCCTTCCCTCCGGCACCCGGGACCTGGGCTTCATCTGGAAGGTCATCTAATTAGCATATTACACTTCTATTATTATAGATTCTCAAACTATCTTATTTTTGCATTCTTTTCTATTGACTTTGATAATTTATTCCACTTTTTCATGACCTGTCCTTGAGTGAATGGAGATTGCATCTGCCTCATTTTTCCTGGGGACCAAAGCACTCACCCATTGAAACAACCTGATAAATGGTAGGTCTAACCAGTGGTCAGCAAACTGTGCTGGTGAGCCACAAGCGGCTTGAGAGCTGCAGTTTGCCATTCTGTTGACTAATGAGTTTGCCAACCACTGCCTTAGGGAAAAACACTTAAAAACATTTTAATAATGTACTAATGTCTTTAACCTGAAGTCAAAACTTCTGTGTAAGGGTAATGCCTTACAGCAGTGGCTGGCACACTCATTAGTCAACAGAGCAGTAAACCTCGGCTCGCAAGCCACATGTGGCTCGAGAGCCGCTGTTTGCCGACCACTGATATATGGGAAAAGACTCCACAAGAGGTATATAGGCACCAGTAAGGTACTATGTTAGCATTTTAGGTATGCCAGCTCATGAATCTTAACAAAAACATCATAAGTTTTGTTTTTTCCATTTTCCAGATAAGAATGTTGAGACTCGGAATGTTTGCCAAACTCTTGGGTCACACAGCCAGTATATGGCAAAATTGATGTTTTAATTCAGGAGACTATCATCACTAATGGGAATATCCCTACACATTTTTAAACAACTTAGTGATAACTGATAGGATATTATTGGCGATTCAGAACATTAGGATTAGTGTAGCATTATAATAGCTTTAAAGTTGTCTTTTATAGAACAACTTCTTATAAGGTTGGGATAGCATGTAAAATCCACTCCCATTCCTGCTGCAGTTCAGTGATGCAAATTGTTTTCCTTTTTGTGGTAATTTAAAGCTCCTCTGAACTGGCTCCAGTGATTTCGGAATCTAGCCTCCAAACAGTCATGCTCCGCTACAGAACCCTACAGTGAGAAATTCATTTTCTGCTTGACTTTGTAAGTGAAATTACACTCTGACACTGCTCCTTGCTGCTGTCACTGAACGGTATTAATGAAACATGGCACCAGAAATTTATTTGCAAGGTTGTCTACTATTATATCCTTTGGTTTTGAAGTGCCTTTTCAGATCCCTGTGACAAGAGGGGTGGGGGAAGAATACTCTCAGTGTGCCCAGAAAATCAAATTGTTGGATTTCCAGATTGAGAAGAAGGTAACATTTTCAGAGATATCTTAAATGAGAACTTGTATCTTATAAAAGAGAACTGTTCTCAGAAAAGGAAACTATATAGATCATTATATTCTGGTGTGAAATCTCAAACTTAAGGTTGTTTCTAAATAGGGTGTTCCTATTTATCATAAATTAGAAGTTGTTATAGAGTGTACCATCCTTCAGAAAGAGAAGTTATTTTTTTTTCTAATCAGACGGGCAATGTGCTAATGTCCTAATACGGTTTGAAGGAGACACATTTCACACCCAATCATCACACTTACGAACTTTAAAAGGATCTGGAAGTAATCTTGATAATGAAACTCATGGTTCAGGCTATGGTTACAGAAGCAAAGTGTTTAACATCAGGATGAAGTTTCTTGGAGTATTTCCCAGTTGACTGACTTTGTACTTTCCTCACTCTGAGAGAACAAAACCAAGCATATTTAAGCAGCAGCCTGTTTAGATACTCTGATTAGAAGACAACTCACTCAAGATTCTTCCAACTTCCTGTCCATATTCTTGCCAATTCAACATGATTTATTAATTTAACACGGAGTCAGTCAGATTTCTATCCAATTTGCATTCAAGGGTCATCTACACATGCTCCTGAGTTATCTCCCTGTGCTTTACTTTCGCACCCAAAGTAAGCAACATACACCCACCTCCTTGTATTTCTATGTTAATACAATATGGTGAGTGGTTTATGTCATGGGTAACCTGGTTAATAGTTGAGCATACTTTTCTTGATGATTGCTATCTTCCTAGAAAAGAGACATAATAGAAAAACAAGATATTTGTTGAGTAAATAAATAAACAAATCATTCTAGGGTAGTTGTTTTGTTTCCAAAGTTGTACAAACTATGTTACGCTTCCAGAATCAAAATCAGAGGAAGAATCTTAATTTCGTTGACATTTTCTAGGTACTCTTGGGCTCTCAATTAATCTGTCCTATGTTGTTTTTTGTTGTTGTTGTTTGTTTGTTGTGTGTGTGTTTTTGTTTTTGTTTTTTACTATCCTTGTACTTTGGTTTTCTTATTTAATGCTTGTTATTCTATTTAGGTTTTTCCACAAAGTGTTGACTAGTTAACTTTTAAAATGCTATTTGAACTTGAATGTGGGCTATTGCTTGGTTCTAGGAAGATGAGATATATTTATAACTTTAATTTTTACCAATACTAAGTCTTATAGATTAACTTGACTGTGATAGTTCATTAAAAATAATCTGCTTTTGCCCTGGCCAGTGTTGTTCAATGGTTAGAACGTTGGTCCTTGCACAAAAATGTGTGTGGGAAGCTCTCGCTCTCTCTCTCTTTCCCTCTCTGCCTCTCTTCTACTCTAAAAAATCAATGGGAAAATATTCTTGGATGAGGATTAACAAATTTTTTTAAATCTGTTTTCCTGGGATCTTTAAGAGGTTATTGTTTTCCAAGTAGCTCTAATATAACTTCTTCTAATTAACTTGACTTCATTCCCAAGACCAAGTTAAGTGGTCATCCCCTGGCTTTCATATTATTCCTTATCACTTCACTTTTTATTCCTTCCTATGATAATTGACTATCAGTCACTCTCAATTTGCACTGTGTGTATGCTAAAAGCCTGTGGCTCATTCACTATTTTTATCCGGAAATTTAAGCATTTAATATATAGTAGAGTTTTAACATAAGTTTGGTAATTGAATAGATGAAAAAAATATGTGATAGATTGGTAGATAGTAGATAGATGATTGATAGATAGGTAGATATCAATAGATAGAATTTCATTTGGGGGAGGTGGAGACAGTCAGGATTCCGTCTTGGCTCTAGCATAAACTTCAACAGACTTTATCCACAGTGAATAAGTTGATTTTAGAGTCCATACTACAAACTGATATCTGATGGTCAGGGCAGTATAAGATAGAAAGCAGGAGTCCTGAGGCCTTTTTTATTTTTATTTTTATCAACTTCTCATATACAAAGCCATTTATGTCTAAAACCTAAAATTTGACATGCTTTTTGCCCAAGCTATAAAGATAAGGACAACATCTTAGATATCAGCAACCCTTGGTGTAGTTTTTAAAGTGAGTCTCATGGGGTCTGTGAGTTTTCTGTACTTTCCTGAAATACCTTCTGACAGAAATATGTAGACAACAATTATAAAGTTCCTCCCTCACACTCCTAAATCAGCTCTTAGATAGCATGGAAAAGAACAGACATTTATTGGGTGAATTATTGAGAGATATAATAAGGAAACAGTAATTATCCAAAGTGCCCAATCTCAGTTCTCACTGCCTAAAGATCATTATTACTAATAATTCCAGGCCCTGGGCTAAGTGAGACTCTGGTATACATTAGCATATTTAATGCTCATGATAACTCAGTGAGAACCGGGGCTATTTACATTTTATGGAAATTCAAATCATGCAAATTTTAATTATGCAAATTTTGAAAGAATGTAATATAAAATGATCACCACATTCCAACTTTATTTATAAAATTTCAAATATAGCAAATGTCTCCCGATTTTAAAGAGTATGAAGAATTGCCTACTGTACATTAATGACAAGCCTGGAGAATTTTAAAGATTATTTAAGCTTTGGTAACATGCAGATGTGCTACTTTTGCTAGAAAATAATCACCGTTAGAGTGAAAGCTAGTACTTATTGAACACTAAGCATTTCATAGATATCATCCCTTTATTTTTCACAGAAAAATCCAGGTTTGTAGGACTATGATTTTTCCCATTGTGCCTATGAGGACACAGTGAGAAGCAGAAGTAGAATTTAAACTCCGGCAGCCTGTCGCCAGTTTTAATCAAGGCCCCACTTTTCAGGATCCATGAAATTGAAAGGTCCTACCAATCCACAGCTCTGTGCCCAGACTATCCCCTGAGTAGGTGTGGGCACTGAACATCGATTAGAAAAGTATTTCCTTCCAGAACATCTGAATTATGTGCCTTTTGAATGAATATAACTTTTAAGAACTCTCCTCTCACATAAAATATGCCTGCCATGGAGGTATTATATTCTCACCTTGGAAAAGGAAACTTTATTTTTTTTTTTTTTGCTATGTTTTTATAGATTTCAGAGATAGAGAGAGAGAAACAGATGAGAAAGAAGCTTCAGTCAGCTGCCTCCTGCATGCCCCACACTGAGGATTGAGCCAGCAATCCTGGCATGTGCCCTGACCGGGAATTGAAATGGCCATCTCCTGGACCTGGTGCATGGGTGGGACACTCAACCGCTAAGCCACACCAGCCAGGCTGTAAATGAAGCTTTGAAGTGGTGAATAACTCATCCAAGACCTCAAATGGAAGCCCAACTCATCTGTCAGGAACATGAGCTATTATGTCCATGTAACATCACAGACACACCTGGAAAATCAACCTGAGACTCCACGTCCTCCTTATTGTGTGCCTTTGTGCACTCTCAGCTGTTTGCTTCATATTGGGGAAGCTTAGCCCATGGAACCCCTCATGTTCAATCGTAAGCCTCTTTTCTTTCCCCAGGTCCCTTCAAATACTAACCATGTCCTAAAAAAAATTCACATCTCCCAAATTCCTGACTATCCTACTGTATATTTCCATTCAAATTCAGACAAAAGAATTCTGTGGGCACTTCCTCTCAGTACCCACACTCCTCACAGTGTCTGTTCTATAATTATAGCACCTTCTTGTCAAACAGCAGCCAGAATCAATACGAGTTTGACCCAGGCAAATATCAGGGGAGGTGGGGAGAGTTAGTCACTAATCACCACACCACATACTTGCTATCAGATTTAGATCAATCTTTGCGGAGCATGCCTTACCGAGTGGAAAATGTAAGATGTATTCTCTCCAGGTTGGCATCAAAATTGACAAAACTGGACCTGTGGACGCTGAAACTTGAGGGCATGTTCTTTTTCTATCCTCCTAACAGAGCTCCACAGCCCAGAGCGCAAAGCTTTTGTAGGAGCACAAGTTTAGAATGATGCTTTTTGATGGATAACAATGGGCCATTTTTGCATGGGTGGTGCTAAAGCTTTCTGCCTTTGTACTGGCAATAAAATTAACAGTAATTAACCCAGATGCGTGCGTGTGTGTGTGTGTGTGTGTGTGTGTGTGTGTTTGTGTGTGTGTATACATGTGCACACACACGTGCAACAGAATGATGAGGAAGGAAAACAGTTTGCTCCAGAAAGATGACCACAGCCTATTAATTGTAAACCCTCTTTGGCACAAAGTAAATTCTTTTTTTAGAAGAACAAAAGATCCATGAAATTGGAAGATCCTAACAATCCATAGCTCTGTACCCTGACTATCCCCTGAGTAGGTGTGGGCACCGAACACTGATTGGAAAAACATTTGCTTCCAGAACATCTGAAACAGCGACTGGAATCAATTAAATTAAAACAAAACAAAACAAAACAAAAATAAATTGTTCAAACTAAGTGCACAGGCCAATTTCTCCTTTCTAGTTTCAGCCTCATTAGTCAACATTTTAAAAAATCTTCTACCTATAAAAACTTGACTTACAGCACTCTTAGTTGTTTAAAACAATTAACTATGAATTCCATTTACAGGTGTTGATGCCTGGTCCCAAAGAGGTTAAACCACTTGCCCAAGGTCACACAGTGATGGATCCAAGGCTGGAGCCAGGAACAACACCTCAAACACATCCACAGCCTTCCTTCCTGGACTGAATACTTAACATGCCAATCAAATTCCTAATTTAGCCTGATCCTTGTTTCTAGGAGATCCTTATCCTCTTCTTGGGCATGTTTTAAAAAAGCATGTACGCCATGAAAAGAGGCATAGGACCACTTGCTCATAGAAGCCCATGGAGGATAAAGAAAGTTATCACATGAGCTTACTCCTCTGGGGGAAATGATGAACAACATAGACTGATAAACAAGAACAGCATCGATCAGACTGTAGGACCTCAGAGAGAAGGTAGGGGAGGGTGGGGATAAGGAAGAAAGATCAACCAAAGGACTTGTGTGCACACATATGAGCCTAACCAGTGATCATGGACAACAGAGGAGTGGGGGCATGCATGGGGAAGAGTTTGGGATGGGAATGGGGGGGATGAGGACAAATATGTGATACCTTAATAATTTAAAGATAGATAGATAGATAGATAGATAGATAGATAGAAAGGAAGGAAGGAAGGAAGGAAGGAAGGAAGGAAGGAAGGAAGGAAGGAAGGAAGAAAGAAAGAAAGAAAGAAAGAAAGAAAGAAAGAAAGAAAGAAAGAAAGAAAGAAAGAAAGAAAGAAAGAAAGAAAGAAAGTGTCTCGGTTGGAGCATCCTCCCATATGCCAAAACAGATTGTGGGTTTGGTTTCCAGTCAGGGCACATACTTAGATTGTGGGTTCCATCTGCAGTCAGGGTGTATATGGGATGCAAATGATTTTCTCTCTCTCTCTCTCCTCTCTCTCTCTCTCTCTCTCTCTCTCTCTCTCTCTCTCCTCTCTCTCTCTCTCTCTCTCTCATCCTCTCCTTCTCTACTCTCCCCTCCTTTCTCTCCCCTCTTTTCTCTCTCCTTTCTCTCCCCTCCTTTCTCTCCCCTCCTTTCTCTCCCCCTCCTTTCTCTCCCCTCCTTCTCTCCCCTCCTTTCTCTCCCCTCCTTTCTCTCCTCCTCTCTCTCCTTTTCTCTCCTCCTCTCTCTCTTCCTTTCTCTCTCTCCTCTCTCTCTCTCTCCTCTCTCTCTCCTCTCTCTCTCCTCTCTCTCCTCTCTCTCTCTCTCTCTCTCTCTCTCTCTCTCCTTTTCTCTTTCTAAAAATCAATGAAAAAAATATCCTTGGATGAAGATTAAAAAAGAAAAAAAGAATAAAGGAGAACAAGACAGCCTGAAGATGTGAGGTGGTGGTGTAGCTGCCCTCTCTTCTCCTTCTCAGACTGCCCGAGTCTACAGGGAACCTGGGTCTTTGAGGCAATATCGAGGAAATGAGCTGTTAAAGGTCAAGGCTGAATCATTTCAGTTAGTGGAAAAGAGAGTAGTTGCAATTGATAAAAAAAAAAATAAGGTAGAGAATGAAGCTAGGAAATTCAGAGGTACTGGGACATCTCTGCAGACTGAACCACAGCATGAATCTCGGGGCAGGCAGATCTCGGGTCTGGGACTAGGACTGAATGAAAACTGACCACAGAAACTCTCGGGCCTCTAGGGAAGGGCCTTTGGACTGTCTGCTCTGGGTCACCTGTGGAAATGCGGTCTGGCCTCCTGCTTAAAGCCCCACGATAAAATAGCTGGCAGGTAGTTACTGATCATAAATAGCCACCTCTACACATTTTTAAATGATATCTGAGTTTCCACACATTTCTCAAATATCACATGTAGAGCTATTACTACATTTTAGAATATACTTTCCAAGTATTTCAAAAGCTATCATTTTGTTTTATTTCAACAAACAAGCCACACTCAGAAAACAAGTAGACACTTTTACAGTGAGAATAGTAAGGCTCAGGGATGCTAAGAGGTATGTGTAGGACCAAATAAATAGAAAGTGATAGGGTTAAAGCCAACTGCTCTCTGTTATATTATATCACTGATGTTTGATCATGTCAGAGAAAGAAAAATGGAATCAGGGCACACCTAGATAAACTAAAAAGCATCTTTGGGGGAAGAACCTAGCATTGTTAATTTATATATATATATATATATATATATATATATATATATATATATATATATATATATATTAATTACTGGTTTTTTACAGAGAGGAAGGGAGAGGGATAGAGAGCTAGAAACATCAATAGAGAGAAACACTGATCAGCTGCCTCCTGCATACCCCCCACTGGGGATGCGACCGCAACCAAGGTACATGCCCTTGACTGGAATCGAACCTGGGACCTTTTAGTCCCGGGGCTGATGATCTATCCACTGAGCCAAACTGGTTTCGGCAGCATTGTTAATTCTTAAAAAGTGCCCAGGTAATTCTAAAATGCAAACAAAGTTGAGAATCGTGATTCTAAAAAAAAATAGCATTTGAATGTTAGAGGCAAAAAAAAATCTCTTGAAGCCTGAAAATGTTAAAGGTCTGTACATACTTTTGCTGCATTTTTTCATTTAAATGCTATCCTGTCTTAATAGGAACTTGGATTTATAACAGTTTTGAGGAGAAGATGGGGTTGCTAGGAGCGTTCTAATTTACCAGGGAAACCAGCTGAGCGTGGAGCAGCCCATAGCTAGAATGCCCTCTGCAGAAGGGCATGCTCTCTTGTCGCTTTAAGCAGAAATAGGAACTTATTCCTTTAACAATGGAAAAAAGGCATTTTCTTTACTGGAAGATGCATTTATGCAACTAAGACCTTGGTTTCCTGCCTCTGCCTCAAAGAACAGTGTGATCCCTATAGAGCGTGGCAGCCAGCAGTCAAAGGCTGTCCTTCCTTACTTCCCCCTGCTGCTCCTTCCCCCAGGAAGCACTGCAGTTCTTTTTACTTAAGGAAAGGAGTGCCTGTCACCAGGAAGTTCCTCAGAGAATGAAGCTAGTCTGATGCAGATTGTTGACAGATCTGCTCTCAACTCCAGTGGAAGATGCTGGTCCCAGTTGCATGCTGGTAAGGACAGCAGAGCCAGTGTTTTCTCTCTGATGTGCAAAATAGGTAAAAGGAAGGATCCGATAACAGTACATAAATTATATATTTTTGTTACCAAATTCTTTACAATATTACTCTAAATACTTTTTGCTACTTAACCCTTTACAATATTACTCTAAACTTGCAACTCCTCTACAGTGTTCTTTCAGTGTTGCCCTCTGTTTGATAAATGTTTATTAATAAATGGATTAACATGGAGATATTTAGGAAACCTGAATTTCAACTTCTAGCACATGCTTCAGATCACACACCTAAGGTTTCAGATAACACAATTATAGGGTATAAGGGAGAAACAAAACCTTCTTGCATGATGAATTTGTGACTCCTGAGCAAAAAAACAAAGGCTAATGGTGATTTTATAAATATTCCAAAAATGAGTTCGTGTTAGTCTCTCATTTGTGCAAATATCATAGTTCAAGGGATGTAAAATGTGACGATGTAACTCAAAAGTTGCTTCTGAGTTATGTATTTATTTTTGGATGTGTACTTATTAAAGTCATTGTTCTAGCTATGTGTACAAATGAGCACATGATCCTTCATCATGGCCATGATCAAACCTAAGACAAATTTTTGCAATTTAACTAGTATCTTTCTTTTTGCCTGACTAATTCCCAACCAACATTTGGGTATCTGCATAGCAACATGTCCTCCTGGCAGCCTTCCCTGACACTCCATCCCTCTGTGAGTTCAAGACTTCCCTCTGTGCTTCATGACATCCTCTGCTGACCTTCCCATGGCAGTGATCACATTGTCAATTTTAGACTTTAAGGTTTTAAAAAAATATTTTTATTGATTTCAGAAAGGGAGAGAGAAATAGAAACATCAGTGATGAGAGAGAAACATTGATCAGCCACCTCCTGCACACCTACACTAGGAATCGAACCATGACCCTCCTGGTTCAGAGGTCACCACTCAACCCTTGAACCATGACAACTGGGCTAGACTTCAAGTATTTTTATGCATGGATTCATTTCATTCATTCATTTGCTCAAAGTACATTATTACCCACTATGCTACTGTCCTTGGTCCAAAAAATTCAACCAAGACAAAAGTCCCTGTCCCTATAAAGCTTATATTTGGGGGAAGACTGAGGAAGATACGAAATGTTTACCGGTCGTGGTAGTGGGGATGGGGATGAAATTTTAGATGGAATAATCAGAGTCAGACTCATTGGGAGGGTGATATTTGAGGACTACCTGAAGGAAGTGTGGGAATGAGTCAAATGAAATTCTGGGGAAAGAGGGTTTAGACAGGGGAGCAGCATATGCCAAGGCCAAGGTTCTGAGGAGAATGCATGGCATGTCTGAGGAACAGCAAGATGGTGAGGGACTTCAGAATGGGAAGAGTGAGCAAGAGTAGAATATGATCATTTTGTTGCTGTGCTTAGAATATAGAAGGGACTAATTAACTATTTGTTGATTAATTCACAAGTAATAAAAATAATAATTTAGTAGAATGCAATATTAAAGTGTTATTCCCACAACCAATCTAGCACCTTTCTGATAAGAAACATTCAGTTGTTCCCTCTGCAAGATAAAAGAATGGACATGCAGATTTCTTGGAAATCTGGGGTTAGATGCACCAGATTATCCGAGAATGGGTGGGCTGTATTCAATGATAACCAAGTTTTACTCATCATATTTAACTTATTTGAAAGTAGCCTTGATTAATAAAGTGAGTACCACTTTTACTATTTTAATTATCTCCCCAAGAGTCTCATCTCTTGAGCTCATCATGGCTTTGGGGTAAGCACTGACTACTGTTGATTCTCTCTGTTGAGAAGGCTCACTTCCCAAAAGCTTTTTCCTAATGGCTCATTCTCATAAATTTTTTCTGTAGACCTCTGCCCAAAGCAATGAGTTAAAGAGAGAGTTCCTAGCCACAGCATGATGAAATGAAGTAATGAGGGAAATGCTTAATCTCAATATGTTAGCAGCTTTGTCAAGTAAAAGTAGAAGAGAAAAACGTATTTTTTCATCCTTCCTATCATGAACCATTCCAATAGGAATGGAGATGTAAAGGGTGTGTGCAGAGGGTTGGCAGGGGGAGGGGTGGGGGGTGATGGTGGTGACATACTTCTAAATAACTGCAAATGAAAGGGCAAAATGGAGACTCTTTTCTTGTGATCCATCTCCTTGTGCTCAACTTGGGGAAAACAACCTGATGGATTGAGCTGTAAATCCCAAGTGATAGCTTTACTGGCTAGGCAATCTTGGGTGAGTCATTTTGTCCTGTCTGAAGCTCAATTTCTTTATGAAGCCTGGAATCAGGTAGGAACGAGATTTATTGGGGATGACTTCATAAGTTATATAAATATGTAACTACTCTACCCCTGAAACTAGTATAATAGTGAATGTCAACTGTACTTTTAAAATAATTAAAAAAGATAGAAATCAGCATTGCTTGTCTCCTAAGATTGGGATGAGCATCAAATGAATAATATGTATGACAGTTAAGAAAATGATGAAGGATAATTTTAAAATAACATTCTATGGATTAAAATAAATGTAATACAGAAAACAAAACAATGGGTGGGGGAACAATCAGATGTTTTCCTTAAAGTTCCTGTTCATGTTTTTTGAAAAATAAAAGATGATTAATATCCTCAGCTATACAACAGTTCTCTGGATACTAGATGCTGTCAGCTCTACCTCCAAAATATACCTTCCATCTATCTGCTATTTCCCTACATAAGCCAGGGAGCTGGGCCATAGCCCCAAAACTACTACTTCCAAATTCCATCTCCTCCTCCTCTTTTCCTCTTTTTATAATTTCCCCACAGAACAGCTAAAGTGGTCTTTTAAAATTATAATAAATAAATAAATAAAAAGATCCTGATACATCTCTCTCTTTTCAATCCTCCAGTGGTTTATGATCACAAATTCTTAGCAAAGGTTAAGACTGTGCATGCTCCATGGTCACTGCTAACCCTTTGGATTTCATCTACAACCTAGGTCTCCCTCATCCATAATGTTTTCACCTCATGAACTTTTTTTTTTTCTCTGTTCCTGGAACATACAAAGAAATTACACCTGTCTTAGGAAATTGCATTAGAGAATTGCATTGCTCTTTCCTCTGCCTGGAAATCATTTCCTATTTGTGTTTGAATGGCTTCTTTCTATAATCCTGGCCTCAGCTCAAAATTTACCTCCTTGGGGAGGCCTCCAATGGTACCTCCTCTCCCCCTGTCACTCCATCAGCCTCTCTTTCTTCTTAACACTTAAGATTTATAAAATTGCTTATGCTTTGTTGCCTGTGTTCCTGGATTGAATGTGAACACCACAAAAACAGTGGTCTTATTAGCCTTTTCATCACTGAATCCCCTGCTATCAGATATTTACCTAGAACATAATAGGCAGTTAGTGAATATTTGCTGAATGAATGAGTTAGAGAAACGAGAAGTCTTATGAATGGTTATGAAGTGCCATTTAAAACTATGAGGTTTTGGATCTTTTGGGTGAAATGATTATTCAGCATGAACACATGTCCTGATCTCCTTGGAAGGGAGACTTAGGAGACTGTGCCAAGGAGGAGGAGGGCTTTGTTTTGAGCCTGGATGTGCCATACCAGTTGGAAACAAGCCAGAAACTTGTAGTCAGCCCTTTACAAATCTGAAATGTCTGTCCCGGTCTGACACAAATCATAATAATAAAGCCTGACAGCAAAATTGGAAGCCTGTATCTGTATTACAATTTTCATTTCGGAGAAAATACATATGCACCCACTAACTCTGGCTTGGCGCAGTGTTAATTCCAACCAATGATAAAAATATTTTTTAAAATAAATCATTTTTAACAGTTTTACCAGGGCACCTTCATAGCACCATCTCTGTGGCAGCACTTGAAAAAACTAGAGCTGTTTTCAATCATTCCGTAAACAATGTGACATTTATAGAACAGGAAAAGAAAATGATAAATAAAAGTAATATCAAACTTTGGGGACCTGTGTAGCCGAGACCGATTCATTCTCTTTTACCTGCCTATTAAATTATACATGAAAATAAAAGGACCTGAAATTAAGAATATCAGTCCATAATTGGACAGATGTCAGAATCAGTTTTTACTAATCAAGCATAGATGGGAGTTGTAGTAATTCCATACAGTACAGATAACTTCAAGATATCGAGAAAAAATTTCAGGACTCAGAATTGCACAGCCTGATAAAGAAATGAACCACCATGACCTGCTAAGTACTGGAAACTCATGCAGGATGCTGACAACAGCCACCTCAATGGATTAAGTTCATAAAGGGAAAAAACAGAACTACTTAAAAACAAGCCCCCAAAAAGGAAACATAAGTGAATAATGCATATCACATTTAGAAAGGGTTTTCTAAAAAATAAAATAGAAAATGACAATGTTATCAGTAATTTTAAAAAAGACTTTTGGAAAATAATTTAGCAATCTGTATCACTATCTATCTAAAGGCATTTTAATTTGTGATTTAACTTCTAGGAGTGCTTCTTAAACAATGATTAAATACTTACGTTTACAATATTCATAATAGCCGAAAAAGTCAGAAATAGAGAAGCAAGATGTAAATATTTAACTAAAATTTAGTATATCAAAAGACTGCTTCATAACTTAGATATCTATTAAAATTCTGAACTTAAAATGTGAATTGACATAGAAAAAGACTTAAAATTTTGAAGTGAAAATAGTAGTATATAAAATTACATATATATTCACAAATATATAATTTTGGGATTACATATACACATATTAAAGACAGATAGGGAAAGAGAGAGAAAATGAGTGAGAGATAGAGAGAGAAAGAAATATGAAGAAAATATATTCACCAACATATTTGTGGCAGTAAGGATGGTTTGAAAGGTAATATTCTTTCTTTATAATTTTATTAAATTTATAAATTTTATAAGAATCAAGCACTTACTAATTTTATAATTAGAAAACATCTCTACATAGTTTTCCTCCCAATATCTCCTTTGTATTTTCTTTTGCCCAGTTAGCTCGTTTTCTCTCTTAAGCTAGAGGCCTGGTAGATGAAATTTGTGCATAGGAGTGGCGTCCCTCAGCCCAGCCTGCACCCTCTCCAATCTGGGACCCCTTGAGAAATGTACGACTGCCCATTTAGGCACAATCTCACCCCAGAATCAGGCCTAAACACGCAGTCGGACATCCCTCTCACAATCCAAGACTGCTGGCTCCCAATTGCTCACCTGCCTCTGCCTGATTGTCCCTAAGCGCTTTTGCTTGCCAGCCTGATAACCTCCTAACTACTCCCCTACCAGCCTGATGATGCCTAACTGCTCCATGATTGCCACTAACTGCCCTCCCCTGCCAACCTGGTCACCCCTAACTGCCCTTCCCTGCAGGCCTGGTTGCCCCCAACTACCCTCCACTGCAGGCCTGCCCTTCCCCCCGAGACTGTTCTTCCCTGGAGGCCTGCTCTCCCCTCAGCTGCCCTCCCCTCCAAGCCTGGGTCTCCCCCCACTGCCCTTCTCTGCTGACCTGGTCACCCCCAACTGCCCTTCTCTGCTGGCCTGGTCACCACTAACTGCCCACAACTGCCCTCCCCTGCAGGCCATCTTGTGGCAGCCATCTTGTGTCCACATGGAGGTGGCCATCTTGTGTCCTGGAGTGACAGTCTATTTGCATATTACTCTTTTATTAGATTACCATGTTACCTTAAAAACCTCACCTGGTGGTTCTCTGGGCATATTAAGCTTGAATAAATTTGAACTGAAAATATGAAAGAGAAACTATATATTCAAGAAAAAATGCAAACCCTAAACAACCTAAGTTTAGGGGTCAGAAAAAGAAAGATAGTGCCCTAAAATCTAATTTGTGTTCCACCAGTTTGATTTCAGACAATATTTGGGAGAGCCAAAAGACAACTCATTCATTGAGATAAACGCTATTTTAATATATTATTTAATTGTACTTATCTTGATATCTTTTTAGAGTCTCCTAACTTTTTCTACCTAAGGCAAGTGCCTGCCTCACCTGCCCTGGTCCCAGCCATTTCACTCTATGCCAGATAAAAACATGGCCTGATCATTTATTTTCAAGGGATTATCTGGTATAAAAATTGCTCTTCCACCTACAATCCACAGAGTGGGAGTCAATGAATTGCTCAGAGACATCCATGGCATTTGTACACTGTTAAACTGTTAACAATCTGGCATGACAGAAAGCAGGGAATCATCAGCCCATGTTTTCCCTCCATCCTGCCCTCCTCATTGTAATCACTGCCAGCTGCCCACTTAAACACTGCCAGTTACAGAGAGCCAGTTAACAACATGCAGCCTGTGTTCAGTGTATAGCATCAGATGAGAGGGAATTGCCAAGAAATTTCTTTCCATTTCAACCTAAACTTTTGCAAAATTGGGCCAGCTCTGAAAGATCAAAGGAGAACAGCACTCTCACACTTTTTTGTTTCCTTTGTCAGCAAAAAAAGTGTGAAAGAATCCAGGCCTTAATAAGGTCAATTCTTCAAGGAAGACTGAGCTCAAATCAGAATACAGAAACCTGTGCCATTTGGTCAAGATACATACTAGATTTCAAAACCCCTAACTCCCAATCAAAGTAGTGTTTACATGGTCTTTCTTAGTGTAAACACTTACATAGTGTTTACATATCTACTTTCCAATCATATCTTCATTGAGATAGAGACCACCAAGCAGAGACATACTTTTAGTCACATTACTTGATTCATCATTTGTAACTAATGAAGAGAACAAGAAAAAAAGGAGCTCTAACCAGTTTGGCTCAGTGGATAGAATGTTGGCCTGCGGACTCAAGAGTTCCATGTTTGATTTCAGTCAAGGGCATGTACCATGGTTGTGGGCACATATCCAGTAGGGAATGTGCAGGTGATGTTTCTCTCTCATTGATGTTTCTAATTCTCTATCCCTCTACCTTCCCTCTGTAAAAAATCAAATATATATATATATATATACACACACACACACACACACACACACACACACACACTTTTTTTTTTTTAAAGGGCGATCTTAAGATATATGAACCTAGACAAGAAAGTCATATTCGGGCCATTATAACTAAACTAGAGTCCCAGTGCATGACATTTTTACACTTAAAGGGGTCCCTTAGCCCAGCTTGCACCGTCTCAAAGTCTGAGAGCCCTCAGGGAATGTCTAACTGATGGCTTAGGCCCACTCCCATTGGAGAAGCTCCGGCCACCACCGCTGCACTCACCAACTGTGAGCCTGGCTTCTGGTTGAACAGCACTCCTCCTGTGGGAGCACACTGACCACTAGGGGATAGCTCCTGCATTGAGTGTGTTCCCCCTGGTGGTCAGTGTGTGTTATATTGATTGGTCATTCCACCTTTGGTCGATTTGCATATTAGCCTTTTATTACATAGAATAAATGTTGTTAAATGAATCACCATTATATTTATACAAAGAGAACACTAGCAATATCATTATTTCAAACATAAATAACTTCAGAGAGTCCTTATATGTTTTAGGACATCAAAGAGTCCACTTGTATAATACTTTAAAACTGTAAGAACAGGGAGATGGTCAATATACTGGTGACATGCTTTCTCCTTATGCTTGTTTATTGGAGATCTGATTCATTAATCACAACCATCACACCTGCCAAGTCTGCAGGAAATCAGAGTTCTTTACTCAGCATGAGCAGCCACCAAACACATCTCCATGAGATTTAGGTTGTAGATAAAATAAAAATAAAAAACATTTTTTAAAGTTTTTTGTTAAAGTATAATGTATATGTAGGAAAACACACATATTATAAATGTACTGCTGAAAGAATTTTCAAAATTCCAGCATCCAAATCAAGAAACAGAATATTATTCCACAAGCCCCATTCATGTTTTCTTTCAGTTGTGATGGTTAATTTTATGTCCACTTGGTTAGAACTCAATGGTCGGCAAACTGCGGCTCTCTAGCCACATGCGGCTCGAGAGCTATGGTTTGCCGCTCCGTTGACTAATGAGTTTGCCGATTACTGGACCCGGGTATAGAACTCAATACCCAATCAAACACTAATTGAGGTGTTAGAAAGGTGTTTTGTAAAAGTGGCCAACATCTACAATCAGTTGACTTTACATAAAGGAGATTGTTCTCAAGAATTCATCCCATCAGTTAAAAAGCCTTCAAAGCAAAACAGATTTGCCTAAGGAAGAAGAAATTCTGCCTTAAGAGTACAGTATCTGCTCATCCCTGAGAGTCTCCATGTGCTGGCCTGGCCTGCAGATTATAGATTAGCCAAGTCCCACAACTATATGAGCCAGTTCCTTGAACCTCTTTCTGTTACATATACTTATATACAATAGATAGCCAATTGGTTCTGTTTTCCTGAAGAACCTGGAACCTATATAGAGTTACTACTTTCCTGAGAGTAACTTCTCTTCCAATTTCATAGATTCATTTTATTAAGCACATATTTAAAAACATATTTGTTATTTTAGAGGTGATGATGATAACTACTATTTATAAAACCATCTTGGCAGACACTACTTTAGCCCTTTACATTCCTTATTTAAACCTTATAATTGGTGCTTGTCTTGTTTGTTCTTTCTTCTAAAAATGGCTCTCAATCAACTAAGCAAACTGGTATGAACATTGCATTAAACTTCACTTTACTCGCAAGTATGAAATTTAACTTTAAGTGCAATTAACAGGTTGTTTCTATTATTCACACAGATTCTGTTTAAAGTTTAGCATTTCAAAATGGAGCAAGGATTGTCTAATGCATATTATGCTTTACAATAAAAAAATGTGTAAATCCAAAGAAAACGGGAATAGAAAGAAAAAGAAAAAGTAAGCTCCCTCAGTGATCAATATTTGTCCTTAAGTCCTTGGAATTTTTAAGGTAATAAAATAAAATTTGAGAGCTAGAAAATAATTTGAAAAGTACTTCACACAATTCTCTATCTGAGCTTCCTTCTTTCATATATTACTGCATTGCAAGAGGAAGAGAGAGGAAGTAACACACTTATTGCATGACCACCACTATACTAGGAGCTTTTCAGATGTTAATCTAATGCAATGTTCATATTAGTCATGGCATTTTCTGAATGTACAGATGAGGAACTCAAGGCTTGGAGACTGAAAAATAGCCCATCTACCAAGCCTTGCAATGCTTGCCATTCTCACTGACCCCTTCTACGGTGTCCCCACAAAGTTGGTCACAACTAAGTGGCTTATTAAGCACTTGGTTAGAACTCAATGTAACTTATAAGTGGCTTATTAAGTGGCTCCTGTCTCAGAATCTACATCTAAAATTTGCCCCAGTTAATCAGCATAACTCATATTCTCTTCTAAAACAACTAGAGACCCAGTGCATGAAAATTCACTGCACTGGAGCAGGGGGAGGTCCCTCAGTTCGGCTTGCCCCCTCTCACAGACCGGGAGCCTTCAGGGGCAGGAGATGACCCAATGATCAGGGGAAGGTGATGCCCCATCACACCTCTGCTGCTGCCACTACCGGCAGTGCAAGACTCTGTTAGCCCTGATTACATGAGACACTGGCAGCCCTGGGCAGCTGGGCAGCTGGGCAGCCACCATTCAAAGCTTGCCTGTGCCTCAGGCTGGCCCTGGGAGGCTGGGGGGCTGAGGGTACTGGGGAACTCAGGAGGCAGGTGGGCCATGTGTCTGCTGCCCTGACAGGGCTGAGGGGACTGGGCGCTGCCATCTTGTGGCTGTTGGCGCTGCCATATTTGAGGGTATGGCAGTTAATTAGCATATTCCTTCCTCATTGGCTGTGGGCAACACCATCTTTGCAACAGGGTGAGTGTAATTAGCATATTCCCTCTTTATTAGATAGGATAATGGGGTCCAGGGCAATGGGATGTGCTGATTGGCTAAAAAAATTTTAGAGGAGACTAAACACTTAAATAGAGAATAGTTGCATGAGAGAATGCTAAAATAACAGATATGAAGCACAGATTAAATGGACCCACATAGATACTAGAAGTTTAGGTTTCATATTCTATCATAAAATACAGGTGTGCAATGAATGAATGTATACAATTTAGAAGGTACTAGCCGAAGGGCCGGTGCCCAATCACATGACACCAATGCTCCATTTCCCTTTGGTATCTTTCCTTCCCTTAGCAGCATAATGGATAGGAACTTGAAAAATACAATACTAATCTAGTTAGGGGAAATTTAGACACTCTAACTTGGCAAGGCATTAATAAACAATGGGAAATGTCTAGAGGACTGCAGGCGAGATCTTTCAGAAAATATGTCAACAAAGAACTCCCCAAACACTCATACAATTGCTATAAAGTCCTTCCAAAGGTAAATTCAGTGCTGGCAGGGAAGTGAAGGTTCTGAGCAATTTCTGGGGCCTGCAGTGCTGTCTCTGTTATAATGGGGACTGAGTTTATTTCTCTGTGGGGAAAACTAGCAAAAGCAATAAATTCAGACTCTTTGATGTCTAGAAACAGACCTGCTGCCCACCCCACCTTAGTGGTGGCATCCGTCTTTGGGAAGGGAGGGCCATTCATTTCCTCTGCCTTTGAGATAAGGAAACATGAGTCATTTCAATTGCAAATAGAGTATAAGGAATTACTGAGTCTGAGGAGGTTGTGCTCTGCAATGTATTTTAGGAGGTGTTAGGCAGGGAAATATCAGTCCTGCTGCATACATTTTAAAGGGAGAATGGGGAAAATGCATTCTGTGATCACCTATCATGAACTTTTGTTTAATGCACTGGTTACCTAAACTATATATATATATATATATATATATATATATATATATATATATATATATACACACACACACACACACACACACACACTCACTCACATATATACGGTGAACAAATGCTGTAATAAATCATAAATTCCTAACTGGGCAGCTCATGGTCAGAAGTAATATCCTAAGTCTATAACTTCTTTTTTATTTTAATATATATATTTTTTATTTTAGAGAAGAAGGGAGAGGGAGATGAAGAGAAATATCAGTGATGAAAGAGTCATTGATCCTGCACACCCACCACTGGGAATCAAGCCCACAACCTGGGCATGTGCCCTGAGTGGGAATCAAACTGTGACTTTCTCATTCATAGTTCAATGCTCAACCACTGAACCACCCAGGCTGGGCCTAAGCCTATACGTTCTTATAATATAGTGACAGGTTTTTAAGCAAGCCCTGCCCATTGTTCTTGTGCATTAGGCTAATAGGTCTTTGGCGTGCCAGAATTAATACTTTCACAGAGTGTTAATTGGGCCCTCCATCAATACACAGTGTTCTACAGCTGGTGAATGTTACAGGAATTTCCTCAAAATGGTTCAGCTCACACATGAGCCCCTCCCACTTTGCTCCCATGTCCTGAGCACAGAGAATTCCATTTACTCATATGCCCACAGCTTGGTCCCCAGAAAAGCTCCTCGTTTGCATGCATCATTGTTTGTGTACTTTCCCACTCATTCCTTAGGACACTGGTAACCACAAAATCTGCTGTGTCCACTGTGTCAGAACCAAAACAAGATTTCAGTTTACTTTGGCTTATTTCCATCATTTTTCTTACATATTTGTGGCTCCATTTTCCAAACAAAAAATCCCCATCCTCTATCTATAAGACAGTAGCATCCTCTATTCTTCCTCTCCCCCTGACCATGGACATGCTTTGTCCCCGAGGAGGGGGACAAGCACAAAATATGCTCCTAAGGTCACCAGAATGGGTCATCACACAAAAAAGTGGAATATGTTGTTATTGTTATTTGTTTTGTATGAATGGGAGAGGCAACAAGATTCTAAGTAGAATAAGGTGTAATCATAATCCTCTCTTCCCAGAACTGTTTGATTTCTATACTCACCCCTCTCAGGTGAAGCTGGTTGGAAGGAGGCTGCCTGTGGTATATGAGCTGGCCCACCACCTTGTGTTCCCCCTATGCCAAAACCAAACCAAACCAAAACAAGAATACTCCAAAGAGAACCCAGAACTTCTGGTACCAATAGAAGCTTTGTGTTTTGTCATAGTCAAGCTCAGAACAGATCAGATGAAATTTTGGGACTGAAGCAATACAGAGCGAAAGTTTTCCCATAGTATTTATTCCCTAGCTGAGGTAGCAGTGACCTTGGTAGGCACTGGTCTAGCATCTGAAGTCAGAATGCTAGTGGTAACACAATTTGTCTATATTGTTAAAAGGCCCGGCTCATTTAAAATAGTTTTATGTAATTGATGCCCAATGACTGTTAGTGGTAATTCTGAAAGAAAAGGAATAGTCAATTGGGTGAGTTTTGTGGCAGAAAATGGAGTTAACATATAACTACTATATGTTAATATAGCTACTATACGGTACCACAGGGCTAACAGATTTGACTAAGTATCACATTTAATCCTTACAACTCTAATCACAGTCCTGTTCCCTGATGTCTCAACACTTGATGAACTAAATGCAAATTCATTATTATTTCTTTCATGTGCCAGATAAAATTAAAATTCAAAAAGTGTCACTTCTATGAGGTTATATTTTAATATATTCATGAACATGGCCAGTTATATCTGTGTCATGAGAAAAATTTAGTCAAAATTTACTCTGTTCATGTGTTGTGTCCTCAACAATTTGTCCAGTGAATTGGCCAAGTTGAGGAAACAGCCAATTGACAGATTGAATGTTTTTAATGTAATTGGTTTCTGTGGTGTTTTATACACAAGCAATACTTGCTACAGAGCAGGCAAATATGTAATTATTATTAATAAATAGATAATATATCCACAAATAGTTGTCTGGATTTGTCTGAAAAGTTATAAATAATTCTCTTACATATACAATAGTCCTATGGTTCCTAGGTTGTATATACATTCTTTATCATAAAAACGCATTTTCTTGGGTGTAGGAACTCTGAATAGGTAAAGGTTAGTGAATTGTTACTTTAAAAAAAAAAAAAGAATAACTATGCTGGAGTTAGAAGCTTTCACATAATAAGAAAATTGGGATTTTATTTTCTTTTACTTTAATTTTCTTCTCAATATATTGCTTTATTTATTGTTCCTTATGGCTTTTCAAATTTATTCTTCATGAATATTTTTATTTTAGTTTAAAGTGTATTTATCATCAGAGCCAAAGAGAGAAATAACAGTCTGGGTCTTAGTAGATGGACATTTAGATCACCATTTTCCATGGGTAAAGATGGAACTTTGTGACCTATCTTCCCCTTTCCTTTTATATGTAAACTAGAGGCCTGATGCATGAAATTCGTGCAAGGGCCTCACCCCTCCCTGTCCTCCTCTACCTTCCCCCACCACCACCACCACTGCCGCCATTGCCCTTGCAGCCCCAGGGGTCATCCGGAAGGATGTCCAGAAGGACACCTGGTCTAATTAGCATATTATGCTTTTATTATTATAGATTGTAGTGATTGGCCACAAAGCAGGGGAAAAATAAATACACAGAGATGCTCAATGGCAATGAATTCAACTCCGGTTGAAAACAAGATGGTACAGACTACCCTGAAGTATAGGGCAGTAAATCTGAAGAATTTGTGAATAGCTTGGTATGTACTGACCAAGATATTCTTTATTTAATTTTCATCTCATAATTATCTCTATGTTAATACTACCTGATTATACTTGATTTGCACTCTATAATTTACATGATTTTACATATACAATTATCAAATTTGATCTTTAAAATATCTAGCAAAATGCTCACTATATTTTTATTCCATTTTATAAATAAAGGCACTAAAAGTCAAACAGGTAGAATGAGCTGTCCAAGATCACACAGTAGAAATTAGGACTCAGCCATAGTGTCTGCTAGTCTCGTGACCTTCTTAGGAGAGCAATAGCCAAGCATGAGCCCCAGACCAGGAAGGCTGTCTCCTGTCTGAACATGTAGCAAATCCCAGTGCCAACATCATAAGCTCAAAAAGACATCAATCATCCAACTTCTACTCAGCACACAGTGAATGATCTATTTCTAAGGGACCCAACACAAGATAAATGGAAAAATATGGCATGTGCCCTTAGGAAACTCATCAATAAAATAGAGTAATTCTACCCAAAAGTCTCTTTCTGTGACCAGTAGCCTCAAGAAGCTCTGGAGAGATGATCATTATACATTTAATGATAAGGTTTTCAATTCCTACAGCCAGTGGTCAGGCATTGTAAGACTTGGATATCAGGCATATAAAAGACAGTCATATTCTTATATTTCAAATATCATATATGTCTAAATATTAGCTGTTACACTATAACTAATTTACATGAACCTGTTCTATATTTAAGGACTAAAGAGGGATTTTTCTAAGGACTAAAGGGGGGGAAAAACATATTACAAAGGATGAATACAAGGGGAGTGGCCCTGAAGAACAGATCAGAATGCTCTAGGACAGTAGTCGGTAAACTCATTAGTCAACAGAGCCAAATATCAACAGTACAATGGTTGAAATTTCTTTGAGAGCTGAAATCTGACTTCTGTGCATGGGCCACAAAGTTTCAATTTCACTGTGTGTGCACACCCGCATGTGGTATTTTGTGGAAGAGCCACACTCAAGGGGTCAAAGAGCTGCCTGTGGCTCTTGAGCCACAGTTTGCTGACTACTGCTAGAAAAGCATAGGACAATGAGATTCAGAGAGGTAATCATGGGCGATGCCCATTCAAGCTTTTTACCAGCCAAGGTGGTGAGATTACACACAGAAGAGATGGCTGCTTAGAGCATACAAAACAATTTTCATATTGGTTTAAGGAAGACTAAAACAAAAAAATTTACATTTTCAGTTGAAGTGGGAAGGAAATTAATGTTTACCAAGAGCCTACTTTGCTAAACACTTTATATAAACTTCATGGAATATAATTTTTCTTAATTCACTACAAATAACGAGGGCCCTTTTTGCATTAATAACCCCTTGCAGTAATTAAACTCTAGTTTATTTGTTTATTGAACTGCATTTAATGTATTCACCATGTTATGGGGAAAAGATAAGCACAGGATTGCCTTGAGGAATTGATTAGAATGAAGTCACTAAAAATAGTACACCCGCAAACACCAAATCCAAGCTATTTACTTACCTTAACACATTCCAGCTGCCTTAGATATTTGTGACAGACAATACATGCTTTGATAGCATAAGGCAGGGGTCTTCAAACTTCTCTCATTATGAGAATCACCTGGTGGAGGTGTTAAAACACAGATTCCTGATAGCACTTCTTATAGTTGGGATCCGGGAATCTGTGTTTTAACAACTCCACCAGGTGATTCTCATAATGAGAGAAGTTTGAAGACCCCTGGAAAGAGAAATCTTTCTTAATATATTACTTTAAGCAATAAGGAGCTGGCTGTGATTCTTAAAGATTTCACTATAACCCATCAAATTTCTATTTTCTCCTTTTCCACTCAACAAAGAGAAAGAAAACTCTGAAGGTTCAGCAGATGACCTCATGCTTTTCCTTCTTTCAGTCTCTGCTGCAAACAGAGCCAGGAGGGAGAAATGAAATCAGCTAAAACACATTCCCTCCTGTATTGTTAGTGGCTAAGAGGTTTCTGAAATTATTAAATTGTTTTTCCCCCCATGAGATACCACAAAGAAAATAAGAGCTAGCCTGAAAGATAAAGGTTATATTAGATTACATTGTGGCTACGCAGAGGTCTGCACCAATCAGGATTTGATACGGGAGACATAACTACGTACCTATTTTAAATAGAGAGAATTTAATTTATGGAATTGGAGGCACAGGCAATAGAACAGCTTGGTGAAAACAGGAGACAGTGAGAAAACCGGAGATGAGGGAAATCAGGAAGCCGAGGACACCCCTGGGATAAGACGGTGGCAGTAACAGCACAACCCAAGGGCTAGGTCATTCAAGGCTAACTGAGGCGAGGGTGGGCTTGTCCGGCCTGAGTTGGAGCCATGGGGGAGGTAAATGCTGAGAGAGGGAGGAGGGTAGAGAATTCCCCTGACTTCTCCCCGCTTCCCATCCACCCTCCTCAACAGAGGAAGCACAAGGAATGGATCTATGGGGCAAACAAATCAACAAAAGGCCTCAGAAACAGAATTCTTTTGTTACACTGCACTTCACATCTTACTTACCAGAAGCGAGCTGTGTGAGATGCAGAGTTCAGTTCTGGTCCCTTGAGGTGCAACGCCATCTCCCCAGGCCAGGCTAACCGCTCTCCAGCGTGAAACGCTGCCGGCCTGAAGTGGAAATATATGTGAGAATTGTTTGTGAATTCATGTTTGCCACCTGAAGCATCCCCTTCCCGATGGGGATTCCAGAAATCTCTGGGTGGGATTGGGCAGGAGTAAGGAAAGGAAAGTTTCTTCAACATCCAAGGAGGCAAATTCAGTGAAACTTCCATTATGGAGCATAAACAGGGCCCAGTGTTACCTTGAGACTGGCAATAGCTGGGACAATTCAGGTGACTAATGCACATAACCAAACACAAACACAGCACAGCCTCAGAAATGATGATCATGCCTGTACTTTCTGAAATTTCGGATGACTATATATTACTTGCAGTCGTTTTTAAGGTTCTAATTTAGAGTACTTACTGCTTTCTGATTTCCTGGTCGGAGTGTGACTCAGGCAGACCCTCTCTGAGTGGCTAGTATCTCATTATCCATCTCAAGGCAGCAATCACCTGTCTCCCAGGTGCAGCTCGCTGTAAGCACATCTAATTGCTCTGCCTTGTCAAAACCCGACATTCAAGCTCTGACTTCTGAGCTCCTCTGAGAACCTCTGATCAAGACGGGTCTCCCAGCTGTAATGTTCCCCTCGTTGTGACTAAACTTCAGGCAAGTCTTCCTGATTATAGGCCCCTGTCCTCCCTTTTCTTAGAGCATTTCTTTCAGAAAACTGGTATTCACAAATTCTTTTTCTGGCCCTTTGAAATACATATAAAGCTCCCAAGAAGCGTTTTACCAGTTTGGGACCCAAGAAATGTCTTTCTCAAGGGCCTGAGAAGCATCTCTTTGCAAAGTAAAATTCAAAGGAGCTAGCTCCCTGCTCCCAGTTTTCGAGGGAGAGTAGAATCCTAGCTTCACAGGGCACCTTGTTTCAAGCTGTAAAGCTATCTCCCTTCGTTTACTTTTCCTTTGGATAGAGCCAATTAGCAAATACAGGTGGCTATGATTCCCCCATCACAGCTCTCCAGAGAGCAAGATCTGTGAACTCAAGTTTGACATCTGCAACATCCCCTTCTCCAGTTGAATTCAATCTCTCTCCCTTTGCAGTTGTCTTGCATGAAGTCTTCCTTGCCTGTTTCCCTTTTTTTCATGGCAGTTCTTACTTTGACACTTCCCTGTTCTCCCTGGGCTCATCCTATGAATCATTCATGGTTTCTTAACAAGGGGAAATAGGATTCATAGTTGTCTCCTTCATCTCCCTGGGGTGCATGCTCTAACAGGTCTCTCTTAAAGCAAGCTGCCTTTTATAAGACAAGTTTTCCTTACTCTCAAAAGACCTCCAATTAAGAAAATGTTGTTAGGTTCCATTCTCTCCTCTCTCCTTTTTCTCTCTTCTCTCTCTACAAACACTACACCTACACACGCACTCACGCACACAAACACATACACACACATCTTTCTATCTCATTTGAGGAATGTCTGGACCCTTCTCATTTATTAGAAAAGAAACTACCATGAAAGACTTGTCACCCAGCTGCTGGAAGGGCTATTGGTGAAAAGCCTTTAGCTTCCACCTCCTTCAGGATTGCTTCACTGCAGAGAGTACCCTTGCCTAAGAGTCCCTGTCCATCAAACACAGAGCGCCCTCACTCAATGGCTGACAGATACAGGGGTACAATGATTTGGGCCTCTTGGCCACACTCAAGACAACTCTTCAGCACGCCCTTCCAGCTCCAGAGTTCCCATGGAATTGACTAAAACGCACTGGGCCTACATTACAGTTTAACTTCTCCTTCTGCCCCATCCCGCTTCTTCCCCCTCGTTCTTCGTGAGTCATCCCAAGGATACCTTATAATAAATATTATGTCCATCTTAGAATCAGGAAATGCAACTTGCAACAGCATTGTTACGAGAATTAAATTAAATGTGTGTGAAATTCCTACAGAATCTCTGAAGTGAAAACCAACTGAAAGGTAAAAATAATGATCTCTTAGCTTTCTTTTAATATATATATATAAAATATATTTATATATATATATATATATATTTTATATATATATATATATATATATATATATATATATATATATTTTAATTTCAGAAAGGAAGGGAGAGAAAAAGAAACATCAGTGATCAGAGAGCATAATTGATCAGCTGCCTCCTGCATGCCCCACACTGGGGGTTGAGCCTGCAACTCAGGCAGGCGACCCAACCAGGGAACTGAACCCTGACCTCCTGGTTCACAGGTTGACACCCAACCACTAAGGCATATAAGCCAGGCAACCACTTATTAATATGTATTATTTAATTCTCACAAAAAAATGGCAAGATAGATATTTTCTCCTTTATATTCAGGTGAGAAAAATAAGGTTCAGAAAGGTCAAAACATTTGGCCCAGCTCACCCAGCTAGCTACCAAGTGGCAGTGACTAGGACTGGACCCGGGGGCTCTGCGACTCTCTTTCCTCCTGGTGATTCATAATCAGCTTTTTGACTGTGTGAAGTCTATGGGCTTGAAAGCTCCAGCTCTTAAGAAATAAGAGTATTAAGATGAAAGATAAAAGTGCTTTCAGGTAGGGAGCGTGTATTTGAGAGCAACCAGTGGAAAGTTCAGCTGCCTCCCCCCAGGCAGCGTCAGGATGTGCTCCTGCTGAGAACAGAGAAAGGTTGTCCAGTCTATTAACCCTGGCAAATGTAAATGGGGACCCAGATGCTCTCATCTAAAATAAAATCCTCTCCAACAGATGGCTGGGTTTAACAAGATGGTATTGAGACCGAAGCTTCCAACCAGATCCTCTGTACAAGAGCTGAATCAAAACAAACCAAAAAGATTCAGCCACCCTATTTTCTGGGGCTTATATTCTGATCCCAGGAATGGCCAGCTTTTAAGTAGCAGAACTTCTTGCTAATGTCAGGATCCATGTGACAGACCAGACTGTTTTATTATCTGATCCAGGAGGCCTGATGTGGTGACCAGGAGACTGCCAAACGTGGGACAACACTGCAAGAAGAAGTAATCTACTCCTTTGAACAGTGTTTATTGGGCAGTTACATGCCAAGTACTGACTCCGAGGCTGGAGGTACTAAGTAAGGAAGTGGCAGTCCTTGCCATTGAGGAGGTCATGGACCAATGAAGATCAATGGCTAAGTGAGCAATTTTGATCGTGTGCTTTAAAAAGATACTAGGGATAACAATGGGTACAACAAGAGAACATAGAGGCATCTTCTAAGCTCCCATATTCAAGTGCATTGATTGTCTAAGTCTGGTCCCTGGACCATCCCCATCAGCATCACCTATGAACTTGTCAGGAAGGCAGAATTTTGAGCCCCTTGGCCGGAGACCTACTCAATTGTCCTTCGTGATTCTTATGAATACTGAAATTTTGGGAACCTCTGCTCTTGTCCACTGGTTCTTAAACTTGGCTGGACATTGGAATTGTCTGAGATTTAGGGAATACTGGTACTTGCCTCTCCTCTCCAGAGATTCAGATTTAATTGGTAGAGTGTGATCTTAGCATTGAAAATAACCTTAAAATCTCCTCAGGTGATTCAACTTTCTTACCCCAAGTGAGAACCGCCGTTCTGTCCTAATTCTTGGAGTTTCAGGCTTATGGCAGGCATGGGCAGAGCCTGCCTCTTCATCTGGTATTGCTATTTCCTGCCTCTTTTTCATTAGAGTCTGAACACACTCCTCAGTCCCCCTTTATTTTGTATTGACTGAGACCAGCAGCTCACTTGTCAAACATTTTTTAAGATTATTCCCATATTAGTAATATGACGCCAACTCTGAATAACCCTGAGAAAGAGATAACACAAAATATGCCAGAGAAAGCTAATGCTCATTGTTTATATGACAAACAGTAGTGACTGGAGAGGAAACATCGCTGTGAGGGTACAGATTTTTGTGACTTGAAATTCCTCAATAATATTGTACATAGGTTAAATACGTCTGTGTAATGGGGATAAACAAACAAACAAATGTAAACAGTACAGAATATAAAAGAAATTGTCTCCACCAGGGAGAGAAGAGCAATTGTAAGCCTGAAATCGAAAGAAGATAGAAACGTGAGCCACATGAACTTAGGCTGCAATCCCAGCTCCCACGTTTACCAGTTTTATGGCTTTGGGTAAGTCACTTAATCCTTCTGACCTCATAGCCTTTATCAGCAAAATGGAACTCATTCATACTTACTTTGCAGAGAAATGATGCCTGCAGTACATCAGCACAGGGCAATCCCTCAGTCAGTGGCCATTATGAGCGCTATGGTGCCGGATTTATAATACAAGATAATAAGAGCACTGTGCTCCCATTCTAGTATAATTCTCTAAAATCTCTATAAAGAAATGCTGTTAATATAATTTAATAGATGAGAAAACATGGGCTCACAGGGGGCAATAACTTACCCAATGTCACAAAAATGAGAACAGAATTCATGGCAGAATCAAGTAGACTTTCTGGTGAGCACACTACCACCATGCTCTTCAAACATGAATGTGCACACGAATCGCCTGGAGATTTTATTAAAACGCTGGTTCTGATTTAGGAGGTTGGGGGTGGGGTTTGGAATTCGTCATCTCTAACAAGGACCTAGGTGATGGGAACTTGTGGCCAGCAGACATCTGCAGGAATGTGCAGTGTGTTCATCGAAGCTGTTAAGAGATATGAAATTAGCCCAGCTGGTATGGCTCAGCCATTGAGCACCGACCTATGAACCAGGAGGTCACAGTTTGATTCCCATACTGGGTTGCAGGCTGGATCCCCAGTGTGGGCATGCAGGAGGCAGCTGATCAATGATTCTCTGTCATCACTGATGTGTTTATCTCTCTCCCTTCCTCTCTGAAATCAATAATGTATATTAAAGTGTGAAATTATTGTTTCTCTCTGCCCCAAGTTTATCCTTAGAGGGAATCAAGATACTTGTATAAATAAACTATCTCATCGCTGCTCACATTAACTGCCCCACACCACCATCGTGATTACAACAATGCTGACAACATGCTAACATTTAGAACTTCAGGGAGATGATATTTACTCATATTCCCAGCTGGTAAAAATAGGGGAGACCATACAATTTCATGAACACAGATACTAATAAACTTCTCAATGTAACCAACCCCCAAGACTGTGTTTACTAAAGATTTTATTTCCTACTAGGTGAATATACCTCCCTCAGCTGCCACAGCTATAGTTACCCATTTTGACAGGGTTGGTTTCATGTTATTAACATTCACAGGAGTCCCGATTTCACTCGCAAGAGACCCATGGCCCTGGCGAAAGTACAAACCCAAAAACATGACTGGTTTTCCCTGATTCTCTTCCAGAAAACTCTAGGAAACCCCAACTGATCAGAAACTGCCAGCTATTCTAGACAGTAATAAAACAATATAATGAAAACCAGAGAAGGTCTTTAAATCATTTGCATTAAAAATATGTCATGGGCCCTAACTGGTTGGGCTCAGTGGATAGAGCGTTGGCCTACAGACTGAAGGGTCCCAGGTTTGATTCCAGTCAAGTGCATGTACCTTGGTTGCAGGCACATCCCCAGTAGGGGGTGTGCAGGAGGCAGCTCATCGATGTTTCTTTCACATTGATGTTTCTAACACTCTATTCCTCTCTGTAAAAAATCAATAAAGTATATTTTTAAAAATGTGTCATGGTTAATTCAGCTATCACATATGCTTCTGTTACAGAGAAGCAGGAAAACTTATCTTCTATGCAAGGAAATAGACAGGCTCCTAGTCAGCCAGAGGGAATGGAAATTGGAACAATCTTTCTGTGGCAATCACGCAATTCATTATAAGTAAGCCTGAAAGTAAACATATGTTCTCCTTCTGGAAATCCATCATAACAAACTATTGAAAGGGCCCAAACTCACAACTAAAGGATGCCCCCAGGAATTGCATGAATCTGAATTCATAAATGCCTTCAGTGGACAGGGCACAGTGACATGTAAGGGGTCTGTGCTGCTGGTGTGCATCTTAAAAGGTGTGACATGGCTCTGAACTGGTAGCAGCCAGCCTACCTCCAGATCTCAGCTAAGACCATGTGGAACTACAGCAGACCGGCAAGGCCATCTTGACTCCCCATCCCAGCGAAAACCACATGATGCTGGCGCAGCAGGTGCTTCCTGAATGTAGCAGAATGAGTCCCCCGATGGACTCAGCTCTGTGCTGTTGGCTGGGAAACGATTATTTCAACACCAAATTTTTCTGTATAAAATTACTTCCTTCTTAAAACTCTAGAGTAGTTTCTCTTATCTTCAACTGAGCAATGATTCATATCAGAGATCAGGGAAGGGGCCATAAATGTCTAGAACCTCATGCTGCATATTGAATAATTAAATGAGAGAGAGGAGAGGGAAGAGGAGGGGAGGGAAAGAAGCCAGAAGAAAAAAAGGAAGAGGAAGTGAAGGGAAGAGAAGGAAAGGATGATGGAGAGGAGTAGAAAAGAAAAAATTATAGAAAGATGAAGACCACTTTTCTCTGGATTTTAAAGCCCTCTTCAAAACCCTCTGTTAAATATCTTAGCCAATCCAATCCAATGGAATACCACAAATACCACAAAATACCACAAATTTCACCAATGGAAACTTATATGTTAGTCAGCAGTGTCTCTGAGGTTGATCAAAAATAATTCTAAAAAATAAAATCAAATTCGAAATGTGAACTTTCTATCCTGGTACCCTTCCTTGAGTAAAACTAACAATATTGATAATATAACTAAAAACCATACATAATACTTGGCTGATCATCCTTAGTATTTTGAAATAATAACCAGTGTTCAGTAAAAACTGTGGGTTAAATAAATGTAAAGTTGTCATAATAAAAATGTAAGAGACACTGAGTAACACTATCAACACATTGTCACTGAGTTACAGAAGTTAATTTAGGCAGGATGCCACTTTAATGCTATAATGAGTCAAAACTTGAATTGGATTTGCTATCATTTTTGAATTTTAAGAAGTTTGTTTTTTCATTCTTTTTCACTTGCCCTCAAGGGGTTGAAATTGTTATAGTTCATTTTGGTTGATGTGCCTTCTGGTTATTGGCTTCTTGAGTCTTCCATTGGGGAATTATTGTTGATTTTCAATTTGGCACTATTCTCCTAGAATTTTTCTCTACTAAACTTCAGCCTCATTGGAGCAAATGAGAAATGTGTAATGGTGTTGAAAATATTTTTAATTTGGCTGTTCTTATGGTATCATTAATCATGTATTATGTGCTTCAAAATCATCATTTATTTCTCAATTATCTCTTTAAATCAGCATGAATCCTTCCTATAATAGAAAAGATATTCATTGATGCTTTACCATTAAGAAAAAGAGGCATAGATATATTAAGTGACTCCATTTTCTCCACTAAAAATAGAGACATGAACGTTGTGGTCTAATCTGCAATGTCACATCAGGTACATGGTTTTGTCGAAAATTAGGGTAAAGACTGAAAATATCCTCATAGTAATATTGGTATGTAGACTCTTCTTTCCCACATTCAATGTTCTACATCTTGTACTTAAAAGTGTAGGAAGGTCCAAACTGAGTGGCTCAGTTAGTTGGAGCATTGTCCTATAAACCAAAAGTTTGCAGGTTTGATTCCTAGTCAGGGCACATACCTAGGTATAGGGTTCAATCCCCAGTCAGGGCATGTACAGGAGGCAACTGAGATGTTTCTCTCCTCTCTCTCTCTCTCTCTCTCTCTCTCTCTCTCTCTCTCTCTCTCTCTCTCTCTTTCTGTATCTATCTCTCTTTCTCTTCCTCTTTCTCTCTCTTTCTCTCCTCCCCTCTCCCTCTCCCTTCCTTTCTCTCTAAAAATCAATAAAACATATCCTCGGGTGAGGATTTTAAAAAAAAAAAGTCTAGAAAGCATGTCAGGAAAGATTAAGATTATCTCAAGAGTTTCACATTTCATCCATACATCTGTAGCACTTTTCAGAGGAACTCATGCTACCAAACTGTAAAGACAGCAAAATAATAGCAAATCTCATTTATGGTGAGTTTCTTGTTATAGCTCTCATTTCAAAACTATATGTATTTTACATCATTCCTAAACACATGGGAAATGAAAATGCGACAAATTTTCAAGATTCTACTTATTCTCTCCTGAGACACTATTTTAGAGGCCCAAGGTTACAAAGGATTGCAAAGAGTGTGCGCAGCTTCTTTTAAATTAGCATCCTTTCAAGAAAGAGGTACATCAGTTTCCATTGTCATCATTAGAAATGACATCTCAGAAGTGAAGACGAGGGATACAAGAGCTGACAACAAGCTGAACAATGGTCTAATTCTAACACAGCTAAATAATTGATTATGGGATGTCCTTATTTGAGGCCAGTGTCAAAAATAACTTCCAGGGCCAAGACCGGTTTGGCTCAATGGATAGAGCGTCGGCTTGGGGACTGAAAGGTCCCGGGTTTGATTCCGGTCAAGGGCATGTACCTTGGTTGCAGGCATATCCCCAAGGGGGTGTGCAAGAGGCAGCTGGTCGATGACGCTCTCTCTCATCGATGTTTCTAGCTCTCTATCTCTCTCCCTTCCTCTCTGTACAAAATCAATAAAATATATTAAACATCCTAGACTTTAAAAAATAAATAAATAAATAAAAATTAAAAAAAAATAACTTCCAGGAATGTGATGAGAATATTGGTCAGAACTGAGTTAATTTCCCAAGTAAAGAACTCAATTTTGTCAATGGATAGTGATTTTTATTTTCTCATAAAACTCTTACCGCTGTAAGAATCATGTGTATGATTGCTAATGTTCAGCTCTTGCCAGAGAGCTAAACAGGTATTTCCCAGTTTATGCAATCACTCCAATGCAAGGTGTCCTGGGAACCTTCTGAATGTACTGAAAATTTCTATTTTCTTATATTTTTTTTACCACAGTATAAATGATGCATATTATGGCTAATGTTCACCATTTGACTAAGGACTTCATAAATATTTCCCAAGTTATATAATTGTTTCATTTACAAAGGTTATTTGTAACTCAAATTCTGCAAGGTCAAAAAAAATACATACTTTATGTGCTCAAGGCACATAATGATTCTGGGGTACAGAGTGGAAGCTAAGGGAAAATGAATGGAGAGAAATTCTCTCCAGAGTCCTCGGGCAGCTCAGAAAATTTTGGGAGTAGCCCCAGGCCTGGTCACCACTGTCTTTTAACACGAAGAGGGTGATCGTTCAGGAACATGAGAGAAGTCATAGGATTTGGATACCATCCTCACTTAACCTGCTCTTGACTGCTTTCTTAACTTGTGGTCATGTACCATCTCCTGGATTTCAAAATCATAAATGATTAGGAGTAAAGGTTTACTTGTGTTTTCTACTCATCACTTGCCATCGTACCTGAAGGCTTAATTCATGGACCTGACCACCTTGATTTTTCTGAACATGATGCGGTGTTATTTGCCACTAAAAAAATAATAATGATAATAAACCTCATAGAATAAATTGGGCAAAAAATTCCCATTTGTCAAGAGTTTTATGAATCAAGGAGCATTAATTTAACTTCAGAATCATAAGTATAGCTCAACACACACACAATGTAACAGATGAGCACACTTTTAGTTTTAGATTTGTATCTGATAGTGTTTACTAGGATGTGATTGCCTGATTTGCCAGTTGGTTTCTATCCCCTCCCAGGAGAGACATTGGTCTTCTTCCTGCAAATACTTGCCCTTTTAAATTCTTCTCCTTTCTCTAGATATGTTCTCTTGCTTCCAGATCCACATGGAAGCTGTTAACATCACCCACATTGCTGATGCTGGACTTAGTAGCAGCGCCTCGAGGATAGTAAACACTCATTGGATAGACTGTAAGCTCGGGATGGCCTTCCACACCAGGACATCAAAGCTTCCTGTTGGCAAGTTGAGGAGATATATATATATGTGTGTGTGTGTGTGTGTGTGTGTATATATATATATATATATATATATATATATATATACATATATATATATATATGTAAAAATTCAATATATATTATTGACTTTTTACAGAGAGGGATAGAGAGTTAGAAACATCAATGAGAGAGAAATATTGATCACCTGCCTCTTGCACACCTCCTATTTGGGGATGTGCCCACAACCAAGGTACATGCCCTTAAGCAGAATCAAACCTGGGATCCTTCAGTCTTCAGGCGGACACTCTATCCACTGAGCCAAACTGGTTAGGGCAAGTTGAGGTCACTCTTAACCACTTACATTACATTCTCCAGGCCCTTCCATTACTTCCCTGCATTGTTCCAACATGGTTTTATTTTCTCTGAGGATACTGCTGTAGCATGTGCGCACACGCACACACACATACACACACACACACACACACACACACACACACACACATACACACACACACACCACAAAGATGTATACACTAATAGGTATCATCACTGAGATGTCCTGCAAGTGGATTCACACATCAGTGTCCCATTCACTTCCATCCCAGTCTGAGTAAGTCCAGGTGGACAGAATAGAAGGACCCTTTTCTCTGATATCAATACTTGACATAAAGCATGAATGGCCACACACAACCTCCTGTTAGGGAGGTTGAGACACTACATGCTTGCTGCCCAATGGCATAGAAGCTCATTCTCAGCAACACATGCCCTGTCTGACTGCCTGCTCTTACTGTCTGCAATTCTCCTCCATTCACATCACTGGACCCAGAATTTGCAAATTAAACGGGTGGCTCAGACATTAAATCTAGCCACCAGATGGCCAGAAGGACATAATAATATGTTTTGTATTAGCTGCTGAAAAGAGAAGAGGCAACATGAAAATATGAACTTTCAGATTCCCTCATCAGTCATTGCACCCTGCCTCATCCCGGGATGCGCTGGGCCTTGAAACTCTGGTGTCATACCAGGATGCTTCTAAAAGAGAGACAATCTTTCATATGCACCCTCGTTGAGGGTGTTTGGGGTCCCCAAACAAAGCCCTACCCAGAAATCCTCAACGCCAGAGCCTGCCCCTGGCTGATAAAACGTTTATCACCCACAATTCCCCACTTTCCCCAAGCCCACAGACCCACCTGGCCCCTTAGAGCACAGTAAAGAGGGCAGGAAGCAGCTCTGGCTTTTATGGGACGCGGGAGCCAGTGGGAGCCTGGTCTCCATGCTCCAAACTGCTCCTTTAAATAACGTCTTTAACAACTTCTGCCAAGACCCTGTTGCTGCTTAATGGCTTGCTTGCTTTCTTCTATCTCTTTTCAACGTCCTTTTAATGGAAAATCCTAGCCAGGCTTGTCGAAGCCTGGGATGTCAGATCGCTTGGAGAGATCTTCTGACTGTTTCATTAGGTGTGCAGCCACTCAAAAATGGATGATGGTTGGCGAAAGGGCAGTGGAAGCAAATGCAAACAAAGCAGATTTGCCAACCATGTGTGATGAGGGAAACAACACTTCAAAACACAACCCAGTTTACTATTTAACAAGCAAGGCAGCAACTGTGGTCATACAAATGATCTGAGAGCCAAGAGCTGCTGGAACTTGAGTCAGTAATAAGGAAAACAAACAGTGGGAGGTGGACTCAGCCGGTACATCATTGTATCATTAAGGGAGGTGAGACGAATGCGACGTCTCAGATCTCTGCATGAAGAACAACAGAGAAGAGTTGCCTATCTGAGCAATTCGATCAGAAATCGGAACACAGTGTATTGGAGCTTGGATTTAAATCCCAGTCCCAAGCTGATGCTGTTTTACCGATGACCAGGTAGATACTAATTCGAGAGCTCAAACACCCCTCTGGTGTTTGATGGATCTAATTAAGCCCAGACAGAGAACCAAATCCAACACGCACATTACATTTGTTTACAAGTTTTGTAATTGACAGAATCATGCCCAATCAAAATTATTGAAATCTAAGCAGTTTAATGATTTATACTTGCTGTGAGGGTACTCTGTTTAGAAGTTAGCTATTAGCAAAACAGAAACAAATCCAGCCATTGTCATCCTTCTTCCAGGGCACTGATAAGGGGGAAAGTAATGATGTTTTGTTTATTTACTTTTCTGCACCCATTTCCTATTAGTAAACACAATTTATCTACCCTACCCCCACCCCAACACACACACACACACACACACACACACACTACTGCTGCTACTACTACTACTACTACTATTACTTCTCTCTGTGGCACATAGATCAGTCTGTAAGCCACTTCCATAACCTTTCATCAATCTTGAAAGGTCTCCATTGTTACAGTAGATAAGGATGGCTAGTAATATAGTCTTCTTTAGAGCATCTTTCTGAAAAGATATTTTCCTCCAGGAATTACCTGGGTAGATGATTACCCAAATCCTCTCTTTTGCACCTTACTTCCAAGTAAATTCAATACAATAATAATTGTTTAAAAAACACCTTTGCTTCTTTTCTTTTCTAGACTTTAGACTTGAAGTATTTTAGAACCTATCAATGGCTCTTTTGACAAGCCCATGGAAATCTAACCTTCCTTACATTCTTCTTGATTTATATTTTTTTGCTGTAGGGCCAGGTCTCTAAGAGGTTTTTAAATCCTGGAGGAAGATAAGAAACTCCTAAAATAAATAATTGCTCCTGGTTTTATTAGACCAGAACACTTCTACCAGAGTGACACCAAAAGGATACAATGATATTCCTCAGCAATTTCAGGGATGGCAGCAGCAGAAGAGCAATCTGATATCATTGAGAGATTACTAAATCCTATGCCCAGGGAGTCCAGGAATGGGTGTGGGCTCTATATGTCAGTAGCAGAGCACGGTAGTAACTGAACTAAGAGATGTTTGGGGGTTTCCACAGATTCCTGTTGTCATTTGCTTTCACGAGAGATCCCATGAATAAATAGAGGTGAGTTTACTGAGGAGAAAAGCCATCAGAGGCAAAAAGTCATAGGACAGTATTGTCACAAAGTGCTGTTCCCATGAAGCACCCTACCATTCTCTGCAGGAATTTTTTTCGTGGCAGTGTACATTTCCATATTAAAAATAAAGCCTTGTTGCTGAAACTGGTTTGGCTCAAAAGGTCCCAGGTTCAATTCTGGTCAAGGGATGTACATTGGTTGTGGGCACATCCCCAGTAGGGGGTGTGCAGGAGGCAGCTGATCAATGTTTCTCTCTCATCGATGTTTCTAGCTCTCTATCCCTCTCCCTTCCTCCCTGTAAAAAAATCAATAAAAAATATATTTTTTTAAAAGGACCCCATTCTTTAAAAAAAAAAAAATAAAGCCTTGTTAATAGTAAGATAAGTAATAACTAAAAGATAATATACATGATATTGGCTTTGAGGGGCCATACTTTGCTAACGCTATAATAAATGGTACTGGGACCAAGCAAAGAAAAGTTAGCTGCTTGCTCCAGGAAGTACTCACAGTCAGCTGTGGCCTAATTTAGTGTGCTCAAAATATGTGTTTATTTTTTATGACTTTTGTCACATCCACATACCAATGGTTCTATTATGTATTTAATATGTTTTCTTTAAAATGATCCACTCTTGAAACTTCATTCTAAGCTCTGAAATCTATGAAACAATGAGGAATGTTTCTGTGCTAGCTATAGTACAAAGTATTAAATTTAAAAATAGTTGTACATGAAACATTTAAGATAATCTCGTACCACACTTTGTACCAATGGGTAAAGAGTCCCAGTTGCAAAAGGATTTTTCTAAAAAAAAAAAAAAAGTGCATTTTCTAGAAAATTCGTTATATTCCAAGGCTGATCTTTTACTTGGCTCAGAAACTCACAGATTTCAAGCTTGTCAGTATCCCCCTGTTACTCAAGGAAGCTTAATCAAACTGACCAATTTTACAAGACAGCTAAAGAAAGCCAGAATGCCAATTTGAGGAAATGCAATGAAACCTACAACTGCCAGCCTGCCTAGAAGCTCACATCAGTATGCCCAGAACATTCTCTTCCCATAGACAAACTACTCCCAGAGCCAACTCAAAACCTAAAGGTTTCTTCCTAAGTGTAGAATCAAAACAAGGCAGCTGTGTAATGATGGACAAGCTGCGCTGGCCTTAAAGCAAACACTGCTCTCTCTTCGGGGTGACTTGCAAACCACTTCTTGAACACATAGAAAAGTCTACTCCTTCTCTGGGCTACCAATAGCATTTCTAAAAGGTGGGGAGAAAGGGGGGAAGTTGAGGACTGGAGTGCCTTATTTTCTGTTTAATTTGCTTTTGATGGGGAGACTAACATGCCAAGAAAGTCATTAATTATACATCGATAAATAGTGGAGCTGTAGTTATTTCACAGATCTACCTAGTTAAAAAGGACATGGTTTTTACATTATATTATATGCCTTCCCTAACTTGCTAGGTCAGTTTCTCCAATCTATTTCAATTATCTGGAATTTGGAATTAAAGCTGTAAAAAGATTGTTTTATTTTTTTACTGAAAGGATCACTTGTTTAATAGATACAGAAACTGAGTTCTTGTGAATTACCAGTTCCAGTATGGTAAATACACCCCATCTCTTTACAGCCCATTACAGCCCATTTCTTGTCTTGATTACAACTAAAAGTTCTGAATAAAACATAAAAAATAGCCGAAGGATGCTGAAAAATAAATAAGAGCAGATGGATCAAGGATGGATGTCAAAACTTAGAGACATGATTGCACCGCATCAGTTTCTCTGCTTTTTTTGTTTTGTTTTGTTTTGTTTTTTGTTATTGTTGTTTGTTTGTTTTTAACAGCTAGTCTGTAAGAGCTGTGAGGTGGGGGCAGCAGCACAGGTAGCTAATACTTGAGTAAAAACCCTGTATTTCAGGCCAGAGAAACTGGGAAAAAGGAGATATTGATGGCTACAACATATTGGGTCTAGTAATAATTAATGTCGTTTTTAAACATTCGTTTAAAATCTTGCTTGGCGTTGACTTGTATTGACATAACCTTCAAACACGTGGTATCTACAGAACGTGTGAAGTGCAATTAACAAGTTTTGCTTGAAAAAGTTTGTGTTTGGTTTGGTTTTTGTTGCAAAACTAGGGCTAAGAAGATGGCGGATGAAGAGCATATTCGGCACTGCATGCTTTACGAGTTCCAATTAGGAAGAAAAGCAAGTGAGGCTGCAAAAAACATCTATAGTGCTCTTGGTCAAGATGCAGTTAGCGCCAGAAAATGCCAGCGTTGGTTTGAGAAATTTCGGGAGGGAAATTTTTCATTAGATGACAAGAGTGGTCGAGGCCGTGTGTCCAATTTTGATCAAGAAGCTCTTCAAGCTCTTTTGGTGCAAAATCCTCAAATTACCCAACAAGAGCTTGCGACAACTTTAAATTGTTCACAAAAAACAATTTCCAATCAATTGCGTGCACTTGGCAAAGTCCAAAAGTTTGGAAAATGGGTTCCTCATGAGTTGACCGACAACAACCGTAATCAAAGAGTCACAATTTGCAGTTCGCTCCTCTCTCGTCAAAACCGTTTGCCGTTTTTAGAGCAAATTGTTACTGGAGATGAACAATGGGTGCTGTATGTTAATTTGAAAAGGCAGCCTCAATGGTTGGACAAAAATGAGGCTCCGCAGCCCACGCCAAAACCTGACTTGCATGCGAAAAAAGTGATGTTGTGTGTTTGGTGGAATTTTAAAGGAATTCTTCATTATGAACTTTTACCATCTAACCAAACCATTACAAGTGCAGTGTATAGTGCCCAATTGGAAAGGTTAGCCCAAGCTTTAAGAGAAAAAGAACCCGCGCTGATTAATCGGAAGGGCGTAATTCTTCACCACGATAACGCACGACCGCATACTGCAAGAATCACTGCTGAAAAACTGCGCCAGTTGGAATGGGAAGTTCTCCCTCAACCTGCATATTCTCCTGATATTGCCCCTTCCGATTACCATTTGTTTCGTTCTTTGCAAAACTTTCTTCTTGGAAAAAAATTTAATAATGAAGAATGCCTCAAAAATGCATTGACCGAATTTTTTGCATCAAAATCACAAGAATTTTACAACAGAGGGATTAAAATGCTTCCTGAGCGTTGGGCACAAGTAGTAGAAAACAACGGCAACTATATTGTTGATTAAATTTTGTTGTATTGTTTAAATAAATTTGATTTTAAAAAGTATTAGAAAATGACATTAATTATTACTAGACCTACTAAATGGAGGGTCCCAGAATGAAGAAAGCCATCTCCTAATTCTGTGTATGAACCTGCACAAGCCCTCTGGCTTGCTGCTGAGCTACACAGGAGCATGTGGGACATAAAGCAGCATGGCAAAACTTAGCGACTATACCTGGAATTTGAATTGCCCCCCACAGAAGGCAAGGCAGACTTTCAGTTCCAATCTAACCAGATTACTTGTCTGATCAAATGCAAACATCAACATTTCCCAGAAGATTATAACAGGACACAGAGTCTGAACAGCATAACATTCAAAATGTCCAAGATAAAATCCACAGTTTGTGCACCATGAAGCACATACAAACAAAACGCAATAAACAGAAGCCAGCCCCTTGAAAACCCAGGTGTTGGAATTATTATTAAATCCAACTGTTACAACCATGCTTTATGAGGTAAAGGAACATATAGATGTAAGTTCATAGGGAAGCAGAAGTTATAAAAAAGAGAGAAGTGGAAATTTCAGAACTGAAAAATAGAATATCTGAAAAAAATAATTTTAATCACTGGATGGGCTTAAATATGATGATGTAAAAAGGGTCTCACTAAATTTTAAGGTATGTAAATAGAATTATCCTATTTAGCCCTGACCAATGTAACTCAGGTGGTTGTAGTGTCCTTCCATGCACCAAAGAGTTGAGGGTTCGATTCCCCATTAGGGCACATACCTAGGTTGTGGGTTCAATCCCTGGTCAAGACACATGGGAGAAGCAACCAATGGATGTTGCTTTCTCACATCTCTCTTTCTTTCCCTATTCCCTCCTCCTTCTCCCATCCCCCTCTCTGTAAAAATCAATGAACATGTCCTCAAGTAAGGATTTTTTAAATAAAAAAAATCTCACCTAAAATCAGGAAAACTATCAAAAAGGATAAAAATTCTCAAAGAACAATAAGACAATATCAAAATATTTCACATATCAGTCACTTAATCTTAGAAGGAGAGGAGAAATTGTGGAAAGAACATATTTGAAGAGATAATAGCCACAAACTTACCAAGTTTGATGAAAGATATAAGTTTACAAATTTAAGGTATATGATTCAAAATATGATAAATTCAAGCAAAACCACAAATAAGCAAAATCATAGTCAAACTTCTATAAAACAAAGATAAAAATATATATCTGGAAAGTAGCTACAGAAAAATAGCATATTATATTCAGGAAAGCAATGATTTAAGTGACTTTGAAATTCTAGAGGCCAGAATACAGTGGAATAATACTTTAAAAGTACTGAAAGAAATGAAGTTTCAACTCAGAAATTAACATGCAAATATCTTTCAGGAATGATAGTAAAATAAAGAGAAGCTCAGGTGAAGGAAAACTAAGAGAATGTATCACTAATCAAGAAACTCTAAATGCTAAAGGAAGTTTTTTAGGCTGAAGGAAAATGATATCAAATGAAATTTTGAGTCTTGAGAAATGAAGGAAAAGCAACAGAAATGGTAAATTTATGGGTTACATAAAATCATATAATATTAAACATATATAACTAGAAAAAGTAAGAACCGTAACATTGTCTAACAGGGTTTTCAATGCATATAGATATAATCTATCTGACAGCTATAACATGATGGTCGATGTGGAACGCTAAATGGACTTAAATGGTTGCAATGTGTCTACGTTTCACCTGAAGTGGTACAATACTAACTCTAAGCAGGTGCTAAAACTTTATGTAGGTATATTGTATCTTTAAAAAAAGACATAAAAAGAGCCAAAATGTTAAAAGACAAATTAAAGTGGAATACTAAAAGTATTCAGACATTCAAAATAAAGGCAAGAAGGGAAATGAGAATCAAGAGTAAGAAAGAAAAGAAATAACAAAATGATAAATCTAAATCCAACCTTATCAATAATTTTAATAAATATAAATTAAGCAGAACAATTAAAAGACAAATAATTATATTAGATAAATAATGAAGACCCAACCACATGCTCTCTATAGGAAATCCACTTTAAGTATAAAGATATACATAAATTAAAAGATTAAAAATAATATAGCATACAAACACTAATCAAGAGACAGTTGGACTGGCTGCAAATACCAAAGGGGACTTTAAAACAAGCATTATTTTGAGGAATAAAGAAGGACAATTAAACTAGAATCATTAAAAGTCTAAATGTGTATCCACCTTGGAGCTTAAAAATATTGAATCTGAAACTAACAAAACTAAAAGAAGAAATAGAACCAATCTACAATTATAGTTGGAGTATTCAACACTCTTCTCTCAGTAATCAATAAAACAAGTAGACAGAAAATCAGTAAGGATAATAGGGAATTTGGACAACATTAACCACAGCTTCACCTAATTGATATCTATGTAACACACCACCCAACAAAAACAGAATATGCCTCCTTCTCAAGTGCATATGAAGCAACAAACATAGACAATATTCTGAATATGAACATAAACCATAACAAATTAAAAGAATTAAAATCAGACAAAATATGTCCTCTAACCATAACAGAATTAAAGTAGAAACCACTAACAGATATGTATTTGGAATACCCCCAAATAATTGAAAGAAAATGAGAACAAAACATATATAAAATTTGTGAGATATAACTAAAAATTACAGAAAATTTTACCAAATTTATTATCAAATTAATCATTTAAATTTTCACCTTATCAAGCTTATAGAAATAGAATAATAAATTAACCCAAAGCAAACAAAAGGAAACAATACAGATAAGAGCAGAAATCAATGAAACTGAAAACATAAAAACAATAAAATAAATAAACAAGAAGAAAAACAGGTTCCCTGAAAAGGTGAAGAATTTTTGTATTTCTCTAGACAGATTAAAGAAGAAAAAAAGAGAATATAAGAGAGTAAGTACATCACTATTCACCCTACAGACATTACAGATAATAATGGGATATTATAAAAGATTGTGTAGCAGCAATTTGAAACAAAAATGAAATAGATAACCTAAGTAGTCCTAAACATATTAAGAAATTGAATTTATAGTTAAAACCATTCTACAAAGAAAACCCCAGGTCCTTTTGTAAATTCTAAGCTACATTGGAAAACCTAAAATCAATTCTATACTAATACCAATTATTTTGGATACTAAGAAATATAATTGCTGGGTCACATAACAAGCTATATTTAACTTTATAAGAAACTATCAAATGATTTTCCAAGTAAAAATGAACATTTCCCAACTTATTATACCTTGTGATTTCATGATCATTTTAATATCAAATCTAGATAAAGTAATTACAAGAACTTACAAATATTATTAAATCTAGCTATATCTAAAAAAGATAAAAGATAAATATAAACAAGTGATATTTTTCTCACGAATGCAAAGGCTTTTTAGTCAACATTTAAAACCAATTAGAATGGCAACAATCCATTTTAACAATTGTTAAAAGCAATTGACAATACCAAGCAGAACTTGTATATGTCACTGATGAGAATGCAAAATGATACTACTACCTTGGAAAATAGTTTGACAGTTTCTTATCAAGTTAAACATATACTTATTATGAGACCCAGCAATTCCACTTCTTGGTATCCAAAAGAGATAAAAATTTATATTTATATAAAAACCTACAAGTAGATGTGTATAGCAACTTTATTAATAACCTGCAAAAGCTAACCACAACCCCAATGTCCCCAGACTTGTGAATGGATATGCAAAGTGTGGCCATCCATAGTATAGTATACCAGTCAGCAATAAAAAGGAACTATGTGAAAGGGTTAAAGAGAACAAAATGGGGCAGAGGAAACTTATTATGCTTAGCAGATATCTTGCAGGAAGCGTGCAGCCTTGAGCTCGGCACAGCCTAGATAACCACTAGACATCTGGTGATGGGATGAACAAAGGACCGGACCCTTATGTCAGCAGAAACAGCTTTCAGCCAGCAGAAGTTAATAAAAACCTGCATCTCCAGTCTCCCCTGATTCCTTTTCCAATCTCAGCCCACCTGCATCCCGGTGCTTGGAATAAAAGTACGCCTACTCTTGCACAAATTTTGTGCCTGGGGCCTCTAGTTGATAATAACTATGTATTGGAAAAGAAGTAAACCTTGAATATGGAAAAATATTTCATCTTAAATAATAAGCATTCTTTTTTGTCTCACTATAAACCAAAATCAGGCAAATTGTAAGAAACCAGCCTTGGCCAGTGTGGCTCAGTTGGCAGAGCATTGTCTTATGCACTGAAGGGTCACCGGTTGGATTCTTGGTGGGGGCACATACTCAGGCTGCGGGTTCGATCCCTGTTGGGCTGCATGTGGGAGGCAACTGATCAAAGTGTCTCTCTTCCTCTCTCTCTAAAATCAATAAAAACACATCTTTTAAAAAAATAATATAGGGTATTTTTTTAAAAAACTAGACAAAGATTTTTTAAATGTCAATATAAGCACTGGTAAAGAAGCAAAGCAAGTTTTTATTTTGCTCAGTAATGATGATGGTTTAAACTGTCACAATCCCTGGGGTGAGGGGGAATTGGCACAGTATAGTCATAGACTTTACACATAGTTGTATGTCCTCTCACCCAGGAATTTCATTTTCAGAAGTTCATCTCAATAAAGTCATCAGGCTGTGCCCTTTTATTTTTAAATGTGTGTATATTAGCCTTATTTTTATTGTGAAAAATTAGAAACCATTTGTAGGTACCATAGAATTGCTTAAATGCTATATGCATACACACATCAATGGATCTCATTCTTCCTTAGTCTTGTTGCAGGAAAATGTCTAATGATATCAGAAAATGCCCAAGATTGACTGCTAAGTGTGTGTGGGGTTAGATAGGAGAAATAGATTACCTGGTACAATGTGTGGGCAGAATAATGCCCCTCCCCACCTACAGATGTCTGTGCTGTTATCCCCAGAACCTATTACTGTGTTTGATTATATAACACTAGGGGGGCTTGCAGATGTGGTTAAGGTTAAGGACACTGAGGTGGAGAAATTGTCCTGCTTTATTCAGGTGGCTCAGATCTAATCTCCTGAGTCCTCAGAAACAGAGAGCCTGGCCTGGCTATCATCAAAACAAGATGTGACCACAGGAGGGTAAGGCAGATGCCACTTCATTACCTTTGAAGACTGAGGAGGATGGAAAAGTGGAGCCAGAGCATGCAGGCAGCATCTGGAAGCTGAAAAGGCAAATAAATGGATTCTCTCCCCACTCCCCTGCCCCCCAGAACCTCCAGGTGAAGCACAGCACTGCTGAGCCCTTGGTTTCAGCCCAGGGAGCCCTGGTTCAGACTCCTGAACTGCAGAACCATGAGGTAATACATCTGGCTGAGCCACTAACTGTGTGATCATTTGTTATATCTGTGATAGAGAACTAAGTCACATCCTACTTTTGTTACACACTCCATGTATATTTTATATTGAAAAGAGAAGAGTCTGGCCAGTGTGGCTCAGTGGTTGAGCATCGACCTATGAACCAGAAGGTCACAGTTTGACTCCTAGTTGGGGGTACCTGCTCAGGTTGCAGGCTTCATCCCCAGAAGAAGTTTGATGATGGTCCCTCATCATTGATGTTTCTATCATTCTCTGCCTTCCTCTCTGAAATCATATATATATTGTATTTGGCCAAATGCTAACAGTGGTTCTCTCAGAAATTATAGACATTTTAAATATTATTCACCATATATTTCAAAGTCTTTCTGAATTTTTTAGAAATAGAATACTTTAAGTTTTATAACCAGAAAACACATTAAATTATATTTTTAAAAAAGTAAAAACCACCTCTACATAAGCATAACAATTACAAAATATTCCTAAATATCAATAAATAAGCCACAGCTTTCAAACTGTTTACTTTCTCTTTCAGCGGGTCCTTATTAAGAACTCCTAATGTGATCTGTACTAAATAAGCATATGTTTTGTTTGGTTTTTTGAGGAGAAAAAAAAAAGAAAAGAAAATTATATTTAAGTGAATCGTGTGATCTTCACTGTCACTTTCATGCCTGAGACATCAGATCCATTTCAAGAGCACCAGGTGCTTGGAGTTCTCTCCGCCTGAGAGGTGAGGAATGCATCAGCCAGAGCCCTTCCTGGCCCCCTGCAGAGTCTCTCCAGGCCACCAAGTACATTTCCCAGGCAGTTGCCTGAGTTAAAAGTAAGTGTTTATTGCAAAAGGACAGTGCAGTCCTCAACAGATGCTCTAGATGACAAAATGATGATATCTTATTCATATAATTCCATCCCTAGTGTGCTATAATTAGTTCTCAGAGTAGTCCCAACTGAGACAAAGGGGAGGCTCTTCATATTCCCATACCTGTCATCACTGGCTAGAAGGGGCCCCAGAACGGGGCGGGGGGCTAGGGGGAAGGCAGGTATAAGGGCATTTCCAGCAGTCTGCCAGGACAGGCGAAGCAGTAGCCTGAGAAAAGACTGCCAAGAAAGACTCACAAGTATGGAAACAAAGCACACCAGAACTTGGGAAGAGAGCACAGAAACTGTAAAGGGGAAATGACTCAGGCTCTGCAAAGATCAGGGCAAAATCATCCCAAAAAACGGTAATTTCTCCCTTTTACCCTCTGATCCACAAACAAGATTCCCTGGGAGAGAAAATGTGTGGAGGGGTGCAATGAGAAGATAAACATTGATGAATCCCCAAAAGTGAAGTTCTGCACACTCACTCCCCTCTGGGTGTCACTGCCAAGACCTCAGACCTGTGACCTCAGAGTCATTCAAATAATAATAATGTTAATAACAGTGATCATAATAATAACAATAGCTCACATATATGAGGCACTTGGTATGTGTCAGACATTGTTCTGAGTCCTCTGTATTTATTAGCTCATTTACTCTCACAATAATCCTGTAAGGTAGTACTAGTTATTCCTGTTTTATGGATAAGCATACCGAGACACAGAGCAGTCTAGTAACTTGGTAAAGGCCACACAGCAAGTAAATGGGTCAGCTGGGATGGGAACCCAGGCAGTATGGATCCAGCACTCAACATGCTCATAACCACCTCATGATACTGCCTGACTCTGAGGTCATATGAATGACTGGATTAACATTTAAATATCTGTAAGTTGTGGCAGTAATACATAGGAAGAACATGAATAGAATGTAGAGGATAAGTCAAAAGATTAGTTAAAATCGTATCAAGTGAGGCAGCAACTTCCATGTGGAGACATAAGAAATAGGTAATATGGCAAGTGAATCCAGGGGTTGCAGGCTGTAAACTGAGATGAGGGGTAAAAGGAACAAGAATAAAACTCAGCTCAGCCTTATAGTTGTGACCTGTTTGTAAGAATGCCTTCAGCATCTCAGATGGAAAATTCTTGGGTCGTAAATAGCCTCAACCACTGTGTAAGTAAACACAAGAATTACTTGAAAATGTTACACTAAATATTTTGGTTTAGCATAATTGTTTCATTAGCTGCTATCATCTTTCAACACTAGGAAGGTTCATAATTGGGTCTAGAAATATGTAAGAGAATCCAATCCATAATACTAGTATTGTTTTAAACTTGCACATGTTTGGTGTGCTTGAGTATTTATAATAATTAGGAGAATTTGTTTTATTAAGGTATTAGGTTAGACTTGTAATACTAATTCAGAAATTAATGTACAATTGCATTATTGGTTTATACTTTTGATTATTTTAAATCATATCTTTAAAAATCCTACCTAATAAAAGAGTAATGTGCAAATTAACCATCACTCTGCTGCAAGCAATGCCCAACAGACAATCAGAGTGAGTATGCAATTTAACCCCAACCAAGATGGCTGCAGCTACAGAGAGCAGTAGAGGGAGGCTTGGATTTCCCCGGCAATAGAGGAAGCCAAGCTTTTCACACACCTTGGCCAGCCTATGCCTCCACTCAAGGATACAAAGTTTTAATTATAGAAAATAAATTCCAAGAAAAATGGTGGCACCCACGGAGCTAGAGAGAACAGGATAGGATTGCCACTGGCAACAGAGAAAGCCAAGCTTTCCACCTGTTCTGGCTGGTCTAGGCCTCTACTCAAGGCTACACAGTCTTAATTATAGAAGGTAAACAAATCCAAACAGACATAGTGGCAGCTATGGAGTGAGCAGGGAGCTTGGCTTTGCTACAAAGTTTCAATTGTAGAAGGTAAATAAATTCCAGATACCAACGTTTCCACTTGGGTTGCCGGGGGCATGGCTGACCTTCAAACCATCACAGGCCCCTCCCCCAAGCCTCCTATGCCCCAAGGGAACCCCCACTCTGATCTGGGACACCCTTCAGTGCAAACCAACCAGCCCCCACCCATGCACCAGGCCTCTATCCTATCTAATAAAAGAGTAATATGCAGATTGACCATCCCTCCAACACACAAGATGGCTGCCCCCATATGGTTAAAGATCCTGCCCCCATGTAGACACAAGATGGCTACCACAAGATAGTAAGCAGGGGAGTGCAGTTGGGAGGCACCAAGCCTGCAAGGGAAGGCAGGTGAGAGGGACCAGGTCTGCAAGGGAGGGCAGTTGGACGCAATCAACCCTGCAGGGGAGGGTAGTTAGGGGTGACCAGGCTGGCAGAGGAGGGAAGTTGGGGGCAAACAGGCTGGCAGGGAAGCAGTTAGGCATCAATCAGGCTGGCATGGAAGTGGTTAGGGGGTGATCAGGCTGGCAGGCAGAAGCAGTTAGGGGCAATCAGGAAGGCAGGCAGGTGAGCAGTTGGGAGCTAGCAGTCCTGGATTGTAAGAGGGATGCCTGACTGCCTGTTTAGGCCCAATCCTGGTGGAATTGGGCCTAAACGAGCACTTGAACATCCCTCAAGGCGTCCCAGATTGGAGAGGTTGCAGGCTGGGCTGAGGGATACCCCCAACCCCATGCACGAATTTCATGACCAGGCCTCTAGTAAATAAATAAATATGTTAACAAACAGGTAACATTCCCACAATTCTTAATCACTTTTTCATTCTCTACAACAACCCTTTTCCATCCTTTGGAGAAAATACTTTTAAAATTTTATTTTTAAGTTGAAGTCTTATTAAGTTATTGTAAATACTATTAGAACACTAAATAAAACTTACTTAAGATTCCCCATATAAATTTAAATACTAGATTAATAAACACTTAGCTACTCAATTGAGGTACTTAGGAGGTAGAGTATATAAAATTGATAGATGGATGCAATTTAAAATATTTAAATGAGTTTAATTAAGAGAGTTCATAAATAAGGCCAAATAATAATTGCAGTGAAAAATAATGTTGTGTTCACTACACTGTTTCTCCTTCCTGCAAACTCAGGAAAATTCTATCTCCTAGCCCTACTAATAGTGAGGATGGAAGCGCTTGTCATTGAGTTCTTGTCTATGGGAATATGCTACTTGGGTCTAAGATGGTTAAGATCAAGAGTGAGAATGAAAGCAAAGTTCTTTAAGAAGGCAAAGTTTCAGAAAGAAAGCAGCCCAGATCCCTAAGTCATTCAGGAGACATGCCCAGGAAAAATACCCAACCTGCACCAGGCTTTGACTAAAGTGAGACTTACATCTTTGTTGCAATTAAGCCCAAAGGAAAACACTCGGTATTATTAGTCATAAGAGAAATGCAGATCAAAATCACAATAAGATTCTACTACAGGATTACCCGAATGGCTCAAATTAAAAGATCAGTAAGTTGGTAAGGCTGTGGAGCAAAGAGTACTCAAATATCCATCAGTTCAATGCAAGGTATGAAACTTATTTTTTGTGAAATTTAAAAAATTAGGGAGGGAAAGGTAGAGGTGGGTGGAGGTGGGCAAAGGGAGACACCTGCAATAATGTCAGCATTAATTTTTTAAAATATAAATTAATTAATTAAATTAAATAATGAGAGAATCAGAAAATTAGAATATTTTAATATTGACTAGCAATTTGCTAATATTAAGGAATTGCTGTGACAATTTTAGGTGTTCATTGTTGTGGTAATCCTAAAAAAAAAATCTTGTTTTAGTGGTATATACTGAAGTATTTATGGGTAAAATTATAAAATGTCTGTGAATCTCTTCAAAATGATCCCATTTGTGGGGAGTGGGAAGAGTGAGAAGGTATAAAAAAATATACAATTAATCATATTTTTAAATTGTTGAAGATCTATTTAGCTTATTCTGTCTACCTTTTTAATGGTTTTTTTTATTGATTTTTTTACAGAGAGGAAGGAAGAGGGATAGGAAGTTAGAAACATCGATGAGAGAGAATCATCAATCAGCTGCCTCTTGCACACCTCCCACTGGGAATGTGACCGCAACCAAGGTACATGCCCTTGACTGGAATCGAACCCTGGACCCTTCAGTCCGCAAGCCGATGCTCTATCCACTGAGCCAAGCCGGTTTCGGCTACTTTTTTTTTATGTTTTAAAATAAAAGCTTAAAATGTTTTTAAAAGCAGCCAAAATATATAAAAACACAATTAACATGACCTCATTTCTGAGTATTTGGGGAAAATTGCCTTTCTGAACATGATGAAGAGACTAAATACAAAGTTGTGACATGTTATTAGAACATTTACTCTAAAAAAGGTTCAGTAAAGCTTTTGCTTAAGCCTTTTCCAGTAGGCAATGTTTTAAGTCTTGATTTGGCCCGCAGAGCAATGGCAGCCTGTGTTCTTGGACCAAAGGACTAATTAAATAAGATGCCAGGCAAAAGAAACTACCCATTACCAAATCAGAGTTGCATCTCTGCAGGTGATCAGTGACGGGTGTGGAGTGCCTGCATCTGTCTCTCTAAGAGCTCACCCCCTAATTCATATCTGATTCTGTAGGAGAGATCTCTAATGGGTAATTGGAAAACACTTCCAATTCTGGACTCCACATCCCATGTTTATGCCTGAAATCTCATCTGTTTTACAAGTAAATCGTGATTCATTTACTGTCCTCTTAGTGAGAGAAGGAATTGGATTGTTAAAAGTTGGCCATTAAGTCTGCTCAGCCACAAAAAGGAGAAACACACAGACAACATTGGGAATGGATGTTCCCGGTTCACTCCAGAGGGGGAAGGATGCAGGTCCCTGATAGCTGGACTAATCATTTTTTTTAATTGATTTCAGAGAGGAAGGGAGAAAGAGAGAGAGAAACATCAATGATGAGAGAGAATCATCAATCCGCTGCCTCCTGCCAGACCCCTACTTGGGACCGAGCCCACAACCCAGGCATGTGCCTGACTGAGAATGGAACTGTGACCTCCTGGTTCATAGGTCAGCATTCAACCACTGAGCCACACTGGCCAGGCCCAACTGCATTCTTAAGAGCTTTAGCCCATACTCAGAGATCAGCTAATTGTTGTCTAATGAATTCTCTCTCTCTCTCTCCCAAAATAGAGCTGGAGGTATTAACTCTTCTGGCAATTAGGTAAGTGTTCAGATGAGGACAACTCACTGTAGGCATTCAGTTCAACAAGACAGATTTCAACTTAAAACATCCCAGTCTATAAATGTAATATCCCACTTTCTTTCTTTCTTATCCTGATCCCCACACACAATTATTTCAATCTATTGAGAGAACTGTTTGTACTTATATTCTTTCAACCTAAGAATCAATCAACTAACAGTAGACAGTGAAAGAAATCATAGAATTTATGTTTGAAAATATAAAAGCTGTGTAACCTAACAGCCCCAAAAGTGTTTTTCATTACATGTTTATTAGTCTTAGGAAAGAAAAAAGATGGAAAAACATGCATTCCAATAAATTTAGGAATCTTAATTAAACAAAATAAATGGGTTTTATTTATGGCAGAGTTTCTCAAAGCATTTTATATGTTAATGCAGACAGTAAATTGCTAAGAGAGTCATAGATTATGCATTTTCCAAGTTTTGTTTTACTACATATTGACTCTAATTCAATCCATTGTTGTAGAGATGGTTGGACCAAGGACAGAGAGACTTTGTGAGTTTTCCAAGGGCATAGGACAAACCCATCGTAGAACTGGAGTCCCTCACCTTTTCTTGACCCCCATGTCAGAACACTTCCCACTACTTGGTGCTCATCATACAATGGCTGACACTTTAAAATATTGCCTCTTAGGTTTGTGCATTGATCTTTGAATATTAGCCTCACGATAACTTAGCTTGGAAGACCTAGAAATTATATTTCTTCTTACAGGTAAGGAAAAGGAAGCCTAAGAGAGTAAAGTCTTCTTCATAGGTAACCCAGATCTTTGGGTAGATGCCAAGGTAGGGACAATGTTGAGTTCCTCACAAGCTACCACTCATAGTACAGACCTGACCACTTAGTAAAATGGCAAATTAATTCCTTAATCCTCTAACCACTTTATACAGGAGCTTTCTTCTCATGAGTGTTCTCTCTGGACAAGCAAATCAAATCATTCTTCCATTGCAACTCCTACTAGCAGTGTGATCCTGGGCACATTACAGAACATCTCTGGGCCTGAAGTCCTATCTGTTATTAACATGTAGAGTTGCTGTGGGGAGTAAATGAGCTAATAGATGAAAAGTTGAGAAGAGGCCTGTCACATTATAAGCATGATAGGTGTGGCAACCACTTAAGCCCAAAACTATAGGCTAAACTAGAGAGGGATGAGCCCCAATTTGCTATGAGATACCCTAGAAGGCAAAATGAGAGATCATTTCCATTCAGTTATATACAGTATGCAGTGTCAACTAAAGGGATCAGCGAAAATGAGTGCCAGCTACCAGAAGAGTAATGTGTCTTGGAAATTTAATAGGCATGGAAGTTAACTATCTGTAAAGAATGAAAATGACTCTATCTCAGCTCTTCAGACTGATACTTGAAGTTCATTTTAAAGTTTTCATCCTGAACATATTTTGGACTGCCCTTCATTTTCATCATCTTACAGCCATCTAATTATAAGCTGCAGCTACTTTTTGGGTCAATATTCCAAAAATTACCCACAAACCTCCCCCAAGAACTTTCTACTTGTGCTAGTTATTAATTAGGATAATTAATAAGTTACCTGGAGGCTTTAAGGAAATAATTTTGTCAAGAAGTAGACTAGCTCTGTCCAGTGTGGCACAGTTGGTTGAGTGTCATTCATGCATCCCATGCACCAAAAGGTGACTAGTTCGATTCCTGGTCAGGGTTTCCAGGAGGCAGCCAATGGATGTTTCTCTCTCATGTTGATATTTTTTCTCATCTTCTCCCTCCCTTTCCCTCTGAAGTCAATAAAAACTTTTTTAAAGAAGTGTCCTAATGTGTAACTAACTAGGGAGAAAAGCCTAGCCTTGCCTTCAAGTTGTTTCTGTATCTATTCTAGTCCTACATGGCTGAAAAAAATTCACCAGGAAGAATGTGATTATTTCCTCAGAAATGTGGGATCAAATAAATGTTGAACTGGAAAGAATCTAGAAGGTCACCAAATAGAGTGATTCTCAAATTTGGATGTATATCAGAAGCACCCAGAGAGTCGTTAAGATGCAGAATATCACTTTTCATCCCCAGCGATTCTGATTAGGTAGGTCTGGAGTATGATCAGAGAATCTGAATTTCATTAATTAGCACTTAGTAACCCTGAGAAACACTGATGTCATTCCCAGGCCTTTCAGAATCATAAGGAGAGAAACGGAGGCTACATAGGTGGAAGGATCTGAGCTCTCAAGATATTCTAGCAACAATTTTTCTATAACCATGGCCTTAGCTTGCTATGTGTTTCCAAACACAAAAGGTTCCTGACGTCTCCTTTTAGAGAAACAAGTGATCATGGAGGCTGGGATAAGGTGAAGATGTTGAGACCTTGAAATAAAGATTTCAGTGGAAGGAGCATGTTTGAGTTTGCCCTGTGATCCAATATAATGGTACTTGACTTGGTAAGACGAACTTCTGTGCTAAACATTTAGGGATAGGCAGCAAGGGGAAATACTAGTCTTGTTATCCATGAGGATTTTCTTGCTTGAGGGCTCTGAGTTATAAGGAAGTAAAGCAAATTTGCTAAAAATATAGTCTGCTACATTAATTATCAGTTATAAATAAAGACAAATAATCTATATACATTTAGATTCCAGTTCCTACCAATATATATAGTTCTTTCTCCCAATTCCTATCTGTTATTAGAAGGGACCAAGGTTAAGGAGGCTTAAGGCCTCCTCCACCCAATAAACTGAAACATACAATTATTTCCTTTCCAATGATGAGAAATATAGAATTTACCTCACTTCCCTTCCTTCCTTGGACACCAGGAAAATCAGAAGCAAATCTGAAGCACCATCAAGCAACTATGTTGACCACACTGGTCAAAAGACTTATGTTCTTCTATAACTTTATTTTTTTCTTCTGTTTGTATTTTCTGTTTGATTACATCTTCAAATGTGCTGTCTGTTTTTGTTTTAGATTTTCATAATTCTCTGTGGACAAAGAAAACACATAATTACAAGTAACACTCATTATAAATGAGACTTGAACTAGACATGTCAATTATGCTCCTGCCTTCCCAAAGCTCCTCACAAGGGTCAGGATTAGGTACCCACCTTGGGTTCCCAGTGGCTTTACCGACTACTCAAAGATTTTTTTTTAACTGACCAGGGATTGGATCCTGATCCAAAAGCAGCCAAGCCTTCCAAGCTTATAAAATCATTTGAAGTGAAAAATCTCTTGCCAAGTTGATATCAGTTTGAGTGATTAGAACCTCATTTCCAGGAATTAAATTGGAAATCAATGAGAAAGCCAAGAAGTTGGCAGTAAAAGCTGAATTAAAGGGATGCACACAGAAAAGCCTGCAGGGGATTCAGGGGGGTGGGGCATGTGAGCAGAAGGTATAAATAAACAAGCAATATAAGGCAGCAGAAGCTATCAAGAAGCAAGAAGTTATAGGCATACAGAGTTAGAGAAAGGTGAGGAACCGGTGGGCTGGCCACACAAGAGGTTGACAAGGTGGTGCCTGGCAACTTCTACCTGGCTGAGGGGGGAGTTGGGATAGAAATCCAGTGTGAACTCTTCTATCCACAAACTGTGCCCACTCTCGCATGGCTGTGCCTACCAGAGCAAGGTAAGCACAGTGGTCCTGGCCATGGGCACTGAGAAAAAACATAGACTGATTCAGAATGAAGCAAAGATCTAAAAAAGAAAAATCCCATTAATGGTGTACAACTTGCCACTGGTGAGGTCCCTAGATCTTCTGAATGAGCTTTCTACTCACACTCCTTGAGACTGGGGTCTTCTGTGATTCAGATACTTATGAGGCCTGGAATTTGGGCTTTCACTAGGGTCAGGGTGACTTGACTGTGACTTTGATTTCCACTTGTTAAGGGCAAAGACTTCTCTCATTTTTTTTTTTTCACTGTACCCCACCACCCATTGCTTTGCACAATAAATGTGTTTTAATTAAAAAAAATAATTCAAATAGAAACAGACAACTTACAAATGAAAAAACATAAGTAAAAAAAACAATCAATCCAAAAGGATTCCCTCTTCCGAGTAACTAAAAAAATGAAATTTTTATATAATAAATCCAAATAAATGTTTCATTGTTAATCATGTGACTACATGTAATTCTCTGTAAACAAGTACAAATTTTCCAGAAAGTAATTTGGTAATACATATCAATAATAAAAATGTTCATACCCTTTGGTATACTCATATTACATTTGAAAATTGAATTGAAGGAAAATATATAAATAAATATGTGGAAAAGCCCTATGGATACAGACTTTTACTAAGATTATATCTGCATAGTACATATTGCAAGCAGAGAAATTATTCTATATTCACTGATATGAGCAGATATTAAAAATAATGGTTATATAGGCAAAGTAGCAGCATGCAAAAATAACCATGTTATAAAATTAAATTAAAAAGGATAAAAAAATGCATGTAAAACATGAAAAAATAAAATATACAAAAATGATAACAGAAAAGTGATGAGATTAAAACTGTTTTTTAAACTTTATTTTCCAAACATTTTGTGTTTCACTATTTCTATAATGAAAATAAATACCTGTTCTGCTTGCCTGAAAATATTAAGACAGCTCATGAATTCACTCTTCAAACATTCAGTCCCTAAATATGTGCCAAAACCTGCTGACTCCCATAAGGGAATAGACCCGTGATTGTCTTTAAGGCCTGGCCAATGAGCACAGAGAGAAAATATAGCTAATCACAGTGTAAAATGGGGAGTGATAAGGACAGTAAAAAAGGCATCTGTATGAGGAATAAACAATTTCTAGTCTTCCATAGAAGGATATTTTGTTACTCTCAATAAGTTGTTAATACTGGGAAGTGTATTAGTCAGAGGAGTCTGTTACACATCCCCAACTCTCAAAAGTCCAATGTAGTTGTTCCTGGTTAGTGATCCTTTGAGGGTTGGGCTCTCTTGAAGCAATAACTCAGGCATCAAGGGCTTAGCTGGCATCTTCCAAGGTCTCTTAAGAAGAGAGGAAGTACGAGGGGAAGATACACCAGACAGGCAATCACTCTGCCTAAAATAACACATCACATCCACTCTCTTTTCATTGACTTGAATGAGTCACATGACCTCTAAACACAAGGGGCTGGATACCGTGCAATGACTATACTAAGGAAGGCTTGGGTGTCACATACGTGATAGACTTAGACTGTTGCAAAGTAGGGGAACATGAATGCCTTTGTCACCAGAAGTGTAATTCAAGAGCAAGACACTATTAGCAGCAACATCTTGCACAGTGACTCTTTATTTGGGTCACAAATCTCTTTGAAAATATGATGGAGCCCTAGCCAGTTTGACTCAGCCTGTGGACCAAAGGTGTCCTGGATTCAATTCCAGTCAAGGGCACATGCCTGCGTTTCATTCTTGAGCCCCAGTAGGGGGTGAGCAGGAGACAGCCAACCAATGATTCCCTTCCTCTGAAATCAATAAAATTATTTTTTAAAAGAAAATATGATGGAAACTAAGAATCCCCTTCTATTCTATTTGTGGTCTGTCTCTTCCTTTCGTCTTTCTCCTCTGCATAAACATTCGGGATTAAACCACTCCATGAAATTTCTGAGGGAAAATGTTTGTAGTCACCTAAAGGGGTGATCATTAGAATAGTCTTTAGTTTGCCTCTACTTGTTCTTTAGCTAGAGATCTTTCATCCCGGTTAAGATGGAGATCCGGAAACTGCAACCACTCAATAAGGGATTCATTACTATAGGACATAAGATAGTTGCTGTCTGTGTTTTGTTCCTGTCCCTTGGGCCTCTCCACTTCAGTGCTCTTCAGCTGAATTCCAGCTGTCAGCATCTGCATCTTTCCCCCCAAAGGGCTTTCTCAGAAGCTGGAGAATATCCCTTTGCAAGGCAGGCTGGAAGTCCTGGGAATTATTGCCCCCTGGGGGATGGTGATATATAAAATCTAAAGTTCCTTTCCCTCACATAGAATAACCTTGAAGTGTGCATACAGTTTCCCAAGGATTTCCCATGGGATGAACTCCAGGTTATGCACTGTGGTAGCAGGGTTGATAATATGCTTTCTGTATTCATTGTCTTTCCTCATTAGTGGCACTTCTGCACTCCCTTACTGATGCTCTCTGTACCTCCCAAATAAACTACCGACCCTTGAATCTTCATTCCCAGGAATGTTTCTGGGGGTCCCCAACCTGAGGCAGTAGAACTAAGCTCAGGGAAGGAAGTTCATTAGCACACGGTGCTTTTTAAGGGCTGAACAATGTCTCATTTGCTCTGTATCCCTACCATCCAGAAAAATGCTTGGCTTAGGGTAGTCATCCAATACATTCTTCATTAAGGGAATGAGAGATGATGGCTCTTGAGGAAGCAAAGTAGTAAACTAAGCATCATTTAAGGAATAACTAGCATACATATCTATAGCAATTGACCATTCAGAATTTCAGAAAGCACTTTCCTCTATATCCCTTGCAGATATTAACAACTTCATTGCACATAATAAGCAATTAAGTTGCAGAGTAGCCTACTGACTTGGCCATGGCCATGCTGGGAGTGATAGTGCTGGAAATCGCAGCATGTTCCCTGATGCAGGGTCAAACTCTTACTTCCACTGTCAGTACGTCCACTTGCCAACAGCATGATGACTCTGTCACTGTGGAAGACGTATTCGGTTATTAGGTATCAGCCAGACACGACACCAAACATATCCAAGCTTGCTTCTTTTCTCTTCTCTTAAATTTCTCTGACTCAGGGGTCCATGCATGGACAAAAAGGACTTAGTGTTTATGTTTTTATGTATTTTTGAAAGGGGATTCTTAGCTTCCATCATATTCTCAAAAAGGTCTGGGACGCAAATACAGACCAAGCCGTTCCTGCTAATAATGTCCAAGCCGCTCCTGCTAATAGTGTCTTGCTCTTTAATTTCATGTCTGGTCACAAAGCCCATTCATATTCCACTTCCCTACTTTGCAACAGTCGAAGCACCCTTAATGAATTCAACGATTATTCCTGCAGATTTCTTTTCACTTAGTTCCCTTAATATTCATATTAATAATCCTTTTCCTGTGCTTTGATGCCACTCAAGCCTCCATTGCTTTTATTTTAAGTCTCTCCAATATTGGGCAGCAACCAACCTTACCTTCTTATCCTCCATTAATCTCTCCATCTTCCCAGCCATTTAGTGAAAATGAGATGGCTGGTTTTATTTCCTGAAATTTTCTTTCCCTCTAGCCTTTTATACATCACCATCCCCATTGGAAATGCTGTCCCTTAGACTTCTCATCAGGAAAAATCCTACCAGTATCCTAGGACATGACTCAAATGCCCTTTCCTCAGCCAAGCTTTTCTGTCCTAATATTGAATGATATTTATAATGACAGCTAACATTTATTGAGGGCTTGCTACGTACCAGGCATGATGTTCAGAAGTTTTGGGTAAATATTTAAACCAAAACCTTTCAAGGTTTAAAAAGATTAAGTAATGTTGGTTTCTGTAATAAATAAAACAAAATAAGCAAGGAATAATCTCAGTAGCTTAACAGAATTGAAGTTTCTTTCTTATATATATATATAAAAGTCAAATATGTGTTCCTTATAAGCAAGAGGTGTAGGGATTTAGGGACTTGGCTGTTCAATAGAGTGGCCTGCCATCTTCAACCTCACTACTAGGTAGGCATTAACTATTTCTATAATGAGTCAAGGAAACTAAGGCTTAAAAATATTAAGTGAGTTAAGGCAGTGGTTGAGTGTCAACCTATGCTCCAGGAGGTTGCTGGTTCAATTCCCAGTCAGGGCACATACCCAGGTTACGGGTTCTATCCCCAGGGTGGGGCGTGCAGGAGGAAGGCAATCAATGATTCTCATTCATCATTGACATTTCAATCTCTCTCATTCATTATTGATATTTTCATTTCCTCTCTGAAATGTGTGTGTGTGTTTGTGTGTGTGTGTGTGTGTGTAGAGAGAGAGAGAGAGAGAGAAAAAAAAGGGTGTAAATGGCAGACCTGAGACCTGCATCCATTTGCTAGCTATAATCCAGAGAAAACATTCTTAACCACCATGTTAGGTTGTGCTGTGTTGGAAGGAGTGAGTTTCCAGGGCACTGGTCACAAGGTGCAGGCTGCCCATCCAGGAGCTGGAAGTGCAGGGCAGACAGAGGTTGAAAATCCAATAGAGTAGAGAATCCTGGAGCAGGAAGAAGTGAACACACATCAGGACTCCTTTGAAAAGAGTAGAGACTCCCCCCACACACACAGAAGGAGGGCCTTTCTGCTCAACATGGTCCCACTGACTCTTGGCTCCTGCAGCTTTAACATCCTGAAAACCACAGGAGTCTGGAGCATCCCACCAATTAGCCAGGGAGGGGCTAATTAACTAATAATGCTGTCTACCCTCCTAGAGAAGGGCAAGTTCAAAGAGTTGTTTATTCTTTGGGGCAGCCATCTGTCTCACAAGCCCAACATCACCTAACAAAGGTTGCTTCCTCCTTCTTCACCTTTCTGGCTCTTCACGCCTTCCTTACTTTTCAGTGAATGCTGAGGAGCACTCTTGTGCCTCAGGCTGAGTTTAGACATCTGTAATAGGTGATACAACAGAAGTACTTTTTGCTCTTACTGGCCTTTCCCAGAACCAGGGAACCAATATCTTTTGTAAAGGCAGTAACAGCTATTGAGCTCTGCCTATATGCCAAGTCTTTAAGTATCTATCATCTGCACAGTATCCCTTCTACTCCTACAACAGCTCCTGAGCTTCCACGATTCTCATTTTTCAGACGGGCTTTTTCTGACCATGGAATATGAGTTTGCTTATTTTTTTTATCACTTTTCTAAGACTCTACACAAAATATCCAATCAGGAAGGTTGTCAAGACTTCTCCCACTGGGGCCAGCAAAAAAACTGACCTTTGGGAAAGAGAAATGAGAATGGACAATATCCTGGATAAGAATATAAGCTTCTTAAATCTCTTCTGCAGATGAAAATAGTTCTGGAACTGAAGCCCTGGGTGTGTAACTTTCTAGGTTAATTGCTTTGCTTTTAGGCAGGCGCATTTATGTCGTTTCATCTGAGTGCTTCCCTGGGAGGGAGTGTGTGCTGAGATTATTAATTAACTTTGCATGATATTGGAGCAGCATCTAATTCCCCGAAGAGGGTGAAGAGAGAAGATAGTAGCAAAGAGGAGCCTGGGGAGATGTGTGCCCCCTGTGGAGCCCTAAATGCTGCTTTCTGTGAGCCTAGACTATAAAGAGAAAGTGGGCAGCCTGCCTTGCTCCCCGGAGGTTCCTGCCTCTCCCAAGGAGCAGCATTAAAAGTCTTTTATGTCCCATAGTGGCAGGAAGGGCAGCCTAATCCCAGATTATTGCTCACAGTAGTCACTTCCCCTTAAAAAAAAAAAAAAAAAAAAAATCTGCTGTAACTGCATATAACCTTGATGGTTTTTTTACCACCTGATAATGCCATGAAAAAAAATGTGTTTCTTTCCTGTTTCCTAAATTTTATTTACAAACAGAAGTATCTAAAAAATCTGCTCATGACTAATCGTGGATGCTTGTACAATCAGATGGATTAAGTGAATGAATGCAGATATAAATAAATGAATGCCCCAGTGCATGGAGGGGCAATTCCCTCATCCCAGCCTGCACCCTCTCCTCTCCAATCGGGGACTCCTTAGGGGATGTCCGACTGCCAATTTAGGCTCAATCAATCAGGCCTAAACTGGCAGTCGGACATCCATCTCACAATCTGGAATCACTGGCTCCTAACTGCTCACCTGCCTGCCTGTCTGATTGCCCCTATCTGCCTCTGCCTACCTGTCCCATAGCCTCTAACTTCTCTGCCTGCCTGCCTGCCTGCCTGCATGATCACTCCTAACTGCCTTAACCTGCAGACCTAATCTCGCCCCCAACTGCTTTCCTTTGCTGGCCTAATCTCACCCCCAACTGCCTCTGCCTGCCTGATCACCCCTAACTGCCCTCCCCTGCCAGCCTGACCTCAGCCTTAACTGTTCTCCCTTGCCAGCCTGGTTGCCCCCAACTGTCCTCCCCTGCCAGACTGATTGCCCCCAACTGTTCTTCCCTGCCAGCCTGATAGCCCCTAAGTGCTTCTGCCTGCTTGATCACACCTAACTGTCCTCCCCTGCCAGCCTGATCTTGCCCCAAACTGTCCTCCTCTGCAAGCCAATTTGATTCTGATTGGTCAGTTTCTATGCCAGTCAGCATCAAAAGCTCCACCTCCTAGGAATCCATTGGCTCCTCACACTTCACCCAGATTTGGTTCTGATGGGTCGATTTCTATGCCAGTCAGTATCTCTGGGCTTATCAATGGGGCCTGATCAGAAAGGCAGGGCTGATTAGCAGAAATGGAGACACAGCTGCTGGCCCAGCCTGGAGAGAGAGAGGCAAGTACTGATCAACAGCTATCACACAGGCTACAGATCAGACCCTGCTTTTCTCTTAGGCCTCTTTCCAGGCCTGATTCACAGTCTTCTAAGCAGTTAGTGCTGGGTCACCATGCCTGCAGCTGCAGCAGTCAGTGCTGGGTCGCCACTGCAATCCAGCACTGACTGTAGGACTGACTTCTTGTTGGTTGAGCCTCTGATCATGACGAACCCAGGGTTTTTATATATTAGAATGAATGAAAACCTAAGCACTCTTCTTCATCGAATCATGCATAAAGCATGGAGCCAGACATCCTCATCCTAGATTCTAGCTTCTTAGCAGCTTAGAATGGCTTAGTAGTGCTGCTGGAATATTTTAGTTGACAGAACAAATTCAGAAGAGCAATGCTTGCTGTGGTTCAAGCAGCATCGTGAAAGCTGATTAAACAGACTGAGCAATGAAGGAAAATGTCAGTCTACAGAAGAGAACAGTCTTGGGTGTTTGCTTATGACTCTTTGAATGTGAAGCAATTGATTATGGTTTCTGTCATTTTCCCCTGACTCACTTGCCCACGCACGTATCTTTGAACAATTCCTGGGACATTGTTCAAAGCATTATAATTAATTTAGATAATCATCAAATTCAGAAATTCAGGGAGTCCCTAAAAATGTATACATAGAATAATTATGAATTCCAATGAGTTAAATCTGAAAATGAAGAAATATCAATTATGCTCTCAGCTATTAAAGTGTGTATACATTTGGGGAGACATCCTATATATATTTACAGAATGGCTTTCCGAGACCATGTTCATCTTTCTAAATAATGGTGCAACAGTAAATTTGGCATCATAAATCCACTAAGCCACAATCGTAAAGCTTTAACAGTAGATTCAATGCAGTAATTCAACCCTTCTGTGCCTTGAAATGTATATGTTTTCATAGATCCAGATCCTAAAAACACTAAGATTCTCTCCATATAATTAGTAGCACCAGAAGGAAAAGCAACATTCTCTTATCCTTGGCTTCAAATGCATAGTAAGTGAAAGCTGGAAGAGAATGTAGAAATGATCCAATCTAGCATCTGGGTAGTTGCTAGTTCAGAGAGCTTTAACATGGAAGCTGAACTGAAGTGAACATTTCATCACCCAGGTTGTTCTGCTTTCTTCTTTTTCCTTGCAGAATGGAAGACTCTGTTTTTTTTCACACCTCCAACAAAGATTTGAAAAATAAGCTTGTCCTATCCCCTGAGAACAGAGCAACAATGCATTCAGCTAGAACGGCACCAGGGCCGAGTTAAGTAAGTTATCAAGCTTTCTTGGGAAATAAATGGAAGGTGCAAAGGAAGTTTTCATAGCAGCAGAAGCTACATAGAGCTGAGTGAATGGAACTAACCGGTTCACTACAAGACTCGAGTGTTTAAAAGTTTCATAGAAATTCATCTCTCACCACTGACTACCAAGGCTGTCGAAGTGAACACTTCATCACCCAGGTGGAATGCCTTTATCAACTGTATCTCCTCATCGGCGCCCAGTGAGGACTTAACTTTGCCAGTATGCATCACTGACCCAAGGACTGGCCATCAGGAGAGCCATTCCATTATGAATACAGTTCCCTTCTAATTACCTTCCATGAGCAACTCAGAGGAACCTGGGAACTCAAAGGAAGGGGTGGAGCTTTGGCTGGCATGGCTCAATTGTTTGGTTGTGCATGCATTGAAAGGTTGCTGGTTCCATTCCCTGTCAGGGCACATGCCTGGGTTGCAGGCTCAATCCCCAGCTGAGGGCATGCAGGAGACAGCCAATCAATGTATACCTTTGCATCTGTTTCTTTCTCTCTCCCTCTATCTCTAAAAACAAAATCAATTAAAATTTGTATCTTTAGTGATTTTTATTTGTTTTATCACTACAAATAGAACCTTATAATTGGACAAAGCTGACATGAAAATCTTGAAGCCCCCTGAACTATGTGACAAATGTTACTTCAGTTTTATTTTACATATGAAAAAATGAGGGCTCAGAGAGGGTTTTATGATTTGCCTGAGTAGCAGAATTTGGTAAAGACAGCAGGCACTGATGTTTTCTTAGAAAGCATTATCCTTCCATGAAAATAAACTTTTCATTTCTCCTCCCCAATTCCTGGGATCAGTCATGAAGATTTAGTCAACTATTTGGGCACCATACTGCAAACTCCACACATCCCCTGAACAAACACTATCTTCTTTCCTGCTTCAGTTCACCTGATAAATTAATAGGCATCTAATCTATAAACAAGCCAGCATGCAACATCTGAAATGAGTGATTGAAAATACCATTTGGCTGAAACTGCCTAGCTCAAGTTCAGCATTAAACCCATGTCTCATTGCATATCTTATTGCCTTGGGGAACACAAAGAAATCTGCTAAGATTTTTAAAATGCATCACACACATTTCCCCCACGTAGTTCGGTAAAATGATTAAAATACAGGCTCTGGAAGCAGACTGTATAGGTAAGTGTCCTGACTTTGCCGGAAGAAGAGCTAATTTTTATGGTATTATGTAAGATAGAAGAGGCCAAATAGTTTTGATCATCCTTTCAAATGGAAGTGCCTAAATTTTAATATAGAATAGTGTTTCTCAACATGATCTTTGAACTAAAAACATCACCATCACCTAGGAACTGGTTAGAAATGCAAATTCTTAGGTCCCTCTCTGACTTACTAAATAAGTGGGCCCAGCAATCTGTGTTTAGCAAGCGATTGAGAAACACATGAATAGAATATTCTAGAATATTAAGTTAATCCTTATTTCAAAAAGAACACAACACAATTTTTTTTAAAATCTCAGCTGTGTTTTTAAATTATTATTTAGGCAGCAGGCAGGACACTACCTGAGCTCAGAGAAGATTGTACCAAAATACAGATGCAGGGCATGTAGACATAGTTGGCAGACAGAAGAATAGAACAACAGAAAGCTATGCAAGAAATGATGCTCACCTCCCTTGAGAAGTGCTTCATGTGCCAATTAACACTCATGTGAGAACAAAGCCACATACAAGAATGTATTCATTCACCCAGGTCACTGATGTCATGACCATGACTATTATGCATGTGCAGTTGTTTTAAACACTTAGATTTTCCACTGAGCACTTCAGATCAGGTAAGAGTTTGCACATTGCACATAGCCTGCCAGTTGCACAGATTATTCATTCTCCAACTAGAATTTGTGAAGGCCTGGCTCTACTGTGTACTCATTGTGGGAACTCAGACACACTACCTTTTATCACTGAGTCAAAGTCTCTCCCTGTAGTTCCCAAGGCTGTTATGAAGATAATATAAAGCACTTGGCACTAGGAGGTCCGTAAAGTTCTTAGAAACACTTAGAAGGGCTTCCCCGCCACCAGTCACGCTGGATCAATACACCGTCCTGTAAAGTCCTGACACCATTTGTAAAGTCAAGATGCAATCCTGGAAAGTCCTATAAGTTCGGGGATGGTCATCCTACATATTCCCAACTTGGACACTGGTCATCTTAATAGTGTCTCCCATGAAAAGGTGGCTTTGTGTGTTCAATTGAAAAAGATTCTGAGAATATCAAAATGTCCCCAATCACATGAAGATCCACACCAAAGCCAGAGGGCCTCGAGTTACCATGGACCAGCTCAGGTGTTCAAACGGGATTCATTTCCTAGTACTCCGCTTTCTCTAGTGCTCAGGACAGTGAGTTTGATCATTCTCGTCACATTCCAGATGAGACAATTAAACCACAAAGAGGTTAATTGACTTATCCATGTCATCTATTGGCAGAGCTGGGATTCAGAACCAGGTCAGTCTAAGTTTAAAGGTCCATACTATTCCCAGTACATAATGCCAGCTCCCTGGTATAAAGACACATATGGGTTATGCACCGTATCAGAAGCAGATAACATTCTGTTCTTTATCATTCATATTGCTAACTATAACTACAAGTATCACCTTGAGTTTTTTCCATAGGATGTATTATCATGAGAAATGAGTTTTCCTTACTAGGCAGCAGTCTCTTCTTATGTATGGGACTAGATTAGTGTTTCCCAGTGTTCAGTCATGTGTGTGCCACTTTCATGACTTTTGCTATTTCCAAGGGACACCGAGAAGGAACCACCATTGTTACCTGCCATAAAGAGAAGGCATTCACAGAAATAAATACAAATAAGACTAAACAATGCCATTGGAGCCTAACTAGATAATATTCCCTTGCTTTTTTCAGGAAAATGGAGATTAATGAGCATTTGAGAAGTGGTAAATATATACTAATGTCAACCTAGATATAACTCTCTACTATATATAATCAGGATGATTATATAGTATTAGAAGGAAACACCATTCACTGTGTGATTTAATGTCATGGAATCCTTGTCCAGGTGTCAAATAAAGTTATTCCATATGCCCCCAAAGAGCATTGGATGTGACCCCAATGATAGCTTGTGAAATAATAAAACAAAATGTTTTCAGGGCTCCTTCTGGCCTTCGCTTTTATGGAAAATTTTTGTGTTTATGCCTTTGGTAATCCACCTATTAAATAAATTGATGTACATCCAAACAGTGCTCAGCAATACATGGGGATGTCATAAATATTGGAAAGATAAAGAATACAATCCTCACCTCCATTTGAAGGTACACTAACAACCAGAACACAACTCACCTGTAAATTTAACAGTCCCCGAAGCTAAATATGTCTCCAGTGACTAGAAACAAACACTATCGATAGAAAAAATCTGCCTGTCAAAACAGAACATAGTTCACACCATCTCAAAATCACATATGAAATTGTGCTGGATATTTTCTACTGAGTTAAAATATGTTCCTTTCTGCCTTCCCAAAGGATTTTGTTTGTATGAAAGAGGTAAGAGAGACAATTCCTAGGGAGAAGGAAGAAGCTATGCAGAAAAAGAATGCACATATTTGCTTGCTATTGGCATTTCCCAAATCTTAAACATTATAACAATAAATAATATGATGGGGAAATAACTGGTTGCAAATAAGACTACTTCATTGGCATATATAAGAGCTATTCTTTGTTGATTGACCACACTATACTCAAGCAGAAGCTCCCAGATACTCAAATACTGTTGATTTTCAAATAAAAATGTCCTTTTCCATTCAATTACCCTCCTGTAAAATTCTATTAAAAAAATTCAATAGATACAATTATCACCTCCATAAATTTTGCATTCCCTTTCATACACGTGAGAGTCAGGGACAGTTATATCTGAAGATATCATGCCAGAGAACCAGAAGATGCCAAAAGAAAGGTCAAGGAGAAAATCCTTGCAAGGGAGTCCCTCGTGTTCACTGAGGAACATGAAATAGACCTGATGCAGGCCTCATTTAAAATGTTCAGACATTGCAAGGGGCAGCTGGTCGATGTTTCTCTCTCATCAACGTTTCTAGCTCTTTATCTCTCTATCTCTCTCCCTTCCTCTCTGTAAAAAATCAATAAAATATATTTTTTAAAAATAAATAAATAAAATGTTCAGACATCACGCCCTAGCCAGTTTGGCTCAGAGAACAGAGCATCGACCTGCAGACCTAAGGGTCCCGAGTTTGATTCCGGTCAAGGGCATGTCTCCTCCTTGGCCCATGGCCTCAGTTGGGGTTCATGCAGGAGGCAACCAATTGATGTGTTTCTCTCACATTGATATTTATCTCTGTTTTTCCCTCTCTCTTCCATTCTCTCTAACAACCACTGGAAAAATATCCTCGGGTGAGGATTAAAAAATAAAAAATTCTGCAGACATTGCCAGTAGATGTTAACTGGGCAGGCCCTGTCCTTTGGTTGCACCCCAATTCCAGGACCTATGACATGAAAACACTTTCCACACAATTTCTGGACCAAGTTTATTCGTGGCTCCCCCTGCCTCTGATTTCTGTATGGGAGGATGCTATCTCTGTTTCAGCCTAATGACAGTCATCAACCTGAAGGCAATGCTCCCTGCCTGTCCCTTCTCAGCCTTACCCATCCACCAACTTAGAGCAAGCATGTATGAATATTTCAGATTTTACTAAAACTTGAGAATCACCAAAATGGACTTCCGGTATCCATTGCTATGTTACAAAGGCCTACTTGAAATAAATCACCCCCAAATTTAGTGATGTAAAACAACAACCATCACTTATTATTCTCAGAGCCCCTCAAGATTATACGGTTGACCAGGGCTGGGCTCTGCCGGGAAGTGCTCCTTTGGCCTCTCATGCAGTTACAGAGGTGGAGGCTGGAGGATTTCCTCACTCACATGTCTGGTGCCTGGGCTGGGAAGACTCAAATTCTTGAGGACTGGAACAGGACCCTTTCTCTGGGCTGTCATTCTCTTTATGATCTTTCCATGTTGCCTTCACCGAAGCATTTGTGATTAAGGATAGCCAGACTTCTTGGCGGTCCAAGACTCCAAGAAGCTATTTTACCATTTCTAACCTGGCCATGGAAGTCACCCATCATTTCTTTTACTGCCTTCTATTTGTCAAGGGAATCACAATGTCTCCAGTTTTAAGGGAAATAAACAGACTACCCCCTTTTAAATATATATATTTTTATTGATTTCAGAGCGGAAGGGAGAAGAACAGAGAGATAGAAACATCAATAATGAGAATTACTGATTGGCTGCCTCCCACACATCCCCCACTTGTGATCAAGCCCACAACCCAGGCATGTGCCCTGACCAGGAATCAAACTGACCTTCTGGTTCATAGGTTGACGCTCAACCACTGAGCCATGCTGACTGGGCCAGACTACCCCTTTATAATAGAGGAGTAGCAAAGATCTAAAAGAGCATGTGGAACCAGAAACATTTTTGTGGTTATTTATAGAAAATACAATTTGCTCAACAAGGATGATGTTATGAGGCTCTTGTTATTTTGTTACTACTCTCTCTGTCTCCTTCCTGTCCTATTTCTTCACTGCCTTTGTCCTATATTCCTTAGAGCCCCAAGTTTTTATCCCTTTATTGTGGAGAATAGTTTAATTTTCTATCAAGTCTCATTTCCATTGTTAATCAGAATGAAGGGACTCTATTCCCCAGGAACCTGAACTTCTACCTTCTTTCAAAAGCCATTTTGCTCCCTTACTCAGCTTTAGAAGTAAATAATACTTTTGCCCACTCTCTACAGGACTACAAGGATTGGTATGAGAAGAAATAAAGAGAATATGAAAAGAACTGCCCACAGTCTTCGACAAAGAATTCTCCTCCTTTCAATAGAGCCAGTAAAGAGTGAAGAAAGGAAGTCTCACATATCCCAAGATACATTCTTGGAAACTATGTGGACAAGACTACTGAAGCATGGACAGCATCATTTAATGGTCTATTTGAAGGTGGAGGAATGCCATTGCTTTGGCATGGAGTAAGAGATTGATCAAAAGAATGTCAGATATAGAAAGGCCTCAGAAAGGGAAACAATTCTGTAACTCTTACACCAATATCAAAATGCTCTATTTCATTTTTCGTGTCTATCAGTTTTGCCAATTATTTTTTAAAAGTGATTATACGAGTAATAGTTTATCTGAAGATGTCATTGCTTAAAAACTATTCTGATACAATAGTCCCCTCCACATAGTATCCTAAGAAAATGTTTTCCATAAGAGAACATGTGTGAGATGTGCTTGTACAAAGTTAGATTATATTCTGTTGCATGTAATCACAAATCTAATTAATAATAGTTTAATAATTAAGGGTTTATTTTTTTTCATGTAATAGATAGTGTAAAGATTTCCAGAACAGTCACTATCATGGGTTTACAATTTCATCAGATATTCCATTTCCTTCTGTCTTTTTAGCTCCATCAACATCAGTGTGTGCCTTTTATGCACATGGTTGCAAGATGGCTGGTGCAGCCTCAGTCATCCACTCACTTTCCATGATAGACAAAGGGGAAAGTATGGCTTCTGTTTTGTATGACAAGACAAAAGCTCTTCTTGGTGACTTTGCCTACATCTTCTTAAACCAGAGCTCGGTCACATGGCCACAAGGAATCAAAGTGATAATTTAGCTCTCCAGTAAAGCTAGGGAAATATACAGATATGGGGATTGTGAATGGTGTTTGCTTACAAAAGTATGGTGTCTGCCAAAGTAGCACAGTGTGAGTCTGGAGTGCTGGCTTCTATCTAATCCTCTGACCTGAGTATCTAATCATGGAGGAAGCCTTTAACCCCAGGTCTCCAATTTGTTCATCCAAAAAGAATGGGATAATGAAATAAAAGATCTCTAATGCTCCATGATTGTCTGCATCCAGGATTACTTTAAGGCAGCATGATTGAGATAGACACTGTTAGTCACCTGCCCAACAGCCATGTCCTATCTGTCTTCCTTACTGGCTGAGACAATCCCCTCCCCCAAAGCTGGTGAGGTTTTGTAAGCCTATCTCTCAGCTAGAGCATGATCATGTGACCAAAATTTGTCTAAGAGGATCCAAGGAAAAGTATACCATGGCATCTGGGAAAGATTTTCCACCAGACTGTACGAAGTCTTCTGGTTCCCTGTCCTAGTCTCTCTCCCTTCCCCATTATTTCTGTGTTGGGCTCTGTAGTATGAGCTGTAGCATCCTTTTTGTAGGCAACAAACTCAACACTCTGAAAAGGATGGGATGGAAAACTGATAAAGAATTTTAGTCACTGATGAGATCAATCATGGGGCCATCTTTTTCCTGACTTTATGTTATGGGAAATAATTAGAAACTTGTTATTTATGCTGTTTTTTATATGATGCCATTGCTTGCAGCCCAAAACATCCAGTATAACTCAATGATCCAGTAGAAACAATTGTAGGTTATCAACATCTTACATTTTATGTGCATAGGAATCACCAGAGAAGCTTGTAAAAATGCAGATTTCTGATGGAATAGGTCAGGGAAAGGGACTAAAATTCTGCATTTCTAATAAGCAAATAATGTTGATGTTTCTGCTCTGATGCTGATCTGCTTTACAGATGAAATGGCAGGGCGCTAACCCATGTGCAGCTATGGTACAACATTGATGAGGTCACCTCACTGCCTCAAGCCTCAATTTTCTCATAGGATCTTATATCTTACAACTCTAAGTATTATCAGAAGAAAATGTATTCATTTCCTCCACAAATGAAGACATACATGAAAAGTGAACCGGGGAAGCATAAATGCTGTGATTTATTTTAAGCCTTCTGCCGAATGCTTATTAATCTCATTACTTGTTACAAATTGCATCCAGGACAAGGGCACATCAGCCAGCGCTTGTTTCCATGACTGCCCGACTGCCCCACCTACACAGAAATACCACAGGGACAAAATGTTAAACTGAGCCGTGTTTGCAGCTGCTCTTTGGAATCTCATTACATCTGATGTGTGTGCTAATCAGAAATTCAATTAATAAAGATTTGACAAGACTTAGAGCAATCCATCCTCTTCTTTGCCCCATTCTCTTTCAATGACAATGAAGAATGAATGTGGTTATTTTAATAGAAGGAAAAGCCATCTGCCTGCAAGGATGGCTGCAATTGGGTACCCTCCATCTCCTGGCAGTCCACAAACCAAAGTCTGGCTGCTTTCACATCCTGTCCTAGTGTTCTTCTCTCCCTTTTGCCACTGCTGCTCTTCAGTTATGTCCCTGGTGGAATGCAGCCGGCCTTCCTTTGGTACCTCTCAAATCAGAGCCTCAGACTTCCCATTTACTATCCCTGAAACATGTCGGGGGTCAGCAGGGGATGGAGCCCTGTTCTACCATGAGTGGGAGATGAGAAATATCAAATATGCTAATTAGACTGGATGACCGAACAGCAGAACAACTATCTGGACGACCTCTGGACAAAGCCAGGACTGCAAGGGCTGAACCCCTTGCATGAATTTTGTACATCAGGCCTCCAGTTTATATATATATATGAGAGGGAAATTTCTCATATTAGAACTATTTTAGATTTACAAAGAAATCGAAAAGATAATACAGAGTTGTTATTTACCTCACATTGGTTTCCCTTATTATTCATATCTTTCATTAATATACCTCTGTTGCAAATAATGAGCCAATAATGATACATTATTATTAACATCCTTGGTTTATATACATGTCTTGGTTTTACCCTAAAAACCTTTTTCTGTTTTAGGATTCCTCATTTATAGCTATGTCCCTTCAGGCTCCTCTTTGTTTAGATAAACTTTGAGAATTTTAAGGGGTACTGGTCAGGTATTTTGTAGGATGTTCCATTATTAGGATTGTCTGATATTTTTATCATAAGACTGGGGTTTTGGGTTCCTGGGAAGAAGGTCAAAGAGATAAAGTGCTATTTTCATCTTATTAAGCATACATATTATTAACATGACTTATGACCATAGATGTTGGCTCGGACCATATTTTGCCAGGTTGCTTCAGGGTAAAGTTATCTTTTTGTCCCCTTCCCATGCTGTGCACTTTGAAAGGAAGTCACTTTGGGCAGCCTACACCTAAAGAGCTGGGGTTTACTCGTCAAGTCCTTCAAGGTGGATATCTGGAATTCTTCTGTGTGGGAGATTTGTCCATTCTCCCTCACTTATTAATTTATCTCCCTCACTTATTTAATTTGTGTATATCACTCTGGACTCATGGATATTTACTTTATACTTTGAGTTAAAGTCCAGTTAACTGCTTTATGGTTTTGCACATTCCAGTCGGGGCTATTGAGAGGGAACTCTTTTGTTGCCTCCTATTTCCCTTTGTCTTATCCACATCACCGTGTACTTTTTTTTCTTTTCTTAATTTCTGGTGCTGCAAGATGATCCAGGTTTATCTTCTATATTTCCTCTCCATGTCATTGAATCAGTCATTTCTCCAAGGATCCCTGGTTACTTTTATTGGAGAATGGAACTAGAAATCAAGATTGGGGTTCTAGATGTCTTCATTGGGAATGAGATATGATTTCTTTCAGGCCGTCTTAATCTGACAGAACAAAAAACTATGTGTTTATACTAACTCATGTCGATACTTTATACATGTCTATACATTTTCATCTGTAAATATCTCTATCTACATTAAGCTAAACTTGAGTTCATGCTGATATCTCTAACTCTAATCCAGTTGTCACATGGATCCTTCTAGCTTATTCCCCTTGCTTATCTGTAACCTTCCACTTACACCACATGCTATAAATTTAATTAGTTATTTTATTCCAATATACATGTTAACTATTCCTCCATGGAAACAACTTCATCAACTAGGGTACAGTTCTTTTTGCCTTAAGTCTCACAAACTTCTATTCCCAAAGATACTTCAGTCAGTACTGCTCTCTCCATCCTCTTCAGTGTGGTGGTTTCATACATTTGGAACACAGTTAAATTCTCCCGTCACTATCTGTATACCTTCTCAGACTCAGGCAGCTCCTGTGTGTGTCTCTTTAGACCTAGGATTCCATTTTTCAGTAACTGCATTTCTCTGTAAGTGGTCACAATTTTCTCTAATGGAGAGGAAAGCAAATTGCTATTAAAATAAGGAACCTGCATAAATGGAAGGAGCATTAATTACTATTTCCCTTCACCTCCTGGGAACTCATGCTATTTTTTCCTGGTGATTGTCATGATTGCACGCTACTTAATTGTATATTGAGGTCTCTACAGAAATTATAGACATGCTTCAGCTTAGCTAGAGGAGTTTTCAGTCGAAATGAGTTAACATACTTTTTCTTATTCTAGATTAAGCTTAATAGGGTTGGGTTCATTTTAAATGCATGATCACATTCTTGGGCTTTTCGGTGGAAATTGTGGATAGAGATTGAGTCCTCATCGTCATCATCTGGGAAGCCTGTGGGTCATTTGGAGTAGGTCAGTGGTCGGCAAACTCATTAGTCAACAGAGCCAAATATCAACAGGACAACGGTTGAAATTTTTTTGAGAGCCAAATTTTTTAAACTTCAACTTCTTATAACGCCATTTCTTCAAAATAGACTCACCCAGGCCATGGTATTTTGTGGAAGAGCCACCCTCAAAGGGCCAAAGAGCCACATGTGGCTTGTGAGCTGCAGTTTGATGACTACGGGTCTAGGTCTATTAACACTAGGCTAGTCCAGTGAATATATGGCAAAGACTAGATACTTTTCCCTCACTGGGCTGGAAAAATTTGAAATGAATACCATACTCCCACTGGTTCCCATTACCTGTGTCATATTTAACACTTAGATTTTCTACAAGTAAAGTGACTGATGATTCCTGACAAGTGTGGGAGCCTGACAAGTCTCATGTCCAGGAGTTTGGTGGCGCTACTGTCTTTTCACAATGGAGATACAGATTGTTGGAGCCAAGTGAGAAACAGGAATGTGCCAGGTTCCTGATGCTGTAAGGGTGTTTCTTTCTTTACAGTCTGGAACGTTACTCCCAAAGCCCAGAGAACGTTGGAGCTCAATAACAAGAGTTTTAGCAGTAGAGACTGAGTGAATGGCAAGGGAGAGTGAAGAACTCACTTTTAAAAAGGTATGACCAGCTGAAACTGGTTTGGCTCAGTGGATAGAGCATCGGCCTGCAGACTGAAAGGTCCTGGGTTCGATTCCGGTCAAGGGCATGTACCTTGATTGCAGTTGATCAATGTTTCTCTCTCATTGATGTTTTTAACTCTCTGTCCCACTACCTTCCTCTCCGTGAAAAATCAATAAAATATATATTTTTAAAAAGGTATGGCCAAACCCAGGAAAAGGCCTTATCCACTAATCACTAGGTCAGGATTACCTTACCCATCAGCCCACCAGTGGGTATATATAGCTTGGTATTTTGGATTTATGAACTATTGCCAAAAAAGCTCAAACACCTTTCTAAATGGCTCAGCCCAATGTGCCCATTCACCCGTGTCAGAAAAGGAATAACATCTTAAGTAAACATCAAATAATTTATGATTTAAGCCACAGTGGAAAATGCATTTCCCCAAGTGCCAGAAATGATTTGTATACTAACTTTCCAAAAATAGGTGATATTTATGTTTTTACTCTTGAAGCTGCTGACAGAAAGCTCAATCTGGGAAATCCATGTTGGTACTAAGAAGTTGGCTACACAATAGAGAGAATTTAAGCTGGTTTAGTTCAAATATACCTAAATTTAGAGACTTTTTGCCCTTAGAATCTCACTTGAATCATTAGGAAAAAATCTCCATAAGGCAACATATATTTGTCAGTGTTAGGAAGGCTTAACAACAGGTAAGAGACCTGAGTCCAATCCTATCTCTGAAACTAACATGTACTTCAATAAGACACAACCTTCTTTAAAAAAATTTTTTTTTTTAAAGACACAACCTTCTTGAACTTCAGTCCTCTAACCTATGAAATAAAGCAGTTAGATTAGATTAGTGTTTCTCAATTGTGGATGGATTTAAATAAATGGGAAGATTTTTAAAAATATGATGCCCAGGCCTTACCCTGGAGTAATAAATTAGACTCTCCAGGAGCAGGGCTATTTGTTTAAAGTTCAATGTTTAGCCAGGGCTGAGACCCATGAGGCCACATTTTTCCTAAGTCCACACTCCATGAACATTCTGTCACTTTCAGTTATGTTCCATCATCTCTGAATTTTCTCTCTTATGGAAGGCAGAATTCAAAGATGACTCCCAGTGAATTATGCCTCTATGAAAAACAAACAACAACAACAACAACAAAAAAAAAACAGACCTGACTACAGATAAAGCCTGTGGCTTGCTTCCAGCCAAAGGAATATGTTAAAGCTGTTGAAATAATCACTTCCATGATTATTCATGTTATGTGTAGCAGACTGGAGTGAGAGTTCACCCGCTGGCTTTGAAGAACCAAATCACCATATTGTGACATGTTCTCTGTTTCAGTCTCAACATTTGTGTCCCATTCAAATTTATGTGTTGAAATCTAACCCACAATGATGGTATTTGGAGGTGGGGTCTTTGGGAAGTAATTATGTCATGAGGGTGGGGCCTTCATGAATAGAATTAGTGCCCTTATAAGAAGAGGCCAGAAAGCTAGCTCACTCTCTTTCCATGATGTCAGAATACATGAGAAGATGCCAGTCCACAACCTGGAAGAGGGGCCTCATCCCACCCTACAGACATCCTCAGTTCAGACTTCCAGTGTTCAAAACTTTAAGCATAAATTTCTGTTTATAAGCCACCCAGGCTGTGGTACTTAGTCATAGCAGCCAGGAAAGACTAAGACAATCCCTAAGAGCAAGAAACCTTCTAGGAGCAAGAAAGTGGGGACCTCAACCCAATAGACATAAAGAACTGAATTCTGTACAAAATTATGTGAGCTTAAAGGGGGATCCAGGATGTCAGAAAGGAACAGTGTATACCCAAACTGCAATCTGAGCAGAATCCTACAGTCTGAGACTGGTCTCCCAACACACAGAAACTGAATTAATAAAGTAGATATATTGATTTAAGCTGTTAACTTTGTTACACATCAATAAAAAAAAAAAAAACTAGTATGTTTTCAAAGGATATATTTGTATTAAGTGTTGCTCAATGCCTGGTGATATCCTAGAGAAAGATATGAGGTATGTAGTGGAGAAAACCATGATTTGTGATGTCTTAGTCTTTCCTGGCTGCTATGACTAAGTACCACATAGGAGATCATTCAGGATCCTGGAAGGTTCACTGGTCACATTGAAAAACATGAAGTAGGGAGGAGAAAGCAGTAGTGAGACAATGTCTGCATGAGAGGGTAGTGTCCTGCTCCAATATCAGCAGGTGGAGGCAATCCCCTCTAGGCCCCTTCTTCTATGTTCATGAAGCAAGCTTCAAAAGCCACAAGGCCAATGCGGAGAGGAAGGACATGACAGGGGCTAATAATGCATTCCAAGTTTATCTAAATTAAAGAACAAAAACATGAATCTTCTCCCTTCCCCCTTCTTTAACTTGTCCCTAATCTATTCTTTCCCTTTCTACTACCAAAGCTAGTCTTTGCCAAGCACTGTTCTGAACTACTTTCAGAGACCAGATGTAGTTCTTTTCAAGTCAAAGAATGGAAGACCGCTTGGCAGCCATCATAAACCTTTAAAAATTGTGTTTGAGCTGTGCTAATACAGGAAGACTAGGGCCAAAAAACACATTCTTTGCTCAGTCAGATTTATACAAAGTTCCAAAGTTTGCTTTGGAGCATCTCTCTAACTGTGAAGAAAGACAGCTATAAAGCTGGGTCCCAAGAGAGGCTGTTGGGCTATGAAGAGCTTTCAAGAAAGTTGCCTAACAATCCCCAGAATTCACATGTGTTTGGCAAAGAGTAGACTGCTTTTCAAAAGAGAGAAAAGTAACTAAAATGAGAAATATCTTCTCTTCTTTGAAAAAGAAATTCTTTTAAGGATAAACAAAAGTTTTTAACAGTTAACTGAAAGAAATACTAAATTTTATTGGAAGTTAAAAGTAGGAGCTTAATGCATTCACTACCAGAAATTTGGCATGAGCTAAATACAAAGAGGCTTAGGTACATTTATGAATTAAAAACCATAAGAAATCATCAACTTCAAATCAGAAGTCTTAGGGGTATTCAGAGAGTCTGAAATACTTGTCACAAACATCAAGCAATTCATCCCACCAAGGTCCTTTGGTGATACCATCAGAAAAGTAATTCATCACAGATTGATCTCTGGGTTACATTCTTATTTTCTTGGACACACAAAGGATTAGAGTGGAGTCTTTTTTTACAGAAACACTTTTATCTAAAACATGACCACTTTCAATACCATACTTTTTATTTGATGGGGCAACTAGAATAAAATTTGCCTTTGCTGAGTTGCTATAATCATTGCAAGCTGTATGATTAAAATCAGAAGCAAATTTCCCATGAGAACCATGTTCAGATGTAGGGCTGGCCTTTGCTCACACAAAATAAAACAGGACTGCTGGCCTTAGAGATCTTATCTGCTTCCCTCTGTAGACACTAGGCTGGAAATCGAGCTGTTTAGAAGGCAAGAGGAAGAAAGTAAAAAAGTAAGAAAGAAAGGGAAAAAACAACTTGGAAGTGTGCTCAAGAAGGTCTCTTGTCAGCTCCTAGGGGAAGATCTCAGAAGAAAAAATGAGCTTAAGACCTGCCACACCCATTCAAAATCCCATTAGAGAGATCTCTTCACATTGGAACCAAGGCTTGAATACAGAAAGTGAAATCACATGACCCCAATGGAGCACGTCATGAAGAGGCTGTGAATGCACTCCTGGCAGTTCTGAGACTGTATCAACATATTTTTTTCCAGCTTTTCTCCAGGTCTGACAATTCTTCAAGCAGTTAGAAATCATTTATGAAACCGTGATCATGTCTAACATCAAAACTGAATTTAAAAGAACAACATTAATCATGTTTTGAGAGTAGGAACTCTGGCTTAAGGGATTCCCACCATTAAGCAAAGCGTGTGTCCAAAAAAAAATGCACTTAAACATCCATTTTCCCCTTTTATCCATGTCAAAGGAGAGTCATTCATAAATTTCTCCCATAATTCACAAAGATGATGGCCAATTAGATGTGGTTTTCTGGATGCATGCTGAGATATAGCTTGAGCCAATGGGGTCAGGTTTTTGTACCTTGTTTCAGTTAGTAGTGAGCTGTGGCTATCTACCTAGAAAAGAGAGCATAACCTTTCAGGCATCTCCTAAAAATATAGTTCCCGTAGTAGAGAGCAAATCTCTGGAGAAGAATGCAACTTTCTGCCCTTCAATTCAGAGCAGCTGGGGCACAGGTGTGCTTACTATCAATGGGACCAGCAATATTTGCTACAGATACTTTAGCTTGTTCCAAAGGGTTATCTCTGTAGCATCTCCCATGAGTGCCTCCAACCCTCACCATACAGTCCAAATATTCCATTTAAACAGAAAATAGACACTAAGTAATATATATCAGGTGAATGAATGTTGAGTACTATATGAAACTCAGAATTTCTCTTTTATGTATATTCAGCAGATCCTTAATATGACTTCGGGGAGTTGAAATTTATAGATAATACATTATTCCTTTCTCTTTGAATAGCTCTCTAACTATGATGATAAGGCAGATTTTACTAAACTTAAAAAAAAAAACCTCTCCTTTGGGTTAAAATCATGCATGATAAATTTCTAGGGGAAAAGATCATTTTTTTCTAAAGGTTACAGGCCTAAATTATACACTAAAGTCAATAAGTTAGACGTCTAAAATATTCTAAAAATAAGGGTGGATAATAAGAGTGCTTTCTCAACCAAAACCACAACGTTCCCTCTCTGCACTCAAAGAAAGCAGCAGAAACTAATCTTTCTCCTCAAGTGGAAAAACAGGTAATAGAAATCCACCAGATGCCTTGAATTTGGGGCACTGACACTGTACTTTCATCAATCTCATTTATGTTTGTCTGAAGTATTACTTTCAGGACATTTTCAGAATCAGGCCACATCCACCGAAATGCTCTGGGAGAAGAAATGCCTTCTACTAGCACGCACGCTGATTTTCTGGGTTTTACCATGGTTGATGACGCCTCCACTGAAGGAAAGAGAGATGGTGGCTCATAGAATCTTACATAAGCAATGGATAGAAATTCTTGGAAACAGGGAGAAGTCTGGAGGTCTCTGCTGGGTGAACTTTGGAAAAGGTACAAACGTGCTTTGTCAAAAGGACTCCAGCTTCACTGAGTGGAGAATTGGACAATAAAAAATGAGAAGAGGGTTCCAGCACTGCCCTGGTTCAAAAGAAAGAGGGTGGGAGGCCAAAGTCCTGCCCAGCTGGCTTCTACCTAGGCATCACCGCCTTCAACAACTAACATATATGATTGGTCGTTTGATTAATTAAAATAATTGAGTGCAAACAGATGTTAAGGGAAGAGGAACAGCTGAAACCGGTTTGGCTCAGTGGATAGACAGAGCATCGGCCTGCGGACTGAAGGGTCCCAGGTTCGATTCTGGTCAAGGGCATGTGCCTTGGTTGCGGGCACATCCCCAGTAGGGGGGTATGCAAGAAGCAGCTGATTGATGATTCTCTCTCATCGATGTTTCTGACTCTCTGTCCCTCTTTGTTCCTCTCTGTAAAAAATAAATAATTTTTTTTTTAAAGAAAAGAGGCACACTGCTATACATACAGCTTAAAAGACAGCCAAATATAAAATTTAAAGGGGGCAGTGGTCTTTCTAAATCATTTTAGACAATTGTATTCTTTTCAATCCAGGTGATCAACTGGACATGTTTTTGGCATTTTTTCACATAATCCAATTTCCAGAACAACAGCAAAAACCTGTTAAGACTATGTTTTGGGTTCACAATTGGCAACTCAGTTGCCTCTATTTTCAACATCAAATTAACCTCGGGGGCCACTGGAGCTTAAATTGCTAAGGAACTTTGGGAGCAAGCTAGCTAGCTTGGAAGAAAATGCAGCAAATTGATAATGGTGATATCCCCCTCTTCAGAAAAAAATGCAATTATTGAAGGAGCTCACTTTTTTAAAGTTTTAGACTTTTATTATCCTGTCTTTCCTCCCAGGTCCTAACATTTCCCTTGCGGTAGTGTGAGTTTCCAAAATACTTTAATGGGCGGGCAACTAGAATTTGGGAAATGTGGCCTGATGACTTCAGACACTTCCCGGGACTAGCTGAGTACTATCTGGAGATTCTCTTTACCATCTTCCAACTCCAGACATATTCTAATCGATTGCTTGGTCCTTGTCCATGGCTTTTAAGTTGCCCCTCTCTAACCTGACCCTTTGAGTATAACAGAGTTTTAGTACAAAATGTGACCTTAGAGATAATATCAAACAAAGCCTCATTTTATAGGGTGAGGACAATTAACTCAGAGAGAAGAAATGACTCTCTCAAGGTCATACCTTACAATTTGCAGTTACCATTGAAGGGAAACCCATTGCTTAATCTTAGAAGCTGAGGGAAGTGCCAAGCAGTACAGCAGCGTAAGTGACCTAGGTTTAGCACATTACTAATAAAAGCTGGATCATGCCTCAAACTTCTAACAAAGAGAACATCAAATATCATCAGGTCTTTTATACCCACTGAGGAGAACATTTTGTCTTTGTCATACTTGGTTTAATCCCTTTGCCTCTAATACCCATAAGCAGTCATTTTTTCCCAGTGTCACAGCCAGCTGTGTGCTAACATTTCAGCAAATTAAAAAATAATTACCTCAATAATGGATTAGTTGCTGAGTTTAATCACTCTGAAAAAGTACTTGACTTTTCCATTTGTGGAATAATAAAAGGCTGCATTTCTGTACGGTCCATCATTTAGAGGCCCTGAGAGGGTCATGCCTTCGTTGACATGGACTGACATTAACAACAGAATGTAAGTAGGTGGGTAGAGCCAGAGGAGCTACAAGAAGGAAAGAAGGATGGTGACCAACTGTATTCAAGGAATTGACTACAATTATTCAGGTAAAAGGTGAAAACAAATAAAGCAAATCTCACTTCCTTGGGTTCTTCAATAGACAAAATCAAATGAATAGAATATAATCAGGATTTTTATAAATTATACCTTCATCCTCTCTCTTTCCATCCGCTAAGATTTATACAATTTTTCCATTTCTGCCCAACTATAGTGAAATTAACTGCTATTTCCATTGAGTTTCACCTTAGGCAGAAAGTCAGGTTTTCCTGTTATGCCCCATTCCACACAGAATTCCCAAGTTCCTGGCCCTATATCTCTACAAAGCTTGCAAATATCCAGTACGACTAAACATCATATTATCTGTAAGTAACATATTGGCAAGTATATCCATTAGCCATGGTTATAACAGTGCTATAAAACAAACCACCCCTATAACTTTAAATTTAGAACAGTTGAGTATGATAAAACTTCATTTTCCTGTAAATTTACAGGAATTACAGAGGGACTTAGTTGAACTGCACCATCATTATGCGATCCATAAAATCCAGACTCTGCAAAACTCTGCAGGTCCAACGGCCTAGACTTTTCAGCAGATAAAATGTAAGGAAAAGGATGAAAGGGGAACCTATACATTTAAAAGGAGGCTTTACAACATAAAATTTTAAAAATAGAAATGAATGGTCAAATTTAAACTATTGTATTGAGATAATAAATATTTGGGACAAGGCACTTGGAAGCCTCCTGGAATGTTAGCAACATTCTCTTTGTTGATGTAGGTGGTGGTTTCATGGGTTTTCATAAAAATGGCCAAGAATGGAATGTGGGCAGGAGTGGCTCTGTGCCACTTCCAAGACCAGGCCTTAAAAGGCATCACTTGTTTCCTTTTTCTTTCTTGAACTTCTGCCATCAACATAAGAGGCATTTCCCTCTGAATGCAGGGCCCCAGAGTGAATATACATGAAAGATCCCTGAGCCCAATATACAATGTGAAGCTGAGCCCAGTGATGCTCACAACTTGAAGCTTAGCTGCTATCCAAGCCCAGTCTCCACTGATTGACCAGCAGGTACATGAGCAAGAATAAATGATGATTGCTATAAGCCCCTAGTTTGGGGTGGTTTGTTACATGGCATTAACTAGCTGATACATCAACTATAGTGGTGCAATATGTGTATCAATCACTTCTTCCTAAGAATTTCAGACTTCACCTCACTTGTTCTAAACTGAAGACCCACAGTTTGTTATTTTCCATATCTCATTCTCCTCTTGTTTTGCCCTTTCTGTCACTTTTCTATCCCAGAGTAAAAGAGAATAATGCAAACCAGCCTTTAATAATTAAATTCTTATGTATTCATTGCAGCCTTCATCCCTGGCCTTGCTCTTTATCCCTTTTCCCTTTTCCTAATAATGCGTTTTTCTGATTTTATCCCTCACCTGGCCTCACCTAGCACTCTCCACATTGTCTTTTGCCTCTAGTCTTAGATAAGAGTTAGAAGTAGGGTGGAGGAGATAAAGAACAAGGAAAAGAATATCTTGAAACTGTTCCTGCTCCATTTTAAACTGCATTCCACCTACAGCCTATTTTGTCATTTCTGAACTATCACTCTTTCCTATGATTCATTTTTGCATGTTTTGTCATTCCCAATTCTGAAATTTTGAGACACTGCAGAGAAATATGGCAGGCAATAAAAAAGATCCTCCTAAGGAGAAAACCGATACTGTCTTCCCCAACCAGACACATTACAAGGCAGTGAAATTTCCAACAACCTTCTGGTAGCAAGCAAACTGCCATAAGAAATGCATCCATATAAGACTTCATTTCATCCTGGTAATCAGGATGCAATGGCAGGTGGCTCATATCCTAGCAGTATGGGGCTCTGGCCGCAGAGGGCTAGACCATCAAGCATCACCATAGAGAAGGAGAGTGACCTTGAGAACTGGTGCTGCCTCCCCCTGAAAATGTCTCCCCTCCTCCTCCTTCAGCTGGGTTAACACCTGGTAGCTATTTTGGCTGGACATTCCTGGGGCTCTAGGGCAATGAAATCTCATGTATAGAATAAACTCTATCTTAGACTCAGGGAATTCTTCCGATGATTGCTGTCTCATAAGGACTAAACAAAAATTTGTGTGATTATATCATCCCAACTATGGCCTGTCAAAGAACCTTCATAAGCCAATGTCTTTAAATCTACCATGCAATTACCCTAGAAATATTTACCAAGGAAAGGAATCTGAATATTAATTGTGTCCATTACTTGCCAAGTACTTTACATAGCTTATTTTATTTACTTCTCCTAACATCCCTATAAAATTTGTATTTTTATTTCTATTCTACTGCTGAGAGGGCTAAGGGTCAGGAAGATTCAGTCACCTTACTTAAAGTCATACAGCTGGTAAAAGGTAACACTACTCATGGGAGAAACAGGACAGCTCATCAATTTCAGAGTCGATGTAGAGAAGAATCATTATTTTGAATGACATCGCATGGTACTTAGGTATGCAAGAAATGCTAGCATCCTCCTCCTTGTCCCCCAATGCCCACTCAACACATAGAACTCTACCCATACATTCAGTCATTCATTCTTTGAACAAACTCTCATTGAGTACCTCCCTGCCTTCAAAGATAGATACGGAAATAAAAAGGGTTTGTTTTTTTTTTTTTTTCTCACATTACACACAATATACTTTGCAGGAGGCCTTTTGATTCATATGAACTTAACTCTTGCTCAAGTACAAGATTAGGCCCAAAAGGAAGTCACTTATGCTACACCCCACATCAGCAAACTAAAACTTAATGTCTATGACTTAATGCCCATCTCCCAATAAAGGCCTAGCTCAACCAATCAGTGCTTGCCTGCCTACTGGCACAAGTTACCTGCTTTAACCAATCAGCATATACCCAGTATAATATTCTTGTTCCTGCTCACTTTGGTCTACAAAAATCTCTTGCCTTGTAGAGAGGTCATCAAAGTTCCTTTCTGTCTGCCCATTTGGATGCTGCCCAATTCGTGGGTTGCTAAATAAAAGCCTGCTAGACCAGGAAATGTCTTGGGGCAATGTTCTTTTAACACTCTAAATACTGACAGCATTATCTGCAGGACCAATTTGCCACCCAGGATTCCTGGTTACCCCAATGTGGGTGCCAAGCCAGCTTTCTTTCCTCAGGCCTTGACAAGCTATGGTTTCCCCAGGAAAGAAGGTTGATGTGTGTTTGGAAGAGGGTTAGATGGGATCCAATCAAGGTCCCCACAGGTTTCAGTTAATTATCTCATATTGACATGCAGACTTTAATTTGAATTCTCCTCATGTCTGTAATAATAATGATCAGATGCAATCAAGCCGGATATTAACTCAAATCAGAGGCTTGTTAACTTCCTAATTAGCTCATTGTGTTCGCTGTGCATATAAAAGGCAGACCCTAATGACAACCATTTAAAGTTCACTTTGTCTTACTCACTTTTAATTATTTGGGTCTTTCTATTCTCACCTCCATAGCAAACCCTGCTGAAGCTCAGCATGGGCCCTCAGCCGGAAGACAGATTTCAGCTACTGATGTCTTACAACTGTAGCACACCCACTCCCTCAAATAGCACACCTGCCCACCTACAACATGCCCGCCCACCTATAGCTCACCCACTCACCTACAGCACACTCACTCACCTGTTGCACAAGGCTATTACCATGCTCCTCTTCCTCTTCAAACTCTAAGAGGCAACCCTCTGACCCAAATTCACTCTGCTACAATTGCAGGCCCATAGCAACCATCCATTCATTCATGTATTCATTCAATGAAGAAGTCCTTATAGAGCATCCATTGGTGTCAGCTCTATGCTAAGTGCTTAGTGTCTATAGCTAGTGATCTTAATAGCTCACCTGTCCACACACTCAGTGGTTCTCACTGAGTCCATCTTATCATAGCATCTGAATTGGATGTCTGTAAGCAGTGACCAAGAACCTGTTCACCCACACCATGGATTTCTGGGATTAATGGAAAAGATATTTGCTCACAAATGCTAACATACATAGGGACCTAACTAGAGCAATCACCCTGGTGGATTTGCTTTTCATGGTCATTGGTCCAAGTGTGAGATCCTCCCTCCCCGCAACTGGTGGGCAGAGTTATGACATTACTGGCATCTGCCACAGAGACATCCCCAAGACATTGAACCACCAATCAGCATGTGCCTAAGTGCCCACCCCTTCCTGTTCCACCCTGGGTCCAACCCTTTCCTGTTCCTCCCCTCAAAAGGCTCCTGCAACCCTCCACGTGCTGCTCTCTCTATCTCTGTCTGTGGAGGTAGCCCAGCTGGGTCCTTTAACCTCTTCCCCACTCCTTTAATTCCGATTTCTCTACCTCCGTAATGAATCCCACTCATTACTGGGGAATAAACTTTCCTTTAATATGTCTTGGTGATCTCTGACTTCAGTTTCTCCGCCTCAAATCTTACACCCAGGAGTAGCAGATGTAGTCCTTTTACCATTCTCTGTTATTCCTCAAGCAAAAGTATAAAATGATGTTAGAAGACATCCAAAACATTGAGTGGCTGGAAGACAGAGGGCTAGAGAGCAGCAAGGCTTGAAATCAATTCAGTTTCCTCTGGCCATTTCCCTCCCAGTTCTACTCCCTTACTTCTCAGCAACTCAGTAATGACATGCTTTTCACTTTATCCTCATGGAAACTTGCTTTTAAGTAAGATATCAAAACCAACCACGCTGAAGACAGAGAACACAAACTTGTCAATATTATCTCTCGAAGGAACTCCAATTGCTATGCTCCAGGCCAACCCGATCATATAAAAAATGAGAGCACTGAGAACTGTGAAGAACAATAGGTTTTGCTCTACAACCATCTCTCACAATCACATCCCCAGCCCAGATCTTGCCCCTGAAATCTAGACTCATACAGCAACTACTGAGCAGACATCTCTATCTGGATATCTAATAGGAATCTCAAACTTGACATGCTCCAAACACCCAATTCTCAGTTTCCCCTTGCTCAATGTGTGTCCCCAAGGTCACCCTCAAGCTTGATGATTCGCTAGACAGACTCTCAGGAATCAGGAAAGTTGTTATACGCATGTTTTATGATTTACTACAATGAAAGGACACAGATGAAACTCAGCAAATGATGAAGGAACAAAGTGTAGTCCAGGCAATTCACAGGCAAGCTGCGGGGTGACCCACCCCGTGAAGTCAGAGGGGATGACTTAATTTAATCAGCAAAGACATCTGACAATCCATGAACAGTGTTGTCAAGGAGGGAAGCTCACTTGAGCCTTAGTGCTCAAGAAGTTTACTAGGGCGTCAGTCATGGAGGCATGCATCACTCACATGACTAACCTCTGTTACTCGACTCCAGCTCCCACAAAGCAAACATGGGCATTCATCATAAATCATATTATTGGGAGAAACTTACCTGATCACACTGGTGCCATTCGGCCCAAACCTTTAGGCATTCAAAAACATTCGTATTGGGCAGAATATTCCAAAGGCCCAGGAGCTGGCTAAGAACCAATCCTAAAGACCAGCCTCTCTTTGCAGTGTGCAGGGTTTAAGAAACTCATACCTGCTGGGTTCACTCTTTGTCTGCACAACCTGCATCCGGTCTTCCATGACTGTGCCAACAGCAATCTCATCTTTCTGAGCCAGCCTTGGAGTAATCCTTGCCTCCTCTTTTCCTCCCTTATCCCACATCAAATCCATTGTGAATTTTGTTAGCTCTACTTGCATAATTTATTCAGAATTTCAACCACTTCTCTCCATTTTGCTCCAGGCTATCAGTATGCATCCTCTAGGTCAATGGTAGGCAAACTACAGCTCTTGAGCTACATGTGGCTCTTTGGCCCCTTGAGTGTGGCTCTTCCACAAAATACCATGGCCTGGGTGAGTCTATTTTAAAGAAGTGGTATTAGAAGAAGTTTAAGTTTAAAAAATTTGGCTCTCAAAAGAAATTTCAATCATTGTACTGTTGATATTTGGCTCTGTTGACTAATGAGTTTGCCGACCACTGGCCTAGATACTCAATTCCAAAAATTACAGGCTATTGTTGTTCCTTGTGATTAAGCCCCTACCCCAGTGGTCAGCAAACTCATTAGTCAACAGAGTGGCAAACCGAGTCACCCACTGTGTTATTGCAATAGTCTCCACATAATCTCCATTCCATCCTCACTCAGCACAACAGCAGCCTTAATATCTTACAATAGAATCAGACGGGTCTCCCCTCTGATCCAGCTGGTCCCTGGTTTCCCATTTCAATGGCCCATGTCAATACCCTGGAGGCCTTTCCTGCCTCGAACTCCATTTCTGACCTCACCTCCACCCAGTTTTCTGCTGTGATCACTCCTGATCAAGCCACATTGGCCACTTTGCTGTTCTTCAAGCACACATACCTGCAGCAGGGTCTTTGGACTTGCTGTTGCTTGCCAGTTACCTGCAAGGCTGATTTTCTCTTTCAGGTTTGTGCTCAAGCATCACCATGTTGGTGAATTCCACCCTAACCATTGTGTGTAAAATAATACTCCCTCCCCAACCTGGGGTTGCCCTCATCCTGATTTAATTTTTAATGATACTTATCATGCTACATGCTTCTTTTGCTAGCTATTTACTTGTTTATTTGTTTATTGCCTTCCCTACAACTAGATACAAGGACTTTGTTCACTACTGTGACCCAGGCCTAGTCAAGTACTGGAACATGATTTAATAAATATCCATAGAAGAAGTGAATGTGGTCTCTGGACCGGCAACATCAGCATCTCCAGGAAACAAGTTAAAAATGCAGTACAGCATATATGGAATATAGTCAATGATATTGTGGTAACTATGTATGGTGCCAGGTGGGTCCCAGAAATATTAGGTGGGACACTTTGTAAAGTATGTGACTGTCTAACCACAACACTGTACACCTGAAACCAATACAAAATAACACTGAACATAACTGCCATTGAAAACGTTAAAAAAAAATTAATAAACTTTTTAAAAGGCAGATTACCAACCCTGCGCCCCCAGACCTGCTGAACCCCAAACTCTCTGGGCTCTGGGTGGAGCTCAGGGATATCTAGCCAAGGAGCCCTCTAGGGGCTGCTGATGCAAATGTACCCTGAGGACCAGGACTCCGGCTAAGGCTTCACACACAGACAATGAAGGTTTGAGAGTGGAAGTTAGTTCCTGCAGGGACACACCTGGATTACAACCACAGGCGTGTCTGGTTCCTGAGGCTGCTCACTTAACCCTGATACTGTGAAGGTTGCATCTGAGAACTTTTTCCTTTCAGAGCAATTTCCCTAAGTCCCTCCTTGGGGCAGGCTACTGGCACTGTTTCCTAACCCTGGAGGTACATTCCACTCTCCCAAACAGTTGTCAGAATGAGGCAAAGATGAAGAGACCATGTCAGAAATGACACCCCCGGACTCAGTTATTATATTTCCTGGGACTCCTGTTACCCCACCGAGACGTGCTCTGCATTTCAAACCAGGCCGATAGCAAGTCCCCATCCATTTGCTCAGCGGGGACTCTGATTCCAGCAGCTCTCATCACCAACCAAGTGCATCCACCCTACCGCCGGAATTGATTGCCAACAGAAACAAATACAGGGAGCTCAGTGGACTTGAAAGGCCTTGATGATAAAACAGACTCAGAGCTTCCACTGCCTCCCCTGCCCGAGCTGTCAGCTAAAATGCTAACTGTCGTGCCGGGGGAGAAGCGAGAAGCGTCCGAGCTGAGATTACCTGCAAAACTGCTATTGACAGGCATGAGAGCATCTGGCCTCTGCAGCCTGAGGCCTCCCAGCTGCCGGAGGTTAGCCTGGCACCTCCTTTTAAGGTGCTTTCGGATCACTTAGTCCTCCTTGGCTTCCCCCCTCTCCTCCCTCTCTCCTCCCTTGTCCTCAGCAGTAGGCTATGGTCCTGGTGAATTTTAGAAGAGGTAGGCTGATGGGCAAAGCTCTCCCTGGAGATTCAATAACCAGGACAAATAGAGTTCACGTTCTGCCCTGTTGCGCTCAGCCAAGCCACAGGCTTCATTTCCTCCTTAAAATTCAGTCTCACATGAAATGTTTTCTGTCACATCAGGCAATCTGCTGAGGTTTAAAAATGGCTAGAGGAAATGAGCTGCCCAGGCTCAGGAACCTAATTCCTTTGAGACCACGAAGTCTGGGCGTAACACCTTCATTGATCTAAATGCTAATAGCCATAGGCCAGCGAACCAAGAGAAGACAAGGGGGAAGGAGGGTGTTGCTGTCTTCACTACCTTCAGGCCTCAGTAGAAGTGGCAAGGCTGTGACAAAGGCCAGGCAAGCCTCAGCACAGGAAATAACCAGGTAGGGGCCCTGGAGACATGCAGGAAACATCACTGACCCAGGAGCATGCATTCTACAACCACAGGGTCTCAACCAAAGCAGCACCATGGCTGCCTTTGCCATGGAGAGTTTCTAGAAAATCAACCGCATAAGAAATAAAAAGAAAAAGAATAAAAGAAAACCATTTAACATAAATAGCACGCCAAGCACTGTAGATATATTAGGTCTTATACAGTGCCCTCCGGTTTCCTGAGACAATAAGAAAAGTAGCCCTGGCCAGTGTGACTCAGTTAGATGAGCATCATCCTGTGCACCAAAAGACGGCCAGTTTGATTCCCAGTCAGGGCACATGCCGGGATTGTGAGCTCAATCCCTGGTAGGGGCCTGCAGGAGGCAGCCAACCAATGTTTCCATCACACATTGATGTTTCTCTTTCTCTCTCAAAAAAAAAAAAAAAAAAAAAAAAAATCAATTAAAAATCTTTTTTTTTTTTTTTTTTTTTTTTTAAAGAAAGAATATAAGTAAGAGAGCATTAAGCTGGGACTCTAACCTACTCTTGGCTGTTACCTTGAGGAAGTTAAAGATACAGGACCTCAAATGCCAGTATGCAAAAAGGGCCACTGTAAGAATGGTTCTTCTCTTGGAACATTGAAATCCCCTGTGAAGCTCTGAAAATACTAAGGTCTTGCCGAAGCCGATTTGGCTCAGTGGTAGAACGTCCGTCTGCGGACTGAGGGGTCCCAGGTTCGATTCTGGTCAAGGGCATGTACATTGGTTGCGGGCACATCCCCAGTAGTGGGTGTGCAGGAGGCAGCTGATCAATGTTTCTCTCTCATCGATGTTTCTAGCTCTCTATCTCTCTCCCTTCCTCTCTTTAAAAAAATCAATAAAATATATATATATATTTTTTTTAACAAAAAAGAAAGAAAATACTAAGGTTTTTATCTGGGATACAGCTTAAAAACTTTCTGGGGTGATTCTCATGCAGAACAGTTTAAGCACCACTAAGTATAAAATGTAAATGAGGTCATGAGTATAAAACCCTGACAGCTGCTTAATAACTGTCTTCACAACCTTTATCACTGCTGTGATCTCTTCCATCGCAGGAGTCCAGAAGGAGGGAAGAAACACTCACCGAATAGCCATCAGATGTGCAGTTTATTCACATCTAGGCAAAAACATTGATGCTAAAACTGCTGGCTAAGTGGACTGTGGGTTTACCTATAGACTTATATTTTTTTTCTAGGTCATCCAGCATATCCTGTGACAGGCAATTGACTGTCTTGAGCAATGGAGCATATTATTGAACTTCAAGGTAATGTCAGGGAGATAACCACAAAAGATGATATACCTGTACAGAATTAATATTAGACTTCGTAAGGAGTTGGGGATATGTACTTTCCCCTGTGAGAACACTGCAGATTCATGCCTCTAAAATTAGACACTGAATTAGCTTAAGAAATAAGTTTAAATCCAGTCATGATAACTACTTACTAACCCATCTCCCAGCTGATATCCTCCAATTACAATATTCTTCAGGTTGGAATAATGCTCCCTAATTATAGAATCCTAATAGAGTTTAAAATATTATCTCTTCTCTGACAGCTGACACATGAAATTCTTTATTTTCTGTTCCCAGCCTACACAAATTCTTGATTCCCAGCTTCTCAGTTCACCATACAATTTTATATTCATTTTTAAAAAACTAAACAAATAAACAAAACAAAAAAAGGTAACCTGAAAATGATAGCATTGTGGTAACCCCAGGTCTTCCTAATTACATGGCTTTCAAGCAGAGAGGTCAATAAATTGATTATGATAACCTGGAATGACACATGAACCTGCTCTTCAAATACCAAGTGTGAGTAGGCTAAGCATAAAAAAGCATTAGTCACATGTTCATTTGAACATACAATGCATCGTTGAAGTTTCACCTTAGTAAGGTTCCTGCATTTGTAATTTTTAATCAGATAAACTATTTATGTGTGCTCATTGGAAGTAGATCTGTATTTTAGTTCTGTACCACAAAATGTCTGTGTTGAGGATGCCCAAACTTGGTACACTTCACAAATCAGACCCCAGAGCTGTGTGTGTCTATATGCTGATGGGCAGGGAGGGAGAACACTAAGGAAACACAGTAGAAGATGAATCCTGAACACTGATGGCAAAAGTTAAGGGCCTCACAGTGGCTCTGTGGACCAGGATAATGCAAAGCTTGTTGATTGGAGAGCAGTTCAAGAGAGAAAGAAGAGGTGGGCACCAGACAGTAAATGGGAATTCAGTCGGGTCAACGAGGCATAAATGAGTTAAAACTAAGGATCATGTGGAGAAATCCTAAAAGAATATTAGTTGCATAGGTACATACACACACACACACACACACACACACACACACAAGCTACCTGGTGCCTGCAGAATCATGTCCTTTAGTCCTACTCATTCTGCACAGACAATATACTGGTATTCTTCCTCAGGCCCCTATTGATTTCTGAATATGCTCTTTTTCTCATTGCTTCCCCTAGCTTCCAGGGCCCTCTTCCAATTTTCTGTTTCTGGGTAAAAAACACCTGAAATGCATACCTTAATGAAGCCTCTGAAAGAACAAGAATATTATTCCTATAGAAAAAAGTCTATATATTTCTCCTCTTGAGTGAAATCAGTTATATTCAAATCATAACAAAGCAATATGCCAAATGGAAAGTTGAGTGAGAGTCTGGCTAATTTAGGTAATAAGGCCCTAATTTCTTGTTAGTTATATGGGCAATTTGCAAACTCCAAGTATGGGTGGGATATGATCCAAGTTCTGTGTTGCAAGGTAACAAGTTTCAAATGAACCTGTGCATTGCATTGTTCTTCTGCAGTTCCCTCCGCTGCTATCCTGTCCCCACTGTTCACACAGCAACAAGGACTTTTTGTTCTCTGTGCTGCCCTCGGGGTAGGGTTGTTATAGCAAAAATGCAGAGAGAGAAAAAAAAAAAGTGGCTGCACAGCCTTGAATTGCCAACTACACTTCTGAGGCCTTTGTGGAAGACAGTTGCTTTTATAAGGAAAAGCTTTCTTTGCAAGAACTTGGGTATTATGAGTAGCAAAAGGGAAAAAAAATGTTTTATGATCAATAGTAGATTTGAGGATAAAGAGCTGGTTAACACCTGGTCCCATCCTAGAGCATTGGGAAATGATAGACCAGGAAGGGAGTGGGAGCTGGGGCAGTGGAAGCAAGGAGGGTTGTGTGGAGAGGCCAGGAAGGACCATGTTACCAGTAGCAGGGTTGGTGTCACAAGGTTCTTCAGAATCTTCCTGAGAGAAGAGGTCAGCTGGCAGCATCAGGGAGCTCTCAAGAGCTGAGTTCATGTCTAGAGGCTCTGGTTGGAGTGGAGGGGGTATCATGCCATTGTTTTACCATGCACCATCCCCCTTCTCATCAATAACAATACTCGTCCAAGCAGCCAGTGGTGAGCCCTGGCCAATGTGCAGAGTGGTCAGAGCATCAGCCCACACACCAAAGGGTCGTGGATTTGATTCCCAGTCAAGGGCACATACCTAGGTTGCAAATTTGATCTCTGGCCCCGGTTGGGATGCGTGTAAGAGGCAACCAATCAATGTGTCTCTCTCACTTTGATGTTTTTCTCTCTTCCCCTCCCTCTCTCCCATCCACTCTCTCTAAAAACTAATGGGGAAAAATACCCTCAGCTGAGGATTAACAAAAAAAACAAAAAAACAAAATAGCCAGTGATGAACCTGTGGGTCCTCCAATACAAGTGGTATCATTTGATCATTCCATGAGTCAGTTGACCTTGTCCATGACCCAGAGCTATTGTCGGCAAACTGCAGCTCGTGAGCCACATGTGGCTCTTTGGCCCTTTCAGTGTGGCTCTTCACAAAATACCATGGCCTGGGCGAGTCTATTTGGAAGAAGTGACATTAGAAGAAGTTTAAGTTTAAACAATTTGGCTCTCAAAAGAAATTTCAATCGTTGTACTGTTGATATTTGGCTCTGTTGACTAATGAGTTTGCCTACCACTGGCCCAGGGCAATCAGAAGCCTCATAAATCAGAAGATATGGGTGCCCAGAAAGTAGCTGATGTTAAAGATGGGAAAGACTACACAAGGTGAGCAAACAGATTTGAGATCCTCTATTAAATCCTCTGCTGATGAAAAATACTACCTTCTCCCTTCAATATAGTTGGCTAATAGCATTGGACAATTTAGTTCAAGTCCACGATTCCAGTTATAAACCTGAAATGCATCTACAATCCTTCAATAATGTCATCATAATTTTCTTTGGCTACCACAAGTGCTCACAAGATTTGACATCAAAACTGAGAGTTCTACTCCAACACATGTAGCAACATGGAGACCCAACTTTCCAACTGAATTTCTTAAGGAACTCAGCATGTCATGGCCTCATAAAACCCCTGTAGACTTCCAAGGCCTTGCCTGCCATTGAGGCAAGGCCATAGCTTCACAGGCCTCATTTTCCTCCTCTGTAAAATGAAGTGGGCGAGCTCCACAGGGTCTGCACTCACTGATTCCATGATTTCCAGAGTCCTTGGCTGGACCCCAAGAGAAATCTTTTACTTTTATGTATTCCTGTCTTTAAGACTAAACGCTACAAAGTTAATTGGCAATCACCAAAACGTGGAGAAATGCAGAGGAAAATAAAACCACATCTATTCAAATTACCTGGCTCCACCTGTTAAAGACATAGCCAACAGCTGGAGTTCCACTGACATTGGGTCAACCCATTACCTTGGAGCCCCTGCCATCTCCTACCTGATGGATGGGCCCCACGAGAAACAGAGGAAACAGGACTATAAACTCATGGGTAACGTTCTTTGCCAAGTTGTCACTGCAGGGTTGACAGATGAGTTTTCTTCTTGAATGTAGGCTATACCTCAAATGCGAGATGCTCTCTTTCTTCTGACTCCCCTTGGTAAGGGGCTCATCTATGACTCCTAATGACTCTGGGAGATGACATGACAGTCCCAGTGTTTCTAAAGCCAGAGGTCATCAACAACAAGCCAGAGGTCATCCAAGGTACTATAGGCCAGATAAGGCCTGTGGACTTGCTTTACATGTTAAAGAGCACTCCTGGGACCTAAATACTTCTTATTCAATTATGGGATGTGGCATCTATTTTATTGTTTTAGTCCTCTGGGAGCTTAGCCTTAAAATAAAATAAAATTGTAACATGATTTTGCATATGCATTGCTCTGAAGTGATGCAACCGCTTTCATCAGATTCCTTTTGGATCTGTCATACTGGCTAAAAAATAAGTTAATAAATAAAGAATTCTTATTTCGTATATTCCTAATGTATTCCAGGGACTCATGCATCAGTGAACATTAAAACTCAGGAAATGAGAGAAACACAGCAAAAGCTCCTCACTCTGCAAACCCAACAACATTCCCAAGAGCTTTAACAAATGCAACCAAGCAGTGGCCTGTCATCAAATACATGGCAATTCAGGCCTGGGACTCTATTTATTCCTCTTACTTGCTGTATTTTCAGCACTTTACTGTCTTCAGGTACTAAATTTTATTTATTTTTTTATTATGCTGTATTGTGGGTTCTATTTTTTTTTTTTTCTAATAAAATGGTAATATAACTACATAATCCAAAAGACAGAAAAAAGAGGGGGAAGAAGGATAGGCATAGGCAAATGTAGGTTTACAGTTGTGAGTTCAAGAAACAGAATTTCTTCTTATATTATTATTTATTAGTTCTTGTATTGTTTTTCATGCAAACAACTGTAAACCTACTTTTGCCCACCCTGTAGTAGCATTATCCACTGTCCTTGGAGTTGGAAAAATCAGGCTAATTTGGGGGAATCTTTCTCTTGGTACCTATAACCTTAAGTAAAATATTTGACCTCTTTGAACCTTTGTTCTCATCTATAAAATGTGGATGATGATGCTACCTCAGAGAATTTTTTTGAGAATTAAGAGAAATAATTAATTGGAAGAAGGATATTACTTTCCTTACTCCAATCCTAGCAACCAAACACAAACACTGATGATATTTTGTGTATTTCCTCCAAATATTTTTCCACTAAATAAAAATTTGATAGTAATATAGTATGAATTTTAACATGCTTTTAAATATTCTAATGTGAAATCATTTTAAACTTACCAAAATGTTGGAAAGATAATAGAGTTCCTGTAAGCCATGCACCCATCTAGCTTCTTCTATTGTCAACATCTTACAATTTAAAAATAGTGCAATAGCCTGACCAGCATGGCTCAGTGGTTGAGCATCAACCTATGAATCAGGAGGTCATAGTTCAATTCCTGGTCAGGGCACATGCCCAGGTTGCAAGCTCAATCCCCATGTGGGGCGTACAGGAGGCAGCCAATCAATTATTCTCTCTCATCATTGATGTTTCTATCTCTCTCTCCCTCTCCCTTCCTCTCTGAAATCAATAAAAAAAAATATTTGTTTAAATAGTGCAATATAAAAAATAAGAAGTTAATATTTGTATAACACTTTTTTAAACACTTGCAGGTGCCTTTCTTTTCCAAGATTTTAGGGTTAGTTGGTGGCCCTGCCATTTTTGCTGATGGATTCTGTGTGCTTGTATTCTTGTGGTAAGGGTGGGAGTGCTGCTCTTTCTGACTCTATCCCAGTGAAACCTAGGAGACTCAGCATGATGACTGGGACTTACCACCACCACCACCCCGCTCCCCCAACGATCTTCTTGGTAAGTTTCCTTCCTCCCTGAGTCAGGAAGACATCCTCATTAGTCTAACCTTCCTGTCAGTAATCATTGCACAAACATGCACATTTCCCCAAGGGCTACTAAGCTGAACTTTTTATAATTACAAATTTGGTTAACCTTGGGACCACTCTGTAATTTTTCAATAACTGCTTATTGCTATGCTGGTTGAAGTCCTGGGAATCTTAGCATAACATTGCTAGCTCTCAGAGAAGGTAGGGGTTGGGAGAAAATTGCTGATATTCCCCAGCCAGGCCAGGGTAGAGCAAGGGCCTGAGAAGGGGAAGTCGATGGAAACCACTTGAGTTCAAGAAATACTGGGTGCCTAGCAGGCACACACTAGGCAAGAGACCACTTACATCGAAATGGCAAGGGTCTTGCCTCCTCCACCTCCCAGTCTAATGCATAAACAAATAATTGTAATACATTGTGATAAATCATGTACCAGAGATATATGAAAATTTACAGAACAATATGGGGGAAGCGATTCTTTTTCCTAGGAAGTTCTCAGAAAACAGAGGAGGAAAAGCAGCCCCTGAGATGAAGAGATGAGGATAAGTAATTTATTTTGGAGGTGATCCCAGGACACACCAGTAGGGTCGTGGGAACAGAGACTGGGGAAGGAAAGCAATAAGGGGCATGTTATTAAGATCAATGCTAGGAGATCTGGGGGCCCACAGGCCACACATAGTTTGGGATTATTCATCCGAAAGCAATCCTGCTAGTTATTGGTGAGGGTGCTGAGTCCCGGGGGAGGGACATTAGGTTAGTTCCCCTGGGCTGACAGCCAGCATGGCACATGGGCAGAATGGACTCCGTGGCCAGAGCGCGCTCACAGGCAGACTCATACAGACTGGTCGCTGCAAGTCAAGGTGACACACACAGGAAAAGGTGCCAGGGGGTTACAGCATCGACTTCAGATGCAGCAATTGAATTGCACCTTGAAGAGTAAGCAGCACCAAAGAGAGAAAGTCCACAGGAAGAAAAGATGGCAGAGGATGAGAGACAACATTGGGACAAGGTGCTCCAAAATAGTTTAACAGGGATAGAATGAATGGAAATGAGGTAGGTAAAGCCCAGGTGTGGAGAACTGGATATTCACTCTGTGGGCAATAAGAACCATCAGGAAGGAGCAGGTGAGGTGAGTGGAATGGAGAGCTGAAGAAGGGGAAGCATGGCCAAGGGTATGGTGTGACGTGTTTTCTCCCTCTCGCATGCCCATGTCCACATCCACATACATTTTCCCATTGCATCTGTGTTGTGTCTTTCTCCACACTAGGGCTTGGATTCCTAAGGAAAATACAGCAAGGTCTGATCCTTGCAGAGCTGACATCTTTGTGTTTTCTCCTCCTACCAACTTAAAAGAATCAGCTGTCGCATTCTTTTCTTCACCTCCAAAGAGCCCAAAGCATTCCTGGCTTAGAGCAGACCCTCAATATACATCTGTGAGAAAATGAATTAAAGTGCGTGAAAGCATCAAGACATAAAGTACTCATAAGGCAGTTGTGGGAGATAATAATAATAATCCTATATAATAAAACCCTAATATGCTAAGTACCTGGTCCACTGTTGGCCCTTCAACCAATCAAAGCATAATATGCTAATGTATGCTAAGGATGCTCAACAGCTCGCTATGACATGCACTGACCACCAGGGGGCAGACACTTCAACCAGTAGGTTAGCTTGCTGCTGGGTTTCGGCCGATCACTGGGACTGAGTGAGATGAGTTGGACATGCCCTGGAGCCCTCCTGTGGTTCCTCCTCAGCTGGCCAACCACCCATATTTTTCACTGGCCCTGATCATGCACCAGTGGGGTCCCTCAGCCCTGCCTGCATCCTCTCTCAATCTGGGACCCCCCCCTTGGGGGATGTAGGAGAGCCGGTTTCAGCCCAATCCCACAGGATGAGTGCCACTGATCCAGAAGCGAGGCTCGCAGCTGATAAGCGCAGTGGCAGTGGTGAGAACCTCTCTCGCCTCCGTGGTAGCACTAAGGATGTCCGACTGCTAGCTTAGGCCCACAACTGGTAGTTGGACATCCTCCGAGGGCTCCTGTACCGCACTGAGGGACACCCCCTTTCTGAGTGGACAAATTTTGTGCCCTGGGCCTCTAGTAATAATAATATTAAGTGTTTTAAGTGTTTTCATATAGGGAGACAGAGAAACAAAGCAAGTAAGTACATGGCAGACCTGGATATAATGCAGGTCCATCTGTTTCCAAAGCCCAGGTACTATCCATATACCCTGCTTTCTTCAACAACCTCTCTGTATTTTAATGAAAATTCCTCAACAAGTGGTGACAGCTCAACCAGCAAGCAAACAAGCCCAGTGCCCTGAGAAGACTCCCCTCTCAGGGCCCTACAGCAGGGAGTCCCAGACATGGAGCAGCTTGGACAGTTCTCCTATCGGCCTGCTCAGTCCTGGGAAGTGGCCCTGGACAAGTAACTACATTTGTAAAAGGGACTGCAGGGTCAACACAGCGACAGCTGCTGTACTGCAGCCCGTGTCCCCAGAGTTCAACGTTCCTTCCTAATGGACAGTTTGTCTGCAAGAATTCAAGAAGCATTTGTGTCCTCTGGGCAGACAAAGGCCCTTAAAAAAAAAAATCAAGAAAGGAAATCATTTCTCAAGCAGTTCTAAATGAAATAGGACTCTTCTCTCTGCGTATTTGGTGAAAGAAAGAAAAGTTTCTCTCCAGCCTAAATAAACCTTGACAGCTTCCAGAAGCAATGGCAGCCAGTTGAATAAACAGAGAACATTCGAATGAACATTCTTAGCCCTTAGCATGCAATTGTTTTTCTCTTTTAACTAAAAATAAAAACACAATTGTCATTTTTGATGCTGTAATCCTGGGCTATGCAGCCCACATTTCCTCATTCTTTCCCCTGGATTTCGGAGAGAAATGGATGGAAGTACAGGGCAGGAGTTTGGTTGATCTGAAACTACACATCTGGAACTTGAATGTGCATAAGAATCACCTAGGGGAACTTGTCAAATGAGGTTATGATTGCATAGGTCTGGAATGTGGCCTGAGAGTCTGCATTTCTAATGAGGCTCACAGATGATACCATTGCTGCTGGTCCGAGGGTCACACTTTGGAGCTTTCAAACACTGTCAGTGGAGCTTGAAAGCAGCCAGAGACAATCCACCAATGAATGGGCAAGCTGTGTTCCCATTACATATTAGTATTTACAAAACTAGACAGTGGCAGGATTTGGCCTGCAGGCTACCATTTGCTGAAGTCTGATATAGATGAAGTTTTCCCAGGCATCTAAAGATGTCTAGCTGTTTTACTTTTGTTCTTTTTGCATATTTCTTGTATTCCTTTTTTTCTAGGGAAAGTGAGATGCCAAACAGAAAGGGGCATTTTAATTAAAATAATAATAATAATAATAATAATAATAATAATAATTACAACAACAATAACACTCTAGACTCTAGAGAGTACAATGATGCTCTTAAAACCTTCCAGTTTGGAGCTATGGACGTCCAACTCAGAAGCTGAAAATGCCATATTGTCACCAGGCACAGCCAAAAACTATCATGACTTAAAGGAACAAGCCCAATCCATGCCGTTTCTAATTCAAGTATGGCCTTTTCAATGTATCCTCCCAAATTCAGCCTGAGGGCTCCCCGCACATTGGGTTTTTCCATGAGTTAGACTCTGCACAAGTTTTATAACCTGCAGAGTGAAGCCCAAGGATGCTTCTCTCCAGTCTCATCCTGCAATAAGTGTTCCTGGTCTAGTGATTACAATAAGGGACCATTCACAGACAGTAGTTTCAGCCCACTGACACCTGTTAAATCTACAGTGGTGCTAACAGCAAGGACATTGAAACTTTGAGGCCAGACACTGCCTACAAAAAATATCATTGAAGGCTGGGTGGGGGGACAGGTGGGGAGTATAGAGGGTCATTGGGGGAAGAAGGGGGACATCTGTAATACTTTCAACAACAAAGATAAAAATAAAATAAATGACTTTTTTAAAAGACATTGAATGCTGATAGTTGTCTCCTAAAGCCCACCACCAAGTGATGGTCATGGGACATGGCCATTTTCTATCCATGATCTCAGGTGAGCTAACGCGGACAGCAGCTTAAACTGAAATGGCATGCCAGCCGAAAGGGAACTTTAATTGAATCCACTTGCTATTTAAGCTGGAAGGAGAGCCCTTTCCAGAGAGAACAGAGGAAATTGAAATTGTTGAAGGGTAAGGTTTAGGAACAAAGCCAAAGTTGCTTAAGATGGTGCTTGTAGGAAACCTCACCATTATATGTTACTCTCAAAGGTATTGCCCGTCCATCCTCCTCCCCCCTCTCCAGTTCACCACAGCCAAGAAAGCAGAGGTCTTCCCAGTGCCTGTCCGGGGCTATGGGGCTATCATGTCTAAGATCTACAAGAATGCAGCGAAGTACAGCTTTTGGCTGCAGGCAAGGAAATAACTAATGCATGAGCCTTCCATCATTTCCAGCGAGTTAGGGGCCAATTGTTCATTATGTGGATAGCCAGAGTTCTGAGGCAGGAATGACAGCCCTAACATTTTCACCAGGCCTTATTATCCCCCTCTCCCAACCCCAGCCTCCTCCCTAGGCCTCTTGGGGATCTCTAATGAGCTCTTCGAGAGGCAAGATTCTTATTATCCACGGAGAATGGGCTTCCAACTGACGGCTGTGAGACAGCCTCCCTTTTCCTGCTGTGTGCCTGCTTCCCAAGCAAACCTCTCCACAGTCTGTGCTGTAAACTGAAAAAGGAACTTTCCGAGGGCACAAAGGAATGTTTGCATTGCCCGGCTAGGAAATCTGTGTTGGCCAGACCCAGGGGAAGAAGATGAATAGGGATGAGGTGGGTGGGGAGAGGCCTTGACTCTATGTGACCTCCTGAGCAGCTTCTATTTGACCCGGCTTAAATGATGTGAGGTTGATGGAAATCCAGATAGACATGGAAGATCATCAAAAGTTTGGGTGTCTAGTAAGGTTGGGGGATATAGGTTATTGGTTGCACCAAAATGGCTGGGAATTGGGCATCTTCTGGCATGTACGTGTATATGCATGTGTATAAATGCAAAGCTATGCTTATACCAAGCATCTTGGGAAACGGTGAGTATGGTACAAAAAATAAAAATAAAGAATAGACTTTAACAGTCAGGTAATTGGTCCAACAGATGTGTCTCAGTGGTTGAGCATTGACCCATGAACCAGGAGGTTACAGTTTGATTCCCAGTCAGGGCACATTCCCTGGGTTTTGGGCTCAGTCCCCAGTAAGGGGCATGCAGAAGGCAGTTGATCGATGATTCTTTCTTGTCATTGATATTTTATCTCTCTCCCTCTCCTTTTGAATCTGAAATCAATAAACATGTGTGTGTTTTGTTTTGTTTAAATTAAGCCCTGGCCTGTTCATTTCAGTGGTTAGAGCATCGGCCTGCAGACCAAAGGGTCAAAGGTTCAATCCTGCTTCTATCACATACCTCCATTGCACAACCCCAGGAGGGGTGCATATGGGAGGAAACCAATCAATGTGTCTCTCTCACATCGATATTTCTGTCTCTCTCCCCTTTTCCCCCTCCCTTCTATTCTCTAGAAATCAATGGAAAAAATATTCTTGGGTGAGGATTAAAAAAAAAAAAATTAAGTCAGGTAATTGAAATGCTAATCTAAGGTTGTCTGTGATTCCCTTAGCAAGAGGCAGGGTCAGTGGCTATTAGGATGACTAATGAGGAGAATGCACCAGGGAAGACTCAGCTGGCAAAGGCTGAAGAGTCTGGCCCCTTACCTGTCACTTACCAATAACCCACCAACATCGTGCCTCTATGTTCTTACTACCTAAACTGAAACTACTGTTCGAAACTTTGATGCAGGTTTTTATTGATTTAACTTCCAACAAATATTTACTGAATTCCTGTATTCCTTATCAGTGACACACACACATTCATAAAATATCAACTGGGAGCTTATTAAAAATGCAGAAGCCCAGGACCCAGCCCAGCCTGCTTGGATCAGAACCTGCATGCTAATGAGATCCACAGGTAATTGGTATGCATACTAAAATTTTAGAAGCACTGGACTGTGTGATGAACATTTGTTGTATAAATAAATAAAAGGGTGAAAGAACGCTCTTGGCTCACAAGATAGGGTAACCCAGCTTTGCTTTGTTGATGGAGGGAGAACTCCCTCAGTGCCATAAGTCATGTGGGCAGGCTTGGCCCCAAAGCCCATTGGGAATTTTGAGGCAAAGAACAGTGTTAAAGTGGGTGAAGAGAAACAGTGAGACCTCTGGGAGCAGAGGGAGGGAGGGCTGCTGCCCAAATTTTATTATCTCGAGGGGGATTGAAAAGCTTGTCTTGAGGTGGGGGGCATTATTCAAGGGCCTACTGTGGTGTTTGGCATGTAGCAGGCTGTATGTTAGGTTTCCGGTGGCAAGTTTGTGTTGGACTCAACCAAGTGAGTTGAGGTTGAAGGTCAAGCCAGGGCCTGGGTTACAGTCAGGCAGATAACACTTGAAACACCTGAGCAATGCAGATTGGCTTGAGCCTGAGCTCTATGGGACACACCTGCTAGGCCAGCAAGAATAATGCCAGATCCTATCAGTGGTGGGTTGAAGAAGAGTTGTGTGTGTGTGTGTGTGTGTGTGTGTGTGTGTGTGTGTGGTTCTCAGCTTCTAGTAATATAATAGTTGCTCTAATCAGGTTGGGTCCAAGGTTGGAGTCCTGAACCTGCAGGTTATCAATCAATGGGGCAGACTGAGTAGAATTTAGGGAAAGGCTGTGCCATGCTCTGGCTCAGTGTTAGGCAAACTGCTGCTCGCGAGCCACATGCAACTCTTTGATCCCTTGAGTTTTTAGCAAAGGCCAGCTTAGGAGTATCCTAATTAAGTTAATAACAATGTACCTGCCTATATAGTTTAAGTTTTAAAAATTTGGCTCTGTTTACTAATGAGTTTGCCGACCACTGCTCTAGCCCAAAGGGAGGAGAGTAGTGGAGAGAAACAAGAATAGCACCCCTGCACAGTCCTTTTGAGAACAAAAGAGCTGGATGTTGTAGAACTGAAGGCAGAGGAATTAATAGGTGTTACTACAACAAAGTTGCAAACTGCCCCCAGGAAGGATGCATCCATTCTTCCAGCTTGCTCAGTGTTACTATTCCGCCTAGATTACCCAGGGGGCTCTCTGACAAATGAAACACAAGAGCTATGCAGACAGTTGTTTCCCGGGCTTCCTGATTTGCTTTGATTATATTGTGTTTCTGCTGAAATCTTCTGATTAAAAGATAGTTTGTCTCAGTACCTGTAAGCAAACTGAGGTGATGAAGTGGTGGGGCAGGAACAATTTGGCCAGAAATCCCTATCTATGATCAGATGTAAATGCTTTCTGATGAGACTAAACCAAGTTCATAAGGATCTGTTTTTGTCTGCCAAAAAAATCCTGCTCCTCATTATCCTCAGATTGATCATTTCCCTACTATCATTCTTGGATAACTGCCCCTTTCCACTCTCAAGCCATGGTGTTCCATAGACTCCTTCATTCTGGGTTCCAGGGTTGGGAATCACATTGTTCTGGCCACAGTGATTGACTCAGGGTTGAGCACATGCCCAAGGCAATCATCTCAACTCATTTATCTTCTCTTCTCTTCTAGTTTAAGTACTGGGCCTGTTACCCAGGTTTGCTTTCTGAGACTTTATTCTGGAACTTCTCTCAAATTGATAAGGGAATCTTTCTGATGTATCAGGAACTAGAAGCATATAATCCTAGTGTTCTTTTAAACCAGTGTGGGAAGAAGGTTGCTTGGAAGTAAGGCCATAGTGAAGAGCAAAACTCATAAATGAGTATAAGCAAGAGAGGCAGGGAAAAACAGAGAAAGATTGAGAATGAGAGCAAGAGTGCTATTGTTACCTCTGAGCCTTTGACTTTAGCAATGTCTGATCCTGAATATTTCAATGATATCAGCCAAGATATTCCCTTTTACTCTTTGAACCTCTCGGTTGTCTAGTTCTTACAACTAACAATTGAACAGGATGCTGGGGTACCAGCAGACCCTTCTGACCCTGTCCCATTGGAACAGTCATTTTCAAGGCGATCCTTAAGAGGCAGAACTGGCTGAATCATTTTAAAAATTAGGAAACAGACTTCAATGTTTAGCAACGTTACCCTTCAACCTTTCGGAAACTGCAAGTTCATAAGGCTAGTAGTTTTTATTTATTTAATGTTCTCTCTGTCTATTCATTGAATTAATTATTGCTGATATGTTAGCACCTTATGGTAATACAATAAGCACTGTTATTTCAGAAAACTGAGGTCCAAAATGGTTGTCATTCACTTTAGGTCACACAGCCAGTGGTATATCTCCTTCACTTTGGAAAAAGGAGAAGCCTCAGTCCACTGGTTCCCACCCCCTACCCCAGGGCTCCGCCCCCATTGATTTTTAAAGCCAAAATGCCTGATTGGCTTTTGAGCCATTTAATTAGAAAATCACATTTGAGAACTCACTACATATCAAGAGGTTCCACGGGCAGGGTTACTGAAGCGCTTTATGGAAAGTTGGGTCCTAGTGAAAACATTAAGAACAGGCTGTCCCCTGGGGTAGCTTGGGCTTTGGCATCAGGGAATTATTGCAATTCTAATGTAGTCAGCATTTGTGCTTTTGAAAGAAGATGAATAGTAGAGCACCTTTTTCTGTAACTATTTAAGGTATTCAGACAAAGCAGCCACTAGGAGCTAAAGGCAAGATGTTACCATTTAATAAGGCACACAGAGAATTCGAAAAATTTCATAAAGTTAACCATCCTTTCTCTACAATATAAATCAAGGGTTTTGCTTGGTAGGGATAAGAAGAGCAGCAGAATTGGAGCCATGCAGAATCTAACTTTTCTCCCAGGGTTCTGACCTTTTTTGTTTTATTCACTAGCTATTAGTGTCTTCACTTTTCTGCATCTCAGTTCTTCCCAATAGGGTTAGTTATAACCTCCTTCTCGGGGGCCATTATGCTGACTAAGTAGATACATGGAAAGTGCCTGGCACAGTGCATTCCACACAGTAGCCACTCGACACTCTCTCCCTCTCCAGTGAGAATATATTGAGAGCAGTAAATTTATTGTTCCCCAAAAAACTAGCACTTCTTTAATTGATCTGATTAACCTTTGAATGAATGAAAGACCTTCTGATTCACATGATTTGTCCACCTCTTACTTGTGTGCTTGCTTTTAACCCATGTAGCTCAGTAAAAGTTTTTAACATAAAAATGCTGGGTCAAGATGTCATCAGAAATTTTGTTTCCAAGTTAGCAATTCACTTCTACTGTTTCTGAGGGGGGAGAAGGGGAAACAGGATAAAAACGGGAAAACAAATGTTTCTATTACATTTCCTATCCCTTAAGGTAATGCACATTAAAAATATTGAATAATTAGGACAAAGTGGAAGAGAAAAGAAAATAAGCTGTAGCATTCAGTGATATAAAGTGTGTTGACCCTTAAAGTCACTGAGTTGTGTACTGAGCAATGTTTCCTAGTAGACACAGAGTTAGTGTTAGCATATGAACCAACACACTCTGAATTTTTGAATAAGAAAAAGGAGAAAACAGTGAAAGAATTGAGTAGATATTTGGAGATGCAGCCAAAGCTTGGTACTACCTCAATTGACCAATGAAAATGCTAACCAATAGGAAAAGGACTGGGGAGATTTTGATCACCTTCTCAAGAGTGGGGGTGTGGAGGTGAGAAAGGGGTCGTAGTGTGTGTATGTGTGTGTGTGTGTTATTGTGTGTGTGTGTGTGTGTGTGTTATTGTGCAGTCACGAGAACAGACAAGTGTAGGGAGTAGATGGGGCTGGGAAACAGATTCTGGTAGCATTCTCCTGATTCCTTTAAGAATATGGCCAGGAGTGAGAGCTTTACCTCCTTACAGTTGCGCTGACTGAGTGCCAAGCAGAGTTTGAACAACCAGAACTTCACTATCCCACCCTACTTTTCACACTTTTCTCATTTGGAATACTCTCTCTAAATTGGAGCAGCTGATGTCAAAACCCTAATGCTGCTACTGATAAGACCCAACTTGGCCAGTGATGACAGGAACAAAATGGGGCATGTCAACTCCTGAAAGTTGTCATAAAAAAATGTCCAATAGAAATAGCTCCTCATATGTAACTGACCGGAGACACTGATCGGCATTGGACGTGAATCAATAGTCATTTGTTATGTACTTCATGTTGAACATTACATGTTTGGAAAGGCGGGAGATAGAACTAGCTAAAAGGTTCACAGTAAGCTTAATCAATGTCATCCAAAAGCATTTTTAAATAATTAGCAGACACCAAGATGCTCATTACTTGGGTTGAGTTTTTTTTGGAAAAAGTACTGTACACACTCTCAAAGTAAAACTAGTAAAGTATATGGGAGAAAACATTCTGTCTCTTAGAGATCAAAAGAGGGTCATCTAACCTTTCCTCCATCCCTGACAGCCGGGAGGTTCAGCCAAGGCTGAGCTAACTCCTTTTGTGTGTGGCCAATGCAGGTGGGACCCGTCTAAAGGTTCTTCTTACTTCCTGTGATGTCCTCTCCTTTTCTTGGAATTCTGGTCTCACTTAATCTTGAGTACAACAATACATCACAGAGAGAGTCAGCTCCCCAAAGACGATAAGGAATGCTCTAAGACAGTGTAGGAGGTTAGGCAGGTGCTTTTCTTAGGCAGCTGGTCTGTAATTCCACTCACAGCCACTAGTGGCCGCCAACCTGCGGTGGGGAGTGTGGCCCCAACAACCAAATCATAATGCCTAGTTTTATTCCTGCCTAATAGGGACTCCATACCCAACACACACCGTAATGACACCAATCAATGCATCATTTCCTTAGGCACCTGTACCATTAAGAGATTGCCAATCCGTATGCTTAGTCACACAAATTTTAAGCTAATATTAACTTGGGCATTTATATCCTGCCAGAGCCTTCCAGGGGCTTCCCCAGAAGCATGTCCTGAAATGTGGGCAGTTTCACCAGGAAGTATTGTCAGGAAGACTGATAGGTGAGTAGAGAGAGAGGGGGGAAGCCAGGCTAGGATACCTGAACAAGTGCACTTCCATGGAAGGTGACTTCGATTCGTTCTTCAGGGGAGCTGTGAAGCAGTGAACACCACACCCCAGAGATGTTCCAGTCAGGCATGAGGGCACTGGAGGTTTGTTCCAGTGGATTTGTCAGTGCTTAAGGGCTGCATCTGGAGGCAGAGTTTTTCAGATATTATTGTTGCTGGCAGGCCAAACCAGCTCCTGCCACCTGAGGGCAGTTCCCATCAATGAGCCACAGGTGCAGGCTATTGGGAGAGAAAGTACCTAGGAGGCCACGCACGCGCACAGGCACAGTCCAGGGTCTGTTCAATCGGCTGGGTACAGGCTAACATGGTACTGAGCATCTTACCTGGAATGCATTCAGTTTAGGCTCTGTGACTTTTAAAGTGAAATCTTTTATCTCCACTGAACAGATGCAGAAGCTAAGCCTTAGAAAAGTCAAGTCCTTGGTCTGAAATCATCCAAGAGAAATTATGAGCTGCCATCCTAACCCAAGTCCATTTGAGCCAAGGGCCCAGATCCTTCCCAGTGTTCACTTCTCGTTTCATGTGCAAATACATTTAGGGAACTTTAGACTCTAAGTGATTTGTTTCCTGATCTTTAAACAATTCACAGTATGTACCCAAATACTCATTAGGAAAATTACAACTACTTCCCTGGGTCATATAAACAACTTTTCTGCACTTGGGAAAATGGTTAAAATGTCCATGGCAAGTCTCCATGGCTCAAGAGATAAAACCTATGTGTGCACAGAATTAATCCATGCCATTTTAGTCTTTAAAGTATGATAGCAACTTAAATCAGCATTATAGGAACAGGTTCATAAAAAGAGCAAAGTGAATATGAGTTATAATCTCAATCTTGAGGAGAGGGACAAAATCTTGATATTTGGGAGATATTTTCTTTTATTCACTACTTATGAAGTGTTTTGGTTTTTTTTAAGATGGCTTTTCGTAGTTATAGAAAGCTATACAATTCACGTAATTCCTGCTCTTTGCCATATAAACATAATTACTGAGAACAATCAATTTGTTCCCATTTAATAAAGGACTAAATTAAAAATAGCAGAATATGCCAAAACCGGTTTGGTTCAGTGGATAGAGCATCGGCTTGTGGACTGAAGCGTCCCAGTTCGATTCCAGTCAAGGACATGTACCTTGGTTGCAGGCACATTCCCAGTGGGGGGTGTGCAGGAGGCGGCTGATCAATGTTTCTCTTTCATCGATGTTTCTGACTTTCTATCCCTCTCTCTTCCTCTCTGTAAAAAAATCAATATATATATATATATATATATATATATATATATATATATATATATATATAATTTTTTTTAAACAGCAGAATATACTGCTCTGAGCCTGGAGGGCATGAGGGATATCCACAAAGCTCCTCTGGAAGAATGATTTCCTCTCCTGTTTTTCATGCCAGTGACTGAGCTTTGTCTGTCTGCCGAGTTGGACCTGGCTTTCAAGAGCCTGCAGGGGGCCGGGACTGGTTTGGCTCAATGGATAGAGTGTTGGCTTGGGGACTGAAGGGCCCCGGGTTCGATTCCGGTCAAGGGCATGTACCTTGGTTGTGGGCATATCCCCAGTAGGGGGTGTGCAAGAGGCAGCTGATCGACGATGACGACACTCATTGATGTTTCTAACTCTCTATCTCTCTCCCTTCCTCTCTGTACAAAAATCAATAAAATATATTTAAAAAAAAAAAAAAAAAAAAAAAAAAAAAAAAAGAGCCTGCAGGAGACAGCCAACTGAATCCTGGGGTGGGGCCTAGACTCACTCTGGAATCCAGGTTCTGCAGTCTGAGGTCATTTTCATGAGACTACCTCACACAATTCTTTTTTTCTCCAGCTTTTTGGATATCATGATATTTTGTATTTCATGGCCCTAATTTTTCAGGTCTCCCTATGTGTGTGTGCTTTGGTATTGCACTCTGTGGCAGACATACCGTAAGGTGACCCTAAGCATCCATTCCCTTTTATAACCTCCCCTTGAGTGTAGCCTGCACCTGTGACTTGCTTCTAACAACTAGAATATGGTGAAGGTAACAGGATGCCGTTCCCTTGGTTTGGCTAAGTTATAAACCTCTATTTTAGAGAGAGAGAGAGAGAGAGAGAGAGAGAGAGAGAGAGAGAGAGAGAGAGAGAGAGAGAGAGACTCTAGCTACAGTTTGAAAAAGCAAGCTGCCTTGATGTGAACTGTCTGCACATGGCAGGAAACTCCTACTGGCCACATCTAATGCTGTGAACCTCAGAGCTACAAACACAAGGAACTGGAGTCTGCCAGTGATCACAGGAGCTTGGAAGAGAATCCCGGGGCCCACGTGAGAGCCAGCCCCCTGCCCATACTTGATTCTAGCCTATAAGAGGACAGTTAAGGAATGCCCAAACTCTGACCTACAGAAATTGAGAGCTTAAAAATGTACTTTTTCTGCCGAAACTAGTTTGGCTCAGTGAGCATTGGCCTGCAGACTGAAGGGTCCCAGGTTTGATTCCGGTCAAGGGCATGTACCTTGGTTGCAGGCACATCCCCAGTAGGGGGTGTGCAAGAGGCAGCTGATCGATGATTCTCTCTCATTGATGTTTCTAACTATCCCTATCTCTTCTTCTCTGTAAAAAATCAATTATATATATATATATATATATATATATATATATATATATTTTTTTTTTTATGTACTTTTTCTAATTGCCAAGTTTATGGCAATTTGTTACACAGCAACAAAAACTCGATGCATCTGCCTACACTAATGGGAGTTGTGGAGTTTGACCATCTGATCTGCTTTGACTAATGGGAATGGAGAAAACTTTACATAAGCAGTAGCTTGACAAAGGAGTCTTCCATTTCTACATCCCTTTTTCAACTCTTGCTACCGCCAGCCACAAAAACTCACCTGCTAAGCTGGAGGGATGTGAGCACACAGAGCTTTCTTTTCCCCTCAGAGTCCATCCTAAACCAGCCAGACCCCAGGCAACCTGCCAGCTGACCACAGACACCCGTGATTATCCAGTGGAGAGCATCTGAGCTCCACTCAGGCAAGCAGGCATCGCCTAACTGACCTACAGCTTCAGAGAAACAATAGATGCTTGTCATTTCAAGCCATTAATTTTGAGGGGCTTCATTGTACATCATTAGTGGCAATAGATCATTGCTGCAGGCAGGGATACGCCAATTAAAACTGCGGGACACTTCTGAGCTTAAACACGTGCATCATTGACTATTTGGAACATTTTTCTTAAAATCAAAAGGCTTACAAGTATAAAAGGAAAGATTCAGGAGCTGGTGAGAGAAATAATATGACCATTTGCTATGAACGCCTGATAAAAGAAAAAGGTTTTCCAGTAAGGTTGAAAATACATTTTTAATTATTTTCTTTAGCATTTTACAGAGCATATCTAAGGCGATAGCAACAATACAGGCTGCTTGCATTTGTATATAAATCTTTTATAGAGGCATTTCATTTTTCTTCGCTTGCAAGGCCTCAAGGTCATCGGCTCAGCTCAGGCTCCATGTGCTCACACAGGAAGGTGTTTGGGAGGTTTGGGAGGACAGGACCATATGCAGGGGGGTCTGCCACCCTCTGCCTTCCACATCACACATGGTCGCAGAACTGCCAACATCTCAAAAAACCCAGGGACCCCAGCAGGACACCGGGAACAGTCTGTTCTGGGGAGGAATGGGGCAGGGGTGTTCCAGGCCTGGGGAGGAGGTAGCCTCTTAGAGGCTGAGGTGAGGAGTGCAAATCGGCAGTACTTTTCCATCCTGTGGGCCCAGGCCTCGGTCTCACACTCCAGCCACCTAGATGATAGAAATCCTGAGCAATGTGGGATCAGGGGCTGCCCTTTTCAGAGAGCAGCTCTGTTCCTGTCAATCCTGACGAATTCACCGCTGAGAACAATAAAACACAGGAAGCATTCTCATTCCGTTTGGTCCACTAAATGCCAGTAAACAAAATGCCCTCAGAGGATTTTTATTTTAACTGGTTTTTGTTGCCCATTTCGGAGGAGCGAAATGATAGGATCTCTCCATGAGTTGTCAAGTGCGTGGTTTTCTTGAAATACCTTTAAACGTTTCTTATCTAACCTAGCTAAGTGTCGGCATATTCCAAGCTACCTGCACTTACCGAAGTTCCACTTCTATTTCTTATAAAATGTGCATTATCGGAGGAAATGGGCCTGAGGCCAGTAACTACAGGTTGAGAACTGCTAGCAGGGTCGCCTAAGACCTTCGGAAAACACAGATGCTTACGTTACGATTCATTAACAGTAGCAAAATTACAGTTATGAAGTAGCAGCAAAAATAATTTTATGGTTGGGGGTCACCACAACATGAGGAGCTGTATTAAAGGGTCGCGGCATTAGGAAGGTTGAGAACCACTGCCCTAGAGGAAAGACAGGGAAGAAACCATGGGCCCCAAAGGAAGAACTGCATTCACTTGATGGCAGACAGAAGTGCTTCTTTGAGGTGTTTCCTGCTTTACATGGACCCTGTCCTAAGGACTTGACCAAGTTCCTGGGAGCCTCAGGAGGCCACTCTGGGGACCACCTGCCTGGCGAGAGCTCAGAGACCACAGTCCAATGACACTGAGCTCTGGGGGTGACATGAGTCAGTCAAGTGCATGGAGTTACCTGGCCTCTTGCCAACTGCTCACCACCTGTGAAGAGCCTGTAGGGCTATGCCAGGCGCTGGAGAACTACTTGCCTTGAACATGGACTCTAACTTCTCAAAATAGTGTTTATTTGGGGAGCATCCCATGTCCGTGAGGGATCCATCTTTCATCTTTGACAAGCTGGGATTTCACTCCTGAGAACTTACATGTACTCATCCCCCTCGATGTAATGTTGGACTCATACAAACACTTCAGATACTCATTCCTGTCATGAGCTATCCCCAAGCCAGCCGTGTTCCTTTTACAAGTCACTGATGTAGGAGACAGACACAGAGAACGTGGAGGGCAAGAAAAGCAAATTCAACTGTCACTGAGAAGCCTTCTGTTGTCTTTCAGAATCCTGACTCAAGCGGTACTTGACATGCAGACCTGACTTATGCATTAAGAATATCATTCTGAAAGTGACTTTCACACTCTGACTTAAAGGTGTTAAGGGTATAAAGCACGTGATCCTCTAGGTTTGTTTCTTCGTCCAAACCTCTCTCTACCTGTTATATGGGACCAGTCTGTCCTATGATTGCAAAATCTTCAGCTAATTTTTCATGTGTGAGCTCCTCAGATCAATTCTGAGTATCGACCCAGACTTGTTGGTGAGCTGTCAAAATGACTGATTTTTCTATAAAGACAAAACTTTGTTCAGAGGAAAACAAAGGTAAGCTAGTTCCAAAGGACAGCAGTTAAAAAGTCAAATATTTGTTATAACACACATCCACTAACCCTAAATGCAGTTTCTGGGCACAGGGCAGAGCTTCATAAAAAAAAAAAAAAAGACAATTTGTCCTGTTTAGAGGAGTAATTTTTAGTTTTCAATTGAGAATATAGAATTAATTTTAGGATAAAAGCAATAAACTGTATTTAAATTTTTGTATATTATTAATCACTGCATATATGTAGTTAAAACTCTAATATATGTCACATAACAAGAATGCTGCTATCATTATAGGGTATGTGATCTTCATTTTCGAAAACAACTACTGTGCACTGACCCTGAGCATGTGTAAACTGGCAACATCCATCCCATCAAAATTATAAACTCTTCCCTGTTCCTCTCTTGCAAACCTCAAGCAACACCATGGCAGGAATGCAATCAACTATAATGGTCATAATTATAACATGCAAGTTAACACAAATAAGAATTTATCACGAAGTTCTTTCCCTGAAATGTTTGAGTCTTCCCATCAACATGAAAAACTGCATCCAAGGTTAAGTATACAGTTAGTAGCACACTTCAATTGAAAAGATATACAAAATGATGCCCACCAATGTGTGCAATCTGGAAGACATTATAAAGACATGGAATACACTTACCATAACATTTAGTTGCTAAACATGAAGAATTGCATGTCTGGACAGAATTTTACCCAAAGTCAAGGTCAGTCTCTGAAAGCACCAAGCATCCCTTGCTCAGGCGCCCTCTACTGCTGCATCGCCTGCCTCTCCAATTGATTCCTGTGCTCATGAAAACACATTAGAAAAGTGAAAGGTAAACAATAAAAGCAGCTTATAAAGAAGCGTTTCCTGCTTTCAGGTAGAAGTGGGACCTACGTCTAAAGGAATCCAGCATATCGATTGTACTCAGTTCCTTGCCATCCCAAACAAAGGAATAGCCATAAATATATTTCACAATTTAGCAAATCAAAGAAAGGATGTGGATTCTAGGTATATTAATACTGACAGAGTTGCCTCCACATGTCTTAAATATGAGTGATGATTAAGGATATTGCTACAATTGCAGAGAATCAAGCAGCCCTATATTTTTGCACATCAAAACTTATGGTATTTCTTTCTTTTATATATATATATATTTTTTTATTGGGGATGTGCCCACAACCAATGTACATGCCCTTGACCGGAATCGAACCTGGGACCGTTCAGTTCGCAGACCGATGCTCTACCACTGAGCCAAACCGCCTTTGGCTTATGGTATTTCTTAAGTCATAAATGGTACCTCTAGGAAGACCTTAACTCCTAATCAGTTCAACCATTTGGGTAAACTTTATAACAGTGTTTGCTAATGAGGTTCCGCTTCAGAATGCCGAAGCAGATTGTACACACTGACCACTGCTTCACCAGTATCCACATTTCTCTAGATTTCTGAAACTCCTCCATGAACACTGGGTCTAGTGCGCATATTATTATACTATGTCCTGAAGATCTCTAATGAAATATATCTAGAAGAAGAGAAGGTTGACAACCAGGAAGCTTATAGGCCTACTGCAGTCACTTCCCTGAGAAGGAACATCTTTTTTCTTTTTTTGAAGAAGCAAACTAAGGTTTCAAATATACATATTCAGATAGAGCTGGTGGATCATAACATAAGTCACTGAAATGTCTGTGCAACAAAGGTGATCTGAAAAGATTGACTCATCTTCTGTTCCACAGAAATATTCAGTGACTGAGCATGAGATAGATTAACAGGGATTTCATTACACAACACATAATTAAAACTTGTACAAAAGGAAGAGAAATTCTGGAAGTGCAATCAAGAAAGATGAAGAGGTCTCTAGAGTTCAAGTAACAATTTCTTTGCACTAGAAGACAGTTCCAACGTCAAAACAAAATGATCCTTCTTGTTTCCTTGTAAGGGGGAGTGGAGCTAAATAAAATTTGAAAGACAAGGCTTTTGAAAGTTGACTTTGCTGCTGGGATGTGCCTCCATGCAAAAAAAAAAAGGGGGTTCCTTTACCAGGACCTAACTTCCTCTTAAAGGCTCATTCTTGCCTGGGAGAATGTTGATTCAATAACTGGTAGAGGGAGGGATTCAAACAGCACACATCCATTATTTTGGCAAAATAATCCACTTATCAGTGATGGGCCTGAAGCTGCTGCTGAAAAAGCCACACATTTGCTTATTTTTGTTTGTTTTTATTGGCTCCTAATAATCCATGCCGTTCCTCTGGCCTGAAAGTGTGAGATGGAAATCGTCTGCTCAGTTCATTCATGAGATTGACTGCATGCATTGAAGATCACCTTCAATACAGAATGTCTCTTCTCTAACTAACATGTGACCGCTGAAGACTATTCTTTTCTATCTATTGTCATTTGATAAAGAACTTAATTGTTCAAATGTTCACCACATAGCTTGGTTTATTTCTAAGTACTGCCCCTCTAGGCCCATACCTCCTATACAATGAAAAAATGTGCCCATTCCATATATTTAAAAAAAAACAAACATGAAAAGTAATAGTTCAGGTTCAAATTAAATGGAATAGGAATAAAATTTTGCTTGGTTTAAATCAACAAAACCACAGCATTTTTATTTCAAGTGTAAATTTCACATTTGGATGGAATTGGTTTGAAAGCTGAAAATGAAATTGTCATTACTATATTTACATCTATGATTTTAAATTAGATGTGAATCTATAAATTGCACTGTAATTTTTATTACTTTGGCTTAAAGACAACAATTCATTGACAGTCTTCAAAGGCATTAGCTAAAGGGAATTTGGATATTGTTTAAGTATTAAACATGCTAATTGTAAAAAAAAAAAAAAAAGATGGATTCACATTAAAATATTTTCCCATTCTATACAAAAGGTTAGTGTTTTAACTATTATAAATATATTGAACTAACTTTATTCAATTGTGCTAAAAATACACCAATATAAATAAAAATAACAACTCAGTGAAAAGTAAACAAAAAGCCTAATTTCAGATTAGTAATTATATAGCATTAAAATATTCTTTAAGGAGTTAGAAGTGTAGTCTGATTTGACAATAAGGGCATTTCTTGACATTATAGTAGTTGTAAGAAGCCAATTGAAGACTAATAAAAATCTAGAAAGTTTCCATCATAAATTCTTTCTATATAGGAATGGGACACTGTTTGGTATTCTGATTTCTCTTTTTAAGGGATGTCTCAATGAATCAAGGAACTTTGATTTTATTATATAACTTGTATTCATTTCAAATTTTCAACAATAAAAATTTTATAACAATGTAATTTTAGTAAGGGGGGACTTAGAACAAGAAATATTGCATCTCTCTCATAGATTCTATGAACTCTTCAAAGTGCTCTAAAAACACTATAAGTTTGATTAGCAGCAAAGCATTAGACTAATCCGAATCCCCTCTGCCCCCACTCATATGTACATATACACACTGTACATCCATATATTCTCTTACTCTAACTTAAATATGACTATTTGATAATTATTCCCAGAGGCTGTGCAAGGTTACAATACTGTCTACACTGTATCTGGGTTCAAGACCACTAGCACCCAAGTGGTTAAGAGAGAACCAATCCTTTCATTAAAACAAACAAAAAATTCAATCACATTTTAAATATCTTTTAAGATTTAAAAAAAATGGGAGATACAGTGAATCACCCAATATGTTATTATTTTGAGTCCTATAATTTTCTTTAACTAAAACTATTTTATATACATGGAAAGATAGATGTCTCTGAACTTAGCAATTCTAAGTATAAAATATTTCTTTGAAAAATATGACAAGATGTTCATTTTTTCTAACTTGGAGGAAAGTTCTGTGAGGAGTGGGTTTTCGTCCTGCAGGTGAATTTGCAGCATCTTCTCCCAGAAGCACACTGGAAGCCCTGTCGCCCCATGTATATTGCATCCCAGGAATTGAGCCTCCAAGCACTGCAGCCCTCACAGAGCCTAGCACCAGACCTCCATAAAGAGGTCCTGCCGGCACTATGGCATTGTGGTCTTTTCTCCTCTACACTCTTTTAACAGCACCCAGTCCTCAGGCATCTTGCAGTGGTGGCACAAGTTCCGAACTTGAACGCTCATTCAAAGTGCAGCATTTTCATCGTTTGGTTGGGTGGTTCTTGGTCCCCCATGGATAGGAGTGATACCTAGAAAATTCAGAAGTGGAAAGAGTTCTATAGTGTCACAAATATTTTAGCTTACACGTTCCATTTCCAGAGCAGTTGCTCAGGTGTATAAGTAAATAAATCACAAGTTTTAAAAAGTGGTTCTAAATGACAATAGCGTGAGGAGATTTTTAGAATGCAACCTTTTGCTAATGTTCAGGGCCAACACAGTACCTTTGTCAAATTATGAACTCAACTAGAGGCTCAGTGAATGAAATTCGTGCACGTGGGGGGGGATCCCTCAGCCCAGCCTGGACCCTCTCCAATCCAGGACCCCTCAGGGGATGTCCAACTGCCGGTTTAGACCTGATCACTCTCATAATCCGGGACCATTGGCTCCTAACCGCCTCTGCCTGTTTGCCTGATCACACCTAACTGCTCCCCCTGCTGGCCTGATCACCTCTAAACACTCTCCCCTGCCGACCTGATCACTCCTAACTGTCTCTACCTAGGTCCACCACTGTGGCTTTGTCCAGAAGGACATCCAGTCTATCTGGTCTAATTAGCATATTACCCTTTTATTAGTATAGATTGAAACTGATAACCTTGTATAGTGGAAAAATAAACACCTATTCAAAGTAGTTTGTACATTTAAATGCCTATGCACATTAAATATTTATTTTATATATTCATCAGTTAATGGGGGGAGAGGAGCAATGAAAGTTAATTCAATGTAGATCTCTTTTTAGCTTGCATATCCCTATTTCTCAACACATATTTTATCATTATAAAATAAAATATTAATGTTACATTTAAGTATATGTTTGTCATCTATTTGCTCACAGAACTCAGTTTTACTCTCACAACAACAATGAGAACATTAATGCATGCTAAGCTGTATCTTTCTGGTAAGAAAGTTAAGTGTTTATGTGTCAAATGTGACTAACCGTATAACCAAGAAATGATATGCTTTGCACTGGTCAAGTTTGTTTTTACCTTGTTTCATTTTCTTTTACCCTGCTTTCTTCCTCTCAACTCAGACCTACCTCCCCCCCTTCCCAGAAGCCCAGAAATGAAGAATCCCCTATTTGGTTATGGTTTCTTGCTGCTATTTCTGTTTCTGTTATCATTTTTTTAAAAACTAATGCAGCATTTTGTGCTGGAGAGATTCTTTCTACCAACTGTCCCAGCTTTACCCTCATTATTTAAATAGTTCTAGAAATCTTCGCAAAAGATAGTCAATAGCTAGATGCCAGTGGCATCTCTCTATCCTTAAACAAAGTCTTTAATCTAAGCTGAAAATGTGTCATCTCTTGGCTTAATGCTTTAGTTGCTATCTTGATACTTTGTAGATGTGTGTATAAATTTGAATTGACAGTCTTAAGCTGTAAACAGAAATAAGGTGTATAATTCTCTGTGCATGGTAATTTAATAACATTTTGTGATGATGATGATGATGAAAATAAAGATAATGAGAACAATAGCAGATCTGAGTAGATCCTGGCAGAGGAGTTAAAACAATGTTTTCCATTTCAAATCATATTGCTAGAGCAATTTTTCTCAACTTGCATTCCCAATAAAAGCTGAGGAATTACTGGGCTAAACAAAGTCAACAGATTTCTTTCCTACAGTCCATCTCAGAGTCTTTAATATGGTATGTGTGTCAACATTCTTCACAAATGGAAAATCATATGTTCAGAGTTTCCCAAATATATTTGGTCATAAAACTTTATTTTTCAGGGAACATCTATTAATATCTCTGGCAATATTAGTTTTTCTCTGAAAGGTATTTGGGAAAACACAATCTACTGATTCTAAATACCTATACATGTTCTATGATATTTAACATCCTCTATCTTTTGATTATAAAAAAAATCATTACTGTCACAGTTGATTTGATTTGTATTTGAAATTATGTATATTTTCAGCTTCTAAAGTATTGGGTTCTTCTAAGTACAGCTTGAATTATTTCTTGGGAATTAATTTGGAACACAGTAAATGAGTGATGGCTTTAAGCAAAACCAAGGGTTATTTTTACTAGTCAACTGTAGAGTCTTTCTCCCAAGATTATATCATGGCTAGTAGAAGCAGAAAAGGAAGTGTTATGCTTATATGGATTTATACATGGGTGAATCATTTTCATTTAAAGCATTTTAAAGAATATTTCATACTTATCTTTGCTGCTTAAACTTAATCATTTAAATCATGTCTTCCTATTCTATTCACAATTCTGAATACAAATGTGAATAATTTTTTGCCTTTGTTATTAAGTATCTTATCTGTTCACCATAATATGGAATTTGCAATGTCTTTTAATATGGGAATATGTATTTGGAAGTAGAAGTAATGTTTGATTTTATATTTAAAATGTGATAGTAGAACTGAAAAATTTAAGCAAATTTTTCAAAATAAGGCTGAAATTGTGTATTTTTTTAAAGAAAAATTAGCTCTTATAAAAAGTTCTCTAAGTTCCTTAAACACCTGTTTTTCTATTAATATTTAGTTGATTTTTCTGTAAAATATGAAGAAAGTTATTGCCCATGATCCTGAGTCTCTGAGAAGATACAGATTAAAAACTGACAGGTATTCCTTTTGCCCCCACTTAAGACAAAGCACTTGGAATGAGATGCTGATATCCATGGAAGGCTGCGTATTCCCAGTCCAGGAGTAGAGAGTGAAAAATTAAATCTCTCCAGGAATGGTGGGAAGGCTAGTAAACATGGAGATGGTGATTTCTATTAACAATATATCCTTGGAAAATGAGAATTACTCATCATTTCAGTTACAAATCAAAACAGAACTACATTTATGAAGGTAGTATTTTGGAAATATATTGCACACCAAAAGAACAAATAGATGAATAATCTCATGTGTGATTCATAAGAACAACTCGTGAAACAGAAGGAAAAACAATGTTGGCAACTGAAGTAACCTCACAAAAAATCTAATTTCCGAATAATGACCTTCACAGGATGTTCTTCGGCCCTCTTTCTCTCACCATGACTACTAATAGTTATCTTTGGGGAAAACTTCTTGAATAATTTAAATCATGTCACAAGATAGTTTCACTAGCTAGAAAGGAAGGCAGTTCCTCTAAGCAAATAAAGGCCACTTTGGGAGAACAAACTCATTAAGACTGTGCTTCCTACAGCTATTGTTAGCCACATATAATGTGTATGTGGTTGCTTACTATCCATGCATATTCTGTGTAGCTTCTTGGAAAAATCAAGGGACAACTTATGTGTAGTAGAGACTGTCAATGCCCATATTGCTTCATCCTTACCACTTCGAAGCATGCCAGCCTGATTCCAACGCCCAGCATCTGCATTTCTTTTCCTTGAGAGTTGCTCTGGCCTGTAGAATAGGCTATGTTTGCTTTCCAGAAGGCCAGAGATGCCAGGTAACTAACGTCCCCTGGGGAAAGGCCTCCAACAATGACTGATGGAAATTGGAGGAATAGTGAAGCCCATCTGCTACACAGGCTCTCAGATTCCCTGGTGGGATCAAGCTCCAGTCATCTGCAATGGTAACTTGCTTGGAAATGAAACCTCTATTGGATGATCTCTTCCCCTACCAATGCTTCCTGGAATTGCCTCTTAAATAAACTAATTGTACTCAAATCTTAGTGCCCAACACCATGTCCAACAGTAAAACTGCAGGAATCCAGAACTGGTCTAAACTGAAAAAATAGAGTATATTTTCTAGAGCATCAATAATGGTGATAGTAGAAGATACTATACAGCCCCTGTATAGAGTACTCAAATGGCAACCCATCACAACAAGCCCCTCTCTCCCAAACATAAAGTGACCGGAAGTGATTGTTTTGCTGCATTTTTCCTCTTGCATCCTATACAAGCAATGGGTAGATTTCAGGGATGGAAATCTGAGATTACAGCTCTAATGGAATGGAGCACACAACTGATTAATTTAAAAAAAAATCTAAAAATGATTTTCCATTTTACTGTGTTCATATTTTTATGGGAGTAAATTACTACTCAGTGGTCACCCTTTCTTTTCAACAATACTGCATCTGTACAAAAGATGAGCAACATATATTCTACCAATGGTATATCTAGTCTGAGACAAGATACTTTATAAAAGTGTTTAAAATAAACGTTGGAAAAAGCCTTCTAGAATCAAATATAGAGAAACCAGATCTAATATCCACTGATCTCAAATGATATTTCAAATTGGAAAGCAAACTCTAGAGCTCACCTATTAGAAGTAAAATTGTAATAACCACTTTCCTCTAGGACTTCTTCAATCACAGTCTAAAGTTGGAAAAAGAAAATCGGGTTAGCATTGAGTTAAAAGCAACAAAATAAAATCATCCAGAGGTACTGCCGAAACCTCACCTGCATCTGCTCATATGTTATTCCCTCCTCCAAGTCACAGCTGGTGGGGAGGCCTGCAATAAATGATGGAAAGTCTGACATTTGGTTCACATTTTCTTAGACTTTATTGGCAATTATGGCTCAACTGCAGGGAGATCAGGTCAGTTTTTCAATGATGAAGATGAGTACTTACAAACATTCCAAATAGTCTTGGCTTAGGACAGTCGAACTTTTTCTCTTTTTTTTTTAATACACAGGTGCTTTTGAGGTAGCCATCACAAAATAATACACAAAGATGCCGAAACTGGTTTGGCTCAGTGGATAGAGCATCAGCCTGCGGACTGAAAGGTCCCAGGTTCGATTCTGGTCAAGAGCATGTACCTTGGTTGCGGGCACATCCCCAGTAGGAGGTGTGCAAGAAGCAGCTCAGCTGGTAGATGTTTCTCTCTCATCAATGTTTCTAACTCTCTATCCCTCTCTCTTCTCTGTGAAAAATCAATAAAATGTATTTAAAAAAATAATAATATACAAAGATTTAGAGGATATCATTAGCGAACGAGTGAGAAAGAGAGAGACTGTGTGTTTGTGTGTGTGTGTGTGTGTGTGTGTGTGTGTGTGTGTGTAGTGATTCCAAACTGCAACTACCTGATGGGTGAGTGTTCTGTTCATTGAACTCTTCCTAGTCCACTAGGTAGAGAATAGATTTGTGTTGAAAGAAGATAAATTTTTAGAAGGAAGCAGAAATAGACAGTAAAAGACCTGACCCTTTCCTATGGCTGTTAGAAGGAAATAAAATCTATACATTTAATGCCAAAGGGCAATACTTGTTTTGATGTTTGATCTGAGTATGAATGCTAACACCATAAGCCACTCTGACGCCACCCAAAGTAACATCAATCAGCTTCCACTCAAATCATTCAACACTGACTTATTTGGATGCCCTGGGGCTCCCCTGCCAGTTGGAGAGAGAAGAAAAAAAAATGGGTTGAATGTCAAGAGGAGGTATGAGCATGGGCTGTCTTTGCTTTTGCCCAGCCTGCTATGACAAGGGATATTCCTAGTCTGCTCTGGGGCGAGGTGTTCAGCTGTCCTGGTCCCATCTGTCCTCTGGCTCTCAGGCCACAGAGAGACTTCTGCCAGACTCTTCAGTTCATGGAGCTGCTGTTGTCAGAAGGGTCACCTGTGGACTGACTCGCCTGCCTGGGAGATGCTTTGAAAAGCAAATGACTTTAGACAACGGTTTATCGTTACCTTACGGATTTCTTGGGATCTATTTCATTTGAAATTCTGCCTACGCGGGCTAGCTTTATCCCAGGACTCTAAGACTTAGGGAAATTTTAATAATTAGTACATGAAATAATTTGCCTATATGAAGCAACCACAAAGACACAACCAAAATGAGTATTTTTCTAGGCTGAGATGATAAGTCTTCATTTAACCGTAAACTTGGCTTCAATCCATTCCACTGAGTGATGTAACTATAGTTTACAGGGACTCAAAAACGACGGAGGAATTCTGAAATCTCAAGTAGCTCGAAAACTTCTGAGAGTTCAAATGTCACAAGAAATGTAACATTTGCTGAGCCAAGTTACAAAAACGGCCAAACAGTTTTTCCGAGTTTACACGGATCCTCACTTTAACTCTGTGATAACGGTACCATTTTTATCCCCATTTTATAGGCAAGGCAACTGGGTGCAGAAAGGTCAAATAACTTGCCCAAGATCAGCTACTAAATGAATGAGCCAAGATTTGAATCTAGGCATCAATGTCTAGAATCTGTAAGAACCTGTACCTTTAATCCCTCTGCTATATATAGCCCCCCCAATGTGAGATTTCTGCAAAAAGAAGAAAAATATCAAGTATGTCTGATGTGGATCCTTCATATAAGTCTCAAATTTTCTCCATTTTAAATATTCAAACTCTTCATTTCTGCTTTTTCTCTCCCTGGATGTTTTGGGCACTTGATTTGTCATCACCAGATAAGCAAGAAAAAATAAGAGGAAATATAATTCACCCACATGGATTCTGCTGTTTGTTTACCGTATTAATAAATGATAAAGAAGCTGAAACCAGGGGAAGTACATCTCAGGGAATTTCTAGATTCTTACCTTGAAACTACTTCCCTAGACAATCAAAATAAGCTCTATTTTTCTTTTAAATTGAAGATTATAATCTTTAAAGGTAGCTCTTGCTCCAAAAGCTACTATATTTCTCTATGAGTGTCAGATTTTCCGTGCTGGAGACCATTACCTGGTGGTTCGTTTGGGGACAGACTGTTCCCACCTGCTGAGTGATGTAATAAATGATAATCCGCCGTGAAAAAGTTGGGCTCGATGGGTTCTGGAGATCCCTGAGATAACTGGAACAGAAAAAGCAAAGCCACATCATCTTTTACACTCAAACGCAAATGGCAGGAGGCCTCTATGTGAGCTTTTCCATTTCCCTGCGTCTGCACAGAAAATTTAGTGTTCTATGCATTTCAATCCCTTGTAAATAGATAAACACACATCTTCTTCCTTCCAAAATAACGTATAAATCAGAAAGAGCAAGTTAAATAATTCCCTGGTCACATGAAAAGAAAAAAACAACAACAACTCTACACTTTATAGCTTTATGAGAGCAAAATAAAAGATAGAAAAATAATGTCACGGATTGGAACATCAAAATGTGGTGTGTGTGTTTTTTTAATTATGTGTAGGTGGAATGAACTTCAATTACTCAAGAGAACAATATGTTTAGCCCAAATCACCAACCGTGTATCTGCTTTGAACAAGGCCTTCTTCTTCTACCAAAGCAAACACATTTCTGAATACATTTTCCTGAATAACTAATAATTAGTTTTAATTTCCACACATTGATTCCCAGCACTCTAAAGGAAAGCGTAATTCACCAAATGACAGAATTTATTGAAGCTGCAATTGTTTAATGCTCTTCTCTGCAGCTGAAATTTTTAATGAAATTTTTTACTATAAACATTTTTTATCCTCCTTTCACCTCTAATTCCAACCAGCATGTGGACTGGCCAAGGTTTAGTGCCTGTGCTAACATAATGTACTTTTAAAATGTTGACTCTTATTAATAAACATATGGCACAATTTGGACCATGTATTAGTAGGTACCTTGGAGTTACATACTCTGTTAATAAATTAAATTACATCATAGTGCCCAAGTGGGTTTGGCTCAGTGGATAGAGCGTCGGGTAGTGGACTGAAGGGTCCAGGGTTCAATTCCAGTCAAGGGCACATACCTGAGTTGCTGGACCCAGTCAGGGTACTTGTGGGAAGCAACCAATTGATTTGTCTCTCTCACATCCATGTTTCTCTACATATCTCTCTCTCTCGTTCCCTTCCACTCTCTTTAAAAAAATCAATGGAAAAATATCCTCGGTGAGAATTAACAACAACAAAAAACCCATAACATAAAATACACCACCTTCAATCACTTGGGAAAACTGTTTTGACAGTATATATTAAACTTAAACAACATATGCCTCCCCTATGACTCAGCAATCCCACTCTTAGGCAGCTACAAAAAAAAATGAGTATGTCTGTCCATCAACAGAAATGTATAAGAATGTTCATAGCACTTTTGCTCACAATAACCCTAAACTATAAACACCCCTAATGTTCCCTGGTATCAGGAAAATAGAGATGCTGTGTTGTGATGTGCTTACCCAATGGACTTCTTCAAAGCAATGAGAAAGAACAGACTCTGGACACACACACCAAATGGGTTGAGCAAAAGAACCAGAAGCAAAACAATATACAGTATCTAAGTTCACTGATACACATTTTCACAATCAGGCAGGACTAACTGATGGAGATAGAAAGCAGGAAAATGAGTGCACTGTGGCAGGGCCAGGAAAGGGCAGGCAGGAGCCTCCTGGGGGAGTAGATCTGTTCTGTCCGTGTGGCTGGTGGTCACGTGGGGGACCACATCTGTTAAAGTTCAGGGAGCTGTAAACGTATCTCTGCGTGCATTATGCATCTTATTCCTGAATAAAAACACTTCATATTAGCAACTTATATCCCATGAATGCACTGTGGATGCTGTAAACACAAACCATTTGTTTTTCAATCTTGATGTTGCCAAACCCTACACTTTAGAAAAAAAATATAGTTACATCCTTTTACATTCCTGAAGACTTAGTGTTAAGGGAGTTCGTTGCTGTTTGTTTAGTTTCTAGACCATTTTAGTGAAAACATTAGAAAATATCTGTATTTTTTAAAACATATGTTTTATCTTAAATTCATATTGACTCATATTGATACTTCCTATTCTAAGTTGAGTGACTATCTTCTATCTTGTTTCTCCTTCCTCCCATACTGGAAGTTCTAGTTCCCACAGATACCTACACAATGACTCAGATGCTTTGTTGCTCTGTAGCTCTGGCCAAGGTGGAGTCCACTGGACTGAAGACCACCTTAGGCGAGTTATAAATAAGGACCTTCATTTGCTAGAAAAGTGATTTTCCTTTTATTTATTTATTTTTAATTCCTCTCTGTAGCCTACAGGATCCCATAACAACTCCTTCAGACTAGGGACCTGGTCCCAAAGTTTCAGGAGAAGTTCCAGAGGGGAAGGTGGGAATTAAATGCGTTTGATGTGTCCTCACAACTCGCTGCTTCCGGGGGCCTGGTGGGTGGCCATGTCAGTCAAAGGGAAGTTGGCCACTCTTCCGTGGTTGTACAGGGGAAGAAAAATCCATTTCTGAACAAAAGTTATTGTTAACAAGAGATTATGCCAGAAAGGAGGAAGAACGGAGGCCACTGATAGGACAGGAGGGTTTCCTTCTATATTCACATATGAATATATTATAAAGAACCAACATAGAATATATTATACGGGATATATAGGTAATATAGTCTACGTTCAACAACTACACATTAAGCACCTACCACGTGCCAGGCAGACCCTGAGGGAATCAAAGAAGAATAAGACACTCTTACTGCCTTTGGGAAAAACAGGAAAGTAAGACAGATAACAAGGTACTTAAAACACAGCAATATGTGTGAAAAGGGACTGAAGTATGGGGAAAGGGAGATGAATTCTGGACAGGGAAAATGCTGGAAGGTTTTTACGGGAAACTTGGCTTCTCAGTTCAGTGGTGAGGGATAGAAAATACTTGGACATCCCAGGATGAAGATTTTTTAGCACCTACGAGATGAAGACTGATGGACTGATCAGGAGGGTAGATACCATGGTGTGTGAGCCACCCACCACAAGCTCAGAGCAGAGGAGAGGACCGGAGCTCTCTTCACAGGAGAATTTAATCTGCCTCTTAACCAAGTTGAAATTAAAGGTGAATCCATGCCTCTTTGGGTCCCCTCACCCATGCTCCCTGAACACCCGCTACCACCCACCCATCCCCTGCTTTCACCGCCCCAGACCAAGCACAGAGGCAGGCGCTCCAGTGAGAGATGCTGCCACAATACAGAAGCAGGCAGATAAGGTTGGGGTGTGACTTAACAAAAGGAAGTCTCTCTTCTATTAGGAGAGAAAAGGCAGCAGGGAAGGGATCAAACGTGAAAACCTGAATAACCAAAGAGGAAATGATTTGCTTTGAAGACACGCACGGAAGGAAAATTACTTCAGGGGGAAGAGCCGAGACCACCTTTGTGCAGCAGACCGCTCGGGCCTGGCACTTTTATCTCCTAAAGCTGGGGTTTCTGTTCAAATGAATTTTGTGTACGGCCAGGGTTATTCTGCACATCATTTTAATAAGCATCTAAAAATCTTTTCATCTTTTCATGGGAGATGGGAGCTACTGTCTTTTTTAAAACCTATTTATTGGTATGAGTGAGATGATACAGAAAGATGTTAAAATAAATATTGATCTGCGGTCTCCCTCATTTCTGTTTTGATCTCCCCTGGCTTTGTTGCTTGGCCTTATTTGCCAACACAGCCCCTGGAAGAAACTTGGCTCTCTAATCTCTGGTGCGGTGGGGCTTAAGGCTTTGTTTACTTGCTGCTGTGCCTTTTCTTTTTCCCTTCTCCTGTGTGTGTATGCGCAGCCACCACGGATGGAAGGTAACAAAGCCAATACACTGTCTGAATTTCTTATCAAAGAGCCCATCGTCCTGCCTGAATAATGAGCACATTTATGTCTGAGATTGGAGACGCTGAAGGAAAAAGAAACCTTAAAAAATAGCATTAGAAGCATGACTGCGCCAACGTTTTAGAATCTGATGAAACTTTTAAAAAATTATATGAAATTGGAGTGGGACCAAGGATCTGTACCCAGGTGGGACAGGTATGGGAGCTTATGACCATTTTCATGCCTGTATTAAAATGCTCTTGAGCAGGTCAAAGGGATTTCCTGTCACCATGTTGTTAAACAGAAACAAACAATTTTCTTCCTGTCTGGTCGACTTGACCTCATTGTGATTTAGTTTCTGTATGTATGAATAGAAATATTTACTGGCACCTGAAGTCTAGGAGGTGGTAGAATGTCAAGATGGGAGGAGCCTTACAAATAGTTCAGTCTATTTGTAAGGTTCTCAGAGGTGATAAAAATCATGGTTGAGATGGTTAAATGACTTGCTCAGACCGGCAACGCTCAATTTAGAGACTTGTTGAAGAACATTCTAATAACAAATTGGGATAGAGTTCTCTAATACAAGATTAAAATCTATTTAGAGTAAAAATAGTTACTAATATTTAGTCTTAGGAAAACATGCAATGATATGGAAAGAACTTTCTGCTATTTTTCTGAAAATAGTGACTTCAGACATAAAGATGAGGAGAAGCAAAGACATGTTCTTGACTTAGTGTCTTAAGCCAATCTGAATGTCCCCCCAAATTCTATGTTGAAGCCAATCCCCACGTTGCTTGTATTACAAGGTGGGACCTATGAGAGGTAATTAGGTCAGAGGATGGAATCCTACAAGTGCTCTTTTTTTTTTTTTTTTAAATGCCTTTATAACAAGGGCCTAGTGTGGATGCAATGAGAAGTAGACAGTTTACAACCTAGAAGAGGGTCCTCATGCTGGCACCCTGATCTTGGACTTCCAGCTTCCAGAACTGTGGGCAATAGATCTCTGTTGTTCATAAGCTCCTTGGTTTATGGTATTTCTGTTATAGCAGCCTGAATGGATTAAGAAAATAATAACACCCTTTAATAGAGGCGAGAGCAGCAGGCAAAGGAGGTAGGAAATTCAACGTGAAGGATGTGCTTTTATTAGCCAAAGAAGAATTCCTAAATGTAGAATACCATACCTTTTTAATTTCAGATTTCAAATTACAAGGGTTACTCTGCTGGCTGAAGAGGGATTTCTTGAATCTCTCTATGACCCTTCTTTTCAAATTGTGGTGCAGCGCTGGAGGAAGCTGTATAAAGTGGGAAAACAATCATTATAAGCAAATTGTTCACACTGCACAGCTGACTGACTCCGGGGAAGCATTTACTGAGGGTCAGTGTAACAATATTCGCTCAACAGGACTAAATAAGAATTTAAATTGTACTCCAAATAGCATGAGTCTATGTTACAATTGTTAATTCTATAATCCAGAAAAAAATATATTACTCTGCTGTCTTTCAAAAGGCTGCTTAATTTGTCTTACTGTTCTTGCACTGGATATTATTTTTCACATAACAATTAAATTATATTAATTGCACATATAAATTGACTTTTGTAAAGAATAGACTTGACGAGGAAGAATATATTCTATCAGATATTTAGATGTCTGGGTCATACTCATAAGCAAAACCCATGCTTCCACTCTAACCAAGGCCTTGTCCTGAAGGATCTGATACTTTGGACCAGGAAGCACATATCTGCATCTGCACATAATCAGATGCCTGCCAGTGAGTGCTTCTGAGTATGCAGCTGGAGACTGTAGAGACCAGTCTTATCGAAAAGGAGAGAATGGCCCTGGCTGGTTTGGCTCAGTGGATAGAGCGCTAAACTGTGGACTGGAGTGTCCCAGGTTCGATTCCAGTTGGGGGCACATGCTGGGTTGCAGGCTTGATCCCCGGTGGGGGGTTGTGCAAGAGGTAGCTGATTAATGATTCTCTCTCATCACTGATGTTTCTATCTCTCTCTCTCTCTCTTCCTTCCTCTCTGAAATCAATAATATATATATACAATATATATGTGTGTGTATGTGTATATATATGTATATATATGTGTGTGTGTGTATATATCTATCTATATATATATATATTAGCTGCTTCTAAAGAAGAGAGAGAGAGAGAGAGAGAGAGAGAGAGAGAGAGAGAAAATTATTACACACGAGGGCCAGGCCAGGATGAGTTAGGTTTAATAAGTAAGTAGTAGGAAGTCACTACAGAATCTTGGAAAATGTGGGATTGGATGAATATGGGGATTTCAAAACATTGTGTTTTTTTTGTTTTGTTTTTTTTTTACTACTTTGCAGGTTGGAATTATACAAGGAAATCAAAGGTCCTAAAAAGCACAGAGGGGTAAAGTGAAGTTTGGGAGCTGGACAACAGAGGAAAGAAATAGGGTCAACAGGATAAGGAGTCTCCTGGTGAAATGGCATTTGTTTTGTTGGAATAGGGAGCGGTCTTACAAGGAGAGGGGAAAAAACAAAAACAAAAAGAAAAATGAAAGGCTAAATAGGAAGAAAAATGTGGTAGTAGGAACTCTAAAGATTTAAAAGAAAACACACGAGCACAGATCAAAAGGAAGAGTAATGTAGCAGAGATGATTATTACTCCACCCCCCTCTTTCAGTTTTAGTTTGATGCCATGTAACAACTGTGACCAATGAAAATGGCATGTGTCATTCCAAGAATAAGGCCATGCAAAGCCAATGTTCTTCTTCCATCCCTGTCCTCCTCTAGGACAAGAGGCTTGGAGTCCTGATGCCAGAGCCACAGGTGAAAAACAGCCAATGTTAGCTGAGTGAGAAGTAGACCTCTATTGTGACAAGTCAAGAGACTCCAGGGTACATCTGTTAGTGTAGCATAACTTAACATATCCTGACTAATACAATGGACATCTATAGCTGTAAAGTATAATACAAAGTTCCACAAAACAGGGAGATATATAAAATAGTAGAGCAATGAATAAGGTCTATAGGAGCTCACAACCACTGATTTTATAACAAAGAAAAACTGTTCATTAGCTCAAACACAATAGAATATGGGACCCATTATGGAACACGGTGGTGATATTAAATAAGAATAATGCAATTGAAAACAAGTTTTTCAATGCATCTATAATCCTAGTTAATCCTTGACTTTGCTTGAGTCAAAGCAGTTTAATTACAGAAGAATTAAGATGGGAGATTCAGAAGCCCTTCAGTGTACCCTGGAAGGTTTTATAGGTTGAGTGCACTGAACCTCTGCTTATCTAATTTTACGTCAATATTGTGGCTTGTTTTACCTGGAGCCAGATGGGATTACTACTTCCTATCCCAGGCAAAGAGTCATAATTAATGTTGTTCTTTAATGAAAAGGGGAACTCAAGAAATGTAAAGAGGCAGATTTCTCAGCATTAATGAGCAAACAGTTGGAAGATAGATAGGAAGGAAAATGAGTATCAATGATATTTGTGTGCATGAGAGACTAGCAAAAGTGAGTAAATTTAATTTAAAGTGCATCAGACTATGAAGAGGAGAGCATATGCATGTTTTCCTAGCAAGGGGGTGATGGGTTAGAGTGGAAGAGATGGGGAAAGTGCCTTGAGTGAGATACTATTAAATTTGATAATTTCCCAGTTACTCACCAGAAGTTGCCACTTCCTTAAGTTAAACATCAGATGGCAGTGTTGGCCTGGGACTGTCTAGCAACTGCCCAGCATGGTCCCAACTGTCAGAGAGAATGGCTAGAAAGCCTGTTCTGATACACCTAATTGTCTGCTAGGGCAAACTTTTGAAGATGTGAATTATCGGTGGGCCATAGATTCCTTTAAAGGTGGCTTACCCTAGGACTGGCAGCTACTAGCATCAACTTACTAATTCTGATGCTCTTAAAATCTTTATTATTTATTTAACTTAATGAGCCTTTAGTTAGAATTAGTTTTACTTCTCCTGATGGCTTGAATTAATCCTCATGAAAACTTTCTTGTTGAGTAAAGCTAACATTCCATCAACCTAAGATTCATACACAGGGCAGTATTTTAAAAAAAAGATATTGAATTTTATTGAAATAACTATCACTGGACAGCACTGCATCTTTAAAGTTTTCAGGAAAGAATTTGAAATTTTACCCAGTTGCAGTTGACATAAGCATAAAAATATATAAGAACTATAGTACAAAACACGAATAACCTATGATTTCTATGTGCCAGGTGCTCTGATTACTCTTTTATGCACGGGAAGGCATGTTTTTCCTACAACAAACTTATAAAGCAGGTACTATTTTATAGGTGAGGAAACCGGACCTTAAAGACATAACATAACATGCAAGGATGCTTCCTGAGGTAACGAGTCCTCTTGCACATCCAATAATCTGGAGCAAATAGCGTCATCACAAGCTGTACTGTACTATGGTACTTTATCATTTATAAACACCTCATATTCTTTCTTTATCACAATAGCCCCATAGGCAGCCTGAATTTTACCGATGAAGGAAATGAGTCTAGAAAAGATAATGACTCACACGTCTAAAAGCTTGCTTTTCATTTGTTTTTACTACAAAATAACAAATGGAATCTGATATGTATGTTTTATAATAGGTTTTCTCAAACTTGCTAAATATATGGATTCTTTTTAAAGAACATCATTCTTCAGTATCTCCAAGAGTACATCGGCAGGCCATTTGGAGTTCGTGGGGCTCCATCTGATAGTCACTTAATATCTTTTTCATAATAAAAACCCTATTCTGACTGCTTAATGGATTTCTTTAAGTGCTAAAGTAAAATGTTCCAAGATTATCATCAAAATAAATACACAAAATGTAAGACTTCTCTTCGAATTTACAAACCCTGCAAACCTGAGTTCCTTTGAGAAACACAGCATTACCCTAAATTCTATTTAACCTGCTACCCTCGCCATTAGGAACCAGGAGATCCAGATGCGGGGGTGTGGCTGGCTCTCTTTCCAACCACCATCACTTAGGAGAAAGGCAGTATGTTTCACAGTCTGTAGTGCAACTTGCATCTGAGGACGGCACAGTGCTCTTCCCAACCAGATAGTTTTGTTCTGTTGGCAACATTTGTGGTTGATAAGATGGAGATGCAGAATGCAAAGCAGCTCTGGCCAAACTGCCTGTCTGTTCTCTGGGAAACAGATGTTTTTTTCTTGAAAGTAACACTATGCTAATTTTCAAAGCATTTATTCAACAAAACAACCAAACCCTAAATGCAGCGTTAAATCCAAAGCTGAAGTTGGCTAGGCAGATCTTACCTAAGGGAAAACACACAGAGGCTCAGGCTAAAAGGTAACATATGTACTTGGTCACCTGATATATCCAGAGACTGACTTTGGCCTCCAGCGATGGAAATGAACCACTGATTTCATTCTCAGCTTTCTGGTCTTAAGATTACATCTCAGTGTTGATTAAAACATGTCAAATCAGTGAAGGCAGGGTAAGGATTTTAACATCCTGCCTTTTAAAATAGTTTCTCTTGGATGATTTCTACAGAACTGTCTCCATGGAAACTGGAAAGAAAAGGCCACCTCCAGCCACAAATGAACCGTTTTCTCTGTCAGGTCACCTGCTGGCTGTAAGGAGGGACCGGCCTAGCTCTGAAATCCCGGTCAGTCTCCACAGTCAAAGTCTGAGGGTTTGACTAGTAAATAAATGTGTGGACAAGATTTTTTTTTGTTGACTCATTTTGTTTTGTCAATTCCATTTTACTTTTAGCAGTTTTCCTCTGCAATTAGCAGAGAGAGAGAGAGAGAGAGAGAGAGAGAGAGAGAGAGAGAGAGAGAGAGAGAGAGAGAGAGAGAGATATCTTGGTCTTTAACCTCCAGCAAATTCAATAGTATAATAGTTAGACTTGTATTTGTCTCCTGTATTTGAAAGGCACTGACTTCAGATACCCCTGTAATGTAAAGTTCCTCAAAGGGGAATCATTCTTTCCTATGTGCAACGTCATAATCCTTAAAGGGTCCTGGAAATGCAATTTAAAAAACCACAATGGTTATATCTGAATGTACAGCAAGGAATGCCATCTTGCCAAGAAATTTGAAACCATTCGTTATGCTGGCAGTGTGAGGGTATAATAATAAGATCATCATAATAGTTTCATTCTTGCTTTAAAATGGGTTGAAATCTAATAAAGTTATAGAATACATCCATTAAAAAGTTTTTTATTATATATAAATTAGCAAGAAAGGCATATGAACAGTATATTTAAATTTCAAAGGATATTTTCTCTCAATTTATGAGTTAATCATTGAGGCACCAATAAGCTATTTCCATAATACTAAAGTTAAGAATGCTTTCCCCATATATCTGTCAGTATTTAAGTAGAAACACAATTTTGAATATAATACCTGTACTCAATAGAGATGTGGCACATTATATTTGTTTTATTAACCAAGTTTCCCACCCCCATCCTCCTATTGAGAACTTGTAGATTGGGGCCGGGTGGGGTGGGGGGGATCCCACAGAAAGGTCTCCCATGTCTGCCTCCCTTCCCCAGGTTACGTGTGCCAGCTATCAATTTATTGCCTCTTAGGTCCAAATACACCCTTCACTGCCCAGCTGGCAGGTCCAGCTGTTTGAGAGAGGGCGCTGAAGGAACGCACTGAAGGGACACTGGAGGAGGGCGGAGCTTGTCCCTGCTTCCAGGGATGCTCCTACCTTGCCCCTGGTCTTTAGCAGGAAGCAGTCAGAGCAATGGGGTCCCCCCAGCCAGATTCAACTCTGCAGGTGGCACCTGCCCATGGGCAGCCTCCCTCCGGGTCCTGTAGAGGGCACTCCCCATCACACCATGCTGGCGTGCTGATTTCCAGCAAGCTCCATGGCAGGACACCTCCTCATCAGTGACTCACCCCAACCCCCTGAGGAAACAGCACCTCCGTGGACTTCTCCCATCTTTCCAGTGAGGTCCAGACCTCAGCCCAGGATGGGGGGTCCCCTTCTGTTCTGTCCCTTGTGCTCTGCCTCGGGACTTTAAGCAGTGATTTCCCTCTCTGCTCCTCCTTTATTTTCTAGATTTCTCTTCCTCTCCTTAGTAGATGAACAGTCAAGCCAGACACATTTCTGTAAGTACTTGGTGGCCATTTTTAAACAGTTACTGAGGTTTAGAAAAAAGGGAGTTTTCACAATCCTGAATTTTCTGTGCTTACAGTTTTCATTTCTCTGAGAGGTCCTGGTTTTAAGCTGGTACCTTCAAGATTTGTGAGTGGACACTACTTTCCTCTTTCCTGACTGGGGTAAAGCTGGTGTCAAAAGCCCATCTCTGTCCTCACTCTCACCCCCACACGGAGGGCACATTCGCACTGAAGTTTGGTTTGGGTTGGGCACTAAGTGAAAGAGCAGGGTGGACAGGGAAAAGCAGACATAGTTGCTTTCTTTATTCTATCTCCTAGCTCTGCTGCTAAGCCATCATGTCCCCAGATATTTGTAGTTGGGAGGATAAAAACAAGTGCTCACTCAACTAAACGTTCCACAAAGTCTGTAAGCAATTTCAGCAGCAGATTTATATTCCAATGAAGAGGAAATGAAAGGCTAAAACACTGACCTGCGTGATGTAGATGATTTTGTGCAGCTGAATTAAGATCTGCTGAATGGGATCACTGATCTGACGGACTTTCCTCTGGGACACAGCGATCCCTGCAGATGCTGTGGATGACACGTTTTCAGTTAGTCAAGACCCTGGTTGTCTCTCTTAAAAGTGATTATTAGTAGAAAATGGGATAAAATTCTGAAATAAAAGTTAAGCAAAGACCCTCATCCTACCAATGAGAAAATATGTAGGGACCTTTTAACACTTCAATGCTTTATACTAGGGGATACACAAGTTCTTTTTTCTTTTTTTTTTTTTTTTTTTTTACTTCTCGGACTTCTACTTTCTAACATTTGAAAGACCAGTTATCTCTTGGAATTTTGCCTTGGAAATCTGGGATTCAGATGTGTGCAGTTAAGAGAATATTATGCTTTTAAGTGTTAAATTCATTTATACAAACACTGAATAGACAATCTTACAGAGAGGGGAAAAATCCCTCCCCCAAATAAAAAATTCCAAGAACAAAAGTTCAAATTAAGTAACTTTCAAACTCTTGACTATTACAAATTATAATTTTCACCTGGATTTTTGTCCAGGTCCCAATAGGACATATTTATAATTTCTCCCAAATTCTCATCATAGAGCCACACTACTTCCACAATTTTAGGCTAGGTTGGTGTCAAATATTATTTTTTTCATGGGTATCTTCATTGAGTTAATTAAGAAATTCACACAAGAAGCAATCTAGTTCTAGTTCATCTTCATTTAATACTTTGTTTAAATGTTTAAAATTTAAAGGATCTATCTTCCTTGGGAACTGTGTCTAACTCCTTTTAAGCATCAATTACTTGACCATTAGAATGAGGTTTAATAAATTACTCATAGGGTAAAAAGGTGAAGGTAAATCAGAAAGAATGAAGATAGCCCTAAAACAGAAAACATAGCTGAGCTACAGCCTGCAGAGATAACTGGGTGTACCTGTGCCATATTTTCTACAGTGATGGTTTCTTGCCAAAATAATTGTTCAAATGCAACTGTTTGTCTAGACCCATACCAAAAATTAGAGACCATGTAATGTGGCCAAGTAGATATTGCAACAGATACATTAACTTTGCATTTTCAGAAACCAAACAGCTTAGTTCTTGATCACTTTTATGTTGCCCACTTTATGCTTTTGATATGTGGACTTAATACTTCTAGGAAACGAGTTACAATCTCACGGCCTGGCCGAGTGTCCTTAGATTTGTGATGACATTTTGAGTGGGATGTCACATGGGTTTGACTCTACCTTGCCACAAGAATGTGCTCATCTGTGGCCCTAGATACAAAAACAGAGATGGTTAGCTAGAATGCCTGTCTTCTGAATTACTCAATTAGGCACAATAACTTAAAACAATTTTTTTCTTAAGAATCTTTGATTATTCTCCTTCAATTCCAATAAATTCTTGACTTGGGAAAATAGTTTTGATTGCTTCCTCTCTAAAAAATAAATTTAAAAATGTTTAATTACACATGCCCCTTGTAAAACAAGCAAACAAACATAACAACAACCTAAGTATTACAGAGAAGCAGGAGGCCCCCCGGAACCACCACCCATCAGCCTCCTCCCCAGAGGTAACCTCTGACATCAGCCTGGCGTGTTGCCAAGTCACTTTTCTATCCATTTACATACATAAGCTTTAACATCACAACAGCATTTTTCAGACTGTGGTTGATCCTGAAATGAGTTGAATGGGCCATGACCAGCATTTTGAAAAATGGGATGGGATGAAGTGGAACAGCATAGAAAACTTTCAGAGTGCATTGCATGTAGCAAGAGTTCACTCATTCAAGATATAAAATGTGTTTCTTATTGCCAAAAGATTTTGAAAACTACTATTGTAGAAAATCTATAGCATTAGCTTATGAATTCTTTCTTTTTAAAAATATATGGCGATATATCATCAGGCTTGATTTTTTTCTCATTCTGGCATGGAGATTCTTTCTGCCAACACAGAGTTCTGCCTCATTCTTCAGACCCATTGTTGAGTAGCACTGCGCATTCTGCATGCAGCACAGTTTACTTAGCCACCTCTGTCTTGTGTTTGTTTTTTGTTTGTTTGTTTGTTTGTTTTGTTAATTCTCACCCGCGGATATTTTTCCATTGATTTTTAGGGGAAAACAAAGAGAATTGTTTGTAATTGGTTGCCTCCTGCATGAGTCCCAACCAGGGCCTGGGCAGGGGAGGAGCCTATAACAGAAGTACGTGCCCTTAACTGAACTCAAACCTGAGACCCTTCATTCCATAGACCAATGCTCTATCCACTGAGCCAAACCAGCTAGGGTTCCACCTCTGTCATGATGGGTACTGAGTTTGCTTTCAATTTCTCATGATGCTAAGTGATGCTGCATTGAGTGTACATACGCATGCTTTGTTGTCCATAAGTACAAAAGGTCTTTTAGGGAAGATGAGGAGAAATTAAATATTAGTTGGGCCTTCACCTATACATGTTTCTTATTTTAACAATACATTTTAAAGTGGCTAAATCAACTTGCATTCTGATCAGAAGAGAATCCATTTGTCTATAATTTGATCAACACTATATATTATACTTCTCAATTCTACCAATCTCATTCTAGGAGTTTTTTTGTATGTGTTTATCTGAAGGCAATGAGGTTATTATACTTCTTTGGTGAATTTCCTTGTTTATGTCTCTAGTGTGCATTTTTCTTATTTATTTGTAAGTGCTCTTTACATATCTGAATACTAATTCATTTATTGCATTTTATATATTAAAAGCATTATCATGTAACCTGCTGCTTTTTTTTTTTCAATTTAAAGTTATTTCCCACCCCATCACCTAGATTAAAGGTAATGTTTAGTCTCAGATACCACAAGAACAGTCACTCAGGTAACTGCTGCTGCTGTATCATGGCAAAGCAGGACCCATGACCAGTTCAGCACTCCTGGTGTACTCTGGAAATTTTACTGAGATGTGAGTTATGGTTGGAGAGAAAAAGGAAATTTGAGACTGAAAATAATAGCAGGGAGTCTAGCTATAACATTTGCAAACCCTCTTGATTCCCTGAACAACTTCGGCTAATTCTGGGTATGAGAACTGTTATTCCTTCTTTTCTATGTGATCAAATCTTCATAATTTCGTATATCCCCTCACCCCAAAACGTATACTTATTTGGCTCTTAGTAATTTTAGGAAAACAAAAAGAGATAAAAATTCAAATGGATGCCTTTTAAAACTTTTATTCCTTATTTAAATATTAAAAAACTACCAAGTTAATGGCAAATGTTAGCCATATTATTTAGAGGTTTAAAGCAATCTCTCTCAATAAATCTTTCAGATCAGTACACTGAAAACACTATGCATCCTAATTACTTACACAAAAAGCATTAGGTAGTGCACTATATTCTGCTTGATTAGGTCATGGCACGTTACAATACCAGGTCAGTCATGGCCCATCCCTGTGCTTTGAAACTTGATTTACACTATGAATCCAATCTATTAAAAAACTACAGTTCACAATGCAAGCTGTAAATTACTATACACTTAGCAAAAGATGGATTACACTGCATTCCCCTAGCTGACCAAGATGTAGTATCAACCTACTATTTTCCTGAATTCTCTCTGCTGAGAGTCAGCAATTTTTGAACAACTGGAGGATAGAAAGTTTCAGGAAGTAACTTCCTGAAGAGGTGAAAAATAGTTTCCCTGAAACATACACAGGCTTTGCTCTTTTGGACCAACTTCCCTGTTAAAAGACAATATAAATTTTTACATTTTGGTATGATGGACAGATTCACTCTCGTTTCTTTCCTTTACTTTTAAGTAAGATGAAATGAAGTAACTGAATTGTAGTTCAAATCTACAAATATCCAACAACCAACCCCAGTGCTTAGAATTTGAACAAAGGATCATGGGAGGTTCACCCAAACAACTGTGGAATGGGGGGGCCAAGAGTTTATAAAAAGGTTTAGTTTGTGAAGCCCATGAAGAATGAGGAGTCTTTCAATGGGCCAGGACATGGATCTGATGTGAGGGAAGGTAGACTTGAGAGCTTCTGAGAAGAAACATTTCCAGCAAAGGACAGGAGTCAGCTAAGTAGGGCCACCTCTGGAGAGCAGCTAGTGTCCAGTTTATCCGGGGTGCAGTACAATGAAGGGGTGTGGGAACGGCTTGTGAGATAGCCAGAGACCATATATGATGGCGAGGAACCATCTGGGAGACTATATTTCAGGGAAGATGATCTCATGAGAAGAGGCCTAGAGCTGAAGTCAGAGGCTTGGCTTGGAATGGCATGTGTGACTGTCTGGGAGAGCAGGAGCCAAGGAGGCTGTGGAAGCTTGGGCTCCGGTCATTGAGAGAGAATGACATCTGGTGGAAAGGGAGAGGGAAGTGAGAGAGAAGAAGAATGGGAGCTTGGGCATGGAATCTTCCCATCAGAGACCAACAGGGAGTTCTGTAAATGGGGCCAAGTCCCCCTAAAGCCACACCTGGTAGATTTCCCACAAAATGGCAGGAAGCTATCTCAAAGCCTCAGCTTCTTTCACCCTCTGAGTGATCAGGCTCCCTTCAACCCCTTTTCATTTGAACCTTCAGATAGGAGCATTTAAAGGCCAAAGAAGCAAGGCTGCTTGAAGTCCTTGGGTCTTAAATTCTGACTTAGCCACCTTGATATAATGCATTTCATCCTGCTCAGGCTTAATCGCTCTCTCTCTCTCTCTCTCTCTCTCTCTCTCTCTCTCTCTCTCTCTCTCTCTCCCTCCCTCCTTCCTAGGTAGGGAGTCCCCAATTCTAAACTTGCTATGTCTTTAGTTATTCTGCATAATATAACCTCAGGATTTTTAAAGTCAAAGTTCATAGAAATGACTACACAATACACATGACTATAGCAAGAGGCTGTGTAGAAAATTTTCTGTTGTATTATTTCCCACACTCCCTTTCCACCTCATGAACTTTTGCTGAGCAAGCAGAGTGCGACTAGCATTTCTCCAGGATGGAGTGGCAAAGAGGAACCAAGGAAAAGAGCAAGTACATTCCTGGACTTAAAAAAAAAAAATCTGTCTAAGAGAGATTCAAAAGAACAATTGCTGAATAAACTCATCTTCCCACCTCTCCTGGATGTCATAAAGATTCTGTGAGGAGGGAGGATACAGAGAAAAGGAGAAAAGAAATTGCAGCTCGCCTTAGGCGAAGTCTGGGTGGGAGCAGAAAGGAGGAAAGAGTTGGTTGATGGAATTGCCTTTGAGTTTGGGGGTTCAGGAGTGGCAAGACTGGGTGCTGGTTCCCAAGGGGAACTATGAGAGGCCCTGGTCATGCAGAGCTTACCTGCACCATCGGCAATGGCACAGGTCAGGTGGGGCCACAGGGATAGCTCCCTGGGGTGTCAAAGAGGCTCTGCTGAGACCTCAAACCTCCAGGCCCAGAAATGTCAGACTCACCTCCCCAGCCCCCTGAGAAGGGGAGCCAATAGAGCGAGAGCTTGCTCTACAAAGACCTTGCCTTCATTCCACAGCCACCTTGGAAACGTGGACTGTAACGAGAAGTCAGGTGGCGCTGTATCGCTTCCCTGGATGCCAGGAGAGTAGCCACGCTCAATAATCAGATTAGATACCAGCACAGGTGGTCTCCCAGCCCCAGTACCATGATGCCAATTAAATCCCTGGCACAAAATATTACCCATGGAAGGAGAGAGAAGGGCAATCCTTGATTGGTCTAACTTTGAACCTGATATAATCAAGAAATCACCAACACATTGACATTTAGATTTAGGGTAATTGACCATGTTTTCTGATATCTGGAAGGGGGCTCAATATAACAATTAAGGTGTTAGGAAAACATAGAGTTAAATTTTATTCCTGACTTTTTAGACTAAAAATTACATAGGCATTTGGTCTGGTCCATACAGTTTGACTCTTCTCACTTAGTTATTGCTTATGCAATGCTCCAATGACTAACCAAGTCATGCTGACTCATTTATTCCTGCTAAAGGGAACTATTTTTTCTCTGAAAGTCAACTCGATTGATGAAGCCCAGATTCTAAGGAATAAAATATTGTGGTGTGAAAACCACACTATGTTCAGCATTGAGAATGCAAAGGCTAACCAATAAAAAAAAATAAAAAATAAATAAATAAAAAAAAAACACAGAAAGAAAAGATGCTCCCAGCCCCATTCAATTACCTGGATAAGAAAAATGCTCAGTGACTGGAGCCCAAGTTTTTCCATGATTTATCCCAATCATGGAAAGACTAGGCAAAATGATCATTGCTTAATTCTCTGACATTATGCTAGATCATTTTATAACCCCACTTGATTCTAATCTAACACTTTTGGGTAATTTCCCAGTATATTTAACTAACAATCCATACTGATAACAGTTTACAGCCCACAGCATTAGGGATTTACCTGCAGAAACTGACCTATTGGTATGACTTCATAGGCCGAACAGGAAGTTAATCACAAACACACATGGTTTAATTGCCCTGTAAAAATCTCACCAGTCTTATGTTTAATTTAGCAATGTTATTTCGGCTTTTCTCTCTTGACTAACTATTTAAATCCCTGCTCTTTAAATGCTCTTAGAAGCAGCTCTTTTATTCTCCAGCTGGTTCCATCATTAATAGATTAAATAAAACTGGAACATTTGCTAAAGAATAACTTTAAGAATTGTGCTTTTGCATTCCAATATGGTTTGAAAAAGTATTTACATAAATTATTTACATAACTCACTATCTAAAGAAGTGGTTCTCAACCTTTTTAATGTCTCAACCCTTTAATACAGTTCCTCATGTTATGGTGCCCCACAACCATAACATTTTTTTTGTTGCTACTTCTTAACTGTAAGTTTGCTACTGTTATGAATCGTAATGTAAATATCTGTGTTTTCCAATGATCTTAGGCTCTACGGCAATGGTTCTCAACCTGTGGGTCCAGAACCTTTAGCAGGGTCGCCTCCGGGGACCTGGTCCACACTCCTCCAGTACCTCACTTGGCAGGAAGAATTAGGAGGCAAATTATCAGTGGCAAAGGAAATGTCACCTACCCTTTCTCCAATCTAAAATCTAATATTAAAATAATGTTTCCATCCTTGAAGTAATCATAAGATTACTATGCAGCTGTTCCCAATAGCAAGGATAGACAAAGATGTATATAGGGTAGGTCTGCATCAGTCACTCAGTGAGTTTTCAAGGGTCTGATCTCAGAGGAAATGCTCTGGATATATGCAAACTTTACAAAAGATGCTTATAATCTGGATGGAAGGTAGAGCTAATACAACAAAATCCCATCAAGTGATAAAGAAAGTATATAATTATATGCCAAATCACATAGTATAAACTATTGTAGTATTATAAGTTTTGATTAAAATCTGGGGAGCACATTTTTATGTGCAAAAAGAATTATAAAATGAGAGAAGGCATGTACTTAGAATCATGGCAATTGTGAAATTTAGTATTAAGTACCTATTGTGAATGGCTAATTTGAACGTAAGCTACTAATTTGAATGGTTGCTCATTAGAAAGAGAATTAGCTGTACTCTCAGGAATATATGGGAGGGACACTGACAATTTTCTTTAGATCAGCTCATTATGAGTAAAAGATAAGTATAAAAATAGATTCTCTGTCATCTAGTAAGAGAACAAAATTAAGAGCCCAGATTTCATGAAGTGACAATTCCTAGTCAAAACACAGAAAAATAAGAATCTCCATACATCAATTCAGTGCCTACTAATGCTGATGAAAATGAAAACTGAGCATGGGAGAGAAAATACCAGTGTCAATCCAGTCAAAACTATGTATGGTGCCATATGGGCACTGAAATATCAAGGGAGGAAGGGAGAAAGGGAATTTTTGCAAAGTATATGATTATCTAACCACTATGCTGTACACTGGAAACTAATAATATTTAATATAAACTGTAATTTAAAATAAAATTTAATGTTTCCAAAAATTAAACAATATATCAGGAAAATAGTAGTGCAGATGGTACTCAGGTATGGTCAGCTGTGCAATGAAAATCTATAAAAGACCAAAGTTAGGGAAGCAGAGCTAAAATAAGCAACATGCTTTACATTTTTGTTCATCCATTGATTCTATGTTAATTATTGTTACTATTTTCACCTATGCAATATAGAAATTTCTAAATTTTTATTTCTATTAGCAGAGAATGATAGTCTATTATCTAAACTAAAGAAAGTCTATAAGACATTTACACAATCTAGTATAAAAATAAAAATAAAGAATAAGCCTGGCCATTTTGGCTCAGTGGTTGAGCATCGACTTATGAACCAGGAGGTCATGGTTTGATTCCTGGTCAGGGCACATGCTCGGGTTGGAGCTCAATCCCCAGTGTGAAGTGTGCAGGAGACAGCAATCAGCATTGATGTTTCTAGCTCTCTCATCTCCCTTCCTTTCTGCAAACAATATAAATATATGTTGTAAAAAAGAGTTAGAGGACTTTTCACTATAATTGTGTTCACATGAAATAGTTCCAGAGTTATTTGTTCTACAGGAGTTTTGATTCTGCTGTATCATCACAATATGGACCTAGAAGTCCACATTTTTGGAGTACAATGTAGGCAGGATCTTATTACAACACATCCACGTGGGATTCTAAAATAATACTTCTCACCCTTTGTTCTGCTAGAGCCCATAGAAAATGATGTTCACATACTAGCTATAGTCCTGGGGGCATACCTAGGCTTAGACATAAATCCCCTTCCTGACAATTTTTTCTAGAACATTTAGGTAATACAGGGCTGCAGTTGTTGGTTATATATAATTTCCAGCATGTTCCTTTTTATCCAATAAAGCGAAATCAAATTTTAAATAAATGAAATACTAATATGATCTGCTTGTTTTGTTTTTAATAAATCATTCACACATTTCAGTGCTGTACCTATTCTGGGTAACAAAGACCTAAAATATAACCAGAGCAAGAGTGACTCCCGCCTTTTTCTTCTCTGAGTTAGGCTAGAGATACAGAGGGGATAACTGAAGAGGGGTGTGATTTACAGGTGAGGGTGGGCTGGTACCAGTTGTTTTAGGATGGAAAAAATACAGAATTGTTTTTCTATTGGAAAATAGAAACCTACTATCATAAATTGTAACTCAAACGGTCATATGCATGAATGTGTTCTATATTACAATATTAATCTCCTTTATGGGTAAACTTTAGCATTCACTGACAATACTCACAAATGCTATACCATATTCTGTTTTCAATTAAAAGATATATGTGAATCAGTGAATATTTTTAAAAAAACTGAACAGTATAGCAAACAGTATATTACATGTAAACTGTGCTAAATATTAATAGGTCCAAAGATCTGATCAATTCCACTGACATCAAGTCAGATCTTAATCTGACCTTTAGGAAAAGGAAGCATGCCCTTTAAGAAAAGGAATCCCTATATGGGTCACAACAGAACTGTGAGTTGTTTACATATGTGTGTGCATGATCTGCTCTTGCTGTTAAAAAATTAATCAATAATGACTGTTTTAGCTTCATGATGATGCTACGAACTTGCTCTATGCAAAGATAGTAGGAATAGAGGAACACAGTCAACATGAGAGCTTTAGACATCTTAATAACAAAGTCATCCTTTTTTGCATCTATGTTGACAGGGTAAATAGCCCCAAGGTCTCAATAACTATTCCAAGTGTCTTTATTAAATACGGAGAGATGGACTAATATTACAGGAAATCAGTTCACATCACCTTTGTTCACTATACATGTTAACACTACAAAACATGTGAATTGAGGAAGTTAAAGTGAAAATATCATTAAGCAGTAATTCCAAATAAACCAAAGTAGTCAAACAGAACTTTATACTCAAGTCATATACTCCTCCACATGTTAAAAACACAGTCACTAAACTTTTTCCTGAACTGTCCAGGTTTAGCTGACAATTTTACCATTACTGTTGTACTTCGGTCCTCTTTAACAGAAATCAGAAACTGTCCCCTTCCCCCCAAACCATTATGATAAATACTTATATTTATTTTAAGAATCATAATTACTAAATTATTAAAGACAATATGATATGATATATTATATTGTTTTAATCAAATACAAATAATTAAAAAGAACTATATATATCAGAGTAAAGGAGAAAGAAAAAATGTACTTTTAGTCTCCTGTATCATATTAGTCTAGAGCTTATAGAAACTTGTATGTAAAACATAGCTACTATTTTTTGCTCGTAGGTATGCACTTTAAGCACCAATAGTTCAAACTGGTTTCTATTCCCACCAAAGCAGAAATGCAAATTTGAGAAAAGTAGCCTATATTTACATCAAATAAGTGAACACAGAAAGCATTTTGATACTCTTTAAATGCCAAATAAGGACAGACAAAACAAGATTAAAATGACCTCCCAAGCATCATTCAGACATTTCAGGCCCAACTATAATTCTGTGTTCACCCTTTGTGCACTTGACATGAACTTGATCTAAGAAGTACTACCATGATCTTTGAGATTGCGGAGGATCACAGTGGGGAGGCTGTGGGACTGCCACCCCGTCACTTGCTCGGCCTCTACCTCCTTAATGTGGGCTCTGAGCATGAGGGGTGGCACTTTCAGAAGCAGGTCAAGAGGCAGCAAAGCTGAAGAAATAAAAGGGGGAAAAATAAGAAACTGTAACATACATTACATTGAATTTCAGGGAGGCATGCATGAGTTCATTGCTGCCAACATTACATTACCTGGTCTTGGTCTTGATACCACTCCCCCAGTGAAGTCCCTGAAAACAGAATGAGGGGCCATTAGAAGGACTTGTTCAACTAGGACTTACTGAAAGCCTGCACCTTGCTATGGCTTAGGTTTTAAAAGTAAATAAAGTTTTCCCCCCATAAGACATTCTCAAGAGTTCAGTAAAGAATAAAATAAACATAACTTAACCCAGAGCAGACCTGACAACCCACTGAGCAATAGAAGAGCTTTGTCCAGCCAGAGTTGTTTATCAGCTCTAATGACTAGGAGCCTAAATCCCTTAGCACCTTGAATGATTTGCTTGTTACACTAAAATGAACATACTGATTTGTATGAAAAAGAAATATTTAATTTTTAGATATATTATTTTCCTACACTTTGTCCCTGATGTCTTAAAAAGAAACTATCTCATCCTATGAGATAAGATGATTTTTGCATTTAAAAGGACTATATCTTTCCTAAAGTTTCCAGTATTATTAACATCTCTTGTTTGCACTGCCTTAAAATTCTGGATTTTCTGATCCTTCTGCAAGTTGGTCTCAGCGCCTTCAACCCAGGGGAGGTGGTCTAAGACCCCACCAAAAACAGTCATAAATAACCTTTTTTCCACTAAAATTTAGACCCCATTTCTTAATAGTTGGATTTTAAAAAATTAAATTAAATTTTAAAAAATCTGTGCCCTGGCAAGTTATAAGAACCACACTTCCATTTAATGCAATCCAACAAAAATATATACAACATCAACCAAGTATGAGGCACCCCATAGTCATTTGCTGAGGAGTGATGCATTCATATAGGGATTCAAATGAACATGATTGGTGATTCTCTTACCCTACCTTATTCATTTTCATCATAGAGATCTTGATATATGCATATGCCTAAGCTGTGAGGAATAACAAAATTGGCACTCATTACCTACCACCTAACTTCTAAGTACTAGAATAAAGCTAAAATCTTTACATCCAACTGTGAGTTCCTTCCCTATCCTTTTCCATTCCTCCTAACTCTCTACTAAACCAGCCCTCTCTTGATACCATTATTTTTTCTGTCCCATTTCTAGCCCGTGTTTTCAGAGCCTTAAAAAGTAAATGAATCTTGCCAGTCTTGCAGAGTTAATGTACTCTCCCTAGCCCTGGGATAAAGAGATGTATAAAGAAAGAAAAGGGATGGCCTTTGCCCGCAGAAAGTTCAAAGAGGGCAACGCTCAGCCCTGGCTGGTGTTCTCAGTGGTTAGAGGGTATCCCCTTATACAAAGGGTCAAGGGTTCAATTCCCAACCAAACCTGGGTTGCAGGTTTGATCCAGCCCCAGTCAGGGCACCTGAGGGAGGCAACCAATTGATGTATCTCTAACATCAATGTTTTGCTCTCCCCACCTCACCTCTGCCCTCCCTCCCTTCCACCTTTCTACTATTTCTAAAAATCACCTCAGGTGAGGATTAACAAAAATAAAAAAGGAGGCAAGATCCATAGCTCCTGAGATTACAAAAGGGCCTTTCTGGCCACGTGTATGATACTGGATGATTACAAATGCCCATAATAATCTTTACATGCAAAGACTAGAGTCAGGCACACACCCCTGGACATAATTATGCATTCACTGATTTATCAAAGTTGTGAACCACAAGCATCTCTGCTGCCATAAACATCCGATGTCATAAACTAGCCTGCCAACTATATCCTGTTGCCTTAGCAACAGGGCACAAGCAAGCATGGAAAAAATCTTGTTGCCTGAGCAACAAAATCTTAAAGAAAAGAGGGAATGGGGCCTTAGGCTGTGACTATGGCAAAGGCTGTAAGTTCAAGCCAGTAGGTGAGATTTCAGTCCTATTACAGTGAGAAATATAGAATTTCTGCCAAGATAAAAATCATGCAACTATTAATTACAGGTATTTGTGGACTAGAACCTCTGTGCAGTGCACTGTGTCCTGGACAATGCAATAAAAGACCAGACATAGTCTGTTATGTATCAACACACAGTAACAAATATCCGTTGATGTTCTTAAGGTCATGACACAGTGTCCAAAGCTTAGCAAGATCCGGGTGTACGTGACAATGGAGGAGGCTGAAGCCCCTGTGTGTATTATCAAATTCCACTCTACAGAATAATTTATTTGTAAATAGAAATAAAATTTTATGTCTTATTGAATTAGAACTATCAATATATATATACTGAGTGAGGCTATAAAACCCAGCTAGAAACTGATAAAAGTCAAGCCCACTCCCTATTGTTGTAATAAAGGAAGCAATAGTAATAAAGGAAGAAGATTTTATATTGCTTAGATCACTGAAAATGATTAAAGTTAGAAATTTCAAATCAAGTCCTAATTATTAAATTTTGAATTGCTTTTTCCTGACAGACATTAACCCAGCTTTTGTCTAACTCTGTTGATAGGCACAAAACATCAAACAAACGTTAACAATAAGGATGTCTATTCATATGGTTATTTGAAAGTAGATAATATTTTGTGAGAGTTTGACCATGAACAGTGAGTCCTATTTTCCCTCTTACGCCTTATCATTTCAGAGATACACACATTAAAGGATGATTTCCACAAACACTATCGTCTGCTTCACCCCCTCTCAATATACACATGAAGTTCATCTCTCTCCAAGTGGGAATGAAAAGTGTACAACCCCTCTGGAAAACACTTTAGCAGTTTCTTAAAAAGTTAAGTATAAACCTACCATATGCTCCAACCATGTCACCCTAGGCATTTAGCCAAGATAACAAAAAACATAGTCCATATCAATCCAGAAATGTTTATCTGCTTCTCCCTGGTTGATCACACTCCTCAAATCTAGACCATCCAATCATCTAATAAACAAAACCCACCAAGTATACCACTTCCCTTAATATCCCCATTCTCTGCTTTCTAAGCTGCATTTTATCTTTGCCTCCATTTCTCAGACGCAGAGAAATGGTTGTTACCTCATCTTTCCCAGGCCCCTTCTCTTTCTCACTGGGAAACTGTCCACCATCGCTTCTCTTCCATCCTAAATCTCTCCTCTCCAGGGTCTGCTTCTCCTCAGTCCCAATCAGCCTGCAGAAGATTCTAGAAGGCCCTTTTCCATTGACATTCCCCACCAGCTAACTTTCGCCACTCTCCCCTCACTTTCTTCAATTGCTCTGCACCCTTCTCTGTCACTTCTAAAACCACCACAGTCAGGCTCAGGCTTCTGTTCACACTAGCCTCGCCCGATGCCACGGAAACTGCTCTCAGGAAGGTCTGTAGCCAGGGACTTGGAGAAGGCCAAATTGAACAGTTTTGTTTTAGTCCTAAGCCCAGGAATCAACTATTGTAGAAACTTCTAGTTATTCCTTATTCCTTTTAAAAACAGAAGTCCCCACACATACTTATCCTCCCTTGCAGCTACTGTAGAAGTGGTCATATGACAAAGTTCTGGCCAATGGTATGTGAGCAGAAGGGATGAGCACATCTGGGTCATGTGCTTAAAAGAAGGAGCGTATCTCCCTTTCCCTTCCCACTTCCCACCAGCCACATGAGGATAAAACCTATTCCCCAGAGATGTGGCAAAAAAAATTTTTAAACAAATAAATAAATAGCCAGGGTTCCAGTTGATCTCAAAAAAGCACAATTGCCCTACCTCCCTGGCCTACCCTTGAGTTCAAAGAAATGAACTGGTTAGCTGAAGGCCGCAAAGCCAGACTAAAACCAGATCTAAGCTTAGTTGCTTGGTATGCTGCTTGGTAAACTACATCAGTTCTGTGGGTGGGCTCTAATAGCCTCCATTTCCACATGCCCAGGGTAACTTCTAGCTATCAGGTTTCAAGTTAGGCAGCAATAACTTAACTCTACTTGGTCTAAAAATATTCCTAAGAGCTCAATGTGTACATACCTCATTTGGGATTGTCTTTCTCCTCCTGAAGCACTAAAACTTCTCTTTAAAATGCCTGGAACAAGAAAATAAAAATAATTACATAGTTTCCCATTGCAAAAAAAAAATCATTTATTTGTTTGGTTGATTGCTTAAAGTGTGCTGCATTCTATTATCTGAGAAATTGTACATAGTATAAAGACTATCTTCATTTATGAAAGCACCAGCTAAAATATAATGTTGCAAATTAATATTTACCTGACAGTTTTGTCTAGAGTCTTTTTTAATTAAGAAAAGGTGCTAAGCAAAGAAACTCCATTATTAATAGCTAACAAGGAACAATAACACATCTATGTCATAATCATCCAAAAGCTTTGCTAAGACAGCCAGCTGCAAGTTACCACATGCAAATTTAAGGGTCCAACTTTTTCTTTCCCACTGACCCTCCCGCCATTGTTACTGGAGATATACAGCACTGAATTCATCTTAAAACAGTCAGTAATAACTGCTTCTAGAATCTGCTACACATATTTATATGCATGGATATTTTTATGTACAATATTCATATTTTCCCAATTACAAATCAAGACATTTTCCCTAGGCCCTCCCCAGTTTGGCTCAGTGGAGAGAGTGTTGGCCTGTAGACTGAAGGGTCCCAGGTTTGATTCTGGCCAAGGGCATATGCCTGGGTTGTGGGCTCGATCCCCAGTAGGGGGGCATGCAGGAGGCAGCCTGTTAATGATGCTCTCTCATCATTGATGTTTCTATCTCTCTATTCCTCTCCCTTTCTCTCTAAAATCAATAAAAATACATATTTTTTTAATTTTAAAGACATTTTTCCCTAGTAAGCTGAAATTTATGGGGAAAACAGAGCAAAGTGTTGGAAACTGGGATTATCCTGGAAAATCTGAAACATCTAGTCACAAATTTTCCAATTAAGTTTGAAAATGGACAAAGAAGGAAACTAAATCCCTGGGGTTCTAATTCTATCCTTAGGGAGACTATTTTATACCTTCTTTTTTGAAACAGTCATTGGTGAGAAGTCACACAGTCATTGGTAAGAATTATTTTCACTTATTTTAGAGAGCATTTCTATCTACCCTATTTAATATCCCCTGAATTTATTCTTTTAAAAAAGTTTTTATTTTCTCTCCATTTTCTATTATAACATCTTTTCTTTCAGATTTGTTGAGTGAATTGAATCCTCTTCTTATCTTCTTTAAATTTTATCTTAATATATCTATTATTTTTCTTTCCCATATCCCAGTGTGACTGTTTTCTTTACTGTTTCAAATTAAGAGTGAAATTAACATATTTTTCATAGTTCTAAACAATTAAATTATTTAGGTTACTTTTGTGTTTTAAGAATAATACATCCCTTTTCTTTAATGTAAATAACGTTTTACAAAACTTAGTCTATACCGCTCTTATTTATTCTCCAAGTTTCTTTTTTTTTAATCCTCACCCAAGAATATTTTTCCCATTAATTTTTAGAGAGAGAGTGGAAGGGAGAAAGAGAGAGAGAAACATCGATGCGAGAGAGATACTTTGGCTAGTTGCCTCCCATACCAGCCCCAACGGGGGCTGGAGATCTAACCTGCAACTGAGGCACGATTTGACCACTGAGGCAACAAAAAACCACTGGTTGGTTTGGGGGCTCAGTCAGAGTGATGACACACCTGTGCTAATTAGCATTGCACCTGGGAAACAAACCACTGGGTTGTGTATGGGATGACATTTACCTGACACCCAAACTACTACCTGCTGGAATCCACAATTGGTAAAGAACGCTTACTGAATGTAGATTCTTTCAAAGGGCTGGAGCTGGAGCTGCTGGAGTTGTCTGAAATGTCCAAGTCATCGTCTAGCTCTGAGTATATATCTGCACATTAATAAACAGAAGAAACAAATGAACCCTGAGACAGAGAGCAGGCCGGAGTGCTTGCCAGCCCTTCACTAGAATTACCTTTCTCCATGTTTTCCAGGTTGAAGGTGTCATCCGACAGGATTTCATCACAGGCCCTGTCGTCTTCCCTCCCACAGGGGGCCTGGAGCCCTTCGGGGGGCAGGTCCACGCTCTCCGAAAGCTCGCTCTTCAGGCTGGCTGCCCCACTGCTGCTGCTGCTCAGGCTTGCCTTCTCGAAGGTCTCCTAGAGAGAAACACAACCTTTAGTAGACACTTCTGTCTTCCTTCTGCAGCTTACAAAGCTTGTTAGGACATATATTAAAACACTTAATTACAAATATGTGTGCTGAAGTAGCATCAGAGGCTCCAACTATAGATTTGCCATAAAATTCTCTCTCTCTCCATAAATAGATATAGATATAGATATAGATATAGATGTAGATGTAGATGTAGATGTAGATGTAGATGTAGATATAGATATAGATATAGATATAGATATATAAATTTTTTTGGTAAAGGTACCATTGGATTAAAAAAAAATGGATGTGGCAAGATGCTTAGTCACAAAGGTCTGTGTAAGCTGGTGGAGGAAAATGTAGTTACTAAGGCCCTGGCTGGTGTGATTCAGTTGGCTGGGCATTGTCCCCTGCACCAAAGGGTTGCTGGTTCGATTCCCAGTCAGGACACATGTCCAAGTTGTGGCTCCGTCCCTGTGGGGGACATGCAGGAGGTAGCCCATTGATGTTTCTCTCCCTCTCCCTTCCTCTCTTTCTAAAAAATCAATAAAAATATCAACAACAAAAATAAAGAAAATACAGTAATAAGGAACCAACGTCTATCAAGGAAACTGAGAGCTCTCTTATGTTATTTTGAAAAGATGTGCTATCACATCTTCTCAGCACCACAGAGAATAAGTAAGGAAGGCTTAGTTTCTTCAAAGTTCAAGGGTAATTAGTAGTAGACACAGCGCAGGCCATGGAGAGAGAGAGTGGGGGTGGGCATTCCTTAAGAGATGAGCTACAGCAAAAGGACTTCAAACCACTTAGGACCCCAGGCCACTGCCCAGAGACAATACTTCCCACAAAGCTTTGCTAGCCAAGGGCTCCTCCAACTGCTGTTTTTATTATCATAGCGTCCCAAGGTTACCATCTGGCCATGTGAGTCCACATTTCCCAAAACTGCAAGTATCAGAAACTAAAAGATTATATCTGACAGTTCAATAAGAAAAAAGGGGAAAAGAAAGATTACTCTCATTAAATTCCTAATCCATCATCTTGGTATTGCTAATCCAAAGACAGATTTGCTTGCCATAATAATACTAATAAAGATGAGAGGAAGAACAGTGTCATAATCTAAAAAATATCACTTATTACAGTTTTTCATTTTCTAAGAAAAAGACAGGGAAAGGAACCACATATGACTCAGCAGGAAAAGTACTGTTTCTTTACTCAGTTGACTCCCAGTTCCTAAAACCTTTATTGTGTGGACAGTTTGTGGTAAAACCTTGGGCTGTTGGGCTAAACAAGGCTGACCCTAAGGCATAGACCAGGAAGATGAAAAGACAAAGGAAGAAAGGCCTAAGAAAGGTAACTAAAAGTTGTGCATGAGAGGAAAGCAAAGGGGTGCATTTATTAAAAGAAAAAACATCTACCTGTAAAGAGTATCAGATTGCTTAGTCACAAGTCAACTCCAATGATGAGCAATGCTTGCTACAGAGACAGGTTCATGGTTTTTCCCGATATTTACTTTCCTTGCCTGCAAAACCCACTCAACTTCTCCCAGGTCTTCTTCCTTTTTCTGTCTGACCTCTATTTAAGGCTTTCTCCTCCTAGCAACATTTTTTTTTTCAAATATACCATCTCCTGCCCTACTCTAAAGACCACAACTGTCACTTACAACCCTGTAAGGACTCTACACCCAAGATGTGTCAAAGCTATCAATGTTGAAAACAAGACAAGAGATAATTTTTTACTTAGAAAACATTTTTTCCCCTGGATTGATGCAATTAGATACTAGAATCCATATATGTGTAAAACTACCAAAACTTCATCAAGGCCTTTTTATCTCTTGAGAACAGGTGTGAATAAGATACCAGAGGAACATTTTTCTTTAAACAGCTGAAAAGTAGGGAGATGCTGTGAGTCCTGTATATGCAATTCCAGACTTAAGGAGGTCTGACTTGCCACCAACACCCAAGAACCAGTTGGGTTGCAATTCAAGTCCTTTGCAATTGCCAAAATTGCATCCATGAGTAATTGGATGTTGGCTTAAATGTTGATAAAGGGAACTCCCATTATGGGAGAGATGGTTCTTCAGATTCTATAGGCATGACAGGTATGATAAAGTAATGTGGAATGTGTAGCTGGTTTTGGTTTAAAACCTCTATTTCTATGATCTCTTGAAGCAGTTTTTGCTTTTAAAAAATTCTATATAGTTCTTTGTAGGTGCCAGAAACTAAATACCACTATAGACACACTTTCCCAAGTGTGATTTCTAGAGTTTTTGCTTGTGGATATTTGAGTACTCAAGTTATTATCCAACTCACTCCTTTAAGACCTGGGGGCTATTTCAGTCCCTTTTAAGTCCCTGGATACCTTGCACATAGCCAATGCTCAATAAGTAGTTGTTGTGTTGATATCAAAGGGAGAGAAGGGCTAGAAAAACAGGTGAATTTTCTTATAGGATGAGCAGGTTTTGTAACTATAACTGCTGTGTTTTCAATCGTGCCCCTTTCTGCAGGGTCCTACACTGTGACATTTCTGAGAGGTAAAGGGACTGTTTGGTGATGCGAACTTTTCCCTTCCCCTTCCCTCTCTGCACTAGGAAAGGCTGTAAAGCTTGCCTGTCTTAGAGATGACCAGCCCAGCAATGACAATAAGCACCTATAACCCAGCAGGCACTGGGCAAAGGCAGAGATGGTCGGGTATTTTCAGCCACAATAGCTGAGGCCATTAAGATGTTTTCAAAAGTTGCCATACAAGTACATAAACCTATTAAAGCAAGTTAGGGTGGTGAGGGAAAGGTACACCTTGGGGGATGGACTTTGGCTGCTGTCAGTTTTTGTACTTTCTAATTACTTAGTGTTTTTCTGGGAATCGGAGAGTGAATTTAGTTTTTTGGGGGGTTTTTGTTTGTTTGTTTGTTTTTGCTTCTGTTATCTCCTAGGAATGGATGGACACATTCTGAGTATTGATATGGAAGCAAGGAGAAGACAATGGAAATTTTACAATAAAATGATCATTGATGTGGTAGTCATCACCATTAGAGAAGCCGCTTCCTGTCACAATTGCTGATATAGACACAATTATGTTTAGCTCATTATAATGTAATGTTTATGTGTGGAGCAGATCATAATACATTTTTTGGTTGAATAGCAATACTAACAGTAACAGGCTGGCAATGACCAAATTAACTGTGGCAGTAGAAAAAGAATTAAGAGAGCCTAGTTTATTAAAACTGGTGCAATATATTTAAATTGCCCAGAATGTTAGTTTTATAGCAAGAGAAAGAAAAGCAAGAAATAAATATAAAGCATAACACCAGCTACATCCTGTAGAAGCCATAAAGAATGCACTATATCTGTTGTGGTCTAAATATTTATATTCTATTTGTTATATCTTTACCGCATGTCTTCCATTTATTCAGTTAATAATTGTGACCTTAAATACATGGATTTAGGGCTATCCAGTGCTTGACAGAAATTCACCAGGATGAGGTGATCTCTTTTAGGTGACAAGTTTTATGTTTTTCATGGCTGATAGAACAAAGAAAATTCAAAACAACCTAAGAACCAGAGGTCCCAGTTCAATTCCCAGTTAGGGCATATACTCAGGTTGCGGGCTCCATTCCCAGTGTGGGTGTGCAGGAGGCAGCCAATCAGTCAATGATTCTCTCTCATCATTGATGTCTTTCTGACACTCCCTCTCCCTCTCTCTCTCTCTCTCTCTCTCTCTCTCTCTCTCTCTCTCTCTCTCCCTTTCTCTTTCCCCCCTTGCCCTCGTACATATATATATTAAAGAAAAATCAAGCCCTAATTGGTTTGGCTCAGTGGATAGAGTGTATGCCTATGGACTGAAGGGTCCTGGGTTCGATTCCAGTCAAGGGCATGTGCTTTGGTTGTGGGCACATCCCCTGTAAGAGGGGTGCAGGAGGCAACTGATCGATGTTTCTCTCTCATCGATGTTTCTAACTCTCTATCCTTCTCCCTTCCTCTCTGTAAAAAATCAATAAAATATATATTTAAAAAACAAATAAAAAAGAAAAAAAACCTCAAGACAGGAGACAGATTAACTGCATATCACTGTACATAAACTTAGTTATTGAATTTTAAAGTATTGAAAAAGTCAGCCAGTGTGGCCAGATGGCTGAAGGGGCCACATAGACTGTCCACTCAGCAAGGGCAATGAGAGGCTCCTTCCAGGAACGCGCCCTGGGACCCTGGCTTTGCCATCCCAGAGAGGTAGGCTGATGCAGTAAGGCTGGCCTCTGGTCCCTCAATATGGAGGATGGAACTCTTTTAGTTCCAAAGTTCTTTAGAGAATGTTTAATTTCATTGATAAAATCTTGAAGCATTTCCCTTCTCCCATGCCCCACAGAGTAATATGTTCAATTTAAATGAGAAAAACTTGTGTTTAAGCCTTAAAAATAGCTAAATTTACAACTATTACACAAAAAAGGTCTCAAATTAACATTTGAATGTTAATTATTTTTTTTGTTTTGAACTTGTTAAAAATATTCATACAAAGCTAAAAATTTCACTTTAACATAATTTATGCACATAATTATGATTACATTATTATCACAACATTCTCTAAACTTCTTGAACTGTCACTAACTTAAATAAAATTAGAGAATGAATTAATTATAATAATTCAGCCTAAAATTCTAGAACCAAATTTAACATTGGCAATGTTGGTTGCCCTGCCACCCCATCACTAACCTGACATTCCTAATTCAAAGACAGATTTGCGAGACATAATAATAATAATAATAATAATAATAATAAATATGAGGGGAAGAACAGTGTTATAATCTAAAAATATCACTTATTAAAAATACAGACAATATGGTCTACATCAACTACCAACCACCATTTTGTTCCAAGACTGCAGACAGATGAAAACAACTGAATGCCTATTAATATTTCCAAAAGCATTTCAAAAGAGGCCAGATCAGGCAATGCCACTTAACATGTAGAAGAAACAATGCACAGAGAATTATCAAGCAGTCAAGTTTTAAGACATTCTAATTTGGATTACTCAAAAACAAGAAATGTAATTGAAAACCAGCATAGCTTAAGGCATTAAATAGAATGGAATTAGACATGGGTATTATCAATAGAGATGAGATCCTCAAATTGGAACCCCACTTACTGTTCTAATTTTAACACAAAATTACATAAGAGAGGGTCTAATTCTTGTTAAACAGCATTCTTACCACAGAATATCAAAATACCAAATTGAGCCTGGCCAATGTGGCTCAGTGGTTGAGCACTGACCTATGAATCAGGAGGTCATGGATTATTACGGTCAGGGCACAAGACTGGGTTGCAGGCTTGATCCCCCTCAGTGTGCAGGAGGCAGCCGAGTCAACAATTTTCTCTCCTTATTGATGTTTCTATTTCTCTCCCCCCTCCCTTCTTCTCTTAAGTCAACAAAAAATATGTATTTTTAAAAAAATGTAAGATTCTAAAGAAAAAGCTTTCTTAAAAACAGCACAGAAAAGTTTTTTTCTAAAGTACCAAACTAATAGACAAAGAATTAGAAATCAAGGGAAAGAGTATACATCACTTTTTTGCCTGGTCCCAATGCAATCTCCTCCTAACCAATTTCCCTGCTTCCACTTTTTGCTATCAGCAGTCTATTACTGCACAGCAGCCTGCTATGTCATTTGGAAAGATCATGTCACTCTCTTTCAATAAACTCACATCACTCAAGTCTATACCATGGACTCATTGCCTCCTCATCCCTGCTTCACTCCACTCCAGCCACACAGTCCTCCTTTCTCACTCCTTGAACTTGGCAGGAACACTATCACCTCATGATCTTTGTGCTTGCTGATTCCTCAGCTATCAATGTTGTGCCTCCAGATATCTGCATGACTCATCCCTTTAATATATCCTGGTCTCTTCTCAGATGTCACATAAGTATAGAGGTTTTCCATGATATCACTATTTAAAAGAGCGTCTTTCCACATGAATAATCACTTCTATTACCTTGCCTTCTTATAACTTTTGCCCATAACACTTAAATTTATTTTTATGTATTATTTGCCTTCCCCAACTATGAAGGTGAATTTCTTTGACTGTTCTGTTCACTGTTATAATATCAGACAAGAATGATTCCCAGAAGAAAGCAGATGCTCAATAAGTTTTGTTGAATAAGTAAAATATAATATTGATTTTTTTTTTTTTTTGCAAAGCGTTGAATAACAACGGGTAGAAATCAAAATTTCAGGACGATTTTTTTTTTAAGAAATTGATAAGCTGATTCTAAAATCAATAAGGAAATACAACAGACCTAAAATGGCAAAATCAAACTTGACAAAGAAGAACAAATCAGAGGAAATACACAACTGATTTCAAAACATATTAAAAAACCTACACTATAACAGAAAAGAGTTCAGAGATAGGTCCACATATGTTCTATCAAATTATTTTTAACAAAAATGCCTAATAAAATGAATAGGGAAAGATTAGGCATTTTAAGAAATTATATCTAAAGAACTGAATACCCATGTGGGGAAAAAAAGAAAATTCAGTCTCTTCGTTATTCTATTCACAAATCTATATCAAAATGATATCATCATAATTAAATAGTTCATTGTTATTAATAAAGGAGAGCTAAGGGAAGGCCAGTCACTATAAGCATGGTCATGGGGCAGCTTCCCACTCCCAGGAAACCAGGGATCCATTCCCTGCCAATCACTGGGGAAGGGATGGAACAAAGGGGAGATGGGAGCATGTGCAGTGAAGTCAGGTGATGTAGGGGCGGTGCTTGCCTGTCAGTCTAGCCTGGGAGAAAGACCATTGGCTAGAACGGTAGACCCTCATGTAAGCCTAAGAAATCTTGAAAGGACAAAATCCCCAGACAAAGAGTTCTCTCTTCCTTGTCTCTTGTTTGCTCTGTTCCCCTTACTCCCCTTTCTCTCTAGCTCCTTGACCCACGTGCCCCCATGCACTAGTCTGCCATGTGGCCATAAGCAATGGACTGCAGCTGGGAATTCAATGGACAGATGCTGGACTTCAATATGGAATAGAAATTTGGGGCCGTGGCCTAAATTCTAGCCCTGCTGAACTTCTTCCGTGACAAGATGGAAGAAGATAGTACCTTGGAGGGGAACCCAAATAATTTTACATCATCAATAAAGCTTTCCATGAAACCCCATCCTCCTTTTCCCTGCAGCACCCAAAAACTCTACTTCCACTGGTAACAAAAACAGATCATATTACATTAAACTATAAATATAAAGAATTTAAAAGAGCTGAAACTGGTTGGCTTTGGATAGAGCATCAACCTGTGGACTGAAGGGTCCCAGGTTCGATTCTGGTCAAGGGCATATCCCCAGTAGGGGGCGTGCAAGAGGCAGCTGAAATATGTTTCTCTCCGATGTTTCTGGTTCTCTGTCTCTCTCCCTTCCTCTCTGTAAAAAAAATCAATAAAATAGCCGAAACCGGTTTGGCTCAGCAGTAGAGCGTCGGTCAGCGGACTGAAAGGTCCCAGGTTCAATTCCGGTGGTCAAAGGCATGTACGTTGGTTGCGGGCATGGATGTGCAGGAGGCAGCTGGTCGATGTTTCTCTCTCATCGATGTTTCTAGCTCCCTATCTCTCTCCCTTTCTCTCTTTAAAAAATCAATAAAATATATATATATATATTTTTTAAAAGAAATAGATTTTAAAAAATAAAATATATATATATATATTTTAAAAAGAATTTACAAGAAAAGAACAAACTTCTTTTTTAACCTTAGGATAGTAAACAGTATCTTTAATAGAATGCAAAAAGCATGAACAACAACAAAAATCTAAATAAATAAATTGGACTTTAACAAAATTAAAACGTAACAAAAATTGGTGCTCATAAAGAAAGTATCATTAATAAAATTTAAGAAGCCATAGACTGGGAGAAATATCTGTAATGCATATGTTCAAGAAAGTCCTATCTAGAATATATATATATATATATATATATATATATATATATATATATATAAATAACTCCTACAAATAAACAAAAACAAGCAAATAATTCAATAAAATAATGGGCAAAGATTTGAACGGACACTTCACAGACACAAAGAAATAGATAAATGATTTATAAGAACATTTTAAAGTGCTCAATATTCTTGGTTATTAGAAAAATGAAAAATAAAACCATAAAGAGATACCCTTTTATATCCACTACAAAGGTTAGAATCTAAAAGACTGTACCAAAAGTTTACAAGAATGTGGAACAATTTCATACATTGCTCCTTAAAGTGCTAAACAGTGTATATTGGAATTTAAACATGTAACCACCTTATGACCTGAAATTATATTCTTAGGTATTCATCAAGGAGAAATGAAAATATATCCACAAAAAGACTTACCCAAGACAACCCATAGCAGCTTTACTTATAAAACCCCAAGTCTATAAATATAAGTGTCATGATTTTTCCTGATATTTCTTTCACTGCATCACTCCTTACTGCATTTTCATAGCCGTGGGGAAAAGTTAGTCAACAACTAACCAGACAATAAAAGCAAAGATGTTCGCTGAAATATTGTCCTTTTAAAATATATCATTTTCCACATGGCTTATTCAATCTCTAAGCAGAGGACTGCAGCTACGTGCCTTTCGTGGTGAGCTCAGCACTTGTAAATGATATTTGGCATTAATGAAAATAAAACAACTCAGGTAAATAAATAGCACATTTTTTAAACTTTGCATTAAAAAAAATATGAATCGAGTCCCCTACTGGGAACAAGCTGGCAACCCAGACATGTGCCCTGACCCAGAATCAATCTGACTTCCTGGTTCATAGGTCGAAGCACAACCACTGAGCCATGCAGGCCGGGCTATTACTACACTTTTAAGTAAAAATTGCACTTCATTTTTTTTTTTCTGAATTCTTGCCATTCCTGACTCTGTGCTCTCTTTGAGATAGGTTATTTTGAATTATAAAACTTAAAAACCTTAACATTTTCCAAAGGCAAGTCTTGGTTCTTTCTTTCAGGCTAAATAAACCACAGGACACAGGCATGAACTTATTAGTGAAGAATTCTCTGTGCTTTTGAGGCTTATGTTAATTCTTGTCTTTACTGGCTCATAATAAACACTTTCATAATTCAGAATAATTTAGCGTGTGGAAGTAAACAGTATGCCCGGCATGAGATAGGAGCCTTTAATGCTTATCAATTGTTTGCTTACCTGCTAATTTGCACAATTTCAGTAATTCGCAGAGGATCTTTTTATCAGTGCTGGGAATTCATACTGTTATACTGAACCCACTAATTTGCCTTTCCCTTTACTAGGATTTATCATTAGATTGTGTAATTGCATTATTGAGATTAGCAGCTCCGGGAGAACAGGCCACTATATTTGAAATGAAACAATTACAATACCACAATACTGCTTAAGAAAAAAAAACAAAAAACAATTTTACATTGAAATTTTTTTGCCAGTAATAGTGTAGATGGGAGTTTTAAAAAATAAGGATGGTACCCAGTGAGGATAAGGCCAATTAACTGCATGCTGTCTTTAATGAAATGTAATGATTTCATCTCAGTTCTTTCATAAAGCTGCATTTTCTTCCCTCCTAGCTATCATTTGATTAATCTTGAAATGAAAAACCACCAGTTTGCCTGCATATAATGCAAAAGAAGGTATGTATGGCTCTTTAAAGTAGTAGTGTGAACTCTGCTTTGTTTTCTTCTCTATGGTTCCTGACATTGAAGGCTCCAGCAGGGCTTGGAGGCCAACTAGGAAGAGATGCTCAATAAATGTCCATTAACCCCATGGATAACAGACGTGGATTTAGTACTAATGGACCACTAGTATTAGACTAACAATTTGCATCAACAAACTCTTCTTCATCATGGGCATTGCTCATTTTAAATAACTGATGCTATCGTACAGTTTATACCACTTTTTAATTCGCACAGTATTCAAACATATTGATCTATGTAATCCTCGTGCCATCTGCAATTGGTAATATTTCCCCACTGACTTACAGATGAGTAAATAACTTCTAAAACCTCAAGACTCCCTCCTTGACTGTAGGTCTCTCCCTTTATTTCGCCCAGTCATGGCCTGACAGCTGGGTTTCCAATTGAAATGATAAGGCCTCTTGGATTCGAGAGGGAGTAGCGGGTAAGCATAGAGATGACACATGACTGGTTCACAGCAGCAAATTGTGAAGGCCCGGGGGATGCGTGCACAAAGCACTGTCTTTACTCCATAAATGTATCGAGTTTTCCACAATAGAGTTTTTTTTTAAAGCTGAGGAATAAAATTAAATAAAGTAAATGGTCTTTCTCAAGGTGTTTTGCTAAAGATAAGGGAATTTCTGCTATGAGATTTTAAACTAACTTCACCTATCAGCTACATGAATCTCACATAAACCGACTTGTTTATATTACATTGGAAATTGGCCAAGTAGCTTTGCAGTGCAGAACTCAACAGAAGGCCCCAGATACTTAAGATCTATAGAAATGGCTAAATCCCTTGCATTTTAGTTTATTGGAAATACTAGCTCTGAATGCAACATGGCATCTTTGTGTTTCTCATTGTTGTGTAGTTTTTACGAAGTCAGATAGCAAAACAATAAGTGAAGTCACTCTCATTCCCTGAGTATAAGATTTGAGTGTTCTGCAAGAGCTGTAACACCAAGCTATATGCTCCTAAACATAAACCCAGGCCTTGGAGAATCACCATGAATTGCTCTGTGAGATTACAGCTGGGATCAGCATCTAAGACAATGAAGATGAGTTTCTCCCAAAGAAAACTATTTTGAATCTTTAACTCCTGGATTCCAAGTATGTCAAGGCAAACACACCTAACAATAGGGTGGGCTTTCCTTCTAAGAAGAGAGCATGCTGACAGCTTTGTATTTTTTGGGGGGGAGGGCGGGGGGAATAGAGCAAAAATAAAAATAAAAATAAAAAAAACCTCATAGACAGGGACAACAGTGTGGGGATTACTGGAGTGAGGGGTGGAGGAGGGTATGGGGGATAAATGATGATGAAAGGAGACTTGACTTGGGTGGGGAACACACAATACAGTGTACAGATGATGTGTTGTAGAATTGTGCACCTGAAACCTATATAATATTGTTAACTACTCTCACCCCAATAAAGTCAATAAAAAGAAAAAAAATAAAGGAGTTATTCCTTAAGACAGCGTGAACAACCTTAGAGCACCTACTAGAGTGCATCATAAAGAGACTGAAGGGTTTGCACTTACATGAGACAGTGGAGCCAGCTCATGGTGACACGTGACGGTGTTCCGGTTGGCTTCCATAAAATACCTCTGTGTGCGCCTCCGTTCCCGTTCCAGTTTCTTCTCCAAGGCCAGCTGGGATGTAGACAAGCTATCTAAATACTTCATCATGACATCCGATATCAGGGAGCTGACTTCCACAATGTCTGGGCGGGCTTCTGCGTCAGGAGTGAGGCACCTGAGAGGAGATTTGTTCATTACTGCAGTCCGATCAACATCAGCACCAGCCAGGGGGCTTGGAAGGTGAAGGCTAAATTCCACTCTGTGCCTACCATGGTGTTTGTGCCCAAGAGAACCTAAGGGTGGGTTGGACATCAAACATGGTTTTGAATCCAAGACTTTTCCAAAGGCATTTGAAAAGTTTGGAAAGGGGAGGGAGATAGCACTGTTCTCTTTACAGCTGGACGCGCAGGCAAGGGCTACAGGCTGAGCAAGATGTTGCTCCTTGGTCTCAGGAGAGGCGAATGGGGTCATCCTCTCCTGTGTGAACTGTTTATTTTCCAAAATTGCCACCAACTCACTGGTCAGTGAAACAAAGATGGAAACCAATGATAGAGTCCCTGATGCATCAAAGGAAGAAAAGTTGGGGGGGGAGGAGGAGGTCACAAGTTGACCTTTTCCAGCTGTACAGTGGCAAATATTAACAAACCTAATTAGTGAATGTCTTTCAAAACATGAAGTCATAGAAATAACATACACCCCAGTTACTTAAAGGTTTAGAGTATTTGTAATAAATTTTTTAAAGTAGCTAATTTGACACATTACTTACTAATATTTTCTATAATGTTGGAGGTATGAAATATCTATGAGCCTACTAAAGGGAGTATTGTTCATGTCACAGCTAAACACTAGATGCCCAGGGAACAAGTTGTCATTGGCTAGCATCCTTAAATGCTTCTAAAACTCACTACAATATTTTCTCTATTAAAAAAAAAAAAAATATATATATATATATATATATATATATATATTCGTATTGATTTCAGAGAGGAAGAGAGGAGAGATAGAAACATCAATGATGAGAATCACTGATCAGCTGCCCTTTGCATGCCCCTTCTGGGAATTGAGCCCTATATGTGCCCTAACCAGGTATGTGCCCTGACCAGGAATCAAATTATATCTTCCTGGTTCATAGGTCAATGTTCAACCACTAAGCCACATCAGCCAAGCAATATTTTCTCTATTTTTAAATTTGAATTCACCAACTTCACCAAAGTTATCTATGCTTTTCAGCGAAATTTAAATTGTTTGGACTTTGAGAAAAAGATCTAATTTTCACATCTTGTATTCTATTTAGCAACCCATAGTTAATACAAGTTGTGCCTATACTGATATCTCCAGGCAAGACTGAAGAATTATTACACACAATTATTCTTCCAAATAAGATTCTAATATGTTAATTATTCTTTCTTATTGAGTTTATTAACCATGAGCAAACTACACATATCTTAATCAGAGTTTAAGACATTCCATTTCATGCTTTATCTTTATGCTACTTCTTTTTAAGCTCTGAGGCAGTTGGCTTCTGCGATGGTTATGATCAACACTTAATACATCTTCTGAATTCATATTTAGCGAACTTCAGTCTCTGAACTTTATTATGTACAAAGTAAGGCGAGAGATTGTGGAGACAGGGCCAGCTACATAATTTGTGTTGTTCCCAATACAAAAAAGAAACTACGGGCCCCAGGAGGGAGTGGGAAGTTAATTTCCCCTTTCCACAGTCCTGTATCCTGATAGAAGATGGGAGACCCCAAAAATTGCAACCTCTGTGCCAGCAGGAAGCAAAAGGTACCTGGATTGGAGGTGGGCAAGAGACTCACCACTGAATCACCCTCTAAACACACCACGTACTTCCAGCCTGGTCAGGGTTGACCTCTTCTTGGCCCTGACCCAAGACACAGCAGGACACATGCTCCATCCTGACCCCTCTTCACTTACCTTCAGCAATATCCCATGGGGAGGAGGGCAAAGATGGAACACAGGCCTCCCCTGCTGACACACCCAACTGCCACAGTAGGTAGGGGGCAGCAGCAATGATGGGACAGAAACAGGGAGAAGGAGCTGGAGGCCAGGTAAAGGGCCAGGGGACTGAAGCAGAGGGCTGAGAATCTATGCCAGGGAGGCAGGGAGCATGAGCTGAGGCCCCAAACCCTCAACACACATGCTCCTTATCCCATATACCCCAATATTTCACTTCCAACAGACCAATTCAAAGATGCAATAGTTGACCTCGGACGCAGACCCTTACCCCGAGCACAGGACTGATCTGAGTGCAGAGGCCCCATGCATTGGTCGTAAGCACAGAAAGCCAGCTTTGTGCGGCAGAGACATACTTGTGTTCAAGTTTATGACTTTTGTTCCTAAGCACAAAAGAAGCTAAGTGTTGAAGTTCATCTTCTAACTAGATGTGCTTTTCCCTCCACCCTCACTTAATTAGCAAAAGGGATTAAAGCTCATAAGCAATGTTTGGTTGACCTAGTGTTGCTTATGACTGCTATGTGAGGGGGGAAAACAAAGGCTCCCAGCAACCGAGCCTGTCATCAGTGCAGATATTCTAAATTCTTCATCTGCAGATTTTTAAACTAATTCAACGTATGTAATATGGGCAGTTTAATTATCAGCTGTTTTTTAATTGAAAAAGCAACATAAACTAATTTTACAAATTATAGTTCTATAGTATGGTAAATGGGAACCAGCATGGCCTCTGTTCTGGCATTCATCCATCCCCTTCTCTCCCAGATTACTCCCCATCCTGTAATGCCATCCAGGAGGTGCAATTTAGCATCATAATAAGGCCTGAAGGCTCTGAGCCACATCTCTGGGGTTTAAATCCTGGCTCGTCCTTCATTACCTCTGATGTTGGGCAACCCTTCGCTTCTAAGCTTTAGACAGCCCATCTGTAAAATGGTATCGTCATAAGATCAGGCTGGCATGGTGATGGAATGAAGCCGGCCCTGTAAAGTGCTGACACATTATAAAAGCCTAATAGATGGAAAAGAAAATCCACAACCTTATTTCTCTCCAATCCCCTCCCACATTCAACCAACACTACATCCTATGGCTTCTGCCTTTTCATTAATTTCTGACTCTGTATTCTTCCCCTCTAATCCCATGGCCATTGGCTTAATTCATCAGCACTTGCTTGGACTGCTGAAATCATCTTCTAAGTGCTCATCTCTTGCCCACTTCTGCTCCATATGGTAAAATGCTACAGAATAACATTCCAAAACGGATGATGTCGCTCCTCTGGTCAGAACTGCTCAATAGCCCCTCAGTGGCCCAAATGAACAAAATTAAAATTACCAGCATGCCATGCAAGCCCCTCCTGAACTGTCCCTTTCCTCTCTCTACCACCTCACCTCCTCTTCTCCCTCTGCCTCAGCAACACAACAAATGCTCCTCCCTGTACTTGCCCAAATAGCCTATGGCTTTCCTATGCTCCCATTTCTTTGCTCATTTTATTCCTTCTGCTAAATCTGTTTTTTGCTGATGATATCTGCCCTTTCCTAAACCATATCCAATAACTGCTTACCAAAATCCCACTCCTTTGCAAGTCTCTATCAGTAAGACTTTTCAGAACCACCTCGGGTAGACTCACTGTCCCCTTCTGGTGTGTCCCCACTGCACTGTCTATATTTAAGTACTTAAAACAACTATAATTATTGCATTGTAATGGTCTGCTTCACCACTAGAAACTGGAAATTTTTTGAGAGGGGGGACATGTGTCCCCTTCGTCATGATCTCCCTCCAGAGTGTAAAATGGAGTCTGGATCCTAAGAGGAACTCAGCAAGTGAGTAAACAAACTAAATAAAGCTTATCCTAACATTTAAAAAGTTACCTGTCCATAACCCAAACTATTTGGCCACAGACTGAGACTTCAAGGTATATCTCCCACCAGAAGTTCTAGTCTAGCTTCATTTATTTGAAATGTCTCCCTGAGTAGATAGTTCACAGAAATTCTTAAGAGCAACCCAATGCTTCAATGATCTCTAACAGAATAAGCATAGAATCATGTTCTAGAAAAAAATCTTGGGTGTTCCAGTCAGCCTGACAACCTTGTCCCCATCTGCACTGAGACCAGATGGAAAGAATTAGAGGGCTACAATGTTGAGTTGTATTCATTTCATGTTTAAAGAAGCAAAGAGTTGAAGGTGGGGTGGAAAATGTAACGATCAATTTGTCCCCAGAAGAGTTGAAAGCATTAACTCTGTTAGTCTCCCAATTGCTTGGGAAACAAAGGGCCAGCCTGCTTATGCAACCAGGCAGAGACAGCAAAAAATAAGGCAATCAGAATATTTTGTGCATAATAAGAAATGTTCTTCCTTTTTCAAAAGTAAACAGACAGTCTACTGCAAGGTAAAAGTAGTAACACTGATACTGTGCAGAGCAATGAAATGCATTTATTTTCTGCCTCAAACTCTTCAGGGTTGCTAAGATATTCTATGGGAGCATATGAAAGCCATGGGCTATTTGGGAAGTAATCTAAAAGCCTATTAATAAAAAAAAAAAAAAAAAAAAAAAGGTTCCAATGCCCACTACTACCTCAATCAATAGGAAAACAAGCTGTATGAGCTCTAGCTGACAAGATGCAAAAAGTAAAAGTGAGAAGATGGTACAGCAAAGAAAAAGATGAGATCAGAAACAACACCTGGTTAAAAATTAAGAATGAGCCTAGTCGCCGGGACCGGTTTGGCTCAGTGGATAGAGCGTCGGCTTGGGGACTGAAAGGTCCCGGGTTCGATTCCGGTCAAGGGCATGTACCTTGGTTGCGGGCATATCCCCAGTAGGGGGTGTGCAAGAGGCAGCTGATCGATGACTCTCTCTCATCGATGTTTCTAACTCTCTATCTCTCCCCCTTCCTCTCTGTACAAAATCAATAAAATATATTTTAAAAAAAATGAGCCTAGTGAATTTTCCCATCAATGGTTGTCTTGTATTTCAAAGCTCTATAACAGTACTAGTGACTGGCTCTGAGCCTGGTTTGCTGAGTCATAAAAGATCATTAAGAACACTTCTGCCTTGATGTTCCCTGGTACCAATTTCCTGAGGAAAACAGGAAATTGAATTTGTTCCCTAATTCTTCGGGAAGTAAATTTTTAAAGACTAAAAGTCCAACGCAAATTAAATATGTGACTGTAAGCAACCCATGACTGATTTTGTTGTGTGTGTGTGTGTGTGTGTGTCAGATTTTCTAAAGATAAAACTTTATTTGTGATGTGAACCCAGATAATGAGTCTTGAATAACTTTAAATGAAAACAACATCTGTTATAGAATGCATGCTGCAATCTTAATTTACAGTCAGTTATAAAACTAATTGTCAGTTCTTCTTATGGCATCTTATTATTTTGAATAAAAATTATCCTCAAAAACATTTAGGAATTTGAATTCAGTTAATTCCAGAACCTACTGGAGCCTCTTAATAGTGATCGTTCATTCTCTAAAACATTCCGGTGACACTACCCACCCAGCAGCCTGCTCCACAGTGTGCACTTCTTCTGATTCTGACACATACTTCCTAATAGTGAGCTGACCTTGGCCTCCTGGGACTCTTGACTCCCTGATCATGGCTCCATTTTCTTAAGTTCTATAGAATAAATCCAATTGCTTTCATTTTTCAATGGCACCACATTGTACCGGTTAACTAAAGGATTTTTAATCCTCTTATGATTGTACCCCAAACTTGTTGACTCAATTTCCAGCCTACGGAGGAAACAACCCCACTTCTCTCCATCAACACCAACCCACTCCAGTCAAAGCTACTATCAGCTCTCAACGGGCAGCTGGGTCTTCCTCTTCCTCCCACACTCTCTTCTTCCAGTCTGTAACCCAAGATCTGTGCTAAAGAGGAAATGTTCACTATGCCCAGCCTGTTAATTGCCCTTTAGTCCTTTCCTCAGTGCTTGAGGCAAAAATTCCAAACTCTCCCTGTGGCCTATAGGACCTGGTCAATCTGGTCCCTCCCTAGCTCTTAATCATGTGCTCGTTATTCTCTCCTGTACTGAACATGCTCCATCATCAATTTCCTTCAGTTCCTCAAACTAACAAGCTCTTTCCCCCAGGAAAGCCTTCACAGATGCCTGTCGATGAAATGCTTTCTCTACTCTGTTTATTATTTGAGAATTATTTGGGTCCAGATTACATATCCCTTCTTCCTCAAATCTCCAGACTAGGCCAAATTCTTCTGTAATCTCTTACTGCCCCTTTACTAGTCTGTGTGACATTTATCACAATTTGTTTTATATACTTAATTCCACACATAATTTTATTACTAATAGCAATACCTAGTTTAACTGAGTGCTCACTACATGCTGGATACTGTGCTAAGAGCATCAGAAGCATCATCTTATTCAGGCTTTGGAGCAAGCCCATGAGTGGTTGCCATTGCTACCCACGCAGCACAGGTGGGAAAAATGGGGTTGGGAATGTTCAGATGAGTGGAAGAGGAGGAATTTGAATTCAGTTAATTCCAGAACCTACTAGTGCTCTTAACCTTTTCCTGACAATGCTGATGTATGACTCTGCCACCGCCACTTAGCCCCAAGACGCATGGGTACCAATAGCCGGGGAGCCTGTCAGAAGCAAGTTATGGTTCTGTTTGTCTGGTGCCACAAAATCAGACTAATGTCTCTGTCCCTTTTCTCTGCACTGCCCCTCGCCGGCTCCTTGTGGCAATCAAATACCTATGAAAAGAAGAATTCAAATGAGTATGTCTGGTACTCCTGTCTTGACAATTCCAGAGACTTGGATTTTTAAAGCACTTTGCAAAAAAACAGAAAGCAGAGGATGGGGACAACCTGTGAAGATGAGCAGTTTAAATACATTTGTCTGGATTCATTAGTGCAAGGCACGATCCAAGACATGCAGAATTCAGATGATTTAGGAAGGGGTTTCAGCTCATTTCCTGTAGCATTAACAATATATTCCCTGGGTAATCATCACACCAGCCTGATGAAGTCGGTGCTACTAGGACCCCCATTTTACTGAATGAGGAAGCAGAAATGCAGAACGAGTGGTCCAATGGTTTGTTCAGGGTCTGTAGTTAGTGAAGTTCAGCCTGAGCTGGGCCTGGGGCTCCTAGTATCCGGCAGGACAGCACTGTGCTGAGTAAGGAGAGACTCCAGATATAACCCTGCAACCACGTGAAGAGTGTCTATTACTGCCAAACAAGGGGCTGGGAGGGGAAGCCAGAGGGGAAGGGGCACAGCCACGGTAGTATGTCTATGACATCCCTCCAGAGATGCTGCTCAGTGCAGGGACAGACACAGAACCAAGCTGGGCGGGCATCAGGCAGGGGCACGGAGAAAGATTCTATCTGAGGTGACTCTAGGGTTTCCATCATAATAATGAGAATTTGACTCAGCTCAATGGGGCAGAGAAGTAATCTTAGGCCAACTTAAGTACTTAAAATGGTCCAGAAATAACAATCAGCCAGATAAATGGGAGTCATTTATTCGTACAACCAGTATTTAATTTGTTAAGAGTATGTCTACATTGTGCCAGTCATTGCTTTGGGCACGGAACAGCTGTGAGGTGAACTGAAGAAGTCCCTGCTCTTGTGGAGTCTGGTGAGGACAGAGAGACAATAAAGAGACAAGTCCACATATGCAGGCACAACATGTCAGGGGTGATGGATGCTGTGAGCTGTAGAAAGCAGGCAAGGGCACGAGATGGTACAGAAAGGCTGTGGGGCTGGCTTCCTGACATAGGACATCTCAGCAGAAGCCCAAGGGAAGTGAAGGCCTGTGCCATGAATGCTACAGAGAAGAGAGTTCCAGAAAGGGGGAATAGCAAGGTCAAAGGTCCAAAGGGAGAGGAAAAGAGGGAAAGTGGGAGCAGAGAGACGTGGGGTCATCTGGGACAAGCCCTGTGGGGCCAGAAGTTGTAAAGGGATAATGCCTTTCATGAAACTCCTACTATATTGCTAGCTAGAAAAATTCTTCCCAACTTGCTTAGAAAATATATTATACAATACAGCATTACTGATTTAAAAACAGAAATGAAAAATGCTTATAATTTTTTCTAACATGACCTTTTTCCATTTCATATATTCCTGTCCAGCCTTTTTCCACATATTTTTAAGCTTCTTGTCATAGTTATAAACAACTTTGCATCCTGCTGTGCTTAAGTTCATACTGCATGCGTCTTACAAGTGGAAACAAGCATTCAGAGTCATCATTCTAGTGGCTGCATAATATTTCAAGTGAATGTACTACTTCCTCTTGGACATCTCATGGCTTCCAAGTGGTCACTGTTATTGATGATGCAAAATAATTTTCCAGGTTTAGATTATTTGAGAGCCCTCCCTCCGCATGAATGTTTACAAAGGAAATCCTTGTAATTGTGAGGTATTTCTTGAGGATCCCTATACGTTCAAAGTTGGGAGCCTAATTACCTGCTGATGGTATCTGTCACTTTTTCAGAGTAGATGCCTTCTGGCACTGGCTCATACACCGCCTCCACGATCTGCAAGACAAACAGAGTGGAGAGATGGGAATGGAGGGACATTAATATTTTTGAGTGGTAAAGCTTGGCCACCACATGAGAGGTACCCAGCAAGCATTGTAACTTTGTGCACAAATTCTAATCAGGAGCAAAAGCATTCCAACAAATACAAAACTGGCATCCATTAAATAGTTCTTTAGCTCGGAACTGTGTTCTTCAAGCTGAGCTAAAGTTAACCTCAGATCCATATGAATGATGTGGAGGATAATAAAATATGTTATGTTATGTTGGATCGTGGGTGTTCCAAACTGCAATTAAGAATAATAGACCAGCCGAAACTGGTTTGGCTCAGTGGATAGAGTGTCAGCCTGCGGACTGAAAGGTCCCGGGTTCGATTCCAGTCAAGGACATGTACCTTGGTTGCGGGCATATCCCCAGTGGGGATGTGCAAGAGGCAGCTGGTCAATGACTCTCTCTCATCGATGTTTCTAACTCTCTATCCCTCTTCCTCTCTGTGAAAAATCAATAAAAATATATTAAAAAAAAAGAAAAAAAGAATAATAGACCAAATTGCAAAGGGAAGCTGGGGGTGAGTGGGTGGGTGGGTGTAATCAACCAGAGAATTTGTATATATACATATGTGCATAACCCATGGACACAGACAATAGGGTGGTGAAGGCCTGGGGTGGGGGGCAGGGAGGGTTCAGTGTGGCCATCTGGGGTGCGGAGAAGAAGGGTGGGGGCGGGGCTAGAAGGGGTCAATGGGGGAGAAAATGGGACATATGTAATACTTTCAACAATAAAGATCTAAATTTTTTTTAAAAATAGACCAAAAAGTAACTTGATATATTTGTCTTATAATTTTCTATAATAAATAAAGGCAATTACAGGGGGAAATATGCCATAGCACATGATGTAGATTTAGAAGAAAGGAGGACAACTAAACTGGAGCATGTGGGTTAATAAAACTATGCCTGCTGCCTGGGCGGTGTGGCTCAGTGGTTGAGCTCCTCAATGTTTCTATCTCACTTTCCTTCTCCCTTCCCTTCTCTCTAAAAATCAATAAAAACGTATTTTGGGTGAAAAATCAATACCTTCTATTATTTGACAGTTTTACTGACATCACAAGTTCTATTTAAGCAGAAAAGGAGTGGCATTCTCAGCAACAGGCTGCCCTGTTGCCTCCCACGCCCGCTTACTTTTGTAGCCAGGGAGAGCATGTTGGAGCTGTAGAAGGGGGGGTTCAGTGTGGCCATCTGGTACAGGATGCAGCCTGCGGCCCAGACGTCAGCCTTCTCCCCGTACGGCTCACTCTTCAGCACCTCAGGGCTGAACGAAAAGGAGGATGTTAACAGACACTGAAACGCAGAGAGGTCAGTTCAGAAAGAAGTCCAATTTTTAAGCTACAGTTGGAGACACAAGGGGAAAAATCTGAAACCGTTGGTCACTATTTCTAGTACACACATGGAAAGGTATCTTTGAATTCGCCCAGACTTGGATGAACGACAAGCACAAGCAAGCGATTCCATTCAAGCACTAGACTTCAGTGGACCATGAACATTGCCTACCGAATGTCCAGGGAAGTTATTTCCAGAAACAACCACGTCTCTGTGGTGGATGGAATCACTGGCCCCAGTTCTTTTCTATTCGGGAAGTTTAGAAAAGTACACCCTGGCCTCTTAGCAGGCAGTCTTTGTTACCCACTCCTGCCTCTGGTTGTGACTGTGCTGCCTGGCGCTGGCCAATGCCATGTGAAAGGAACAGTGCACCAGATCAGGTCTCAGTCCAAACAGGTTCAAGGGCTTCCATTTGTCCCTCTAGGAGCTTCTAGAAGAGGATATCCCAGGTAGCTGCTGCCTCTCCAGGCTGAGCCCGTAATAAGACACGGGCAGCAGACCTGGCCCAGACACCCACAAACCTGCAGCCGGAAGCAGAACCAGTCAGAAGACCCAGACCTGTGAGTCTGACAGTGAATGCTTGTTGTCGAATGCCATTAAAATGTTGTGGTGGTTTCTAATGCAGCATTTTTATGGAAAAAAACTAACTGATACAGCACTTTCCTTTGCTATTCAACTGTATAATATATTAAATAGGTGGGAAACTACATTTAAATACATTGCAGGAAATGATAATACCCATCATGTCAGTTTCTCTGAAGTTGTATTTATGATCTGGACAAGGAGGCTGTCAGCCTTTAAATGAAGTTAAGCTGTGATGACACATTTGACATATTCTCTCTCTCTCTCTCTCTCTCTCTCTCTCTCTCTCTCTCTCTCTCTCTCTTTCTTCCTTTTAATGTGGAGGGGAATGTTGTCCTCTTAGATATTTTGGACTACTAGAAGTTTTCTTCATCGTATTTGTAGAATAAGACTCAGCAAAGTGTGAAATCCACACACCCCAAATAGTTTGATAATTCAGTCCTATAGCATATACTTAGGGCCGTGCTAAGCCCTCTAAATTAACAGAGTGGGGATTAATGGTTAACTTGGACAGTGAGTTAAGGTTTAAAGAAATTGATAAATCAATGTCAGAACAGAGTGGGTTTAATTCAGTACTGACCGCTAAGAATAACCAAGAAGTCCCCTCTTCTTGTACTGCTCTGGGGAATTCCTGGTGTAAGACGCCTACTATGTATCTGCAGAGGAACGTGTGATTCCTAGTCCCCGAGTTAAGCAATGTCCTATTTGGTGCTTTTGAATTCAATCACATGGCCATAGGGGAATCTGGGGTGATTTGCAGGACTCTGCTGGTCCCAAGTGACTAAAAAGGTGTCCCTTGTAACCACCTGATCAACTGCTCACATTTAAAAAGAAATGCCTTATAAGAAATAATGTCCTCAAGAGGAAGATGTCCTTGGCTCCCCACAGACAAATTTCTCATGTTTTTATCTACTGTGAACGTAAGAGATGTGCTTCCTGTTTCCAAGAACTCATGAAGCAGATGATCTGTACCCCACCAGGGGCCCAGGGCCCTTCTCCAGTCACTCTCCACAGCAGCAGCTGGACTTCTCTAGAAACAGTTCATTTCTCCTCGAAAGAGAATTCCTCAATGAGGGGAGAAAACACTTGTAAGAATAGAGTGAGCTCCGTTTACTTTACTCACCAACACATCTCCTCCTCCTCACTGGACACCACAAACTCCTCCCATTCCCACAGGTATGCCCCCTTTTCAACAGGTTTTTGGGGGCCTCCCCATCTAGAGGGGGAGCCTGCTTCTCCACACCTCAAATCTTAGCTGGACCATATGATTTATTTTGGCTAAAAAAGCGTCAGTAGAAGTGATGCTAAGAGATACTTGGAAAAGATGCTCTTTGGAACTCACTCTCTTTCTGCCATTGAAAACCTTATGAATGCAAGCCATTGACAATCATGTGAGCGCAGTCCCTGCTGGGACCAGTCCAATTTGCCAGCACGCAGTGTATTCAGGGACAGGGGAGGTTATACTAAATCACTAAGTTTTGAGATAGTTTGACAAAGTGAACTGATATAATAGCTGTCATCAGATTCTCAACGCTGTCCAGAGGTCCCTCAAAAAGACGGAGAATCACTTCTATGGAAGAGAGTAAGAAAAGAAACAGAGACAAACAACACAGTTGCTAACGATCACTTTGCTTCTGGGATCCAACTTCAATTAATCTCCAAGCTAATAGTTTCATAATTACAACTAAAAGTAATGACGAACTGGAAATAGAATCTGATATTTAGAAGACACAACAAAATGTTCGGTTATACAGTCTGAACTTTGCCCCCAAATTGTATATGCTGCAGTGCCAACTCCCAGTAGCTCAGAATGTAACTGTGATTAGAGAACCGGTATATACAGGAGGACTGAATTAAGAAGATGCCATGCGGATGGGTCCTGATCCAATATAACTAGTGTCCTAAGAAGAAGAGACACCTGGAGTGTGTGCACACAGAACCACCATGTGAAGAGGCAGCAGGAAAGTGGCCACCTGCAAGCCAAGGAGAAAGGCCTCAGAGGAAAACAAATCTACCAACATCTTGATCTTGGACTTCTAGCCTTCAGCACTGTAAGCAAGTAAATTTCTGTTCTTCAAGCCACCCTGTCTGTGGTGTTTTGTTACAGACCCTAGCAAACTAATACAGGTTTCCTGAGAAAACCAATAAATTTAAAAATTTCCTCAGCAAATGTTAGAAAATACTAATAAAAGGATTTTGAGGAGTTTGGGGCATAGTAAATACTAAATGTTTGTAGACAAGTTTCTCTTATTGAAACAACTCACCCCACAATATTTGCTTCACTGAGCCAAGATAGAAAAGGGATTTTTGCATCTCCCGGCAATGTATTAATCTCAGTCTATTAACAAGTACATTTAGTTCTCTGGTTCTGGCTATCAAACATTCATCTCCCTAGACAGCCTTCACAACAGAGGAGAGAGAGAACTAACTTATCATTGTTAACTGAAAGAGAAACAAAACCGTAAAATTCCGAAAGAATGTAAACCATCTGCCTAAGAATACAAGATCTGCTATTTGCTCAGTCAAGAAGGCAAAAATACATATGAATTCACGAGGATAAAAATCTGAAGTGACATAATTAAGATTATAGGCCAATTACTACAGTTTATTTAGACTGAAAAGTAAATTGTGTCGTATCTCGGAATGATTCCATGTAGAGCATTTAGCATTATAAAATGGCCAAAACACACACATGCATGGTGTGTGTGCACATATGCATGCATGTGTGTGTGCCTGCCAGTGCATGTTTATGGCTGCTGAGGGTGGGTAAAATGATTCTGAGAAGTGGCTCAGATAGCAATCACTATGGTGGGATGAAAGGCAAAGAGAATCGAAGGGGATGTGGGAAGTTGGGAAGGCTCAGAGGGAATAAGTGCCTGGTGCATTTTCTGGGAAGGAGTGAGCAATATGACATTCAGTACTTGGTGAGATGAGCAGAGCTTAGCAAAAAGGACTCTAGGCAGAATGATGCATGTAGTTCATGTTCTGATCTTTTTCTATGAGGCCCTATTATTGAAAGTACCTAAAAGCACTGATGGAATATGTCTAGTCCCACTGAAGCCATAAAATTTAGAGGGCATTCTGATCAGCCCAGTGGTGCTCTCCACTATGGTTGGGGAGGAGGGGGACTGAGCTGGAGGAGGGACAGAAAGAATGAGTCTCTATTAATATGGTGGCCAAGGAAATGGGAGAAGAGAAAATCCCCAGGACATGGGGAGGAGGATAAGGGAAGGGGAAGACCCTCTCATCTTTCAGGCTCCCGAGTTTCCGATTTGGGTGATGGGGTGATGAACACACACTACAATATGCAGTGTGTACTCATAGGGGGAACTAGTAGGAGCTGGGTCTATTTGGTGTACACTGATTCATGCCTGAAAGAGCCACAGTTAGGGATATCAAATGGGTAACACCATTCTGGAAGCTGTTAGACTCATAAAGCCCTATCCTGACAGGCTCTGTAGCCAGCGCCACTGAAATATTCTCAACTCACAAATGCCTGGTGCCATTAAGCAGATAGTTAGATTTGATATCTAAATAAATTTAAGTTTGTTCTAAACACAAAGTTCTTACAGAGAGAAAAGAGAATTAGATGACATGTTCCAGAGCCAGGGACTTGCCACTGAAGGAAATAGGCCACAGCTTTATACTGATTTTGGAGTCTGCCTGGACCTATGTTGTATCTAGGGTTGGCGGCCTTAGCCAGCAAAAATCCAGATCATCAGCTAAATTTCAATTACTAAAAATTGCAACATCTGGGATATGTTTATACTAAAAAATAAAATATTTGAACACAAACTGAAAAAAACTCAGTTGTTTATTTATAAGTTCAATTTCATTGGGAATCTTGTCTTTTATTCCAGTGGCAATATTCTCTGTGTAACTCTCCTTTGTTCGTGCTCAACTCATCCTTCTTACAGAAAGGCACACGAAAAGCTGCCTAAGCATTAAATGTGGTTTTCTGCACTTACTTTAGAAAAAACGAGGATAGCCGCGTATTTATATTTCTCTAAAAGCATCACATTTCTCTCATCTTGCATAAAGACATGTATTGACGTGTTGTAGCACCAATGAAATCAATGATTAGAAAATTATTTTAAATTTAACCACTTAAATATATGTTTACATATAAAAGTTCTTTTAAATATATAAATATATATATGAAACACATATGTGAAGTGTTAAGTCCAGCCCCAATTTTTGCAATGAGCATATATCATCTGTAAAAATTTTAGTTTAAGTAGTAAGTAAACTGGACTATGACCCATCAGAATAGCCTCACTAGTTCCATAGGTCCAGGTGGGCCAGGACAAGTTTCTAGATGCCAAAATTTCCCCGTGGGTTGCCTGCCTCCTGTGGATTTGGGAGGTGTATTATTCAGACCCCTAAGTAACAATGTATGAACTAGAGTGGCAAGACCCTTTAGTTGGAAGAATTATCAATACACTTTCCATGAATGAGTGGTAGATGCTGCTTAAAAATAAAAACTGACCCATTATTTCATTGATTAATGCGACACTTCTTTAAGCTAGATAAGTGTCTTATGTGGAAGAGCATTTTACTAGAAAATGAAATGTCAAGTTACATTCAATTTCACCTCCCCACTAGGATGAGTGAACGTTGCACAGATGGCACAATTGATTCTGGATCATTTTATCTGACACTGCAATTTATTAAGAGTGAAAAATACAAACGCAAAGTGGCGTCATTGTTATTCTACAGAGAAATCTGTCACCTTTCATGGGGGTTGTGACAATAAGTGGGTTAGATAAAAACCAGGCTGATTGCAAACATAGTAGTGAGGGTGGAACTGTCACATTCCTGATCCTAACGAGGTCTGAGTGGACAAACAAATATTTGACTTTTGGCTTATTCAAGTCAAAGTCAAATAGGGCAAGAACTTCTCCCACCCTCTGCCACCCTCGGTGAAAAAAGTCCATAGTGACACCAGGGGTGCCAGGCTGTCTTTTCCAGCAGGTCCAGTTTGAGAAGAGGACGTGTGATCTCAAGACACTAGTGGTAGCCTGCTCTCGCCCTGTCCCACTCATGTCAATTATATTAACATTTAAATTCTTCTGATCTTTGCTCCTATTTCATGGCAACTCTTATCTAGCACGTTAGCTCTCTTCATGCCCGAGCAATACCATTCTTTATCGTATAGATCAAGTTCTATCTATTGGGTGGAACATTCTCTTACCAAGCCAGCAAACACAGATGGACTGACACTAAATGCTAAAAGCACTATTGCTCCCTAGTCATATTTTCATTTATTCAACAAATATGTATTGGCCACTTACTATATGCCAGGCACTGTTGCAGGTGTTGGGGACATAGCAGTGAACAGAACAAACCAAAAAAAAAAAAATTTAATTAATTAATTAATTAAAAAAATCCCTAGCCTTAGGGAGCTTCCATTCTACTGAGACAACTGACATGTAAGTAAGTAAATAAAAGTTAATAAGTGCTATGAAGAAAATCGTTATTTAAAAGAAAAAAATATAACTTGCGAGTTACATGTAACTGTTCTGTGGCATCAAGCAGCTATTTCACCTTTGGGGTCTTTCATAGGAGAACCTTCATGTGAAAAAGGTTTGTAAGACACATTCTTGTTGGGGAATGTTGTGCCCATCAATTAGGTTTAAAACATCTTAATGACAGATATATACACTTTTAAAATAGAGATTAAATTTATTTTTCTATATTTCTAAATGTACAGAAATATAGTTGATTCCTACCTTATATTCAACATTATATTTAAAATTAAATAGCATTCTACTCGAAAACAATTGGTGAGCATATCAACAATTTCTGATGATATACTCCTTTGATAGACTATTAGACTCTATTTTCTGTTTAAAACTTTTAACAAAATAAAGGGTTTTTATTCTAAGAGAAAGCTAGCACATTTTTCAAAGTCACTCTTTAGAACTCATTATTTTTATTTACAGATTTCTTAGACTGAATCGCCTCTGTATTTCCTTATAAAGTGTTGGGTTTATACATCCAATATCTGCACTCTTCTGTGGCTAAAAAAGAAAAAAAAATGCATTCCGATTTCATCTTTTAAATAGACGTTCCATAGCTCTGAATATATGAAAAACTTTTGGCCATGGTCTCTGACAGCTTTCCCATGAATGATTTCACTCTGTCTCACTAGCCCTGATAAGTAAACCATTTGCTAAACCCCAACAAAGAAAGCTGTCAATAAAAAACACAGATCCGGTGAGTTATCAGGAATACAGAGAAGCTTCTTTCACCGGTGTCTTCCCTGAGGCCAATCTCTGCCATTAGTGAAACCCTGGAAAGATGCTGGGGAAATGGATATGGGGAAATGGGAAGGAGGGATTAAAACATGGGAAATTCATGGCCGGAGTATGTGTGATAATGACTGGTTGACAATGAGCTAAAAAACAAACAAACAAACAAACAAAAAAAAACACACAAAAAACAATAGCATGATATAGCATCAAGTCCAAGGCTTTATAGTAATTTCCATAAAATCAGATTGTGGCATTAAAAAATTATAGATGGAATAAAGAAGAAAAAAAGCTTTTCAAGAGCAAACGAGGAGGAGATTAAGCCAATTGCTCTTACTATCTGTAACGAACATGACAAGAAATCTGTTTTCCTTGCCACTTTGTTTTGCTAACTTTCTGGTTTGCCATATTGGCTATTATCTTCTACTACTCTGACTAATAATTAAGTTGTTTTTTCCCCCCTAACAAAGCAATTGTTCAATGCACAATTCTTAGATTTCTAGGTAAAAGTTAAAGAATGAGGGTCCATTTTTGCTACCATTGTACCTGTACTAAATTGCTAATTTCCCTCCTCCTGTTGGCAAGGAGCTACCTGATTTACCTCTACTCTTCTCTTACTCAAGTCACTGAAATGGGAGACTGGTAGCTTTTACTTCCTTTTGAAGCTTCGTCCTTGAAAATGTCCAGATTCCCAACACTGCTAAAATCCATCTTAATAATCTGATCGTTTATGAAGAGTCCCTTCTTCTCTTTTTAAGCACAATAACAGATCTTCAAAACAAAGAAATAAAGCACCTTACTCACATCCAAATTTATCGTGTTCCGCTCAGGAACTAACTGCTATCAGTGTAGCCCATGGATGCCAGCTCCAGAAAGAGAATAAATCAACTTAACAAAAAACCTGGTGGCTGAACGGAATGGGCCTGTGAGATACGCTCTTTGCTCTTCGTCCTTTGTTACCTTTCCCATGAAACAGGAAAGGCAACATATTTTCAAACTATAAGGCCCAGAATGCCAGACTTACTCAAATAATTTATACTCAGGCCCTTTCCTCCAATGTCCACAGTTTAAATGGGAGGAAGGGCAAAAGAGAAAAAAAGAAAGTGAAATAAGGATTGTTTACCACATTTAGAAATTGTCGCCTTAATTTATCCTGTTAACCGGGGAGTTCCCTTTTTAATTACGCAACCTGTAATGGGCGCGTACTCTTTCACTAGGACATGTCAGTACGTCATGCCTGGAGGATGTAATTTCATATTATTTTTTATTTATTTATACTTAATTAAAATAAATGATATATATATATTCATTTATTTATATATAAAGCACAAAGGAAAATACGAAATTACAAAAAAATAGAAAAGAATACCAACAAAAAAATTGAAACATTGAATTAAAAAATTATAAATTTTACAAACAATTATAAAAATTACAAAAAATATATACCATCCCTCTCAGGGCACAACATATATTTCCAGGACGTATTCATATGTCCTACCCATTCCCGATATTGTTTACGTTTGACGTATTTATAGGTCCCACTCAGTTAACAGGTTATTATACCAATACTGAATAGTCTGGTGGTTTTAAATTGATAACTAGAGCTCTTAAAAAGTTTCCTCTCCTTTTTCAAATGTATAAAAAGTATAAACTAACAAGCTTTGTGAATGGATTCACTGTTTGGGAAAGAAAAACAGGTCATTCCCAAGAAAGGTCCAAGAATTCCAGACAATCAATACAGATTCAATACCACAATAAGAAATAACAGAAGTGACTGAGGGCCCAAACAAAAACGAGATTCACAATACTAAAACAAAGAAAACGTTTGAGACAAGCAAACAAAGAAGTATTTTTAGTACACTAGCCACTTCTCACTGATAAAAGGTACAATTGAAAATAAAGATTCATGACCTATACATATCTGCACTAAATTACATAAAAATAAAGCAGAAGAAATTTTTTTAAAAAAGAAAAAAATTAAGGCAGAAACTATTATAAAGACCACTATTATGGACTAACTGTGTGTGTTCCCCCAAAATTGGCATGTTGCTGTCCTAACCTCCAAGGTGATGGAGTTAGGAGGAGGGCCTTTGGAAGATGATCAGGTCATGAAGGCGGAGCCCCCATGCGTAACATTAGTGCCTTTTCAAAAGAAATCTCAAAAAACTCTCTGTGCCTTCCGACACGTGAGGACACAGTGAGAGGATGGCCTCTGGCATGGTGATCTGGCCTTCGTTTCCCCACTGTTTACATCCTCTGACTTCCCCGACTCTTTCCTCTCCCTGTTTCCTGGCATTGCTGCTGTTATCTCTGTTTTCCTTCACAGGTGACCTGTTATCATTTTGTTAGTCAGTCAGACTCACTTCCAAGCAAGTTCTGTCATAATGTCTGAAAGGGAGGAAGCTATAGATCCCTTTGCATAATGCTCACATAGTACACAGAACATAGAAAGACCGTAACACAGAAGTGGGGTGCCCACCCCAGCGCCACGGGCCTTCCCCTCCTGCTCTGCAGCACTGGCTGGTCCCTGCTCTGCTGTGGCTCCCTGCATTGTCCCTGGGGACCTTCCCATGCCCCTGACGAAGGCTCCTACCGCATCTCATGGAAAAGGATTTAAGTCATCTACTCCCGACAAGTAAGTGCTGGGATATCTAAGTAAGGGACAGGTAAAATGATAAACACACACATCTTTCTTTCCTTCCCTTCCCCAACCTTCCCCAGTTTAATTCTGCAAGGCTTTAAAAAAACAAAAAACAAAAGCACTTCCATTAAGTGACTGTCAGGCTGAGAGATACCCAGTGGCTACAATGCCAAGAGGAAAATTCCAGGTCTCCCGATATCTCAAAATAAATTGAAACCCAACCAAACAGCATTTCCTGCTCTCCCCTAATTATGCTGAGTCCATTCAGAATTGAACTGAAGGATGATTTCGTCTTCACAATTCAAAAAGACACTCCTGAGATGTACCAACGCTGAAGGCTCAGAGAAATATAACACCTACTGTGTGGGAGGAGTCAAGGCATTGACCAGGCCATGCAGTGGAGCAGCCATATTCTACTGGTGCCCCGTGCTGGGGTGTGCTGGGTCAACCCCAGAGTTACTTACTGTGTCAGTTATCGAATTAATGCTTCTTAGATCCTAATGCACCCTTCAATAAATGATGGAATTCCTTTAAACATTTCTCCTTTAAGGTAAGCACAATGCTAAGCTTTCTTTAGAGATGGTGCTGGAGGGGCATTGCCACCTGCACCTGGAGGAAAAGGCTTCCTGAAATGTCAGGCATGGGCCAGGGGTAGGCAGTATAGGTCTGAGACAACCCTGTCCAGACACAGGGGCAGAGTTTTAAATGACACTTATTTATAGACTAGTGGCTCGGTGCACAAAATTCATGCACTCAGCTGGGGGAAAGGGTCCCCCAGCCTGGCCTGACTACCACATGCATTTACTAATTTCAACAGATTCAGACAAATGATGTGTAATAGGTGAAAGAAGATTCTCACTTCAAAATAATTAACGGTTTGCAAATAAATCCTCAGCTCATGCTAAGAAGCTATAAGTGTCTCAATTCATCAAAATATAAACACTCATTTACTCAGGAAACAACCAACCTTGTAAATATATGTCTAAGTATGTATGTCATCATTTATTCATTCACATAATAAATTTATTAAGCACCTATCATTTGCCAGTTGGTGGGATACTTATTAGGACATAAAAAAAATCCTTCCCATACCCTTGAATGTGGATAGAAAGAAAAAAAAGAATTATATATACCATAGGTGTAATAAAATGTTTTATAATAAGTGTCATGTTGGGTAACAAGTGTACTAGTTTATTCACTCAATCAACAGTTATTGCACACCTACTATGTGCCAAGGCTCGTTTCCATATCCAGGTAATAAAAGAGTCCCTACAAGGGACTGAGGAACAGTACTTTGTTGTCCTTGTTTTAAACACACAGAGTGATGTATAATTCTATACATGTGTATTACTTGGGTAATTGGAGAAAACTTACTAAATAAGCTTCTTTTCCTAAAGTTGTCTTTCCTTTGTGAGCCAAGAAAAATGAAAGCCCAAACTAGTTAAGTCTGATGTCTGAGAGCCATGAAATAATTGTACTTACCAGGAATACAGGATTGTTCCAACAACAGATGTGAGTTTACTGTTCTCTTGTTTTTGCTTTGCTAGGCCAAAGTCAGCTACAATTCACAAAACAAAACAACGTTAGCATTTCCCCCTCCCCCCCAGAATTAGCATCTTTCCTTAGACTTTGAGATTATGTATAATAGTTATTACAGTTCACAACCTTCTACAGAATGCCCCATGTATCAATCTTCCACACCACCACCAGCCTTAATGAATGGCATACATACAATATTCCATTATGCTATGTATTTTGACATGAGGTCTATCATTTTAAAAAATACTAAAGTAAGTCTTGCTAACTGAAACACAGGACAAAGTACCTACTGAACTTCCTGTTTCACATTTCAAATTACCTTTTATAATTTCAACTTAATAGAATTAATCTAATATTTTGGCATATGGCAGTCATGACCTCACCTGGCCAAAAAATAAATAAAAATTAAAAATAAGGTAAGCCTGCCTGGCCGCTGTGACTCAGTGATTAAAGGTCAGTCAACCTATGAACCAGGAGGTCACGATTGGAGTCCCAATCAGGGCACATGCCCGGGATGCGATTTCAATCCACAGTAGTGGGTGTGCAGGAGATAGCCGACCAATGATTATCTCATCATTAATGTTTTCTTTCTCTCTCTCCCTCCTCCTTTCTCTCTGAAATCAATAAAAATATACTTTTTTTTTTTTAAAAAAAGGTAAACCTAAATAACCACCATGAAGATCTAAAAACATGAAACTAAATGGCATCTATTCGTACTAAATCACAGTAAATATGATATTCAGAATCATCTCAAAATATTTATACATCACCAAATAATTCTGATTTTCAACTTAGAACACCAAATATTTATATTTAATATTAGAACATGATGAACTTTTCAAGTCACCTACAGATTCTTCTTTTTTTTTTTTTAACCACTCAACAGCTTAGGGCAAGGCGGATCTTACTTGGCAGGTGGCAGCATTTGGGGCCAACTCTGACTACAGTGAGCCAAATGTGCCACTGAGTCAGGGTCTGTGTCACCTTCAGGGATGCAATAAGTGCAGTGACAAGACCCAGACATGTTTCATGGCAACAAGGGATTAAAAGATGACTTAAGCTGAAACCAGTTTGGCTCAGTAGTAGAGCGTCGGTCTGCGGACTGAAAGGTCCCAGGTTTGATTCCGGTCAGGGGCATGTACGTTGGTTGTGGGCACATCCCCGGTAGGGGGTGTGCAAGAGGCAGCTGGTCAGTGTTTCTCTCTCATCAACGTTTCTAGCTCTCTATCTCTCTCCCTTCCTCTCTGTAAAAAATCAATAAAAATATAATAAAATAAAAAAAAAGATGACTTAAAAGATACTACTGTCTTCTGCCCTGACCAGGTGGCTCAGTTGATTGGAGCATCCTCCCATCCACCAAAAGGTTGTGGGTTCAATTCCAAGTCAGGGCACATATCTAGGGTGCAGGTTCGATTCCCAGTCAGGGCACAAACTAGAGGCAACCAATCGAAATTTCTCTCTCATATCGATGTCTATCTCTCTCTGTCTCTCTCTGTTTCTCTCTCTCTCTCTCTCACTCACTGTTTCTCTCTCTCAAATCAGTAAATATATTCTCAGGTGAGGATTTTTTTTAAAAAAAGATACAGTCTTGGAGAGATCAACCAAAGGACTTGTGTGCATGCATATAAGCCTAACCAGTGGTCACGGACAACAGGGGGGTGGGGGTGGGGGTGTGAGGGCATGAGTGGGGAGGGGTTTGGGATGGGAAGGGGGGGGATGAGGACAAATATGTGATACCTTAATCAATCAATAAGTTTTTTTAAAAGATACAGTCTCCTACGTGGAAATATATTTAGATATTAAAATTAGCTACATTTATAAAATTATGCACATCTAAATATGCTGGTACTCTGCTGCTTCATGAAGGCAAAATCCAGGCAGCATGTTACTATAAATAACTGCAAACTAACCTTCATCTTAAAACATCTAATTCACCTACAGTGAGTGAAAAGAGGAAAAAAATGAAATTTTTCAGTTTCCTAAAGTTATTTTTTTCTGGTCAAAGTTTTAATACATTTTGGCTCATGCATCTTAAATATCATTTGGCAATTCTGTGCTTCTTTTCTGGGAGCAAATAAACCTTCTATCACAGAAAAGAGAAAAATAAAATATGACAAGGCTGCCCCTTAGTGGTGACATGCTTACACACACACATATACACACACAAAAACTATTTTTATAGGCTCTATGAATTGCAGCTTTATTTAAATCTCCCCAAATGTGGAAATTTTATACATCTGCTTTCAAATTAATGCTGTATAATTTAAATATATATATATTTTTATTGATTTTCCACAGAGAGGAAGGGATAGGGATAGAGAGCTAGGAACGTCGATGAGAGAGAAACATCGACCAGCCGCCTCCTGCACACCCCCTACTGGGGATGTGCCCACAACCAAGGTACATACCCTTGACCAGAATCGAACCTGGGACCTTTCAGTCCGCAGACCGATGCTCTACCCACTGAGTCAAACCGGTTTCAGCTAATGCTGTATAATTTTAACTTAACTGTAATTCCTCTTAAAAATAAATAAATTTGAATGTCCATACTTATATCAATCGTACTACAGAATAATTACATCGTGATATATGTACAGAATTTATAAACAAGCCTACATATAACGGCAGCATATTATTTTTAAAAAAAAACACGTTTTACTGATAGGATGTCATGATAAAAACATATAGAGTTCTGATTTAGAGATGGCTCCCCATTAAGAGTGCATAAGAGTAACACAAGTATTCATGAGTAAAGAAAGGCAGGAAAAAGCTAATATATCATTAAAGCATTAAAAAGTTTGATTAAGAATTAACCAACTGTTGAGGGGAAATAATTTCTCATTTGTAAAATGTTAGCCAAAATGAGGCCTACTTGCTACAGTTGAAAATATTTTGGTAAAAACTGATGTTGAAATTATAAATGGCTGGATTTTTTCATAGCCCTTGATAAGTACATTGGTTACCTGTATGATACAGACCATGTTAAAACCATTTAAAATAACATGCTCACATGCTGGTCATAAAAGCTTGTGTTGATGAAGTGACATTCTACAGAAAGAAAATACCTAGAGACCATTGGTTTGGGAGTTAAATTCTCATGAATCCTAAGGGCACTTTATGCTCTCATGTGGGCAATATTCAACTCAACAGTAGCTACTACTCACATAGGGATGCTCAACTTAACATTCAAGCGAATTTCAGATTAACATCCTCAGTCACATTAGCCATATTTCAAGTGACCAACAGTCACCTGTGGCTAGTGGCTGTTCTATTGGATGGTGCTGATATAGAACATTCCCATCAGCACGTTCAGTTCCATTGGACTGCTCTGCCCCAAAATAAAATTCAGGAATTCTGAAATGAAAATGTTTAAGACATTTGTACTTACTCACTGTCACTTTGTCCTTATCCCCCAGCATGATGTTGTTTGGCGTCACATCTCTGTGGACGATTCTCTTCTCCTTGTGCAAGTACCGAAGAGCTAAGCACAGCTTGAAACAGCAAAGACGAAATTTTATTTCCCCAAATATACATATAACCACTGACGAACACTACACGCGGCTCTAAAACATCAGCTCGTATCTTCACCGTTTTACAGAAAAAATTAATGAAAATAAGTGTACCTGAATAAATATTTTCCATAGTCTTTCTTCAGTAAAATGAAGTTGTTTTTCCTTCAAAGAACTGAAATGCTCTCCAAGAGGGGCTCCTTCTATAAGCTCCATAACTATATACAACCTGTCATCTATAGAAAGAAAGAAAAAAGAAAAAAGAAAAAAAACAAACAACAAGAAAAAGACAATAGAAATTTAAGCTCAATAAAGATATGTTGGAAACACTTAGGAATTAGAATCTGAGTTTCCCAATAGGTGTGCAGCGTTAAAGAGTTAGAGATGCCTTAAGATATGAATCTACTCAGCCCCAGGGGGTGAGAGGGTGGGAAGGGATGGGTCTTGGGACAACTGGAGCCCAGCAACCCTCTCTCCCACTACAGGAACCTCCTAGCATTAGGTTACACAGGCCACTACTCTCATTTGCTGTGTACACCGTGACCTGGAATGGCTGGGAGGCACCAAAGAGAAGGAGATGATGAGCCAAAGTCATGGAGGATTCCCTGAAGAACGTGTAAACCCACTTCATCTCAATAGGCTAAAATTTATCCTCAAATCAAGCCAGCCACTCAGAAAACTGCATTGTACACTGCATTATTTGTAGTCTCATAGGGTTACCTTTCTGACTTTTACAATGGAACCATACCATGGCCTTGTGACAAAGGACAGAATTGAAATACCACCCAGGATAGAAATTTCTGTGGTGTCCCTTAAGAGCACAGGAAACTGTGCATCCCCTGGGTTTACCTGATGGACACTGAACACCTCACAGCTAACTGTGTTCCTCTGTCTGCTGTGGATGCCAGGAAACAGGAGAAAAATCTACTTCCTCCTTCAAAACCGATATGAAACTACGCACAGTGGAATGCGCTGTGTATCTTCTGTGATGTTTGGGATTTATATACCAGTAGAATACACATGTATACAATAGTTACAAAAATCAGATCATATTAGACGTGTTTTGTAACTTGCAGTGTTTTGTTATGTGTCAGTATACATAGATCCATCCCATTTGTCCTGTTGGTTACATTGTTACTCCAAAATACAGTTGGATCATAATTTATTTAATCATTCTCCCAAGGATAGACATTCATATTGTTTCCAATTTTTCATAATCTCAAGAAATATTTTTATATGTACTAGCCTTACCTCTAGCTTTATTCTTCCTTTTTATTTCATTTTATCCCAATTTTCTGCTCTGTTTTATCACATTTTAGGTATTTATGTATTTTTTAACCACTTCCAATTCTTCTTGGAGGAAGTTAGTTGCAAAAAACACTTTGTGCTGTTGTATTCTTAAGTAGAACACGTTGAGCCACTTCAGTACAAGTTCATTGCCAATCTAGAGCTCTGTGTAATTGGATATGCACTAAATCATAGGAAATTATTCTAATATTAAGAACAAACAGTCAGGGGCGCGGGATTTACTGGAGAATTCCAGCACTGAGTTCCTAGGGGGAGGGAGATGGGTAAAAACATAATATGTCACAGTACTCGACAGCAACTATGAAGAGGCAGCGAGGAGGCCCCAATCGTTGCCTTATATTTCATAAATCTTCCTTCAAATGGAGGTTTACTCTGAAAGCTCACGTGTGATCTATGAAGGTTTATCAATACTTATATTACTGCAGCCAGAGGTCCTATGCTGTTTTGAAAATTGACTGTTTTGGATGGATCTCAACATCAACCTTGCGGAAAGAGCCTGCTTGCCTGCAGCATCAGTCAGGGCTCCATCGCCACCTTGTGGCAGTTCATTGAACTTCAAGTAAAAGAAATCAGACCATCAAACCTCAGAGGGAAGGTAGGGGAGGATGGGGGTAAGAGAAAGAGATCAACCAAAGGGAGTGTATGCATGCATATAAGCCTAAGCGATGGACACAGACATCAGGAGGGTGAGGGCAAGAGTGCAGAGGAATAGGAAGGCTATGCGGGGATAAGGACACATATGTACTATCTTAATAAAGAAAAAAGAAAAGAATCAAAGCCCACTTCCAATTTATTTTGGAGGTGGAAATGTTATCTAATTCAATAAGAACAACTTTCAATTTTTTTTTATTAAGAAAGTCACTATCCTTAAGTTTCTTCTCTATAGATCTGAAGTGATTTTTATGTGCATGAAAATAGCTGTAATAGCAATATTGGCTTATTCATTCAGTGTCTCCCAGATGAGAGTCTAGGTATTTTATATATAACTGTTTAGGTCCCTGATTACATCACTGTTCTGCTCATCAAGAAAGTGATGCACAAGATTGTTGACTGTCATAGAAACAGCAAAGAAGTAAAGTAAGTAGGTGGTTGAGCTTATTTTTCTTACATTCTAATATACAAATATGTAACAAAGATACTTCCCCTTAATTGGGAAATATCATGAAAATTCGTACTTACTTTCCAGAAATGTTTTGTAATAGCGTACAACATTGGGATGATAAAGCTGTAAGAAAATAAATAACAAACATTACGCTACTTCAAAATACAAACTTTTACATACTTCATATTTGAAAACAACAAAGCAAGTGTTGTGTTTATTTTTGTTTCTAAAACTAAGCATTTTAAGCTCCTAATGGGGTGGGAGATGAAGAGGAGGGTATGGGGAGTAAATGGTGATGGAAGGAGACTTGACTTGGGGTGGGGAACCCACAATACTGTGTAGAGATGATGTATTGTAGAACTGTGCACCTGAAATTTATACCATTTTTTTAACCAGTATCACCCCAGTAAGTTCAATAAAAAGGGGAAAAAGTTATCATTTAATTCAGATTTGTTCATGATTCTTTTTATATGCTACTTACCAAACTAATCTGAAATAGCAATCTCCTATAGTCTTATCAAATAGAAGTAAATACTGGTTGTGCTTATCACTTTAATTAAACTAAAACAGAGAACTGTGGAACTAGAAAGAACCTTAAGAATTATGGCACCGAGTTCCTCCGAGTCCCAGGCCCAACACCACACACAGAATGCAGAGAGAGGAAACAAAAATGAAGCAATGCATGTTGGGTACAGACCTCCTTGCTCTTTACCTCTCTTCACCGCTTAGGTATGTACATTCACTGTTTGTGTCTATTTACACCATCCGTGCCTTTTATGCTCTCCAAAATGATTAGTAGGAAACGGAAATGAGAGTTATTAACTCTGCTGAAATTATAACAATTGACAAAAACTCCTTTCTTGACCATGATACTTTCTTTTCTTAGGAAATGGACTAAAACAAATAGTCTACCTCACCAACTAGCAAAGCCCCCAGCAAGTTTTAAACAATCTGAATCCAGGTAAGCAACCAGAACCATATTTTAGACCCAGCTCACTGGCCAAGACTTCGCCCAGACTTCAGTTCCAGTGGAGATACTGGATCAGCTTAGGGCAGAAGCCACATTGCAGCCTGTGTTATAATGAGACAGCACACTGCTGAAGGCTAGGCCAGCGGTCGGCAAACTCATTAGTCAACAGAGCCAAATATCAACAGTATAGTGATTGAAATTCCTTTTGAGAGCCAAATTTTTTAAACTTAAGCTTTCTTCTAACGCCACTTCTTCAAAATAGACTCACCCAGGACGTGGTATTTTGTGGAAGAGCCACACTCAAGGGGCCAAAGAGCCACATGTGGCTCGTGAGCTGCAGTTTGCCGACCACGGGGCTAGGCTATCCTTAGTGTGAGCAAAGTATTACTATATAAAGGTCAGTTATAAGTAAGCTACTTATGGTAATATTTACTATAATTTACAAACTGGAGTAAAGCTGAAAATGTCGATGCATAAAGATCATTTTATTCATGGTGATCACTATGTCCCAGCACAGATGCTGTGCAAATGTAACAAGTGGAGAACGAGGCGCAGGCAGGGGCTGGCTCTCCACGGATGTTATAAAAGAACAGCGTCCGAAATGAACGTACAAGGAAGGAAAGCTGAAAAAGAAACCCACGCACTCTTGGGTCACAAAAAGAAATCCCAGTTCGCTGCTGGCATGTTTATTCTTTCTCCCCAAACAAGCCTTCATAATGATAGTTAATTGACGTGTTACATTATGTCAAAATATCCTGCTCATGCTAATAAATAACAGCCCATCTGGAAAAGCCACATTTTTAGACTTAATAAGCCATATTTGAGGAATGTTAACAGCTTGGTTCCTCTTGACAAAAGTCAGGGAAGGGAACTCTCAGTCATATTCTGATGGATGTAACTAAGTAACCAAATATTGTACAATATAAGGAGAGAGAAATGGTTATGTTCCCAATGAAAAGAGAAGGAATTTTCATATAAGAATCACTCTGTGCAGTAAACTCTAACGTTCTGCACCTCCCCCGCACCCCTTGCCCTGATATAAACTGCAGAACATGTTTCTAGGGTTCAATGTCAAGCCTTAGGGGAAAAAAAGTTGGCTGAAATATCACCCCCTTAATATGAATTATTATTTTTTTAATATATTTTATTGATTTTTTACAGAGAGAAAGGGAGAGGGATAGAGAGCCAGAAACATCAATGAGAGAGAAACATTGACCAGCTGCCTCCTGCACACTCCCCACCAGGGATGTGCCCGCAACCAACATACATGCCCTTGACCGGAATCAAATCCGAGATCTTTCAGTCCGCAGACTGACGCTCTACCACTGAGCCAAATCGGTTTCGGCAATATGAATTATTTTTAACAGTAGGTCTTAAAGAGCCTGGAGAAGAATAGCAAAAAAAGTTTACTTTCTTTTGATGGAATTTATTTATTCATAAACAGGAAAAAAAATATTTACCTGCTCTTTAATTATGGTTAATTCGGAAACAATATTCTTCACACTGCTGTCTCGATCTTTTTTATCCTTTCCAAAGGCTGGGTTATGTAAATTGACTTCTTTCATTGCTAAGAGATTTTGACCACTACGCTTCCTAACCTAACAAGACAAAAAAAAAGAGGTAGAGGTAGAAAGAGGAGGAAAGAGATACATTAATAAGGTCACATGATTAAAGCAAGTCATTTAAATAAGTCCTGGAACCTTTCAAATTCTTTCTGTATTTACACTAAGCTCAGCTCAAAAACTAGTATCTCCTGGGTCATTCTGCAATATTGCGTAGGATTTTACTACATTAATACAGAATGGAGAGAATGTGCCATGCATTGGGGACAAGTCATTGTGACAATTTTTATGAGAGATTAATGATGGCTTTTCTCTTCAAGTTAAGATAAGACAACATTGATGCAACTATGTGATGGACAAAAACAATAATTCTAACATTTATAACTATTTTTCATTACTTTTCAATGAAGGGGTTCCAACTCAGCTGAGTGTGGGTGTGCAAGTGAGACGTAATGGTGTGTGCTTGGGGACATAAGAAAGGGCAAAGTCACCTTGTAAACACAGCCAAAAGCTCCACTTCCAAGATGATCCAAAATGGCGTAGTTGCCTATATATTTTGAAGGAGCTTTATTCTGATTAATACTTTCAATATTTTCAGCAATTTGCATCAGTTCATCCTCCTAAGCAAAAAAAAAATAAACAAAAAAGAAAATGGGTTGCTCTGATAAATTCCATCCTGACCACAAAATTTAAAACTCACAACTTACCACTAATAAATTCAACTTTGAGACCAATTCTTCATAAGCACTGATATCTCGCACGTAATGTCCTATGTCAATGAAGATCTCAAACAAGTCGGTGGGAAAAAGTCTACAGGGAAAAAACACACACACACGCACTGTTGCTCATTCTTTCCATGTTGGATCAAGCTCATTCACAGATTAATGAAAAACACGTAACTTCCTTAAGTTATGGGCCAGGAGGGAGGAAATACCAGCTTACTTCACAAAAGTGACCTATAGCCATAGTTTATAAGAGTAAGAAAAACCAATGGAAAGTTTTGAGATCTGCTGTACAGCATTCTGCTATGGTCAACAGCACTGTATAATACAATTAAACATTACATAAGATGGTATATCTCATATTATGTGCTCTTTACTACAATAAAAAAATATTATACAGATTATACCCTGTTTCCCGAAAATAAGACAGTGTCTTATATTAATTTTTGTTCCCAAAGATGTGGTAGGTCTTATTTTCAGGGGATGTCTTATTTTTCCATGAAGAAGAATACAGTACACATTGTTAAATAAAAATAAAGGAAATTTATTACCTGTATACAGTACGGTAGTACAGTAGTGGTCAACACAAGCCAGACAAACTGTAAATCCTACAGTATCAAGAATTTACTCATTTATTTAATGACAATCATGTCATCATCTTCTGGAACATCATTATAACAAACCACTTCCTGAATTTCCTGGTGAATTTCTTGTGACTCCATTTCTTTCAAAATCAGTGGACCAAATCTCTCATGTTTAGCAATAGCATTCTGAGACAGAGCCTAGGGTGGCCTTATTTTTAGGGGAATGCCTTATATTTCACTCAGAAGGAAATCTGTAAGAAGGTCTTATTTTCAGAGGATGTCTTATTTTCGGGGAAACACGGTAGAAATACCTTATTTGTGAGATATTTGGGGGTATAGGTATTAAACATGTTACAAAGGGAAGTTTACAGGGTGTTTATTGAGCACTGGGCACTTTCATAAATGCTCTTAGATTCAGTCCTCATATGAGCCCTAGGAGGTAAATATTAACTTAATTTTTTCATATTTTATGAAAATAAAAATACAGGTAAATGAGGAAAAAAGTTGAGAGATTTACCATCATTTCCAAGGTATTGGCTAGATTTATTACAATCTTTAAGTCCACTCAAAATGGGTAATTTGGGGCCTTGAAATTAAAGATTTTAATAAATGAATAATTTCCTTCCCTCCCCGCCAAATTCAAGCATCCTATGGAAATACAGTAACAACATAAAACACTCCATGCTTCTAAATGAACAATATCGCATTAACTCAAGCTTTTATCTCTAGTCTGCCTTATCAATAAGCTTCCTGTAAAATCTTGGGCCTCTGACGTTGGCTAACCTGCCCAGCTGAACGGCATGCAGACCATGCCTGTGGGGAACCAGCATTTGCTTCCCAAAGCGGTGATTTCTGTCATAGCTCACCAGCACAGCCTCCGACCCAAAAACATCAGCCTCCTCCCCTTCCACTGAACCCCCTTCCCTACGGCAGACACCCAGACAGATCCTCTTCTTTCTCCGAGAGGAAATAACTACCTCCACTGGCATTTATGAATGGGCTAACCCAAACACAGATTTTAATGTCATCCACTTAAAATGTTCATGTCTAAAAAAGAGAGAGAGAGAGAGAGAGAGAGAGAGAGAGAGAGAGAGAGAGAGAGCGCAACTAAAATGATAGCAGCCACATGTCATTAAGAAGAGCTATACTGATAGCATGATTCATGCTCCTTCATCATTTTGTTCATTCTCAGTGTTATGATATCCCTGGGGTATCTCAGTTTTCTCTGTGGATTCTCCCAAGTCTGGAGACCTAGGTTTTGCATTCTGACTCATCTTCCCTTGCTGTCTGCATCTAAGTCAACTATGTGGACAGTTCAGTCTTGGGAGCGGGTGTGTGTGTGTGTGTGTGTGTGTGTGTGTGTGTGTGTGTTGGGGGGGTGGGGGGTGTCGCTTACATTTCTTGAAGCTCCTACCTTTTGAAGAGCGGCCTGTTTCTTTCCATGCTGAAGAGAAACCTCAAGGCTCTGAAGGCATAACACTGGAAAAAGACAAGGGCGTGTAATTCTCCAAAGGCAGCTCAAGAAATGAAAGAAAACCTTTCAGGCTACAACTATCAGGAGGTAAACATGAAAGTGGCTTTATGAGTGTGGCTCACCTACGTGGGAGCCAACCCTTATTTTTAGAGAGCACTTAATGTCGCATAAATGCTGAGGATCTTGGCCTTGGTTCACTCGGGACTTGGCATGCATTCCTTTCTAGAAAGTACCAAATGAGCACAGGGGCAAGAAAGAAAATGCCTCCGCTGAGAAAACCAAGTGTGCAAGGAGCTCCGGGAGCCCGGGGTGGGGTTTGGTTTCCAGCCTGCCACGCATGCCTCAATATTTACATGGGTTCCGTGAGAAAATAAACACTGGCCCTGATGACACACAGAATCAGCCGAGGGCACACTGGACTTGGACTTGACAAATGGGTCTCTTGAGTAAAGAGTCTTTGGCGTTCCCCAAATAGACCTATCTATAGCCACTCCTGTAAACAGTCAGAGAGAGGCCTGTGAGACCCGCATGGAGGAAGAGAAATGTCTGACATTTGGCAGCGCTTGAAAATGAAAAGACAGCCTCCAGCCTGTGTCTGTATCTACACAACAGGGGTGATAGGGCTCTGCTGAGTTTGAGTCTGAAATCGTTGCAGAAAATCAGTGATCTGAATGCAGTGGAAGGGTCTCACACACAGTTGCCCAGGGAAGCCAGGAGGGTGAAAAATGACCCACAGGAGCCGTGAGGGTCCTGGCAACTGAGAGAGAGTGGAGAACACGCGTGTTCCTCCAAAGCCATATCAATGTGACTTTTTGAAACTCCTGTTTCACAAAACTTGTCTATAGGATGGGTTTGCCTGTGTCTGTGCTTGTCACATCCATACTCTAACTCCAGGGAACTCTGGTAGCAGTCACTCCCCCCAAAACACTAATTGTCCTCAGCCCAGGGCCGTGCATCTGCAGGCATCGAGAACATTCAGTCCCACACTCCTGTGTCCTCCTTCGTAGCTGTGGCTGCCAGCCCTGAGGCTGCCATTTTGGGAAATAGTTCTTAAGTCAGATTGGAGGCAAAGGAGGTTCCATACTTTTCTAAATGGCTTGGGGAAAAAGGATGAGCTGCAGCTACCAAAAAGGCTTTATTTAAAATCTGACTTTATCATTGTGGTGTCTTCAAGGACCCCTGATGCCCACTCCTCAAAAAAGCACACAGGAGTCCAGCCGGCATGGCTCCTTGGTTGAGCGTTGACCTATGAACCAGGAGGTCATGGTTTCCAGTCAGGGCACATGCCTGGGTTGCAGACTCAGTCCCCATTGTGGGGTGTGCAGGCATCAGCGGGTCAATGATCCTCTCTCATCATTGATGTTTTTATATCTCTCCCTTTCTCTCTGAAATACATACATATATATATATATATATATATATATATATATATATATATGTAATATATATATAAAAATTTAAAAAGCATACAGTACCTTGCATAATACAAACCCATCTTACCTATGAGGCCTCACCTTCAGAAGTACCCCCTCCTCCAAACCACACATTCAGCCCCACTGAGCAGCCTCAGCACTGCACTAGAAGCTGTCAGGCTCCCACACTTTGCACATACTGTTCCCTCCATGTGGATGTCCTTCCACCCTGTGGCAGATGCTATTGGTGCCTGCTCATATCCCTGCATCCATCTGGCATGTCTTTCCTCATCCATGGAGATCCCTTTACAGGCTGTCCTTTGTAAAGGTGCAATGGTAGTGACTGTGTCCATACTTGCTTTTCAACTTATTATTTTCTGCTACTCAAGCACTACATGTTCTTAAAGAATAGAACTAACTGATAAGCAAAGAAATATCTAAATAAAGTCACCATATCCCTCCCGCAGGCAAAGCGTTATTAAGCCTTTTACTTTAACAGCATTTGCTTCCACGCCAGCCTCCCTCCCTCACCAGGTATTTTCCCTCCCGGTCAGTGCAGGGACCAGCCTAAAGCTAAAAATTCTAAAAATCATAGATTAGATTATCAGGGTTTCCCCAGATTTCAGTAACTTGATATTAAAGAGCAACAGAGATGGTTATTACCTGAAGTAGATTAGTTTTTGCTGCATTTTTTTGTTTGTTCGGTAAAATCAATTTTGCTATGGTATACACACCATTCTCCTGGAAGAATAAAGGGACATGTGGTCAGGGACCAGGGACAATGCCACTGAGACACATAAGCACAAAGAAGCAGCTGAACAATCCCTAAAACTGGTGCTATGTTATAGTTAGTATAATCTGGGAACTTCAGGTCTGGGAACTTTATGGCAGAACAATACTAAAAATGTCAGTGTGTCTTTTACATTCCAAAGACTACAGCCACAACCTGAAAACTTCAATGGTCTTTAAAGATAACAAATAGTAAAGTATATCAATCTAATACTTTATGAAATATTTTAGAGTAGGGGATAAAAAGGTACTTAAATATCTTTTTAATCTGTAATACACTGCCTTTTAAATATCTAATCATGAAAGGTAACTTCTCCTTTTATAGTTTTTAAATAAATATATCCATGTTAATTATCAATATTATAGAAAAATAAAAGAAACAAGAGTAATTGTCAAGGATTGTGAATAAACACACTTTTACATTTAAAAACTAAGAAAAAGAACAAAATGAGCACAGTTCATGAAAACACAGTTAACATCTTTCTAAACTTCTGTTCTTTTTAAGCCAAGCAAGTTAAAAGAAGGACAAGAATAGAAAATGGAATTCTACAAGTTAAATAAGACATATTAAAAGGTTTTAAAACCATGTGATGGGATCCCCAAAGCTACATTCTGGGACACAGAGTGGACCAGCCTGTGGAGCTCCCTACCCGCGTGTCCCCCCGTCCCCCCCAAGCAGTGACACACGTACCTGCACCACCTGGTGGGCATTGGTGTCGTTGAGCACTAGCTCGGTGAGGGCAGCACAGCAGGCTGGAACGAGAACGGCCAAGGTCAGGTCCCATTGCTGTGACCGCAGGACTGCGCAGGCACGTCACCATCTAACTCCAGGGAATCTGTTAGCAGTCCGCCCTGGACCACACATCTTCCTCAGCCCGGCTCCGGGAGAAGGCACTCTCCTTTGTATGTAATGTGTGTCCACGTACAGCCCTCAGAAGCCTTTTAGTGAGCACTTACTGTGCACCAAGGGGCAGGGACTGGATCTGTCTGGCTCACTGGAATCACCAGTGCCAACATGTGCCTGCCATTGGGCAGGTGCTCCATAAATATGTCCACACTGGTTGAGTAAATGAGTTCTTTAAATAAATTATCCAAACTGACCCTTATAATCAGAGTATGTGCGATGATTGCCAGCTTTATGATGAGAAAACCGAGGTTATAGGCCTAGGCCACAGAACTATTAAGTGGCAGGGGCCCGGGGTCCGAGCCCAGCCTGCCAGGCGTTAGGTCCCACTGCCGGAGCACCACCCTTCACACTGGGAGCTCTTTGCAGCCACATGGCAGCCTCTGGAGGCATTCTGCCCCGAGCTGCCCCTGTCCAGGCAGAGGTGTGCTGGATCCCGCAGCACAGAGCATCTATAAGGGGTGATGCCGCTCTTACTGAGCCCCTGCGCCGGCCCTGCACTGTGCTAAAACGTCTGTGCTCACATAACGCTCACGGACACCGTGCCCACCACCGCCATTTCACAGGAGCAGAAGTGAGGCCTGGGCAGGTTAAGAAACTTGTCGAGACCACACGACCAACAAAGGGATGCAGCCAAAACTCAGGCTCTACTCCTAAGACCTTACGTTTTTACATTTTTTATTTGTTTTATTGAGATATATAATGAGCTGTGTAACGCAGACATATCTTAAGTGTACAGCTTGGTGAGCTATTGCATATCTATCCACCGGTAAGCCCTGCCCCCAAAGGCCGTTTCCCAGGAAATAACTTTTTCATCCAGCATGTGGGTAACGGCCCTTCTGACCTTGCCACCATCAATCTCATCCACTCTGGGGAGGGGCCTGGAGAGACCAGGAGCTCTGGTTTCAGCTGGATTAGATTCTGAGGGCCTTCAAACAGGAAATTCTCGTAAGAGTCTTTATCCTGAGGCAGAGGCCTTTCAGAGGAAGCCGAAATGACAGCTCAGGCAGGGGCCCCTGTTTCCCTGGCCTCAGACACCCGTGAGGAAGCTCCTCTGTTATCCAGGAGGACAGAGTAGGAAGCAGTCCACCCTTCTCCTACCCCTCTTTTCCTCAAATCCCCACCCCCATATCTGCTCTTCCCCTTAGGGCCTGCCTGCCCTCCTGCTGCCCACCCGGTGCCTCTGTCCCTTCTTGGGCCACGGCCGGGCACCGGCGTGGTCAGCAGCACTGTAGCCCCACTTGCCACACAGGCCATGTGCACTTAGGCCACAGGCTACAGCACTCTCCAGAGTTGTGCCAAACTGCCCCAGACTTCCTGCATTCCTGCTCCCGCTCCTGTGTGGAGATCCCACACTGGCAGCACCTCTCTCTTCTCTTCAGGAGCTCAGAGGTGTGAGGCCAGCACCCCCTTGCTCCCAGCGGAGTGGGTGTATGTGCTGTAGAATCTCCCTTAAGGAAGGAGCCCTGAGCTCTAGCAGACAGACCAAGCTGCCTTCCCTAACCTAGCCTTCCCAGTAACAAAGCTAACATCCGCTCTCTTTCCACCTGACCTTGCTGTTGACCTCTTGGTTTGTGTAGGATGCGGAAGGGGGAGGAAAGTTTGTGGTGTCGTGAACCTGCGAGTCCAACACTGGTACCAACAAGTTTTGGGCATCCACATGGATTTAATTTCACTTTTTTAAAACTTACAAATCATGCCTAATTAATACTGTCATACTAACTTTTTAAAGACAATAATAAGCATAATAAGCCCGAGCCAGTTTGGCTCAGTGGATAGAGCATTGGCTTGTGGACTGATTTGATTTTGGTCAAGGGCACATATCTCGGTTTCAGCCTCCTCCCCGGTTTGGACCTTGGTCCAGGCTCATGCAGGAGGCAATCAATCGATGTGTTTCTCTCACATTGATATTTCTCTCTGTCTTTCCCTCTCTCTTCTACTCTCTCTAAAAATCAATGAAAAAAATATCCTCTGGTGAGGATTTAAAAAATAATAATAATACAATAAATTAAAAATAAAGAGAATAATTAATGTAATATTATACAATGCCCAATAGCAAAACATAATAATATGCTATAAATACCTGCTTGGAGAGAGAAAGTGTTTTCCTGTATTTCCCGAGGGCTCAGATCTTCTGACAAGTGGAGCTGCTGGATTCGGCCTGCCGCATTCGCACTGGACAGGCTCCCGATGGAAGAGCGATCAGAGACAAAATTCCTGTCTCTGGAAGGGAAAAGTTAGTGCACAGGTCAGCTTACCAACTCTCCTTCCTCGTTAGTGCTTTCTGAGTCCTGCTGAAGAAATCTCTGTACAGAGTGAGAGCGAGACAAGAGGAGGAAGATGGAGAAGGAAGGAGGAGGAGGAGGAAGGAGAAGAGAGAAGGAGGACTGCTGTTCTAAGTCATATTCTCATTGTACCCCCATTGGTCTGGCTAAAGGAGGAGCTTGCCCATCCTTTTCCTATTTCCAGTTTCTAGTGAATTTAGCAGTTTTGTGTAGCTTATTCCATCTTTGTCTTCTTTCGTAGCTCGCTACCTCTCTCCTCCCCTTTCTATTATCCTCCCCTCTCGTCTTTAATTTCATTTCCTAAACTTCCTGTGCTGTTTGACTTCTTTGACAAAATAAAACATTTGTTCTTTTGTTTGTGTGATGTAACATCTTCCATAATAGAGTCTTGGTGTGTTTTATCTGCTTTAATCCCTTTTGTTCTATGTGCACCATATTTTTCCATTTGTTTGTTTTTGACAGCAGCTCTGCCCGGATTTCTGTGCCTGAAGATAATGTTGATGGAGTCCCCCTCATCATCTGGGCCCAGTGGTGACCGCAGGTGAATGGGTATGAACCGGCGCCCTGGAAACTGCCCTGTCAACACCACCTGTTCATACTCACGCTGGCAGAAAACCTGGCAGCCTTCACCCCTTGAACCGGCTCGAGGCAGCGCAGGGGCAGGCACAGGCTCTGAAAGGATATTGTTTATCCAGGTGGGGTAATAAATTCTCCCAGAGCACTGAGACATATTTCACATAGAAAAAGTGTTGACATCTCTCATCTTCCCAGCAGAATATCGTAACATTGCGTCACAGAAATGCCTCGTTAGATGTGAAAGAACTCTATTCTCTCTTATGACTTGAGCCAACGAGGAAAAATGGTTCCTTGCGTTAAACTCAGTGCTATGTGGTAAGAGGATAGGTTGTCTTTGGAGTTATTGCTTGACTACTATAGACCAGGAGGGAGCGAGCCGAGCACGTTTCCAATCTGCAGTCCATGACTAGGGCAACGTGGGCCAGAGCCCGCCCTCACTCACCCTCTTAGGATGTGAAGGAGCTGCTTGATGCCTCCCCAAATGCGGATTTCCACGCTGGTCTCGGGGTCCTCGCAAACCTGCACCAGGATCCAGACGACGCTCCAGAGCAGCTTCAGGTGGTCTGAGTGGAGCAGGCTGAGGAGGACGGGGATCCCCTCGTAGAGCTTCACCTGCTCCTTCACCTGGGGCTCGGCACAGAGCAGGCGCAGCAGCTCCGCGGTCAGCCTGAGGGGCAGGCGGCGAGGACGAGAGTCAGTGCAGGAGAGGGTCATTGACTACATCTAGACCAGAGCTGTCATCACTGCGTGAAGGATCCGCCTAAGGTTTTCTAAATCGCAGGTCAACATGCATATCCTGTGAAGGGCTGGGCCCCAGCCAAATGTTTTCAGCTTTGCTGGCATATAGGCTGTCACAACGATCCAGTCATGCCAAAATGAGCAAAAGCAGTCATAGACAACCCATATAAATAAATGGGGCATGGCGGTGTCTCAATAAATCTTTATTTACAAAAACAGGCAGGGGGCCAAATTTAGCTTTCAGGTCCCGGTTTGCTGACTGCTGTTCTAAGTCATATTCTCATTGTAACCCCATTGGTCTGGCTAAAACACTTCTAGCTAGCAAATAGATGTCAGATACATAAATGCGACCTGCAGTGTGCTCAAGACACAAGATATATAAAAGCTTTATCTTAGTCTTCAGCAACTTACTATGCGGTACTAACTCCACTGTGTCTAAACTCAAAGACATTATTCTCCTCCCTAAATCAGCTCTTCCTCTTTTGTCCCTAATCTTGATTCATGACACCATAGAAGAGTGGAAATCATCTCAATCTGCCACTGCCAATCAAGAACCTTCAGTGCCCCTGTTTCCTGGGCAACTGCTGGGATCAAGTCTCTAGTAAGTCGTGCAGCTAGCTAGCCCCACGGCTCCTCCCATCCCTGTAATATTTGACTATGCTCCAGGTATAAGCCCCTCTGTCATCTACATCTCCAATACTCTCATTCCCTTCAAAATCCCTTTCCCCTGAGCCAATTTTCCATAGCTCCTCACTTTCATGCTGTGACATTCAGAACATATGTTCTTTGATAAACCATATTCTTTACCTTTCAGACTTTCTACCCAACACATTCCTTCCTTATTCTATGTGGATATCATGCAGCTGTATTCCCCACACCAGAGGCCCCACACACTGCCTTCAGAGTAATCTTCCTCCCCCCCAAATAAACCTGATCCTACTTAACATCTTTCTGTGAGCCCTCCTGCTATTCATGATAAAAAACAAAACAAAACAACAACAAAAAACAAAAACAAAAAACTACACTTCTTCTTTAGCACAAAGAATCCATCATGACCTAATGGTATTTTATTGCTTTGGCCATAAAATATGGACATTAATGGGGTTACTGTGCAGCTCAAATGAGTAAACACACAGAAGGACTTAGAGCAGGGCCTGACCAAAATTAGCTGTATTTTTAATGTGTCATTAATACTGTCTAGTCTAGGTTTCTGGCACTTTCCCTCCTGCATTCTTGGCTCCAGCTGTGCCCAACCATGCAAGATCCTCTAACACATACCATTTCAAGTGGGAGCATATTCTGTTTCCACTCGCTCTCTCCCTCGGCCTCGATCACTCCTCCTGCCCTTGGAAAACCTGTGTGCCCCCTCGAAGGTTCTGCTCTGTGCTCCAGCGTATCCAGTGCACCAGGGGCCGAACCACAGACACACCAGGGACCTCACCACGGACAGTGCTGTGGCAAGACCGCTGATGTGCGTGCCTGTTCTCTCCTACTCTGTTCACTCGTATCTAATTCATCTGTGGTTCGCCAGCACTTGTGAGAGGCTGTTAGTTGGGTGAATGAGTTCAGGGGTAGCTTGTAAAAGGACAATAAAATGGCTTTAAAGGAGAATCTAGGATTTACTATGAATTTAAGTGTCAGAGTTTTATTACTTGACTTTCTGTTATCTATTTCGCCTCTTTAAAAAATTATTTACTTGACTACATATCAAATGATGTTGACTGCAACTCTATTTAAAGACAAACTAATAACTATCTGTATATAGTAATTCTTTAGAGCAATATGTAGTTCAATTGAATGATTTAATTTTACTAGTTTCTGTTTTGAGTTGTAAAAATAGGAGGTCATGAAAAAGGCCAGTACCTGTTATAATTTATTTTACTGGCCTTAAGCAAAATAGATTTTAGCAATTAATCATTTCTTCAACACACAATCTAAAAATAGAGCCATGTCAGATTTTCTTTCCTTAAAGAGACAAGATGTAAATAAATGCAATAAGAAATATATTAAAGATGTGATCATAGAATTTATACAATTTGATTCTATGCCCAGATCTAGAAGTAATATAAGACTAAAGAACACCACCTTGCTCTACTTACTTCACATAAGTTTAAATAGAAAACAAATGCAAAGCTGACTTAAGATATTCAGTTAATAATGTAAAAAATATGAGATAATAAAAAATAATAATCATTTTCATCAAATATAAGACATTGTCTTTTTCCCTGTGAGCAATCCTACCTTTTGGAAAGTAAGTCATATTCATGTAAAATCATCAACAGATTTTCTACAACGTTGAGTTCACTTATCTTCTCCCTACATTCTGGGCTACAAATTGAAAACTATTAGTAACTACTAAAAACACAGTTTACCATATTCACTTATTTAATATCCTAGCTCTAATATTATCTCAGGAGGAAAACAAAATGCAATATAACTCCATGGGGCAGGGTTGTATCACATCCCAACATTCAATTAACAGTATAGGTCATAAATCTGTTTAATAATAGTATGATGATAACTTAATTCCTTTACTGCAAAGGGAACCATGCTGCTCACCAAAAAAGTAATGATCAGCACTATTCACAAGAGCTAAAATATGTAAATGAGCTATTTGTTCTTTGACAGATGGATGGAAAGGCAAATGTGATATATACAATTGAATATTATTCAGCCATAAAAATAAGAAACATGGATGAACACAGAGGGCATTACGCTAAGTGAAGGAAGAGAAAGACAAATACTGTATGTGGAATCTAAAAACAGCATTAAAACAAACAAACAAAAAAGCTGATTAAGTAGAAACAGAATAGAATGGAGTGTGGTTGCCAGGGTCTGGGAAGAGGAGGAAATGGGAATATATAGATTAAAGGAAAGGTATAAACTTGCAGTTATAAGAAGAATGAATCCTAAGGATCTAATGTGCAGCATGGTGACTACACGTACTAATATGGCATTGTATACTTGAAAGCTGCTGAGAGCAGATCTGTGTTCTTATCACACAAACAGAGATAACTACATGAGGTGATGGATGTATTAATTACGTTGATCTTGGTCATAATTCCACAATGTATATAAATCATCATGTTATATACTTTAAATACATACAATTATATTTCAACTGTTTCCTATAAAGTTGGAGAAAAAAACTCAGAGGAAAAAAAGCAATGATCCACTTATTGGCATAAAATATACTTCCAGCTCTTTTATTTTAAGTAATCAGATCTATTAGAGGACAGGTTATTTAGGTTTTTCTAAGGGTAATAATATTTGAAAATGTTGAATATGTCAAAGTAAGTACACAGGGAAGAATGGAAAAAATTATTAGGGAAATTCAATTGTCAATAATAATTTTGAAAGTAGAAGTAACTGAATGTTGAATGAAAGACTAGGTAAATATTTCTGGTTGGGGGGGGAAAAAAAGAAAGAAAAATTTAAACTGTGATTTGTCTTTCCAACAGCTTAAAATTTAAAATTATGCTTTTCTATCCAAGAGCCTCTTAAATATATATGTTAATGGTATGCTATGCTTATTTTTCTGAGTAAGTAGCCACGTAAGTAGAGAAACTGATCTATTTGGTATCTCTGCCACCTAAATTGCTACAGTAGTAGAACTGGACAGTGTATCAAAACACACTTACCTTTCAGCCAAACTAGCCAGAGCCAGAAGGGCACCCAACAGAACACTGGTATCTCGGGCACCGAGTAAATTTACTAATGTCTGAACAAATGAAGGAAAAGAAAGTTTAACTGCATAAGTACCATACGCTTCTAGAACAGTATAATGTTTCCTTGCAAAGACCATAGAGGCTTAATCTCAAAGGGAGTTCTGTTAAACATTCATGGCATCCAGCTCTCTACAGGGGCCAGGCGTTGATCCTTGACTGGAACTCTTGACTCTGGCACTTTGTAGCCATTCCTTGCCCAAGACAGAAAGGAAAAGGGGGCCAAGCCACATGGCCAGCCCCGGTTCTCACACTTCCCTCTATTTCCATGTGCCCAAGAAGTCTGCTCTGCTTCTTCTGACCCTTCTCCCCAGGGAGAAGTGGGGAGAATAATGGCATAAACACTGATCATGATAACTAAGTACAGAGAATACCGGTCGTGGGGAACGCATTCCAAGTCAGGCATTGTGGAACCATTTTCACCAAAATGTTGAAAACTGTCATCCCACCACCCCCAACTAAGCAAGATATGTCTACACTACGAAGCACTCCATTTGCCTCTCAGATGTCTAATTCATGTTGAAAGAGCATGAATCAATGCTTCCAGAAATCATCTTGAGGAGCATGACTTGGCTAGAAGTCTTCTGATCTTATCAGTTTGCTCTGCTGAGTTCCCATTAATACAAGTTCATTGCTCTTCTGTCTACATTTTTTAAACTCGATAGTCCCCCAGAAGTACCCACTCAGACAGAGTCCAGGCCACATCTGCATCAACTGCTGGACAACTTTGGGTCTTCCATCAGTAGGTTTTTCTCCTTTATATAACCAAAAATTTATGATTTCATGCATTTTTATGAAGCTATCATTATCTTTGCTTCTCTGATCCTTTCCTCTTTTTTCATCTCACTTTTTCTTTCCTCTCTCTGTCTTCTAACTTAAATATTTTCCAAATGTCAGTCACTGAGATCCTTATTATAATTTTTGCCACATCCACTTAAAACCTCAATGCTACTAACAAAGGTTTAGCAACTTCTAAGTAATAATATCAGTGAAATATGACTATTTAAATGAGAAATGTTGACCTTATATCACCTAGAATCATTCCTTGTACCAGGGGTGGGCAATGCATGGCCAGCAGGCTATATAAGGCCCACAAAATCATTTGATCTGGCCCTGTCAAGGCATTAGGGGTAAGTTAATTAAATGTTTGACCAAATATAGCAGACTAATTTTTAAGCTGATAATTTTGTATGGCCTACAAATGAATATATAAATATCCAAATGGCAGTCCTTGGCAGAAAATTGGTTCCCCATCCCTGCTATCCAATGAGCAGCATCTGAGGCAACCTTACTCTAATATACCCTGGGAAGTGGCTTCCTGGAATATAAGAAATCAACAAATTATTAAAATTTGGCTCTAGGCAGCTACCATGTAAATAGTTTTGCTATAAATATAAATGTAGTCTATTTGGTTAAACCTGCATTCAACTATCTTGAAATGTACATTTGACCCATATGCTTATAATATTATACCATCTACACTAATAAAAGGAAAAGATGCAAATTGACCGTACCTTTGCAATGCCCACCAGCCAAACAGAAGTGAGTGTGCAAATTAACCCAACAACGATGGTAGGTTAATTTGCATACACTGGCACTGAGCGGCCAGCGGCAGGATGCTTGCATTGTCACCATGGTGATGACAAATGCATGCCACACAACCCCAGCAGTTCCGGGCCTCTGTGCAGCATGGGAAGGTGGAAAGGCAACTCTGGCCAGAGTGAAGGCAGTGCCGGCAGCCAGGGGAAGAAAGGCCCGTTTTCGCACAAATCTTTGTGCATCAGGCCTCTAGTCTAATTATAAAATGGGACCATGTAAAAGTGGCCTACAAACCATGGCAACTTCCTATGGTTCAAGCCAACATAACCTAGAAACTCACTTTTTAAAATGGAAAACAAACAAAAACTTGTTTTTTGAAAATGGAATGTTCCAAATTTTATGAAATAGGTATTATTTATTATGAACCCAACTTTGTAGATGGAAAGTAGATAGCTTCTGACATTTTAATAGAAATTAAATGTGACAAAAAATTTTGCTACCCAAATCTGCTGTTTACAGAAGTCCCTCTGACATTAAATAAAGAAAGCTTATACTCAGTGAAAATCTTAAACATGAAACTGGGCTTTTCAAGACAAGACCTGGGATCTAAAAGTCTTCCCTCTGGTGCCACATGGAATGCATTTCTATGAACACACACATTGCACTGTTTATTTGTAAGCATGCACCTAGGATCAGTTTATGTATAGTCAGGGCTTTGCAAGCAACATTTAAATTAATAAACTTAGTTGGTATTAAGTGACATAAGGGGGGAAAGTTTCAGAAACCCCTATATTTGCTCCTTGGGCTGGTAGAGAATATTCAAGGGTTAGCAGAGATTTACAAGTTGAGGCTCGGTTAGCAGATCTGAGTTATAATGACATAGAACTTGACCACAGGGCTCTGAACCCCAGGCAGGGTGAGCCATTGCCACGTGGAGCTAAGTGTCGACTTCCCGGGACCACTCACCTTGTGGGCGCCGCTCGTGGTGACCCATTCTCTTTGGTCTTTCACAGCAGCAAGCTTTTGAAAAATATCTATAAAGAAAGAAAATAACTCAAAGAGGGATTCAGAACTAGGGTGGTACTCCTAGCACCTCAAGCCTCAAGTATTAAGGAGCCAGCAGAGAAAGGGCAATGGGAAAGGAGATACAGCACAGAAAGAACAATGGAGGGGGAAGGAACTGGGTTGTTTGTTGTTGTTTTTGAGTTCAAGAAGTACCTCTCCAGCTCAGCTGGTATTTATTGTATGACACTATTACATAATGAAATAAGGGGGTAGCAAAAAGGCAAAGCTTTCCTTCCACCTAAAGTTAAATGAGTTTCTTAACATCGTTATAAGTTCACAGAGAAGCCTGTTTTTTCCAAGACCCGCCCCATAAAGATGTCAACTGGACAGAGAGGAGAGGGCAGCCAGCAGATGTGATGGACTCAGCAGGACTCCTCGGCTGAGGGAAGCGGTTGTTCTCAAAGAGCCTTCCTGTGCCCAGAGCTCACCACCTGCACTTCTCTCCCTGTGACTGAATCAGGGTGCTGCCCAGTAAGCAAACACGGGCGGGAAACCAGCCTGTCCACAAAGAGAAGGGGATGAGTACCCCACGGCAGGAAGGCTCTGAAGGGGATGGAAGGTGAGGCTGGGAAGAGCCTCCAGAGAAGACTGGGTGACCAGAGATCAGCTCACCACACAGACCAACGAGTTCACATTATTGTTATCACATTAGGGCTTTTTTCTTTTCTATGCTTTGGATGTTCCAATGTTTGAAGATAGGCACGATGATTAACCCAACTTTATAGATGAAAATTGAATAGCCTCTCACATGTTAGTAGGAATTAGAGGAACCAAAAGATATGTTTACCAAAATCTGCTGGTATTGAAGTCTCTCCTGCATTATATAGCAAAAGCTTGTGCTCAATGAAAATATTCTTAAACGTGAAATTGGGCTTTTCGAGGTAACAGTTGTGGATCTAGAAGTCTTCCTTCAGGGTCTATTTCGGCACTGACTACAACAAATGGCATGGAGTCTCACCACATAAATGTTCAAAGTATCCCTTTTCCTGCTGCGCTGCAAACACCGTGCTGCTTATTCAGCACGTGCAGAGTTGGCTGTGTACCACCCCTTTGCCCCCGGCCATGCTTACACGTCATGTTGACCAGCTTGCCCACACTGTGCTGCTCCTCGCTGTAGCTGAGGTACTCAGTGGCCACGATCTCCATGTACTGCAGGAAGGACCAAACCAACAAGCAAGTCAGAGAAGACACCAAAAGCATACAAGCAGGTGACAAGATTGTGCACTTCTAAAGATGAGCTATAGGTGGCGCAACAGATTCACCAAATAATAGTGCTTTCGGGCCCTTTCCTTTAAGTGCAAATGGGTGACTGAGTTTCTGGTTTCTAGGCCTTCTCTCACATGCCCTGAAGTTAGGGAGGGACCATGTAAAAACTGTATAAAACTCTGAAAAGTCCCCCAATAATTTGTAGATGAATAGGTTTGTAGTGTAATTTAATTATAAGATACAAATAAGATGCATAATATGTAGTACATGGAAGTTTATTTCTTCAATGTGACTTTTAGTACAATTTAATTTCCAACATTTTAATGGAGGTTAAAGTGAATAAGAATGTCATTTACAATTTTATGAAAGACTATTTCATTAAATGAGGTAAATCTCCAACCAATTTTTTAAAATCCTAAAAACAAAAGCTAGATAACATTGTATTCATTTCCCAAAAATGAAAATAGCATAAATTTAACATTAAATTGCCATAAAACTTCATCTTCCTTTAATAATTCAAAGTGAGTTTTGAGGACCACAGACTTACTATGAAAACCATTTTTCTGTACATGCTTTGGGTTTTAGGAGAATGGACTGTTTCAATTCAATGCCATGCCATGCATTAGCAAATTAACAAACCCAAGCATTTGATGAGCTCAGCACATCTATTCTCCTGCTTACTTTCCCTCAGTAGTTACCAAAGCTAAAAAATAAATGAAGTTAAAATCATTCCTCACATTTTCATTTACTGGTTAAAATTTTAGTGAACACGGTGATTTTTTTTAAAAAAGTGTGAGAAGGTTGAGAACAGCTTCATCGCCAATATTCCCTCCCATCACTTGGTACGTGCAGCACTGAGGACTGGGCCTGCCAGCCAAGATCTATTTCTTTTCATTACTAACTAAAGACATGTGACCTTTTATAGCACTTTCTCGTTTCAGCAGGCTAGGTAAAGTGAGCCCAATTAGCCAGAACAAAATGTCATGGGTCCCGCCCTGCCCTGTGAGTGTCCTGCCTCACACTCTCACTTATTAACCCTACCTCTTCCTCCCCTGGGCAGGCAGCTTATGGTTTCAAAAAGCCATCTTCCGTCACATGTAATCCTTGCCCAGAGCCCTGGAGCAACATGGAAAGGCCAGAGCAGCCACTGCAAAAGGAATCTTACCTGAGCTAGGCTTTCAATGCCACCCAAGCTGTAGAGTATTTCCTAATAAAACAGAAACAACAGAGCATACATAAAAGATGGGGGGAAAGGTGTGTTTTGCATGCAATTTCTTATATTAATTCATGAGATTTAGAATTATTTCATGAAGGTCCATATTCTAACATCAATGTGGAAAACTTGAATGCTTGTCATACTACATTTAAGGTAAACTGTTAATCAAAATGAAGGTTGGGTTGAGAATCAGAAAATATAAATATGCTCATAACCTCAGGCAACTCCTCACTTTTTCACTTTCTCCCATGTCATCAGAAACTGGTAGAGCTCAAAGGAACAGTTAGATATCGCTCCCTTTAATCCTCTCATGTTGCAGACAGGCAAACTAAGACCCAGAAAGGTTAGCCACTTGCCTAAGTGACAAGCCAAATGCCCAGACCCTTCCTCTGGGCTTCAGCCTGGTGTGGTCTGCAGACCAGCTGCATCAACCTGGCCTGGGGGCTGAGTGGAAATGCTGACTCACACTCTGAGTTCCAATAAGAACAGACTAGACTACAAGCTTCCCTTAAAATGATTAGTATAATGGTCTTCTTAAACCCATGCTCTGAACCAGTGTGAGGGTCATCTTTGCCAAATGTCTCCTGACACAGGTCTAAAAATCCAATTCCCAGTCAGAAGGCATCTCATCACAATCCCGAAGCTTCCTCAAAGTGCCAAAGAGGAAGAGAGGGGGTTGGGAGGCTGGAGACCAGCTTGGAGCTATGAATAGGAAGTGTTCTCGGATTGTTCACACTGACATTTGTTTTCAGGCCAACGTAGTTCAGGTGGCCCTAACCTGTTTAATTAAAGCTGTGTTGACGTCTCACTTCTTACTTAACATGCACACAAGGAAGTTATTTGAAATATAAACATCAGCCATCGGTCCAGTTCTGGGAAGTGCAGGGGGCTGAGTACACGAGTGTGAGAGGGAATAGTGAAGTCCCGCCAGGAAGCCGACCTACCAGGGAGCAGGTGGGGCAGGTGGGGGCAGGTGCAGGCTCTCAAGGCCTCTGGGGTCAAGGTTTCCTTCTTCTGTGCAAAGTGAATTTGGAAAGACTAAACATATCCGTGTTTAAATTAAGAGTGAAAGGACCTTTATAACTCAATTAAAAATAGTTCTGTGACTACCTATTAATTTGAATTCTCTTCACTGCTACTCACGCCAGAAAAGCTATAATTAAAGAACACAGGAATGTTGTATACATTATCCCTAGCGATATTGGGATATTTTATACATATAAAAATAGAAGTAACATTTAAAAACTATTAATATTTATTCTAAATTTTTTTTCCATTCCTGTTCTGTAAAAGCCCTGGGTTAGGCTCTAAAGAGGACACAAATAGGTAGATGGCAGAGGCCTACTTCCTGAATTTCTGACATAAGGTAGATTCACAGAGAACTGGAATTTAAGGCAGAATTTGGTCAATGTTATAAGCAAGTTATTCATGAAGTCCTAGGGACACGTGATATCCTGCTGAGAGGACTAAGGGAAATTTCATAAGAGTGATGGGGCTCTGATGGGCTGAAAAAGATGGAAAGATCTGCTGGGGGGGGGGGGGGGGGATGAAGGGCAAGGGAAGATAAAGGAGATTCCAAGCAAAAAGAACAGTGAGCTCCAAGGCGCAAAGAAGTTGTCAGAAAGAACATCAAGATGTTTCATAACTCTACAAAGCACCTCCATAACTCCAGGAAGAACACTCTTGGGACTAATGTTAGAAAAGCAGGATGGGATCACACCGAGGGAGGCCTGAGACATGAGCCTGGATTTAGGCTTCATCATGCCGACCAGGAAACCCAATGAAATGTGTGAACAAGGAACTGATCAGAATCAGCTATAAGGACTTCCCTTCTAGTCTTAGAATGAACTGGAGAGGCAAAGAGTCAACTGGAGGCCCAGTTGGTTTGCCATGGCAGTGGGAAGGCAGATGGAGAGGCCGAGATAGTCTTTGAAGTGATATGAAGAGGAAGACACATTGGAAGAAAGAGAAGAAAGTACAAGGCATCACCATATTAGAGCGTGGGTGACAGGGAGACAAGACCTTGATTAACAAACACCAAGTGGGAGAGAAGATTAGACTAGGTTAGAGGAGAAGACTTGATTGGATATGTTGAGTTGCTGATAGAATATATAGGTGAAAAAGAAGTACAACAGGCCATGAAAAATGAGATAAGGGCAAAAGGTTCAAATCTCAAAGTCGCTGACATAAAGTGGATTTAAATTTTAATGAGAAGACACCAAGGAAATGAGAAGACACCAAGGAAAAGAATAATGTTCAAATGATTTGTCATGGTCAAGTTCACTATAAACATTTTGTTTTTGTTGTTGTTCTTGTTTGTTTTTTAAGTTCATCTTTAAATGTTTACCTTGATGAGAAATATATCAATCCAAAAATTAATGTTAACACTATGGGACTATGTCAGTGTTTCCTAAACTATATCATGTGGATGATTATTCTATTCTGTGCAGTGGGTGGTATTAGAAATTCTATAAAAAAACAAAAAAAAAAAGTTTTGTAATCAAATTCAAATTAGCTTGGGAAATGCTAGGAGCTAGGTTACACAGAGTTTAACAAAGTGCTTCATCATAGGACTCCTCAGAGCTTTTACTATGCTGCTCCAATGGGAGACCTGGAGTGCAGCCTTTCCTAAACATATCTGTCGGTGCACAATTCTGTTCACAGAATACTTAACCACTGGGAAACATAGTTTGAGAAGTACTGTTATGAAGTATAAGAAGGGCAAAGCGACCCTGGCCAGGTGGCTCAGCTGATTGGAGCACTGTCCCATGCACCAAAGGGTCACAGGTTCAATTCCCTGTCAGGACACATACCCAGTTTGTGGGGTTCAATCCCAGGCCAAGTGCATGTGGGAGGCAACCAATCCATGTTTCTCTCACATCGAGGTTTCTCTCTCTCTCTCTCTCTCTCTCTCTCTCTCTCTCTCTCTCTCTCTCCTCTCAACATATCCTTGGGAAAGGATTTAAAAAAATAATTTAAAATTTTTTTTTGTTTTTTTTTAATAAAAGGGCAAAGAGAATTTTGTTGCTATGTACTCAAAACTTCACCCTTCATTTATGAAATAAACATTCTGCCCCCTCCCATTCTCCTATGGAGACTGGAACAAGTCCAGGTGATTGCTCACAGACCCGTGGTCTTCCTTGTATTTCCAATGGTTACAACAATGGGATTGTTCCAACCTGAAAGCATCAACTAGAGAAAAGCAAGACCACAAGGTATGCCATACCTGGGCTTGACAGCTCTGGTTACTGATCTGAAAAGCAAACATGACTGCCTGCTTAGAGTACAGGGCCACCTCCTGCTTGCCCTGTCGGGCCTCAGTGTTTTCTCCCTGATCACAGCCTGGAGGGTCACAGGACAGGTCTGTACTTCTGAGCCTAATGACCTGGAGAAAGTCCATTAGTCAATCAGACCTCAGTTTGATGTGCAAAATGTGGGCAAATGTCCTTGTTCTGCCTATCCCCTGAGTTTTCCTTTTATTTAAAAAAAAAAAGGGGGGGGGATACAATAATATAATACAGATAAAAAGCATGCTTAAAAAAATGGAACACACTGCACACCAATGTGGTTGTTGTTAGTCCACCACTATGTCTACCACAGCCAAAAATGTCATTGCCATTAGACATGCTCATCCTGAACCTACTCAGCAACTAAAGCAATGCTGAACATACTGCAGGAAGCCCTTGATCCTGAATCACTAACTGTGCAAACTTATCAGTGTTTCCCCACTGCTGATTCCTCCATCACGATTTTAAGACCCCCTCTATGCATTGGCCTTCACTTATCTCCCCAGGAGCAATAGTAACCACTCTTCTAAAAGGCTTGAGGGAGAATTAAAGAGGTCCATTTGGAAGTTATTGCACATAATGTGCTACAACAATGCTTCTCAAACTCCTTGGTCTCTGTACCCCTTAAAACCCTTACAAATTCTTCAGAACCCCAAAGACTTTGCTTATATGGGTTATGTCTATCTACATTTACCATATTAGGAATCGCCAGTGAGAAACTCCTAAAAATCAAGAGCGCACAGCACATGTTCCATCAGCCGTCACAGCCATGACAATATCACGCAACCTGCAGCCTCTGGGACACCGCACTGCACACTTGTACAGAGTGAGAGCAAAGGGGCAGATAACACCTGCGCACTATCTTGAAGACAGTTTTCATCCTGTGAACCCCTGAAGGGGATTCAGAGACCTGTAAGCAGTTCCTGGATCACACCTGGAGAACCATTATGCTACTGTGTCACTGGGATGGCTGTCCCCATCATATCCCTGGAAATGCAGGGCTTAAGTAAAGGAGAAAGTTTGAGAATGCAGATATGTGGTTGGGAGCAAAGAACAGCAACAACAAAAAATGATAGTTGAAGCCAAGAGCTAGGAAGATGGGGAAGAAGATGATAAAGAAAAGAACTTTGGGCCCTTTTGGTGTGGCTCCGTGGTTGAACGTCAACCTATGAACCAGGAGGTCAAGGTTCAATTTCTGGTGAGGGTACATGCCTTGGTGGTAGGTTCAATCCCCAGTATGAAGCATGTAGGCGGCAATCAATCAAAGATTCTCTCTCTTCATTGATGTTTCTCTCTCTCTCCCCGCTCCCTTCCTCTTTGAAATCAATAAAAATATATTATTTAAAAAAAAAAAAAAAAAAAGACAGCCGAAGCCGGTTTGGTTCAGTGGATAGAGTGTCAGCCTGCGGACTGAGGGGTCCAGGTTCGATTCTGGTCAGGGGCATGTACCTTGGTTGCAGGCACATCCCCAGTAGGAGGTGTGCAGGAGGCAGCTGATCGATGTTTTCTCTCTCATCGATGTTTCTGGCTCTCTATCTCTCTCCCTTCCTCTCTATAAAAATCAATAAAATGTACTTTTTTAAAAAAAGAAAAGGACTTTAGGAAAGTTAACATTTAGAAAAGCAGGATTTAAAAAGAGAGCAAGTAAGTAGAACAGAAGAAGAATGCAAAGGGCTGAGGAAGAGCTGGAGGTTCTCAGGGTCGATGAGGCAGAGAGTGCGGGACAGGCGTGCAGTGCTGCAGAGGCCAGGGAGGGCGAGGCTGAGACAGGGCCCCTCCGCTGGACTGCCTTCTCACTGTTGCTTCTAATGTAATTGTAGTTTGGGACCTTTAAGTAATGTGCTGGGGTTTCACTATATGAATCCAGCTGGAAATTTATCTTATGCTGCTCAGAGCTCCAAGGATACCTGAAACCTTGCATGTCTGCCTTTAATTAAGGAAAACTCTAAGCAATGGTGGCTTCTCTTTCATCCAGTGTTTTCTTGCTGGAATCTCCAAGAGGCTTGAAGCCTCTGTACACTGGCAGGAAAGACTCGCTCTGCAAGCCACCAGCTTGCAGCCTCTGGATGAAGGAATGATGGAAGCCTGCCACACTCTGGGCTATTCCATGGCTTCCAGAGAGAGCCCTGTGCACAGAATTCACTGTCCAGATAGAAAGGAAGTGGGCTCATATCCTGACCTTTCAAAAAATGCAGTGATGATGGTAAGATGGAAGATTGGAAGGGATAAAGGATCAAAAAGGGGGTATTTATGATAAAGGCCAACAGAAGGGGAGCCACTGACAAGAGAACAGATGGAAGGGTAAGCCTTGGCAAGGACGGGGGATGTTTCCTTTGAAACAAGGAGAGAAGCAAAGTTGCGCGATAATCCAAATATTGAAGTATTTCAAGCAACAAAGAGGAGGAAATGGGAGCACTCCCACTGGGACGTCTGCAGATTTCCCCGTGAAACAGATGTACGGTGATGAGAATGACAGGGGCAGCAGGTGGTTTGGGTGTGAGGAGAAAGATGGTTTGGAACAGCCGCTGAGGATGCTGGACACCACCAGCGAGGACAGGAATGCCGAGCCGCAGCGAAGGCTCGCCGGGACTCTGAGGCATCAGTGGTCGTAAACCCCAGCCTAGCTCTGTGACTTTGGCCAACAATTCTTGGCAACTTTAGATACCGAGTAACTGCCTGAGCACATGCTCTTCTTTGCGAGAAGGCTGCCAGAAGGAGCGATTCGGAGAGCATCCCCTTCTATGGAGAGACGAAACCAGAGAGATAATAGTTTAATGTGGGTGTTGGTAACGAAATCCCCATAAACAAAAAGGTTGCTGAATTCTTTCCTTCGGAGAGCAGTACAATCAACCCTGACTGATTCCATCAGGAACTTGGCCCAGAAAGGAGATCAGCCGAGCATGACACAACTGTCACCAGTGTTCTGAACAAACAGGACATCGCTAGGGCAAATATTTTCTTAATTTCTATAAGCCAAAGCACTAGCTCTCCACCTGCCTCCACTTTCCTTCAAATTATTGAATATATATGCACTGTTCTCACCCCAATGGGGACATGCTGGAGAGAAAAGAGGGTGTGACTACTTATTAAGTAGGAAGAGTGAGCACACACTGGGACTGACTGGGGCAAAGTGGAACATATGGTCCACACTTATCATATGTGACCCATGCTGCATCACTCATGGCAGCTCAGAAAGGTGTGGAACATACAGTTCTGTGTGGTTGGTCATGAGGGAAATGAAAACTCCTAGGAAACTGTAAGTTATCAGGACAGAAAGCCATCAGAGGTGCCCTAAGTCTCTTAGTCAAATGATTGTGGTTGGCTAAACTATAGCAGCACAAAGCCAGCCTAAAATACAGGAGGAGGAAGGGAATGGTTCTTCTAAAGGGAAAATGTGGAGCCACCACGACTCTAGAGCCCCCCAAAGCACCCCTACTGGTCACAGCTGACTTTGACCTTGAACATGCTTGAAGGTGTGGCCAAGTGCATACCTCTCTGACTGCTTGTGGTTTTCAATGTCAGCCAATCATGACAACATAGACCAACAAGTAATCCACTTAATCCCATAAGTAATATAGTAGAAATGTAGAGATTTTCCTTTTGGTCCTCATTAAATTACTTTTCTCCTATCTTTTCAATAGCAGCTGAGATACTTTCCAAATTTGAAAGCTATTAAGTTGCAAGAGAATGAAAAAGTTTAACATGGTCTGCTTTGAAGAAAAACCCACCAGTGTTATATTCCATCTTCATCAGCAGTACAAAATATCTTTATTTTTTTTCCAACCAACCTGGTAACATGGATCCCTCATGAGTAGTCTCAGACAGATTAACACTCTCAGAAAGTGAATAGATGGGGCTCGATTAACCCACTCTCTGAAAGAAGAAAACAAGAGAGAACATGTTTGTTCATGTCTAAAAGATGAACATGCCAGCTCATGAACAACGCACGAGTATGAAGGAGAATGAGGAACATACAAAGGAACAGCATTAGTTTATGTCAAACTTAATCTGAATTGGGAATGGTTATTTTTGGACTTACACATTTGTCCCATTTTAATGCAAAACACATAGAAGCCATCATTAACACTCTGACTAGAGGCCCCTCACCCCACAGTCACGTGGTTTACAGCTCCACTACTGACTCCGGGCATACCTGCCCAAAACAAATAGCTAGACGGTCCAATAATTAGATTTACCTTAATATGAACGTTTTCCCTAATGACTAAAAAGTAATACACATACATTAAAATAAAAATATTTGTAATTTATTCTTTTTTTAAATATATTTTTATTGATTTTGGAGAGAGGAGGGATAGAAACATCAGTTATGAGAGTGAATCACTGATCAGCTGCCTCCTACATGCCCTCTACTGCGGACTGAGCCCGCAACTGAGGTATGTGCCCTGACCAGGAATTGACCTGTGACCTCCAGGTTCATGTGTTGATGCTCAACCACTGAGCCACATCAGCCGGACTGTATTTTATACATAAATAACCACATTTACTTATCAATGGGATGAATGCATCCTCAGACACCAAGCAGCTTCTGGAGCCTTGAAATCAGCAGCACCCACACGGTCCCCTGGCTCTTCCACCTGCTATTTATCACAGCGACCACGGAAACCCAGCTTCAGTAAGCTATGCCATCATCTCGAGGAAGCAGCAGGAGCTTCATGTGGAAACTTAATGTAGAAATCGTAAACTACCTTGAGAAGCTTGCCCTGTGTCTGATGGATGCCGAGTATCACTGTTTTCCTCGAAAATTTAAAATAGCCATGATACCCCGGGGTGTTCTCAGCAGGCAGCTTGAGGCCCTGAGCCTTGGGTGTTTCCTGTGACAGCCTTCTGTGACTTTCCCACTGGAACCTTCCAGGGAATTAGGAAAAGGTTCTCTAAGGTGACACGAGGCCAGAACATGCAGATACCACCAACACAGCACCTGTGGGTGCTTGCAGTGCCGGGAACTTGCTGTGTGCACTGCCTGAATCCCAGTGCAGGGAGGACCCGCCAGGGGACACCGGTCTCACACTGCCCTCCAACCTGGTCCGACATGGCACATGGTGCAAAAATGAACAGACACCTAAAATAAAAAGTGTCTGCTGTCCCATGCTTAGCCAAGAAAAACTAAGGAAGTTACAGGGAGAGATTCCAGATGAGACCCAACGGAATTTCTCCCTCCTCCTACCTCCTCCCCAACTGGGCTGGCTGTGCATAGGGCAAGGTTACATTAAAGATCCATCAAGTGAAACATTTTTGAGGCATGACCCCAAGCCAACCCTCGCCTGGTTTGTCCCATATTTATTACTCCTTCGTGCAGAATCAGCCTCGACTTCTATGTGATCCTGCCCCCACACCTGCACCTCTCAACCTGAGTACAAAACCCCATTCTCCTCCAAGACAGGACAGATATCTGGGGTCACTGCCCCTGGAGGCATCTTCTCCCACCCTATGCCACCCACACTCCATTCCAAGCCACTCACCATTCCTCTCACCTACCAAGACCTGGCTTCCGGGAAGGAGGATGGTAAGCCTGCTTTCCCGTGGCCTTGTATTCCCAGTGATGACTGACGGCTCTGTACAGACACAGCCCCCAACAGAGGCCTGGCCCGGTGGGGAGAAGTTGGGCACGGAGTCCCAGGACCACTGCTGGCTGAGAGCTATTCCTCCTGCCATCACAGAGGCTTCTGGCTGGAGCTGCCCACCACAGCAGCAGTCTACCCTCCGACCCTTCTCCAGCCCAGGCATATGACAGTGACACCTTTCCTACGCAGGCAACCCAGCCCAGGGCTACCAGCCAGGCAGAGCCACCCCAGGCCACACTGGGAAGCTACGGCAGTTCATCTGACCACCCCACTTTGGGAGAAATAATGCCAATTTGAAATACACTTTGAATCTAAAACACAGTCACCTATGGGGACACTTGGAGGGAGGTGGTTATTCGGAGGCTCCTGTCCCAGAGAGAATACCTTGATCTCACCAACAGGGAGGCAGCACATGACCACTCTCCCTTCCCTTCGCTGCCGGAAGGCTGACTCGTGGTGCGAGTGCTCCATCCCAGAGGCCTACCGGAAGTAACCGTCAAGTGCAACAGCTGCTGGCAACCCGAGAAGGGTTAATGCTGATTCCTTTCATTACTTAAAGGAAAAGCCAGGGGCCTGTGCAGAGGTGATTCATGGAACAAATATGTGTACACTTGGTGTTTTTCCTAACTATATGAAATCTTCCGGAGAAAAGTTCATGGCCTTTCCAGCATTTTTTCATGTCAAAATAAGTAGGAAAAGTTTTTTGCTTCCTTCCCTACTAAAAAAAATAAAGAAAAAAAATCTCGAAAGTCCAGAAAAGAACTTTCAACTCTCCAGAACAGAGTTGAAAGTTCTATTCCAAACAAATTGCCATTTTTTAATGAGTTTTTTTGTTTTGTTTTGTTTTGTTTTGTTTGGGGGTTTTTTTTGTGGATTTTTTTTTTTCGTTTTTTTGCTATTTTGGGACAGAAGCCCAAAGCTATTAATATTTCTGCATGGTTCTGGCCTCCGCTGTGGTGAATGTAAATAGAATTCCTGGTGTCTGAGTTCTCTGGCTCTTCCTCTCTGAGCGCTGACCTCTCAGGGAGCAGTTGTTCCTGCCTTGGCTCCCCGCCCTTGACCCCCCACGAGAGCATGGCACGTCGCATGGAGCTCTGGTGTCCAAGGGGAGTGACGTGCTCTGTAAGACGATCTCTCTCTCTGTTTCCAAGGGTTGGGGGACTAGGAAACACACGCTCAGTGCCAGCGGAGAGTGGCCGAGCATGACAGTGGCAGGCTGGAGAGCCAGTGCCTTCACCTCCTGGCGGCAGCAACCACGGCCTGGAGCAGCGGTGCCTGACGCCCAGGCCAGGGTCCTACCCCGGGGGACGGCCGGAGAGAAAGCGGCTCTGACTATGGAAGCAGGAATGTTCAGCACAGGCCAGGGGATCCTCTGAGGCAACTCTGGAAAACCTGTCCATCTGCAAAGATAGTGTTTCCCCGGAGGATTAGGTCCCAATATAGCAGCCGCACACCACGGATTCCGAGCAGGCAAATATTATCCCCTCTGTGACTGAACCTCTGCCACGGCTTTCACGGGACTATTAATACATGGCAGCGTGACCGGGGCCCGGGGCCTTGCTCGGGGACCCGCTGCCACGCTGCTTGCAGCCTCAGATGCCGCTTTCTGCCATCGCTATGAAAAGCGGAGGAAATTGGCATCACCAGAAGCCCAGCATTTGAACAGAGAAGGGGAGTTGGGGTTACACTATCTTGCACAGTGGGGAACCCGGTATGCGGTGTGAGCGCTCCATGGGACCACCAGCCATGGAGCTGTGGTGTTGATTATTGAATAGTAATAAAGCTGCAAGGAGAGCATCGGGTAGTCTGGGGTTAACTGACTAAGGGCTGTGCACATGCCAGAGGTTACAATCTAGGACACCCCCCCCCATTCCTCACCCCCCCGCCTACTCCCCGGTCCTCGTGCAATGCTTCCCTCTGTCTCTCACTCAGAATAAGCAGCATCTTTATGGGAACAGTGTTCTTTAGATTTCCCTTTTCATGTTGTCATACTGTTTGTGTTAACACAAAGCACAGCAACAAAACTGCCACTTTGGACTTGATATTTTAAAGTGGAGAATTCAAGCCTGTTTCAAAATAAATATTACCTCAAATTCATAAGACAGAGACCTATTTTGGGGGGGGAAGGGGGGATAGTTTAAAAAGTAAAAGTAACATCAAAATAGAAACTGATTATAAATGAACTAGGGGCCCAGTGGAATCCCTCGGCGTGGCCTGCGGGGATTGGCTGAAACCAGAAGTCCAACACTGCCTCCCACTCTTTCCTGCCACTCTCGCTCATCCCGACCCTGCTGAGCCTGCTGCAGGCTTGGGCCTAGTCAGGCAGTTCCAGCTGTGAGCTCTGTGTCTGGCACCTGTGGGTCAGTTGAGCAGTGCTCTCACTGTGGGAGTGCACTGACCACCAGCAGGCAGCTCCTGCATTGAACATCTGCCCCCTGGTCAGTGTGTATCTTGGCGACCAGTCAACTGGTCATTCAGTCGCTTAGGCTTTTATATATATATCTCAATAGATACTCAAGGAATCTTTGCTGACTTGTTCCACTCTTTGTAATGAGCTCATGTTCTTCCTCTGTGTCTACCCCTAAACCTAGACCAATAGAAAGTCCACCCAGTGAATTACACTGGTCCCTAAATTCAGAGAGATAGTGAGCAGAAAGGACTTCTTTTGATGTTTCTTCCAGTTAGTTGATGAAAGTTTCAGAGGTAGAATGCTTTCAAATATTTACTCATCACCTACTAGGAGCTGGCACTGTTGCCCCCTCAGGGATGGCTACAGTTTGGGACAAAGCATGCACTTGTGTTCATCTCACTTCTTCTAAAGGGAGAAGGCCAATACTAATACACACAGACTGATAAAAATATACATCAGGTGGCAACTAGGGAAGAACAACCAAGGTTAAGGCTGTAGGCGTTCTGGGGATGCTATTTTAGGACAATCAGACGGAGCAGGGTTCTTGAATGAGATTAGCATCTGAGTGAACTGAGGAGAGAGTCTGGGTGGGAAGAGCAGAAGAGTTAAGCATATAGTCCGTGAGCAGGAGTGTGGTGGTTTGTGCCAAGAATGGCAAGGAAGCCCTTGGGGCTGGAACAGAATGAGCCAAGACTGAGTTACAGGAGGGAAGCCCGAGAGAGCAGGAGCCACATCTGCAGGGCTTTGAAAAATACAAATAGGGACTTTGGACTTTTTATTCTGGAAGGTCACTGAAGGTGTTAAGCAGAGGACTGCTGTGATGTGACAGAGAGTGTGAGTGAATCCTTCTGGGAATGGTGTTGAGAGTAGTATACGGAGCTGCCTACTGCAGTGGGCCAAGTAAGAGATGATGGCAGCTGGGGCTAGGTTAATAGGTAGGGAACTCTAAAGCTGGCGGGTGGGCAAGTGGAGAGAACCCAATCAAAAGTTTTACTGGGCACCAATCAATGTGTGAAACAAAAGATGAATTGTCAGCAAGAGAGAGGTATAAGGCACAGTCTCTTGGGACAAAGCTGATGAGAGTATTTCAGGGATAGGTGGACTTTCATTAGTGGGATTGTTTGGAGATTGGTGGATTGATGTCAGCTGTGGGAATGTGTCTGTCGCTTATTGCCCGGCTCTCAGATGCTCCTGCACTGATGAAAAACTGTCATTTATTGCTTTGGCCAGGTTAAAACTGGTTCTGGTGGTTGCATGCGGCCAAAGAACAAGAAGTACTTTCCTGGGAAGGTGGGAACATTTTAATGTCATGCCTGTTACACATCCAAGTGAAAAAGTTTTGCAAGAAGCAGTAATAAATAGTATAAAAAAGAGAAAATGAATCCTGAAGTGATTGTTTTTCTGTGGTGCAGAACTGAGAACAGATTTTAAATGTACTTTGATTAATAAGAGAATCAGGTAATCAGTGAGGCAGAGGAGAAAATAATGTTATTCAAGATTTGCGTCAGGACCTGGGGCTTGTCCCTACCCTCTAAGCTACCTTATCTCTCAGTGGAGGCTGGACTGGATTTTTATTTCAGGATCCATTCCACCTCTGTAATTGGATATCATTTTGTGTGTGTGTGTGTGTGTGTGTGTGTGTGTGTGTGTGTGTGTACACGTTTTAAGTTTTAGATAAACTCTAAACATTTCAGGAGAAATAAAAATGTAAGAGCTAGATATTTGTTCCAATGGGAGAAAGAGGAAACATTATTCTAGCTGGAGGTTACATGAAATCCTAGGTTCTTAAGGATTATACACTTAAAATTGTGAAACTTGGAGAAAAAAAAAAAAAAAAAAAGATACACAAGATCATAAAAGATATTCAGCCAATGATTCAACTCTAAAAATTCTACTCTGGATAAAGGCAGAATACAATTTTGTATGTATATAATAACCTCTCATATAAATGAGGAAGAAAAAACATAGAATTTTTTTGAATGTTAGAAGGAAATATAGTAACAGTTAAAATAGCTATTTCTAAGAATTATATAAAGTGTAGATTTTCATTTTTTAATAATATTCTATAGTTTTCAAAAATTTTATGGTGATGAAAACAATTTAATGCAAAGAAGTTCCACTTTATGAAAACTCTCAGACTCCATGCTCTGCGATAAAACCAGTGTCAATGGCTTGAGTTGGAGATAAAAAAAAACCAAAACCAAGCCTGTTCTTCAGAAACACAGTGTATAGTGGGGAGGGACTCAGGCCTAGGGCCATAGGAGGGAGAGGAGGGGAGGGAGTTGAAGGGCCAGAACAGACAGAAAGGAGAAGATGTGGGACAGCATTCTGCAGGTAAGGATGAGCATGGGCCAAGGCTCATGAGAGTTATAACTTTCCAAAAACAGTGAGTGGTTCACTCTGACCTTGGTGAGCCCAAAGGATGCTACGGGAAGGATCAAGAGATGAAGCTAAGCTCTAGCTGGTTTTGCTTAGTGATTAGAGCATTGGCCTGTGGACTGAAGGGCACATGCTTAGATTGCAGGCTTGATACCCAGTAGGGTATTCTCTCTAATCATTGATGTTTCTCTCTCTCTCTCTTTCCCTCTCCCTTCCTCTCTGAAATCAATAAAAAATATTTAGAGAGAGAGAGAGAGAGAGAGAGAGAGAGAGAGAGAGAGAGAGAGAAGGCCAAGAAGGTACTTTTCATAACATTCTATGTCTATAGCTAGATTCACAAGTTCATTTCACAAGTAGGTTATATTAACATTTGCATTGTCTGGCAATCAGCAAGGAAAGAACCAACAGAGGGGGAGCTCAGAGGAACAGATTCACAGAAGAGATATTTGAGTAGAGATTGATTTTATAAGTGGTTCGTTTACTGGGAAATGTGTCCATTTTGTGACAACTTGTACTTCTCTACAGAACCTCAGAACCTTATCTTGGCTACCAAGCACTCTTTGTGTTTTCTTTGCAATTTCCTCCAGATAAGATAAGAGGAGGTAGGTTTGTAGAGTCTACAAAAGATTGTTATGGCAGGAATAAAAGTTGGGAGATCAAAATTTGCTCCCATGCTCTGCTCACATAGGGATTTATTACCATGTGTAGCCAGCAGTAACCTTAGATTCAGAGGCCACACTTTCATTTACCCTTGGAGATCTACCATGAGGTGTTTACAGTGTTACCTTATCTGACTCTGGATTAACAAGTCCTGTTGCATTTCAGAGGCTGCCCGACAATGTCATTTCTGAGAACAAGGGAGTATCACGGGTCAATCTTAGGAAAATAACCCAGAAGTGAGGTATCCAGAAGTGGGGGGTAAGGGTTGATTGAAGTTGCAGAGGGTGGAATAGAGGAGGAACAACATCAATCGGGCATAAATAGGGGGAGGAGTTGGAGGAGCTCACACTCCACGGATGAGATTAAGTTCCCAATCAGCCATATTCTCAGGATAAAAGTGAATGGCATAACATCCTGAATGTGCCAATCATGTCTCCAACCAGAAATGGACCAAAGTCCAGACCCTGCAGCCTTTGGTGGTCTTCAAATACACATTTATATTTACCATATGTTCCCTTATAGGTGATGGAAAATAACTATTTTGCTGGCCAAAGTAGACTCTGAGTCCCTAGAAAAAAAGGGACCACACATCTTATTCATCTTTGTATGTTCACCCCCTTTTCCTTCTCCACCATTTGCTCTATTTCTCTTCCTTGCACACAGTAGATGCTCAACAATTTATTTACTGAATTGAACCTAAGCCTTCCAGTCAACATTAAGTCTGATGTTCACAAAGAAAGGGCATGGGAAGCCATACCAGAAAAGAATTACAACCCTGCAATTTAATTCTTCTGTAAGTCTAAAGTTAAAGAGAAAAGGACAAAAGGGTAGTCTTCCCAGCTTAGCAAGGTTATATGGTCCGAGAAACAATAGACCTTTAGATCTTTTACCCAGCCCTGCTTTTAGAATAGAACGGAACATACCAATCTGTCAGCAGCCAAAGGGTGATGTAAAAGGATGTTCTTGATGTTTAACATTCCCAAATTCCTTCTCATACTATGAAAGCAAAGAGATCTATAATCATCCTTTCCTGGTTTGAAGATTTCCAGGGACTGCTCATATTGCAAACCAGTAACACTATCCAATAGAAGATGCCTCATTAATCACTAAGAAGTTGGAAAGGTTCCTGACAAGAGATCTCTTGACTTCAGAATTGTTAAGATCTTTTTCAACTGCCCAGTCATTTTCCACAACAATATCTGCATTTAATGCCTTCAGTGTAGGGACACAGAGAGGTCTCTACAGCTTTAATGCAGGAAATCTGCTTCCTTTTCCAAAGTACCAATCTGACAAATAGTCTCCTAAACATACTTTCAAGAATCCATGATAGTTGCCTTTAAAACAAATTAAATAACTTCAATTTTTCTAATACCATTTCAGGCATAATTATTCTGCTACTAATCATTATTCTACTCTGTTCAAGCTCAAGAAGAAATAACCCAGGACAACTTCAGGTCCTTTGTAATGTTCATTAATCTTTCAATGATCTTTGCATATATTGTCAAGAACTGAGCACTGACCTAATTACATGACCATCATCAAGATTCTAGGCTTCTGTGTCATCTGAGTCAGTCTAATAATCCTCTGTTTAAATCAAGTACAAAAGTATGACAGATGTTGTCCCAATCCTCAATTGCTTTATGCTAAATCAACATTCTTAGCAGTCACTGCCCAGTATTTAAATACTCAATACTAAGTAACTTCATCCAACAGATCCAAGCATTAGGCCACCACTTAGGCATGCATTTAGTAGCTGATTCACCATGGAGGACCCATTGGGATGATGTTTTACTTAAAGTCAGCTATTACACTGCACCAAGTCAGAGTTTTCTTTCAATCAAGGCATTAAATTATTACTCTCTCTTTTATTTTCCAGAATAAGAGCAGTTTGTTTGGTGTGTGTTTTTCTCATCTCACTGGGACAGAATCAGATAACTCAATCAAATCTCAAGTGGAGGGGAAGATGTAGTTTTCATAGGTGTCTTTTCAGCCAGGGCTGCAGTGGGGAAGAGGGGGAGGTGCGGATGGAAGGGAGAGAGGGTCTGGGCCTCCTGAGCAGAGTAGAAGACCAGGTCCTACCACAACCAAGTGTTGGGGGCCTCCTTCCAGCAGCCCAGAATGGGAACTTGGGAAAAAACTCAATCCTGACTGCAATCCAGCAGGAGTAGTTCACCAAAATCCCATGAGACTCGAGAGAGAGAACCTAGAGAACTGGCTAACTGTTCCTTCTCTACAGTCCCACATTGCACCTGAGTGAAGACAAAGGGGAGCAAAGGAAAGAGCATTTGATTTGGGCCTGGGATGACAGGTTGTCATCGGGCTGTGAGTGGATTTCACACATTCACCCTTTGGCTAAGGTCCAGGCTGGGCAGCCCACGTAATCAGTCCCTGTATGGACTACAGAAGTGCACAGTGAGGATGTTGTCCTGTGTTACCTGATGTCTCCCTCATAAGGACCCAGACCATAATCTCTGCCTGAGTATCCAAACTCAAACTAAGGAAAACAGTGTAGCTTGCCTTTCTCACTTTACCGTATTTATCATTAAATTCAGCGAACTTCGGTACCTAACCAGAGCAATCTCAATGAAATCATGTGAATGCCTGTTTATTCATCTCCATCTAAATGGCCTTTGTTCTGTTTTCTCCTTTGTGCATGTTATATTCAGTCTTGTAAGTGACTTTAAACCATATGCTAGAGATATGTAAAATAAGCCATCCTTGGCTAAATGTCTATCTTTCCTGGAACAATCTTACCTGCATATGAGCCTATTTTTCACCAACGCTGTAAAGATCTCCTGAAATAGTTGATGCTGGGGATGTTTGCTGAAATTCCTCTCATTCTTGTAGTTTATACTGACATGAAACAAACAGAAAAGTATTTCATAACAAAAAATTATTTAGGATGCTGCAAAGTTACCAAAAGAACGATCACCTGTATTCATGCAAACATTCAGGGATTCTTGGATTTTAATATATTGCCAAAGGCAAGTATCAGTTATTAAAAATAGGAAATAGAAATGCAGTTATAAAGTTAATATCAAAATCACAGGCAAGCATATATATTTCATTTTACCACATTAACTTATGGCCTATAAACACTTAACAGCTAAAATTGGTCAGAGGAATGAGATGAGAATGTGGAAAGAATGACTGGGGCGCATTATTTAGACAGCTGAGCAGTACTTAGAGAATTCCTCCCTTCACTTTTCTACCCACAGTGATCTCGATGGCTACTATAGCTATTAACCCCAGGGGTTGTTACACACATTTCCTTGTAGATAGTGAGAGTTTCTGGTTGCTGATTGTGTGTGTGTGTTTAACAAAGTCCAGCTACAGCTTCTTTTTTCTGGTATTACAGCCATCAGAGGTAAAAAAAAAAAAATTAAAAAAAAATAGCCCACACATTACACTTTAGAACTAGGAGAAGATAAGCGATAACTGTACAAAAGGGTCACATTGCTACAGAAGCTATAGTATATTTTTGTGCAATGTTAAAGTAGACCAGCTTTAAGATCTAGGCCTAATAAGCTGTGATCACATAAACATACCACCTCAAAGGCAATCTCTGGACCCTTAGATGGCCAACTGTACTGTCTGCCTTCGCAGATAACAATGGACAGTGTGTCCCTCCCCTGCCGAGTACCAGTGTCCATGTACTAAGTCACCGAGGGTTATAATGGTGTCTTAGTACATGGACACTGGTAGACTGAATATGTAACCATTTTTAAAGAATTTAGCGTCCCTCACTAAAACTATATTTTAAACATATGAACTTGTAATATCATGTGACTTTGTGAACTATTAAATTCACTGTCATAAAATGACGGGGAAACAAAATCTAGGCCAAATAAATAAATGATCCTTCTACAATATTCATGTTGACATTTCACGTCACTTACTATTTACGTGGCACTTAGTGCCAAATGACCTTCGTGCACCCTAAGACTGACAGAACCAGCTCCTGGGAGGGGAGTGGCCATGGGAACATACAGCTTCTAGAAGCTCTGCATGGCGACAGGAAAGACAAACCAGGGCTGACACAGTCAGGGTTAAAGGTGAGGTGCAAGCCCTTCATCTGAAAACCTCTGTTGGTTGGACAACCATAGTCTTTAGCCACCACCTCTGTCCATGGCCATGGGTTATTTTATTTCTCCTCATCGCTGGCGAGGTGTATCACAACACACTTAAGACAAAGCTTGGAATCGGCCTCAAAGGGTCAACACTTGCCAATTGTCATGAAGCAAATGCCAATTGCGTGTCACCAAAGTGTCCCGAAGCTCCCAGTTTCACCGGCAGCCAGTAAGCCTGTGATTCATGCTCTATTTCTGGGAATTGTTTAAACACTGACAAAAATGATTAAGAATCCTCATGGTAAATTTTGAAATGAGTTTTAAATGTCAACTAACTTGATAAACTCACATAAAGCTTTGGGCTAATTAGAATAGGTTGCTAAAGGCAAGGGACATCCTGGATTTCTTACCTAAAATTTTCAAGTTCAACAGCTTCAGTGGACTCGTGCCACTGACCTCGAGCTCTGTGTCCACCCTCCTTGATGGCGGGCTCAGACTTCGTCATGCTATTTTGGGCACTATCGAAGGTAATGGCTGGAAGCTACAGAAATAGAAGCACAGAGTACGTGAGGATAACAATTCAGCCCAGGATAACGAAAGGAACCAAAAAGGGGAGGGACGGGGGAAGGGAACGTGTCTTTCTTCAAACCAATAGTCAACATGGCAGCCATGCCCAATGGAGGCCTTTTCCGAGATTGAAGGCCATTGACTTAAACACCATTTACTCTTTCTATCTCAGACTGCTTCCTTTCCCTTCATAGCTCGTCACACTTCCTGTCATATCTTAGTTATTTATGCATTTTCAGTCTCCTTTGATTCAAGTGTCAGCTGGAAGTAAGCAGGAACCGGCCTGTTGCAGTCCAATGCTGGATCCCCCCACCTCGAATAGTGCTGGGACACAGGTGTGCATAAGGCCTGGGCATTAGGATATTTTGGAGTTTCTCAGGTGATTCAAATGTGCAAACAGGATGGGGAGTTTCAGGATCTAGCTAGAATACTCTTGTATAGAGAGTGGAGCCCCAAGCTGAAAGTCATCATTTGTTCATTCCATACATCCATCCATCCATCTATCCATCCATCCATCCAACATTTACCAATCATACATTACTTGGCAGGTGCAGTGAATATAAAGGAAAAGAAGATTCTATCACTTTTAATTAAGTCTTAACATCATGAAATTATCTATAATAATAAAAGGGTAATATGCTAATTAGACCAGATGTCTTCTAGAAATCACTCCTTTCTTCCTGATAAGCTGGGCCAGAGGGAAGCCAGCCCAGGTTCTGAGTGCCTGCTGATGGCCAGAGGAGGGAAGCCTGGTCCCAGGCATCTATCAAAACCTTTTATTTTAAAGGCATTTAATTGACCTGTCACTAATTAATTTATTTATTCTATTGTTTATTGAAAACCAATTTCTCAGCTCCCTATGGCTCTAAATGTGTGTGTGTATGGGTGTGTGCAGGGGGGTGGGGGAGAGGAGGTACTGAAATTCCAACTCTAGGCATATTATTTCAAGATTTGTGAAAAATGGCCTAGCCTAAGTAGCTCAGTGGTTAAGTGTCGACTTATGAACCAGGAGGTTACAGTTCAATTGCCAGTCAGGCCAAATGCCCAGGTTGGGGCTTGATCCCTAGTGTGGGGCGTGCAGAAGGCAGATGATCAATGATTTTTCTCTCATCATTAATGTTTCTATCTCTCTCTCCTTCTCCCTTCATCTCTAAAACCAATAGAAAATAAAAAAGTTTTTAAAAAAAAAGATTTGTGAAAACCTCTGGTGAAATCTCCAACCAATTTTGTAATTTCCCTTTGTTGCAACAAATCTGGAGCAACTATTTTCCTGGAATTATTTGGCGTCACTGGGTTACGATCATTCTAGCCCTGCTTATGAGGAAGGCAGGTGTACATCTGCCTCAGTGTGTGTCTGCCCCCACTTCTGTCACACTGGGGGACCCTCCTACGGAGCAGCAGACACTAATGTGGTGACGAGCAAACAGGACCGACAGCGAAGGCAGACACTGGAACACAGGAAGCAACGAGGTTAAGTGCCGGGGCTCATTAGACTCAGATGAAGGACACTCAGTTCTTGCAATTCTCTGCCCAAACCCACAAAGTATATTTCCTCTTCAGCTGGTTAGCTGGCCATCTTGGCCCATTTACAAATAACAGGCCAGGACTTGCTGGAACCTAAATTCAGGTGAGTGGGCCTTAACCCCAAGTTTTTGTTTTCAAACCGACTGCTACTCTAAGTCTCAGAACCAATATGTGGCCCACCTACATTTTTTTTCACTTTAAAAAAAATTAATTTCTTTATTGATTAAGGTATCACATGTTTGTCCTCAACCCCCCATTCTAATCCCCCACCCACTCCCCTTATGCTCCCACCCCCCCTATTGTCCTTGACCACTGGTTAGGCTCATATGTGTGCACATAAGTCCTTTGATTGATCTCTTTCTTTTATCCCCACCCTCCCTCTGAGGTCCAACAGTCTGACCCATGGCTCCTTATCTCTGGGTCTGTTCTTATTCATCAGTCTATGTTGTTCACCATTTCCCCTAGATGAGTGAGATCATGTGCTACTGGAAATATACTTAAAAGAATCAAAAATGAGACAAGCAATAATCGTTATGCTGAAAGGCATACGCATCAGTCTGTAGTGAGCTTCTTTCTGGGCCACCAGTTCTTTTGAGACCCAATTTCAATGTCAAACAGTTCCTTATGTGTACATGTCAGCAATGATATTTCAGTTCTGGATTGTGGGCAAATGGTGGTAATGCAGGTCCAACCCACTTACACATTGTGATGGGCATTTCTGCCTCTGACTGTACTTCACTATGACCTTGTTTTCCTTTCTTCTTGGCCCTGGTTTAATTAATGATACCCTGTCATACTTGATGGATCTTTATAAGCCTCCTTACTGGAACAAGTAAGATATAAATAAATTCTTGATTGATTCCCTCCAATTTCTTTCTTCTCCTATAAATGCCTCTACACTATTTTATGGACAGGAGAATAGGGTGTTCAGAATAAGATTGATTATTTTAGAATTTAAAATGAATGAAAGTTTTATACACAGAATTAGGAATGGATTTCGTGAACCTCGGGGATCTTCACATAGCTAAGTTGTTATTTTTCACAGAATCATCTGCTTTCTGAGTAATTGAAACATTACAAACACATTTTTGTACATGTGAACTATTTCACAAAAAGATAAAGCCATATGAACTTGTCAAACAACAGATTGCAAATTCTAAAACTGGTTTTAAGCAGGAAAGGAAACTATTCAATTCCCTTTCATTGACAGCCAGGTGTTGAAAGGGGACACAAGAGATCTAGTGCAGCATGAGCTTCAAAGGTGGCAAACTACTGCCAAAACCACCACTGGTGATTGTTTTACCCTGGCGAGAGGGTTGTCATACATACCCATGTGGTAACCCGATTCTTAAGGCACGGTTCAATTTGGCAAAACCTGACCAAGAATTCAAAGAATAGAGGATACAGCGGAGCAGAGGCATAAGTCAAAGTTGTTGTCATTGGGAAATCTATCATCTTGCCAGGAAATTAGACACGTAGACAAGAGTTTCCAAAACAATGGAGAAAATGATGCTCCAAGCGTGAAAGATGGTGCACTGAGAAGAGAGAGGTGTAATTACTTCTAGAATGGAAGATGTAGGGAAAGCTTTTTGTGGAGGTGGCATCACTAGAGTTGAGTCTTGGAAATAGGTAAGAAATTCAGGAGAAAGGAATAGAAAGAAAAGGTAGAAGTCTGACAATATGGTAACATCCTGCAGTGAGAGAGAATGGGAACTACAACCAAAACTGCATGCTGAGTCATCCTGCTCACTTTACTCAGGAAGAATGGGCTGGGTTTGGGGCCATGATTCACGCAGGTTGTGAGCGGTGAGCCACAAGGATACTAAGCTGTGTCAAGACAGACAAAGGGTAACAGTGACTGCTGAAATGGGTGGGTGAAAAGGAAGGAGTTACTGCGAGGTGAGCATTAGTAACAGAAGGAAGTGATAGGAGAAAAAATGTTTTTAGGGTACGTTTACTCCAAATCAGAGCTTACTCAACTACTTTTTTAACGGTACATGATTTAATTTCTTACATCATTTAAAAGGTACCTCAGTGGTTAGAGGCACACATTGCAAAGGTGGCATGTCTGAGTTCAGATCTGACTTCTACCATTAGCTGTCTGTGTGATCTTGGGAAAGTCACCTAACCTCTTTGAGCTTCTGGCTCTTTACCTGTGAAAGTGGGAGCTTTGGTTGTTAAGCAGGGTAAGGCGGGAAAAGCATCACGTGCATAGTAAGTGTTCCCTAAAATGAACTATCATTATTTGGCCTTTATTTGCCATCGAGTCATTAGAAAGTCATTCTCTGCTATAAATAATAGATAGAAATGCTGTAGTTCTCTGCAAAGTTCAGTTGATATAGCAAAGGCCATAGATGTTGAGTTAGCACCACATGAGCTCTTAAACAAGTGAAAGGAGAATAGCATAGCAGGCTTTGAAGCCATGCCACCACAGTCAAGTCCCATCCCAGCCATTTACTAGTTAACAGTGCCAAGTGTCTTCTATTATTATTATTATTATTATTATTATTATTATTAGCATTGCTGGGTTGTTTCCCAAACCTCCAGGAATGGCGTTTAATCTCATGACTCTCCAAAGTCTTACAGAAGCAAAACAAAACAGAAATGTGTCCAGATAAATTCCTTTTTCTGTCTAATAAAAATATAAAAATACTATTATAAAAATAGCCCAACTCACTCCTCTCCCCTCTTTTCAGTAAGAGACAATTGGCAGCAATCCTCAAGAGTGTTGCCGTAGCAGGTGGGCAGCATGAAGGGGGTGAAGAGGAGAAGAAGAGAAAAAATGTGGGTACGTTTACTCCAAATCAGAGCTTACTCAACTGCGAAGGGTGTTTTAAAAAAATCACTTGTCCCATTGCTCTGAAGACTTGAACATTGGGCATTCAATAGAAGACATACTGTTTCCAGACCTGAGAGCTTTGGTAATGAGGACACATGGCAACAAGCCTAGAATAGGGCAGGTCTGAGGTCTCAGAGGAGAAGAATGAAAAGACAGACTATCGATGCCAAGTCTTGGCAGGTATGAGAGACACAACCAGATGAAGAAAGACAAAATATGCAAAAGAAAAAAAAGAGAAGTAGGCATATCATTCATAAAGATGTTGAATGGATCCCTTTGGGAACACGTGATTTCCTTTTTATTGGAAACCCTACCTGTTGTTTGCTTGACTGGACGTTCAAAAGGCACCGAAGTCTTTTAAGATCTGAATAGTCCCTAGGAGAGAGAATAACACAATGTCAGCCAGCAGAAGACTCCAGGTGAACTCGCATGTCACCCACTGATGGCACTGCCACCTGGAGGCCTGCTTTTATGGACGGAAACAGGCACACTAAACACTTTCTTTAGAACTTTGCAAATGGTCACACATTACAGTCAACACCGCAACCCAGAGTAGCAGTGGTCCAGGGTCCACGCTATTTCTCAGAAACCTATTAAATCCAGATGCTGACCACTGCCTGCATTAATAATTAACAAAGACTCAGTTACCTGGTGGTGGTGATTCCTTGCTGCTTTTTGTCGGTTGATTTTTCTGTCTTCACCTTTCTGTCTTGATCAGGCATTGTAAGATGTCAACGCCCCAGAATTAACATTGCATTCCTTTCAAAGTAAACCGAAGGGAAAAACTTTAGTTGGGTTGCATGCTCCAAAATATTCTCAGTTAATACAGTCCAAGTCACTTATAACATTTATTTAAATATGAAAAAAAACAAATGTTAATATGTATACCATTTACTATTGTCATCCGAAGGCCTCTGAGTACATTTAGAGAATGAAGGGTTTATAGCATTGGTCAGCAAACTCATTAGTCAACAGAGCTAAATATCAACAGTACAACAATTGAAATTTCTTTTGAGAGCCAAATTTTTTAAACTTAAACTTCTTCTAACGCCACTTCTTCAAAATAGACTCACCCAGGCCATGGTATTTTGTGGAAGAGCCACACTCAAGGGGCCAAAGAGCCGCAGTTTGCCAACCATAGGTTTATAGTACTCCAGAGCCCAAATTTTCTAAGTTATCCTAGATTTCAAACTTTCTGACCCATTGCTCCAATAAGTATTGTTCTGCATATCAGGGAAAATGTCCTCATTTGGAGTTTCTAAAATATGTATATCTTTAAGCAATTGCCTACATCCCAACTGATGATGCTATTATGCCTTCTTACTTGTCTTTCTTGACATTCTTGACACGTATCCTTGACGATAGCTGCTAGTTAGGGGTTTCTCCCTCATCACAGATCATGTCCATAAGAGTCCCAGAGAAAGCCTCATCCACTTGCAAATAAGCATTACAAAGTCTAGAGTAACAGAATGTCCTTGGATTTCCAGAATTCCTAATGTGTTGGAGTACCACCTGAATCCCCACGTGGATCAAATCCAGTCATACGCTCTCTTGCAGCAGATGGACAGGCCCTGGACTCACTCAACCATCTTGTTAAAAACAATTCAACAGGCCCAACATGGAGTCACTTATGCTAAGCCCCACGAACCAAGACTTAATTACATCTCAACTCTCCCGGAAGTGGGAACTTAAACCAGCATTAGTTAGGTAATCTACCAGACAAACTCCTACCATCCCCTTTCGGTGAAGCAGCCTTGCGATAGCCAGCCTGCTTTCTGCCTAGCACAGCTTCCTCATTCCTGCTCCGCTCTGCTATAAAAGTCTTTCTATTTGCACAGAAACTTAGAGCTCCTGTCTGTCTGATAGATTGGATGCTGCTGCCCAATTTATAAAGTGCTGAATAAAGCCAATAAAAAGTTTTAAAATTTACTCAGTTGAATTTTGTTCTTTTAACAAGTGGGAGAGTGTACCTCAAAATACAACCCAAAAGGTATTTCAGTCTTCTGAATAAAGATTTGTGGTCATTGTCAACTTTCCAGGGTCAATTTTAGTACTATTTCCCACCCCCACTCAAAATATGAGTTCACAAATGGGCAGAACAATTCGTTTGCTTTTTTTACCCTTAACAAACTTCTCATTCAATTGTTTTAGTTTCCAGAATAGAAACAAAAAGGAAGTTGGAGATACCAGACTTTCAACTCTATAGCAAATATAAAATTAAGTATACTATCAGTTTAATTTGACTGGATGCATATGTTTCCACTGTGACTCAGTGCCATAGCTTGGCTTCACGGTGTGTTTTTTAGGCATGAAAACGCATGCATTACTGTCTTATAACTGCATTCCTCGATGTATTATGAAATCAATGGTCAGCATCCAAGTGTTTCAGAAGTATTTAGAGGCAAAAAGAATTGCCAATGGATGTTCCACCACAACAGAACCTAGTAAAATTTAATTTTGTGAGATGTACAGACCATTAAGGAATTAAAAATTCTTTTCCCAATATAGTTGTCATATTTGTAACAAAGAGTTGAGCTGAAATTAACTGGAGGCCAAGTCTCTCATCACAGATGCACACCAAGAAAAACGCATCACTAATATTTATGATAGTGCCTAGGACATAACATTATGGACTCAGCCAATATTTATTTACTATGTCTGATTTCAGACAGAAAACCGTTAAAGGTAAAAGAGGCTATCACAATTTTGTGATTCTACTACAAGCAAAGAAAAACCTCCTTGGGAAGTTTAAAATATGTTATGTATGATATTCAGTTAGAGATTTGAATTAGCATTGGCTATACTCAGAAAGAAAGGAAGGCAGGGAGGAAGGAAAGAGGGTGGAAGAGAGGAAGAATGGATGATCTGTAAATTATTCCTTAAGCCTGGCCAGTGTGGCTCAATGGTTGAGCATCAACCTATGAACCAGGAGGTCATGGTTTGATTCCCAGTCAGAGCATATATCAGGTTGCAGGCTTGATCCCCGGTGGGGGGCGTGCAGGAGGCAGCCAATCAGTGATTCTCTCTCATCACTGATGTTTCTATCTCTCACCTCCTCTCCCTTCCTCTCTGAAATCAAAAAAATATTTTTAAGTCATTCCTTAAAACCAGAAAATCCAAGTCCTTTTTATAGACAGATATTAAAATACCCCCAAAAGTTCTAAAATAAATGGAAATCCAGTCAAAATAAATAAAATCTAATTTTACTTTTCCCTCAATGACAGAGGGAAAATTCCACATAGACAATCGACCCTTTGGCTTCCCATTCCTGCCAGACCGTAGCTGCAGACTGTTTTACAAGTAGGGAGTGAGAGCTACAGAGATTAGCACATGAAAATGGGTGGAAAAGCTCACAGCTTCTTCTGTCAGAGATCACATCCACGGCAGCAAATCCTGCTAAACACCTATCTGACTCCCCTGCTTAATCTCCGTAATGTCATTGACCCGGTGTGTGAACAGGAAATAATCAGCTAATAGTTTTATCAGTTTAAGATTTGCATTTATCCTCTGAGCTGGAAGAGTGAAAATAAATAACTCCTTGGAAATGTCTCACTTAATTGAACAGTAAACAAATCCATCAGAATCAGTAGAAACAGACAATTGACTTTATGATAAAAAAATAAAATAAAATAAATCCTTTCCACTTGATGGCTGTTAATATATAAACTGTTCCAAAAAAATAATAACTTAGAGAATTTGGGAAAGCTTTAAAATATGTCCTCTGATTTTATTTTATTTCTTAAGTGATGACACTATCCCAGTGGTTGTAATCTCAGAATGGGGCCGGGGACCAGGAGGCAGGCTTGGTGGCGGGGAGAGCAGTTCAGAGCTCCAGTCAAGCTGCCCAGAGGAGACAGCCTAGTGAAAAGTGTTACCAAGACAGGTCCAGCCAGGGTGCTCGCTGCGGCAAGAGCTCTCCAGAGGGTAGCTTCAGCCTGGCTCCCAGGAGAACTCCGCAGGATACAGGCTCTGCCTCAGAGCTGTCTAAGACCGAGGGAAGGGAGCCGGGCTTCTGTGCTCCTGTAGCCTTCAGTCACTGCTTAGGGGCCACCAAGAGAGGCCATCTCTCCGGGGAATCCTGCCTGGGGACTGAGGAGCCCCTAATAGCTTGGGGGGAGTGGGGAGAAGGAGGGTGTCCTCCAAAACAGAGATACAGGAACTAGCTGTTAGAAGCAAAAGGACATTGAAGCCAATGCCCAGGACAAACAGACAGGCATAGGGGATGGGAGAGGCTGTGGGTGGAATGCCCGTGTTGTCCACTGAGATCACCGCCTCCAGTGGAGAAGCTATGGGTGATGAGGGAACAAGAATCTTTACTGTGGCTACGGGCTGAGCCCGAGCCTCCTGCAGTAGCTCTCAACTAATGAGTCCCATGTCCCTGCTCCTTTGCTTGGCCTCTCCAGATGCCAGCATGACCTTGTGGCCTAGCAGTCAGCTTGATCTCCGGCCCTCTTCTCTTCTCTATCAACCCACTTCTCCCTAAGGGATCTCTTGCAGCCCCATGGCTTTCTAATTCCAAATGTATACGGTCAGCCCGAACCCCATCCTGGGCTCTTCCATGCGCAGTCATCCCCTGAATGTCTAACGAGCATCCCAAATGCAACACACCCCAAACAAAACCCTTGAACCCCAGCCCCAGACCATAGGGCCCTCATCTAGTCACTGGCACCACCCAGCTAGTCTAGACAATGTTCTCCATCCCTCTCCTTCACCGCCCACATTGCAGCCACCACCAAGACCCTCATCTCCACTCCAAACTATTAGCTGATTATTTCCTGTTCACATACCAGATACAGCTATTGCCTGTACTCCGAACCACTGCAGCTCTTGCCTGGACCACTGTCACCACTCCTCACCAGTCTCTCTGTTCCCACCCTCGCTCCTCTATATCTGCAGGAGCCTGTAGGGTTGGTTTAAAATGGGAATTGGCCTGGCTGGTGTGGCTCAGTGGTTGAGTGTTGACCCATGAACCAAGAGGTCCCCAGTTGGATTCACAATTAGGGCACATGCCCAGGTTTTAGCTCCATCGTCAGTAGGAGGCATGCAGGAGGTCTCGCCCACTCTATCCTTCTCCTTTCCTCTCTCTCTAAAATCAATAAAATTATTTTTTAATACTAAATGACTAACATGCGAAGCAGATCCTCCCACTCTATAATTTACAACGTTCCTGTGGCCTTCCCTGCTGCACTTGGCTCCTAACCAGGACTTTCACCTCGGAGTTCTTCTAGCCTCTTCTTCCCTCTCGCTTACTCCACGGCAGCCCTGCTGGATTCTCCCCAGCCTCATTCCTGTCTGAAAGCCTAGGCCCTTGCCACTCGCTGCTCCCCTCTCCTGTTCTCCGGCAGGCTCCCGTGTGTCATTCAGCTCTCAGCTCAGATGTCCCCTCCTCGGTGAGGGGTCCCCTGGCCAATCTCTACAACATATTCATCCCCACACACCCACTGGGACCACCTCCCCGTGACTGGATTCCTTCTGGAGCTCATCAACATCAGAAACCCTCCTGTCCATCTATTGGTTTCCTTGCACAAGATCATAAGCCCCATGTGACAGAGATTGTGTCTGTTTTATGCAAATACATAAATACATATAACAAATACATCCCCAGCACACAGAACAGCACTTAGAACAGGGCACGGCACAGTATAAAGACTCAAAAAAATACTTGTCAGAAACAGTAAAAAAAAAAAAAAAAAAAAAAAAAAGTGGCTTAAGGTATTTTTTTTTTTTTTTTTTTTTACCAATTTGTGAATTATTTGCTTTTTAACAATTATTTAATTTTAGAATCAAGGCCCCCCAACCTGGTGCTCCTTCTCAGTGCCCCAGGAAAGCCTGAACTCCCCACACTGCAAAATGATGCATGAAATATGGCAATTGCCTGGTTACCCCATAAGGCCAGGGACCGGCCCTCGCTTAGTCACCAGACACCTGAGCAGTTAAAAGTAAACAGGGTAGGGCAAAAGAAGGTTTACAGCTGTGAGCTGTGAGTACACGAAACAGAGTTTATATTTGTATTATTATTTCTTGTTGTGTTATTTTCCCTATAAACTTACTTTTCCCCACCCTGTATTAATTAAATAAAAATTAATAAGTGGATAAAAAATATTTTTTTAAAACCTGTGTCATTATTTTAGTTTAAAAATCTCTCCCTGCCCAGTATGGCTCCGTTGGTTGTACGTTTGATTCCTGGGCACATACAGGAGGCAACTGAACAATGTTTCTCTTTACGTTGATGTTTCTCTCTCTAAAAATTCAAGAAAAGCTTATCCTTGGGTGAGTATTTTTAAAAAAAAATCTCTCCTCAGAAAGAAGGCAGCAGATGGTAGGTGGGTGGGAAGAGATCAACCAAAGAACTTGCATGCATATATGCATAACCCATGGACACACAATAGTGTGGTGAAGGCCTAGGGGTAGAGGGTGGGGATGGACCAGATGAGGTCAATGAGGGGGGGAAATTGTTGTAGCAATGTGAACACCTCTAAACACTCTCCGACCAGTAACATACTGGTCATGGAGACCACCTAAATAGCAATGGCCTAGACCAGTGGTCGGCAAACTCATTAGTCAATAGAGCCAAATATCAACAGGATAACGACTGAGATTTCCTTTGAGAGCCAAATTTTTTAAACTTAAACTTCTTCTAACGCCATTTCTTCAAAATAGACTCACCCAGGCTGTGGTATTTTATGGAAGAGCCACACTCAAGGGGCCAAAGAGCCACATGTGGCTCTCGAACCTCAGTTTGCCGACCACAGGCCTAGACCACTGAAGTCTTTCTCTTCATATAGGAATACTGTCTTCATAAACCCTAGATGGTTCTCTGAGAACCACTACCCAAGTATGACACAGCCTGAGTAGTGTCAATTCCAGGACAACCATGAGAGGGCGAGAGTGAGCATGGGAGGGGAGAGGTGTGGTCAAGTAGGGCTGAGCATGGGCTCCCCACTTGCATGAACCCAAGCAAGTCCTGCTTCTCTGAGGTTCTGTGTAGTTTCATTTGAGAAAAACGTTTTTCTGCTAAAAATACAAACAGAAAACCACTCATTTTCTATCGTTTATTTTATAGATGAGATGAAGCTAAAGAGATTACAATACTTGCTACACAAACACTGTGCTCACATGGACTTTTGTCTGATTCTAAATGGAAAAGCTGAAATGGGGTGTGTGTGTGTGTGTGTGTGTGTTTTCTGAAAAAAAAAATGGGAGTACATTTTTATATGTAAATTTATATGTAAAATCCAAATGTATATTACTTTTTTATTTAATTTTATTTTATTGTTTAAAGTATTATAAATAGTAGCACGTATGTCTCCTTTTTTTTCCCATTGACCTTCCCCCGGCCATCCCTACCCCCAGCACATACCCTCACCACCACCCTCCACCCCTCACTGTCTGGCATCCATTGGTTAAAAATGCATATTACTTTAACAACAGGAACTTTTGGTATCTTTCCTTGGTACCTCAGTCCTGGAGCCCAAATCCTATCTCCTGTGGGAGAGAGAATATCTTTCCATATACCACAGGACAGCCACATGGGTTCGGTGTTTATAACCCCAGTAAAGCACAGAAATCATCACAATTTTGGTGAATTTTTTAATTCATTAAAAAAAAAAAAAGAAAGAAACTCTCAAATGTATTTCCTATCTTCTATTGTCACCTGGAATTTGGGTTAATTCTAAAAGAAGTCCCCAGAGACACACAGCTCACTTGCTTTCAATCGCTTGGTGATTGCAGGATAAACACATCTGACAGAGAAAGATATCCAAGCCATGGTTAAATCACCTAACTGACTGTAGTTCATCTAAATTGTACAATTTAAACCCACTACACTAAATGTTGTGATATTTGTGATACAGTTTTCAGACTTTCTACCTGGAAGCTTTTTTTTTTTTTTTTATTCCACAGTTGGCTCGGCTGCTCCAAATATCCTCAAATGCCTCATCTTTACAAAGTCACTGGATTCATGATGGAAATACTTCAAATCCCACAATGCCTTCTTTTCCTTCTAATCACTTAGGCTGCACCTTATTTTATTTACTATATTTGCTAATGGTTGAAAAAGACAACACTTAGAAAGTAGTTATAGTAACAGGGTTTGTTATAACTAACAGTAATTGCCACTTTGGCCACATCGGGTTTATTATTTTGAAAAAGAACTAAAATAAACTGCTATGAAACCTACCACAAAAGGAAGTGAAACTTCCTTGTACCAGCACCAGGGAGTCCTATTCCCGTCAATGAGTTATGGTTAACCTCCCACCAGATGACAAGCTGCAGTTCTGTCTGTGCTCAAGCAAACAGTAAAGAAACTTAGAGAACCTTCAGCCCTGTGACTAGCTGGCATTGCAAAAGGAAAAATCATTTCTCCATTTCCTTTACTGCGGACATATTTTTCTTAAAATTCTTTTCATAGTGGTTCTTTGCAAAAAAAAAAAAAAAGTGATAAAAATAAGATATAACTCACATAAAGCAACCAGAAATAAAAATATATATATATATTAAATGCATTGGTTAAACATTATTTCCTAAATTTTGATAATTGTACCATAGTGATGCAAGAAACTAACATTAGGGAAAGCTGAGTGAAAGGAATATGGAAAGTCACTGTACTATTTTTATAGTTTTCATGTATGTGTGAAATTATTTTTTAAAAAACACTTAAAAATGTGTTGGCCACTTAAGCAGCTTATTTAAGTAAAGTGCTCTGAGAATAGAGGAAGGGTTCTTTTTTCTTTTTCTTTTTCTTTTTTTTTTTTACAAAGAATAATTACACTTAATCTCATAGATATAGATACGTGGTCTTTTTCAAATTAGTTGTATCCTGCACAGAAAGTGTTACATTAAAATGGATAACTTAATGGCAAATAAATACACACACACACACACACACACACACACACACACTCACACTTCCTTTTATTTTTATTTTTGTTAATCCTCACTTGAGGATATGTTTTTATTAATTTTTAGAAAGAGAGGGCAAGGGAAAGTGAGAGAAACTTCAGTCGGTTGCTTCCTGAACACACCCTAACCAGGATCAAACACACAACCTTTTGGTGTACAGGACAATGCTCCAACCAACCTAGCCACTTGTCTGGGGCCACGTACACATTTTAAAAGTAAAGTGATAAAAAAAATAAAAATAAAAATAAAAATAAATTAAGGCCAAAACCAGTTTAGCTCAGTGGATGGAGCCTCAGCCTGCGGACTGAAAGGCCTCTTGGTTGCAGGCACATCCCCAGTGGGGGGAGTGCAGGAGGCAGCTGATTGATGTTCCTCTCTCATCAGTGTTTCTAACTCTCTATCCCTCTCTTCCTCTCTGTAAAAAATCAATAAAATACATTTTTTTAAAATTAAGGAACTTCTATAAGATACATGACTTATTCATACTTACTATATCTCAAAGAGGGAGTCTGTTTCTCTAAACTGTAGGCTGGATTTTATCCTTTACATCTCATTGTTATTGTTCTTCAGTGAACTGTGTGTGGAGCCAGCAGAACAGAGCTAAGGAAGAACCTTACAGCACATCTAGTATCGGGGTCTAACACCTTCCACGCCCAGGAACAGAAGTAAATGAATGACAGGTGTAGAGCAGATGACAGAGAGTGGCAGGGAATCGGTCAAACCTGAGACGACATACCTTTCCTAAAGGGACTCAAAATCACATTAAAAATGAAGCTAAACAAATTGAAACACTTGCATGGGACATACAAAGCAGATCCACAGGTCACCTGTTGCAGGTCTTGATTCAACGTCCTTCATTTAACATATAAACAAACTGAGACCCAAAGAGGTCAAATGTACCTGGGAGTAGAAGGAGAACAAAGCCCAGTTCACCTGCAAGGCCTAAATCTTAATGGCAAACTCTGGGGAAGAGATGAGAAAGAGGGGATTTGTTGACTTCGGCCCTCAGCCGAGGGCAAAGAGTGATATAATAAGAATTTATGCTTGCATAATCCCACCTCCCAGATCCTGGAGTGCTTACAAACATCCATTCATTCATCCCGGCTCACTCATGTGAAATGGGTAGGTGGTGTTCGGTAATATCACCATCAGAGCGGAAAACAAAGACCCAGTTACTACAGAGCCTCCATCAGCAGACGTGCCTCGCCAGCCAAGAGCGAGTATCACCATGGCCTTGCTCCTGAGTCAACAGATTTGACAACTTCCTTGAGCAAATAGTTTATACTATAAACAATTTTCTATTTTTCATTTAAATAAGCACTTGGAGGCTAAAAGAATCAAACATTCTGATGATACAGTATTCTGATTGTCTCCCACTCATTCCCACAAATATTTACTGACCAGGGGCTATATGTTAGACACTCCTTTAAAAGTTTGCCTTCATTTCCCTCTGGCTAAGAGCTACCCAAGTTGGTCTGAGAATGCTGCTCCAACACCAAATAGAATATGCAGCAAAAAAATACCATTACAATTTTCTTATGTTCAAGTTTTATTCCCATACAAACTCATATGTTTTTGTGAGAAAGGGAAATACTTGAAGATGTGAATGTGATTTCTATAAATCCCCTCAACAAGTCACTGCATAATGTTATTTATGTTATGTTTGTGTTCAAATTTGTGTGGCTGCTAACCCAAGTCTATTCGTGACAGAGTTTACCATGTGTCTGTGTTAGGACAAATGAACCCAAGGCTCATATATTAAGTAGTGATATTAAAAAGAAAAAAATAGGTCCATTGCCCGGCCAGTGTTGCTCAGTGGTTGAGCATCAAGCTACAAACCAGGAGATCATGGTTCAATTCCCGGTTAGGGTATATGCCTTGATTGTGGGCTCCTTCCCAGGTAAGGGGCATGCAGGAGGCAGCTGATCGATGTTTCTCTTTCATCATTGATGTTTCTATCTCTCCCCCTCCCTTCCTTTCTGAAATCAATAAAAATATATTAACATAAATAAATAAATGAGAGAAAAGATGATATGAAGGAAGAATTTCTATTAGTCAATTAATGAAAATAATTAAAGCAGCATACCAAATTTCCCTTTTCTCATTAGTCCCAAATACAGTAAATTTACATTCAACTCTCTGTTTTTTCCTAAGAGAGAACTGTGAAAATGATATTCATTTGTTCCTTTAAGAAAAAATAATTATTGATCTCCTCATATATGCCAGGTATTGAGGATGCTACACTGAATAAGACATGATCCCAAATGCCTTCCCCAAAAAGTTAACCATCATGGGAATAAGTCGTGATAATAAGTGAGTCATGAATTAGTAATAAGTGAGTATGGACTCAGCCGTAGACCTTCTAAGGGAACACCGGGTAAACACACTGATGTTGGTAACAATTGGCAGAACTGCAAGAAACTAGAAGTCCTTTCTGAGCCATAAAATAAAACAATATTTCCCCTAATACCATTCCATTCTAAGTGCACTTTATTATTTACTCTGCTCAGTGTGGAAGAGACTCCTGAGCACTGCAAAAAAAAAATCCACCCACAATAGCACTGCAAAAAAAATCCACCCACAATTCAGTGTGTGGGAAATGGTAAATATGCAGTTAATATGAAAAATGTGTCTTTATTTTTACAGTTCAGCCAAAACCAAAGGATTCTATTAAAACACTACAACTGTCAGAGAGCAGAGGAAATGAATATCCATAGGAGATTACAAACTGAATGAATTCAGGGGAAAGAAAGATCACTGTGGGCTGAAGAGCTATGGAAAGGCTCATGAACCCTGGTGACCTGAAGGAGGTCCATAAGAATAGGTAGGGTGGGTGATGAATACTTCAAGGGAGTGAAACCAAGATTTGGAGGCTAGATCCTGGGAGTGGTTTAGGGATATGGTGAGTAGATGAATTGAACTGGAGCTGAGAAATCTGGAAAGAAGTGAATAGCGGGTACATGAAGGAGACTACAAGAAATTTGGTATGCTGCTTTAGTTATGTTCATTAACTGGCTAATAGAAATTCTTCCTTCATATCACCTTTTCTCTCATTTATTTATTTATGTTAATATATGTTTATTGATTTCAGAGAGGAAGCGAAGGGGAGAGATAGATAGAAACATCAATGATGAGAGGAAAACATTGATCATTCATGTTTCATCACTACAAGGCTACAGCCAACTTATGGGACAAAACAGTCAAACACAGCACAGCTCTTTGGCAACAACCTCAGAAAAATGACATCGCCTATCTCCTCACCCCCTTGCTCATTTGATCCCTAAATCCTGACTCTTGTCTTACTCAGCATGGCTAGGGTCTGTTCACGTCTCTCCATGCTCACTGCCAACGCCCTAATCTACATCACCACCTGAACTACAGTAATCACTTCTTAAATGGTCCCTTCACTTCCAACTTCTCCTTCCTCCCCAAAACAAAAAATCCACTCTCCACACAGCAACAAAAGCACCCCTTGTGTGATACAAATTTGACCAATTAACCCTCCGTGAGCTTCCATGTCTCTTAGGATAGAAACAAAAGTGATCAAGGCCTATGAGGTGCTTCATAAGATAATGCCTCTGACTCCCTAGCCAGCTCCACTCATCCCAGGCCTTGAATCCTTGTCCCAGATCTGCTTCTCCTTGATGCCTCAGGACTCTACTCCTGGATACAAGGGTCAGATTGGTACAGAAAGGCCTGGAAGGCTCATCCATCATGTCTCAACTCAAGTATCCATTTTTTAAAGGAAATTTTCACTGACCTCCTTGATACAGTCATAGCCCCACCCAGCACTGCCTTGCAGCTCTTAATAAAGGGAAGATTCAGGCAATAATTGAATAAATATGCATGTCTGTCTCCTTAGCCTAATGTAAACTAGAAATGACAGTAAACTTGCTCATCATCCTCAGCATCCAGGATAGCACAACTAGTTAGAACAAACAAAAAATTCCATAAATGATTGCTGAATGAATTATTGAATGAACGAATCCCATGAAATATGATTTAGAAGCTCCAAGTATAACTGGAGTATCATTGTGTAGACAGCGGGGGAAAAGATAATGAAAAAAAAACTATCAAGAAATAAGTTTGCCCCAGTTGACCAATATCAAGTTATTACAGAATGTTGGTTAGACAAAAATCTCTCTATACCCTATTTACAAAATTCATGTTAAATATGGACTAGCTCAAGTATACATAAAAGGGACAATAACATTTCCTAAAGGAAAGAAGGATGTGCATATTTACATCAAGTGCAACATATACCTGCACTGTAAATGAATGCCGTGATCTCCACTGATGAGAGGTTAAAGGTTTGGGAATGTGAATTCTTCTGGTGACACCGGGGGGATGAGGCCAAAAGCAGCGGACACCTGGTTTCCACTTGCCTGCCGAGTGACCTCAGAAAGTCCCTGGATCTCCTTGATTATTAGTTTCCTCATTTACCAAAAACAGAATTAACAATATCTCCTTTATAAGGTGGTGCTTAGAACTAAATCAAGGGAAGCCCCTTTATTTTTAAAAATATATATTTTATTGATTTTTTTGCAGCGAGGAAGAGAGAGGGATAGAGAGTTAGAAACATCAATCAGAAAGAATCATTGATTAGCTGCCTCTTGCACACCCCTTACTGGGGATGTGCCCGCAACCAAGGTACATGCCCTTGACCAGAATCGAACCCGGGACCTTTCAGTCCGCAGGCTGACGCTCTATCCATGGAGCCAAACCAGTTTTGGCAAAGGGAAGCCCCTTTAAAATGGGGGATGGCTATAGAAATGTAAGTTACTATTATGATAGCTGTTGTAAATATTATCATTGGCGATATTACTATTCAACTTGAAGAGCTTATCATGCTTATTTTAAGTCATTTGACTATATTCACTGACATCCATTGGTGACAAATACTAGATATAAAATGAAAAAAAAAGTTTTATTTTCAATGTCAGTCTTCATTTTAATTTTTATAGCTAATATTATTTAGGATTCACTTTTAGAAGCACTTCGACATATTTCTTTAATCCTTGAGACAATTCTATGAGGTAGATAGTGTATCTACCACTTCACAGATGAAGGAACCCAGGCACTGAAAAGTTAAGTAGCTCTTGGTGTTGTACATTCTATGAGTTTGCACAAATGTATAGTGGATTCATTATAATATCACTAGAGGCTCGATGCATGAAATTTGTGCAAGAGTAGGCCTCTGCAGCCACGGGCGGTGGCCTGGGTCCCTCTCTCACAGCCACGAGCACACAGCTGCAGCCCCAGCTTCATCCAGAAGGACGTCCAGTCTAATTAGCATATTGGGCTTTTATTATTATAGATAAGGTATTGTTGCTGCCCTAAAAAATCTTTCGTTCTCTGCCTATTCATTTTCCCCCTACCCTAGTCCCCCACCTCCTGGAAACTACTAATCTTTTTACTGTCTCCATTGTTTTGTCTTTTCCAGAAGGGCATATTGATGAAATAATACAGTACACAGCCTTTTCAGATTGGCTTCTTTCAGTTATATGCACTTGAGGTTTCTTCGTGTCTTTTCACAGTGTCATATTTCTTTTCTTTCTTTCTTTCTTTTTTTTTTTTTTTTTTTTTTTTTACTGAATAATATTCTATTGTCTGGATGTGTCAGTTTATTTATTCATTCACCCACCGAAGGACATGTTACTTGTTTGCAGGTATTGGTGATTGTGAATAAAGCTATTACCAACATCTATGTAAATGTTTCCGTTTTGTAAATGTGTGAAGATAAAATAAGTATAAGGCATGGTGCACTTGATATGGATTATGCACATTTAGTCTTCATAACAATCTTGTGAGGAGGTGTTAATATTAGCCCACAGTAGAGGTAAAGAAGCTGATTAGAGGCTAATTTGCTGTGGGCCACAGAGCTCAATTGTCGGAGCCAGGATTCAAACCCAGGTATGTCTGACTCTAAAGCTTCTCTCTTGCAAACTGTGATTTATAGAAATCACATTGACATCTTCAAGTATTTCCCTTTCTCACAAAAACATATGAGTTTGTATGGGAATAAAACTTGAACATAAGAAAATTGTAATGGTATTTTTTTTTTTTTTTGCTGCATATTCTATTATATTTGATGTTGGAGCAGCATTCTCAGACCAACTTGGGTAGCTCTTAGTCAGAGGGAAATGAAGGCAAACTTTTAAAGGAGTGTCTAACATATAGCCCCTTTGTTTTCCCTTTTTCACTCATGCCATTTAATAACAGCTAACATTATCATGATTATGACATGAAATACAGACTGTGAATGAAAATAATATCCAACTACTAAAAATCTCAAAATCTGAGCAAAACCTGTAAGTTCGACATTCAGCTCATAGAAGCAGAAGATTCCTTAGCCACAAGTTATTTCTGACTTTTCTGAAACTAATAAGGATGCCATGGAAAACAATCATTTCTCATTTTTGAGATCCATTCATTTAACAAGTATTTCTTGAAGCCCCGCTGTGTACAAGGTACTGTGCTGGATGCAACAAAACGTGTGAGTAAAACAAACATGGCCTCTGCCCTCACAGAGCAAGTCCAGAGGAGGAAGCAGAGAAGTAATAGCAACACACAGATCATGACTGGAAGTGAGAACAAGGCTGGTGATGGCACAAAAAGTGGACTCCTCTGCAGGCAGTGTGAGCTACAGGTGAAATTACGACACACGGGAGAGCATGTGGCATGTTTTGGGAACAATATGGAGCTGCCAATAGAAGACCTAACTGGATTTGGATTTTTGCAGGCAGGGAAATGCCCGTATATGTTTCTTTAGAAGGATCAGTCTGACAGGGATGACAATGGATTTGATAGGGCCAGACTGGAATCAGGGGAATTGGATGGGTGTTGAATTTAACCAAGGAATTGGTGGAAAATGCAATATAGGGAGAATGTAGATGGTGCTGTGGGAATTGACTAGGCAGCCAGTAAGAAGGTATAGCCCTGCCAATTGCTGGAAATGCAAAAGAGGTGGTAGTGTCCAAGATGTTGCCCAGAAGGTGGTTTTGGTAACTGAATAGGTGATGCCAAGGCAGGGAACCCAATGGTGAGGCAGTGTGGTGGGAGTGGGGGAAGGCGGGCGGGGGGAATGGGGTTTAGGGGAGCACATGTGTGGAGTTCAGGTAGCTGGATTCGGGGGGCTGCACTCAGTGAGGCTGGAAGCTTTCCGGTCCTTAGCAGACATCTGGGCCTGAGGCAGGAAGGTGCACAGGCCCATCCACGTGGAGCAGAAGCGCCGAGGGCCAGTCCCAGCAGCATCCCATCAGGGGACCGCATAAAAAGCACGCGCCACAAGGGTTTTGTGCCCGAGTCTCCAGGGACGTGGGGGCAGACTGGAAGAGACTCGCTCAGGCTCCGTGTAACCAGAATATAATTATTGCATGGAACAAACACCGTCGATGGCACTTCCCCACTATCCACCCGCCCATCACCAACCCATCGGCTATGAGAACGGCGCTCAGGGACTCCCCTAGCCACTGGCAGCCCCTGCCTCAGGCCGACTCCCGGGGCTTCGGGATGCTCCGCAGGGACCAGTGGGCACCTCCCTGGAGACCCTGCTCAAACCGCGCGCGGGCCCGGGGAGGGGGACTCACCGCGCTGGAGGGAGGTCCCTCCTTCAGGCCAGTCCCTAACGGGTCCTTCTCATCCTCTCTGCGGCGGCCCCCGCTGCTCCGGACAGGAGGGCCCGTCCGCCCTCCCCCAGCCCACTCCGGCCCCTGCAACTCCGGGGCACCTATACCAGCTGCACCGTTGAGATTTTTTTCAATCAAATCTTCCTCTAGGCCACCAACCGGCGCCGGGTGGGCCAATGCCAACACCCCTTCTTCTGCCTCGCCCGGGCGCCGCAGCCAATCAGGAGCAGCAGTGCTGTCGCGCGCCCAGCTCCGGAGCCACAGGTGACGCTGCCTCGGCGTTGCCGTAGCGACCAAAGAACGCGCAGGATCCTGCCCCAGGTCTGCAAGCTGGGGCAGAGAGAGCTGGTGGTGCTGCAGCCGCTTGACTCCGCTCTAGAGCTGCTCACCTGGGTACATAGGGCTTCCTCAACACGGTGGATTTTTCTAGACTTGGTGGTCCCAGCCTTTAGCTTTTGAAATGCAATGGGTGTGAAAGAGCTTCATCTGCCGAGACCGGTTTGGCTCAGTGGATAGAGCTTCAGCCTGCGGACTGAAAGGTCCCTGGTTCAATTCTGGTCAAGGCCAGGTGCCTTGGTTGCGGGCACATCCCCAGTAGGGGTGGTGCAGGAGGCAGCTGATAGAGGATTCCCTCTCATCGATGTTTCTAACTCTCTATCCCTCTCTCTTCCTGTTTGTAAAAAATCAATAATACACACACACACACACACACACACACACACACACACACTGTATGTATATATAATTTTTTTTTAAAGCTTCATCTTAGGGTGTTTTAAGAATTGCTGTAGCTGGTGCTGTGGAGCTTGTGGAGAAAAGGGAACCCTCGGCACTGCTGGTGGCAACGCATACTGGTGCGGCCATTATGGAAAACAGTATGGAGTTTTCTCAAACATTTTAAATATGGAACTGCCATTTGACCCAGTGATCCCACTTCTAGGAATATATCCCAAGAAGCCCAAAACACCAATCAGAAAGAATATATGCACTCCTATGTTCATAGCAGCACAATTTACAATAGCTAAGTTCTGGAAACAGCCCAAGGAACCATCAGTAGATGAGTGGATAAAAAGGCTGTGGTACATTTACACCATGGAATACTATATGGCAGTAAAAAAGGATCTCTTACCTTTGGAGAGAGCATGGAGTGACCTGGAGAGTATTACGCTAAGTGAAATAAGCCAGTCAGAGAAAGACAAGTATCACATGATCTCATTCACATGTGAAAGCTAATGAACAAGATAGATCCAGAGACATAGAAGCATGGAACAGGCTATGGAATCTCAGAGGGAAGGCAGTGTGTGTGAGTGGGTGGGAAGAGATCAACCAAGGAACTTGTATGCAAATAGGCATAACCCATGGACAATAGTGTGGTGAAGGCCTGGGGTGGGGGAATGAGGGCGGGCTTTTCTATGTTGGGCAACTTGGGAAATTTCTTATGTCTTCATTTTACAACTCAACTGGTAGGAAAATTAATGACTACCAGATGTTGATGTGAAGTGCAAACGAAATGAGGGTTTTGAATTCTGTGTGGCACACAATGAGCACCCAATAGTAACATGGTCATTACATATCATGTAATGTGATGTGTGCTCATCACATTGCAAATTCTACCCTAAACAGATGTCTTAAAATAGGAAAAATAATAAATGAGCCTATCTTACGGGGTTTTAATTTTTCAATTGTCAAAAAAAGTAATTATGAATACACACTACTTTGTTTCATCTTCTATCAGTGTTCTCTTTTCTCTCTTACTGAAGCATGTATCAGGAGGTAAGAAATAGAAATCACTTCCATTTCTTTATCTCCTATCCCTCCTCATGAGCATGATATGCAACTCTCCTAAATATCAAAGTACAAAATAAAGACTATCCAAACAACTAATTCAGTAGACTTTTATTGCTCTTTCAACTTCAATAACATCTCCAAAAAATAGTTTTCTTCTAACAATTATAAAACAAATTTAAAAGGCAGGGTCATTCACATTAGACTTGGAAGAGACTTGTACTTCATATAAATGAAAAATATCAGTTCTACGTTTTAAATGTTTAATTTACTTTGGATTTTATTACAAAAAAAATCATTGTAATTATAAAAGTCATAAAAATTAGAACTGTACTGTGAAATTATACCAAGCTATCAAATATTACATAAATGAACAATAAAATTCAATTTCTACTTATTTAAATATAGTAAACATTGGAAGATAACCCCCTCTACAGAAAAAATCAAAACAAAACAAAAACTTTCAATATTAAAGCAACAAAAGAAAAGCCAAAACGCAAAAATCAATCAATGCACAAAAATCTGATTTAAAAAACTGGGATTTAACAATTATTCTAAGTCAACTATAGAAGTCAATATGTGCTGATAAATTAAATTTTTAAAGTGATCTTTAGATGATTCCATTTCCAAATATATGTTTTCCTATTGATACTTATATTATTTTTTGAAAAGTTAAAAAAAAATTAACTTTACATTAAATTGTCAAATTTTTAATTCTGAGCACTATTTTAAATTTTGAATGTCCTTAAAGTCTTTAAGTTTACTTTCTAAAAAATAAATAATTGTCGGACTAAACCAAAAGACATTTCACATATTTGTACTGCATATGACAACAATGCGATCTATATAAATAAATTTAAAACATTAAACATTGTTTTAATTAAAATGTTGTATCAATGGCTGACATATCTGAAATCTGAGCACTTTAAAACAGGACTCATATGTAAAATACTTGAGCACATTCACAGAACTGATGTACATGATATAATCCCGACAAGACAGCAAGCTCTGATGTCGTACCTCAGTTTCAGAAACCATTTTCTCTTTGTACAGAATTTTGAACCTGTCTTTGTAAAAGGAAAAAGAAAGCTATTATATACATACAATAAATTTTGAGTACGTGAAGAAAAAAGAAATGTTTTGGATGAAAAAAAATGAATCTTGAGTGGTAAAGAAATCTGCTTTATAAATACACACATTAGGACATTAAAAAAATTCTGTCCTACATGTTTTACATAAGACTTGGCAAATGTGAACGTTGATACGCCACAGCTTTGTTAAACAACTTGAGAGATTTGAGATTTGATAAATCACACACACACACACACACACACACACACACGCACGCACACACAAACACCCATTAGAAAGACTGTGTGCTTCACTCGGCATACCTAATATTATTAGAGAATATACAGAATCATCCTTTTATCATAAGGAAGTTAGTTCACTGTTTTTTCAAAAGCTGCTATTTTAGAACGAAGTAGCATTCAAAATAAGTAAATTTCAGATGGTCAGCATCAGGATTCATTATAGTCTTTGTAAGCAGTGTCTATAAATAAATAAAATAGGGTGGAGAGAAGAATATCCTGAGGTGGCTCTGGAGCCAGGGTATTCAGTAGCACTAAGCTCCATCCTGGAAACCAAGGCATCTAAGAAAGTGCAGAGCTGTGTCTGTGAACTTATTTCGTAAATGGAATATGTACAAGTTGAATTATTTTGCACCTTGAGGTAAATCAGTACATAGCAATTACTAACTGCTCATTTCCACCTATTTAAGGCAACATTTAAGAATTCAATATATGTAGAAATTATATTTTTCACTCTCTGGCAATGAATGCTATCCACGATTGTTATTTTTTCAAAAATAGTGGAATAATATAACCATATAAAACAAGCAGTTAATTTCTTAAACTTGAGTTACCTTTGCTTTTCAATGGAGTAGTCATAACAAATCATTTTATAAGTCAAGTAGTCAAAAGAAAGCAGAAACCACTATCAAATTTGAAAGGTACTAAAAACGTTTTGAGTGCAAAGTATTTTGCAAGTCATGGATTTTCTGGCACTGGACAATCACTATACATAATTCAATAAAATCACAGAAACACTATGATCCCAGGTAGTTTTCAGTTTAAATTTTAAAATCACAACCTATAAAACAATGCACATTTGTTAACGCTATGATGTCCAGACTTAAGGAAAATTATGTGAGGAAATCCTCCTATTCATGTACATCAGGGGAGTTTACAAAATACAGCAGCAAATTCAGGGGGTCTTTGGAAATGATTATGCTGCTATGAACAAAAAGGAATCACTTCAATGGAAGCGCAAGAACAATAACAAGCACCGTGGGTAATAAATACTCTATCATCAACTGTCAATAGAGTAGAACTCGTTTTTAGGCAGTACAAAATGATGCCAACTATGTGTAAGAGTGGCTACATTTGCAACCTCCCATCTGAGGCATAAGTTACATCTGTTATTTTAACTAGAATCTGATAATACAGTCTCAGTGGGTAAATGACATTAGTTATTAAGTATTTTAGAATAGATTTAAAAGCATTCCAAATTGCTAAAGTATCAGCTTTGGGCATTTCTCATGATCCTTTATAAGATCATTCTTCTTACTTTTGTACTTAATTACTAATGATTCAAGGGAGCATTATAATTTCAGTAATATTTTTGTCCTACTATTCATGTCACTATTTTAAATATTTCTGGGGCTTTTCTATATTCATTTAGCTGTCATTAAACTATCCTCTTGCCAAATTAGTTTCACAACCCCATTCATCCAGTCCTACAGGCTTACCAAGAACATTTATTTATTTCATGTGGAGCTAAGAGTAGGAAAAAGATGACTAAAAAGATTTGCTAGAAGTTAAAAGACAGCTCAGAAGATCAAAAACTAAGTAACAAATACTAACACAAAACAGAAAGAATGCCATCAATCTGAGCTATACATAAAATTCCCAAATTCCTTTTAAAATACAAATATGGCAGTGCTTTATATAAAGATGTAAAATCTATCAACTGCTTTCAGATAATAAACTGTAAATGCAATGAGCACCAACTATTTACATTAACAATTTACTCTATAGTTGTTACCTTTTCAAATTTGTTTATAATACATAGGCATCATATCAATTAAAATAAATAAAATATTTAAAAATGAAATCACATATAGCAATCTATTAAATATCTATACAATAGAAAGAACAATGTAAACAGAAAATGAAAGGTAAATCCTACTAGAATAAAGTAATACTGATCATAAACCCATTTAAGAGAATTCTGACTCCTGATTATTTCATCGTACTACTTATAATAGAAAAATAATCAAAACCTTGAACCTGATACAAACTAAACCACACTTAAGTAAAAGATAGCAAAGGCAGAGAATAGAGTGAACATTTTGGGCTCTAATAAAGTATTAGAAATCAGGGGGAGGGGGGGAAATTTCTACAATGCTAACAAAATTTAACTACTGCAACTAGCATTCTAAAATTCATAAATGTATGACTGGGATGGGGGTTAAATTATAAAATCATCTGCAATTTTACTCATCTGAATGAAACCTAGATGTGGAGGTCTTAAAGGTTTAAAATAAAAAAAATTAAAAAGGGTCAAAACTATAGCTCATATCTAGAAAGTTTCCATTGTTCTACATCTATAGCGAAAAAATTCCACCGCTTGTGAAACATGATGGGCATCTACATAAAGGAAACATACACGAAGAGAAACAATGACATGTTAACATTCTGTTCCACAGCATTGGCATAATCATCCTCTATTCTTCTCATAAAGCACTAACACAAGTGAAATAATGTGTGTAACTCAAGTTAAAATTAGAAATATATGGACAAAATACGTATCACTTAAGATTGGTATAAATCGTCACTGATAAACGAATTTAAATAAATGTACATTGAATGCATGTCCCCACATCTTTCTATTGCAAAACAGAACAATTTTTTTCATCAGAATAAATATTTGAATTGTTAAGAACCACACACCTCACTTCTAAACGACTATTTCTTTATATACAAAGTCTCCATGGCACTCCTAACAAACTTCAGACACCACTTTTAAAAACCAAGTGGTCACGCATAAATAGCATGACATCCAATATGTTATAGTGACATGAAATACACACATTATATATTTATATGTATCTGTATATCTATATATATATAACTCCTCTTGGTTCAATTCTATAGTGAAGTTTCAGCATCCATGTATTTCTTTGTTGGTTCATCTTCAATATTTATTTTCACACTGGTAGGTTTTTCGGGGCTATTTAAAACAAAGAATGAGAATAAATGATTTTTAAATAAACAGATACTACATATGGCTAACAATAAGCATTCATAATAAGCCTTTCAGATGGCTATTAATAATATAAATGTCTTGCTACTATTATTTTACTGCTTTCTTTTCCTATCTGTAAACTTAATTGGAAAGACAAATATTAAATTTCTTAGTTCTTTTAATAGATAATTTTCCCCACTGAGGTTTATGTTTTTCTTACAGCTGAAGAACAGCTCTTTAAATTGCTCAATATATTACTATGTTTGATTTATTGCTTTTACTTTATATATGAACAGTGATAGCACTGGACTTTTGTTGCACTGACAAATCTATTAAAAATTAATCTTTATTAACATTTGTAAGCATCAAATAGATTTACTAAAAATAAAAAAAGTAACACATTTATAAATCTTCTCTTTCAAATTTGGTTCACAAATATAAGATCAAAATACATATTCTTATTTTCAAAGTTAATACAAAGTACAATAATTCCATGTATATGAATTTAAGTAACTGATTTAATTATACTATATGAATTATTATTTATAGTATTTAATTATACTATTATCTGGGATCTGAATTATTATAGTATTTAATTATACTCTATCTGGGATCTGAATTACTTTCAAGATCATAAAAACACTTATGTTTTGCTGCCTTCTCCAGACAAAACTAAAGGTACCCCCCCAAATATTTTTTTTGTTAAAACAATATAACCCATTCTCTTTCTTCCTATTTGATTTTAAATTGAGGGATAACGTAAAGAAAAGGCAGAAATGTAAAAATACTATATTATTACTGTAAGGTAGATATTTATATACATACACGCATCATAACTATATTAAGAATCTGGGCCAGGAGTGCTGACAAGGGGTGAAAAATTAAGAGTATTGAGTGAAATTCTGGCTACATGAAATAACCCAAAATGACAGAGTTCAACTTAAAAATTTTTTAAAGACATAAGTGAATAAGGAAATCACCAGTTTAGAAATTAGAACTCAAGAAATGATAACATTTTTTTTTTAAAAAAATGGAGAGATTATGTATTAGTAACATTCTAAAAGGAGGTAGGGAAAGAATAAAGCAAAACAAAAAATAAAATTAAAAAAAACCCCTAATCATGTGTCATCAAAAGATGGGGACCAGAAAGATAACTAAACAGAAATAACTATGTGACTGCTTGCCTGGAAAAAATTTAACCTGATGCCCAAAAAGAATATATTGACACACAATCTAGAGTCTGGTACAAAGTGTACACAAAATAAATATTTATTAAAACTGAATGAGGCCCTAGCCAGTGTGTTCAGTGGTTAGAGCATTGGCCTGCACACTGAAGGGTGAAGGGTTTGATTTCATTTTAGGTAAGGGCACGTACCTGGATTGCAGGTTCACTCCCTGGCCCCTCTGGGGATACATGCAAGGAGCCAACCAGTCAATGTATATCTATTTCTCATTCTCTCTCTGTCTCTCTCTCTCTCTCTCTCTCCTGCCCCCCTCCCCTTTCTCTCTTCCTCCCCTGCTTCTACTTTGGGAAACAATGGGAAAAAATATCTCTGAGGGTTAACAAAAATAATAATAATAATAATAAATAAATGAGTACCCAGCAAGATTATACCTCATTTCTCCAGACACCTAAGGGTTGAAAGTACTAATGATTATCAAAGTGGAATTCCTGAGGTTCAGGCCTTGAAACGAAGAAAAAGGGGTTACATAATAAGAAATATAAGAAAGGGGTTATAAAATGGTTATGTGATATATGGGACATTATAAAACTGAATGGATTTTATAAAAATTCCATGGATTACATTTCTTCCCAAGATCTCCAAAGACATCCCAGGCTAAAACAAAATTTAAAAAAAATATTTTGTTTTCTTCTTGGAACATCAGAGAGCATGACTAAAAGTGTTCAATCATAGAATTTATTATTCCCTACTAATTATATTTTTATAGGGTTTCTGATATTTTATATGTATGTATTTTATACAATCAGAGATATATATTCATCTTTATTATAAAATAGCTCAAATTTTTTGAAATAGAAAACAAATTTTAAAAAATAAAATAATCACTATTTTTACCTGATTGCAGTATCCAGAAAAATAATGGGTTAATAAATGAAAGGAAAAAGGAAGGAAAAGAAGAAGAAAAGTTGGTTTTAGGTAAGGAAAATATAAATTATGTAAATTAAGTTAAACACAATGGTTTTACTGAACAGCTATCCATAAGCAAATTGAAAACTGGCTATTGATAGAAAATGCGTAAATAGTTACAGCTACCTCGTGTTAGATCTGGTTACTTTGGCATTCTCAGTATTCATGGAAAGTGCCTTCCACTGTGCAGTTTTGGCCATTTCATCTGATATGTTAACAACTGAGGGATCAACACTGAAGAACAAATACACTTTTTTATTAGTATTCAGTACTTGCAAAAGCATTAATAATGTAATTATTATTAATATAATATTTGCTTTCATCAACTTAAAATTAAAAAAACTCTTTGCCATGCACACAAACCAAGGTCTAGCAAGATATCAGAATATTGGGAGTTCCATTATAAACGTCTCACGAGGAAATGCATCTTTCTTTATAGTCAAAACTAGAAGGCTAATTATACTGGCAATGATGCCCAAAGATGATCATTTTGGCTATAAGTACACTATTGAAATAACATACAAGAATATATTATTGTGTTAATAAATATAAAAATAATACTGCCAATTAGAAAACTTATAATTGGCACAAACTTCATTCTCTTCAAATTACTATCCAAAGAAAGGAAAAAATTAAGATTATGTTTTTTTAAAGCTCTTTAAACCATTAAAAGAATGCTGGGAAAGGTGACACTTTAAAACTGAAAACAGAGCTCTGAAAATATTTCAATAGGAAATACAAAAAAACAGGCTTATAAGTACTGATTTTTGCTGGCATTCACATTTTTAGTATCAAAGTGTTATATCAAATTAATCAAATGAAAATCAAAAGATCAAAATACAGTCTCATTATAAAAAACAAATGTCTATTTGAAATACTGTAAAAAATTACTTCCAAACCCTAAGTCCAATATTGATGCTATCCATAATTCATTATGGGCTCACAGTTGTCAGTCACAAGTAATATGGAAGTACTAAAAACACATGAAGTTAACAGAACATATTTGCAAGCTCTTTTTTTTTTTTCCAGCAAAAGGAAAACATTTCATGCAAAAAAAGCGACAAACACGAATGTCAAGTTAGATGTTAAATTAACAATGTGATGGAGGGCGCTAGCTTTGTTCATTCTTTAAATCCGAGTACTATCATTTTAAATTTAAGACTAGAAAAGTGGGACACGATCATTTTAGAGTCTCTAGAAATGGCTGCTTCATCAGGTCAACTTTTTAAAAGTGCACACAATTTGAATGCCCCAATTCACAATGGCACAGGAATACAACTTGGAACTCTGCCTGCTCTGAAAAAATGTTTCTTTGCTTGGTTGCCAACATCAAATAACTAAAGAGAAGAACTCTTGAAGCACGTTTTGGTTTCCAAATGTCCTCCTCTAAGTCAGGACTTTCCCATCAGTAGACATTAAGACCTTTTTGAAGAAAGTACACATTTTGTTTTCCTCCAAAACTATCTGGAGGAAAGTCTGTTCACATTAAATACAATTACTTTCGCATTGTATAGGGCTAAACAGTTTCCAAATGGTGTTATAAATTATCTCGTTGATTTTCATGGCAAGTAATCCAAAAGTAATTAAAATTTTAAATTCTGGAAGATAAACAGGTCAGCCAATTCCTAGTATTCTTGATGTTCAAATTTGAAGGAAAGCATCATTGATCATGGTTCGTGTCATCACTTAAACAATAAAAGTGAATATACACCCATTCTTTTTGTTCAATATCACACAGTTTAAATACAAACTCAAATTCCATTTGTCAAGGCCCATGTATAATCACACTGAGAAAAGTACTAATGCAGGTCCAACAGAAATTAAATAGTAAATAATCTCCCCAAGTTGATGAGTGTCACTAATAACCATGGCAGGTCCCTAAACTCTTTTTAGAGGTACAACCAACGAAGTTATTATATTAATTCATTTAACAAACATTTACTGAATTCAGCAAAGCAGAGCTCTAACTAGCTAATCAGAAATGGGATAAATATTTAGAAATAGGAATCAGTAGTGTGCATAAATAATGCAGGTTTTTAATCTTTTTTAAGTTTACATTTTAATCTTTACGAAAAAAATGTTTACATTTCCCAACCTCTACCTTTAGTTCTTCTTAAATTTAAAATATAAATCACCCAAAGCGCACATGACAAATGAAATATGAAACTTCATTATTTTCCCATAATATGAGCCTTCGCTGCCAGTGGCCAAATCACACCTTTGGACACTAGGAGTTCCCGGGCCTCTAAACAGTTGTATATTGGAAGGTTATCAGAAAATGCATTCCAAAGGTTTACTGTACAGCACACAATGACCCTAGCTGTACTACTGAGAGAATGAGAATATTCAGAGACTTGTGTGTTGACCTTCAACTTCTCTGAAACTGAAAAGGTGCCGAGACAAGAAAATCTTGTCTACTTGGCCCAGAAATCCAGAGCTCTGGTTCAAGTCCAGCTTCTTCTTCGCTCCTGTCTATACCCTGGGAGGGGAAGGAGCAGGAGAATTGCATGAGGCCCTCTTTTAGCTGATATGCCAGACGCAGACTCTGTTGCCTTTTTAAAAATAGGTACCAGTATTTTAAAGAAGCATTACATAGCTTATTCATGCAATTGACATGTGTATATAAAACACATTTTACAAGGTACAGTTGTATCTCACCTGTATTTTAGGGCCTTAACCGGAATCTGCAAGAGACTTCCCCCTTCAAACGGAAGGTGCACAGTGTCGTCATCAGCTTGAAGCATACGTTCAGCCTCCTTTAGAACACACACACACACAGAGATTACTTCTCCCGGAAGATTTCAACTCAACTTCCATGTTACAAGTCAACATATGAAGACTAAAGTTTTTTTTATTTTTTGTCAAAAGATGTTTACTTAAGAGTCTTTTTTGTCATTGTGTATGTCGCTGTAAAAATTAAAGTATACCACCCAGCCAGTGTGGCTCAGCAGTTGAGCATCGACTTATGAACCAGGTTGCAGGCTCCATCCCCAGTAGGGGGCATGCAGAAGGCAGCCAATCAATGATTCTCTCTCATCACTGATGTTTCAATCTCTTTCTCCTCCAGTCCTCTCTGAAATCAATAAAAATATATATTTTAAATTTAAGTGTACCCTAAAATATACTTCTGTATTTAAAGTTAAATTAGATTGTAGACTATGATGTAGAATTATTCTGTGCTACCTATGTTTGCATACTGCTAAATTCTTCTGAATGGTTATTAAGTACCCGCATAATATGTAATTTTTTTAAAAGTATTTTTTGTGTCAGGACTATGGATGGGGCAAGTTGGTAAAATGGGTAAAAACCATATTTGGAATAAGTTACCTACTAACTAATCTCTCTCCAAGTTTCCTTACTTGTAAATTGGGGGTAATAAAGTACTTACATTTTATAATAATAAGGCTCTTAGGAGGTCTTAATACCTGTTAACCGAGCGGGACATATAAATACATCAAATGGAAACAATATCGGGTACGGGTAGGACGTATGAATACGTCCTTAAAATATATGTTGCGCCCTGAAACGGGCGGGATGTATATTTCCGAACAACAAAGGTATTAGTCATCCATACATGTCTCCACATGAATTTAAGACATGGAGGGAATCAGTATAATTTCGCTATTGAGAGTGGTGGACGTGTTCTGGGTGAGCAGTGACGGGTATGTACTTACACTTACCTACCTATTTTTGTATTATATTTTTTATATCTCCAACCTTTATATAATAAAAAAACATATAAAATTGATCCAAGCATCAATAATTTGTCAGAAAAGTTTAAAAGTTTTTATGTATGTGAACGAGAAATATGCGTAGATGAATCTCTTTTATTATGGAAAGGGAATTTATCTTGGAAACAATATATATCTACAAAAAGAGCTAGATTTGGAATGAAGTTATTTATTTTGAGTGAAAGCCAATCTGGATACGTACAAAATATAATTTTATACACAGACAAGGACACAAATTATGGTTCGAACTACCCACAAGAAAAACAATCAACAAGAATTGTTTTGGAGTTAACACATGACTTACTGAATAAAGGGTATAGGATTTACTTAGATAATTTCTATACGTCAATTCATTTGGCGTCTGTATTGTTTTGTCTTGTGTCAAAACAATACAGACATTGTTGGAACAATGAGGATAAACAGAGTCGGAATCCCCAATGAAATAAAAACAAAAAAATTACAGAAAAATGAACATATGTAAGAATCAAAGACAAACTTATGGTTTTAAAATGGAAGGATAAAAAAGACATATTGATGCTCAGTTCTATTCATAATGACGAAAAGACAATGATTGAAAAGAGAGGAAGAAGGCAAGAAAAACCGAATGTTGTCCTGGATTATAACAAGAATATGGGCGGCGTAGATTTGGGAGATGGAGTTATGGTGGCCTTCATGGCTGTCGGTAATAGGGTAAAAAAATTTTATAAAAAATTTTTTCTACAATTAATTGATATGTGCTGCTTCAATGCATATATTATATACAAAAGATAAAGGTCATTTGGATCGATTACACTTTTTGATAGTGTAGAGAAATTGGTAGATAACAACATAGTAAAAACCCACCCAAAGACATCAACAAGCAGCTCTACATCTAAACCATCACGCTTACTTGAAAGGCATTTTCCAGAACAAATGAAAAGCGATATAGGAAAAACTAAATCCAGGAAATGCCAAGTTTGCTACAAAAAAGGTGTTAGGAAAGAATCTACATACTGGTGTCCGGATTGTAAGGTAGCACTATGTATCAACAATTGTTTTAAAATATATCACACGGAAGTTGAGTTTTGAATTTTTACATCTATATTTCAATTTTTTAAACTCAATATTTCTATTTTATTTGTGTGCTTTTGTTTATTGTTCTGTAATTGTTAACTTTTTTATATTTTTATTGTGTATAGAAATAAAATATATTTTTTGTAATCTTTATAATTGTTTGTAAAATTTATAATATTTTAATTCGATGTTTCCATTTTTTTGTTGGTATTCTTTTCTATTTGTTTGTAATTTTGTATTTTCCTTTGTGCTTTATATATAAATAAACAAAAAATATATACATTTCATTTATTTTAATTAAGTATAAATAAATAAAAAAATAATATAAAATTACGACCACTGGGCATGATGTACTGACACGTCCTAGTGAAAGAGTATGAGCCCGTTGTATGTTGCGTAATTAAAAGGGGAACTCCCTAGTTAACAGGTTAAAGGAGTTCATTCCCATAAAGTGACTGTAATAGTGGCTGCTACTTGGTAAATTTAAAATTTTTGTGTTTTTACCTCTTTTTCTTTTTTCTTTTTGTCATCTTCCTTTTTCTTCTTACTTTCTGGCATGAGATCATCAAGCCAACTAAGTTCTCTCTTCGTGAAACAAAGATCCATGAGCTTACGTACAAAGACTAATGCAAGAACCTATTAAAAAATGGGGGAGAGAACATTAAATTAAATAACATTTAAAAATATATAAATTATATTAATTTATTATACATTACTTTATTATATTTATTAAACACAAGAAAAAGTACTTTATAAATTTTATTTTAATATGATTTTATGCACCCTTTTATTGGGTATAGTAATAATTAATGTCATTTTTTAACATTCGTTTAAAATCTTGCTTGGCGTTGACTTGTATTGACATAACCTTCAAACACATGGTATCTACAGAACGTGTGAAGTGCAATTAACAAGTTTTGCTTGAAAAAGTTTGTGTTTGGTTTGGTTTTTGTTGCAAAACTAGGGCTATGAAGATGGCGGATGAAGAGCATATTCGGCACTGCATGCTTTACGAGTTCCAATTAGGAAGAAAAGCAAGTGAGGCTGCAAAAAACATCTGTAGTGCTCTTGGTCAAGATGCAGTTAGCGCCAGAAAATGCCAGCGTTGGTTTGAGAAATTTCGCGAGGGAAATTTTTCATTAGATGACAAGAGTGGTCGAGGCTGTGTGTCCAATTTTGATCAAGAAGCTCTTCAAGCTCTTTTGGTGCAAAATCCTCAAATTACCCAACAAGAGCTTGCGACAACTTTAAATTGTTCACAAAAAACAATTTCCAATCAATTGCATGCACTTGGCAAAGTCCAAAAGTTTGGAAAATGGGTTCCTCATGAGTTGACCGACAACAACCGTAATCAAAGAGTCACAATTTACAGTTCGCTCCTCTCTCGTCAAAACCGTTTGCCATTTTTAGAGCAAATTGTTACCGGAGATGAAAAATGGGTGCTGTATGTTAATTTGAAAAGGCGGCCTCAATGGTTGGACAAAAATGAGGCTCCGCAGCCCACGCCAAAACCTGACTTGCATGCGAAAAAAGTGATGTTGTGTGTTTGGTGGAATTTTAAAGGAATTCTTCATTATGAACTTTTACCATCTAACCAAACCATTACAAGTGCAGTGTATAGTGCCCAATTGGAAAGGTTAGCTCAAGCTTTAAGAGAAAAAGAACCCGTGTTGATTAATCGGAAGGGCATAATTCTTCACCAGGATAAGGCACGACCGCATACTGCAAGAATCACTGCTGAAAAACTGCGCCAGTTGGAATGGGGAGTTCTCCCTCAACCTGCATATTCTCCTGATATTGCCCCTTCCGATTACCATTTGTTTCGTTCTTTGCAAAACTTTCTTCTTGGAAAAAAATTTAATAATGAAGAATGCCTCAAAAATGCATTGACCGAATTTTTTGCATCAAAATCACAAGAATTTTACAACAGAGGGATTAAAATGCTTCCTGAGCATTGGGCACAAGTAGTAGAAAACAACGGCAACTATATTGTTGATTAAATTTTGTTGTATTGTTTAAATAAATTCGATTTTAAAAAAGTATTAGAAAACGACATTAATTATTACTAGACCTAATACTTCAAAGGAACTGAGTCCCCTCTGTCTTTCTGCTCAAAGAAAAGATGTAAAGGCATTTTTAACCTTTTCTTATATAAATTCCTTACACTAAAGCAGTTTAAGCACAGCATCTTCACAGTTTAAAAAAGATTAACTTTTATGATGACTTTGTACTACATACATTATATAAGTAGAGATAATAACAAAAAAATCTTTGAGCAATGCATGAGAGAATCCATTTTTAGCATTAGGTTCCAATTATATTTGTAAAATATAACTTTCCAATTATATTTGTAAAAAAGACATGTTTTTACTCAGTCCGCTTTTCTTTAACTGTTAATAAGGTTAAAGATGTTTTCAAATGTTCACTGTTTGGATTCCCTTTTCTGTTTTTATTATTTCCTATCCTTTGCCTATTTGCAATTGGTTTTTATGACTTGGTCAAGAATTCATAAGAGTTCTGTGTAGTTGGACAAAAACACGTTATCTGCCTTATTTGTTACAAATGTTTTTTCCAAGTTCACAATCTGATTTTACCATGGACATATAAAACATTTAATTACCATGTGGTCGAATATATCTTTCTTTTACGATTTGGTTTCCCTATCTTTGAAAAGCTACTCTCGAAGACTGAATTATAACAAATATTCTTCAAAAATTTTTACTACAATAAGTCCTGAATTCATCAAGTTGTTCTGGTTACTTTGCTTATTATACCTGGCTATCATATTTACTCCATAAAATATCCTAACATTGTTTAAAAGTTGTTTAAAAATACAAAATGGTATCTACAGCTCAAAGATTAAAAAACAAGACAAAAGTATAGAAAGTAAAAAAATAGGATCTTGAAAATTATTAGTTTAATAGTAGAAAGGGCTCATACCTATTTCAAATCACCAAAGGTACTTAAAATGGGTTTACTTTGCTTCTTACGGTCAATTATAAATATTAATAATTACTATGAAACATAAAGATGCTATTAATTAGTAACAAAGTGTGAAAAAGAAAACTTACCATCATGGGAAAAACTACTGCAGCAGCCGAAGCTTTGATTACCCACAAAAGAACCAGACAGGTAAGCTGAATGACCGTGAAAATGTGGACCTTCCAGAGAGGCACGTAACGGAGGTATATCAGGTCAGGCTGATGCTTAGCAGGCATGCCAAATAATTTTATACGGTCGAAAAACTATGTGTGGAATGGAAAACAAAACAAGAAAACATTTTCAACAAAAATATCATTTCTGCTACCTTAAAAAAAAAAATACATTCAACTTCAAAGTTTTGTGATTGAAACTAACTTTCTTGTTCAGATAGTACAGGAGAATGTTTCAGGATACAGCATCTGAACCCAGGGGGAGAGAGAAGGGAGGGAGGAATCAGGGCAATGCAATTAATCTGAAAACTCAAGCCAAAATGCTTTACTTTAGGGAACTGAAATATTTATATAAATTTGTGTGCTATAATCAAATGCAGGAGTCACTTAATCTTTCAACTTGTTCCTAATATGTACAACAAAACAGTAACAACCTTATAAGTTTCTAATGTTACCAATTCTATAAAAATAACCTCAGGTAACAATTACCAATTTTCACCCACTGAAAAGGAAACTGTAAGCAAATTCCTTGGACTTTTTGAGCTTTCATTTCCTCATTTATAAACTTGGAATAAGATCAGCCCTCTACCTACCTCACATAATTATTGTAAAAAAAAAAAAAAAAAAAAAAAAAAGTGAGTTAGTGAGATCATTTCTTGGCCAGTGGAGAGCAGATACTGGACAGTGTTTAAAAAAAAATCAAGATGCTGCCCTTGAGAAGGCTTGCCAGCAACTTTAGACAATATGCTTTTCATTACAGGAGGTGGTCATGTGGTACTAACCTTGCTTTATGTGCTAAATATTTTACACTAAGGTTAGATTGATATAAATTTTAGTAAATTTCACTGGGTTGTTCTCCAGGAAGTACTATAAATAAGACAAAACAATAGCTAAATCACTGGGTTCCAGCCTTGGTTGGCTCCACTGCTTAGTTAAGAACCCTCATTGAGTCCCTCAATTTGTTTCCCGATTTACAAAATTAGTACTTCTTCCTTCCCTGCTTCCCAATGATGTTTCAAGGATCACAGAAAATAATTCCTGTACTAGCTTTTTAAATTTTCTATAAATAAGAGAAATGCTAGTAGGCAATAACCTCCTTGAAACTTGTTTATCTTCTCCATGTTCCTTCCTAAAAGGGGAGGGAGCATGTTCAGTGGTTAGGAGATTGAACATTACAATCCAACTACTTGACTTAAAGACCAATGGCAGGTATTACCATTTTTAATGGAAAACTAATATCTACCTTTTCTTTGTAAACATAGAAATTATTGTTCAGCATATCAGAAACAGCCTTTTTCCCATTCCATCCTTTTTATTTCCCTTCATAATATACTAGTCTTCAAACATAGAGGCCTTTCAAAGATTTCAATTAAAAATAGTTAGGACCATATCAGTTCATAACCTCATTCTTGGGGGGGGGAAATGTGCAGTAAGCCAATAGTCACAAGAAAATGTATATTTGAAATCACCAGTTAAGTTGAGAATAAATATTAGAGTTGAGAATAAATCACTACCATCATAAAAATAATCTTTGCAAATGAAGAATTTGTTAAGTTTTTCTACAAAATCATTAAATATTTATGACTTACCTGGATTCCTTTTAATGAGGATACTCCCATGTAAAGGAAAACACCATAGAGCACAGGCATTGGAATAAACTGTAAGTGAAAGGACCATCATCAGAACCCATGCTACTAAAACAATTTCTCAGCAATAAGTACACAAAGGCATAGTTGCCAAAAACCTACTGAGACAGAATTACATGGCCTTTCAGTAATGAGATCTAAATTTTCTATAAATAAGAGAAATGCTAGTAGGCAATAACCTCCTTGAAACTTGTTTATCTTCTCCATGTTCCTTCCTAAAAGGGGAGGGAGCATGTTCAGTGGTTAAGAGATTGAACATTACAATCCAACTACTTGACTTAAAGACTCAGTTAGCCTCTTTCTTATTGAGCCTTAACTACTTTGTGCTTTCCTGTATCAGAATACCGTGAAAATTAAAGGGTTTCAAATACATAAAATGATTAAAAAAGCAAGTGGTATATATAACTATCACTCAAACAGCATTAGTCATTGTTATTTACCGTCACTACCCCTACAGTGACTACCATTCAATAGCATTTACTGAATATAATAATTGAATCCCATCCCCCCAAGAGAAAATTATTTCTTTGGCAATTAGGAGGATCCCAAATCACGCCTACCTAGTCCATGCCTAGGCATGATACAGGACACTACCAACAGACCCCTTTCATTTCCTCAAAACCACAGTCATCACTCTCATCCAAGGGAGAGAGAGCTGTGAGGAAAAAGACCTAAGAGCTACTAACAACCTAGTATGTCTTTCCTAAGAAACCTGGAGAAAATCTAATCAATATACTCCAGAAATTTCAGGAAAATATTTTATCCATAAAGCAACATTAAAATGCTAAGAAAAGAGAAAAAACAAAAACAAAAACAAAAAAAAACAGAATGAAAAAAAGCCCCTAAAAATTAAAGATATTGATGCATACAGTGTACACATATAGCTATGTGGGGAAATAGATAATCACCATATTGAGAATTAAAAGCAATTTTTAAATAGTTATTTTAAATTCATTTTAAAATAATAAACCCATTACAAATTAATATAAAGGACATTTTTAAGGAAAAATTGTAATTTTAAAAAAATTAAGAAGAGTAGCATTGTTTTGTATTTCTGTAAAATCTCTGCAGTGGGTGGCTTAAGAGAGACCAATAAGTTCTCATAGCTGTATGTACATTCAATCTGCTGCAATATGTCACTCTGGCTGAAGGAGATGAAGAAAATTCAGCCTCATATAGTTACATGATTGGAAAGAAAAGGATCTGGCAATCCCTGACAGGGTGTCAGGAACTCCTAGAGACCCTTGAGCTAGACTTTGGAAATCACAGTCTTTGATAAAAACATCCAGTCTAAAGATAATAAAGTGAAAAACAAGATTATGAAAGTATTAAAAACTATAATGGTGGAAACTGCCAAAATAACTCAAAAGACAAAAAAGTAAAATGAGTTTACCTCTGGATATTTCCTTTCAGAAAGAGGAAAAATAACAGGACTAGCTTTTCATTTTAGAGCTTTCTTGATATTCTACTTGACTTGCTCTGCCTATATGCAATTAATGCTTTAAAAATTTTTAACTTTAAGAAATTAAAGGGCACCTTCAACAATAGAGAATGGCATCCTCATAAGACCACAAGTTTCTCCTTCTGTCCCAAGCACTTCTAACAATAATTCACCACTGCGCAGTAATGGCCCATTTACCTATCTGTTTCACCAACTAGACTGGCAAGTTCTTAAAAGGAGACAACAATGCATTCTCTTTATTATTATATTTGGCGAATTAATAGGCTATTAGAAAGTGCATGAAAAGAGGCCAAAGAATTCTAGTATTTAACTATCTATTTTTTTTCATTACTATACAGCATACACACACATTTATGTACTCCGAGCTTTATCCTAGTTTATAAATGGTATGCAACTTTTTACTTAGTAATTTTATTTACAACGAAAATGACTACAGCGATCAAGGGAAAAATGAAGCTGAGCTCTTCCAGGATAGATAGAAAATTTCAGATTAGATATTTAGCTGTGTTTGCTATGGTTATCGTTATCTTTTTAAATCAACGAGATTCAATAGGATGTGTATGGCAACAAGCAGATGTGACTAAAGATGTTAGACAAAGTATAAATTCTTACATAATTCATTTATATTATTAACTATTCATATTTTTCTATTAAGTGCTTGCTATTACTACTTTTTTATTTATTTTATTAGGAAAATGTATTAATTTAATTAATAGCAATATTATTTTTATATTTTGATCAAATAACTCAGTTTCATCCATTTTTCAATATTTCTTTTTCTATTTATGCTTTTAACATCCTCTGTTTGTACTTTTCTTTTAAATCATAAGTCATGGATTAATTCCTTCCAAAACTCTGTAATCTTTAATTTTAATTCTACCCTTTTAAAATTATTTTTTAAATGAATACATCTAATACTGAAATGCCTACTATTCTAAACACCATGCCAAAAGTATTACTTTCCAGGTAAAATCTAGGAAATAAAATTAATTTTAGATACTTTGTTTCATTTTCATACTACCAGGCATAAATTTTACAATAAAGAATATCTTAAAACATTTGCCATAAAGGGATGTTACCTTTAGTACTGACGTCATAAATACAGACAGGCCCATTAGAATGAAAATCATCAGTCCTGTGACCCGCTGTTCACGAATTCCCAAAAACTTGGGTTGTTCCCCTGGAGCAGAACATTCAGATTCAAGTTTTAAGCTGTTGACATGACTTATTGACAACACTGTTGCAGCCACAAACCATGGAAGTCCCATGACAGAACATACTCCCAACATAACTCCAACCACGAACAAGTCAAGGTGATAGCCAGCTCCTTTCTGGAAAGAGAAATGGACATGAACATTTATAAGTCTACATTTTTCTTTCAGGTTAAAATTCTATACTACTCATAAAGAGAATGAATTCGTTTTCCCTTTACATCTTTTCAAAAACACTCCAAAGTCTTCAAGAAATTACAATACTTTGAGATAAAATTTAACGGTACCTTCAATTTGTGCTCCTTTCTGTTTATGATTACAGCTGTAATTTGTTGATCCATGAAGATGAGAATGGTGCAAAGCAGAGCCGGAACAGCGGCTATTAATAAGGTCCACCAAGGATTTTCTCCCAATGGGTCTATAATCCAGCCCCTATTTGGATCAGTAGGCTGTTAAAAATAAATAAATAAATTTTAAAAGAAAAAAGTTTCCTTCTTCTATTGCACAAAATTCCCACAGCATAAACTGTGTCTATTCCAAGAAAAATGCCCAAGGGATCAGAAAGCACTAGATTAAATCTTGGTATGTACAATGAGTTATTTGCAAAGATGGCCACAAGGTCTTTTCCCACCCCTAGACTCGGGTCCCACGTCCGACTCTTTCCATGCAGAGGTGGAGTCTATTTCCCCCCCTTGAATCTGGGCTGAACCAACAGAATAAGGCCAATGTGACAGAGTGTGGTGTCTTGAGTCTTGATCTGAAAGGACCTTTGCAGCTTCTTTTCTAACCCTCTCGGATCCCTGAGATTAAGCTGCTGGATGCACCTGGATAAGCTTTCTTCAGGATGTGACACAATGTAGTGAGAGAGGGACAGGAGGCAACCACCCCAGCTGTTTCAGCCACCTGGTCCCAGGCATGTGGAGATCACTCTGCCCCTCATCAAGACAACTGATTTCTGTGGCCATACAAAATATCACTAGTAAGAGAACAGACCACTACCCAGCTAACCTAGTCCCAGTGGCACAGATTTATGAACAAATAAAGGGCGATTGCTTAAGGGCATTATGCTTTGGGAGGTTTGCGATGCAGGAACAGATAAGTGAAGTGGTGTCATTTTGACATGCTCCTACCTATCTCAAAATGTATAATCAACCAACCTACTAAATCAACTTCTAAACTAAACTGCTTTGGAAATCTGCAGACTAGTGATATTGACATAGTCAGTACTAAGAATTGGGCCTCAGGGACACTATTTTTCAAAGCATCTACTGACAAAAATCTGGCACTTTACTTATCAGATGCTAATAATTTCAAGGCTATAATGGAAAATTTGTTTTATAGCAAAAATTTTTAAAAGATGGTAAGAGTTTAATATTCTTGAACGATATTAAAATCTACACATTGTTGTTACCTAGACTTCTTATTAAGCCTGTTTTTTCTTTTTGAAAACATTTGTCAACACAAAAAGGAAATTTAATATTTTCTAATTCAGGTATTCAAATGTTCCTACACTGCTATTTATTAAACTGCTTCATATAAAATATTGAATATTTATCTATATAATGTTTTATCTATATAAAATATTTTATCTATATGTTTACATTCTTAAGGAGTTCCTTAAATTGTTTCCCCAAGTATATTTTATGCCCCTGAAAATCAGTCTACTACTTGAAAACTAGATCAATAAATGAATAACAAGTATATATTTAGGAATCTGAATCAGGAAATGGAGCTATGACTACAGGAAAATACATCAATATTTTGAACCAATATTAATTTAGAGTTTCATTTATTTGTACGATTTGGTAAAAATAGAATGACTTTCATATAGCCATCTCTTCCTGGCCTAAAATCTTTAGTGGCTCAAACATGTATGTTTTTAAATAAAGGTCTCCAAACTTTTTAAATTATACAAAACGTATCAAACATATCAAAAGTTTTTTATAAATAAAAGTGAGCACATATACCCAATGGTTCTATATTCATTTACCTGTTATGTTACTAATGTTTCATTATCCATAGAGTAAAATTCATGTAGTGAACAGTATAAGGCTTAATTTTTCTTATTTTTAGATAAAAATATAAATTAAATTTCTAAATAATCTTGGTGGGTCATTTTCTATCCATGCCTTCTACTTTGGAGATTGCTGGTTTTAAAAATAATATTATTTCTTTTTATCCCAATGAAAGATAAAACATACTAAAATTATCATTATATTCCTTATTCCTAATCACCTTTAAACCTTCTGCTTCTGAAAGAAGTCAGCTAACCTGCTAAATGTAAATATAAGCAGTAACACAAATACTTGACTCTAAGAATAAATTTCAGAAATTATTCAAAAGCTGCCACCTCTAACTTAGACGGGAAAATATTTTAGGTGCTACATCATGCACACAGTATATTGTACACAAAAGAATTAAGTGTTTGCTATTGAAAATCAAGGGTTCGTGGATGTTCACAAAGAGTATCCTTTTTCTTATGGGAAAATATTTGATTCTCTCCTGTCAGATATACTATCCTAAAAATTGAACAAGAATGTCCTTGCTACTCAAAAATTCAAGTTTGATTTAGTTCTTTAAAAGGGAATAAAGAAGGTTTATTTTGCCTGGAAAGAACATCATGAACTCCAGCTATGAGAACAAGGTCAAATTTTTTTAATGTCTCTCAACTCTTCACCATGGATATTTTCATTCATTCTCCAGAATGGACTAGCTTTGATACCTACTTCCTTATTTCCTAAACGGGTCCATTTGCAACTTTTCATCTTGTCATTCTTTTTATATATGTGGGAATAAATGTTTCCTTTCAAGGATCAGCTCTTTGGAGAGATTATGCAGTTTAAAAATAACTGCCTGCACAGTTTAATGTAGTTTGGTATGCCTAAGTAACAAATAGCCAAGTGTTTTAATCCTTACCTCGAATTTTTCAGGAACGTGAAGTTTAGGAGAAGGAACTCCTACAAGGTAGTCAATTAGGACCATTATTACTATTGTGAGAAATATAGCAAAGTCACTGATTGTCGATCGCACCTATGTTAAAAAAATTACGTTAATATAAATGCAGATATAGTATGTATCCTTTATATATAATTCATATCATTCAGATTAAAATATGCCACTAGAAAGTGTGAAGGAGGTTTTAATTAGTGGCAATGTGTCAGTAAAATACATTTATATCTATTATTTTTTCCCAAATATAGGAATTACATTTCACAACTAACCTATCATCTCTCAAAGTACTGTTGTTTTCCTACTGCTAACTCACACACATAATATACGTTTTTACTATGAATATTTTAAGCTATTTGATAAAAAGTATTAACCCCCAAACATTATATTACCAGAACTCCAAAATTATACCCCAATTACCTTAGTAGGAAAATAGCGCTTGGTCTTGAATTGCTTGAGGAATGAGGACAAAAAAAATGTTGTGAAAAACAAGATAACACACCAAAAGAGCACATCTGGAATATAAGGCCCATGATGACCACAAGCTGATCCTACAAATACACCGTGAAAGGTTTTACATTCCTGGGGGAAAAAGAGAAAAAATAGAAAAAGGAGAGATTGAAGGGGATTCTCAGATATCCAATAAAGCACATGTGTCAAACACAAGGCCCGAGGGCCAAATCCGTCCCGCCAGGCCTTGCAATGTGGCCCGCACCGCGCTGTCATCACTGCACTCAGCTGCGTTTCCATCACAATGACAGTTTATGACTGTTCAGTAAACCATTCGGCCCACGATTTAGGCTGGATTTTAGATTTTGGCCCCTTCTCTGATTGAGTTCGACACCCCTACTAAAGTATTAATGAATTTCACAGAATCTAAGATGCTACTGACTGTAAGACACACCCTCAATTTTATGTATCATTCAGAAAGGAAAGAAACACTTCCAATTCAACTTTAACACACCATCAATTGTTAAGACACATTCTGAGTTCAGAGATGTTACGGTTTGACATTCAGGACATTAGCAGAATATTTGTGGTCTTCTAACTAAGTTGTTAATAAAACAGATGAACCAAAAAAAACAGAAGGCAGGACAAGTGGATATGAGCTGTTATAACTGTCAACTCTATGTATAACCACAGACCTAGTTATAGTTCCTTTGAATTTATGAATGTCTAAGTGGAATTAGGAAAAAAAAGTATATTAACATTTTTTTTTCTTTTTTTCTTTATTTATTTTTTTAATATATTTTATTGATTTTTTTTTTTTTTTTTGCCCCTCTCCCTCCCTCCCACACATCCCCTCCCTCCCCAGAGTTTTGTGTCCATTGGTTGTACTTATATGCAAGTATAAAAGTCCTTCGGTTGATCTATTATCTCCCCCAGATCTTCCTCCTCTCCCCGCTGTAATTTGACAGTCTACTTGTTGATATACTGTCTCTATATCTATCTTTTGGTTCATCAGTTTATAATGCTCTTTATTATCCACAAATGAGTGAGGTCATGTGGTGTTTCTCTTTCATTGATTGGCTTATTTCACTCAGCATGATGTTCTCCAATTCCATCCAGGTTGCTGCAAATGATGAGAATTCCTTCTTTTTTATGGCAGCATAGTATTTTTAATAATTATAACTTGGAAGTCAAATATATTGTCTTTTTTTTTTTTTTTTTTTTCCTATACCAACTTCATTTGTTTCAGCCTATACTTTTCCAGGGCATGATACATAAGAATATGGTAACTCCTCCTTGGTCAACCTAACACTATGTTTTGAAAACACTATATACATCAATCTAGAAGAAAATGTAGGTCTACTCAGAAAAAGCTAAAGAACTAGATTAATAGTTGCAAAATCCTTTAGTTTATAATATACTCACAGAAACAGTGAGATTCCCCCAGGAAATATCATGTGCTGTTATATTATTTTCCGTCCACACCTTCAGAGTTTCGTTGCTAGGGTTAGGAGGTTCAATACATACACATCTGAGAAATTAGAATAGGGTAAAATTTTTAGCATCCTGTATTTCATGTTTACATTTTATTAAATTGATCCCACAAAGTATAGCTTTTGACTTCCTAACTTTTCCATGTTGCAAAGCATGAATAAGAGGAAAATGAAAACACATCAGAAACAATGGAATGGAATGAGGTTTAGCTTACATAAATAAAGCATAACTAGTACAAATAACAGTGAGATGTTACTTGATGAAACTAGTTAGACATATCTCTTTGGGAAAGGGTACTAATTTCTTTAAAAATCAGTTCAATACAGTGAGCATCACATCACAAAAAAGTCCATTCTTAGACTCAGACATCTCTGCAAAAAATACATTTTAATATTAGAGGGAATCAGAGACACTTACGAGTAGCTGGTCAATTCATCTAAATTGTTGTGCATATTAAATTCATATATTTCTCCTAAATGAAAGAGCTTCTCCAAAGCCTCGTAGATAAATATGATGCAAATGAGAGCTGCAAAAGCCTCCTCTGTAAACCGAGTAATATAACACACAAGGCTGCTTGCATCTGTGGCAACCAAAACAATGCACAAGAAAGAAGTCCACAGACCAATACTGGTTCTTAAAGACAAATAGGAAAGCTGGTAATCTCTGTTTAAAAAGAAAAATGTGAATACGATCAACACAAACTAATGGAACAGAATTTATACTTAAAATTGTCATCACAAGCAATAAGAACAGTAAAACAACGTAAGAGTCATAAATCATAGAACAACAAAATAATGACTAAAGGAAGCTGTGTGTTTTTTTTCTGCTTCAAAGGAAGATTAGCTTCTTGTTAACATACTTAATGGTCATATTTTACTTACATAAAACATTTACAGTGAAAATCTGCTAGGCAATAAACATTTCAAAAAAACAAAGACCTCACTTTAGAAGTCAGTTATGAGGAATCAACGACAGACAAGCTGTCTGTAGAACAACGAAAAGTGACTCTCTCAGAAGACCCAATGCTCTAGTGTCAACATGGTGATCACATTGCTGCCCCCACATCACCACCATCACCACCACCATTTCCTCTACCACCAACATCTCCAGAGAAAGTGACTTCAATTTTTAATTCAATTTAATTGAGAAACTACTATAGGTAACTGCATCCTCTATTAGTCTATATCATGTGCCAGATCAGGATCAGAATCAGTTTGTTTAGTGAATAAAGAAACAGAATTAAGAGGAGCTAGAGGATCAAATATTTAGTAGCATCAGGTTGCTCCAGGCTAAAATATTCGGTTGCATTTATCTCACAAAAGGAACAGGACCTGCAATATCGAATTCCAAGACTACCAGACACAGTACCCTGCACTGGTTCCCACACTGTCAGTCCTGTCAGTGGAAATGCGCATCTCCCTCAACTGTGCCAATTCCCTCTGTGGAACAGCCCAAGGATAAAGTCAGCTTAAACCCTCAAGATCCACCTCCCTAAATTTCTTCCTAAAAGTCCAATATACCACCTAATAAACAATTCAAACTAACACATTCTTACTGAGTTGAAATTTTCTAACACAAAGAATTTTTGTTGCCCTTTAAGTGATTTTTTTTTTTATCAGTACTCAAATCCATTGATTTTTCTACTCAAGGTGATTGGGGTAGAGATGATGACAGAGGTCAGAGCAGGGTTAACTACACAGTAACAAAAAAATATTAAAAATATACATATTGATCAGATCTTCTTTTTCAGCTATATTAAATATAAAATGTACTTTTACCTAAAGTTAAAACATATAAATATAATATGCAATTATACACATACTCAAACACATGTGACAAATAGATAACTATTACGTACCTGCAGAATTTAAATAAAATTTTTTCAAACACTAAAACTGGACCTGTACTCCCCAATATTGTTAGAGGTTGCCCAGCAAACAACGAATAGGCAATCCCAGTTAATGATGCTCCAAAAAGAGACTCTATTGCACTCTGTTTAAGGGGGGGAAAAAAATGAATAAAAGCAACACATCATAAATATATCTCTAACGTATGGTAATACATATAATAAGACATCTAGAAAATTAAAAAATATGAATCAAATAAAAATATAAAGCAAATACAACTTGAAATTTAAAATTTCTATTTTAAAACAGAAAATGAAAAATACACTTTAAATACAAAGGGAAAATTGCTTTGTTTTTGCATATTAAAAGTGAACATTTGTGATCAACCTTAATTCAAAACTGTGAGAGTCAAGGAGGGAGGAATAAATGGAAGACGGAATGCTCAATTCTATCTACAGATGTTTTATTCTTAAGCCTGTGATGAGTACAAAGATATATAGATATATTATTTTGAATATTTTTGTATATCTGAAATAGTTTATTTAAAAAAAGAAAACATATTTATATACTTAATACCCTGTTAAAAAAAAGACTCCTTCGAACAGATAAGAAATTAACATGTGATATTATTGTTCTCCCATTGATTTCTAAAGATCAATTTTCACACATTTAAAGAAAGTAATCTAATATGATAGATTTAAACAACAGATATCAAAAACGAAATGCTTAACATAAATAAAATAGATGGGAAAACATCTTTATAAAACTGATAGCAATCATAAATGAGAAAGTATTTTATTATTATTAAAGTTTGGTAACAGAAAATAAAATGAAAAGACTCAAGAGAAATTTTAATTCAAAACTAGGAGCCAATTTTAGACCACCACCAACATTACATTCTACCTTTACATTATTAAGTAGTAAGGGGGTTTGTAGGCCACTAGACAAAGGGAAGGGATCAGAAGGAAAAGGATAGTTCACCATTCACAAAGATCAAGATGGACTGGAATGCACTATCAAGAAAGTGCACATCATCAGTAAGACAAGGAGAAGCAGCTTATGAGAAACAACCCCCCAGGGACTAGACACAGCATGACATCAGGCCAAGAGCAGGACTTGAGAACCAGACTTGAAGCGTTAAGACTGGTTCCTACTAGGTGTTAAGCCATGGGCACACCTAAAACTTGCTGAGCCCAACTTCTCTCATTTTTGAATGGGGGTGATTTTAGCCAGAACTTTGGGAAACACTTAACAGGTCTAGCATTTAGCCTTACAGAATGTACTCAACAAATGTTAGCAATTCTCATTGCCAGCAATAAACAGCACTTTCTAAAATTAAAATCATAAAATAATAATATGCGGTACGAGTATTACTTAACTCTTAGTAGAAAAACAAACTTGACTTTTGGCAAAATTTAAAAGTGTTCATATTAGGCATCTAGTTGTTAATTGTATAAAATGAACTTTTCTTGCCCTAGATGGAGTTTGTCCTAGAAGATACCGCTAAGCCATTATAAAAATCCTTAGTTAAAATATGCTATTTACGTACTAAATGACATCTAGAAATTAAAAAAAAAAAAAACTGAGAAGAAAAGCAAAGAGATGGCAAATAAAGCAATACTAATAGGGACAGAGTCGCACAAGATTACAGTGTCCCTCTCAACGTGATATTGAAAAAGAGGAGTGGCCACATAAAGATCTTCCTTTTACCACTCCCAACCCCTTAATGCCCCATTTACTAGGTCCTTTTCCTGGATCTATTCTTAAAACTATTTTTATGCTCATGCCCAAACTGAACCAGGTCTTGCCCTAAAACAGTCACAGCCCTGCTACTTGCCATCCCCATCCCACATTCAGAAGTTTCCATTTTACTCACCCATAACCCTCCCTTTCTCTTCCCTACAGACCTCCCCACTGCATGCCAGGAAACATTCCCTGCTAGTCTGTCCTCCTCAAAAACCTGTTTTGGTTTTTGCAAAATTACTTCATCCTGAGCTCTGACTGCCCCTGTATCTGATATGTGGGGCCATTTCCCTCCTTTCTCATCCCTCCTCCATCCCTCAGCTGCTCTCCCTGTAAATTACCTTCAGCTATTCTCAGTTTCAAGCCCCACTTGTCTGAACCACTCCCGGCGTACTCATTCCTCCCTGACCACTTCCAACTCTGGAACTCCTCCTCCTGACGTCTCCTTTTAAACTTGAAGTTCCCATAAAGAATCTGAAAACAAACACATTTTCAAACCACCTTCCTCCTCACTCTGAGCTCTCCATTCCCATTACTTCAACTCCCACGGCTCTTCCTCGATCTGACTCCTGCGTAGACCAGGATCCAGGACAAGGTAACTACATGATACTACCTAGTCTTTTTCCCCTTAGGTTATTGTCTTGGAGGACAGAAGACACATGCTGGCGTTACACTCATCTATATTCCTCCAGTGCCTGAAGCACTATCACACCCACAGCATTAGATGGCAGGATGAGATGGGCAGGCAGAGAATGACAGTCAAAGTCCAGAGGCAAAGCAGCATTTCCATGATGGGAACAGATAAGATACAATTCCATGGGGAACAGCAGAGTTACATGTGCAACTCACGTCAGCACATGAAGCAACTTACAAAAAATTATATACCTTTAATGCAGGGATTACAGAGTAAGGGAATATTGTCTTAAGTAATTAAAAATAAACTGAGCTGGAAGGAAATTTCAACTGTCAGGTTTATCTCCTGTTCAGCTCATGAAATATTTTAATTAAATAATATCACTACTTAGCTCTGGCTATTTCTTAACCTTTCATTTGTAATAAATAAATAAATAAATAAATAAATAAATAAATAAATAAAATTTCCCCCCAAGAGAAAATATAATAAAATAAAATACACTTAAGAATTACAAATCATCTCATTTAAAAGCCATTAAAATATATATAAACAAAAACTTGTCTTCAAGATTTTACAAAGCACTATTCAGTTATGCCTCCCATAGCCCCTAATACAATATTTACCAAGATCAAAACAAACAAAAAAAAAACGACTATAAAAACAGTCATGTCAAATTACAGATGCAGGTTTCAGGTATACTTTCCAATGACAAGCTTTACCTACTTTCACACAAATTTAGTTAATGGCAAACTTAAAGCAAGTACCACATCAAAAATCCATCATTTGTCCAGTTATGTTCTTTTCTTCCAAGCAGTCTGGCCCGGGCCTACCCGGCAGGGCTGATGAGTTATTATCGCTCACAGGGGCTGTACCTAACCCTATGATGACCTTACAGGATGTGATGTAGCCTCAGTGGTAAAATCCTCCGCCCACAGCCCACCCAGACTCAGTTCAAGCGGACTCCCCCCCACCAGACCCTTATCCCCCAGACAACACAAGCCTTTTACTCAAGTTTATAAAACAATTCATCCACCAGCAAGCCAGGATAAACTTTTCTTCTTCTTCTTCTTCTTTAAATTTTATTTTTATTTTTTACCTCAACTGTGCATCTTCTCCTGTTCACATGGCTTCCCCATGTTTTCCACAGCAATAACCTTTGGGGGAAGTCTGCTTTGGGACAGGTTAATCGTGCTGTGGGTAGACTCTTTGGACAAAAGTAGGAATGGTGAGACAAATGCACACAGACACTTGCCTCTGAAGAGCTAAGAGCCTGGCCGCTACCAATCTTTGTACTCACTATTCTGCCTTCTGTAGCTTCTCCAAGCAGCCCTCCAAAAGTGATTACAGGAGACATACAGGCACAGTATAGGAAAAGAATCGAGGCCAGGCACTGCAGACTTAATGCATCCTTGAAGTCACTCAAGAAAAAAGGTGCTTTCCTTTTGATGTCAAGTATCAAACCACCAAAAAGCCTAAATAGGTGAGATGAAACTCGTCAAACTGTACACTAGAGGATTCTAGCTATTGCAAACTAAAACTATGGGCTACATAAAAACTGCTGGTGTCTAGTGTTTTGTCAACAAAAATTAATATCCTATTTGAAATCATGGTATAAATTACAAAAGTTATACTCATTTAATCTAACCCACTGGCAGAGGAAAGGTCGATCTCATTAGGTTAAGAGACATAAACATCTGAATTTCATGGACTACATACTGAAAAGACTACAGGCAAATGATTTAATATGAGTAAATGTAATTTCAGACACAAATGGGCAAGTAAATGTACAATAAAAGTAAATAAAACCTAACAACCCATTCATGAAAATATGCATAAGTAATTCTAATAATTATTATTCACACTATAAATCTTAAAGGCAAGATCAGAAATACCAGGAAGGCAATTATAATGTAAATTATAAGCCCCCAAAATGCCCTTTAATATAAATAGAGTATGCTGTACTTAGAACTACTCAGTTATAAGTAAAATAATTTCAATTATAATACTTTTTGAATTAGCCCTTTAATAGTATAAATATTTCTGGTCCAGGAAAAATGCCTAAAAAGTACTTCAGTGTATACAATTTACTTTTGTAGTCAATGGCATTTGTAGTCAAACTAATGCAAATAGTACTAAAAAGTTTTAATAAATATAAAAATCTATATTTGCACATCAAATCTGTGTGTGTCATTTCAATGTGTGGGGTGGTTGTTTTTTAAATCAAACTTTTGGATACAGCTAACTTGAAAGCATTGCACTGAAATATAAGCTCTGTGAGGGGCAGACTTTTTCTTATTCAGTGTCATCATCTCATATCTAGAACACTGCCTGGGATAGAGTAAATACTCAATAAATACTTGTGACAAATTGATAATTCAAAAACATTTTGTGACTCAAAATATATACAATCATTCAAATCTCTACTGTAGAAAACACTCCAAAGAAATTAATCTTATGCTTTCAAATGCTTTGAATGTTTCAAGCTTTACCCTTCTAACATTTTTTTAAAATTAATAGTGAAATGCGCCGAAACCGGTTTGGCTCAATGGATAGAGCGTCGGCTTGGGGACTGAAAGGTCCCGGGTTCGATTCCGGTCAAGGGCATGTACCTTGGTTGCGGGCATATCCCCAGTAGGGGGTGTGCAAGAGGCAGCTGATCGATGACTCTTTCTCAACGATGTTTCTAACTCTCTATCTCTCTCCCTTCCTCTCTGTACAAAATCAATAAAATATATATTTAAAAAAATGTCAATTTTAAAGCTAATAGTGAAATGGATCCTAAACACACATTGACAAGTGGAAGATGTTACCCTATAGATACTCTGACAGCAAGGGGATTTAACTTGCAACAAAGGTGCCAATGATAATCTAAAAATAAAATAATACCATCAAATCAATAATTATTTAACAGCTTACATAAGGATTTCAGATCACTGACCATGAAATCAATGGGGACCTTAGCACTTCTCAGTGACTAATTTTATCTCAACTTTTTTTCCTTTATTGACTAAGGTATTACATATGTGTCAATCCTATCTCAATTTGAAGTTTGAGGAAATAATAGCAATAGCTAGTATCAGACCAGAACCTCTTGCATGGGGACAATCTTATTTCCTATTATATTCACAGAGACTAATATACATTAGTCAATGGATTCATTATGAGTTTAAGCTTCTCTAAAGTTTATATTTAGTATACCAATTGTGTGGTTGTTTTTTTTTCCTATGTAGTATTATTTAGGCATGTCATTACTGTCCCTAACAGTGTATCTGTATCAGATATCCAGCTTTTTAAACAAATATTCAAGATTCAATATTTACTTCTACAGAGACCACCAGTGGACAAAAGGTATCAATATCCCATGCTTTTCTACATAAAAAGTAAAATAACATTTCTCTACTTCTACAAAATATTTTAAGGCAATGTTTACACCTGGCAATATATTCTTTATTTCAAAAATGAACAACTTCAACAATTTTTCTAACTAGGTTTCCAGAGATCAATAACATAGATTAATTATTCTTATCTAATTTTACATTACCGTATGATATAATGCCCTTTTAAAAGTTTTAAAACTATGCACACACACAGAAAAACATTGATTATGATTCCTTTCTGTTCCTGTAATTCTCTAATTTCATAAGGAGAATTATAATAGAACTCCACATTTTATTTAAAAACCATTTTGTAAATGAATATAAGTTAACTTACTATGTAACTGTGCAACATTTTTGACATGGTGCATATTTTCATTATAAATTAAAGCTTGGTATACAGAACCCAAGTATATACTAGTAAAATTATCTTTAAATATATATTAATTTCCCCCAACATCACATACCTATACAATAAGGCATTTTTTATATATATAAAAAAATACCAGATAAGTTTAGATTCAACTATTTGCAAAGAAAAAGACTTTTTATGTCTTTTTAATCAATTCAAACCCTAGTCTCAAAAGATACCCACATTATATCAGTATTTGTACCCACCGTCCAGTCCTCTGTAGCTCAGGCCCAGCATGATCAGCAGCCTCTTTATGAGTCTCACCCGAGCTGGGGGCAGATCCATTGGGAAATACAGGAATCTTTCTCTTTTCCTGCATTTCACAGACAAAAAAAAAAAAAACAACAACAAAAAAAACACCTTTCAGAATTTTTTTTTAAAGAAGGCTGAGATGGCATCTTCAATTCAGAGGGAGCATGAGATCCCTTACTGGGTGTGTGTGTGTGTGTGTGTTGTGCTCCTAGAAAAAAGATGCTTCCTAACATGAACTTCTACTTTAAATAAGCTCTACTTAAAACAGAAGCCAATATTTGTCCATTAATATTTCTAAGTTCAAGCTCAGCTTGCTCCATTTTATACTCTAATATCAATTACACTATAAAACACATTCATACACATCATTTCAAATTACTATTCAGCAACAGGAATATAGCCAGTAAAAGCATTGCTCCAACCAGAATTTTTAAAATACTGCCTATGTTAACTACTAAAAATGTACTTAACATTAAGTGTAAATGCTAGTTTTCTTTTACTAAAACACTTCCCTTAAGATATAGATAGCACAAGGGTTATTAAAAACATAAAAATCAATATCCCATTATATTTTATTACAAATTCAAGAGTACTATTCTCATGATAAAGGATCTTGTCCCACTCACTGGAAAAGAAAGGAGTGAGTTTTTAATTGGTTACTTGGGCCTAAAAGAACAAGAAAGAAATAGAGAAAAAGGAAGAGGAGAGGGAAGAGGAGGAAGAGGGAGGGCGGTAGAAGGAGCAGGGGGGAGAGAGAGGGAGAGAAAGGTGGGGTAGGTGAGGTCATCCCAGGAGATGCCCTGGTTCAAAGATTCTATCTAGATGATTTAAAACTACCTGGTTTATATGTTCAATAAGTATAGAGTATAAAGATTTATCTATAACCATAAAATTACCATTTAAAAATATCAAAATCTAAATTACACCTTAGCTCAAGGAAAAAAACAAAGTCACAGAATTTCTGAAAAACAAACATAATTTTATTAAGAAAAATGAATTAAGCATCTAGCTCAGGAAATGTTAAAACAAAACAAAACAAAACAAAAACAAAAACAAAAAAAAAGAAAATCTTTCCTGAAAGAAATAAAACAACTAAAATGCAGAAATTACATTGTCTGTTTGCTACTTTTATGTATATCAAGGCTATATTAGTGTATATTTCTTATATTGCTGTATATGCTACCATTTTTCTTAATTCTTTTATTGTATGTAGATTTTCAGTCATATCACCTGAAGTATTTTATTCTCTCCATTTAAAAATTGTATACCTCCAGCCGAGACTGGTTTGGCTCAATGGATAGAGCGTCGGCTTGGGGACTGAAAGGTCCCGGGTTCGGTTCCGGTCAGGGGCATGTACCTTGGTTGCGGGCATATCCCCAGTGGGGGGTGTGCAGGAGGCAGCTGATGGATGACTCTCTCTCATCGATGTTTCTAGCTTTCTATCTCTCTCTCTCTTCCTCTCTGTACAAAATCAATAAAATATATTTAAAAAATAAAATAAAATAAAAAAAATAAAAATAAAAATAAAAATTGTATACCTCTGGTATGTTTTCTGCTGTCTAATTGTATTGACTAAAATCTCTAATAGTGTTAGTTGTAGTTGACTTGATAAGGGCATTTCTTAATTAGTTTCTAACTGTAGTCAGTGTCTCCAGTGTTTCTTTCAATAAGTTACTGATATTGGGACTAAAAATAAACATTTTTATCATGTTCAGAAAGTACCCTAATTTCTATTTTAGGGAAAATTTTAATATAAATGGATGTTGAATTTTTAGCATCTCTGGAGCCAATCATATGAACTTTATCAAATATGGCAAATCATATTAATAATTTTTAATATGACTTCCAACTTTTGCATTGTTGAAATAAACCCAACCTGGACTCTAATGTGCTGGCAGTCTTTGTCTAGTACTTTATTTAAGTTGTTTGCATCTCTTTAAGTAGAGGTCCATAGATTTTTGTGCAATCTTTATGTTTTTGTATTTTATATTATGTTTTTGCTTTATACTTGTTTTATAAGACTTCATTTGCAATATAAACATTTACAAGACTTAATTTAAAATATAAACAATAACGATAAAATATTAATGAATACACACAGCAAGAAGCTTGAAAAGTGTAGATAAGAACTTTAAAACATTCCTTAATGACACAAAAACTGACTTGAAATAGGAAAACAACTAAGGAAAGTTATACCATGTTCTTGAACAGAGTCAGTGTTATAAAGATGTCAATTTCCCTTAGTTCATTTACAAGTTTAACCACTATCATCATTTCTTTTAAATCGTTTTTTTCTATAAATAGGAAACTGATTTTAAAGCTTACATTAAAAAATAAACCAAATATAGCCAAAGAAATTCAGAAAAGCAAGAGTAAGAGGAGTCAAGAATGAATGTAGATCTTCCTGATATTGACATATCCCAGAAAGCTTCAAAATGTAAGTGTGGAATTGATTCATAAATAGATACACCAAGACCTGAATGCAAATGGAAATTTAGTAAATGAAAAAGACAGCATCACCAATCAAATGGGAGTAATTTAAAAAAATACATATCAACTTTTTATTAAATTGGGACAACCAGCCTGCAATTTAGAAAAAAAGATAAAGTTGGGTGCATACTCCACATAATATACCATGATTAATTCTAAAGGATCAATCAATGAACAATTCAAATGTTAAGAAAAAAAGTGGTGAAAGGCAATGGACAAAATATATTCAGAGATATTCAACCTCACTAATTATAAAACGGCAAAGTAAAATCACATTAAAATACCCAATAGAGGAAGATAAAGATTTCTCTCAGACTAACAAATATCCAAAAGTTTGACAACATACTGTGTTGGTGAGGCTGCAGGGGCATAGGTACTTTTATACCTCACTGGGGGGGTTCCAAATAGTTACTGTTAAGAGATTCTGCTAATTAACTATTAAAATTATAACTTCCATGAGAGTCAGCAATCCTATTTCTGAAAATTTATCCCACAGCTCAATCTGCCCAAGACTAATATGGCATATCACTACCATGTTGTGGTTTGTAGCAAAAGACCGAAAACATCCTAAGCCTAGGGATAGGATAAACTCTGATATATCCAATAAACAGGATACAACAAAACGGTGAGAAAGGAACCAGGAATATTTCTAATGATCAGATAACCAAAATATGTTCCTATATAAAAAGAAGCAAGGTGCCAAACAGTACACAGTACATTAACTTTTGGTAGAAAGAGGATAAAATAAGACTGTAGGTTCATATTTCTTTGTACTGAATAAAAACTAGAAGGATAAACAAAAACCTAGTAACAAATGGTGGCCCACAGAAGGTGGTACAGAGATAAGAACATCAAGGGGACATATTGGGATTTAACTTCTCTGAGTGTTGTATATCGTTTTGATTTTTTTTTTTTTTTGAATGTATAAAGTAGCCCTGGCTGGTTTGGCTCAGTGGATAGAGTGTCGGCCCGCTAACTGAAGGATCCCAAGTTCAATTCCGGTCAAGAGCACCTGCCTGGGTTGCAGGAGGCAGCTGATGATTCTCTCTCATCATTGATGCTTCTATCTCTCTCTCCCTTTCCCTTCCTCTCTGAAGCTAATAAAAAAAAAATTTTCTTTTAAATGTATAAAGTATATTTTTTAATGTTGTAAATGTACCTCAAATATTGTGTGGACTCTTACCTGAGAAGGAACACTTTTTGGTGGCTCTATGCGTATAGAAGGATCCCACTCTCCTGGAGGTAGGACAGTTACTTGATCTAAAAATTCATCAATTCCAGATAAGAGGTCATTTCTGTCTTTTGCTTTATAAGCTACATCATGAAAAATCTAAAGGAGGGGGGGAAAAACACTGAGTAAGAGAATTTTAAAGTTGAAAGAAAAGTTCTATACAAAGTAAATCCACTTCAGATAACATGAATAAGTATACAATAAAGATAATTACCTAACCTCTTATCCCACCCTGGGTAATAACTATAAAAAAAAAACCCATTATTAGTATTATTAGATGAATTACCAGTAACAATAAAACAAAATAAAATAGTGATGTGCTAAGGCAAAATAATTTTTAAAAAGAGAATTTTTTACATGGCAAATAGCAATTCATTACTGAATAAAACAATACTGCAGCATGTCTTTCCACTTCTAAGATATTAAATGTCACTTATCCTAAACCAATAATCATGGATGTACAAACAACTTTACTTAAATACATTATTTATTTTATTGCTTATATTTATTTGGGTGCCACTATTTACCAGGCACAATTCTAAACACTTGGAGAGTGCAATGGACACAGATAAAGCAAGGTCCCTGTATTCAAAAGCCCTAGAAAGAAAAATAGTGAAAGAGGTGTATAACATAAATACATAATTACAGGTAAAAATGGATGCTGCGATAAAAATAAAACAGGTGAAGGAAAGTCTTACAGGAGGTAACTGTAGGAGAAATGTGAATGAAATGAGGGACAAGCCCATGCAGAGAGAAGAGATGGTAGAAGAGAAATCAGGCCAACGGAATAACCATTGTAAAGGACCAGAGGCAGAAAAGAACATAACACATCTGAGGAACAAAAGGGAAACTAATGTGGCCTGGGCAAAATGGGGGAGGATATGAGTTTCAAAAAGTATGCAGAAGCCAGATCAGACAGACCCTATTCAGACAATGGCAACAATTTTAGGTTTAAACCTAAGTACATAACAAGATGGCATTGACATATCTGGATCAAGATAATGACAGATTGAAATCTGCATTTAATTGGTAATGCAGAGGAGACTATCCTAAGATTCAGAAAGTCCACTTTAATCACCAAAGAGAAGAAGGTAGAGTATAAACTAGAGAAGTGGCAGTGGAGGTGGCAGATTAGATACGAAACATATTAAGGAGGTAAAATCAACAGAATCTGGTGACCAATTGTTTGAGACAGGACAGACAAAGAAGGTCAGGTTCAGATATTTGGGGTTTCAGACACCTTAGGGCAGTGGTTCTCAACCTTTCTAATGCCATGACCCTTTAATACAGCTCCTCATGTTGTGGTGACCCCAACCATAAAATTATTTTCATTGCTACTTCAAAACTGTAATTTTGCTACTGTTATAAATCGTAATGTAAATGTCTGTGTTTTCCGATAGATTTAGCCTCTACAGCAGCGGTTCTCAACCTGTTGGTTGCGACCACTGAGAACCACTGCCTTAGGGCTACACGGCAGAAATGGCTAGAGCCTCTCCAAAAGAGAGAGAAGTCCTGACCAATACAGGTCATGGTCAAAGGTGAAGTTCACAAATGGAAGAAAAAAACTAGAGAGAAAAAAGGAAAAAAGAGAAAAAGACAAAGCCCCAAGGAAACCCCAAAAAAATTATATCCTAAAATCCAGGATGAAGATAATTTCTAGAAGGTGATCAATAATTTCAAATGGGGGGGAGAAAATAAAGAAAACACTAAGAAATAACCACTGATCCTGACAGAATCGTCCCAAAGACCGTAACAAAGGCAAAATAGTTGAAGAGAGTGAATATGAGAGATTCCTGAAACCTATATAATTTTATCAATCATTATCACCCCAATAAATTCAATTAACAAAAAGAGTGAATATGAGATAAAATAATACATACAGCAAGGTCAATTTTTAAGCATCACTATAAAAGAGAACTATAATTTAATAAACATTATATGCTTCATTATTGGTGTCCAAAAGAATTTGAAATTCCACTTCAAAAGGGACTTTATATAGTATATGCTTCATAATCACTGTCCACTTCAAAGGATATCTAATTACCTCATCCGTCATGAGAGTGGCTATTGATCTTCCAATTTCATGATACTGTGGTGCCTTGCCTGCTGGACCCAGTAACAAAAACAAAAACCTAAGGAAACATTAAAATATAGACATTTAAACAACATACACACATAAATCTCAGCAATCATTAAAAAAAAAAAAAAGAAAGTCATAGAGTATCAACACAAAAACACTTATCATCTTCCCACCCCAATCACTGAAAAAAGTTGGCAACTCTACTCAGACTAAAGCAAATCATAGAACTAAGAAAGGCATTCATAATTAGCTTCCTACTAAGTTATTACTTTCCATCTTCCTTAGGGTAAGACAGTAATTCAGGAATGGAGGGTTTTACATTAAAAATTCCCATCTTCTATATCGTTTTGAATCTGAGTAAATAATTTTCTCTGGTCTGTTTGACAGTAAATAAGTGAATACCAATTCCATTGAAGTACTTAAGAGGTTTGCTTAGTACAATAATTAAAGAGTATACACACACAAAAACACAAATCCTCAAAATATAATCTGGATTAAGACTACTATTAGTATAGTAATAACTAAGGGTCTAATTCCTTTGGAAGGAAAAAGAATTTTTATCTACAGCTCCAAATTTATCAACAAATCAACTATTACTTGATTTTTTAATTTATTTATAGTGACTAAATAAAAAGTAACTAACTTCCTATATAATTTTGTCCTTTATTAACGACAGTAAAATTTAATATTTATACTTATCCAAACTAGAGGTACTCATCTTCCTATTTTGAGAATGTTAATATGAATCTATAGAATTATTTTTCTCATCTATCTTAATACTACACCATTAATGCACCTCAGTAAAGCATATTGAAAATTGGCACGTACATTTCAATCAAGTTGCAATTAATTCCTCAGATTTACTATTATAAAAATGATTTTAAAATTATTCTCATTTTGAATTAAGTTTATACAGTCAATAGCTAAGGAACTGATCACTCTTTATAGAACAACTTGATAATTATTCTTAAGGATATTACCCCTATTTTCATTTTTACTCATAATGTATTTTGAACAGAAGATTTTGGTCAGATCAGAACAAAGCTCTTTATCAATTCATGGGCATTATCAATTTAATCAACTATAAGTTATTATTATCCTCATTTTACAAATGAAGCTTAGAAAATTTAAGTCAGGTCTGACCCTCCCACAAAAGTGGAAGTGCAAGGATTCAACTCCATTTTTTTCTGATTCCAGTGTCTGCCCAGATCATATATCTAAAATGAACCATTTTTTAAACCAAAACTCCTGAGATGCCAAAATTCTTATAAAAGTATCAATGCAATATTTTTTCATGCTGCAATACTTTAAATTAATCTTTATTGTTGAAAGTATTATAGATATGCCCTAGCTGGTTTGGCTCAGTGGATAGAACATCAGCCTGAGGACTGAAGGGTTCCAGGTTTGATTCCAGTCAAGGACATGTACCTTGTTTGCAGGCACATCCCCAGTGGGGAGGTGTGTAGGAGGCAGCTGATCAACGTTTCTCTCTCTCATCAATGTTTCTAACTCTTTATCCCTCTCCCTTCCTCTCTGTAAAAAATCAATAAAAAATATTTTTTTTTTAAAAAAGCATTATAGATATACTCTTCCCCCCGGCCTTTTGTTTTCTTTAGTTTCAGAAAGAGAGATTGGCCTTGGTTGGTGTGGCTCAGTTGGTTGAACTGTCATCCCAGAAAGGTTGTGGGTTCCATTCCTGGACAGAATACAAACCCAGGTTTTGGGTTCGGTCCCCAGTCCTGGCAACAGATCAATGTTTCTCTCCCTCACATCCTCTCTCACACCCCTTTCCTTCCTCTTTTTTTATTTTTATTTTTTTAAAATATATATTTTATTGATTTTTTTTTCAGAGAGGAAGGGAGAGAAATAGAGAGCTAGAAACGTCGATGAGAGAGAAACATTGACCAGTTGCCTCTTACACACCCCCTACTGGGGATGTGCCCGCAACCAATGTACATGCCCTTGACTGGAATCGAACCTGGGACCTTTCAGTCCGCAGACCGACGCTCTACCACTGAGCCAAACCGGCTTCGGCTCCTTCCTCTTTCTAAAGTCAATTAAAAAAAAAAAAAGTTATTCAAAAATAAAGAGAGAGATCATACTTTTATCCCCATTTGGCACAATGGCAACATCAATAATTAAAATGACCTTTTACTACATACATAATGGAACCTGTTCCTGCAGTAGGAAAATACTTAGATTCTGGACATACTGAGAGCGTGTTCATTGGAGCCAACTCTTTACCTGGTCGGAACAGGGACTTCAGTCAGCCCTGAGAGGAGAACGGCAGGAGCCAGTCTCACAAATGCGATTATCGGTCTTTCCAAAAAGTCTACTTCTCCCACCAGGACATTGGATGCCTCGGCTCCCGAAGGAATTTTCCTCATGAAATTCATATCAACCTATAGACAAATAAATAATCATTTAAAATAAAATTTACCTGGTATTTATAAGACTATTTAGAGGGAAACAGTAAAGAAAAGATGCCTGTAAGACTAAACTGGTGATCTAAAGAAGGTATAAATGTCAAAATTCTCACAAAGGATGGAATAGACAAATACAAAAAAAGCAAGCCAAATACATCTGGGAAAAAATATTCCCAATTGCTTCAACTGTCGTAATTTTTACTATTTCAGAGATCTAAATTACCAAACATAGAAACGAGAAAAAAATTTTCAATGAACACAGCACTATTCATTAAAAATTATTTAAAAGACAAAAGTATAGTTCACAAACTAGCAAAAGCTCATGAAATTATACACAGTGCTAAAAAATATTCACTTCATGATAATCTATAACTTCATCTTAGAAATGAGTTAGTCCCTTTGTCTTTTTTATAAGTCCTTCTTATTTTAAAGAACTCTGAGCATTCCCCAGTATTTTCATTAAATAGGGGGAAGTTTCCGTTTTTATTTTTTACTCAAAATGAAAATAGCCATTACTGGTATAAATACAAGGTAGTGCCGTATAACCAAATTTGGATGTCTGTGTATAATTACCAAGGATAGGTCACAAACAGGATATCAAAGCACGGGAGCTTCATCGTTTATACACAGTTTCACACAAGTCACTAAACAACCACTTACAGGGCTATCCATTAACAAGAAAGCAGCACTTACAGCGGGCCTCTTGAGTCCCACACCCAGTGTGCCACAACTACAGTGCCAGGAGGCAGACTCCTGCCCAACAGGAGACAAGGAGGAGCACACAAGAATAGGCCAATTAAAAAAAAAAAAAGCAAAACTGTGACAGAGGAACAAAAATAAAAGGCAGCTGCCATGTCTAGAGGAGATCTATAATGTAAACTATACTCATGGACTCTTTTCATAAGAATAACTTGAAATTTAGTTCCTGAACACTTTTCACTCATCTGAAATAAGAGGAGCATCAGTAAAAATATAACCGAGTGAGCACAACAGCCTGTTGGTAGTCAGTGTCCCATATGCAAGGCTTCCTATGACTGTAGGGCACAAAATGCAGCAAAGTTGCATAGCACAGATCATCATTTAAACTCCTTCTCTACAAAATGTGATCTATGCTTTGCATCATGAAAGACTGAACAAATCTCACTTGGAATAATCACATTTAATTGAATGTCTGATATTAGATACAAAAATATTAAAGCATTTAAAGTCCTGTAGCAAATTAAATTAACAGCATTATATTAAAATGGCCTTTAGAATGAATTATGCGGAAGCAGTACTCATAAAGTACTCTTTACATTCTATTGTAACTGGAACTTGTAATTTTTGCTCCTTTTTTTTTTTTTTAAATACATTTTCTGTTTTTAAATCCATGCCTTTACCTACCCATGGGGAAGCACCAATATGCTTCCCAGTGACATTCCAAAAAGTACTGACACCATCTGCAGCCTTGAACATGCCTAATTTCATCAGAAACTGCTGACGCCATAAGACAGCAATTTTGGAATCACATTACAGCCAGAAAAAGGCTGACTTCACTACCATTGCTGTAACATCATTCCCAGAATTAACCTTTCTAGTGGTGGTATCTCCAGAACAAATAACTAGAATTTAAAAGGTACTAAAGTTTCATGGTATCTATGGGTAGGTACAGATGAAAACACTGTATCATTCATATATTCTTTAGTCAGAATTTCTAAAACTAGCGTAGTAAGATATAGTGATAGTCAAGTGCTCCTAGACAATTACCTTTCTTACAATTTCGGACCTTAAATTAACCTATCACAAGCATCACAGGCAGGTTTGTAATCAACAATCTATTAAAAAATTATTATAATCAATGTTTTATTATAATCAATGTTAATAAAAGATCACTGCTAGTGATTTTCTTAGTAAGAATGATTAGGAAAACGTACAGTGAATGACAGAATTACCTTGCTGAAGTCAACAGTACTATTTTCTCTGCTTCCTCCACCTCCATTACCTTTCATCTCTGCACTTTTACTAGTGTCCAAGTTTCCAGGTGCAGACTGTGGAGAGGCCAAAATACCTGTATTCGAGGATAAATAAATTCCAAATTAGTAAGAAGAAAAATCACTGATTCTGCTCATCTCCTGAAAGTGATGGTTTATCAAAAGCAAATGTGCAAGGTAAAAAAAAAAAAAATTAAAAAATTAAAAAAAAAAAAAAGTGCCAAGTGTTAGTACCAAACCAGCAAGACCAAAATAACATTTTAAGCAATACTAAAGCTATATATTTTAACATTTTTAATAATACTATTAAAAAAAATGGTGACCTTTGCAAAAAGAAAAAGTGAGTAGGTGTGGAACCACAGAAGAGGGAAGACATGAGTCTGATTACTACTACAAATGTTTAGAGATTACACTTCCAATATAGCTAACATATATGTGAACTGCAGAGGTTAATGATGCCTAACTAACTTCACATACTTGCATTAATAACAATATAAGTTTTCTGATAAATCCTAAGTGTGGGAAAACTTAAGAGCTAGATCAACTAATTGTAGGTTAAATGTACCACAATGTTCCAAAATCATAACAGTTTCCTCAATATAATAGCAATGTTTTTTATAATATAAATACAAAGAGGAGAGGGTGTGTGTGTGTTTGTTTTTGGGGTTTTTTTGTTCTTTTTTTGTTAATCCTCAACCAAGAAAATGTTTTGCCATTTATATTTTTAGAGAGAGTGGAAGGGAGAGGGAGAGACAGAGAGAGAGCGAGAGAGAGAGAGAGAATCATCAATGTGACCAGGGCCAGGGATTGAGCCTGCAACTAAGGCACATGCGTTTGACTGGAATCTAACACGGATCCCTTCCCTCCATGGCAGACACTTTATCCACTAAGCCAAACCAGCGAGGGCGAAAGAGGAAGAGTTTTTTATTTAAACAGACCTGTGTTGAAATAAGCACTCTGCCATTTTATAAGCCATGTGACTTTAACTCATGTAACCTCTAAGATGCAGGTAAACTTGTAAAATTAGTTTGTTTGGATTAGAAATGATATATGTCCTGCCAAAACCAGTTTGGCTCAGCGGATAGAGTGTCAGGCTGCGGACTGAAAGGTTCTGGGTTCAATTCCAGTCAAGGGCATGTGCCTTGGTTGCAGGCACATCCCCGATGGGGGGTGTGCAAGAGGCAGCTGGTCGATGATTCTCTCTCATCGATGTTTCTAGCTCTGTCCCTCTCCCTTCCTCTCTGTGAAAAATCAATAAAATATATTTAAAAAAAAAGAAATGATATATGTCCTATATAATAAAAGCCTAATATGCTAAGTGTCCAATTGTCTGTTCAACCAATCAAAGCCTAATATGCTAATGATATGCTAAGGCTGCTCAACCATCACTATGACATGCACTGACCCCGGGGGGGGGGGGGGGGGGGGGGGGATAGGCGCTCCAACCAGTAGGTTAGCTTACTGCTGGGGCCCCGCCCATCAGGACTAAGTGAGACAGGCCAGAAATGCCCTGGAGCTCTCCCACGGCCCCTCCCCAGCTGGCCAACTCCTGCATCCCTCCCTGGCCCCAATTGTACACCGGTGGGATCCCTCAGCCTGGCCTGCACCCTCTCGCAATCCGAGACCCCTCAGGTGATGTCAGAGAGCTGATTTCAGCCAGGCCAAGGGACCTCACTGGTGCATGAAATCGTGCAACGGGCCTCTAGTATATTCTATAAAATGAGCTTGTCTAAGTAACACTAATGTCCCAGCATTAGTATGTTCATTTCAAGTGACAGCAGCAACATTTCACAACAATAAAATAACCTAACAACACCCTGTAACATAAGACCAATTGTTACCACTGTGACTTTTGCAAAAAGCTCAAATCTCAAAAAATTTTAAATACAATCCAGATTTCTACCATTAGGTATATTTCATTTTCTCAAAACACCTAAGATTTCTAGTTCAAGAATATAAAACACTTAGTATCACAGGAGAAAAGGCACAAGACTTATGACAGATTTTACCACTCACAGGGCAATCTAGTGACCCACAGGAACTCACACCACATATATTTGATACATCTTAGAAAGTTTTCATTTTTCTAGAAGATAACATTCTATTACTAATAACTTATACTAAGTCATTCAAATTTACTGTTTAAACTCAATGAGAGATCTTTGTAATATTCACTTCTCTATTAAATAACTAAACTAGAATATCACTGTGGCCCCAAAATCTCAGTATGAAAAAGCATATCCAATCCATTTAGCAACATGCTCAATCTCTGGAAGTGTTAGAGAATTCTGAAATAAGTAAAATGTTTCCTAAAACTTAACTTTTTTTTTTTTTTAAGCATTTTAGCTTAGTACAGAAAAGTCATTAAGATTCCTCTTCTTTGACCTTTGTTCCTAAATTTCCAGAAGACAGTTTTTTTATTAAAATACATAACTTTTTCCCGAGAGGGGGAAAAAGTTAACTCGTATTTTCAGTAGTTTCCACCAGCTCCCACGCAATGATGAATATCATTAAGGCCCTGGCAGCAAGTACAACAGAGCATCAATGCATCTATACTTGTAACTACTAAAAATATTCAACCTGTAGATACGTAATCAAAGAGTACATGTGCACAGTTTTCCAGAACAGTCTCGGCAAACACATTGGAGAGAAGAGTGGAATAAGAAGAAGGTTATGGGGGAAAGGATAAGGTAGGAATGGGAAGAAGAAATGATATGGAACTACTTGCTGGTAAAGCCAGAAGATGCAACCTGAAGTCTCTTAGCTATGCTGGCCATCTTAAACCTGTAAAAACTGCCATGCCAGGTAAGTGTTAGTGTCCCACCATTATCTTCTCTAGGTAGCCTTTCTCAATCTCAGCTAAGCTAAAGCTGTTTTCTACATCAGTAAAGGAAATCTCCCTGCTAGTGCAATAAATCCCTAGAGCTCAGAGTTAAATGAGCAAAGTCCCCAAAGTTCAAACTACCATTAGCATAGATAACTCAGAAGGACATTTCTTTGTTTTAAGAAAAATGAAAAAATGTGAGTATGTGTACATATGACATCAATAATGAGATTCAACAATCATACTAGAGAAAGATAAATCAAAGTTATCAAGAGTTTTCTGTCATTAAAAGTTTGCAAGTAGAGCAGTTGGAGCAATGGTTCACAATGTGGGAAGATTCTGTCCCCCAAGAGGCAATGTCTAGGGGCATTTTGGTTGTCACAGCTAGGGAGTGCTGCTGACAGCTGGTGAAGGAAGGCCTGGGATGCTGCTAAATATCCTATTGTACACAGCACAGGCCCCTGAAACAAAGAAAGGTCTAGCCCAAAATGTCAATAGTGCCAAGGCTGAGAAACCTTGAGTTAGAACAGCGATTCTCAACTTTTCTCATTTCATGGAAAATTCTGTAACACACAAAAAAATATATTTGCTTAACTGACAACAAAAAAAAAGTAGGTATAACTTTGATTTACTATTAAAAAATATATATAATAGTTATTACCTATCCTTTTGCTCCAAAGTGACTTTTTTAAAAATCAGGTCCTATACTTGTATAAGGACTTCCGGTAGCAAGAATTAACCAATCAGATGCAACTTTACTATTATTATTATGTGATGTGACCAATAAGATACATACCTATTATATGACTTATATGTTTATGGTTCGAGACAGGGCATTCACACCAGAGAGCTACTGTTGTGGCAGCTGTTGTCATTTTTTTTTTAATATATATATTTTTTATTGACTTTTTACAGAGAGGAAGAGAGAGGGATAGAGAGTTAGAAACATCAATGAGAGAGAAACATCGATCAGCTGCCTCCTGCACAACCCCTGCCGGGGATGTGCCCGAAACCACGGTACATGCCCTTGACTGGAATTGAACCTGGGACCTTTCAGTCCGCAGGCCGATGCTCTATCCACTGAGCCAAACCAGTTTCGGCTGTTCTCATTTTTTCATTTGACAATCCAAGGGAAAAAAGATCAGTGCCCCTGACTAAACAGTCAGGTATTGCATGTTTAAAAAATTCTTGTGCCACATCACACCAGTTGAAAAATCACTGAGAAGATAGTTACAAATACTAGAAATGAGTCTACCTCTTCTACATAATTATTCTCTGAAAGAACCACAAATGGGAGACACCACTTTCTATTCAACTATGGGTATGCACAAAGCATCACCCATGACCCAAATATCTATGACATTAGTCTTTCCAAAATTATGCTGAGGCCACCTACTTCCTTCTCTAACATAGCATCAGACTCAAAGAAAACTAAACTATAGTTTCTAGGTGCTTTAAACACCAAATGTAATTAAACACAGAATAATATATAGCCGCTCCTATTATTTTAATTACATATCTTCTATAGCTATCTTCTTAAACATTAATTGTGAGCTTTTTCTTATCTTTAGAAATTCTCTGTCTTCCATTCTAATTTCTTTTCCTTTAGAGAGGCTGATAAATCTCCTGGCATACTTAATGCAGAAGAGGAAAAGAACTGTGTTCCTCAATTCTCAGTTAATTGCTCCTTTTATCACTTAACAGCATGGCCTAGTAAGTTGAGACCCGTATGTCACTTCCTCCCTAGATAAAATTTGTAGTCCCTCATTATTAATAACATAGAAGCTGCCAAAAAAAGAAAAATATTCAGTATTACTGAGATATTGGTATGAACAAGTATCGATTTTGTTCTAGGTAGATCTGAGTTCAAGTCCTGGCTCTGGTTATTTACAGTATGATTTTAACATCTCTAAGTCTTAATTTTCTTCACTTGTGAAATAGCACGAACCTTATCATATCATACAAAGAATTAGAAATATGGTATCTGAAAAGCAACTATACCTATGTGTGGAACAAACTATAAAACAATGGTGGCTTTAACTACAATCAGAACTGCCATAATTATTTAGCATAAAACTTCTAATTTTTTTATTTCTAAAAGTATCACTTTTTGACAACTATAATGAGCTTTCTTTTCCCTTCAATCCTCACCCGAGGATATGTTTATTGACTGTAGAGAAAAGAGAGGAACATCCATGTGAGAGAGAAACATCAGTTGGCTTCCTCTCGTACAGGCTCCAACCCGGACCAAACCCACGACCTAGGTATGTGCCATGACCTGGAGACTTTTCTGTATATGAGACGATGCTCCAACCAAATGAGCCACCCAGCCAGGGCAGTACAATGAGCTTTCATTAAATGCATTTGGCATGTTTGGATATAGCCAATAAAGAGGGTGTGAGGCTTGCATATAGAGATTTTTAGTCACGTATTAGCTAGTATGACCCAGGGGAAATTATTTAACTTTTCCGAGTTTGAGTTTCTGAAAATGGTTGTAACCACCTAACAAATTTTTATACCTATTAAATAGGCTAATTTAATAACTATAAACTACCATTGAAGTGTTACATATTATTGGTATTATAATAAGTGTGATAATACCATGTGGTTAAAAACAGTAGGTAGTATTTGAATATTATCACACTGATACTTGACTCTCAGTAGTCACTAAAGAATACTTCATATGAATTGGGCATAAATGGATGTATCAATGTACATATCGTTAGCATAAAAGAGCCAAAATTTTCACAATACATAAACCTTAAATAAGTTACAAAACTTTTATCCATTAAGAAATAATTTTTCTAATTCACATACAAAAATATACTCTAGCCACAACTACATAAACACTGGCCTTAAAAAGTTCCAGGTCAATCTGGATTAAAGATAGTTATGACATTAATGAAGTAACAGACAACTAAAATCTATTCCAAAATATAATACTAATCTTGAAATAATGATGAGTTGAGGCAGTCCTTAGGAAACATCAACCTTCTCAGAGAAAATGAGAACAAGAACATTAGATCCTATTATTGTCAAAAAGGTTAAAACATACTGCATTCTGCCGAAGCCGGTTTGGCTCAGTGGTAGAGCGTCAGTCTGCGGACTGAAAGGTCCCAGGTTCGATTCCGGTCAGGGGCATGTATGTTGGTTGCGGGCACATCCCCGGTAGGGGGTGTGCAGGAGGCAGCTGGTCGATGTTTCTCTCTCATCGACGTTTCTAGCTCTCTCTCTCTCTCCCTTCCTCTCTGTAAAAAATCAATAAAATATATTTAAAAAAAATAAAATAAAATAAAACATACTGCATTCTTTGGACAAAAGCACCAAAAAGTAGATAAAAGGCACCTGACCTCATTATCATTCATGCACAATGCGTTATTCACCTTAATGCATAAGAAAAGCCACCATTTTCTAAAAATCATGGCAAATTGAAAGATTATGTATCAAAACTTCTACATTTTCCTGAACCATTTAAATGCGGGTGGACCTGTAGATTTCAGTGAAAATTTTTGAAAGGGCTTATTAAGTCATGTGGTCTTCTTATAACTTAAAATTTTTAATAATGCAATTCTTTTCTAAAATATATTGTAATGGGGGGGGGGGGAACATGCAGAAGTCAAAATAAATTAGAAGCATCATCTACAAATGCTGCTAAAGCTCGGTGCTAAAAGGCATTCCAAGTGCAAGTGACCCAGAGGCAGAAAGCACCACGCGGGGAGGATTGTAAATAGTTGCCTGGAGTTATGTCAACATTTTCCTCATTCTTCTGCTCCTGGCCTTTCGATGCTTCTAAGTCTTCCTCTGGCGGATGAATTACTACTGTGGGAATATCATCACTGGCAGGAGAAACTAGTAGTTCTGGGACCTGCAGCTGACTCTGTTGGGAACTTCTGGAGGTCAGGCGACTGATGCTAGGGCTAGAAGGAGGGCTGTTTGGAGGGGTGGGCACTGGGGTTGTACACCTCGAGCCTGCAGGGGTTCCAGCTCTCGAAGAAGGGAGAAGATGACTGAGAAGAAGAGATAAAGGTGATTCTCCTCTCAGGGAAAGGTTTGAGGCTGACAGGCCTGTTCGCAAAGAGTGACGGGAGGCTGAAAGGCCTTCCCCTGAGGTAAAACAAATAAATGAAAAATGATGAAGTTCACTGCAGAAGACAAATAGAAACACACACCAAAAAAAATCAATTCACACTGTAAATAGCAAGCTTTCCAGACCCAACACTGCAAACTCATGCTATCAGGCAATCAGACTTTTAAATATTAGAAAGTCACTGTAAAATTGTTTAAGCTGTAATTAGTTCCCTGAAGGTGAATCCAAAAAAAAATTTTGTAACAACAAAATTGTTAATGTAGAAGGTAGTGGGCAATATTATTAATAATTAGAATGTCCAATAGTGGCTTTTAAAAAAAAAGAAGAACAATATCAATGCAAAGTTGCTGCTTAAATATTAAATAAGAACATAATACAAAAATCTAAGAAATAGAATCCAACACAAAACTTACCAGTAATAACAGCTTATACTACAAGTATAGCTTCATAAAATTCCATTGTTTTTAAGAAAACAAGAAATGTAACTATCAATCCCATATGATCTATGTCTAAGTAATCAAAGCTACATGCTCCAAAGATCCCAGAATATTAAAAATAAAGATTAATCTTCAACCCATAAACAACCAATGTGTTTAGTTAAAAAATAAAGATACATGCAGGGAAATTGTTAAATTACAATACAAGCAATGAAACAACACAATTCTCTTATTAAAAAAAACACAAACACCCATTATCTTATGATGAAAAGAAACCAAATGACAATTGGAGAATAATCTGGAACCACTGCATAAAGATTTCAGAGGGTCTCTCTGGGTAAATGAGCCCATCTCATGGAAGTAGAGAACATATAATACATGAAAGATGTAGATGAGAGGCAAAATGTGACATACAAGGCGTGCTTTTAAATTGTACTTAGGACCATAAAAGATTTATTTTATTCTTAAGCTTCCTTAACTGTACAAAGGCCCAATTTAAAACAGATTAAAAAGACTTTTGGGGGGTGGGAGCTGGGTGGGGTAGGTAAAGGAGTGGGGATGGGGGCACCTGTAATAGTGTCAACAATAAAGTTTAAAAAGAAAGAAAAAAATACTTTTATTTTAGTGGTCAAATGATCAGAAGAAAATGAACTCAAGTATTTCACCCTGAGCTAACAATGGTTACTGTCAACTTTAGATAAATTAAACCCTATCACTTATGCGGTTTGCCTGTAGAACACTTAAAAGCCTTATTATTATAGGGATAGAAAGACATTGTGGCCCATCCTCCACTCCTCCTCACTGTAATCCTCCTAAGCCTTGAGTAATAGCAACAGGGAGAGGAAACAGTGACCCTCATAAGCAACTCTAACCTTCTGCACCTGGGTTTTCAGAGTCGCTGTCATCAGCTCTCTTTGACAGCCAAAATAGAACCCCAGTGATGTAATCCTCCGCTTTAAAAAGAGGAAGGGCAAGGCCTCCATGTGTCCCAGCCTTAAGCTAGTGACAAAGGTAAATGGCTAAAACAACAAAACAAAACAAAACAAAACAAAACAAAACAAAACAAAACAAAGTCTCCCCACATATAACCCCACTGCCAGACCATGAAGGAGAGTGAAGAGAGGAAATATTATAGGTCTGTGGAAGACATCAATTAGGTTACTTCTAGCATAAGATAGGAGCAATCATAAAAACTTTTCACAAACCATATAAAGAAAAAGCAGTGAAATCAGGAAACCAACACCAAAACACTTGTTTATACCCAGAAATAAAGTATATTCAAGAGATAAAAAAAAAAAATTTTTTTAATCACTAGCAAAAATCTAGTATAGATAATAAAGTTCAAACCCAAGATTTAGAATTTTAAAAAGATTATACTAAATTTATAGATCATAATCTAAGCCTCTTTAATCAATGATACAAGAATTCTCGGACACAAAAAAGCAGAAAGGAAAAGGAATTCAGGGTTAGATATAGTGACAGTATTCAAATATTACTGATACTTAAGTTGCCATATTAATAGAGTGAATGCTTCATTTTTATCTAAATGATTTCTACAGATAATTCTGTCACATTGAAAAAACATTTTAGAAATTACATCTTCAAAATAAACAAATAACACTCTTTTTTAAAAATAGCCAAAAAGAAAATGGCCTGTGTAATTATCTGGGGAAAAAATACTTTTCTTTTCCCAAATGCTAATTGTAACATACTAAAATGCTGTTAGAATAGAAGTGTTAGAAAAAACTGGACGCCATAACTTATCTCACCATTCCTTTCAAGCAAGTGAGGATCAGAATGTTTCTTGCCTATATCTGCAAAAGATCGCACAAGGGGAATCCGACTGGTGAATCTTTTCTCATTCTGATGATGATGTCTCTTCAGAAGAGCTTCTCTGACATTCTCTCTAATGGATTCATCCAACTGGCCAGAGGCTATCATGTTGTCCAATACCAAATCTATTCCAAGAAAAAATAAATAAATAAATAAACTAACACTTGAATGATTATAGCATGGAATAAACTGTAAGTGAAACTGCACTAAGAAAATGAGATTCTTACATAGCATGGAATAAACTGTAAGTGAAACTGCACTAAGAAAATGAGATTCTTACATAGCTCTGGAAAGCATTATTCTTTTCTTGTACTGAATAATGTATGCATCAAGATAAATATGAACATTATCCAACAAAAATGAACAAATTACATAAAGAGCCTTATTTTAATAAGTACTATTATTTATAAAGAAGCCACTGTTACACACTAATAGCCTCCCTATAGTTGAAAGTGCTTTCCTGATAATAATATAATAAATTCTATTAAACTGAATATTCAATAATATTGGCTTCCTAAGAAGTGATGGTATTTAATTGTGTTGCCTCATACTTTTCCCCAAAACTGTAGATGAATATCTTAAATCATTCATTTAATCATTTAACTATTTACTGAGTACCTATTATATGTTGGAAATACAGCAGTAAGCTAAACAGATTAAGTTTTTGCTCTCATTCTTCCAGAGGTATAGCAACAATGAGCAAATAGATAAAATATCATGAAGTAATAAGTTCTAGGAAGATGATTATATTAGTCTATAAGGAGGGTATAGGGGATGGGGAGATGGATGAGGATGCCATTTATAAATTACTGTGGTGATTGGACTATTTTTAATTTGGATGGCTATAGCAAGGTCTAAAAATTCTACTTTATTTCCCTTACTTAAGAACCTCTAATTTCAGTACAACTTAAACATAAAAGCATCAATTTGCTATAACCTGCTATTTCATCTAGAGTGCCTGCTCGCATATCCAGCATGACTGTTCCATTTAGGATGCAACTTCTTAGTTCAAAAAGACTGTGCAAAGAGAGAGTTGCCACATAGGGTTTACTCCACCGGTCACCACCATCTTCAACATCCTCTTCAAATTTCAGCCATCTGAAATGGATAATAAATAAAAATATTTTATATATAAATAATAATGATTTCATTGGTCTATTTTAATATGATTAACGTAAAATTGTTCCTTTAAAGAGAAACAAGGATCACCACCACCAAAACACAATTTGGTTAAGAAACGCATTTCTACCAATTAGGCCAATGGTCTACAATATCTATTAGTCACAAGTTATTGTTGCAGTTCTTCTTACAGAGACTTAGTGCTGATTACCTGGCAGTTTCTTTCCACTCGCACTCTTCGCCATCTCTGTAGTACAGCTCGTCCATCTCCGTGAAGAGGTCATGAGGAATGTGCTCCTCATCATCATCCTCAGTCCCGAGGATGAACTGAACCCTCTGGGACGGTGTGTCTTAACAAAATAAGAATTGAAATGCATTCAATACTGTTCTCCATCCAAAGATTAAATTAAGTTTCGAAAGGGAAATCCTTTGGTTATACATAAATAAGCTCAAAAAAGAAAAAGAAAAAAAATACACAGGAAAGATCATATCACATATGAAAAAGAAAATTTATATGTTAAAAATAAATAAGACTAATCTTGTAACTAACTGATGTAAAAACAAACAAATGAAAATAAGCAACATCTAAAACTACAGGAAATACTATGCTCAAAGACAGGACTTTTCCCTCAATAAAAATATGTGGAAATGTTAAGTAAAATAGAACATTAAAAAATATGTAATTTATATGTAGCTAAGTTCAAGAGTGAAAAAAAGAAAATTTCCAAGTTCCAAAAAATATGAAAAACCCCAAACTATACATATATAGAAACCAACTTTTCCTAATATCATGGAGGAGCCAAACTCTGTCAGCTGAGGTTAGGGAGACAGGGCAGTCATGATAAGAAACAAATACCCCATGCATGGCATCCGAATTTAAACTAACTATGCAGTATGGTATCTCCAAACAGAGAAATGTGCATAAATCCTAGTCTAGGACAGTTGAAATAAACTATCAAACAACAATAAGCAATAATTAAAAAACAAATTCAAATTCTGCTGAACGTGAGAGAATTATTAAAGGAAAAGGCAGATCTGAGGAAGTCAGACAGAATGCACTGATGACAAATAAGATGAAAAGCACAAAAGGTTAAGAGATGCAGAGAACAGAATAAGAAAGTTGAACAGAAAAAAACTCCAGAAAGAGGGCGATATAAACAATAGGGGGAAAGGCAACCATAGAGCTCATCTAATTTGCTTATCCTCTCACAGAGCCTGTGCTGCCTGTTGCCCAATGTCTAAAAATTACCATTTTGTATAGTTTACCCATTTTGCTGTTTAAAATGGGAGGGCAAATCCAATTAGTCCTGTTATTCCATCATGTCAGAAGCCAAAGTCCTCTATAACCTCTTTTTAGAGAGTGGGGAAAAGAATGAAGGGACTTCATTCATAGCAATTTCTAGGATACCTATTGGCAGTTGAAACCAAAATAAACCAAACTCAGCAGCATAAAACTTTTCTAGGGATAGTTATTCCATTAAAAAGTCATAAATATGACCTATGCCAAATTTATTTTCAAGCCACTGAATTAAGACTTCAAAATCATAACTTAGCTTGAACCATCAAATCACCCACCCAAGTGAACAGATAAACATTACTCACAGTTAAGTCAACTGCATTTCTATAAAAATATTGTGTGCCTTTTTATACAGTATGAATTACAGACACATACTGATCCACTCACAGAACAGCCAAAGATATCCTAAATTGGATGGATACACGACATGGAACAGCTAAATACTTCTAAATTGCTTTACATCATCGAAGTTCACTAGTGATCTTTTTCCATGGCTAGCCATGTGACCTTTGTTAGCTATATGACCACTAAAATATTTTATTATCATCTTTTAATGCAGGCTGTTAAGGCCACCTTTTTGCCTCTCTAAGCTGAAGTTTCTCCATCTGTACAATGAAAACAATAATACCCATCTCCTAAAAGATACAGAGAAGAGTAAATAAAAAAGTGTATGTCAAGGGCTTGGTGCAATGCTTGGCACAGAACTGGCACTTAATATTACTAAGCCATCAGTATTTTCTTCCTTATGTTCATACTGTAGCTGTATTATACACAGTAATTCTTTCCCTCTTCACAAAAACGTTCCTTTACTATAGCACACAAGTGTCGAAAGGGACACAACTCACAGAGCTTTGCTGGAAGGCACACACACTAGTGTAAAGAGGGCCATGTGGGCCCATCTTGTCCTAAAAAACTACTACCAACTAAGGGCAAGTGACCATTCCCACCTTCAGGACCATTTAAATCATCACCAACGATATTTATTATCAGATAATACTCTCCTCTACTCTATGCCTTTTTCTTCTTATTTTCTCTTGTCTTTTGGTACTTCCATGTTTCTCTACTTTCAAACAAAACCCCATCCTTCCATAAACCATATTATCAAATCAGAGCACTCTTTTTTTCTTAAATAATCAAGTAATCCAGCTTGGTAGATAAGATCTTCTGGCCAAAATGTTTAAAAATGAAATAAAATATTCAATTTCTTTCCGGATCCTGAAAATTCCAGATATTTGGTCATTGCTCATGTAAATAATAAAATATATTAATAGAAAAAGATAAATAAAACTCTACTAAATTGAAGTGTGAGTGCCAAACTCAACTTGCACAATTCCAAGACTGGAATACAATGAAAACAAAGCCCCCTACTTTTCGCATTTACCCCAAGTAGACTTTAACCTATAAACTAAAAACACTGAGTGGCCAGATTATTATGGTCTCTGAATACATAATAATCTGGACATTCAGTGTGTGTGTGTGTGTGTGTGTGTGTGTGTGTGTGTGTGTATTAGAAGGGCCCGGTGCATGAATTCGTGCATGGGTGGGGTCCAGCCAGCCTGGCCAGGAGGAAAGGACATGGGCAGTTGGGCTGGCCTGCCTGCTGGTCTAACTTTTGATTAAGGGGGAAATTTGCATATTAAGTCTCTTATTATATAGGATATACACTGAGTGGCCAGATTACCCTGTTTCCCCAAAAATAAGACAGTGTCTTATATTAATTTTTTCTCCCAAAGTTGCGCTAGGTCTTATTTTCAGAGGATGTCTTATTTTCAGGGAAACACGGGTATTATGCATTCAGAGATCATAATAATCTGGCCACTCAGTGTATTTTTATGTAGAAAATAATATTCTTACTTCAATTAATATCCTTCAATGCATACAATGTATCCAAATTATTGCAGACATACAATTTTAAAAAGAAAACATTCAATTAAAAAAATCTTTTTAGAAAAGAACTGTTTTCTTTTACCATAAGAAGGAGATTCCCGTCCATCTTCTTTATCTGACTCTTTATCTTTTCTTCTCCGGTGGTGATGCTTGTGTCCACGATGCTTATGACGTCGACGACTCTCTTTACTAAATGGGACGTGAACACCAATATACACAGCTCGGTGACCTAGCAAATGGTTCAAAAACATATTACTGGTTTTTCAAGAAAAAAAGTGATATGCACAAAAGTATACCAAATTTAGTATCATAGAAAAGAATTACATAGAAGTTCACATAATTTAAAAAGCTAGTCTGTTACTTCTCTTATTTTACAGAGCACTACACATATATGGCCAACCCTAGTTAGTAGAGGTCCTTAAGATATGCTTTAACTATAAATACTTTATAAAAATGTATTTACAAATAGATATTCATAAATATTTACTAATTTCTTTAAAGTTTTGAAAATCTCAAGTCAGCAAGGTCCAAATTAATGAGGGCTACATTGAAAGTAAATTGTCCAAATACTCTAATTAAAGGGTAGAAATTATCTGACTGGAAAAACAAAGCAATACAGTTGTATGGTTATCATCTACTTTTGGAACAGAAAAAACTGCTGTTGATGTTGCAATATCCTGAGTTTGTATTCTGAACCACAAATTGATTATGAAAGGCAATCTCTGCTCTTGTCTACTAAATAAACCTGAATTGTGGAGCTAGACAGCTAGCAGCACTAGTGTCAACTACTAAGAAGCATTAATTTTATTTCTTACATAGTTTTCATGAGGTTCCTACCAAAGTTGTGTTGAGGAATAGGGGTCATGGACTACAAGTGTGCAACAAGGCAAAATCATCGGCAGAGTGCTGCTTTTTGCTTTCACATACAAAAAATAATATAAACAAGTAATATGCTGAAATATGAAATGTCATTCCTTTTCTAAGAATTCCATAAGATGATCAGAAAATAAATACCTCAAGAAATTCAAGATCTCATCCTTAGAGTCAATCCTGATTGTTCATGAATTCTGTATTTGCAAATCTGCCAATTCGATAAAATTTATTTGTAGCCCCAAACTGATGGAGAGTTCACAGTCATTTACAAACATGGACAGGGCAGCAAAAAAACTGATTTGTCCGACACTTGTTCCCAGCTAAGGCTGAAAAAAGGAAACACTCTGACTTCTTGTTTTAGTTGCCAATATGTTAATGTCAATAAAGTAAATAATCACTTTTTAATAAAAGATACCAGACCTACAGCTATGCATTATGCTGAAATACATAAATAAAACTGTTTAGCCCTAGTTGGTTTTGCTCAGTGGGTAGAGTGTTAGCCTGTGGACTGAAGAGTCCCAGGTTCGATTGCAGCCAAGGGCACATGCCTGGGTCCCGAGCTTGATCCCCAATAGGGGGAATACAGAAGGCAGCCAATCAATGATTTTGTCTCATCATTGATTGATGTTTCTATCTCTCCCTCTCTCATCCTCTCTGAAACCAATAAAAACATATAAACAAACAAACAAACATCTCCCAGTACCCATTACTCTACCTCATTTTCGGTAAGTACTAAAGAACTGTAGAAATTAATTATCAATTATTTGAAAACATTTCACCAGAAAATTCCAAACTTAAAAACCAATTATAAAGTGCTTCTTTTTGGAATGTGGGCAACTTCAGGAATTAGAAAGCTGTGATGGTTGCACAACACAGTAAATATACTAAAGAAACAATGAATTATCCACTTTAAAATGGTGGATCTTGAGTGAATTATAGCTCAAGAGAAGGGATAAAAAAAAACAAAAAACAAAAATGACAGCTATAACAAAATTTAATAATTTTATCTTAGCAAAACTATCTTCTTCTGAATACCAAAAAAAAAAGTGAAAATTAAAGGGTCAGATTCTCATTGCTATGCATTGAGAATTACAAAGTTATTACCCCAATTAGTACTAACAGGTTTTTGTACACAAGCCCTGATGCACCAAGCCAAAAATAAATTTTATGAGTTAGCAATTTAACAATAAATAGATGACTTATTTATGAGTTTGCAATTTAGATAAAATAAAAACATGCTAGAATCCAAAGATTTAAAACTAAAGCTTTATGATTTTTTTTTGTTTTTGTTATTGCCCCCGAGTGTTCTAATTTTCTTTCTGTTTTCTTTCACCCTTACTTCTCATCAAAGCCCTATTTAGTCAAACTCTGAGATAAACCTAATCTCTCCCTCAAACATGATACTGAAATCTAAATATATACAAAGTTAAGGGTCCTTGGGATAACCGAGGGAGGCCAAGGAACATAATAAAATGCCTCTCTTCATATTCTAGGTCACATTTAGATGACAACTAATATTTGAGGTGTGACATTAAATGGTAAATGATGGGATAAATTTTAAATACATTTAAAATAGTAAAATTACTACTACAAGTCTTAATGTCTGTAGTCCCTGTAATTCACAGAATCTAACTAGTAAGCCCTAGTAAGTCTAGACTTTAAAAGTTGAATTTAAGAGACAAGGTGTTTTTTTCTCCATTTCAGAAGGTAAATGTGGAGAACACTTGTGTCTCTTTCCATGTCCTTAATAACCCCAAGTGACACCAGTTTTCACAGAAGAATTTAACTTAACAATGTGTCCTCAAAAAGACCCAAATATAAGTCTACCAAAACATTTGCCATGAACACCACCTTATCCAAGGGTTCAAGGTTAACATCACCAATAAGAAGTCATACTGATATCCTATGTCCACAGATATGATACACTGAGAAGAGTTTATCACTTCTGTGGTGTGTTTCCCAAACATCCGTAATCTTGGTCTATTCATATGATAACATTAGACAAGCCCAAACTGCCATACATTCTACAAAGTATCTACTAACCACTAATCTCCAAAAGGGTCAAGGTCATGAAAAACAAGGAAGATGGAGAACTGTTGCAGATTAGATGAGACTAAAGAGACACAACAACTAAATATATTATTGGATCCTAAACTGTTCAAATGGATCCTGGGACAGAAAGATGACATCAGTGGAAAAACTGGCGAAATCTGAATAAAATCTATAATTTAGTTAGTAGACTTATACCAGTGTTAATTCTTTCATTCTCGTAAACTTGTTCTGGTTACGTAAAATGTTAACAGAAAAAGCTGGGCGAAGGGTACACAGGAACACTCTGTACTGTCTTTGCAACTCTTCCGTAAATCTAAATTTATTTCAAAAGAAAATTCTAAAAAAAGGAAAGAAACCACTTCTTTCTGCTTGGGGAAGAAAGATTGGCAAAGAATTCATTTGCTCCATAATTCTACGCTGAGGTTATTATAGCACTTTAAAAGGCTGATGTAACAGACCTATAAAATGAACATTTAGATGACAACTAATGATGACTGTGGCTTTTATTAAGCTGGTATTCTAGTTTGCTCTTAATACAAATTACCCAACCTGCTAGAAATGAATGAATGAATAAATAAATAAATGTATTAACTGATTTTGTAGCTGATATTCCAGTTTTCCAAGTTAAATCATGCTAACCATTAATGTTATAAATCTAAGTTATGCCAATACTTTCAACAAGGAGTATATAATCATGGAATGTTCTATTTGCAGATATAGGTAGCGTTTACATGAGTGTTGTATTAATCTTTAAATTATGTTAAGAAAATATAATTGAACACCCCTCTCAATGTATGCTCCTCACAACAACAAATACTTCAACAAACAGTAGGTAAAACCCAAAGGACATGCACATTTGTTAGTAGTTTATCCTGCTAAGAGTAAGTGTTTGTAAACAGCCTTACTTTCTAGTTCTTCTTTTTCAAACTTGGTGTTCACAGTTGAGCTGGTTTTGCCAAGATCCACAACAGCTTCTTCATCAGGACCCTTAAAAAGAAATTATTTTCATTGGCTCATGAATCAATATATAGTGAGGACCTACTATTGGGTGCATTATAGGAGGTAGCCAAAAGTATGTAAGACTGCCTTCCTATCAAAGGACTGAATTCTAATTACAGCTAAGTTCATTCTTTGTAAAGTGTGCTTATAGGCTTTTCTTTGTAATCCACAGAAGACAATTCAAAAATTTCATGATAAGAACCGAGGCAACAAAGATTTTTAATTGGTATTCTATGGTACATATATTCGCTTCCACAGAAAGACCCTCCAGATCAGAAATTAAAGTCTGGGATGAGAGGGACCCTTAGGTAGCAATACAGAATGCTTTATTTTTTGTTCTTTGTACTTTGGCCGTATAATTAAAGGGAAACACTTAACTGAGCTAAAATAGATTGGATAATAAACATAAAACTGTCAAAAACAAGTCTACAGACTTAGCCTATAGTACCACTAACAAATTAACCAAGAGCCAATCAAAGTTATAAGCACTTTTTACTGATAGAAAGGAAAAACCAAGCCAAAATTAAATACCCTAGGACATTCTAGCTTTACACTTGTGAAAAGTCTACCTTCATAATTTTGTTCCCTTCTCCAGCTCAACAAAGACTAAATATATTTATTATGAAATATTGCTTAAGATTATTTTTAAAATAATGAAATTTCAGGTTTAACTTTCCTTTTCAACTTCTAACTTAACTTTCAAAGGAGCATTATAATCACCAGCAACCATTATGTAATTATTATGCAGAAGATTCTGTGTCACAGATAGAGACAGATACACAAATTCTCTTCCCTCAAGGTCTTCGACTTAAGCTATATAGTTCACTCTGGACCCTTGCCCAGAATGGGTCTGCTGGAGCCAGGCAAGGAAAAATTCAACTTGCTGACCTTTAACCTCGAGGTTATGAAGCCCAAACCTTCTCCACATGGTGTCCCAACATATGAACCCAAAATGGGAGGGCAAGGCTGACGAGGAGGGCACATGACCACTGCCGGTTCCATTTTATGTGACAAAGACTAGAGGGCAGTGTTCCAAAAGCAGAGAACAGGGGACAAGGACTGGGAGACATATTGGAGGAGGACATCCAGGCTTTTAAAAGATACACAAAGGTTCTGAGGAAGGGCTGGCTATTATACAGGCCAATGTGAGCTTCACGAGTGGCATGGATCAACACACTAAGTTTGTGCTGGGTATGCAGTACACAGAGGACCCCAGAATGTGGAACCTCATTCAGCAAGCCATTCTCACCAGAGAGGCCCATCCCATAACACCTCTGTCAAAGAATCACAGAGAAGAGGAATGCAGGAAAAGGATGGCCAGGGAAGAGGCTGAAGAACTAGAAATGAGTTGCAGGAAGCTGGGGCTACGGAAGGAGTAGAGGACCTGAAACCAGTCATTCCCAGAGGGCAAAAGGATGGGCAACAGGAAATGGGCAGGGCAATGTTCTGGCTCAGATGGAAGCAAAGTCCAATAAACCTTCCAAAGCAGGAAAAGGGGAAAAAATAGTGTTCAAGAAGGGAAAGAAATAGTCTAATTTTTTTCTCTTAGAAGGTCCTTATGCTTCTATTGGTACTTTAGAAGGCAACAGAGACGACTGGAGATGAGAGAATTAAATAATATTAACATTAATTACAACAGTTAATTCTCCATTGAACACCATTCTTCTAGAATGAAGCTACTTTTTCGCCCATCCAATTATAGTATTTCTTTAATTTAGCAAGACAAACTTTCAACCATTCCCATTTTCTTTGTGGTTCCTCTTATTGTCCAGCTTCTCCTTAGCACTCAGAAGAGACCAAAGTGATACATAGCATAGTCTGCTTCTTACCTCTCTCAATGTCCACACACTGGAGAACCAGTTTATTTTAGAAAGAACCAAAAAAGGAGGCTGAATAAATGATCTTTTAAGGTCTCTTCCAATTTTGGGTCTAAAGTATTGTACTTTTGTGTATAACTTTTTTCAGTGTATACAAACTAGATTCATATACAATTGTTCCTTGCTATCTAAACTCTCAGTATCCATTCTCCTATCTTTAAAAACTCAGGAACTGAATCATTTTGATTACTTTAAATCAATTCCCTGCTATCCAAACTCTCACTATTTGCTACCCGAAACTCAGAACCAGACTCAGTTTGTTAGGGAATGCAAATCTCTTGATATTCACACTTACTTTTAGAAGGTTACATATCCAAACTATAGAATCAAATACATTTGGATATCAAGTGGTACTTGTATATGACTCAAAAGGATTGGTACTCAACATAGGAAACACAGAGAAGGAAAAGGACTTACTATGTCTTCATGGAAGTAGGAAGCAGACTGTGTAGACCATGTGTCACTTTTATATAAAGACAGACAAAGGTATGTGGGTTAATCAAATTGTCTTATAGCAATCTTAAGCCCTTAGGAAGGAGTAAAGGCTAAGACAGGAAACAAACAAAAAAAAAACACAGAAAAGTACAAGAAAGGATAATTAATAATTACCATTGACTAAATGTGCCATATTCTAAAAACTTTCCTTAGCGTTCCTCTAATTACATGATACCATTTAGCCCCTAATCATGCACATGTACAAAAGGTTCTACAGAGGTTGTATTGTCCCAGAGGCAGCATGCTGTGTATTTTAAAAGGGATTAACTGCTCCCATTCTAAATTTTCAGGAAAGAACAATTGCCAAGATAGGATGCAAAACAATGCACTTTATCTCTGATCCCTAAACAACAACAAAACCTTTTATTTCTGTGCAGATATACTTACAAGCTTAGATGTACGGACAACACTGACCAGTTAACACTCAAAAATAGCTTAAATTGAGCCATCTCACAATATTTACATATTTACAATAAACACTCTAAACATCTATCATAAAAAAATACTTCTAATACAAATAAGAAGTGGAATGTTAAAATAAAAAGGAAACACATCCTCTCATGGCCTTCCAGCCTGCTCCCACTAGACACTGTCTGTAAAGCCTTAAGTAAGTCATTCAACTGAAAGCCAAGTGAGAATACCACTATACTGTTATTCAGTTTTCAGTAAGAATGTTTTCCTGGGTAATTTGTAGAACAAGCAAAATTGAACCAGGAGAAAATATCTCCATTCTAAGTGAAATAAGCCAAACAGAGAAAGACAAGTACCACATGATTTCACTCATACGTGGAATTTAATGAACTGAACTACCAAGCAAAATAGAGACAGACTCCTAGAGAGTAGGCAGATAGCTCTGGTGGGGATTGGAGGTGGGGAAATTTTCAAAAAGAGAATTCATGGACATGGATAAAAGTGTGGTGATTGCAGGCAGGGGTGGAGGGCACAGAAGGGATAAATGATGATGGGAAAAAATAAAATGGAAAATTATATATACACACACACACACACACACACACACACACACACACATATACATACACTGAGTGGCCAGATTATTATTTTCTCTCCTATATAATAAAAGGCTAATATGCAAATTGTCTCCTCAACCAGGAGTTCAATCAGCAGGCAGGCCAGCCAACCGCCCATGTACCCTACCCCTGGCCAGGCTGGCTGGACCCCACCCATGCACGAATTCATGCACCAGGCCCCTCTAATACACACACACACACACACACACACACACACACACACACACACACAGAGTGGCCAGATTATTATGCGTTCAGAGATCATAATAATCTGGCCACTTAGTGTATATAAAATTTTAGCCCTAGCCAGCTTGGCTCAGTGGCTAGAGCATCAGCCTGTGGACTGAAGGGTCCCGGGTTCAATTCTGGTCAAGGGCACAGGCCCAGGTTGCAGGCTTGATCCCCAGTAGGGGGAATGCAGGAGGCAGCAGATCAGTGATTCTCTCTCATCATTGACGTTTCTCTCTCTCCCTCTCCTTTCCTCTCTGAAATTAATATCTAAAAAAAAGGGGGGGGGGGAGAAGCATCTGCATTTCTCCCTTCTCTTAAACATTTACCCCGCTCTTCCATAACTGTCAAATATGAATCAGAAAGGCAGTCTGCTATAAATGCAAATACTAAGTAGGCCACACAAATTGGGGATCTTGACATTTTACAAGTAATCCAACAAAGCATGCAGGGTACATAACACTTTATATTGAAGATCTCTTAGAATGAAACCACGGATATTTCAAGAGGGCAAGACATTTCTGAAACAAATATACTGCAGGTTAAATAATATAATTTAGTAGAATGCTTTGCCATTATTTCTAAATATAGAGTATGTTCATACACTACATAGAGTATATTTTTGGTTTTTAAAAGTATTATAAACAAAGTTACATAGGTAATATAAAACATTTGAAAGGCTTAAATATCAAACTGCTGTCACTGATGATTAGGAAAGCAGTAGGAAATATCAGATAGGCAATCATGTAGTATTTAATTATTTTTGTAACATGTTTTTACTTTTAATATTTTTAAAATAATAAATTCAAACTTAACCTAATAGGCCAGTTATTTTTAAATATCTAGAAAAAAAATCTACCTCATTTCTTAACTCCAGGAATATAGTGGAAAACTAAAAATAGCAACAGCAAAGAGCAACCCTTGACATCAAAATATTTTGACCCAGTCAGTGGTTATAAAGTAAAACAAAGCCAAGGCACTGGGAAAACTTAAATGCAAGAAAGAATGAAAAGGCACTTAAAATATATCAATGCAAGATTGCTCACTCTTATCTTAACCAACTTATGTTATCCTTGGTTTTAAATTTCTACTTTAAAAAAATCAGGTAATTATTCAGATACAACTGCTCTATAACAAAGAAGACAACAGATTAGAGAATTATCTAGTGGTGATCATAAATAAAGTTTAAATTCTCTGTATGTGAAACAGCACACGTACAAGGTTATTTATTGCAGCTTGTACCAGGGAAAAACTGGGAACAAACCAAGGACCCCTTAATAGAGGAAATGACTACCCAATGGAATACCAAGCTACTGAACAAAACAAGGACATTCCCTATGAACTGGCATTAAAAAAAAAAATCTGTAAACTATTACAAAATGAAACACACACAAAGTAGAGAACCACAAATACAAATGCATGCTACTTTTTATGGAAGAAAGTCCCCAGAATAGAGATATTTCAATTGTATAATGAAACAATGGAAGGGCATTAAAAAAACAGTAAAACTAGACTTATGGCAGCAGAGGTAGACTTCTGATTTGTTATTTTTTATAGTGCTTTGATTTCTTTTAACCAAGTAAATACAGAGGTAGACTTGAGTATGAAATCTTTTAAAGCCACCTTGCCCATCTCTCTTGGTCTCAACTACAAATAAGAGTTTAACACCACCTGAAAGAACTGTAGGATGAGATGCTATGTGAAAGTGGCAAGTACTAAGCACAGAATCCACAGAGGATGCCCACACTTTTATTGAATCTGAATAAAAAAGTTACTCCATGTTTCTATAAGAATGTTTTCTCATCAACCATATAACTTTAAATCTAGATCAGAAAAGTCTTGTAAGTATAAAAAAACACCCATTAATTACCTAATTAAAACTGATATGAAGACTTAAAATGTATCCCAAACGAGCATTATGATTGTATAAGAGAATTATGCATAGGAAATACACACATAATCATCTAGGATGGAATGCCAAAATGCTGCAACTAACTTTCATAAGGACCTAAAACTGTATTACTTTAAGAGATTTTATGATTTATTAAATTTAGACACAGAGCGATTGTTAAAACTCAATTTCCGTTGTCTGGCACAAGACATGCTGATTTAGGGGTTAAGGTGGAACCCTACCATCTGCATTTCTAATAACCGCTCTATGTGATTTTGGTGCACACAAAAGTTTGAACATATCCTTGGATTATGTTACAGACTTAAGTCCCACCTACTTAAATTTCTCTTTGAGGCTGCTTCATGGTCTTCTTGGGACCACTCCCACCTATTTACACTGCTTCAACCCTTCAGAAAATAAAACGTACATTCTACTAATTCACAAGAAAATACTGTAAAGTTACAACACACTTTCACTAATACAAAAAAACCCAAGTTTGTAATTAGTGTTCTAAAAGTTGATTTGTAGGTTAGCATATTTTATCCAAGATGCCTAAGGGCAGTGTATCGAAGTATATACACATAACAATGTAGTCTCCCCAAAATACAAGTTTTCTCCAAATAACCCCAATTCCCAACCCAGTCCCCACCCACCACCAAGAGTTGAACTTAAATATTAGAAAGCTTTAAATTGATTGGGTAAAAAGCTTACGATAAGCCAAATAAATACTCTTTTCTAATCCAGTTAGTGGGAGAAATCATCAGTGACTATTGTTTCCTGAAATGAAAAGCCAAAGATAGATATTCATAGTTTCTAAAGAATTCACTTGGATTTTTGGATCCACACATTAACTCTAAAATAAGCTGAAGAGATGTAAAAGGTACATGGGAAATTACTGCAACTTTTACATTTAGGCAATCAGGTGATTCCCAGAGAAAAAATATTAAAAGCCTCGTGGAAAAGTTTGTCACCAGACAGAGTGGGATCTAGATCAATTCAGACATTGGGACAAAAAGCTTTCGAAAAATTTTTAAATGCCATGGTCAAAGCTAAAGACAACTTAAAAGTTAAAAATGTTTCAAAGGTAAAAGATGAAGGAAATGAAGAATGGAAGAGCAGATAATTCAAAGGCATAAGAACTGGCAAGTAATAGCCAGTTTTGTCAGTGGCACACTTTACTGCCACATGCTTCATCACAAGACACAATGAAAAGCCTCAGAAGGGTTCTTACCTGAAACTATATATCACAAAGATCTGCTGCACTATTTCTCCGAGGAGATGCATGTATCCAAGTTCTAACTCAGTACACACAAACACACACACACACACACACACACACACACAAACACACACACACACACAAAATAGAGGAATACTTACATTAGGGTTATCAAGTATGTATGTTAGTTAACAAAAATAAAGATAATCTATTTCCAAGATGGGCTTTCTTATAAAACTATAAAACTGTCTCAAGTTTATTAGTAATTGAAATGTATAAAAAAGCCCAGGCATTCCACACAAAAGGGAAAAAACACACACCATGACCTAGGAACTGTTTTTCAGGAGAAAAAAAAAGGTCCAATAGGCATCCTGTCAAGATTCCCCATCTTCAGCCAGCATGGGGTTTCTGGTAGCTTGGGGTTTTTAGGGTTCTGCTGCATTTTTCTACTGAAATCCAAGAGGAAACAACCAGGAAATCTCTGGGCAACATGGTCTGTTTGCCTATTCTTCCCCTGGATAATAACCCTGCTCCCCAGGAGTTCGATGGATTATGAAAAGAAGTCTCATTTCCTTGAAGACTAGCTATTAAGGAAGTCATCCATTCAATCCACAAATATTTACTGAGTGCATACTATGTACCAAGCATTATTCCAGGTATTGAGAATACATCTGTGAATGAAAAACTCTGAGATAAACAAATGTCCAGCTTATAATTTAATTTGCAGGTAAGATGTGGCTCCCCATGGTATAAGAAATCCAGATATAAATGAATTCTCCTTTCCATTCCTAATAAATAAATGAGATCTCACTAACTCTAAGTGTAGACAGGTTCTACTTTTCCAGTTCAGCTTTCTCATTTTATATAGTATAAGAGATCTCTCTATATAGACAGATATGCACAGATACCTAAGTGGGCCCATGCACACGTGCGCGTGTACACATACACACACACACACACACACACACACACACACAGCTCAAGTGACTTGCTTAAGACCACACTGTTTAGTTGGTCAAAGAACTAAAATTAAAACCCAAGTCTCTAGAGTCCCAGTAACATGGATTCTTTAACACTAGACAATAAACCAAGGTCACTATAATATAATACATGCTGAGAACACACAGTAACTTTATTACAGTATTCATTAAAATTTGTAATTACGTATCTATGTAAGCACTTCCTTAACTGCATCTCAGCCTGAACAGTAAGCTCCAAGAAAGGAAGTATGTCTGTTTTGTTCACCACTGAATCTTCAGCATCAAGGAGAGCCTGGCCCTTAATAAGGTCTCTAATAAATACTGTTCAATATGATTCAAAAGACAAAACACTCAGCAAAAAATTTATACTGGATCCACTTAAGGACTCCTTAAAAATAACATTAAAGCCCCAAACATAGAAAGGAACTATTTTAAAATTTAATAAAATCAGTTTATTTTTTACAAACACCCAGAATCAGCAAATAATAAAATCAAAATTCAATTCACAAGTGAGAATTCCTAGAAAAATCAAACAAATTTTGTTCTATTCTTGAATCAAATTTTATATCAACATAGTGCATTTTACTAATTCTTCACAGAGTCATTTATCCTGCCTGAAAAGCAAAGTTTACAATTTGTATTTTCTTAGTAAAATGTACAAAAAATTATACTTTAGCATTCTAAAGGAATATTTGGCGAGGGGGGTGGGGAGGGGAGGGAGTGTTAAAAGTGTATTTAACGATATACTCATAAACCTAGTCTAATATCCTTTAAGACATTGTAAGGTTTTTAAAAATCTATTAAAACAGCAGCAGAAGGTCTCTATCAATTAATTTCTTCATTGTGTAAGACATATAGCTATAGCTCAAAAGTAACACCTCCCATAAATTAACATGTAGAATAATGTTAGTTACAGAACACTTCAATTTAGTTTCAAAACACACTTAGCCATTAAGACAGATTCATTTCCTAGCATCTTAGTCAAATAGGATTTTTTTAAAACCTCCCTCAAATAATATTAATCAAAAACCTAATTTTATAGCATAATAAAGATGCTACGAACTTTGCTAACTTTATACGAGGATTTACTCTTCTCAGCAGATGACTTCCACAGCCAAGGACACAGAGGATGATACTATTCTAAGCCAGTGCTAATAAGCCTGACATTTCTTCAAGCTTCACTATTAAACTTTGAAATCCAGAGTCAAACTTGTTTGTAAATAAAACACAAGATCATAACTAGGTACATACAGGTGACTTCTCCAGGCGAAATTTTTCCATAGTAATATATAAATGCCTTGTTTTTGATAATGTAACTCAGTCAGTCCCTTGGAGATTCCACGGACGGTGAGTCCGTATCTGATTTAGGTCACTGTGCTTTGCACAGATGAACTCTTCTAAGTTGCTTTTATGGTCCAGCCAATCGCTGCCTTCCAAGTTACCTAATCTTCCAAGCTAATAACTACAACTTACCGTAAATGGAGTCACAGTGTAAGAGAACTGGAAAGCAGCACACACATAAACCTTTCTGCACCATCAGTTCAAAAGATAGCACACCCTAAGGATGTGTGGATGAATGGGCTAGTGTGTACGTATACGTGTATATAAGTTTATATTTTCAACATAGACCACTAAAGCTGGCCCTTTCACTTAATTTCAATTTCAGGAAAGATCCAAAGATGTTTTCATATGAAGAGTGTTGTCTCTTTTATCATCACTAAAATTATGCCAACTTATTGTAACTATATTAATAATAGAACTAATAAATTGTACTATGGTTTATAACAATCATTTTAACCAAAAATTAAGTATTCAGTTGGATAGAAGCTGAAAGGGAAAAAGGAAATGAGCAGCACCCCTCCAACTTTTTAACTCAATATCTCTATACACTTTTTAAGATAATTATTGAAGAACTTCGAAGGACCTTTGTTTATACCAGTTTAACACCTATATTTACCTATTAAAAAAAAAACTGAGAAAATTTCAAAATATTTAAATTCATTTTTTAAATAATATAGCCATTACATAATAACATAAATAACATTGCAATTAAAATAACCATTTTTCAAAAACAAAAACATTTAGTGAGAAGAATGACTAACATTTCTAATATTTGACTTACTAATAGAAGACAATTGCATTCTTATATCTACTTCTGTAACCAATCTCATGTGATTTGTTATTTGAATGAGTTAAACTTTTTTTAAAAATCTAGGTTCACACAAATACTCTGTAGAAAAAAGGGAAGTATGTTTTAATACTCTTTTCAGATAACTGTGACTATTATTCTTTGAAATTTCACCAAATTCAACTAGTCATTTCTTAAATGTCAGTTTGCAAGATGGAATCTAAAACCATTTCAAATGAATGTTTTATACATTGTTATACTGAAACTCACTGGTCTAAAACTATTTCAACTAATTCAAAAGGAAATAATTTCCAACTATAATTAAAACAAAAATTTAACTCAACATGAATGAATAAAATGTCTACCAAATTCATATAATCTTAAATTAAACTAAAACTGTACCTTTGAATATAGAAATTTGCTTCCTGAAACCATTATAGTCTATATTTTAACAAAGCAAGTCAATGTACTTTCTACAGAAATTACCTATATCCCAAAAATAAAGTCTTACTACCAGCTAATCCTATAGAATTCACTGATGAAATGCAAGAAAAAAATAACAACGTAAGAAATTTAAAACTGAAATAATGTATTAAACAGAAAAAAATACTTTGTGTTAATCTTCCACTGCTTTATGAAACAGTAGATACCAGGTCAAAAACACGCCACAGCCTTCAAATTCGAATTAGAACCCCCAAAGATATCAACAGTTACAATAAAACATATAATTATTGATCATATTTTTAAGCCTTCAGACTTTCTATGAATTATACTTGGCAAATAAACATAAATCTGAAGAAACAAATAGAAAAGACATTTTTCACTGATTTTAAAAATTATCAATGCATCAAGCCCAGAATAAAGAACATCTGCAAATAATCAAGTTTAATGCCAATTTCTACAATGACTTCCTGACATTTACCTCCCATAGAAAATCTTAGGTCCCCCCCACTAGTATTTAAGAGCTTAACATCCTGGTCATGCATATGTCTCACTCTCATTGGATTATAAAAGCCCTGGGAAGAGGGATTTGGATAGAAAAAAAAGGAAAGGAAAGAAAAAAGGGAAAAAAGAGGGAAAGAAGGTTGAATCCCAGGAGGAAAAAAAAAAAAAAAAAAAATTAGGTGCATACAAATTTTTAATTTCCCAAATGGGAAAAAAAGAAATGTTATTCTTCATCAAAATACAAAACATCCATTTCTCCAAAATTTTATCTGTTGACATTATCCTAGGCATTACTAAGCCAATCCTATCTAATAAAGAGGGTATATGCTAATTGACCCTCACACCATTGCAAAAATAGCGGTGCCCACAGCCAATATGGAAGGAATATGCTAATTAACTGTCCCACCCTCAAAAATAGACATCCCCACAACCAATAAGCAGGTACTATGCTAATTAACTGTCCCGCCCTCAAAGATGGCGGCACCCAGTCCCCTCAGCTCCGCTGGGGTGGCAGGCACGTGGCCGCTCCATCCACCTTCTCCCAGAGTCCCCCAGTCCCCTCAACCCCCAGTCCCCCAGGGCCGGCCCAAGGTGCAGGCAAGCCTCAGATGGCGGCTGCCCAGCCGCCCAGGGCCACCCGAGGCTCAGGTAGCCAGGGCCCTTGCACTGCTGGAAATGGCAGCAGCAAAAGTATGATAGGGCATCACCTTCCCCTGATCACCAGGTCGCCTCCCACCCCTGATGGCTCCCAGACTGTGAGAGGGGGCAGGCTGAGCAGAGGAACCCCACCCCCTCCAGTGCATGAGTTTTCATGCACTGGGCCACTAGTATTCAAATAAAATTCTAAAAATCAAGTTTTACCATTTATAATCACATTTTTATGCTTTACAAAAGATAAAACATTATTTGAAAATATGTTTATATAAACATAACAAAGTACAGAAGAATATATAGGTCAGTCTATGTTTCAACAAAGATCATACTTCTCCAAAGATATTAAAGACCAACTATTAATTTTGATCAGCCAAAGGGAGGGGTGATCTAAAAATGTAAGTTAAGTGGAGAATTGTACATGTATTAAAATTATTAAGAAAGCATATGAATGGACCTTGAGCATATCATGCTAAATGAAATAAGACAGAAAAAGTCAAGAACCATATAATTTCACTCATATGTGGGATATAAAACCCAAAGCAACAAATGTGAGAAGAACAATGTCCTTTAATAATGATGGGCAAAGAAGTTAGTTCTATTTCTTACTACACATAAACATGCATTGCTATGTGAAGAAACACAATACCTGACTATAGTGTTCAGATATTCCATTACGAAGAAAACTGAATTTGAAAACCAATTCAGTTTTCACTACCTACTACTAATCTTCAACAATGTTTAAGATCGCCACCTGGTGGCCACCATTAGGCGTGTGGAACTGATCTCATGCAGTGCTGATGGCAAGAGGATACCCCTAAGTATCTATTCTAGGCAAGAAAAATTCAAGGTTTGAAAACACTTTCTGGCAGCTGCTTTGCCAAACCTGGGCATTTAATTAGATTCAGAAACATTTAAATATTAAGAAGATAAATAACTATTATATAAATATTTCATTTATATATTAGTTAGGATAGTAGAGCTATAGTTTTCATATAGGAATTTTGTATATACCCCTGAATAATTAATGCGTTACAATGAAATAGATGAAAAATCATTTTTTAAAGTTGTTTCAAGTTGTCCCTGTATGCATTTCACCACAATGCACTTATTTGGTTAATCTACTTAACTTCATAGACCAGCCTTGTTTAGAAGGATCCAGACTATGAACTCTTGTCAGATTGGCAGAAAAAGAAAAAAAAATTGAAGCAAATGCAGACAGAAAATATGAGTGACTTCAAGTGCCACCTGCCAAAGAAGTCATACGTCAGAGATGAGGAAGATGATTAGAGATCGCTGTTCTCTGAGCTAGCTTTCCTCTTTCTGGCGTGGCTTTTCCTAGATGCCAGCAAAAAAAAACCTGTATGGTTACAATATATCTCTAACTATAGTGAATTTAATTATATCTCTGACTCTAGGTAACAAAAAAAAACCCTGCGTGGAACATGCACAAATCTTATTCCATTTGTTTTTACTTCCTGGAGAAAAACTGTCGATTATGAAATAGAAATAGTTGAAGAATTTAAGATTAAGATATTGTCAAATTGGCCTTGGCCAGTTTGGCCCAGTGGATAGAGCATTAGCCTGCGGACTCAAGGGTCCCAGGTCCGATTCCAGTCAAGAGCATGTACCTTTGGTTGCAGACACATCCCCAGTCAGGGGTGTGCAGGAGACAGCTGACAGATGTTTTTTTCTCATTGATGTTTCTAACTCTCTCTCCCTCTCCTTTCCTCTCTGTAAAAACATCAATAAAATACATTAACAAAAAAAAGTATTGTCAAATTTATCCATTATGCAGATAAACTGATAGGACTTTACCAATTACAACAAATGCTGTTGCCATTTACGCTTTGATACTAGTTCCTTTTTAAATATTCAATATTAACATTTATCTTTTCAATAACCCAAATGTTAAATGGAAAAAAAATTCATCAGACAATTATCCTCATGCCCAATAGCATATAATCTAACTTTAAATACTTTTAGTAACTAATTCAATTGAATTCAAACGAACACTCCAATAAGATATCCTATTTCACATTCTCCCAATATTTTCCATATTTGCTCACAGGAGACATGTTTTTATGTGAATAAAAATAAAGTTTCCTAACAATAGTAACTCACTTTATGCTTACAGAATGTAAGGGGCAGGGGAGTAAAGAAAATGACTTGGAGGTCATCAAAGAACACAAAAGATCAAAGACTTGGGTTTGGGTTTATGTCTCCTTTTTCACAATATTCACTAACATCACAGTAATTTTTTAAAGGATAAACTGGCTAAGATAAAGAGAACAGAAGGAGCTATAACAAATCAGAGATAGCATAAAATGTTAGGACTCTATAAAGTGAATGTAGGAACGGTTATCTTATTTTGAAAATAAACAGCAATCTTAAAATAGATGGGTATGGAGGAAATAGGGTAGCTCACAAAAACCAAATCATGTATAAATAAGCAAACGGTGCCCAAAATGTTATGAAGTAATTAAGGTAATTTACATATACTTGAAAAACAGTTTCTAATTAAGGACCTTATCCAAGAAATTATCTCCATAAATTATATGAGCATAAAATTAAGACTAGATACTACTGAAAAGTGTACCTGTACATATATCATGCAATTTGTCAACAAGTTTATTCTGGCTACAGATGAAACATTAGTGAGTATAGGTGCTAGAGTCAGATAGCCTGAATTCAAACCCCAGCTCTGCTACTCACTAGCTAGGCAAGTTACTTAATCTCACCTGTAGAAATCGGATAACAGTAGTTACAACTGATAGGCTGCAAAATTAAACAAGATAATGAATGTAATGAGCTTAGAAAAGTACATGGCACAAAATAAACAATTAAATATTAGGTATTAGTACCACCCTACCACATGATCATCTTTACTGGTCATACTATGTGAATTTTACATTTTGTATTCAAGTTAAATTAAATTTATTCTGTACATATTAACTACTATCTCCCAACTCATTTCAGGCTCATTGAAGATATAATTTTTATGCACAATTTTATTAACTCTGCAAGTATATAACAGATTTCTTAGTGGTAAAAACAAAATACAATATTCCATGCTAGACAGATTCAGAGCAAGTCACATATAGCTCTTATCTATATATACATACACACACACACACACACACACACACACACACAAAAGCAACTGTTAGACCTTTCAACCAGTAGCTATGATGCACACTGGCCACCAGGGGGCAGACACTCAACGCACAGGCATGGAAACATGGAACAGACTGATGAATCTCAGAAATAACGGTGGAGGGTGGAGGATAGGAAGAGATTAACCAAAGGTCTTATATGTATACTAGAGGCCTGTTGCAGGGATTGGGCCTGCAGGGATCAGGCTGAAACTGGCAGTCTAACATCCCCTGAGGGGTCCCAGATTTCAAGGGGGGGGGGTGGGGGGGGAGTGGAGAAGAGGTCCTAGCATGGGTATTGATCCTAGCATTATCCAGTTGTGATGATGGTTTCATACTCATTTATTAGAAAAGTTACCTCCTCATGAATTCTATGAGACAGAGTAAACAATCAAGATTGCATCCATGAAATAGCATCAAACCTGAATCTAAATGTTAAAGGCTTCTTCAATACAAATGATTTTCCATTCATTTTATGCAAATCTGAAACTAAGAATGTCCTATAAAATACAATAGGTGTTATTCTAAGTCTAAGTTGCCCTTTGCATTATCAACTATTTTTTTATTCTATTAAATAGTTGATAGAGGGATTTTGTACCACTGATTATACTCCCCAGTGCTCTTTTCACTAAGTAAATTATTTGGATATATAATTCAGAGATTTTTATGCCTAGTCTTCTACTACAAAACATGTTAATTTGTTCCTTTAGTCCCTTAGTCATCAAACCAGTGCCTACTATGTGTCGACTGATTAAAGAGATAAGGAAGCTGAAGCCCCTGGATTTGGGTTTGGGGTATAGAGAAGGAAAAGTCATGGATAATGCTCACACTTTCAAATTTGAGTCAGACAGTGATGCCATTCCAGATTCTAGAAGTGCCCAGATCCAGAGATGAGAATAATTCTAGCATATTTAAATAACTAAAATCAGTTGGATATGGTTGAAATGAAGACTAGATGGAAAGAATAAAGACACAAAAAGATGGATAAAAATGAGTCAGACCTTCCAGGGCCTACGTTAAGTTTTTGATCCAAACTGAGAGCACTGGGGAGTATAATCAGTGGTGCAAAATCCCTCTATCAAGGCAACACTAAAGAATTACACTCAGGAGCTCTTCAGTTCCTACAAAGACTCTCTCCTTTGACCAAACTTGAATGAGGCTCAGAGCTGACCTTTGGCTTCCCTCTCTGTCCTTGTAGAATCCAGTCTGAGTAAGAATCCTGTTAAGTCATTTTAAGGAAAATCCCTAATCCTCGCTATCTGACCCAGCCTGGAGTTTATGTCCTGTCTGCCTTCAGCAATTCTACTGAGTTGGTCTAACAAGAATCCCCCTTACCCGTGCTGTTTCCTGAGTAACTTTCCATCCCCTGACCTCTACCCACTTCCTGTAAGCGCCCACTGGTCCTTTAAGAGACAGAGTTGAGTCCAATCTCCCCCCAACCCCCACCGTGGAAGTGCTCCCTACACCCATCAGAATGTCCTCTCTTAAAATAAAGTCTGCTTTGCCATTCTTGAACAAGTGTCACTGAATAATTTTTTCTTCAACAGTTGGAATACTATTTTTTCTATAATACTGGAAAGGTACTGCATCATTATTTTTAAATATATTTTTATTGATTTTTTACAGAGAGGAAGGGAGAGAGATAGAGAGTTAGAAACGTCAATGAGAGAGAAACACCGACCAGCTACCTCTTGCACACCCCCTACCGGGATGTGCCCGCAACCAACGTACATGCCCCTGACCGGAATCGAACCTGGGACTCTTCAGTCCGCAGACCGACGCTCTACCACTGAGCCAAACCAGCTTCGGCAGGTACTGCATCATTTTAAGCAAAAGAAGAAAGAGGCAAGATCCATGGCAGTCAAAGGAAATATGAAGAAAGGTCGAATGATTAAAGAGATAAGGAAGCTGAAGCCCCTGGATTTGGGTTTGGGGTATAGAGAAGGAAAAGTCATGGATAATGCTCACACTTTCAAATTTGAGTCAGACAGTGATGCCATTCACTGAGATAAGAAATTCAGAAAGAGGTTTAAGAAGACCGACTTAAGACATGTCAAGGGGGAAGAACAGTGGGTAGAACTCCCTTTTGGTATCTTCTGCTAACTCTGGGAAGAAAGTAGAGCTACCTGTGCTGGGGCTGAGGGGAGAAATGATATGATCTGAAGAGGGCAGAGAATATTTAAGGCACCTATTGTCGAAAATGGGAGATAATTAGAAATACATACGAGTACTTTCTGCATTTGCAAAACTAGGGGGAAGCATGAATGTGCAGGGGTGCCAATCTATAAGACTATGTAACAATTTTTCCAGCTGTTCTGAGCACCCCCAGCAGTTAAACTGACAGAGAATTGGGGATTTGCTGACATATTTAAGAGCAACGAACATGATAAATGTCCTCAAACAAAAACAGAGAGGCTAAACATATGGGCCATGGATTCTACACTGTGTAAGGAAGAGGATGAAGAGGGACCAAAAAAAAAGCCACACAAAACAACAAAAAGTGAGTTAAGTGACTAATGAGCTTCAAAGGTCAAAGAATCGGAAGAGTAAGAGAGCTGGGGATAGATGGGGGATTATGGTCAGACTTATGCAAATTTAGGAATTGGTACCTAGAGACACTCCAGCACACGAGGCCAACCATGTGCATTTACAGAATGGGAGTGGGGAGTCCCAGTCAAGGAGAAAATTCAACGAACTAAAAGGAGAAAATTCAACAAACTAAAACAGATAGCCCCATTTTGCACTCTCCAACAACCCATAATGACAAGGCCTTTAACTGGGAGACCTACAGGAAGACTGAGTCAGATGCCAACTTTTTAAATACAAGATGTGGAGTGAACATTAGTTCATAACAGGGTAATTCAGCTAGACAGCATATGCTTTCAAAGAGCAGGGTTTCATATGTTCAACATATTATATATACTAATATAATAAAATTCTCTTTTTTAATCAGTCTTCTCAGCAAGGAGAGAGGAAAAACTGCCTAAATAACAAGGAAAATCATGATCTTCTAACTTTTAGAACCCATGAGCCATATCCAGTACACAGTCAAATAAATGCTTACATTCATATTAACAAAAAGATACTATATCAACCACAAAATAAGAGCTATTCTAGGTTGCTTTGTGAGTACTGTCCCCGGCAAGGTTACTAATATATGGTCAAGGGCATTCAGTGCCCCGCTCTGGGTCTGAACTCAGACTCCTCCACTCACTAGCTTTGTGACCCTGAGCAGAGGCCTAATCTTCCTATTCCTCACATGTACAATAGGAACAATGTTATTATACTATTACACGTTACTTACTGACAGGGTTATGTTCTGACCTGTTATGTTCTCAACTTCATGCACAACCCGAGTAAAGAGTTAAACTATTAGCAAATATCAAAAATGTGCACATCACCCTCGTTTATAATAAATTTGAAAATTATTTTTTAAATCAATGTATTTTATGAAGTGACTAACACTTGCAGATACCTCTATGGTACAAATATTATTTTTTAACTTTTTACAAATATGATGTCCTCTGAACTTACTGAACCCTGTAAAGAGTAAATCTTTACGGGATGTCCGTCTCAATTTCTCGTGCAACACTGAGCAGCAGTGAGTGTTTAAATGCAAAGGATGAGAAAGGCAGTGGCTATTGTTCATAGTGGGCAAGTCTAGGTGAGGTACCAAGGCACAAGATCTCACGGGCTCCAAGTGGGCAGGTAAGAACACCGGAAGAAAAAGAAAAAACATCTACTTAATGATTTTATTCTTAAAAGCCTTGCCAAGTCTCTGCATAAATACCTTTTAAAAAAAAAAAAAAAGATTTTGAAAAAATTGGTGTAGGTATTTAAATAAAATATACATGGGTGATGAATGGTAACTCAATATGGTAAAAAGTACAAATAGTGGAAAAGAAAAAAGGGGGGGGGGGTCGGGAAGACAAGCAACTAGAAAGCCTCGAAATTTAAAGCATAAGAATGATGGGCGAATACTGGTTACTGAGCCCCATGAATGACACTAAAATATAAAGAAACATAAATTCCTATAAGGCTTCCACTGAGGACCTAACAGTCATCAAAAGTTCAAACACTGACCATGCTCGAAAACCTCTAAAAGGGACCCAGTTCTAGAATTGCAGTAATTTAGAGAACTTCTGGTAAGATGATAGCAATGCCCAAACACATTTAAATTCATCAAGAACCTAAATCTCAATCATGTGGAAATAATTTTCCCTGCAACCATCTTTACAGTTAAAAAACCAAACACCAAACACCAAGGGCACTAATTGAAGCTGTTGCTATCCACTTGATAGTCTCAGAAAAACAATGAGATGTAGTCCAATTCCTGCAAAATAATTTAACTCTTTTAGGGATAACCATTCTACCGATCTGTGTAAGAAGTGGCTATAAAAGGATAAATTCTTTTATTACAAAATACTTTTATTATAAAAATAATGCAGGCTCTTTGTGACTATGTACCCTTAAATTCCACCTCCAAGAGACATTCAATACTAACTTTTGTCTATTTCAACATTCAATATTAATAATATTTAATATTAAGTTTCCTTCCATTGAATACACAAGAAAAAAATAGAAACATATAGGAACTTATTCTGCTTCTTTCGCTTTCAGATACTGCAAATACAGTTTTAAATTATAGCTTATCTAATAGAATCTCTCATTCCTTCCTACATCAGAAACTGCTGAACCTAATAGAATGTACTTCAGACATCTCTTTAAAAAAAAAACACAAAAAAACTCTCTAGCATTATCCTACACAATAAACAATACTTGTCTTTCAAGTTTGTTCTACTTTTTACTTACACATAAAATATTAGAATTATAGTTCAGTGTCATTAAGCATTCCATGCTTATCATCTTGCCTCTCCCAAAATCTCAAAGCAGTTCATGTACAGTAACAGAGTACTGATTCAATTGCTATATTCCCAAAGATAAGATTTTATCAATAGAGTTTTCCATAAGACCTTTAATGATCTCATTCAATATATTGATCTATTCCTGGTACTTCTGGGTCAAATGGATTAAACAAAGTCTTCCTAATTGTAGATATTCCCATTTTTGTTTTTGTCCATGAGTCTAAATGCTAAAATAGTTGGCGTGAGTTTGATATTGAACAGAGAGAAAATCCATTGGCAGTTCTTCCTTCTCATGACACCTCACTTAATATACATGAAACCAATAAGCTTCTGTTAACGAAACATGAAGTTAAATTTTCCAATAAAAAACTTTTTGATGCCCTAACCGGTTTGACTCAGTGGATAGAGCGTCGGCCCGCGGACTCAAGGGTCCCAGGTTCAATTCCGGTCAAGGGCATGTACCTTGATTGCGGGCACATCCCCAATAAGAGGTGTGCAGGAGGCAGCTGATCGATGTTTCTAACTCTCTACCCCTCTCCCTTCCTCTGTAAAAAATCAGTAAGATATATTTTTTTAAAAAAAACTTTTTGATGTAGCATTTAGACATGTTTAATCTCAATACTTAATTGAATGTTAAATTTTTAATGAAAAAGGTTTATATATATATATACAGTTATATATGCTATTCTATATATGTATATTATTCCAAAAGAATGGAATCAAATGTTCATCCATAAAAATCAATTTCCTTTTCCTTTTTGAATAGCAGCCCATGAAAAGAAATACATTTAATAGCAAGCTCTTGAAATACATCACACACATATCTGCTTACATGTCTATGTATGTATAAATAAGATAAACAAGTTTCCCACAATATGTTTTGAAATACATCACATACTATCTACTTACATGCCTGTGTATGTATACATAAGATAAACAAGTTTCAATATGTGTCCTTACTACCTGCAATATGTTCTGTTACTGTCTACTCTATTATCTTTCTTTTAGTCTTTAAATACTTGTGATAATCCAATGGTTTTGTCCAAATCACTAGAAAGTTACAACCTGCAGTTTTGGAAATAGTGAAATAAGTTCAGAGAATGAACATTTGGGAAAATTCTCCCTAAATTCTATTTAACAACTACTTTAAAAGCTGAGCAAGCAGAGGTTGGTCAGAGTTTTAGCTCCATAGCTACTCTGAGTAATGGAGGACAAGTGGGCGGGTGGGGTGAGCCAAGTTAAAACTTTTAATTCACAATCAACACAGTGAGTAAAAAGTTCTGATTAAAGGCCCCAGTCCTGCACTCTGTAAACCACAGGTCAAGTTCACTTATATCAGATGACAAACTGAAGCAGAAGCTGTACTCTAAGTGATTTAAGGCTTTGAACAGTAAACAACCCTACCCAACAGACCCAAACAAAATTAGTCTACCAATGCTCACTCATAATACTTCGAGGCCCGGTGCACATTAGTGTGGGGGACGGGGGGAAGCGGGGAAAAGGGAGTCCTTCAGCCCAGCCTTTGCCCTCTCACAGTCCAGGACTCCTCGGGGGATGTCCACCTGCCAGCTTAGGCCCGCTCCCAGCCATAGGACATCCCCCTAGGGGTCCTTAGTGGAAGTGGGAGAGTTTCCCGCCACCTCCACTGTGCTTGCCCAGCTGTGAGCCCAGCTTCTGGCTGAGCAGCTCTCCCCCTGTGGTAATGCACTGACTACCAGGGGCAGCTCCTATCCTGGGCATCTGCCCCCTGCTGGTCAGTGCACATCATAGCGACCGGTTCTGCCATTCAGTCAACTTGCATATTAGCCTTTTATTATATAGGATTATACAGGATACTGTTTTGATTGCTAATCAATAAAATTACTTTTATTTATATCTTATCTCTATCAAAATTGGGGGGTTTTTTGTTGTTGTTTTTTTGGTGGGGAAGAAGGGGTTGGTTAATCCGCACCAAAGAATATTTTTTCCATTGAATTTTAGGGAGTGGAAGGGAGGCAGGAAGGGGGGAAGAGAGACATCAATGTGAGGTCAGAACATGCATGGATTGCCCGAAATACAGACATGAGCCCTGACCAGGAATCAAACCAGCAACCTTTTGATGCATGGGATGACACTCAACCAACTGAGCCACACCAGCCAAGACAGTTTTCTACATTTAAAAGGAGAGACCTATTTCATATATTAAATCTTTTGTCAAATGGTTAAAATTAAATGAAAATATTATGCTTCGAACTTTAAACATTTTGTCAAAATGTAATGATATTCTTTTAAATTGAATACTTAGGCAAATAACTGCTACCTAACCTGTGACATAATGTAAAAAATAAATGTTGGTTTCTGTTCCCAGTTCCACGCAGAGCTCCTAAATCCCTTGGAAGTTCCTAGGTGATAGCTGGGTCTTTTGTTTTCAGGAGGTGACTCTGGGTAGGCTCCTGGATGGGGCTGGTCAGCAGAAAGGCCAAACAGTGATTAATTAGAAGCTTGGAACTTTCAGCCCCACCTTTATTCTCTAGGCAGGGGGGAGGGGCTTGAAATGGAATTAATGATTGTCATGCCTACAGATGAAGCCTCTCAAGGCAAATCCCAAAAGGGTTCAAAGAGCGTCCAGGCTGGTGGAGGCAAAGGGAGAGTGGCCCACCTGGAGAAGGCAGGATGGAAGCTCTATGCCCATTCCCTTACCTTCCCCGACACATCTCTTCCATCTGGATGTTCATCTGTATCCTTGAACACACCCTTTCAGGAATAAAATGGTAAACTGTCTTTCTGAGTTCTGTGAGAAGCTTTAGCAAATCAACCGAATCCAAGGAGGTGGTAGGAACCTCTGATTTATAGCTGATCAGGCAGAAGCACGAGGGAAACCTGGACTTGTAATTGGTATCTGAAGGGGGGAGGGAGGTAAGCCTAGTGAGACTGAGGGGTTGACCTTTGGGATCTAGTAGGTACTGTCAGATTGAGCTGAACTGTAGGACACCAGCTGGTGTCCCAGAATTGCTTGGTGCGGGGAAAACCCCCACACCTCTGGTGTCAGAAGGGTTGAGTGTGGCGATAGTGTGAGAGCAAAGGAGAAACATAGGAGGAGGAAGACGGTTTTACATAATGCATGACCCTTTGCCACAGAGCTATCCAGAACACCTCAAGATTTAAGGATAGTCAAGACTTTTCTATATTCTATTTCTTCAATCAATATGTACAGTAATTTTTAGAACTTTGTTACATGAAATATTTCACAAGAACCACAGGATGATTATTAATAACAAGTTTCCAAGAAAACATTTATCATTTTATACAGTATATATATTTTCCCTGGTCCTGAAGAAGCCCTGTAGGTATTATAATATTTCAATTTTATTGATAAGGAAAAAAAAGAAACTCAAAGATGTTAGCTGCCCAAGGTCAACAGGTGGCAGATTAGGGACAGGGAACTCAGGTGTATCTGATACCCAAGCATGTACCTGCTACACCGGAAGCTAAGGTTGTTAAGTTACCTCCAAATTTTATCTTGTTTTTAACATGAGGGTCACGGCTTGAGGATGTTTAGTGAATTTCCTATTACTGAATAAAAACAGTCCAATATAATAAAATGAGAGACCAAATGAAGGCCAATTTTAATCTGAATGTATCCCTTATTACTAACAGAAAGGAGACCAACTTGCCCAGATATAAACAAGCTCATAAGAGAACATTATCCTGATGATACTGCTAATGGCATGTGCAAGAATGGATGAGGAAATTCTTCCCGAACATATTAGGAGGACATTTGGGAACAATTATAAACAAAACAAAAATAAGTACAGAATACTACTGAAAGGACTGAGTCAGTGCACCGGCCAGTTATATCACCTGTGCAAACACTGGTGCACAGACTGGGAAGTTAGGGACTCAGAGACCAGAAACGAAGGAAGTCCATGAACCTCAAAAACCATAAGAGACAAACCGAAAAAAAAAAAAGAAAAAAAAATTCTGTGACAGTTCTAAGGAATTAATAAAATAGCACCAATATACATAACAGCTGGCATAGCATCTGGCATTTGAAATCCCTTGTCTTGCTATTGGTCCTTTAGTCATATACATTAAAAGTAATGGATTTTCTTAAAGCAAATATTACACAAGTATTAATATATAATTAAACCACCCTCTGCTTTCCAACAATCAATTTACATGTATTTAAAACTTGTGAAAATATCTTAAGTCAGGAAATTTTCATTTTAACGTGTTTATTATTCACTTCGCCTAAAACCCTATCTCAGGCTAAAAAAAAAAAAAAAAAAAAAGTTAAGTACTCTTATTTCAGAATCAATCCACGCTCTATTTATCCAATGCCCCCTGCCCCAATAGAGCCAAGGCAAGAAACATTCTCTTCTATTGGCAGTTATATTAAGCAAAGTAGTAGTTTTCGTGGTAACCACAAAAACACTATATATTAAATGACTGATTAAGCAGTTAACTAAAAGCATATTCAAATCAATCTTACCATTTCATGTTTTGCTAGCACTCATCCACTGAACAAATATTCATTGAATACTTTCTATGTGTTAAACCCTGGAACAGACCTAATTGAGGATTTAGCAATGATCCAGAAAAATTCTATCCCAGCCCCCCACGGAATCTGGAGGCAGAGGCAAATTTCACTGAAATATTTGCAATAACATTAGCAACAAATTCACCAAAATTATAATGAAAGCTCTTAGAGAAGTAAAGTACGGTCAACTCAATTATCTGATACATATAAAATTATCTGATATCCTTAATTTTAAGCTGTATTGACAAAACAGGGATCTTTGACTGATCACTCCAGCCTACAGATGAGGGGCTGAGCAGTGATTTGGCATCCGCTTAGCCTTTTACTAACTGTATGGGCCTGAGGAATTCTCGGAAACCTCTCTGCCCAGGACTTCACATTTGTAACAGATGATAAGTGATTCACAGATGCTTAATGAAATGCATAACTCAAAGCAGGCTTTCTCTAAAAAGCGAGTTCTTCACTGTGGGTCCAGAGACATGGAAGCATGGAACGGAGTGTAGAATCTCGGAGGGAAAGCAGGAGGTAATCATATACCCATAACCCATGGACGCAGACAGTGGGATAGTGAAGGCCTGGGATGGAGGCTGGGGGGATGAGGGTGGCCTGGAGGAGGTTGATGGAGGGGGGAGAGGGAAGAGGACGATTGTAATACTTTCAATGACAAATTTATTTTTTTAAAATCAGTTCTTCACTAATTTGCCCACAGCAAAGGACAAAACCATAAATTCTAGATTAGTGATTCACATGGTGAGAAACATGATGTACCTCCCCCCCGACCCAGATCAGAGGAGAAGTGCGGGAAGCTTTAGGGGAGACTATTTCATGGGAGGTACTGCGGTTTGCAGCCAAATGAAAACAGAAAAATACTTGAGAGAGAGGAACAAATGATTTTCCAAATATTGACTTCTAAAGACTGGAAATCACTTATTTGGCCTTATTTTTACCTAACTTTTTAAAGCACAGGGACAGACACTGCACATGGAATACTTGTAACAACGTGAGGAACCTATGGGTACAGTGATGTCTTCCCGCAGTACTCGGTAGGAACCAAGTCGCACAACTCAAGGAGTGAGTGACAAGCTACACTGTACTCAAGGTTCCTCTTGGAGGAAAAACAGAAATTTGCGAATACTGAGTGCCCCCTGCAACTGTGCCACCGTAATCTCAACAATTAATTGTAGTTCATCTGGGTCATTTTTAAAATATTTATCATCCTCAGTCAGTGGTAAGTATAAAAATCACAAAGTAAAACTTCTAAGTTTAAAATCACATATGTAAGCAAGCAGTTATTTCCTTATGCCTAAGGCACTTCATTCATTACAGCAACCTCAGTCTCCTCCCCCATCCTGCCATCTATTTACTCCTTAACTAGGCTAAATCCCTGATTAGAAGGGAGTTTGCAAGTGAGAGGAGGATCAATGTGATCATTCAAAATTTCCAAAGGACTTGAGCATTCAGTATCATTAGGCATGTAGTATGTGGTTTTACTGAGCCATGCATTAACAACTTTGGTATGTATGTAATACCTTAATAGCATAAAGAGTGAAGCAATTCATGGTATATTAAAACTATACCAACAGTCACATCTCTCTCATGAAAGCATTGGATATGCTAGCCCGTGGTCGGCAAACTCATTAGCCAACAGAGCCAAAATACCAACAGTACAACGATTGGAATTTATTTTGAGAGCCAAATTTTTTAAACTTAAGCTTCTTCTAACGCCACTTCTTCAAAATAGACTCGCCCAGGCCGTGGTATTTTGTGGAAGAGCCACACTCAAGGGGCCCACGTGGCTCGAGAGCCGCAGTTTGCCAACCATGGTGCTAACCCCTAATTATAAAGCAATAATCCTATTTTACTGAATAGATAATGCACTTGCATGGTTTGAAAATTGATACTGTATAGAAAGGTATGCACTGATATTTTATTCCCGCTCCTGTTTCAATTCCTGTCCCCTCACACCCTCTGTGGCAACCATTTCTTTAAAAATATATTTTGATTTTTTTACAGAGAGGAAGGGAGAGGGATAGAGAGCCAGAAACATCGATCAGCTGCCTCCTGCAGACAGACTCCCTGCTGGTTATGTGCCCGCAACCAAGGCATATGCCCTTGACTGGAATCGCACCTGGGACCCTTGAGTCTACAGGCCAATGCTCTATCCACTAAGCCAAATGGGTTAGGGCTGTGGCAACCATTTTTACTAGTTCTTTATCTTTCCAGTACATTTTTATAAATACTGTTCTGGCCAGCATTACCCAGTGGTTAGAGCATCAGCTCCAGCACCAAAGGGTCTCAGGTTTAATTCCTGGTCAAGGGCATGTACCTGGGTTTCGGGTTCCATGCCTGGCTCGGTGATTGGGGCGCATGCATGGGGGGCAACCGGTCAATGTCAGTCACTATGTCTCTCTCAAATCAATGTTTCTCTTTCCCTCTCCCTCCCTTGCACTCTCTCAGAAAAGCAATGGAAAAAATATCCTCAAGTGAGGATTAACAACAACAACAAAAAACCCACAAACAAATACTAGTAAATGCAATTATACTTTCTTATCCCCCACTTAGAATAAAACACTATATAGGGTTCTCTGTCCCACACCTTGCCTTTTTAAATCCATTTATCCTAGAGATCTTGCCACTTCAGTATAAAAGGATCATCCATCCTCATTCTTTTTTTATACCTGTAGTATCGTAGTATCCCATGGTGTGAATATACCATAATTTATTCAACTAGTGCCTTATCAGGTTGCTTCCAAAGCATCTTCTTACATGATGCATTTTCCAAATCTCTCCTGTTGCTTTTTAACAAAGCGAATTATCAATTATCACAGGACTTGCCTTCTTAAACTTATAATACAACTTACGTATTAGTGACCTACTCTTCATATTTGATAAGAACGATTAGAAAGTCCCACCTCACATGGCTGCATTCTTTCCCCCCAACCAAAGTTTAAGTTCTTTATTACAGGATTTCTCATATACCATTATACATTGTAACATACTGTTATACATTGTAAATCTCCAAAAAGTATTGCAGGTAGCATTTCCCAAACTTATTTGGCTTTAGGAAGATTCTATGGCAAAACCTTCTGTAGATGTTGTACACTACAAAACAAACGTGAGCAAATACTGGGGTGGATGTAATAAGCACTGTCTTCTGTTTAAGCAAAATATGAGAGTGTGAACATTTTAAGGAAGGCACAAAAACAAGCTGAGCTCATTTTTGGAGAAGGAATTCCTTAGCTGGTTTTTTAATTAAAAAGAAACCTTTGAGATCTGAATGTAAAGTTATCTGACCCTTCCTGGAAAGAATGCATACAAGCATACAATTTTTCAGTTTCTGGAGCTTCATGGACCATTGGGATCAATCCATAGGCACCATGGTCACATCTATTTTTAAAGCAATTTAAAGCAATTTTAAATAGGCAGTGCTATATTACCTATGGCACCATTAATACTCCAAACACTAAAAGGAAACCCAGAACACTTTCCATGCAAAACTAATGAATAAACAGCAGAGAATTCAACATGAAGAATACTTGGTGCAAAGAAAGCATATTCACATGGATCATGTTTAGCAATTAATGATATCAAGCAAAGCAAATCCTATCAGATAACTGGGAGAAAGCATATTTAAAACAGTAAAGCATCTTTTCTATTTCATTGTGAAATGTGCTTTCCCGTTGACTTAAATACTGTAAAAAAAACAAAACAAAACAAAAAAACTCCTGCTTAAATGAACTTATTAAAATCCAAACTATAGGTTAAGAAAAACTGAAGTATTTTACAATGTCCTTTTTAAAAGGAAATTTTAAAATCTTCTTAAAATAGCCATTCTAGGACCTTTCTGTACTGGCATATTAGTTACAAATTGCAAATCTATCACATAACCATATTTATCTTCTTAAGCAGCACTGAAAAAGTGTTTGGCCACCCTCATCTCTTAGCATTTAGTTAAAAATGCCTGCCCTGGCCCATGGAAGCAAAAAGCCAGTCGTTAGAAACCCAGCACCACTCCAGTCTGCTAGCCCTCTGCCCTGGGAAATGTAGCACTTGCTGGATACTATCCTAACAATATGCCAACCACAGACCCCTGCATGGTCTGTTATCATTATCATTCCACTAATCCTAAATTTCCCCAAGCTGCAAAATCCCACACGTGTCACTCCACAAAATACCCCAAGTTGTCTGCTAAACAAAAATAGAAGCAAACTTCATTGTAAGCTAGAATGTTGGAACGGCTACCTGCTTTCCAACAGGGATCAAAACTTCTCATTCAAAAGAGGAGCCAAGGAAAGGGGGGACTAACTGTGCTTTTTATATGTAAACACAGGTCTTTATTACTGATACATTCTTACTGCAAAACTAAAAATACTGTACATCTAAAAAGTGACACCTAGAGAAAGGAAGATATAATATGGCAAGTCAAAAGCCAGAGACTGACTAATCTGAAACATTAATCCTATGAATCACCTGCATGCTTTTTTTTTTTTATATACATGGCCCATTTTTGTCAGTTGCAGTTCCCATCAAAGATCATATTTGTGGTTAAAATACAGTAAGACAGAAGGGGAAATAAAGAGGAAGAAAAACAACCAACCACAGGATGTTGACAAGTGTTAACTACCAAGGTTTTAGAATATATTGGTTAGCACACCACATACCACTAAAATAATATACCAGGTTCCTTCCTCCAACACCAGGTTACTTTGGCTTTCGATTTTAACCTACTCAAGTAACAGGAGTCTAGTGTTACAAAACACTCTAATTTTCATAGCCTAAGCTCTCTTAGAAGAGAACCTGTGTACTTCCCAGCCTCAATTGTCACACAAAACAATTCTTCAATCCAACTCAATTAATTGTTATGGTTTCATTTGCATAGCTTTGCTGTCTCGCCCTTATTACAACGCCATGAATTATGGCCCTAGATATACCAGCTAGAAGGCAAAAAGGTAACTTAAAATCCTGATATTATGCCTGGGATACACATTATCTCCAAAATTGATAGCTAACCACAGATGCCGAAAGAGATACTTACAGACCTATCAAAAACCTCCTACTTGACAATCACTGCTGAACTCATACTGAGTTGTTAATGCCTTTCACTTATTCCAATGACTACTTTTTAGAAATGTATTTCTAGCAGACTCATGAAAATGTTTTAACTGGTGCTCACAAATGAAATTAGCAAGAATGCAAGCACTATCCCTGTATTCACTACACTTGCCAATTCAGTAAGGTTTGTTTGCCTCTAACCCCAGTGCCTGGCATGTAGTAAATATTCATAAAATGAAATATAATAAAATTCATGGAACAGCCCCACAATTTCAGTGGTAACAGAACTGTATTAAATCATGTACTGCTTAAAAGACCATTTGCTAAGACTTGAGAACCAAACAATGCTACTTGTTCTAACAGGATTTAATCTCTACCAGAAAATAAGACTGAGAGTTCAATCAATTCTAAGGGAGGCCTACAACGATAAGTTTTTGTAACAAAGCAAACAAAAGTTGTATTTCTACAAGATATGACGTCCCTCTCTATCCCAAAACTATGATCAATGAGAATTACAGAATTGTAGGAGGAAAAAATAATCTTTGAGCCTGTATTATGAAATGGACGAGCTCAAATTTCAGACTATAAACTGCCACCAATCTACTCAAAAATGTTTGCATAATTACATACCTAAGGTAGCATTTTATGAATTTTATGCTCCTTTTTTTTATGCTAAGCAGTTGGCATGAGTTGGAGGAATTATGACTGATGAATATAATTATCTTCCCTTTTTTATAACTTTCATTTACTAAGGGGGGGGGGAAATCAGTGATGAAAGATTTAACTTTGTCAATGTAAATAGTTCCTCTTGTCCGTTTTCAAGTTACAGTGTTCTCTACTACTAAAACCAGTCTTCCTGTTCTCCCATCCTATTTTGTGACTAATAGCCTTTTGTATTTTATTTGTATTACTGATTTGTATGTTTACTTCCCTGTCTTATTTTCCCCAAAGATTTTCCTCTGCCATACCATTAATAGTGTTTGATCACCAAAGGACTTCTATGCATGCATCTGAACATAATCAATGGACACAGACAACGTGTGGGGGGGGGGGGGGGGGGGTTGCGCCGCCGGGGAGAGGTCAATGGGGAAAAGGGAGACTTATGCAATACTTTAAACAATAAAGAATTTAAATTAAAAAAAATATACAGCCAAGACCGGTTTGGCTCAATGGATAGAGCGTCGGCTTGGGGACTGAAGGGTCCCGGGTTCGATTCCGGTCAAAGGCATGTACCTTGGTTGCGGGCATATCCCCAGTAGGGGGTGTGCAAGAGGCAGCTGATCGATGACTCTCTCTCATTGATGTTTCTAACTCTCTATCTCTCTCCCTTAATCTCTGTACAAAATCAATAAAAATATATTTAAAAAACAATATATATATATATATATATATATATATATATATATATATACACACACACACACACATACATACAGTGTTTGGTCATTCCTGAGTCGCTTTAAAGTGTAATTTAAATTAAGTTCTGTCTTGCTGGATACTACACAACAGGTTCCAAATGTTGTTACAATGAATGAATGAATGAATGAATGAATGATTTGTATGCTTCTCTGCTCGCTAAGCAGGCACTACTTGAGAAGACATCACAGACTCTACCCAGCTTTATGAAAACTCGGGTGCTCTTTTCAGGTCCGAACTGAAAATTTTGCAAATCACCAATTTCAGACCAAACAACACTATGCGACACGCACAATTAGAGGAGGTGCTTAGACAGTTTACTCAAAAAAGGGCACACCATTACAGAAGATTCCATTACCGTCACTACAAATGATCTCAAGAACCACGGCTAAATAATGACTTCACTGTCTAGAGATTCAGTTTTTCTCCCTCCGTGTTTTGAAAATTCGTAAGTGAACAGACTAACATGATGAATGACTCCTCCCCCTGCCCGGGCCTTACAACCATCCTTCAAAAGATGCGGGGCGCGGGGGGAAGAGTGTTAAGGAAAATCATTAACACAAACACGTGGAAAGCAGTTTTCCTGCTAGCTGTGAAAGCCTGGAAAATTTCCACGGCAAAATCTCCCTTTTGCTGCTGGGCAGGGAGCAAGAACTGGAAATCGGAAAATGTGTGACACCTCCATGCGCCTTGAAGTCAGGAACCACGAAGGGAGAGAGAGAGAGAACCCCAACTGTTGGGGGGGAGGGGGGGAGACACATGTATTCCACATGAGAGCAGGAAATCCGTGTCTGGAGCGTGGTTTGCCTGCCGGGGGTGGCCAGCATCCCAAAGGGGCACCCCGACCCTTGGAAAGCCCACCCCCCAGTGCCCTCGGATGCTGAGCCCGGAGCCAAAAGCCAGCCTCTCCTCCGGGAAAGGCGCTGTGGCCGGGAGGATGGAAGGGGGCGCAGCGCGGAGGCTGCGGGCACCTTCCTCTTTCCCCTTGGCCTGCGGCGGGAGGAGACTCCTCCGGTTTTCGCCAAAAGAGGAGGAGGAGGAGGCGGGCCGGGCACCGTCGGCAGCGACCAGAAGCCGCGGCCGCGGAGGAAGGCAGGCGGGCGGCCGTCCACGCGGCCGAACTCCCCGAACAAAGCGCAGAGCGGGACCGGCTTGGGGGGGGACGAAGAAGGACGGGAAAGGAAAAGAAAGATTCCCCAGAGCTCGTCCCCACGACCTGGGGCCGGAGACAGGTGGAGCCGGCTCCCCCTGAGAGGCAGGAGGAGAAGGATGAGCTTTCGAGGGGGGCTCCTGTGATCTCCGGTGCCCAGGCCACCGGGACAGAGACCCCGGCCGGGGAGGACGCACGGGGATTTGGGGGACGAGCACGAGAAAGAGAAAGGAGAGGGGACCGGGGTCCCGGGAGGGAGGGAGGCCGGGCCCGGCGGGGGTGCCCGGGGTTGCGCCCCAGCTGCGCCGGGGATACGGGCGGCGAGGATGCGCGCGGCGCGCTGCCGGCCGCCCCGACTCGGGCCTCCTCAGCTCGCCGCCACCGCCCGCCGCCCGCACCCGGGGCCGCCACACAAAGGGGATGGAGAGCCGCGCCGGCCGCGGGGCGCTAAGACCGGGTGGCCAGACCGCGACGTCCGCCGCGCCCCCCGCCTTTGTCTGCCTCGCTCCGCGCGTTCCCCCCCAAACTCCCCCTCCCACCCCCCGGCCAAGGATCCCCGCCGCTCGCGGCGCCCTCACCCTGCTGGTTACCCGGGTGAGTAGCGGTCTCATCTGCTCGCCAGCCCCATCTGCCTCCATGGCCCGCCGGCCAGCCCGCGGCGGCCGCTACCGTGTGTGGCCCCGCGCAGTCCGCCCGCCGCCGCCGCCGCCGCCGAGAGCCGGAGGCGCGAGGGGAAACGAACGTGTGTCCGTGCGCGAGGCGCGCGCGTGGGGACGAGCCGGGCGCGCGAGGTGCGAGGCGCGCGGGCGCACGCAGCGAGCGCGGGGCTGCCTCTCGCGGGGCTGCGGCGCGGCCGCGGCGTGGAACGTGGAGGGAGGACTGAGCGAGCGGCCGGACCGGGCGGGGGTGGAGGAGAGAGCCGCGTAGGGACCCGGGGGCGGGGCCGCAGCCCGTGACGCGCGCAACGCCCTGGCCCCGCCTCCCGGCGCCCTGGCCCCGCCCCCGGCGCTTGGCGCCACGCCCCCTGCCAGTTTGGCACCGCCGGCCTTCCCCGCGCACCCGAGGGCCCGCCGCGAGGCCACCCGGAGGTGGGTCGGGAGGAGGCGGGACGGGCATCGGCCCCAGCCAATCGGCGGCTCGCGAGTTGCTCCACACACCACACACACACACCCATGCCACCTCCTCTGGAGGCCCCGCCCCTCTTTGTAAAATCCGAAATGACTGTTACTAAATGACTAACTCGTTTTCCGGGTCGGAGGTTCCCCTGAAGTTTAGAAGTGGGGAGGGGTCACCACCGCCGCCCCTAGCTCCTCACCAATTTCTTTAAAGACAGGAGGGAAGGAGAATGCCACTCTTTTCAAGGGGGCCCCCACCGGAACCCAAAAGCCACTAACGGGTCTCCCTCCAGGCTTCCTGCAAGTTTTTTTCCCCCTCGGTTCAGTAGGCATGAACCCCAACTCCGGGCCTGTCAAAGAGGGAGCACTCCTGACCCGGGAGGCTCGGGTGCTTGCCGCTTGACCGGGCGGCCCCCATTCAGTTCGCCTCCAAATATCTTCTAACAGGGGATGGATGATGAAAGGACCTGCCACACAGGGTCATTGAAGAGCTAGGTAAATTTCAAGCCATTCATGGGCCTGACACATAACATGCTTGTTATAAGCATTATTGTTAACAGAGCTATCTTGCGTGTTTTAAAAAAAAGATAAAAAGGTTTTGTTGAGAAGAGCAAAATCAGTGCTATAGAAGGAAACTATTACAGCGGGTCTGGAGCTCACATCCTATTTGTCTGCAATAGGATATTAGCAAATAGGCTTTGTGAGAAATAGTTGAGGATGCTGGATGACTCTACCTGGTTGGAGTCCTAGTCCCCTTTTGTTCTCATTTCCCAGTGTTCCCTCGAGGCTGGCACACATTCTTCTCTTAATCATATTAGAGCAAATGTGCTTCTATTGTCATGGCTACCGTTTTAAGAGGCCTGCAATGAGAGACTGTGACATTTTGCAAACATGCTCATCTCTAATCGTCACAACACTACAAAATGCTATGTTTTATTATCTCCACTTCACAGGTGAGGAAGCTGAGGCTCACAACAATTAGGTCCCAGTCGTTGGGACTGCTCTTTCTATTGCACCATTCTAATGCTTCACTAAGCAAAGATGGAAAACTATAAAGAAAAGAGAAGAACAGATGAAACAAGAGTGAAAGGAAAGAATGTGGAGTAAGAGGGGTCAAACACATTTTAAGCCTCCAAAATTTGTCTGAGGTGCCAATCACTTGTCCTCATATCAAGTCTCTAAGGTGAATATGATTAATATTGAAAAATTCTGTCTGGGTTGTCTTAAAATGCAGATCCCCTGCTATAAAACTAATTAGTAAATACAGAACACACTCTAGTTCTCTGGTTTATATATCTTTACAGTATTTATACACACACACACTCATTTAAGTATCATTCAAGCAGCAAATTTTTTTTGTCTTTACTGCCCTAACTGGTTTGGCTCAGTGGATAGAGCATCGGCCTGCGGACTGAAGGGTCCCAGGTTTGATTCCGGTCAAGGGCATGTACCTTGGTTGCAGGCACATCCCCAGTAGGGGGTGTGCAAGAGGCAGCTGATTGGTGTTTCCTCTCTCATCTATGTTTCTAATTCTCTATTCTATCCCTCTCCCATCCTCTCTGTAAAAAAAATCAATAAAAATATTAAAATTAGTAAAAAAAAAAAATAGTAAAAAATTTTTTGTGTTTGCTGTTATATTTCTAGCAACCCTAGAAGAGTGTTCGGCCCTAGTATCTCTCAGTACATGTTTGGGGAGAAAGAGAGGAAGCAAACATCTTTCAAGACAGGAACAAAGTAGGAGCTAAACCTTTGAAAGAACTAGGTAGCCGATTTCAAGAAGGATTTCTAAATATATGCTTGCCAGACCATGCTAGAAAATAGGTTTCTCTTATCCGTTTTTGCAAAAATAAAAAATAAGCCCTTTTTTTTTTACCTCTGTGTTGTCATACACTTCTACTCCTCCCTTCATCCTTACAGCCAGAAAAATAATGTGGTAACGGTCTGAATTACAGAATTTGTTATTCTCAATTGCCCACTTAATTCATTCTCAGCCAGAGTTCATCCCGAGGTAATGGTTGTGAATGAAAAAGATAATGTGTTAAAATTGCTTTCATGCAAATGGAGAAGACTATAAAATGTTCCAAGGTGCTGAAAGGCAAATTGTTCTCTCAAGTATTTTAACTATCCGTCCAAAATATAGCACAAGGGAACGTTTGCTAAACAAAGGAGAAAATGAACCTCTAAGGTTGTCACCAACAATGAACTTGTACCACCTAAATTAATGACAGTTAGCTGAATCCCGAAATGCAGGATACTTCCTGGGTTTCTGGAACAGCAGGTAATACTAGCAGGACTTGGATACAACCTCTTGGCAAGATCTTTATCTTGCGAAAGGAATAATCTTCCCCCAGCCAGCCATTCTCTTGAGCCAGGGCATAGTTTGTCAAGACAAATAGCAGCTTGTCGTTTTGAAAAGCCATCTTTAACCTTTAGCAGAGGATCCTCTGACAATTATGTATCTCTTCCTTTCCTCTTCTTGGTCATGGCTGAAATGTAAATGTTCCCAACTATATGCCCCTATAAGGAAAACTAAAATCCTTGGCATGGTGTTTGCAAGAACCCCAGGGCAGCCTCCATGGGAAAGACAAAAGGAAAAGAATTGAAAAAAGTATTGTTCTTGCCAGGACCAGTTTGGCTCAGTGGATAGAGCGTCGGCTTGGGGACTGAAGGGTCCCGGGTTCGATTCTGGTCAAGGGCATGTACCTTGGTTGCAGGCATGTCCCCAGTGGGGGGTGTGCAGGAGGCAGCTGATCGATGATTCTCTCTCATCGATGTTTCTAACTCTCTGTCTCTCTCCCTTCCTCTCTGTATAAAATCAATTAAAATATTTTAAAAAAATAAAATAAAAAAGTATTGTTCTTTATATCTGGGGCTAGGCCTACAGAAAACTTTGGGGAAGGGAGAGACCAATTCTTAGGAAGTTTTGTGTATATCAATATATAGATGCACAAATGTATATTACATACATACACACACACACACACACACACACACACACACACACACACACCAACTATGAAATGTGTACCGCTCTCACACAAGTCAGGGAATCACAATGAAAGAGAATGGGACGCCTTTTGCTAGAGGTGGAAGGGGAAAGGGGCTGCCACCTGTGGGGAAAAGGTGTTTGAAAAGGCTATGGAGAAATAGAGTAGATTTCATCTGAGTCATGAATGGGAATGATGGAATTTCATCAATGGGAGAAGAATGGGGAAGAAGGGGGCGAAGTAACAGCAAGATCGGTGGCATTGATCTGAAGAAGCAGGGTGGTCCGGTGATGAAACATCTCCCCATCCAGCCTCCTTGCCAGCCTCCTTTTGGAACCTGTAAATTCAGGGTAATGGTGCTCTCCTGGTGGGTCAGCAAATGAAGATTAAATAAAGCATCTAGCATACCCCACCTGACATCTAAAAGATACTCACTATATGTTTATTATTATTATTCCCTGGTTAGGAAACCATGAGGTGGGAAAAAGGGTAGGCTCAAGTTCATACCATGGGAAGAGCCTGATTTACTGGGCTCTTACAGAGCTTACATTCCCAGTACAGTGAAAGCTCAGGTGCAGGGACCAGATCTGGCTGGTCACTGGAAACATCCTGGAGTTCCTGGCATGTGGTGGTCACTTTAAAGACACTGAATGAAGGAGGGAACATTAAGAAAGTTGAACTTTTTGTATCAATACATCTATTGCAGACCCAACTTTGGAGAGTATTAGAGGAGTGGTGTGATTACGTTATAGACACAGCCACATTAAAAATCGAATGGAAGGGAGAAATGCCACAAGCAAGGAGGTACATACGAACTGCCCTGCTCAATGCAGTGGCTATGGAGTACTTGAAATGTGGCTAATTTTCATTGAGACAAATTCCAAGTTTTGGCACACACAAAAGAATGTAATCGTGTTAATCTTCTATTGATTACATGTTGAAATTTTAGATACCATGGGTTAAAAAAACATTATTAAAATTAATTTAACATTTCTTTTTTACTCTTTTTAATGTGGCAGTGAAAATACTCTGTATACCATAATGATGGATACATGTCAAACATTTGTCTACATGCATTCTGTGTATTACACCAAGAGTGAATGTAAAGCTATGGACTTTGGGTAATTATAAAGTGTCATTATAGGTTCAGCAATTGTAACAATGTACCACTCTGGTAGGAGATAATACTATTGGGAGAAGCCATGCATGCCTGTGGGCACTTTCTCCCCAATTTTGCTATGAACCTCAAACTGCTTTAAAAATGAAGTCTTGTCCAGCTGGTGTGGCTCAATGGTTGAGCGACAACCTGTAAACCAGGAAGTCGCGTTTCTTTCTTTTTCTTTTCTTTTTTTTATTGATTTCAGAGAGGAAGGGAGAGGGGGAGAGATATACAAACATCAATAATAACAGAGAATTATTGATTGGCTGTCTCCTGCATGCCCCTCACAGGGGTATCAAGCCCACAACCTGAGCATGTGCCCTGACCAGGAATTGAACTGTGACCTCCTGGTTCATAGGTTGACAGTCAACCACTAAACCACGCCAGCCAGGCTATCTCTTGATCATGATGGTAGTTATACAACTATATGTATGCATTTGTCAAATATCATAGTACTGCACCCTAAAAAGGAGGAATGTTATGTACTATGTACATAAATGCCTCAATAAACCTGACATAAAACAAATAGAAACATACCATATTAACTAGCATGCGCGCACACACACATGTACATACATTTTGCAATCTGGGGTTATTGGATAGTTTTTTCATCAACTTTATTTGACATAGTTATGATTATGCAATACATCTGTTGTGCTCTAGTTTATATCAGCATTCTTAATAAAATATTATTTTTAGAGCTTCAATGGACCTTGTTCAATTATTTTGGTTTCTCACTGACACAAACAAAACTATGTGCATTTCTGAGTTCTTTTATGCACATCTATATTCAGAAGGAATTACAATTACTGACACTAAAGTCATAGTGAATACAGCAAGGGAGGAAGGGTGCTGGAACTGAAGGGTGCTGATTTTGTCCACGTCAGTGCCAAGTCACCAATCACCACCTCCTTCGTTTGCTCAGGCATTGGCTGGAATACTGCGATCTGCCATTGAGTAACAGACGTCAGATGAGTACAGAAGAGTGTACATTGGCACTTTGGGATGTGCCAGCAAACTTAGTTTAGAGGTTGTTACGCATTTTCATTTTGGCCCTGCTCTCTAAAAGTCAGAGTCCACTTCGGTCACACCTAGGTACACTACCTAGGTACACCTGGGTGGTGGCTTACGTGTTAGCTGCTTTCAGAAGACTGTTCTTAGTACCGAAGCTAGGGAAACATGAAAGATCCTTCTTGACCATTATTTTAATCTCAGGGCCACTCTTTATATATAGTTACATTTCAAGTCCACCTGGCGTGGCTCAGTGGTTGAGCATTGACCTATGAACCAGGAGGTTACAGTTCAATTCCTGGTCAGGGAACATGCCCAGGAGATGGGCTCATTCCCCAGTGTGGGGCATGCAAGAGGCAGCCGATCAGTGATTCTCTCTCATTATTGGTGTTTCAATCTCTCCCTTTCCCTTCCTCTCTGAAATCAATAAAAATATTTATTTAAAAAGTTTTTTTCAATAAGCACTTGCTCCTCTTATGAAAGTGATCCCTTCCATCAGGTGTATGACTAAAACTACAATGAATTTTGGATAAGAACTCACCTGAACCAAAGGGGAAATCTAAACTCCCAAGGTCCCATTGTGAGAAGCACAGAAATAGAATAGACTTTTAGGGGAGTAGAGATGGAGGAAAACAGTTCTCGCCATGGAATCAAAATCCTCAAAAGAGAGTTATCGTGAGCCGAAACTGGTTTGGCTCAGTGGATAGAGCATCAGTCTGTGGACTGGAGGGTCCCAGGTTCGATTCCGGTCAAGGGCATGTACCTTGGTTGCGGGCACATCCCCGGTGGGGGGCGTACAGGAGGTGGCTGGTCAATGTTTCTCTCTCATTGATGTTTCTAGCTCTCTATCCCTCTCTCTTCCTCTCTGTAAAAAATCAATAAAATATATATTTTTTTTTAAAAAGAGAGTTATCGTGCATTGATACTAAAATAAATAATAGGATTGGTTTAGATTATCTTGGGGTGTTCATAATTGTCCCATTTTAAGGTCATCTAAAACTGATAGCAAGACGGAGACTTAGGTTCTGCATGACATTGGATATCTCACTTAAACACCTATGGACTTTGTTTTCTCATCTGTGAAATGGGGATAATTGAGGCCATAACCCCTTATCCTGAATTGCAAACTCCAGAAACCTCTGAAAAATAAATGGTTTTCCATAATTCTTTGAACTGCAAAAAACCTCACCTAAATTGACATGAGGCTGTTTTATAGTCTTGATCTCCTTATTGTAACTGTCCATACATCAAAATCAAAATACTAATGTGTCTGACAACAGGATGTTGTCTCAACTGCTGCAGGTATAACAAAACATACATTATATCACTTGCCTACCTTCGGAAAAGCTCTAAACTATTGTACCTTTCCTTAAGGGTTTTAAATAAAGGATTGCAGACCTACAATACTTACTCTGCTTATTTCAAAGATGTCCTGTTCTGTCCAATAAGGAAATGGATAGGAAACTACTTGACAATGTGGGTGCTGCCCCTTTGAGCATAGGCAGCCCTGGGGATTCTATTTGCTAGAACTCCTTCAGCTTCAGCTCAGAACAGGGCCTCCAGCTTCTGCCTGTCTCTCAGTTTCTGCTCCTGTCCCACATCCATGCTGTCCCTCTCCATAAAGACAGCTCCTGTGATTAGGGGTGTGTTCCCACCCAGGGCCAGTCTGGGGTCTCTTGTTCTGTAGCTTTGTTAAACTCGGACTGGTAATGAATTGCCAACAGAGTGGAGAGAAATCAGATCAAGTGAAAACTTAAGCCCTCAGGGTGCTCCCAAATGCTCTGTCTGCATCCTGAAGACTTCTGTCTTCAGTGCTTGAAGCCAGAAGCTAAGTAAGTATATGGTTCATACAGCCTGTACTTGCCTATGAGACAGTCTCTCCTCTCCTCTCCTCTCCTCTCCTCTCCTCTCCTCTCCTCTCCTCTCCTCTCCTCTCCTCTCCTCTCCTCTCCTCTCCTCTCCTCTTCTCTCTTCTTCTCTCCTCTTCTCTATCTCTAACTGATTCATTTCATAGCAATAGTAAGTTGTCACTGTGTGATTTACCCACATTATCACTGCACTTACATGTAATAAGGGTGTCCTCATAACTTGAGGTCAACTAGGATTGAGAAGTGGTAACTTCCCTTTTACTTTCTTTCTTAGCTGAGGTCCACTGAGACATTATGTTCACTTGAAAGTTGGAAGTGGGGAAGGGGAAATGAAACAGCTATTTTACAAAGTATGAAGCTCTGATCACCCCAGCATTTCATCTTTCCTTAAAGACAAATAGCCAGAAACAGCACTGTGAATTTGGAAAGGTTTCCATTTGAGGATTAAGATGGTCTCCCCTGCAATTGGGAATACTAGTACTACTATTTGGCAATAACGCACTAGCTGTATCTCCCCCTTTAAATGCCAATTAACAATAGTGCTTATTATACGGACCATGCATTTCAGCTGCCCTTTGCATATAAAGATGGCAAGACCACTCATCATCAGTACCACGTGTTCTTTCAGACTTTGGTACAATAGCTAGGATAGATTGATATGGCTCTTCCAATGTCATACCTATGATATTCAGTTTTAAAAATACTTTGTCAGTGTCAGGAATAAAAGTCTGGGACCACAGAACACAAGGAGGCTAATTGGTGCATCTATAAATCACACCCATTTCCTAGTGGTTATTGGTCCCAGTGGAACCATTTAGTCAAGAATAATTTCTAGCGTGTCCCTCTAAAGACACTCTCTGGGCCTAAATCGGTACAATCTTCCTGGAAAACAATTTGGCAACATGTATTAACAATCTCAGAAAGGAACATGTCCTTCCACCCAGCGACTTCATGGCTAGGACTATTTTTATAAGATGATTCATAGATAAGTACGTAGATGTATATACAAAGGGGTTTATAATTTAAAAGTGAGAAATTAAAAACCATTGAAGCATTGAAAATTTATTAAATAAATGTTTGCATGTACATATAATGCTATATATAATGTAATCATCAAAAAGATATTCTAAACTTTAATGTAAAAATGCTCATGGTATCAAGTTTTAGTAAAAGATCTGGATACAAATTTGATATAGACTACAATTGCAGTTATAACTATAGGTCAATTGAAAGAAATATTCTAAAAATTAACAATAAAATGATCAAAAGCCTCTAAAACCATAGCCTGCTCGGAAGACAAATACTAACAGTTCTTATTTCTGGGCAGTAGGATTACAGTTATTTTAAAATTTCACTCTTCATAGGTTGCTACAAATATCTACAATGAATAAATTACGTTTGCATTGAGAATTAAAAAAGCTCTAAGCATCATTTTTAAGGTAAAATAGTCTAAAATGCTAATGGAAATTTTTACCTAGTTTTACATTAGTAATATTCTAAGTTAACCTCACTTTAAAAAAAAAAAAAAAAAGAAAGCCAAACACATGAATAGTAACTAAAACTAAACAGGTAATTACAGTATAAGGATGTTCATAAGCTGTTAAGATACCGCTTCTCTCATTGAGGCCAAGTCAAAAACTGAATGGGTTAAACTCTGCAGCCTGTCGTGAAGTCTGCTGAGTATTCTGATGACTCTACAGTGTAGAGGGTTCAAAGGAGAGGAATGTTAAGTTGTTGCTAAATATTCTCAACAGCATTTTTTCTGGATTAGAAAAAAACAAAAACTTTTTTTTTAAAATATTTTTATTGATTTTGTACAGAAAGGAAGGGAGAGAGATAGAGAGTTAGAAACATCGATGAGAGAGAGTCATTGATCAGCTGCCTCTTGCACACCCCCCACTGGAGATATGCCCGCAACCAAGGTACATGCCCTTGAGCGGAATCGAACCTGGAACCCTTCAGTCCCCAAGCCGACGCTCTATCCATTGAGCCAAACCGGTCGTGGCCAAAAACATTTTTTTAAACAAAAAGAAAGAAAACCACAAGAGTTTCTGAAGGAGTCATGTCTAGGAAACTAAACCTAGTTGGTAGAGCAGCCCATTGCCTAGCAACCCAATGAGGGTTTCACAAAGGTGGCCTCGAAGTCCATAGGTCATCAGCATCAGCAAACACAAATTGGAATTGGAAGCTTTCTGCCAATCATGATAACAAATCTTCAAAGAGCTGCCAAATAGCACTTCTTTAACATAAAAACCTCTAAAACCATGGCCTGCTCGGAAGGCACAGTGTTGGTGTTTGCTTTAAATTCCCAAATTCGCTTGTTCATAAGCATTATCTGGGATACTCGTGAAATTTATGGATTTCTCCACAGATTGTGATTCAGTAGGTCTGGATGGGGCCCAGGGAATCCCTGATTTTAACAAAAGCCCTGGAGGATTCCTATGACAGGCAAGTTGGAGAAACATGGTTACAGACTTCCATTTCCTTTCTAGCACTTCCTGTTAGTTCTAGTTCCACGCTGTCCTTACCTGCCTGACAACCTGATTACCGCCGCCTGTAGCACCAAATAGTTAAGTTCCATGAGATAGAGCTGGTGTTTATTGGTGTCTCTGCTTTCAGGGACCCGTAGGTGTCTGGCACCTGCAACTGGAAGCTGAGTAAATATTTCTTGAACCAATCAATGAATCGAAGTTTGTTTTGCCGCAGGTAAGTGAAGCCCAGCTTCTGTCTGGGTCATCCTCAGGACCGTAGGCAAAGCCCCACCTTTGGAGAGCACAGTGTGTCTGTACTCTGGCAGGGCCCTTTGCCTACCTTCAGGAGAGTGCGCCTGCCGACCTGGAACAGGGTTGCAAAAGAGGAGGTGCCGACTGCCAGGCGCATTAAGACATCAAATTCACAGAGAAAATAAACATCCTGTCCGTATCTCCTAATCTAGCTAGATAATATCTATTGCTCAGGCAAGCTTATTGCATGCTGACCTGATATGGAACAAAAGAAAAAAATAACTTCCTGGCTCCTTTGAGGTCACTCGGGGGGGAAACTGATTGCCAAGCAAGTGAAGGACCAATGGAACCGAATAGGGTTCCACTTTCCTGAATACTTAGGCTCACAAAGAACTTCAAGGGCAAAGAATGTTCTAGAAATCTAGAATGTTCTAGAAATCTAAAACCACCACCACCACCACCAACAAAAAACACACATACACACACACACACACACACACACACACACACACACAAACAAAAAACAAAAAAACCTTTTACCCTAACTGGTTTTGCTCCATGGACAGAGCACTGGTCCACAGACTGAAGGATCCTGGGTTCAATTCCAGTCAAGGGCACATACCTCAGCTACAGGATTGATCCCCAGCCCTGGTTGGGGCCAGTGTGGGAGGCAACCAATGATGTGCTTTCTCACACTGAAGTTTCTCTCTCTCTCTGTCTCTCCCTCTCACTTTCACTCTCTATAAAAAAAAAAAAAATCAGTGTAAAAATACCTCGGGTGAGGATTAACAAAAAACATACACAAAACTTTTCTCTAGTTTTTAAAAGATTAAATTAGAGATGGCTACTGAATATTAACTGGCTGCAATAAGGCACTTGTGTGAGTAGAGCAGTCCATTGACTACACAATAGCCCTCCTGTGAAACTGCAGTAAACCTCTGCCTAGATAGGCACTGAGCAGATATTTCTAAAAAGCTCCTGGATCAACTTGTCAGGACAAAATTAATTCTGGAGAGTGGAATACATGGGGTTCTCCAGTTGTAGCCTATCTACTGTCTCCACCAGCTCCGGCTACCCTGTCCACCTCTGCCCTCACTGTGGGCTGTCGTATCTACAGAAGCCTGCTACTACTGTGACCTCAGCTTCAGGTGAACTGAGGTTGCTGGCGGCCCCAACTCTTGATTCCTGGCTGAGTCTTCACTAGCCATTCACACTTAGTCCCAAAAGAAAGGCATACGTGAGTGTCAGCCAGTGTACTGCCCATGAGCCAAATCTGACCAGGCACCTGTTTTTGTTAATAAAGTCTTATTGGGCCGAAGCCGGTTTGGCTCAGTGGTAGAGCATCGGTCTGCGGACTGAAAGGTCCCAGGTTCGATTCTGGTCAAGGGCATGCACATTGGTTGCAGGCATATCCCCGGTAAGAGGTGTGCAAGAGGCAGCTGGTCGATGTTTCTCTCTCATCGACATTTCTAGCTCTCCATCTGTCTTCCTTCCTCTCTGTAAAAAATCAATAAAATATATTTAAATAAATAAATAAATAAATAAATAAATAAAGTCTTATTGGAACCAGTCATTCCTATTTTAAGACTGATTTTGGCATCACAACAACAAACTTAGGAAATTAAGACAGAGATCGCCTGACCATTTAAGGTTGGCCTTAAATATCTACCGCCTGGCCCATTAGAGAAAATGTTTGCCCACCCCTGGCCTGGATGCATAGGGCCAAATAATAATAATTATTGTAATAAAATTCTTCTGTGGCATTTACTAAATGCCAGGTAGTATTCTAATGTCTCTGGTTATGTTACTTCATTTAGTCCTTTCTACAGTACTATGAGAAAATTAAGGCACAAAGAAATTAAGATGATGTAGCAAACAAAGGCCAACCTAGATAGGAAAGGTATTAAAAATACATAACTATAGAAGTATCCATAAGGGATGTATTATAAAACAAACTAGAGGCCTAGTGCATGAATCGTGCATGGGTGATGAATCGTGCATGGGTGGGGTCCCTTGGCCTGGCTGGTGATCAGGTCCAATCAAGGCCTTCTCACTCAGTCAAGGGAGAGGGACCGTGAGAGGTTCGCTGACCCTGACTGTGGGAGGTTGGCTATGCGTGCACTGGCCACCATAAGGAAATTCCTGCATTGAGCGTCTGCCCCCTGGTGGTCAGTGTGCATCATAGTGACCGGTCAACCAGTCGTTTGGTCAACCAGTCATAACAATCACTTAGGCTTTTATATAGTATATAGATTGGTTATCACAGAGTCCCAGGAATGATGAACAAAATCATAATTTGGGAGTTCTCATAGAGCAAAAACAAATTATGGCGGGGACTATAAAAACAATGTGATATGGAAGCACTAATGTGCTGAGCAGCTGCAGATCCCTCTGTGTATGAAATGTATGATGAAAAAGTGATGCTTAAGTAAAACAAAAAAGAAAATTGAAATTACAAAAAAAAACTTTCTTAAAAAAAATGCATTTATTCAGAGCTTCTACATTTAATTTGAAGGTTCTGCTTCAAGGCAGTCACCTTGGAATTCTCCTCATTTATTTAAAGTAATTAGCCCGGCCAGTGTTGCTTAATGGTTGAGCATCGACCTGTGAACCAGGAGGTCACTGTTTGATTCCTGGTCAGGGCATATGCCTGGGTTGTGGGTTTGATTCCCAATGTGGGGCATGCAGGAGGCAGCCAATTAATGATTCTCGCTCATCATTGATGTTTCTAGCTCTCTCCCTCTTTCCCTTTCTGAAGTCAATAAAAATACTTTTTATAATATATTTGAAACTTATATTTGGAAATTATCTTCAGGACCAGTTTACTCACATAAAGAACCCAATATTTTTATTCTTTTGATTCTCACCCGAGGATATGATTTTTATTAATTGCGAGTGAAAGAGAGACAGAAAGAGAAATATCGATGTGAGAAAGAAACACTGATAGGTTGCCTCCCGCACTCACCTAGACCAGATATTGAACCGAAACCTAGGTATATGCCCTCACCAACCAGCAATCAAACCCACAACCTTTTGGAATACAAGATGACACTCTGACACAGCCACACAGCCAGGTAAGAACCCAATGTTTTTAATTTCTGGTTCCATAGTTATAAAATGTTTTTAGTCCAAAGTGGCATTATTCATATTATTTTATAACCCACTTTATTCACCACGTGTGGCCCACAGAGATTTTTGGCTTCTTTAAGAATGTAAGTCCACCCCAAGGCCATTCTAAGGATAAGTATGACCCACAGCCTTATCCAAATAGTTCCCTAGAAGTAAGTGCTCAAAAACATTTATTGAACAAATGAGCGACTTTGTCTATAAAAAGTTCCAAAACTGTTTTAGGAAATGACAACACTCTCTAAGTGACTGCTTTGAAGAAACATACATTTGATTAATCAACTTTCTTTGACTCATCTATCAAATATTCATGGAGAGCCATAGGTAGCTACATCATTTGTGGGAACCAGTGCAAAATGAAAAGGCAGGGTCTCTGGTTCAAAAAGCAGGAGAGGAGTATTTTTCTTTCTTCTGCGGGCTCCTCGGCCTGTCAGTGTGTTTTTTATTTGCTGCTCAGGGCTCTGCTTCCTTGGGTGCGTGGGTACTAGAAGAGAGTCCCTAGCCTCAGAGGCATGTGGGCAAGGGCACCCATCCCTCCCTGCAGGACCAGTCCTTTCCCTGCTCCATCTCCTAGTGGGGTGGGCAGTGGTGGTGGTGGTGGTAGATGGGAATGGGGGACAAAGGGTGGCCATGGTTACTGGGTAAATGGGAGAAAACAACAAAACAACCCAGGGAGGGTTGCTCTCACATCAATGTTTCTCTTTGTCTTTCCCTTTCTCTTCTACTCTTTTTTTTTTTTTTTTTTTAATATATTTTATTGATTTTGTACAGAGAGGAAGGGAGAGAGATAGAGAGTTAGAAACATCAATGAGAGTCATCGATCAGCTGCCTCTTGCACACCCCCTACTGGGGATATGCCCGCAACCAAGGTACATGCCCTTGACCAGAATCGAACCCGGGACCTTTCAGTTTCCAAGCCGACGCTCTATCCATTGAGCCAAACCGGTTTTGGTTCTTCCACTATCTTTAAAAATCAATAGAAAAATATCCTCAGGTGAGGATTTAAAGGAAAAAAAAGAAAGAAAAGTGATAGTTTGCTGAGCAGTATGACACTTGCTGTCGGGGATACAAGAGCTGATCAGAGCAGCTTGTTGGACATAGAGAGTCCTGGGCATTTGTACACAATTAAAGTTTAGAGACACGGTTCTTCAGCTCTCCTTTCTGACTTAAAGAAGGTTATCCTTTGGATTGAGAAAGCCGTAGGAAGCCACTGAGGGCAGACTTTTTAGAGACGGCTAAAAGGTGTGGCATGAAATATGAGGGCTCTAAGGTATTAATGAGAGAAGAGCTCTCAGCTCCATCAATGTCCTCGTAATCAGAGCACTAGATCACTTCACATTAGGTGGACATCCATGGATTCCCTGTCTCCTGATTGAACACCAATAAGTTCCGTAAGGACTGGGAGCAGGGCCTATGCCTGCCCCGCCTCCCTCTCAGCTATTTGTACCTTGTACATAAAATACATGAAGATTTGTTAAGTAAATGAACTTGTTCAACATCTTCCTCTTTGGTAATATGATCGTGGCTGGTATTTTTTCAGAGTCATTTTTTAGGGGAATTTTCTTAGCCAACACAGGACATTCAGGGTCTGGACATTCCTTGTTCCGGTCTCTAAGGTAATGTACATGGGCAGGCAAAAGTAGGTTTACAGTGGTGAGGGCAGGAAACAGAGTTTCTGTAGCGATTGCAATCGTCATCATCACCTGCCTGTCCTTTCCAGACCAACAACTGTCAACCTACTTTTGCCCGCCCGTGGGAGGAGTGAGGAAAGCTGGGCCGATCACATAACAGTAATTTGAGTCAAGGACAAGAAATAAGCCCTCAGGAAGTGAGCCAATTACATGTTATTTCCTCACATTTTTTAGGTTAATAAAGAAAATTTGGTTAAAGAATTGAAACATGCCCTAGCGGCTAGCCTATTAGGCTCAGTGGATAGAGCATCGGCCTGACAATGGAAGGATCCCAGGTTCGATTCAAGGACACAAGCCTGGGTTGTGGGCTCAGTCCTACATGCAGGAGGGAGCCAATCAATGATTCCCTCTCATCATTGATGTTTCTCTCTCTCTCTCTTCACCTCCCTTCCTCTCTGAAATCAATAAGAATATATTAATTTAAAAAAAAAAAGAATTGAAACACTTAGGATTCTTAAATTCCCTAAATGTAAAGGGGTAGGCATCATGGATGTCCTGTGATAAAAATTTTAAAAAAGGACCCTGGGGAAAAGGTCCCATCCCTATCACGGTGGCTCAGCTTTCGTGCCTTGCACACGACGTGAAAGCCAGCGAAGAGCATTTCTCTTTTCTTTCCCCTTCTGTTGGGTGGTAAATCGCAGCTGGAGCTTTGTGAGCAGTGAGTAATACCCCTGGCACAGGGCCAAGGGAACTGCCACCTGAAAACTTTCCACTCTGCTCATATTCTCAGCTCAGGAGTCTTATGGTCTACATGCATGAATGGGGGAACCTGAGCCCATGGGCTCTCCTTCCCGGGACTTTTCCTACAGCAGCCAGGGCCTGGTTCAGCTACTCTCAACTCTCAGTGATGCTCCTGGTGCTCATCTCACAGTGGTTTCCTCTTGTTTCCCAGCACACATCTGGGTGGTCTCTCTGTTGGCTACACGAGGCTCATTTTTTAAAAAACTGATTTCAGAGAGGAAGGGAGAGAGAGAAAGAGAAACATCAATAATGAGAGAGAATCACTGATCGGCTGCCTCCTGCACAAACAAGCCCGCAACCTGGGCATGTGCCTTGACAGAGAATTGAACCGTGACCTCCTGGTTCATAGATGGACGCTCAACTACTGAGCCACCGCAGCCAGGCATGAGGCTCATTCTTGAAGATGAAAGCCCACTTCAGTGCCATCACAAGAGAAATACACTAAGTAGCCAGATTATGATGATCTCTGAACGCATAATAATCTGGCCACTCAGTGTATATCCTATTTAATAAAAGGCTAATATGCAAATTGTCCCCTCGACCAGGAGTTCGACCAGCAGGCAGGCTGGCCAACTCCCCATGTCTCCTCCTGGCCAGGCTGGCCGATCCCCACCCATGCACGAATTCATGCACAGGGCCTCTAATACACACACACACACACACACACACACACACACACTGAATGGCCAGATTATTATGCATTCAGAGATCATAATAATCTGGCCACTCAGTGTATATTTAGGACTGTCAATATAGCGAAGGCCACACTGACAGGTCCCTGCACGTAGCCCTCAGACTTATTTTCAGGCTTCTAAGGGTCAGTAGCTGCCTCTCTGTCCCTGTGGTCATTCACTAAGCCCAGGGAGGCTGCTCTACCTGTGTACAGAGCGAGCCTGAAGTTTAGGAGTTGTCATTACCAATGACCAATAAGCACTGGTGATTCATTCATACCCCAGCTTCCTCGCCCCTCAGTTCAGAACATTCCAAAGTGTCGATAGTATGTTTCACAGAGGGGTTAAGCTCCTAACACACCTAGATTAGCTAGTTGTATTCTCAATCCCTCTATCTGGCTACTATCTTTAACATTTCCTACAACTCCAGAATAAACAGCTAGCTCTTGAATCTTTGTCCCAGGGTCAGCTTCTGGGAAAACACAAAATAAGATGGTCAGCAGGCTCCTCCCAAATTCTTACAGTGGATTCCAAAGCCAAATATCTGTCTTTTTAAAAATCACCCATAAAAAAAATCGCCCATAAAAATGATTAAAAGTTGACAATTCAACCCTGGCTGGTGTGGCTCAATTGGACAGGTGTCGCCCTTTCTCTCTCTCCCTCTCCCTCTCCCTCTCACTTCCTCTCTCTTTAAATATCAGTAAAAAATATATATTTAAAGTTGACAATTCATAGCTAGGCCAAGACTCAAATTTGCTAGATTTTAAGTTCCTCACTCACAGCATCACTATTCCTCAAACTTGCTTCTTCGAGCACTGAAAGTATTCTTCTGGCTGAATGACCTCTGCCGGTAAATGGTGTAACAGAATGCATTTCCAATCATTTTAATGTGCTTTGAAGGTTATGGCACAAGCCTCTGAATCATGATTCACAGGTGTTTTCCACCTGTGATGTACCAAGGGACCTTGGCCCTTCTGATGCCTATATTCAACTAGAATGGGTTGTGTTGTGAAATCATAGTCAGTGGCTGTCCACATAAATATTACTTTATTTACCTAGGTAATCCTTTCTCACTGCTCTTTGGTTCCCCACTTGCCCCCTGTACTGGTTTATTATTTTTCTTCTCTTTTGACTCACATTTCTCACTCTATTTATATCCTGTCATCGTTCTTTTTATGACAAAAGGATACAATCCCACATAACAGGCATACAGTGGATGCTACGCGCCCCTCACATCCCTCTTGGATCAAGGAACTCACTTGTGGCTGCTGATGGCTCACAACTAGTTCCTCTTGAGGAATTGTCCTCAGCTGGAGGAAGCTACCTTGCCCAAGGTTATCCCTCCCTGGGGACAGCCAGCATCCAATAAGGCTCTGTCTCAACTTGGAACAACTCCGGAGAAACATCTCAGCTACAAAGCTCCGTGTACAATCAGCGGAGGCCTCTTCATAATTGCATCCTGGCTTACCTTCTCCCTTTGCCCAATCCTGCTTTCCTTACTTTTCACAGGTACTGTTCCGGAGAGAACCCTCTAGTTAAACATCTGTGCAAAAATCTCAGGAACCCAGAGACGGTTCCCCAGTAACCTGACCTGTGACGGTTTCAGATAAAATTAGAAAATCTAGGGGAATAAAAATGTGTTCATTTAAATTTACTGCCATGTGGGCACCCCACCTGGTATATGTAAAATGGTGTCATAAAAACTTGAATATATATTTGTATAGCCTACTACTAAAAATGTGTGGAAAATAAAGTGCATAGTTTTGGTTGAATCCTAGAAAACAAGTATAACAGCACCTGACATATGGAAGGAGCTCAACAAATATTTCCTGAAATATGATTTACACTTGTCTCATAATTCAATGCTTCAAAAACTGTGTACTTTTCATTGTAAATGATTATGTGTTCTTTAAGAGAAATGTTTCCATTTTAATCTGTATGCAGGGAAATAAAATAATTTAAAATAAATTATTTCTTTAATTCTATCAATAGCTGGTTTGGCTCAGGGGATGAAGCATCAGCTTGCAGACTGAAGGGTCCTGGGTTAAATTCTGGTCAAGGACACATGCCTGGGTTGCAGGCTTAATCCCTGGTAGCGGATGTGTAGGAGGTAGCCAATCAATGATTCTCTCTCATCATTGATATTTTCTCCCTCTCACTTCCTCTCTGATATCAATTAAAAAGTATTTTAAAAGTTATTTCTTTAACTGCAGACATTAGCGATTTCATCAAGTAGGCCCTCTGGGTCAGTTTCTTTACCTGAACTAAGTTACTACCATTATCATATCATAAAATCAAAATCCCCAAGAATTGTCCAGAAAAAAGACTTTATAAATAGCATGGCTCAGGCTTTCTAGCTGCTATTCATGCTGTACTTACCTCTACTTTTCAACAATTGGAAAGGCAGATGGAATGTAAACAATGTTTATTCCCTTGAATGAGAAGTTCAAAGTTCAGCATACCTGAAAATAATCCACCATTGTTCCTAATAGGTAGCCGTTCCTTTCCCACAATCAACATGAACGCTCATTAGGCCCTCCCACCAATCACCATGCCTCTCTTCAGTAAGCTCCACCATTCCATTTTCTCCTCTTGGGGAATTTATGAAAATCTTTCCTGGTCACTTTTTCCAAACTCAGTCAGATTTGGTGTAAGGGGGTTGGGGGGACAAGTTTTAAAAAAGAAGTATCACTCCCCATTAATGAGCTGACTAAAACATAAAAACAGAAAGTGAGCCAATGCTAACCTAAAAGATGAGAAACAGAAGGAAGAGGAGGATTATGTTTCTGAAACGGTATTTCCCACGCCTTTGGCATAGGCACATCTGTTGGTGTTGTTTCCTTTAAATGCAGCCCTTCAATTGCTAGCTACTCAAATTCCTTATTAGTCAGGATTATGTGGTAAATAGACCTCAAAGTGTACAATGCTCAAGCCTAATAAAAGTTTATTTCTGGTGCTCATCAGTTACTTCTGGGTGGTGGGTGTCTCTTCATACTCAGGCCCCTTTGTATTACTTTACGTTTTATCATGTAGCTCCCACTTCCCCGAGGCCTCCCTTTCATCAGCATCCAACCAGTCAAGGAAGAAACAAAGCAAGGATGAGACATCCCTATTTCATAAAAGGCTTGGCTCAGATCAGACATGGCATAAATCACTCCTGCACATGCTCCATGGGTTAGAATCCAGTCTACTAACTGCAAGGGAGGCTGGGAAATGTAGTCTAGCTGTGTGCCTAAGGAGAAGTGGAAACTCATTTTTGCTGAACAGCTAGGAGACCCAGACACAGAGCCTTTGTGCAGCTTAAGGAGACAAGCAAATGCCAAGTTTCTCGAACCCTATTAGAAGGGTCTTAAAGGCGACAGACGGCTGACTGCTAGAGCCAGACAAACGGGAAACCACCTTCTTCAACTTTCCTCAGTGTGCCTAAAACTCAATACCTGAAAATAATGCTAATCTTTCAGTCATCGTTCTATCCATACACCAAAGGAGGCCCCACAGTAAAGCACTATTTCTCTCCAAGACAGGATAGATGGCTCTGAGGGCCTGAATGAAGAATTAATTTGGTCTTTCCCCCTTTTCCCTTCTAATGAAACAGTCACATTGTTTGAAAAGGTTTTCTGAGATCATTATCCGGATGCCTCATCACTCTGACACCACTATTCTGTGGGCACTAGAATTTCAATCATGAAACCCTGTGAAACTTAACCCGTTCGTTTTCCTTAACATCTTTAACCAACAGAATAAGCTCTTTATATATAAAATGACAGTTAAGAAAAAGATCACATCTCTTGACCAATTCCTACAAGAAAACAGTGAACCTTTCATTTCAACCTTCAAGCTGGACATCAGAATTTTCTTTGCAGAGGACAACTTTGTGGTTAATGGTATTTTTTTCTTTTTTTGTACTTACTTGCTCTTCCAGATGAACGACAGAGAATAATTGCTCATTCTGAAGATGGCTTCACGGGGGAAGAGCTTGCAACCCTACTGTATTTTATATTTATACTGCAAAAAGGACATTCCTGAGGGGAAATGTGATCAGATTGATAGGAGTCAAATGAAACTGTCTGTGTAGGAGGGTTTTGCTTTGTAGCCTCAATGGTTAATTCAGGCGTGCCCATACATTGAAGAGCCGAACAATAATTAAGTGAACATCACTGTACCAGATAGTATCAGTGTTTACCAGTGGTGTCTGCTCATATTTACAAATCACTTTATAATGTTCAGGAGAATATCTTACCCCAATTATTTATTTGTAAACTAGTCATACTGCATGGGTGGATAATCTGTTTTTTTTAATTGCTGGTTTATCCTCTAAAACAAAACCAACCTTGTAATTAATTTAGAGTTGATTTTTTTGAAAGACTTATTAGGTATCAAAATGACTTCTTTTTTCACCTATCAAAAGAAAGAAAAAATGTGCATTATATTTACAATATACTTTAGAATATCTTTAGTAATAAAGACGTAATATGCTAATTAGACCAGATGTCCTTCCAGATGAAGTCAGGGCTGTGAGGGAAGCCCGGGTCCCAGATGCCAGAGGGAAGCCAGTGTCAGCAGCCAGGGGAAGAGAGGCCTACTCTTGCATGAATTTCGTGCATTGGGCCTCTAGTACTTTTTAATGCCCTAGCCAGTTTGGCTCAGTAGACAGAACATTGGCCTATGGATCAAAAGGTCCCAGATTTGATTCTGGTCAAGGTCATATACCTCAGTTGCAGGCTTCTCCCCAGCCTGGGCCCTGGTCGGGGCTCATGCAGGAGGCAACCAATCGATGTGTTTCTCTCACATCAATGTTTCTCTCTGTCTTTCCCTCTCTCTTCCACTTTATCTAAAATCAAGGGGAAAATATTCTCAAGTGAGGATTAAATATATATATATATATATATATATATATATATATATATATATATATATATATATATTATTCTTTATTTCCACACTATGGACAGTTAAGAGAGAAGGGAACAAATAGAAAGAGGTGGGAGCAAAGGGTAGAAAGTAGAGACATAAAAAGGAAAAGGAAAACATGAATGACAAAGGAAGGACATGAGAGAAAAAGTAGGGGACATTTGGACAAACTGAAGAACAAAGTCTACCTAGCAGGGAAGGAAATTGGGGAAAGATTTTCTCCCATATTGTTGCTGTTATAACCAGTGCCAACACTAAGGCCGAATGAGATCAGTCCAAAGTAGCTCTAGCTATGGGTAGAGGTTTCCTAGCTTGCTGTAAACTCTAAGAAGAGTCATATCTCAAAAAACAAAAACAAAAAGGGTCATATCTCTCCAGTCAGAAAGATATTCTCACTTAAGTGATTTCTCATTATTTACTTCTTTAGAATTTCATAGATTCTTTTTTTTTAATTGACATAATTTACACACCATCAAATTCACTTTTTAAAAGTGTACAGTTCAGAGCTTTTGTGAAATTCAAGGTTATGCAATCATGATCATTATTTAATTCAAGAATATTTTTATCACCCCCCCTAAAAGAAACTAAATACTCATTAGCAGTTACTCCCCATCCCCTCCTATCAGCCTCTGGAAATCAAAATTTTCCTTTATGTCTGTATTGGTTTATATATTCTGAAAATTTCATATGGATAGAAACTCACAATACATGGCCCTTTGTGTATGTCTTCTTTCACTTAACATGCTCTAAGATTCATAATTTTATAGCATATAGAGCACTTCATTCTTTTTTTATCTATATATATAAAAGCCTAAGCAACCGTTATGACCAGTAGACTGAATGACTGGTCAACTGGTCATCGCTATGATGCGCACTGACCACCAGAGGACAGATGCTCAATGCAGGAGCTGCCCCCTGGTGGTCAGTGTGCTCCCATAGCCAACCTCCCGTGGTCCCTCTGCCCACCCGTGCACGAATTCGTGCATTGGGCCTAGTAGTTCAATAATATTGCATTGTATGGACATGTCACATTTTCTTTATCCATTTATCAGTTGGTGGACAATTACATTGTTTCTGAACTATTATGAATAGCATTGCTTTGAACATTCCTGTACACATTATTGTGTGACTATGTTTTCAATTTTCTTGAGTGTATGTATGTCTCAGAGTGGAACTGCTGGATGATATGGTAAGTCTCTGCTTAACCTTTTGAGGAACTACTAGACTGTTTTTCCAAAGTGGTTTTGCCATTTTACTCACATGAGCGATCTGTGAGTGCCCACATTTTTCCTAGGTCTACCTAAGGAGCAACATCAAACAACTCTGTAGACATCCTAAGGTTACAGTTCTTCATTATAGAAGGACAACTCTACTTTAAATTCTCCCCTCTGTGTCTTAATTGTCAGTCCCACTGGATACCATTAATGATTAATGGGGATTTTCTGCTTCGTTTTGACCTTTTGAGGAGCCATAAAGATTCCCATGTGGCTGAATAAGAATGAGCAGGGGGAAGACTGATGAAAACTGAAGCAAGTGAGGTAGTCAGTGGCCCTATGTGCAAGATCTTACAGGCCTTCTTCTCAGAAGACTGTGAGCAAGAAAATGACATTGTTAGTTTTACATTTTAAAAAGATTACTCTGCCTGCTATATGGAGAACAAAGTGTAGGAGGGCAAGAGTGGAAGTTGAAAGACTTATGTACTATACACACCTTAAGTTGAGCTCTAATGAGTCATGCCCTGGTATAGTACTCGCCCTTGGATGCAGGCGGATCCTGTGACTTGCTTCTAATGAACAGAATGTGGAAAGGTGATGGGAGTCACTCTCATGATTATGTTACATTACATAAGACTTCATCTTAGCAGGCTGAAATGTGAGAAATTCTCCTGTTGTGTGTGTTGTTGTTGTTTTTTTTTTTTATTGTTGTTTGCTTGTTTTCTGGGTTTTTTTTTTTTTTTTTTAGAAATAAAAATATGTATTTGTTTTTAGTTACAGTCTACTTTTAATATTCATTTGAATTGTTTTAGGTGTCCATGCAAGTCATAATGGTGACTTGAACCTGGAGAGTAGCCATGGAGATGGGGAGAAGTAGTTTGATTTGGGATGTGTTTAAAACATAGAGTCTATACATTTTGCCAATAACATTTGCCAGTAGCTTAGATATTGCATATGTGAGAAAAAGAGGAGTCCAAGATGACTCCAAGAATGGCTCCATAAGTACAAATACTTATAAAAATCAATTGATTTATATTTTGTCTATCTTATGTATCAAATCTGGTCAATCCCTGTTGACATGCTACATATAGCACCTCTTCCAAGAATGTACTTGACTCTCTTCTAAGCCAGGAAATACTACCCATCCTTCAAGGTTCAGTAGAAATCTGTCCCTTCTGTGAGGCCTCCCTCATGCAGTCTACTTGCTTAGCTTTTTTGCTCCTTGTCTTAGTCAGTTTGGGTTGCTGTAACAGTCTTACACAGGCTGGTGGCTTGTAAACAACAGAAATTTATTTCTCACAGTTCTAAAGATCAGGGAATCCAAGGTCAATGCACCAGGAGATTTGATGTTTGATTCAGATAACGACCTTCTGATTTTGTCCTCCTATGAGGAAAGGAGCAAAGGACCTTTGTGGGTCTCTTTTATAAGGTCACTAGTCTCATTCATGAGGACTCCACATTCATGATCTAACCATCAGGATTTCACATTCATGATCTAACCATCTACCAAACATCCCAGCTCCAAACACCAACACTCTGGGGATTAGACTGCAACATTGGAATTTATGATGGACACAAACATTCATTCTGCAGCACTCTCCCAGAACATGGCTCAAAAATGCCTACAGCATGTGTCTCATGAAATCTAACATGTTTCTACCTCTGTCTCCTACACCAGGTAGATATCTCATATTTTTTATTTTTATATGCCAAAAGCCTAGAACAGAGACTGAGAAAACTCAGGAAATGTTCAAAAGTTTGATAAATAAATAACTGCAGTTATTCTGAAATATTTGAATCATCAGGTTAATTGTATTTTATCTGATTCTGTCCTTTCACATCAACGAAGTTCATTGTACTATAGTACCAGCTAAAGCAGAAAAGGCACATACTAATAAGTGTAATCATAACAGCATTAACTTCATAATATTACTTAGACTATATATACTGTGCATATGTGTGCATATGCTTGTGTGTGAGAGAAAGATATATAGATAGATAGATACATTGATAGAGAGGATTCTGTAAGCTCACACTTTTTCATGCAATTTAAATTGCAGATTCAGCATTTGCCTTCTTGATTTATTGTTTTCCAGCCTTGTAGAAGGATAAAAGTAAAGTTTTTAAAAAAGACTTTTGAGACTGATTCTTCAACTACTCATGTATGTGAACAAGGGATGAGCAAGGGATGATTCCCTTTAGAAGAGGAAAGGAATGTTCCAATGTAAAATTATGGCATTCGTGGGCTATGGTTTGTTCAAACACATGGGCATGACTTTCCTGGCTTCAGCCCAATCGTATGATGCATTCAGAAGCCCTGTGCCTACTCATAAAATGTCTCAGATCAAAGACTTTGAAAATTGTTTAGGAGCTTTAACTGTCTTAAGCACAGCAATGTCCATTTATTTTGGGACCAGAGGTTCAATATTGAACCTGATAGGCCAGTGATTACAGTTCCTCCAATTCTAGAAAGCACGTGCACACACACACACACACACATACACACACACACACACGTAGGGCAAGTAATGTGAAAGGCTTGAAAGAGCCTGAGTCAGTTTACCATTTGCCCTAAAGTGTTCATTTTCCTACTCATGTCCTTCTCTGACACCCAAATTCTCCAATAAATCACAAATATGTAATTGCTGTCACTCAGGAAACCTTTTGGCAGTAAGACTTAGGACCTGAAGCATGATGGAATTTCTATCTCTTCCATTAAAAACGATGCTCAAAGCAGCCCATTTCTTTGGTTGGAGTTATTCACAGATTGGAACCAAATCTGCAATGCCAAACCCAGAAGAAAACCAGACCTAAAAACAACGGAAAGGGCTTTCCACGGACAAAATCAAGAAGCAGAACACAAATAGGCTACTCAAAAGCTAACTTAATCTAAACGTGGTTCTTAGCCAAGGATGGGATACCAATTGACAGTCACTGCTAAGCCTTGACCAGTGTGGCTTAAAGCCATGCATGAAAGTAAGTCTCAAAAGTTGACCTATGGTACTTTATAGATATTCAAATAACTCTCATTGCTGACAACAGCTAAGAATTAGAATCTATTTTTGGAAAACACATGTAGTATATTCAGTAGGCCCCTCATAGTGTTATCAGTGATTATGCCAAGGGAGCATCCCATTTAGAGGCAGAAAGAATGCTCCTTAAAACACACAAGCTTGCCCTGGCCAGTGTTGCTCAGTGGTTAGAGTGCTGGCCTGTATTCTGCAGGATTGTGGGTTTGATTCCCTGTTAGGGCACATACCCAGGTTGCAGGTTTGAGTGGTTATGGAAGGCAACTAATCAATGTTCCTCTCTCTCTCCCTCTCCCTTTCTCTAGCTCTAGAATCAATGAAAAACAAACCAATATCCTTAAGTGAGGATTAAAACAAACAAACAAGTAAATTTTTTAAATGCAATACACACCCAGCCACTGAGCCATGCAGGACAGGCAGAGTATTTCAACATATTAACAACGTGCATGGCAATACCAGTGGGTCCCAGCTAAATATTAGCCTCGCCCCAAAGGGCTTCTGAGTGCTTGGCCACAGCTGCATCAGTGGGTTCAGGAGGGCAATGAAGAATGCAAAATGTATGGGAGCAGAGGCATGCCGAGCCTCCCTCCCCTCACCCCTCCCTTGCCCCTTTCTTTACTGAACCTCAGATGCCTCTCCCTGGGAAGGCCCAGCCACGGAGGGGTGCCATGCCCAGAGGCAGTGCCCAGCGCCAGCCATCGGCCTGAATCTGCCTGTCCTGGGAAACAGAGAAGTGAAAGAAAGAAAAAAGAGGTCCTTCAATTCAGCCGGAGCCAGGGAGAGTCACCGCAGAGTGCAAGGAGGCTCTTCCCTCACGTTGCCTCAAATTACATCTGTCCACACATGCATGCAAAATGCCGCTTAAAAAATAAATGAGGTTAATTTCTCTTTACGGGTTCCCTTTCATCTCGGGGTTTCAAAGCACTTGGCCACAAAAGATCCCCATAGTCACTCATTTTGGATTGTGTGTGTGTATGTGTGTTTAATCTAAATATAAACTGAGGACCTGACGGGTTCAAGTTAGGTAAAGCCCTTTGAAATTTTGAAAGAAAGACGTACTGGGGTGGCGGGGGGGGAAGAATATCATTATAAGATCCAAGGGCCCCACCGAGGGAGGACCACACAGCCAGAGTACACCCGTTCCCTGCAAAGGCCACGCCTCCACTCCACTCGGATGACAGGCTGGCTAATTAAAATCACAAAACCAGCCTGGGAGATGGAGAGTGGTGACTGCAACGCCCTAGCCCCAGAAACAGCAACACGCAGGCCTGACTCACACAGGCTGCATCAGATTGTCTCCCACAGGCACTGGGGGGGAAAAAAGAGAAGAAATTCGAGTCCAGGCCGCCCTCCATCTCCTGACCCAGTAAACTCCACATCTGGTTAGGTGACACATCCCTGACTCCCGCCACCTCCGCAGAGACCCAGCGCAGGGAGGGCCAGCCAGCGTGGCCTCCCTCCCGGGAATGGGAGGACTCAGAGTCTCCAGGTTCCAGCACGTGACTCACTAGTGAGTGTTTGTTTTTTGGATTCTGGCTTTGAGTCACCACTCTTCCTGCTGTTGGTCTTCTCAACCGAGGGGTAACCACGGAAAAGGGAGGATGAGAAAAGTCTGTGATGCTTAAAGAACCTGAAAGCTGGCCGGCTGGCAGTTGTATCCGCCCGGCTAATTTTCAAGATGGGTCTTTCCTCTGTAAACAAGAATACAGCACTTATAAATAACAGCGGGAAAGGGGAAGGAGGGGAGAGGAAGAGAAGTAAGTCTACAAAGGATGTGATTGAGGTAAACGGAAGCAGAGTGTAGTCAAAGTAAAAATAGACAACTGCCTGTTTGTCAGCTAGCCGAGGGATGGGGCTGCTGAAGCTGACCACACCCTATGCGTGCTGCCGGCTGGCTCTTTCCCCCTTGGCCAGGGCTTGTGGGCGGGGCGGGGAAGTGGGGCAGGCAATAGCATTGAACAATTCTGGAATCGGAAAGGCCATCATGGCCTTGAAAGGACATCTTCCTGATGTCCTCCCCAACAGTGCTGTACCTACAAAGGACCTCCCAACAGGGGATATTCTGTGAGGTCCCCCTGCCGTGCTGAGTCCAGGTGCTAAAAATCACCAGCTTGAAAAAGTGACCGTGTTACTGGAATGGGGACCTGGTGTTGAACAGGTCTGCCTAGGGCCAGCCGGAAGTGTGTGGGTTCTTGACTTTGTGCAGGAAAAATTTCACTGGGGCCAGGGAAACGGGGAAAGTCTGGAGAAATGAGCCGAGGCTGGTCTGGGCTGGCTGACTAAGAAGTCAGAGCAAAGAGGGCCTTGGAGACAAGTTCAGAGGGTTTGTCTGGGACGAACTGCTGCTGCCCACTGCTGCCCTGGTTGTAAGCCTCTTGAGGAAGAGGGGGTCCCTTAGAGTTCAGGAGTTGCATGCCTGGGAGGAGGAAGAGGGTGGAGAGCTGGGTGTGCTCCTGGGTAGGAGAGCCAGCACTGGGTCCTTTGTCTTTAGGCTTTGATTTCTCTCTTGCGGGTGGGAATCTTAGGAGAGAGCTCAGGGGAGGTTTCAACTAAATAGTCACCAGTTTTCTAGGTGTGCTCCTCCAGGGTCCTGGTCTCCACTGATGGGTCAGTGTCAGGCCAGAGGGTCGCTAGGCATTGCAGCTGGTCCTGGTGTCGCCTACCTGGTTTTGTTGCTTTTCTGAGTCTGGAGTTGAAATACAAATGAGGCCTAGATGTCCTCGCTAGGGAGGCGGACGGCTGTAGCTGCTGTGAATTGCTCTGTCAGTTTGTTCAGCGGTCTCAGTTTCCCTATTCTACTTGTCTTGGCTTACAGGCCTGTCTCATGCTGACAGTTTGGGGCACTCCCACAGCTAGTTTTTCTTTCAGTGGCATTGGCCACAACATCAAGCCACTTAAGATGGTTGACAAAAGAGAAAAAAAGGTGATGTCCAGCCGGCATGGCTCAGTGGTTGAACATCAACCTATGAACTAAAAGGTCACGGTTCAATTCCCACTCAGGGCACATGCCTGGGTTCAGGGCTCAATCCCCAGTGCAGGAGGGGTGGAAGGGGGCGGGGGGGGGCGTGCAGGAGCCAGCCAATCAGTGATTCTCTCTCGTCATTGATATTTCTAGATCTCACTTCCTCTTCCTTCTCCCTTTCTCTCTGAAATCAATAAAAATACTTATTTTTTTTAAAGGTGATCACAAAACAAATAAGTTTTGATCTTATGGATAGCTCACCTGGAACTGACCCAGGGAAACTAGTTAGCTGCAGGCATTCCAGTTTCCCTTTCAGAAAGCAGAGTGATTACAAATGAATAGAGCTTCAACTTTTCAGCTGATTTGAATGTATTATAGAAGTCAAAGCTGGACCTCTTGTAAGCAGTCGGAGGCTGGATACTATGCCTATTCTCTGGCATATATAATTAGAAGGTATCTGGCTGCCCACACGTTGTCCCTGCATTAGGGACTTCACAAAGCTCAGAACAACAGAGCCCCTGCCCTACCACTCCAAATCTTAGTCAGCCTCCATAAATCTTGGCAGAAACGCGATAATAATGAAAACTAACCCTGCTGTCCCTCTAGGTTGAGTCACAACGGAAGGAAGAAGTATTATTTAATTCACAACATTCTCATCTGGGGCAGAAAAAATTATAATGTGCATCACCACCAAAGGGAAAACAAAGATTATCAACAGGGCTATTTTTCCTGGGACTTGATGTCTTAAAACAAAAGGCTTCATTGTTTGCAGAATATAGTTTACATTAATGCCTCAGTTTATTGTCTCACAGGGAATTATCTGAAGATATTATAGAACTTCCGGAACTGCTCATTTGCTGTAGACACATAGGTTCAAAAGATGCCTGAGGCCTATTCCAAAGCAAAACAAAACAATTAACATGCACCCCTGATTGTGACTTTATGCTTAACAAACTTGTTGTTTATGACACAGCTTTAAAAATGCCCTTGAAAACGTGAAGACCTGAGACTTGACTCTGGCAGACGGAGTTATGAAACTTTTTCAGAATAATCCTCTTCTTAACCTGCTCAGTCTTGGGTACACTTCCTGGAAAGGGCATTGATGAGATGTTCTCAGAACTGATAACTATCCATCAGTTTGCTTCCGTGTAAAAACAGAGCTGACTGCTCAGTTGAGAATACCCAAGAAGTAATGTCTTTTCTGTTATCCTCCTTCTTTAGCCTTAGAGCAGTGGTTGGTAAACTGTGGCTCTGTTGACTAAGGAGTTTGCCAAGCACTGCGTTAGAGCTTCAATATAAGGTTAGACACCTGACTCAAACCAGGCCAAATAAGAGTACTACCTTGGAATTTTTCACATTGAAGTACGGCCAAGAATTCCATATTCTCTTGTATGATAGCATGTGGTCTGAAATTTAAAGGTATGGTGGTCCTTACCATATAGAGGAAGCCAATCTTCAGTGGTAAAAATAAATAAATACATAAAATAAAACAAAAATAAAAAACTGACACCTAAAGAGATAAGTCAGAGAAGTACAGAAGTGCTAGCTGCATTTGAGTTTTTGGTACCAGTTGTCCCTAAGATCACTCAGCTGTCTTAAAGTATAAGATATCACAGAACCGCCCTGACTGGTTTGGCTCAGAGGATAGAGTGTCGGACTGTGGATCCAAGGGTCCTGGGTTCAATTCTGGTCAAGGACACGTACCTCAGTTGCAGGCTTCTCTCTGGCCGGGCCCTAGTTGGGGCACATGCAGGAGGCAACCCATTGATATGTCTCTCTCACACCAATATTTCTCTCTGTCTTTCCCTAAAAATCAATGGAAAAATATCCTTGGGTGTGGAATATATATATATATATATATATATATATATATATGATGTCTTAAAACAAAAAACAAAAGGCTTCATTGTTTGCAGAATATAGTTTACATTAATGCCTCAGTTTATTGTCTTACATATATATATATATATATCATAAAATCTATTTAAAAAATTATTGTCATCACCAGCATCCCTTTTTGGCCTAAGATACTTTAGGTTTCTAACACACCAAAAAATAGTTCTACTAAATCCATTGATTGAGTTGGTTGTGAAAAAATCTGAATCAAAGTTGCCAATATATTTTTATCAAAGAAAATTTGATCCAAGGGACTATAAAGAGATATTTATTTACAATGTTAAGAATCTTTCAACAAATGTCTGGTCAGCACACATGTATGGTGTGCCATCCTTATGGGACCATGAGAGGACATGTCTCCCATTCAAGTAGCTTAAAGTTTTATCTGAGATATAATTAGCTTTGTTTCCTTGGGAAATAGTGTTTTTTATTTACCCACTACAAGAACAAGAGCTTACACAGGCTTTTGTTAATTAACAAACAGTGCTTTGCATATACTAGGCCCTCAAGAAAACTGTACTAAATGAATAAACTAACCTTTGTCTATGTTCTAATCCTGTTAGGTGTGTTAGCTCTTCAAGAGTGCTAAATTTACAGACAGAAGATGACAATAAAATTGAAAAAAGAGAGGATAGATACTAAGGTACTTGGGACAAAAAGCAGGCTAACAGGTCAAAGAGAACTAGTTTTCAATTTAACAATTTGGAAAGCCTTTGGTAATACTTCTGCTTCAGCAACAAATCAACAGATGAAGCAGCTGTATCTCTCTTCATTTCACCTTTACTTAATCTCTAATTTACATACTGCTGATTATACAAATATGCATTCTTTCCTTCTTTTCCTAATAGCATCCTTTTCATTTTAGCTCAGCAAATGGCAGCCTAACCAAGAAATCACATTTTCCAGCCTCTCTTGCAGCTCGGTAAGATCATGTGACTAAGTTTTGACCAATAGGATGTCTAATAAGGTTATTATATGCCCTGGAGTAGGTTCATGGCCCAAGCAGAGCTAAGCAGACACCTTTGAGGAGTACAAAAGGAAAAGGGATTATTTTCTCTTTTCTATGATTGCTAGTTATGAAGACAGTGTAACTTTAGCTCAGCCGTGGCATCATTGCTGTTACAGAGAAGAAGACTGCCTAAGAATTAAGCCAGTTTGGAAGTACGAAGCACCATGAGGGAAGGAGAGGAGGTCTTGAGCAGAGTTGAAATCCTTGGAGCCAACTAAGACTCAGCTCCCTCTCCTCTTGGACTTTCCAGTAACAGGAAACAATTGCTCTGGTATCTCAGCATCATTGTGTTGTTGTCACTTGCAACAGAACAGAGTCCTGACTAATGCAAGAGTAACTAAAGATAAGATTAAAAAGTAGATGCAGTTGTGTTATGGTGGCCTAAAGGCTAGATTAAAAAAGTTTGGGCTTGTTTTTGAAGACTGCAAGATGAGCCATTTGAATGAAAAGGCTGTGGAGGCGGTATACACTGGTGCAGTGGAAAGAGCACTCCCACTTGTAACTTCCAGGCTTATCACTTCCTAGCAATGAACCATATGCAAACCCTCAGCTATTATTTCCTCATCAGCAGAGGGGGGCAACGCCACATACCTTACTGGGTGGCTACGTGGAATATATTAAATAATATATTGAGAACTTGAATATATTAAATAATATATTGAGAACTGGCATAATATAGTCACAATAACTCTTCTTATTGTGATAGTGGTAGGGCCATGGTGACAGAAGAAGATGAAGGAGAAGACGAATGAAAGGGCTATTCCTGGACGAGGTTGGCGGGACTGGAAGCAAATAAAATGAATGTTACAAGAGCCATTCATTGTTAAGCATCAGCAGGACAATATGCAGTCTGGCCCTGGAAAGTGAAGAAGAGGGAAACGTCCATTATGATCCAAATTGAAACTACCTGTTGAATTGACTTATTCTTGAACTTTTTCTTCTTTTGCATCCACACCACCAAAAAATAGGAAGACAACTATGAAAACCAGCTCTGTGTGTGTGTGTGTGTGTGTGTGTGTGTGTGTGTTTGTGTACAGGAAAAAAAAGAAGCTAACGATTTCATTAAGTGTTCTTACTCTCCGATGCCACCAGCTACATAATTTGCCCTATGCAAAATTAAAGTGGAGGCCCTGTGTTTAAAAAAAAAAAAATCAGGAAAACAAGCTTTGTTCCTTTCTTCCAGGGCCTCTCTCTTGATCTGTTATGTAGGTTTTTTTTGTCATTGCTGTTTGTTTGTTTTTGCCATTTAGTATCACCTTATCTCAGTCATAGGGATACTCACAGTGCCAGTAGGAACCTTCCAGGTATCTGGGTCCCTGCCCTGCAACTTGGCTAGTAGTGCTCCCCTCTGATCCTTCCCATACATGTGCCCAGGCCCCATCCTAGAGCAGAGGCAGCCGTGGTCACTGGGCGGAAGTGGGATCAGGCACATAAGAACTGGTCCTGGGATGCCAGAAGTGATGGGAAGTGGACTGTGGGTGAGTTGAGGTTCCAAGCTCCAGTGTCCCATTGGTCTTCAATTAGAAAATACAAACTCAGCCGAAACCAGTTTGGCTCAGTGGATAAAGCGTCAGCATGCGGACTGAAAGGTCCCAGGTTTGATTCTGGTCAAGAGCATGTACCTTGGTTGCAGGCATATCCCCAGTAGGAGGTGTGCAGGAGGAAGCTGATAGATGTTTCTCATAGATGTTTCTAACTCTCTATCCCTCTCCCTTCCTCTCTGTTAAAAAAATCAATAAAATATATTTAAAAAAATACAAATTCAAAGATAAGATTATTTTAAAAATTTCAGATGGTGACCACAGAGTATTAAATGCCAAACATATGGTCCCCTCATGTAATGGTTCATTTTATGTGTCAACTTGAATGGGCCATGGGATGCCCAGGTATTTGGTTAAACATTATATTGTGAATTTCTATGAGGGTATTTTTGGATGAAATTAACACTTGAATCATGGATGGACACCATCCAGTCCGTTGAATAAAACAGAAAGGCTGACCCTCCCCTGAGTAAGAGGGAGTTATTCCTGCTTTCAGATTCCAACTGAAACATCAGCTCTTTCTGGATCTCAAGCCTGGCAGCTTTCAGACGGGAACTTACACTGTTGGTTTTCCTGGTTCTCAGGCGCTCCGACTCAGACTGGAACTAAACCATCAGCTCCTCTGGGTCTGCAGCTTTCCAGCTCACCCTGCACAACTTGGGATTTGCCAGTCTCCCTAACATAGTCGCACAAACCAGTTTCTTATAATACAGCTCTCTGTCTCCACTCATACACATCCATCCTATTGGTTCTGTTCCGCTAGAGAATCCTAACTAATCCACTTTCTGAGTGCTAGAGCTTTGTGTGACTACACTGGTCACATATCATGAAGCTGGCCCTGATTTTATTTTCCTCTACATATGAGGGACAGAGGGAGGAAGGGAGGGAGTGAAGAAGAATGAAGAAGGGAGGGAGGGAGGGAGGGAGAGAGGGAGGGAGGGAGGGAGAGAGAGAGAGAGAGAGAGAGAGAGAGAGAGAGAGAGAGAGAGAGAGAGAAGAAGAAGAAGAAGAAGAAGAAGAAGAAGAAGAAGAAGAAGAAGAAGAAGAAGAAGAAGAAGAAGGAGGAGGAGGAGGAATTGCTTTGGTTTAATGTGCTACCTAGTAATGTCTTGCTGTCATCATAAAGTACAAATACATTTTTATATATAACAATAAAAGTACAGACCCCATAAGACAGCTTACAAATTCTAGTGACCCACGATCACATATTGAAACCTGTTGTTCTAGAAAAATACTAATTTCATAGACAGAAGGGTGAAACATCAGAAGTAATAACTGAACCAATGACTGTACGTTAGTCCAACCCTCCTCCCTGAGCACCATCCGTGGTGTGTTTTGAACTGTGGGACTGCAAGGCCTTATCCGAAACCCTGGGACCAGATGTTACCTTGGATTTTTTATAAAAGTGCTACCGTGTTAGTATTTACTGCCAGCAGACTCTGGGACAGCCCTGAAGTATTCTTGTGCAGTAAAACACGGGAATATTTATACTAGTTGGTCAAAGACTGTAAATAAAATCTGTCATTCCAGGTAAGACTTAGTTTTCAAATGAGTCCAGGTGAGGTTAGATTTTGCTGCCAAAGGATTTACAAAAACTCTGTGGAACTTTCTGGGTTTTGGAAATGCAGGTCAGGCTAGCGGATCCGTAGTTCCTGTTTTCTTGGTTGGCCTCCCATGCCATTCCCATGCCATCTGACAGCAGTGAACTTGAGAACAAAATGAGAGAGGAGAGCTTGCCTGGAGAGCAGCTAGTGATACATAGAAAAGGTCGAGAAGAAGGCTTAGGGTTTAATGTTGTAATTGCCTTCCACACCTTTTGGCGCACACACCGAGAACAACGTGAGCCAACGCATGAATCAGAACCAAGGTGCAGGAGACAAAAATCCCCACGGCCTCTCCTGGAGTAGTTCCCTCATGTGCTGTAGCACACCCACGGAAACTTCCTCCTGAGGCCTCCCACGTGGGGAAAGTCATCCAGCTCTGTACAGAATAGTCATATGTGCCAACGGAGTTGTACTTACACTTAGGGAAAGAGCTTTCAAGAGACAGTCTCTGAACAAAAATAGGAAAAAAATAGGTTGGCAGCTAAAGTGACAGCAACAGCAAAAATAATAAAGGAATAAATAAAGGTATTTAAAAAAAGAGAGATAGTCTCCAACATCCAGCCACAGGTTAATCATATGGAAACATTATCTTAAATACCTATATAAATATACTAAATGTAATTAGAATTGGCTATTTTCTCAGCATATCTCTAGTCATGCTCACAATTCAGTTGGTGTCTTAAAATATACCGAGGGGTCCTATTAGCATCTTATGGCATGATCTTGGAAATTCTCAGACAGGTGGCCGATTGTGTGAACATTGTTCAAGGTCTTCTTTAAAGGATGTCATTTTCAAGCAATTGAACGTTGCTCCTCTGAAATTTAAACGAGGGCTTTGTCTACAGGGACCCTTCTGCATGGTGGTGTCCTCTCATGCATCTTGGACCCTTAGCTATCCTTGAAGGTCCAAGGCCCATGCCACCACATCTACCAAAACCAGGAACACAGTCTTACTAGGTTCTTCCAGGCAAAAGGGAATTCACTTACATCTATTCCTATACCTACTCCAGTGTTTTGAATACTGTGGTTGGTTAAGTTCAGAGGAACAGTTGTGATTCTTAAAATGATTGTCATTCTTCTTTTATACATTCCACTTATAGTCTAATTTGCTTACTCCTTTTCGAGTCTCTTTTAAGACTTACTTTCATTATTGCATAATCAGTGGTGACTGATGTTGAGTAATTAATGAATAATCTGATTTCACTGATTCTGTCCCTTTTATGTAGCATCAATTGCTTTTTACCATGACAAATTAATATCCTCTCCTTAAATATAACTTCTTTCTGGAAGGCAACTGCTTCCAGACTAAGACCTTAAATGGAAGAAAATACTTATTAATATTCTTTTTGTTTGTTTGTTTTTAATCCTCACCTGAGCACATGCCTTGACTGATTTTAAAGGGAGAGGGAGAGAGACAAAAACATCAATGTGACAATGAAACATCAATTGGTTGCCTCCTGCACACGCCCAGGCCAAAGATCGAAGCCCAAGCGGGGTATGTACCTGATCGGGAATCAAACCAGTCAGGGCACATATCTTATGGTGTACAGGACAAATGATGCTCCAACTCTCTGAGCCACACTGGTCATGGAAATAATTATTCTTAATGAAGCAACAATTTTGGATTTAATTTTCCTTGTGTGGTAATTTAAGTTAAAAATTCCTAGCAGTCTAGCAATTTTTGCATTTTTTAGCAGCCGTTCAACAAATACATTAAATTGTGAAACCAACTGTGTATTATTAAAGAGTTTTCCTCTCATTGTTACCAATGTCTCATTATGGTATTGCTTGTTGTTATGAATACTTGTACATTCCACATTATCAGTATTTGTTTCCTTATGAGTACCCTGAGAAAATAAATTCTATCTTAAGGAGGATCTCTGATGGATTATTGGTGAAACTGAACTAGAAAGATAGAGTGAACTTATTAAAAGAGGAAATCAGATTATTCATTAATTACTCAACATCAGTCACCACAGATTATGCAATAATGAAAGTAACTCTTAAAAGAGAGAGACTCAAAAAGGAGTCAGCAAATTAGACTATAAGTGGAATGTGTAAAAGAAGTAGGAAAATCATTTTAAGGATCACAACTGTTCCTCTGAACTTAACCACAGTATTAAAAACACTGGAGTATGTTGGGTCACATTATTAAGTCAGAGCATTGAGTGCTGAAATTCAACCAGGAAATCTATACAATCCCCATTGCTTAAAGAAAGAGAAAGAAAAGCAATTTATTCATCATTAGTAACATAATCATTCATGTATTACTGCTAAGGCAGTTAAATAATCAAAGACTTGGGATTTTTAAAATTAGTATATTTATCTCTTAGAAATGCAGAAATAGAGATTTAATTAACAAGTAAGGGTTCCAGATAAAATGTTGGAAGCCCAATTAAAGTTGAATTTTATATAAACAGCAAGTAATTTTTTAGTATAAGTGTATCCCAAATATTTCATCAATAGTTGGAATTGGTATCTTAGTTCTGATTGTTTTTTTTACCTTCTAATGCCATGATTCATCCATTCATTTGCTGATTCAATATTGATTTATTGAGGATCCAAGATGGCTGCTCAGGTAGACACCTAACCACAGCAGCACACAACAATTTCAATGGAATACAACTAAAATGTAGAGTGGACATTGCCCAGAGCTGCAGGTAGCCGACTGACTGAATATTCAACAACAAGAAGGAAAGAGAAAACCAGAAGAAAAATCAGAGGAGCCGAAAAAGCCTAAGGTACGGAGACATGCTGCGCACACACAGAGAGGACGCAGCCGGAGAGGAGAAGGCTGGGTGCCTGCCTGGCATTCCCTAGCAGGAAGGAAATAAAAACCCTGGCTTGGGCTGAACCCCAGAACCGGCAGCGCTGAGCCCCAGTTATGGGCCAGACCCTGGGGACCCAGGCTTGGGCAGGGGGAGACGGGGCTGTGAGGCGGAATCCCACGGGAGCGACGAAAAGCAGAGCCCCTGAGTCGTGCACATTGCGCGCAGAGGATGGAATGTTGACTCTGATGCTGGATTGCCCTGGCGGGAAAAAACAATATTGATTTATTTAGGGCCTTATTTTGTGCCAAGTACTGTGCATAGTATTGCCTACACAGTGGTGAGCAAAATATTCTAATCTAGAAAAGTAAAAAGGTAATCACTTTATAATTTGATTAATGCCATGATTCACAGTTTATTCATTAGTGAGGCAATTAACCCAGCCCTGGGTCAGAAAAAGGCTTCCAGAGCAATATTTAGATTAGGACAAAGGCAAAAGGTTGGAGGAATATAGGAAGGTTCTTATCAGAAAGTATTTACCATAAGGATAAAGCTTGGAGGACCAGAAATATCATAAAGCACTTGAGAAATTAAAACTCCAAAAGTTAACATGGTTGAACCATAGATCAAAAGGCCATCAATGGGAAGGCATGTTATTGGAGTAGTATGTTGTGTCTACATCACTAGGGGCCACATTTAAGCCTCATTGAATGGTCCCTCAGCAACGCGACCTAGTCATAATTGAAAGTTAAAAAGCTCCCTCTGATAGTGGAAGAGAGAATGGGCTGCAAGGGAGGACAGTGTTATTGTGGACTTGGGAACGGGTATGAAGAGAAGTAGATACCGATGCTAGACTGCCCTAGCGGGAAGGAAACAAAAGCTCCAGCTGTGCTGAGCCCCAGTTCCGACTGCTCTGAACCCCAGTTCTAGGCCAGACCCTGGGGACCCAGGCTCCGGGGCTGTGAGGCGGAATCCCAGGGGAGCGGAGAAAGGCAGAGCCCCCGGAGTCGCGCACATTGCGCGCAGAGGACAGTTTGTTGACTCTGATGCTAGACTGCCCTAGCGGGAAGGAGACAAAAGCTCCAGTCTGGGAAGAACAAGATGAGGAGCGGGAGTTGCTGCCAGACACCAGCAAGCTGGGCACCAGCAAGGAGTCAGGCAACACAGCCCCTGCAGGGGAGGTGCTGCGGGCCCCTCGACTGCTGATCTTAGGCCATGGAGCCGAGGCCGGGGGCTGCTTCCTGGGCGGAGCTGACCCTGGCAACAGGCTGAAGCCACGCAGAAGGCCACGGAGAACAAAGGGGCGCCAAAGGCCAGCCTGCTGAGCTCCCAGAACGAGGAAGAAGAAAACGAAGAAGTTTTTAATGTGAAGAAATCAAGTTATAGCAAAAGATAGTAAAATTACTTAAGAAAGAATACAAAGAAGATCTTGAAAAATCAAAGATTAAGACAGAACGCAACTCAGCAGCCAACATTGCAATATAAATGCGTTTAAAAAAAAAAAAAAAAAAAAAGGACACAATGTTGGAGTGGCGGCGGCCAGGCCCAGAGTGGCCAGGCCCAAGGCAGTGGCAGTCAGGCCCGGAGAAGCAGCATCCAGGCCCCAGAGCAGCAGCAGCCAGAACCAGAGCAGCAGCAGCCAGGCCCAGAGCAGCCAGGCCTGGGGTAATGGCAGCCAGGCCTGGGGTGGAGGCGGCCAAGCCCAGGGTGGCCAGGCCCAGAGCAGCCATACCCGGAGCAGCCGTGCCCAGAGCAGCCAGGTCGGGAGCAGCAGTCTCAGAACAGCAGCAGCCAGGCCCGGAGCAGCCAGGCCGGGAGTGGCCAGGCCAGGAGCAGCTGGGCCCGGAGCAGCTGGGCAGGGAACAGCCAGGTGGGGTGCAGCCAGGCCCGGAGCAGCAGCGGCCAGACCTGGAGCAGCTGGTTGTGGAGTGGACCAGAGCAACAGAGGCCAGGCCCAAAGCAGCCGGGCCCAGAACAGCTCGCTCCTTGCCTACCCATGCCCCAGGGCTGCTTCTCAGACATGGCTGAAAACTTTTGGGGGAACTTGATGGTCTGCTAAATCAAGTGATGAAGGCTTAGATCTGGATGTGTTGAGATATTATAGCACTGGGGTGTTGATCTGTGAGTGCCTTGTGTGGGGTCTGGATGAGGTTGGTTGATCTATTTGGAAGTGTCTTTTGTGTGAAGTGTGTCCTTGGTCATGTGGAGGTATTATTGATTTGAGAAAATGCTAAGTAATTGATTTACTACCTGAAAAATTTAAAGTTCTGAAAGTTTAAGGTCTCTTGCCAAAAAGAGATTTTAAAGCTAACACCTTAATTTTAATGGAGAAAGGGGAGGACAAACCCTTCCCACCCAAACAGGTAATCCAATTCCAGCCAGCAGCTATCTTTAAACAATGTGTTCATTTACATTTGAATGGCTATGCCTTTTGATAGCCTAAGAGCAAGTTTACATGCAAACAAGTTTGCTTCGCAGTTCCCAGGGCAGAAAAAATAAGGTTTAAAATTATTAGATTTTAAAATTTATTCCTAAAAATATAAAAGTTTATTAATTAAAACAACAACAACAACAACAAAAAAAAGGAAATTAAAAAAAACTGATGAACAATATTAACTGTTGATTATAATAGAATCAGAGATACGGGAGAGGAGTGGACTGACAATTCTAGGGGAAAAGGGGAGTGGTGGATGCGGGAAGAGATTGAACATAAACTGTGCACCTATGGATGAGGACAATGGGGGGTGGGGAAAGGGCAGAGGGTGGGGTGGGAACCTGGTGGAGGGGGCAAGAAATGAGGAACCTTTGTAATAATATGAACAATAAAGATTGATTTAAAAACAAAAGAGAGAGAGAGAAGTAGATAGATGGAAGAGCTATTTAAGATGTCACTCCAAAACCGTTTGATTCTTTGAATGGGTGCACAATCTTTGAGCCTTTTCTCTACCTTTGCTTTGATGTTGCATATTACATAACAAAGCCCTGCTGCCTTAGCTTTGAAAGCCACTTTTGCCTCAGCGGTTACTGTCATGCCAGGTCAACTAGAAAGAAATGGGAGTCCCATCAGGGGATGGTAATCCACTTGTATGTAACTATTTATGTTAATATGTTTAGTAAAGTGCATATAATTTACCCATAGAATATTACAGCTATATATTTAATCCTCACATGAAGATATGATTTTACTGATTTTTTAGAGAGAAGGAAAAGAGAGAGAGAAAAAAGAAACATAGATGTGAAAAGGAAACATTGTTTGCCTCCTGTCCGTGCCCCAACCAGTGATCAAACTCGCAACCTAGTTATGTGCCCTGACTGGGAATCAAACTCACAACCTTTTGACATATGGGACAATGTTCCAATCAACTGAGACATCCAGCCAGGGCCATTGTGCAATTTTGATCAACCTGGAGTTACTGGAGAACCAGCCTGGAAATGGACACTGCCAGGACCCTGGACAGAAATGACCTAATAAGGTCACAAATTATATAAGCTATCCATACAGACAGCTCTTGTTAGTAGAGGAATCCATTTTAGCTTTTTCATGAGGATAAACTATGCCCAGTCATGATAAAAATAATATTAAAAATTCAAAAAGGAAACCAGAAAGAGAAGCCAATGATATGCAAAGGAGGCAAGACCAGTGATAAATGTGGGTTAGTGATAAACAAAAAGATGCAAATAACTAGTCATCAACTAAAGCACAGTCACAGTTAGTCTTTACTGAAAGTTGACTATGGGCCATGAACTAATTTAGTATAATATAGAGATTTAATTATATATCTGATAATTATATTATCAAGTATATATCTGATCTCATTTGATTTACAAATGTACTAAGGAATTAGTCACTGTTTCTATTTTCCAGATGAGGAAAATTGTGCTCAGCATACATAACCCTGCCCAGATCATGCAGCATGTTAGTGCTGGAAGCAATATTTGCGCCCCAGATTTCTCTGCCTTGAAAAAACAATTGTACTGTTCATAGCCTTTGGTATGATATGAAAGAAAAAAATACTGGGTTTAATCTCCAAAATTTACAGAGAACTCACACAACTTAACAAAAGGAAGATAAACAATCCAATCAAAAAATGTGCTAAGTACCTAAGTAGATACTTTTCAAAAGAGGACATACAGAAGGCAGAGAGACCTATGAAAACATGCTCAAAGTCACTAATCATTCAAGAGATGCAAATCAAAACAACAATGAGATACCATCTCACACCTGTCAGAATGGATATCATCAACAAATCAACAAATGATAAGTGCTGGTGTGATGATGTGGAGAAAAAGGAACCCTCATGCACTGCTGCTGGGAATGCAGACTGGTGCAACCACTGTATGGAAGACAGTATGGAGTTTCCTCAAAGAGTTAAAAATGGGACTCCCATTTGACCCAGTGATCCCACTTCTAGGAATATATCCTAAAAAACCAGAAATACCAATCAGAAAGGATATATGCACCCCTATGTTCATAGCAGCACAATTTACTATAGCTAAGATTTGGAAACAGCCTAAATGCCCATTAGCAGATGAGTGGATTAAAAAACTGTGGTACACCTACACAATGGAATACTATGCTGCTATAAAAAGAAGAAACTTTTACCATTTGCAACAGCATGGATGGACCTGGAGAGCATTATGCTAAGTGAAATAAGCCAGTTGGACAAAGATAAATATCATATGATCTCACTCATATGTGAGATATAATGATCAACATAATTTGATGAACAAAAATAGATCCAGAGACAAATGCCAGGGGAGGTGGGGGGGGGGGGGGGATGTGGTTAGAGAGCAACCAAAGGACTTGTATGCATGCATATTAACAACCAATGGACACTAACACTGGGGCAGTGGGGGCTTGCCCGGGGTGGGAATGGTTAGGGGGAGGATCAATCTGGGGAGGGGGGGAGGAGAATATGTAAAACTTTGGACAAAAATAAAAAAAATAAAAAAAAATTAAGAAATATTTTGATAATACCAAAAAATAAAAAATACTGCCCAGCTGGAGGGCTCAGTGACTCATCATGGACCTATGAACCAGGAGGCCATGTTTTGATTACCGGTCAGGGCAAATGCCCAGGTTGTGGGCTTGATCTCCAGTGTGGGGTGGGCAGGAGACAGCCACTCAATGATTCTCTCTCATTGATATTTCTCTCTCTCTCTCTCTCTCTCTCTCTCTCTCTCTCTCTCTCTCTCTCTCTTCTCTCCCTCTCTCCTTTTTTTCTCTGAAATCAATAAAAATATATTTAAACAGAAAGAAAAAATTATTTTCTGATGGAGGGTCAACCTGACATTTCTGAAGCACTAGCCTTCCACTCCAAACAGGACACTCAACAAGGACAATTCGTAGGCACCATTAAGTTTATGGAATGCCGGGACCTTCCTTGCTGGGAGGTACAAAAGTATCCATGCATAGACCTGACAAGGTTAATAAAGACAAGTTCTATAATTGTGGAGAAGTCATTCAGTACAACCCATCCATTACTTCTTAGATAAGGACAGATGGTTTAGTCAGAAAAATTAATTTTAATGATTGATTTATAATTACTTAGAAAACGGCAACATTCATTTCAAGAGAGTGCTAGGAGCCATGTCCACCAAGATCACCAAGAGTAATCTCATTTCCATCTTTTATGTGTATGATATTCTCTTGAACTAAAAGGGGAATTCCATAGAAGTACTCAATCTTAATTGCATCGAAGTACTTAGAAAAATGTTTTATAATATCATTGTGAATCAGTGTCAGACAGGTAAGTTGAGTGCTAGTTCCATTGAATAGAGGTATAGTGCCTTAAACAATTAAATCCCAAAAAAGATCAATGTTACCTTGGGTATATCTAGTGATATACCATTAGGCCTCATACTTAGATTTGTCTTTTTAAATATATATATATTTAATTTTTTATATATTATAAATTAATATATAAAATTAATAATATATATATATTAATTTTTAAAAAATATATTTTTGATGACTTGGAGACTGTGATCTATTTTCTGAGCTTCAGCTTTATAATGAAATCACTGCTGGAAAGTTTTATGTGGATGTTCAAAGCTACTCAACCTAAAATGTCCCAAACTGACCTCATTACCTTCTCTTTCAGACTGGCCTCTGCCTACTCCTCCCCAACTCAATTACTGGATAGCCACATTAGTCAAGAATCTCAGATGCAAGTATCTGAACTAGAATTAGCTTAGGCAACAAAAAGAAAATATCTCAGGAAATCAAAGGAAAACTACAAATTGTAGGAAGAACAGGGAACCAAATGGGTCCCAGGACCAACTAGAGCCAGGGTCTCAAACATTATCAGTACTCTCCTCTGTGTTTCTCCTTGCCTGCTGGCTTCATTTTCTTTTGCTTCAGACTGACTCCTTCTAGAGCTGTCACCCCCATTACTGTATATCTTGAAACTTTGTCTTAGTTAATTCAAGCTGCTAAAACAAAAATACCATAGATTACGTGGCTTACATGACAAACAAACTGTGAGAAATATCTCACAGTTCTGGAAACTGGGAAGTCCCAAGTCAAGGCACTGGGAGATAGGTGTCTACTATGTTCATGACAAACCTGTCCACTCAAATCAATGAGAGAGTCCTCCTGGACTGCTTTCCCTCTGGAACTCCCTCAGCCAATCATGTAATAAACCTCCAAATATATTAAATTGGTTCCCTCCAATTTTTTCAAATGACATTCCACATTCTTCAGATCCTCCTCATTTGTTGCTTGTAATATTGACGGCAGTTTTATCTGGTGGTATTGCCTTCTGTTCTCACCACTCTTTGTGTAACCATTGGAATGAACTTCCTAAAACACAGATATGGTCATACTTCCAAAAATCTCCATCACCGAAATAATAAAGTTCCAAATCTAGCATATAATGCAAGGTTCTTTCTAAGTTTGATGCAATTTTTCCAGTCTCATCTCCACTAATTCCTAACATACTCATATTCCAGGACTTCAACTTGCTTCTTCTGAAATTCAGCCAGATATCTCACCCAGGAAACAAAAGAAATGTCTACTTAGCTGAAAAGCTTTAGATGTTAGCAAGAGAATTCTAAAGGCCTCCTTGTTTAGCTGCTGATCACGCACAGAATCTAAGAAGGAAGGATACCAGAGACTCTAGTCCACCCTTCCTTTACTTTTACAGATGAGATACCATAGTTCCTCAAGCAGAAGATAAGTGATTTTATCTATATGCTAATGAGCACCAGCCCAGGTCTTCTGATTTCCATTTCACTTCCCCAAAGTGAGTAAGAAGTAAAAACAGTTCTTAGAAACAGGAGAGCCAACTAGGGAGGTAGAGAGGATATCCACAGGGAGAAAAGATCCAGAAAAGCAAGAGGAAATGCCTTCATTTTTTTAAATCATCCCTCTTCCTAAAACGTGAAAGTAAATAAGAAAAGTCTATGAAGGCTAGGGAGAGGAGGGGGGGTGCACACAGGAAGTGGAGGTATAAGAGAGAAAGAAAAGGAGCAATGAATAGTTTAAGAAATCATCTCATTAAAAAGGGGTGGGTCTAAGACCAGAAATAAAGGACCCAGATGATTTTAATGACCAAACTCTGCCTCTTGCCTTTCATCTGACTTCAACAGGAACTATCACCAGTGACTGGCCTTTTCCGGTCAGTGGTCCTCCTCACAGGCTCCCACTGGGGCCTTGGAAGTGTTTCAGAGTCTGGATACTCTCCCATTTCTTAAACCTCATACCAAGAAGCCTGGGAGTTTATCCACACCCAGGATGGCTCCAGGACTCAGGACTATGGTGAAACTTAGAAGATGAATAAACTTCAATCTTCGAAGTCTCTTTTGGTCCTATTATTTACTTTAAAATTCAATATATGTTGGGATATGAGTTCTGGATTATCTCAACCTCCTTGATCAAGCAAGAACTGTTAAACATTTATGAGAAATACAAAATACCAACGAATGTGTGGCCAAAAAGAATATTTTGAATACATTGGATTCTGAGGACAATCGTTGGTAAAATTCACCTAGAAATCATTCTCTCCTCTTTCCTTCTTGTTCCCTTCCCCCAACAAAAGTTGAAATATTAAAATATCCCAATGTTAGAATTACCTACAAATATCAAACCAGCATACTCATCATAATTTTACCGCAGACTAGCAAAGCAGAAGTAACTGCGGCAGTTCTGAAGTAAATCAATGGCCTCCCATGGACCCACCCAAACTCCTTTTCCAACACTTGAGTTAATAACAGTATCACGAGATCCCAGACCGTGTTCTTCTTTTTGTTATTTTGGAAAGAATGACTAATCCTTGTATACTATTCTTGGACTCTGTTATTTTGGCCAACTTAGGAAGAATAGACTAATACTAATAATATCCAACGTTTACAGCACGTTCACAGTTTACAAAGCCTTTTTCCATGTAATCCTCACAGCAGTTCCCAGATGAAGCAACTTGCCTGCGCTCACCCGTAACTAGGTGGCAGAAGTGGGAAATAAACACAGGTCTTCTGAATCCAGCCTTCAGTTTTAACTGTGCACTGCACAGTAGTGGTAGCTTCTGTCACTAACAACCTTCACATTTCAATGGTGTAGCACAGCAAAGTTTTTTCTTGTTCTTATCACAGCAATGTGAGGGGCTGGGGCTGGGGATTCTGCTCCATGTAGTCATTCAGGGACTCATAGTCCTACCTTGGATGTCACTCTCTCCCCCATGGGATCCCCAAACCACTAGAAGGTGGTGGATCACACACACAGATGCTTGTGAGCCAAGCCTGGAAGTGGTACACATAATTTTGGCTCAGGTTCTTTTGGCCAGAATAACATCTCAGCAAGGGAGGCTCAGATGTAGTTCAGCTGTTAGCCCAGATTCACAAGCCTTGGGAAAGCAGATTTGAGAGCTTTGCCTTTAGTGCTTTGCCTTTCCATGTGCTCTCTACTGCTGGGGAGGCCATGTGGGAAAATCTCTGGAAATTAGTTTTCCTTCCCATTCAGCATCTTTTTCCTTCTTTAAACTCCCAGAATGTCTGTATATTCCTATTCACTATTAATCCTTTTTCAGGAGCTGTTTTGAGAGCTATGCTGTTCTCATTCTCTTTTAAGTTTTCATCTGTGTATTTGTCTGTCTTTCTCTCCATGAATCATAAGCTCTTTAAAAACAAAAATATGTCTACTATCGCAATACTATGAGATAAATTCCTTCTACCTTCCCTCATCAACCCTCCACTTTCATCTAAATAAATTCAATTATGTCCTATTATGTTCAAAATGCTGTGCACGATGCCACAAGGAGAAGCAGAGAGAAATTAGGCACGAGACTACTATCTAGAATACGTTTTATTTTATTTGTTTTTGTTAATCCTCACCATAGAATATTTTTCCATTGATTTTTAGAGAGAGTGGAGGGGAGAGACAGAGAGAAACATCAATGTGTGAGACACATGGATTGGTTGCTTCCCACATGTGATACATGCCCTTGACTGAATCAAACCCAGGACCCTTCAATCCATGGGCCGATGCTCTATCCACTGAGCCAAACCAGCTAGGGCAGGCATGTGTCTTAAGGAGCTTTATAAAACAAAGCTAAAAATGAAAAATGCAATAAGGAATGTGGAAAGGAAACATGGGAAGAGATTGATTCTGAATTGAGGGGAAAGGGACTGGAAAAGACTTCACCGAAGAAAAAATAATAATGATAGTAGCTAACACACTGAATTTCAGGAACTGGCATTAAAGTGCCTTACATGTGGCATCCATGTCATTCTCATAACAACCTTATGAGATGGCACTATTATGGCTCTCATGAGCCAGAGAGAGGAAGAATATGCTAAAAAGACTTGACTGGGACAATTGGTAAAATGTCAGTATGGACTGGATTGGACAGGTCATACTATTGTATGAATATCACCTTTCTTGATTTTGATAATTATTTGTGGTTATATCCTTGCTAATAGAAAATTCACCCTGAACTATTCAGGAATAGAGGTGCATGGTGTTATAAACTGTCAAATATTATAGACAAATAGTAACAGTGTGAGTGTGTGTGTGTGTGTGTGTGTGTGTGTGTGTGTGTGTGTGTGTGTAAGGACTGGGAGAGAGAATGATCAAAGAAATGTAGTAAAACGTTAGTAATTGGTAAATGTGGGTGACTGCAGGTTTTGTGCTACTCCTGACATTTTCTGTAGGTTTGAAATTACTTCAAAATGAAAGGTAAAGGAAGGACCATTGGCACAGAGTAAAGACGTGAGTGGCCCAGCTCACACAGCTCGCAGATGGTGGGAAATGGTCTCCGGAATCCACTGCTTCTCCACCTCCCTCTCCCCTCTGCCGACACCACCCCGCGGGCACCACCCACCTCCTCACAAGGCAGCTGCCAGGACCAATGAGCGCCTCCCTTGGCGAGGGAAGGCCCGCCCACTCAGGAGGACCCTGACGCTGACACTCTTCTCCCCTGGCTCCTGGGTTTGACAGCAACACCCAGCGCCGTGCATGAGGCGGGATGGGCCATGGAAAAGGGAACACCCCAGGGGTGCAGGGTAGTTTCAGGGTGGGGAGAATTGCCACCAGCGGAAGCGGAAGAAGCAGAGCCTGGCTGTCCCCTCCTCCCTTGCTCCCACCTCAACGTGAGACCTCTGGGCAGAAGATAACACACCTGTCTGGCAGACACACACCTGCCTGGCAGCTTGTGTTCAACACATAAGATATCACCTGCTATCACTCCGCATCCTCCCTGCCTCCCTTCACGGCTCCCCATCCTTGCTGCCTAGGGTAGCATGTGCACGGGATCCTGGCCTGGGCTCTGTCCCAGGCAGAAGGGCTAGGAAACCACACGGTACTGCCCCGAGGAGCTGGGTCAGATGCCAGTAAACATAAAGGCAAGATGCGAAGGAGTGGCTTTCAGGAAGCAGGAGGAGCAGGGTAAATAGTTTGGTGGGTCAAGTAGGTAGGAATGGGGAGCAGAAAATGAAATGAAGATGCAATGCCTGCTCTCGTGTTTAGACATTTCTATTGGTACTAACATGAGCCAATAGGACTGTTTAAAGTAGGATATATAAAGTAATAGTGATAACAATAATAATAGCTCATGTTTATTAAAGCACTTACTCCTTGCTAACCTTTTACACTAACCATGTCTCATAAACCATTTTATTTAATCCTATGAAATGGGTATTGTCATTCCCTAAGACTCAGAAAAGTTAATAAGCTTGCTCAAGGTCACATAGATTTTGAATCCCCAAATCCCATGCTCTTTGCCACCAGAGCTGGGTTTAGGAGCCTCATTTGTGGGGAAGGAAAGGGCAGATTGGTGGCTAAAGCATTAGAGAAAGGGCTAATGGGGTCTTGGGATTTTTCCAAGTTCTTCAAAAAGGTGGGAGCGTGTGAAACACGCCTTTTCTTTCCCACATACACTTCTTTCAACTTGTTTGTTCAAATAGTTACAGCATGACGGGGGCTGATCTTCAAGCTGGTGACCAGGCTGCGAATGACACAGGCCTTCCTGTACTCAAGGAACTTTCACACTAGAGGGAGAGACAGGAGTGAATCACACAGAGATTGTTGCCAACTGCCTCGCCTCTGAAGGGAAAGCACAGCTTGTGAAGAGAGCGTGTTCCAGGGAAATGGTCTGGTTTGGCAGCCAGGGCTCCCACTTCAGAAAACAACCCCCGAGGTGAGAATCTGAGTAGCTGATGAAAAGGGGCCAACCGGCGGAAGCATGTTTTCTAAGGTCTTTGGAAACTCAGAAGTCTGCAAGTAAGCTCCTGATTGCTTCCCTACCCCCAAATCTCCTCCGGCAATCCTATCTCCGGTAACGGATGCACCATTTTCCTTACTGTCTCAGGCCAAAACATTATAATCATCTTCAACTTCTTTTTTTCATTACTCAGATGGGATTCATCAGCAAAGGCTGCTGGTTTCATCTCTAACACACACACAGTGTCCTGTCACTTCTTACCATCGCCACCGCCACCGCCCTGGTCCCAGACACCACCATGTCTCAGTGGGAACTATTGCAATCTCCTCCTTGACTGGCCTCCTTAGTGCCACTCTTGTTCCCCACATGTTGTTCTCAACGGCGGTGTTAAAGTGTCAATCACATCATGTCACTTCGTGCTCTGAACCCCACACCAGCTTTCCATCCCCTTCAGAGGAAAACGAAAGCCTTGAAGCCTCGCAATGACCCTCAAGGCCCTTCCTAACCTTTCTGTTCACCTCCTGGGCCTCTCCTGCCAATGTCCTCGCCTCTTCCCTTCCACTCCAGCTGCACTGGCCTGCTTGCTCTTCCTTAAATACCCAGACCTACTTCCACCTCAGGGCCTTTGCACTGTTATTCCTTCTGTTGGAAATCCTTACACCTACTCCCACCCCAACCAGCACTTCCCATTCTCCCTCCCTGTTCCCTAGTAATCCTTACCAGCTAATCAGTTCCTTCATTTGTGGTCTGTATCCCATCACCTCCAGAATGTAAGCGCTATTGTGCCTATTCATGTCCAAAATGCTGTAGCATTGAAAACAGGGCCTGTGATAGAGGGGGTGAGGGCATGTTCAGGGGGTGGAAACAGCTGGGGAGAGATCAATAGGGGAAAAGACAGACATATGTAATACTTTAAACAATAAATAATTAAATTAAAAAAGAGAGAGGGAAAGTAACATTTTCTCCCCCTCTAGAAAAGAAAGAAAACAGCGACTCTCTGTGTGGAGGGTTGGGAGTGGGGGTGGGGCGAGGTTGAAAGGAAGGGCAGGAGGGAGGGGTTAATGGGAAAAGAGGAAAAGGGGGGAGAAAATTCCTCTCACTGAAGGAATGCATAAGCAAATTTCAAATATGAAAGTACATAATTCTGGTCATTTTTCAGTTATGACTAACATCCTTCTATGACATTAAGGACAACAGCAAAAGAAAACAGTGTCTGCCACGAGCTAGAAACTCAAGAAGTAGCTGTGAAATCAGTTCATTTGAAATTGTTGAGGGCTTGTTCTGCAAGGCACACTGCCGCTGCATAAGAGAGGAAGTCCTGGCCGAAACCGGTTTGGCTCAGTGGATAGAGTGTCAGTCTCCGGACTGAAAGGTCCCAGGTTCAATTACGGTCAGGGGCATGTACCTTGGTTGCAGGCACATCCCCAGGAGGAGGTGTGAAGGAGGCAGCTGATCGATGTTTCTCTCTCATTGATGTTTCTGACTCTCTGTCTCTTTCCCTTCCTCTCAGTAAAAAATCAATAAAATATATTTTTTTTTAAAAGAGAGAGAGAGATAGAAAGAGGAAGTCCTGGAAGCCCAGGCCCCTGTGGACTTCCTTGGACAACAACAAAGCACCTACATGCATCGTCTCTGGGTGGACATCGTGACGCGTGGCTCAGATCACTCTTCAGGAATGGCAGTTCTGTTCTCTCCGCTCAGCCCCTTTTGAGACTTACCTCACCCAATACCTTCCAAACCCAATGTCTGCCGGATGTGACCAGTATCAAGGCCCTGCCTCTCGCCCCAGTCCAGAACAACTCGAAGGATGCTTGCAGGTTCAGAACTCCTGTGGGGTGGGGTGGGCTGAGACCTCATTGCCCCTGCATGACAGCTCAGCCTCTCCCTCTGCTTGAATGTGCTTCCTTCCTCTCCTTCCCCCCCCCCCCCCCCCCCCCCCATGGATGGCAGGAGCACTTCCCAGTCAGCCTCCACGCTAACTCTGTCTCACAATCTGCTTCCCAGGACACCCAATCTGTAACAAGGCACCCCCAAAATCAATGCATCTCCATTTCTGATACTAAGACGTAAGTAGTGGCCTTTCAGCACAGCGGGCAAAGCCAGGCTGTCTCCTATAAAAGACAGGGGGTTCTGAAGGGCTCAGAGGCCTTTACCTCTGAACTCACACAATCAATGGCATGCCATTAAGGAGGAAATATGAAACACATCCAGGCAGCTCTAAAGAACAGAGATGCTATTGCGGGGATTTTGGAAATTCAGGGCCATGCCCAGGTAACATAGACGCTTTTAACTGGGACCTACTGAAGGTAGTTCCTGTCCCTTTAAGAGGGTTCTGGGAAGACTGTGGTCTTCTCTGTACCTTGGCATCCTCAAATAGTGAGGGTTAATGGAGTCCAACTTACGAGAACATGGAGGTAAGGAGAGGCAAAGTGTGGCACTCAGGGTATTCTGCATACTTTCTACGTTGCTTCAACATACCAGGAGAAGAGCTTAGGTTTATTTGCCCAATACAAATGAACAAAACATTGAAAGACTATAAAATGAACTACACACCTTCTTAATGTCTTTGAAACTGGGAGATGCAGAAGGTGTGCTGAGCGATCCTGACCCCGACCCCAGGCCTGGCCATCTGCTGCTGCTCCCAACAAACAGATCTGAGCACGTCTCAAACCATCTTTGATGCCGCTTCTAGATACTCTTTGCTGATAACAGAAAGACCAGACTCCTTGCTACCGCGCTGAATGCTTTTCACAATCAAACCACAAGCAGACACTCTAGATTCCATTCTATTTCCTGGAACATTTTCGCTTCTCCCTGCCCCCAACTTTCGGAACCATTTTCTATTCCCTATAGGAACTGGGCCTCTCCCAGCCCTTTGTTTTTGCATTTGCTCATCGCCCTTCCCTCTCCCTCTAATTCCATTCCTGCTTCAATCTCATCTATCTCCCAACCTCTCTGACTCTTCCCCAACTCCAGGCATAATTCATAGCTTCCACTCTCATTCCCAGGCAGTATCTTGTTTTATTATTTTTCTAGCTTTCTTCTTTATTTCTAAAATATATGACAATATTGCCCAGCAGGTGTGGCTCAGTGACTGTGCATCAACCTATGAACCAGGAGGTCGTGGTTCAATTCCGGGTCAGGGAACATGCCTGGGTTGCCAACTCGATCCCCAGTGTCAGGTGTGCAGGAGGCAGCCGATCACTAATTCTCTCTCACCATTGATGTTTCTATCTCTTTCTTCCTCTCCCTTCCTCTCTGAAATCAATAAAAAATATATTTTAAAAGATGACAATATTAATACATGCTTATATGTTAATATTGTAAAGAGCAAAAGTATATAGAGTGGCAAGTGTAAATCCCTTCACCCATGTTTTAATTCAGAAGTTGGTTGGTGGGTGCGGAAGAGGTACCAAGGTGTTCATTATATTATTCTATATACCTTCTTTATTCTGGACTATGTCATTAAAAAATGACAGTCCTTCCTTTTTCTTGCCACCCATTCTCTTTGTTAAAGAAAACCTAGTTAAGAGTTGGTTGTGTACTCATTTTTCTAGACCTTTTGCTATGTTTCTAAACATATAAATATATTCTGTTGACATAAGAAATGTCCAAACATGTAAAAAATTTTTTATAAGAATTTGAGCCAAGGAGGGGGATGGGAGATATCTATAATACTATCAACAATAAAAATATATATTTAAAAAAATAAAGAATTTGAGTCAAGTTGACATGTGCTAGAGAGCAAGATCTCAAAATGCTCCAGAAAATATGAATTTTGCAGCAGGCGTATTTTTGTGTTGTTGTTGTTGTTGTTTTTTAATGCATTTGAAATTAAGGAGGAGACATAAGGCAGCTTACATGAAGGTGGGAAAAAGCAAGGTGGGGATTGAATTATAGGCTGGTTAAGATTCTGTGTTTGCTTGCGAGTGGTCACATATTAGAAGGAGGGTCCTGAAAGGAGACCTTCCAAAGGTGTATTAACCCAGATGAGTGAGCCAATGGACACAGTTTGCTTATAGCAAAGATAAGCCTTTTAGCAAAGAAGGTGATATGCCTGGGATGGGACTACTCATAAGGCCTGCCCCCTTAGAAATAGATGATCTGATCACCCCCTGAGGTTCCTTTCTATAGTAACCCCTCCTTTTTTTGTCCACAACTCATATGCACATGCAATTATTTTTTATTCAAATGGAATCATACCATTCCTATATTTTTAAACAAAGAGACTTTAATTCTTACAGCAGTTTTAAGTTTAGAGAAAATTGAGCACATAGTAGAGAGTTCTTATTTATTTCCTTCCCCTCTCACAGCTTCTACCATTATTCTTTTCTAATGAATTTATTGAGGTGACATTGGTTAATAAAATTATATAGGTTTCTGGTGTACAGTTCTACAATACATCTTCTGCATATTGTATTGTGTGCTCACCAACCCAAGTCAAGTCTCCTTCCATCACCATTTATCTTTAGGCTCTTCCACCTCCCCCTTTTCCTTCCCCTCTAGTAATTGCCATACTTGTGTCTGTTAGTTGTTGTTATTTTTTTTTATTTTTATTTTTTTTGCTTAATCCCTTCACTTTTTTTCACTCAGTCCCTCAACACCCCTCCCCTCTAACAGCTGTCAGTCTGTTCTCTGTTTCTATGAGTCTGTTTATATTTTGCCTATTTATTTTGTTCATTGGATTCCACATGTAAGTGAAATCATATGGCACTTTTCTTTCTCTGACTGGCTTATTTCACTTAGAATAATACTCTCCAGGTCTATCCATGCTGTAATAAAAGGTAAGATTTCCTTCTTTTTTTTTTTTATAGCTGAGTAGTATCCCATTATGTAAATGTACCACAGCTTTTCTATCCATTCATCTGCTAATGGGCACTTGGGCTGCTTTCAGATCTTGGCTATTGTAAATAAGGCTGCAAGTTTTCCTCATTTTTAACATCTTGCTTTTTGTGTGTTTGTTATAATTGACTAGAGGCCCAGTGCACGACATTCGTGCACTGGGGGGGGCGGGGGAGGAAGATGCCCTCCAACCCAACCTGCACCTTCTCACAGTCCAGGTCCCTTCAGGGGATGTCCACCTGCAGGCTTAGGCCCAAGGAGTCCCACTGATGTGCCAGCCATGAGCCTGGCTTCTGGCTGAGCAGTGCTCCCTCTGTGGGAGCACACTGACCACCAGGGAGCAGCTCCTGCGTTGATCATCTGTCCCCTGTTGTACAGTGCACAGCATAGCAACCAACAGTTCTGGCTGTTCGGTCAATTTGCATATTAGGGTTTTATTATGTAGGATGAGTCCATTTTGATACATTATTATTAATTAAAGTCTAGCTTACATTAGGGTTCACTCTTTCTATGGGTTTGCCAGATACATAATGTCACATATCCACAATTATAGGATCATACAAAATAGTTTTAGCTCCCTAAACCAGACCTGTACTCAATCTATTCATCCTTCCCCCATCTCAGTCTCTGTCCACCAGAGATTTGAAAGGTCACCCAGGGCAGTCATTGCACTTCTACCTTTCCCAGAATGTAGTTGGATCACACAGTATGTTCTCTTTTCAGACAGGGTTCTTTCACTTAGCAATATGCATTTCCTTCAATACTTTTCATGGCTATAACTTATTTTTTGATTTGATATCAACGTTTTCCCATATCCTTATATTGGAGGCGAAAACGGCACCAGGTGTTAGGTGAAGTCAGGCTGAAACTTGGTTCAGCAACCTCGGTACTTGAGTTCTGGCTAAGAAAGAACTCAGAGCCAAGACTATAAGAGAAGTTTATTTAGCAAGTCACAGAGTTAGAAGAAGTAAGTCATAGAAGAAATGACTTCAGGAAACAAGTTGCAAAGGCAAAAGAAAGGTCCTTGGAGCTTGGGAAAAAGAAAGGCCAGGAAAATGGGCCTGAAGGGAGGAATTGGGGAAAGGTACCTGGATGCTCCATAGAGAGCTGTGATGGGTCCTGTGGCCTGAAGGTATTCATTTGGAGGTCTCGGGAGGATCCCAATAGAATATTCATCAGCTTGCCAGGTGTATCCTTCCAGGGCCGTGGTCTCCACTGATTGGTTGGCTCTGGGGCAAGGGGTCATGGGTCAATGCAGCTGGTCCTGATGTCAGTCATGGCATCATTTAGCTGGTTTTGCTGCTTTTCTGAGCCTGGAGCTGAAACACAACAGAGACCTAGACTATTCTATGCGGGTCAGAACCTCATTGTCCTGGGGGCTTAATGCTTAAGGGCTAATCTGAGGCCTCCCTGTTCATTCTGCATCTAAGGGGGTCTAACCTGTATGACCAGCAGCATGCCAGGGGAAGAAAGGTCAGGAAAGGGTCCACACCACATGACCAGCAACATGAAAGGTCAAGGGGTCTAAACTGTATGACCAGTGATGTGAGGGAAGGAAAGGTTACCTTGGGGGCTGGAGGTCCTTGTTTTCCCAGTTTTGCCCATTGCTCTCTACCCGGGGCTCTTGACCTCTATGACCTTCTGTACTCGGCCCATTGTTCTTGAACTGCTCATGTCTAACTGCTGACCAAACTGACATCAATGCCTACCTTTTTCTCTCTGATAGCTACGTCAGTATTTCATAGGATGAGTGTCCAAACATCTTTATCCTTGTTTCCTCTCATGGGCATATGGTTTTTTTTTCGAGTTTTCTGATGGTCTGTTTACATAACTTTGTCTTCCCTAAACTTTGTGCTCCTTAACCATAAACATGGTATTCAACAAATAGCGTCTGTCCACAAAAAACTATAGACACAAGAAAAGGGTGGTAGTAACCCAAAATAAGATGAGGCAAGATTTCCGTAAGTGATGACAGAGGAATTGAGAGGAGGGAGGCCTGTGGCAGGCTGGGAAAAAGCTGGTGGACAAATATTTGACAGGAGGTGGGGTTGAAATTGGGCTTTGAAAGGGTGGGTGAGGATTAGGAGGAAGGGTAGATTTTCAGTCCTTTTCGCTTCTAAAATTAGAAGAAGAAAAAAAGAACACCTGATGATTGCTAGATAGGAGGGGGATTGGGGAGAGGAGTGAAAAAGGTGAAGGAATTAAGATATACAAATTGTCACTTATAAAAACAGTCACAGGAAGGTCAAGTACAGCATAGGGAATAGAGTTGATCATCCTATATAGTAAAATTAATCATCATGCCCTCACACAAGATGGTTGCCCCATGTGGTCACAACAAGATGGCCATCAGGGGAGGGCAAGTAGGGGCAATCAGGCCAACAGGGGAGGGCAGGTAGGGGTGACCAGGCCAGCAGGGGAGGGCAGTTAGGCATTGATCAGGCTGGCAGGGGCTGTCAGGCAGAGGCGGTTAGGGGCAATCAGGCAGGCAGGCAGATAAGCAGTTGGGAGCCAGCAGTCCTGGATTGTGAAAAGGATGTCTGACTGCCAATTTAGGCCCGATCCTGCCTAAACTGGCAATCAGACATCCCCTAAGGGGTCCCAGAGTAGAGAGGGTGCAGGCTGGGCTGAGGGACACCCCCTCTTCTAGTGCATGAATTTTGTGCATCGGTCCTCTAGTATTGTAATAGCTTTGAATGGTGTCAGATGGGTACTGGACTTATTGGGGTGATCACTTCCTAAGTTAGAAAAATGTCTAACCACAGGGTTATACACATAAAACTACTATATGTCAACTGTAACTGAAAATTTTTAAATAAAATAATAAAAGAAAGAAGCTGTGTCGGCCTGCTGGTGCTGGTGTCATTCCTCAGCAGCCAGGGCCTGGACACATGCCCATCCTAACAGCTTCCCAGGAACACAGATAGATGTGCCTGGTGCGACTCCCAGGCAGGCCCGGGCCAAAAAAGGCAAGGAGGCCTGGCCTCCGGGAGCTCTGGTTTCAAAAATATTCTTTGCTTGTGGAAACCAAGTAAATGCCAAAGGACTCACAGCCTGTCTGCTCCTGCTCCCGGGGCTGCGGCTCCTAACATTTCCCACTTCCTCCATACACAGAGCCCCACGGAGCATTCCTTCCATCTTCTCCTTCCTCACCCACCACTCTCCTGCTCAAGGTCACTGCTCAGTCCCTTTCATTCCTCTTATGGCACCTGCCACCGTGGGCAGCCTTTGATGTTGTTGTTGAATGACTACCACCTAAACCCACAGTGGTAGAAGCTACCTTTCCTAATTTGGGATTCCCCCTTCCCCCTAGAAGCATCCCCTGCAGCAAGGATTCTAGTGAAAGCGGCTTCTTTGGGAAGTGATGGGCACCCACACCTGCAGGGGGGAGGGGAAGCGAGGTGGGAACGGGAGGGCAGCCACGAAGGGTGTGTTCTCAAGCAAATTATCTCCCAGGGCAACGCTAGGAAAAGGTGCAAAATATGCCCTGGGCTGCTCCTGGGGGCATCATCATTTCCCAGCTGCTTCAAGCCAGCCATACACAGGACCGCAGGGTGACCTTTTAGAAATCCCTTGGGCTCCAAGGGGCAGATGCTGGAGGTTAGCCAGAGTATACCGACCTGGCAGAGTCTAAGGCCGAGGCTGGGCTACCACCTCCCAGGGAAAATACCACAGATCTCAACTCCCTTTAGAGATCGGTGGCAAGTGATTGTCCCTACTCCCACTCCCATACCTGAAGTGACTGGAATCCATGGCCCTCCACCAGCCCTATCCAGCTCTGCCTCCAAACCTGTAAGTTCTCATAACACAACGAAAGCCCTGTGAGTCATAGTTGCACCTTCTCCAACAGGCAGACTAGGGGTTTGGGTTCCCATTTCCTACCCGACCACCTTGAATTGTTTATGAGCCTCTTCCTTCCAACCACACAGAGTACTTTTCCTGACAGACCAGGAGGACGCGATTTTGACCACCTTGTTACATGTCCAGCATTTTTTTACCGAGCCTCCCTTAGAGATGGTTTCCCTTCACAGCAGTGGCTCAGCTTTCCTGCCAGTGTTCAAGGGCTCTGTGATCTTCAGGGCATCCTCAGGGGGAAGAGCATTCTCCACACAGCAGAGAAGAGAGAGCGGAAGCTCAGAGAAGAGAAGGCATTGGCCCAAGACTGGGGTTGGACCCTGAGCCCACCTGAATCTGCGCTAGCTCTGTTGCTTTTTCTCTGTTCGGGACCCACTTCTTTTTCTCAGATTAATGCCCACATTCCTTTTGGGGGCATCTATTCCACCCCCATTAGTCTTTGTTATTCAGATGAAAATATCTCTACCCCCAGCTTCAGAGGCACTCATGTGATCCAGGTACAAGGCAATCCCTGTATATTTTCCCTTGGTTCGAAGATGGGCATGTGACCCAAATCAGACCCAAGTTTCCATTAGAAGGAGACAGCAAGAAGCTCCTCTTTCCATTGAGATTGACAGTTGTAAGGGTGGTGTGAGCCTGCATCCACCAGAAACAACTGTGGAAATCCTAATAATGGAGGCAGCAAAGAGGAAACTGAGATGAGGAGAGAGGAGGAGATGGATGACTTCACTTAAGTCCCTAGATCCAGCCAATCCTGAAGCCTATTATCTCTGGACTTTTCAGTCACAAGATCAATAAATCAATCTTAATCTCTCCACCCCTCTTCCCTCCCTCTCTTCTTTCAACCTTCTTCCCTTGCTGCCTTCCTAAACAAGTGTGAGTTGGGATTTATTATTTGCAGTAGAAGCAGCAAAAGAATCCTAACAAATTTAAACTCCTTTATCCAAACTCTTCCCTATGATACTACACAGACTACATTTTGTTATAGACACACACACACACACACACACACACATTTATTTTGGTAGAGCACTTTATAAAGCGCCTTCAGACCCATTTGCTTTGACAATCCCCTGAGAAAAGACAGATAGTTAAGATGCTATTGCCATTTTTATAAAAGATGAAACCAAAACTCAGAGAGGTTAAGTAACTTATCTAAATCACACAGCTAGCCAGGAGTGGCATACCAGATAGAAGAGCCCAGATCTCCCAATGTCCTTTCCACCGTATCTTGCTAGAGTTCTGGTTTCTTGACACATCTCGGTGATCATGATGTGACCTTTGAAATAAGTTCCCCTCCCTGGGCTTCAATTCCCATCTGTTATATGAAGGGGGTTTCTCTGAGGCCCCCCCTCCCCAATACTTGCATTCTGATGCACTGTGACTTTGCTTCGTATCTGTGCCTAGGACTTTCTGGGAGAACCTCTGTCCCATTGGTCGGAGACTTACTCAGCACACACACACCTGTCTGATGACGTTCACGTTGCTGATGGTTCTGTTCTTAGCAGGAGCAAACATCGGTACTAAACCAATAGCAATAAAATCATTGTGTGGATGCCCGGCACCCCATCTGTTCTATTCCTGATTAGAAAAATATGCCATGGCCAAAACCAGTTTGGCTCAGTGAATAGAGCGTTGGTCTGCGGACTGAAAGGTCCCGGGTTCGATCTGGTCAAGGGCATGTACATTGGTTTCGGTCACGTCCCCAGTGGGGGGGGTGCAGGAGGCAGTTGGTCGTTGTTTCTGGCTTTCTGTCCCTCTCTCTTCCCCTCTATAAAAAATCAATAAAATATATTTTTTTAAAAAGAAAAAGAAAAATATGCCATGTATCAGACTATTTTTTGTCTTTTGGCCTCAAACACAATGAAATAAGGCAAGTTGCTGCATAAATAAAGCAGGTTGCTACATCCCTGCTGACAGGACCACTTGTTCTGCACTGGCCCTCTGTCACTCATATGGCTTTGAATTGGAGTGAAGGGATGAGGGTGAGAGTAGGAGAGCTTTAAGCTAAAACATAAGTGTGAATATGAGATTCAGCTTCTAGGCTATCCGTGTACTCTCCAGGTGGGGACCATGGCTTTCTCTCAGATAGGAAAGCGTCATGACCACACACTGACGGATTAACCAGAGTTTAAAATCCACTCAGAGTACCTGCTTGGGGGCACCCCACGGCCTTCAGTAGCTCTTCAGACTGTCTCAATCATTCTTGGATTTCTTCCTGGACACTGTTTTAAAATAGATCTATAAAGAATGGGGGCACAGAACCTGTTTGCTTTGCTATATTTTGCTGAACCCCAACACAATCCTTTTCGGCGACCTGCAGCCAAGTGGCTTATGAGAGAGTCAGGCTCACGATCAACCCACGAATATTCCTTCAGAGCACTGGCCCTCTCCCCATGCAGATCTCCGCTCAAGAGCCTCCTTCCAGTCACTTCACTTGAAGGGAGACATTTTGTCCTGACAAGTCAGCTCACGTCCTGTACTCTATTTGTTCTTTGGAAAATTATATGACACAATCAAGTGATCACCCTTTAGAGGCCCAGCTGTTATTTCTGAATTCGGAATTAGTTTGAGGCGGTAGGACTGAAAACTTTTCCTGGTCCTGTCCAATGGGAAATAGACAGTTATAGCAAGTAATTTCCCCCAGGTCTCACCCCAGGTGGGTGGTCACACTTCTAAGACAGAGCACAAGTTACAGAACAGGCAAGACTTCTACTTATGGGCTTTGAGGTCAGATGGACCTGAGTTCTAATTCCAGCTCACTGTTGACTTCATTTACTTACTATATGAATTTGGGCAAGCAATGAGCCTCTTGAAGCCTCAGTTTCCTCATTCTCAGCTAAATGGGAATAGTAACAATAATGCCTACTTCACAGGATGGCTATGAGGATTAAATGAGCGGCAGGGTAGATTTCTGAAATACTAACTTTTTGGACTACTACAAACTTTTAGACCTGATCCCAAGATGGTGTGTACTTAGCGAAAATCCTCAGAGAGTCCGGGGGACACAGCATAGTATTCAATAAATGTAAGCATAAAAAAAAAAAAAATACAATGGAGGATTGAGAATCACCGGATGGATTCCCCAATCCCTCCAGGTCATAAAAATAGGCTGGACCAAAGGGTAGCTGCTTACCCTCAATTTATAGATTTTCCAGAGTTTACGCCTGCTGTGTGCAAGATTCAGATTTTCAGCAGGGAAGATGGTCCATTGTATTTGACTGGAAGGACCTAACTTCTACATAGATCTAAAGACATATTGGTGAGGCCCAAAAATTCTAGGTGCAATTTAAATGTGTATATATATATATATATATATATATATATATATAATTGATTTTTTACAGAGAGGAAGGGAGAGAGATAGTTAGAAACATCAATGAGAGAGAGACATCCATCAGCCATCTCCTGCACACCCCCACTGGGGCTGTGCCCGCAACCAAGGTACATGGAAATTGTACCAAATCAAGGAACTGGAATTGAATCTGGGACCTCTCAGTCCATAGGCTGATGCTCTATCCACTGAGCCAAACCGGTTTCAGCTAGGTGCAATCTTTTTTCTGAATTCTGAAACTAAATATCTTTATTCATCTTTCAAAATCCAGGTTTCCCATGAAGTTTAATCCTAGCTCCTGAACGTGGCACCCAAACTAGTTCAAGATTAGTTTGGTTTCTGTACTAACAAACTAAAACGAGGGGCTGGTCAGCAACCAAGGGCCTGTAGGCCAAACCCAGCCCTCTGATAGTTTTTATAAACGCAGTTGTTTCAGAACACAGCCTTGTCCATTCATTTATGTATTGTCCGTGGCTGCTTACTCAATAAGATGGCAGGATTGAGTAGTTGTGACAGACACCCAAGGGTCCACGGAAGCCTAAAACATTTACTGTTTGACCATTATAAAATGTTTGCTGACCCCACAAAGACATCGATTTATAAGTATTTTCTCTTGTATGTTTCACCATTTAAATTTCATTTTTGTTACAAGATGTATAATTTTGAAGGCAAAGAACAGCTCTCTACTTCTGTTGTATTTCCCATAGATTTTTTTTATTAAAAAAAAAGATTTTAGAGAGAGAAGGGAGAAGAAGAGAAACATTGATCCACTGCTTCCTGCACACTTCCACAGGGGAGTAAGTCTGTAACCTGGGCACGGACCCTAACCAGAAATGAACCAGTGACCTCTAGGTTCATGGGATGATCCTCAACCACTGAGCCATACTGGCCAGGGCTCATAGATGTTTCTAGATGTTTCTTTTTTGAATCCTCACCTGAGAATATTTTCCCATTGATTCTTTTATATATATATATATATATATATATATATATATAATTGATTTTTACAGAGTGGGAGAGAGAGAGATAGAGAGTTAGAAACATCGATGAGAGAGAATCATCGATCAGCTGCCTCCTGCACACCCCCTACCAGGGATGTGCCTGCAACCATGGTACATGGTCTTGACCTGAATAGAACCTGGGACCTTTCAGTCCACAAGCCAATGCTCTATCCACTGAGCCAAACCTATTTTGGCTTTCCCATTGATTCTTAAAGAGAGTGTAAGACAGAGGGAGAGAGAGGGAGAGAGAGAGAGAAACATTAATGTGAAAGAGACACATCGATTGGTTGCCTCCTGCATGCATCCTTGACCAGGGCCCAGGTGAGGGAGGAGCCTGCAACCGTGAAACATGCCCTTGACTGGAATTGAACCCAGGACCCTTCAGTCCGCAGGCTGATGCTCTACCCACTGAGCCAAACCAGCTAGGGGAAGGGCCCATAGATGTTTCTTAAGATGACAGTCAAGGCATCCTTAGTCAGGCACCTCACCTTCCTACTTTCTTAGTCTAGGTAAGTCAGTCTGTCCTCTAGTGTTTCCCCTAGATTCATCTCTCCATCCAGCCTCAGTGCTTGCCAAGGGGACTTCACTTTTTGCTATAGTGTGCAATCAAATTGTGCTGAATTTTCAAGTACCTTATCTCAAGCCCCTTATCTCTTGTGATATCTTTCTGGATTCCTCCAGCAGAAGGCATCTCTGCCTCCTTTGAACTGCGTTAGTGTTTCTTGAATGATAAAGACACTACTTCATTCTTTAGCTGTGTCTCTCCTTAAAGCCTGGAGGGCAGGGCTGGCACTGTGCTTGCCTCCTCCCTTCCCTGCTTCGAGAACTTCGTGAACTGCCTTATTAGAGGAACTTGTGGAGCTGATAGATCCTGGCTAGCCCAATACTAATTTAGACTTATCTGTTTATATAAAAGCAGTGTCTACAAAGAATGTGTTTATAAGGGGCTGCTTTGCTTGAGGGGGAGGGACATTCCAAGAAGAAGTTTAGTGCGGGAAGATGGGGAGAGTGGCGTGATTTTTGGTATCAAAGCAGAGCACAGGGATTCATATGGGCCCCAGGGACAGAAGGAACTGTGGCAAAAGCGGGAGAAGCAGATGCCAGAGGGGTTGTAGCTCATAGGGCATTCACAGCACTGCTTGGGGCCAGGCCTTGGTGTGGCAGAGAGCTGGGAGTGCTTCTCCTCATTTCTGTGTGAATGCCTCCTGGTTTCTACCATTCAGAGTTTCTGGCTTTGAGAGACCTGGTAGAAATCATCCTAGCCTGTGGGGCAGGATGAGGTCAACAAATCAGGAGAAAATTGCCATTGGAAAGATATTTTGTTATTCACGTTCCCAAGAGGAGGGGCATGGCTCTTCGTCTGGTTTCGGTAGGAGGCAGAGGGAGGAGGGGGAAAGAACCTTAAGAATGAGTGAGGCAGGGTAAATGTGACTCATTCCTGCAGGCTCTAGGGTAGAGGGGCTGCCCCTAGTTGTTACCTGGCCCATTGGCGATTAGGCAGGGGGTTAGTGACCCTGAGTGTGAGAGCCCTGCCAGAGCCCAATATATAAAGGAGATGTTGGGGTATGGGCTCGGGATTGGCTGATTTTCATATGCATGACGGTAGGTTTGCCTAAGGCATGGTTGTAGGTTGAGTCCTTTACTATCTCTTGGAATTGCCCTAGCCCCAAGAGAGGCAGTACTTCAAGGCCCCAGATGTCAAAGCATCAGAAACACACAGTTAACACAAGTCTCAACAACTCTGGCCGTGGTCAGGGACTGTATTAGTTTGTAAGGGTAGATAATAAAACACCTCAGGCTGGGTAACTTAAGTAAGAGAAATTTATTTTCTCAGCCCAGCCGGTGTGGCTCAGTTATTGAGCATTGCTCTATGAACGAGGAGGTCACGATTCAATTCCGCTTCTGGGCACATGCCTAGGTTGTGGGCTCAATCCCCAGTGTGGGGTGTGCAAGAAACAGCCAATCAATGTTTCTCATCATTGATGTTTCTTTCTCTCTTTCCCTCTCCCTTCCTTCTAAAACCAATAAAAATGTTTTTTTAAAAGAATAAATATATTTTTTTCACAGTATTGGGGGCTAGAAGTCCAAGATCAAGGTGTCAGCAGGGTTGACTTCATTCTGAGGCCTCTCTCCTTGACTTGCAGACGGCCACCTTCTTGTTATTACATAGTCTTTTTTCTGTGCACACACATTCCCGCTGTCCCTTTACAAGTCCAAATTTCCTTCGTTTATAAGGATACCACTCAGCTTGGATTAGAGCCCATCCTAACAACCTCATTTTAAATGAATCTCCTCTCTATAGGCCCCATCTCCAAAAGGTCACATTCTAAGGTCAGGGTTTAGGGCTTCTCATAGGAATTTTGTAGGCCCAATAATTCAGCACATAACAGGGACATTGCTCAAGGAGCTTGTGGGAGGGCTGGAGTTGAAGAACATCAGAGGGCTGTCATTGAGGAGACACCTGAGAATAAAGGGAAGGACTTGGTAGAGGGCAAGGAGACACAGCTGAGGACTATGAGCCAGTGACATTAGGACAGTAAGTAAATGTGACTTCATTAACATCTATGAGCGTTGGGGGTCTTAAAAATTTGGAAAACGAAGATGTTTTCACCTGTGAAAGATTATCAATGAATTCATAGTGAATATCGAAAGCCAGTGCCCACTAGTGGGAGGCAGGGCGCGGAGGCGGGGGGGGGTGGGAGGGTGGAATAAGTATTCCTTTAAAAAGCACAGCAAACATATTTACTTGTACTAACAGTTAATGGCCTGACAATAAAGAGTATGGGTCCTCTCTTTAACCACAAAAGTTTACTCAAATCTTGCAGGAAAAATAGGGTCAACAGAATGAGTGAAAGAAAGTGCACAATTGTCTAGGTTTTAAACATTCCCTGGATAACAATCCTGTCATTCATTTCCTTCTTCCAGATCCTTTTCAGGAGAATCTAGTACAGAATCTCATTCCCTTCTCCAAAGTGCATGTATACACACACACATACTCACACACACACACCTTTCCTCCTTTTGTCCTCAACTCAACACCCACCCTTCTAGCAGCCAGATTTCCTCCCTCACTAACTACCATGAAGGACATTGCAGAAATCTCTGCCCTCTGCTTGCAGAGGTAGGTGGAAGCAGCTGGCAGGAGCAAGCTGCTTGCCTCTGTACACTTCTCCATGCCTCCTCCTTTACACAGGAAGTATGAACGCTTTATTACTTATAGACTTGTCCCACCTAAAACAAAACAAAAGAAAGGAAGGAAGGAAGGAAGGAAGGAAGGAAGGAAGGAAGGAAGGAAGGAAGAAGAAAGGGAGGGAGGGAGGGAGGGAGGGAGGGAGGGAGGGAGGAAGGAAGGAAGGAAGGAAGGAAGGAAGGAAGGAAGGAAGGAGAGAGAAGAAAGAAGAAAGAAAGAAAGAAAGGAAGGAAGGAAGGAAGGAAGGAAGGAAGGAAGGAAGGAAGGAAGGAAGGAAGGAAGGAAGGAAGGAAGAAAGAAAGAAAGAAAGAAAGAAAGGAAGAAAGAAAGAAAGAAAGAAAGAGCAAAGGCAAGGCCCTAACCGGTTTGGCTCAGTGGACAGAGCGTTGGCCGGCAGAACAAATGGTCCCAGGTTCAATTCCAGTCAAGAGCATGTACTTTGGTTGCAGACACATCCCCAGTGGGGTTGTGTGTGTGTGTGTGTGTGTATGCAGGAGGCAGCTGATCAATGTTTCTAACTCTCTTCCTCTCTGTAAAAAATCAATAAAAAATATATATTTTTTTTAAAGGAAGAAAGGAAGGAAAAAAGAAAGAAGGAACATAGGACATGTCAGGAACTCTGGTCTTAGCTCCTCAAGAGGCAAGAATTCGGCTATGTCAATAAGTATGAAGTTTCCTGTGGTATCAGAATGGACCAGACTTAGAAGGCCTTGCAGAATTCTAAGTTGTTGGTTGCAGGCAAGAGACACCAACTCTGGACAATGTAAACAAAAAGAGGATTTTCTTGAAGCTTATCAGAAGGCAACTCGAAGAATTAACCATCTAGGCTTTGGTTATTACACATTGTTAGGTCCATTTGTTACTAATACACTTAGCTTGTTTCTTTGTTTATTCTCAGCAAGGCAGTGGAATCAACACAGGCTTTGGAATGAGACAGGCCAGATTTCCAATCCATGCCCCACTCCCTACATCCTGGGAGTCCTTTCCTAGTTTCTGTTTTATAAAATGAGATGAATAGGATTTATCACAAAGGATAGATATAAGGATTAAATGAAATAACGAATGAAAACACCAGGCAGGATGATGGGAACACAATGGGTACTTCATGTGGCAGACTCTAAGCAGAGGACTGTGCATATGGTGGGAGACTGGAGTTCTCATTCCAGGACTGCTGCTTCCTATCTAACCTCAGGGGAAATCCCTTCCACTCTCTGAACCCTGCTTTGCTGATCTAGAAAGCAATGGAGTTAGATGATGCCCAAGGTCTCCACACTGTTCCCTATGAAAACTTTTGGCTCTGCAAAATTCCTTAGGCTGAGTAAGACTCTAGTCCCAACCTCTGTCCAAGACAGAGAATCTTCTATTTGCTTTGCTTGACATGTTGGGCTTCTAGAAAAATAATTTGATTGAAGAAAAAAGTAGCACGGCTCTTGTATAAAATTAAATAGCAGAGTTTTCAAGGTCTTCAGAATGCTTCACCATGCTTATACTCTAGGAGTCTGTGAGGGCCTGAGCAAGGATGGTTTCGTCCACCAGCTCTTCTTGGAAGAGGCTTTGCCCTTCCTCCCCCACCTGACCAGTTTGCAAGAAGCCAAGGGTCACCGGCAGTTTCCAAGAGTGGCCAGGCATGAAGTACTCAGAGGTGGAATCATGACCATGAATAAGAACTAAACATGCAACCATTAGGTACAGTCCCTGGCACAGGAACACGAGGGAAGGGCGGGTGCACGTTGTTCCTGCTGGAAAATGCTTAAGTCGGATACATGACTGGGCATGTCCCTTCTGACCAGCAAGCTAAGGATAAGAAAGCACCGAGGCTGGCTTCCAGTCAGGGCCTCGGCATTCCACTATGGCTTTCTTTTCCAATATATCATAAGCAGTGCAGCCTTCTTATGAAAAAAAAAAAAAAAAAAAGAGGGGTTGTCCAAAGGCTACCTCTTTTGCTGGTCTGATGACTTTTCATTTGCCCAGTCCATGAATATTTATTACATTCAATCTGCTGGGCTCTGTTTTAGGTGGTGGGGAGAGAGACACATTCCTATATTCTGTATTCCAGTCTGGGAAGAAGACATAAATGAATAAGCAAACAATTCTATACATAAGGTGGCCGTAACTGTTTGATAAAGGGAACCAAAGTAAAAGGGGGTACTATTTTGGAGAGATTCTTTTTAAAAAATATATTTTCTTTTATTGATTTCAGAGAGGAAGGGAGAAACATCAATGATGAGAATCATTGATCAGCTGCCTCCTGCACGCCCCCTACTGGGGATTGAGCCCACTACCCAGGCATGTGCCCTGACTGGAATCGAACCGTGACCTCCTGGTTCAAAGGATGATGATCAACAACTGAGCCATGCTGTCTGGGCTGGAGAGACTTTCAGGAAAGTTTAACAAAGGATTGACATTTGAGCAGAGACATGAAGAAGTGGGGAAGAGAGGCTTTGGTTCTCTAAGGAAAAGTTGTCCAAACAGAGGAGGAGTAACCAAGAAGGCCCTGAAGGCTGAGCAGCACGGGGAGTGGAGTGGCTGGAGTCATGTGAGCAAGGAGAAACATGACAGGGGCCGAGACTTGGGATGTAGCAAGGGCTACATCACTTATTTTAGGCCCTTAGAGTTCATTGTAAGCAACTTGGAAGTTGTTCTGAAGCTATTGAAGGACTGTGAGCAGAAGGATGATTTAACTTTTCAAAGGGTCACCCTGGTTGATATGTTCCCAGTACAGAGGCAAAGGTGGAATGAGAGTAATCAGTTACAGTGAAATAATTTAGGCAAAGAGATGGTGGTGGGTTAAACTATGGTAGTAGCAGTGGAGGTGATGAATGGTTAGATTCTGGATATATGTTTAAGGTAGAGCCAACCAGCTCAACTAAAGGACCAGGACATCACTTTTATTTTTATTATAGAATCTTCCCCTCCCCTATCCATTCCTCTTCCCCATTCAGCAGAGGGACTTCTCTTGGGACAAGAGACAGGAAAAAAAGCAAAGCAAAGAGATAGAAAACATAATTGCATAGGAATGGGGAAACAAAAAGAAGATATAAAGGCAGCAGAAGAATAAAAAATAGAGGAGGCAAGAAATGACATCAACCAGAGGGAAAAAAATGCAAGAAAAGGAAGACAAATGTTATCCACCTTTCTAGCCTTTTCATCTCTTTCCTTCCCTGCTGCTATAACATAAAAGTAAAAGTGGGGTTGATTTCCTCTGTAGGCAAAAGCCTTTTTGGAAAAACTGTTAACAGTTTTCTTCTCAATGAGCATGTACACAATGCCAGGCTGAAGGAGGAAAAATAGATTTTCTGTCAAGAAAAATGAAAAGCAGTGCTTGTGGGTGAGTTGCGCGTGCTGAGATCTCCATTCAATCACTCGTCACTTCTGGGAAAGCCCAGTCTCCCTGCACAGCAGTGGGTGCTAGCCTAGGATATTATTTTCCCTGCCATCTTCCAGAAAAGAAAGATCTCATTTCCAAAGACAGAAGCATTCACCATCCCGCCTATGTCAACATCCGCAGTTAGTTTTATGAAGTGGTGTTTCATGAAGTCACAGTACCCTGGGGGGTAACCAGAAACCATTGTTTTCACAAGGGGGAAAAAGCAACCGGAAGTCACAACTTCCACTGGAGACTATAATCATCTCCTTGCCAGTGTGGGTGAGAACATTCTCTGGCCATGGCAGCTTTTTGATACTTCCAGTGAGGGAAATGTTGGTCATTAATCTTGAAATCTTGATGAAAGATTACAGAGTCATTTCCGCTTTGGAGAATTGTAATGTGTTCAAGTGTTTAACATAATCTTAAAATGCAATAAGAACCTTCCTCTGATTTTATCTCCAGGCTTAAGTTGTCAACACAGATGCATTAAGTTGGTAAACAGCAAAAGAAAAATAAAGAAGTGGTTGTGCAGAGACCAAAGATACTTTCATTTCCCTTAAAGCTTGGCTTAATCAACAGTTTCAAAGAGTCAAACGGCAGGCTGTTTATATGAAATTTTGCCAGGAATAGTTAAGCTGAAAAAGAAACATTTTCCCTTTAGGACTTGCAAAGTTCCAATGGAGACATTTTGTATAATAGATCCACTTCTGTACTATGACCATGAAATCTATTTATAAAACTTGCTTCAATAAATGAAAACAAAACAAAAAAATCTGACATTGTTAAGCTTCCATTGCTCTCGGAATGTTTTCTCTTCTCTCTCTCTTTGTTCCTTATTTTCTCCATACTCTCCCCATCTCCTGTACCATCAAATCCCAAACTACCAGAGACATTTTAACATCTACAGTAAGATGCAAATTTACTGTACCTTTGTAACACCCACCAGCCAATCAGGAGTGAGTATGCAAATTGACCCAACAAAGCTGTCAGGTTAATTTGCATATGCAGGCTCCAAGTGACTGAGGATAGGGTGGGACACCATGGTGACAACACAGGTGTTCCGCATTGCCCCAGCTGCTCTGGGCCTCTGGGCAGCATGGGAAGGCAGCAGCCAGGGGAAGGAAGGCCCGTTCTTCTATGAATCTTCGTACATCAGGCCTCTAGTCTATAATAATAAAAGTGTAATATGCTAATTAGACCAGACAGGAGGAGGAACTTCTGGATGAAGTCAGGGCTGTGAGAGAAGCCTGGGTCTCAGGTGCCTGTTGGCAACTGGAGGGAGGAAAACCCCAGTCCTGAGTGCCAAAGGGAAGCAGGTACTGGCAGCCAGGGGAAGGAAGGCCTACTCTTGTACAAATTTCATGCACTGGGCCTCTAGTTAAATCATAAAAGATAATCAGCCTGAAACTTTGAATTCTTTTTTGTCCACCCCATCTCAGAAGGACAGGAAGTTAATGGCTCATAGTCTACTAGGGAAACCTTTTACCTGGGCTGAGGAGTAGGCTTTTGAAAGAAGACCAATAGCCTCCATCAAGTCCTGAAAATAACCAATAAACAGATGGTAGGACCTCCTCCATGATTCCAACCAAGGTCTTCTCTCTCTCTCTCTCTCTCTCTCTCTCTCTCTCTCTCTCTCACACACACACACACACACACACACACACACACACACACACCCTGTTTTACTGGGAGAAAGCCTTTGCATTTTATCAGTAACTTTGACTTTGGAAACTAAGCAACTATCATTTTGGCAGGGATACCCTTAGGAGCTGAAGGTCAATATGCAGCTAGCTATCTCTTACAAGTGAAATGTTCCAATAACTTCTCATTTTTATCTCCTCCTGGAGCAGACTCCTCTGAATGAATTGGATGCAACCACAAAGCCCAGTAGCCATGGACTTTGAATCATCACTTCCCAGGTAGCCCACTCTCATGTCTCAGAAACCAATTGGTGACAGCCAGGCAAGGTAAGGAAGCCATGGCAAACCCATGCATCAGTAAGCAGTGATGTCATAAGAAAGGGCTTCTGGGTGAAATGTTAGCATTGGAAGGATAGAGCCATTTGCACTCTCTTTAATTACACAACAAATAAAATTAATGTGATTATATTAATTCATATAATGAGTAATACTAGGTACCCATAGGTTTTGCAACTTTTAAAAACCATACTCTTCCTCCTCCTCCTCAACTGTCAGAACTGTTTTTCTTCCTAGAGGCATCACTCAAGGACAAAAATATATAAGGAACTCCCTGAGAAGTGGAAATCTCAAATGACAAAAAGATGGCATTATTGAAAATAAAAATTCCACTTCAAGGGATACTTATGTGAGACCATTTCAATAGGATTATCATTTAGATGGGGTTCCTTCACAATTCACAAATAATACAAGCTTGCTCCAAAGTGAGGACAAATTTCTTCATTAAAAAAACTAGCTTACAACCGAAACCGGTTTGGCTCAGTGGATAGAGCATTGGCCTGCGGACTGAAAGGTCCAGGGTTCGATTCCAGTCAAGGGCATGTACCTTGGTTGCAGGCACATCCCCAGTAGGGGGTGTACAGGAGGCAGCTGATTGATAATTCTCTCTCATCGATGTTTCTAACTCTCTATTCCTCTCTCTGTAAAAAATTAATAAAATATATATATTTTTTTAAACTAGCTTACTTTTGGGAGTAGCCACTAAATATTGGGTGACTTCCTTGTTAATAAGTATAACAATGCTGAAAAAAAAAATGTGGTTTCCATTTTAGTTTAGGAGCATTATTTATTATTCACTCAGATTTCAAATACTTATTGATCATATGCTTGTTTAAAAATGTTTACAAAAGATATGAACAATAAAGATTGATAAAATAAATAAATAAATAAAATGTTTACAAAAGCTAATATATTCAATTAATAATCTAAATTTCTTTAGCAAAAAAAATATAAAAATAGTCCTGGCTGCTGTGGCTCACTTAGTTGAACATTTTCATCCTATGTACCAAGAGGTTGCCAGTTCAATTCCAAAACAGGACACATGTCCAGGTAGCAGGCTCAATCCTCAGTAAGGGAGATTGCAGAAGGCAGCCAATTGATGTTTCTCTCTCTTTCCCTTCCTCTCTCTTTCTAAAATCAATTTAAATGTTTTTTCAGAATATATAAAAATGTATTTACAAATACATTTGATTAGTGTGTAATACATATTCTACATATTTTATTCTGAATTTAAATATATATTATATATTACACACACACACACACACACACACACACACACACACTAGAGGCCCAGTGCACAAAATTCATGCACAGGTAGGGTCCCTAGGCCTCGCCAGTGATCAGGGCCCATCAGAGCTTTCCAGCTGCCAGCCAGTGCCTTCCTTCCGGCTGCTAGCCAGGGCCTTCCTTCATTCCGCACCACTCCCTGGTGGTCAGCACATGTCATAGTGAGCAATAGAACTCCTGATCTCCCAGTTAAACTCTCATGGGAACACTTTGCATATTAGCCATATTTAGATAGATAGATAGATAGATAGATAGATAGATAGATGTGCAACCCAAAGAAAGTGGAGAATAGCTACTCCTTTTGATTTGATTTCAGAGGGAAGAGAGAGGGAGAGAGAGATAGAAACTTCAATGATGAGAAAGAATAATTGATCGGCTATCTCCTGCATTTCTCCCACTTGGTATGGAACCTACCACCGGGGCATGTGCCCCAACTGGGAATCAAACCATGACCCCCTGGTTCACAGGTCAACACTCAACTACTGAGCCGTGCTGGCTAGGCCTATAGCTACTCCTTTTAAGCCACAAAGATATTGAAAGTACTAGTATAAAGGTTTCTATCAGTTCAAGTACTTCCATGGTATCCTGGCAGATGCTGCTCATTAACTAACCTAACACTCATTGTCACCTCTTTTCCTTGTTCCTTTTCCTGTCAGTTCCTTTCTTGCTTTTTTGGCTTCCATTGGTGTGGGAGAAGCAACTTGTCAAATTCTGGCCAAGAAAGGATCCTGGAAAATCTGCTGAGGAGATCCTAGAAAAGCTTTTGCTTCTCCCAAAGGGGCAGATGGTATTACCACCATCTCTTCTTTCTTCTTTGAATAGGGATGTAATGCCTTGTAATATAATAGCTATCTTGTCCCCATAGAATGGTTAACATGAGTATGAAAAGCAACATGCAGAGCATAAAGATCCTGAGCCCTAGATATTATCCAGCCATTCCACCAACTGTTTCCTTCCAGATTGCCCTGAAAGACAAATGAACCTTATTTATTTACCTTGCTTTGGCCATCATCATTGTTGTTTTTTTGTTATTGTGTTACCTGTACCCCTAAACATTTCCTTCCTGATATAAAGTCTATAACCGTAGACAGACACTGAAATAAAATATAAACTTAAACTCTCCAAGGTGAATACAAGTAATGGCAAGATAGGAAGTGAGGGATTAAGAGGAAAGGAAAAGTACTCAAACATTGTCTAACTTGCTTGGTATGACAAGAACCTAAAAGAGCCTGAGGGCACCTCACAACACTTTGATTTGATCTTTTAAGAGTAAAATAAGATGTGGAAAAAGAGGCTTCAAAATATTGCATTTTGTCAAGGGGAACAATCTGATCAATTAGCCAAGTCATTAAGAAAACAAACTACATTGTGTGTGTGTGTGGGGGGGGGATAAGGTCATGTACCAGGGGGTAGGGGAGGCTGGAGAAAGATTAATGGCGGGAGGAGGGGTGGGGAGAGGAGAAATATGTATTACTATGTGTAATACTTTAAGCAATAAAATAAAAATAAAATAAAAAACAAACCAATACCCAACTAGTCACAAAATGACTTAGAGGAAAATGGCGGGGGCGGGGGAGGACCAAAAAAGGAAGGAAGAGAAGAAAGAGGGAGGGCCATCTTTGCCCCATCACAGGCTCTCAAAGAAAAAACATGCTACTAGATAGAAGTTGTGCTTTGCCTGTATCCTCTTGCATTCCCTCACCATTTTCATCCACACCACATTTTCTTTTTCTTTTTCAAATATATTTTTAATGATTTCAGAGAGAAAGGGAAATGGAGAGAGAGAGAGAGAAACATCAATGATGATAGACAATCATTGATTGGCTGCCTCCTGCACATACACACTCCCGCCCCCTTTCCTCTCCACCCCCCAGGATTGAGTCTGTAACCTGGGCATATGCCCTGATCTGTAATGGAACCGTGATCTCGTAGTTCATAGGTCAACACTCAACCACTGAGCCAGGCTGGCCAGGCACACACCACATTTTCTTGTGCACCAATTCCCAGAATGCTTTTATTCACCATAGTTGGAACATGTGTCTCTTGGTTAGAGGACTGTCCTCAGAACCAGAGCTCCCTTCACTTAGAGAATCATGAAAGCCCAGGAGTATGTGTACTCCCAAGACAGCCTTTACCCACTGATTGATGGGCACAAGAGTATCAATAGTATCAATACTTTGACTCCCTTATCTCTGTTTGAGACGACTACCTTCTCCAGAGCTCCTTGCAAAAGGAGCAGGCCCTGGTGAGACTGTACTTGGTGCTGCCCTCCTGCCTGGCTCCCTCCTTCCCTCCCTCTCCCCCCCCCAACTCCTTATTGTTCCTTCCCAGGAATTCTTCCCCTAAAAGCACTTGCGTTTAAATCTTGGTCTCTGGGTCTGCTTCTGGTGGACCCCACCCAAAACTCCATTTCTCTTGACTGTGAATAAAATTGTTCACCCAAGGCCAGCAGAAAAGCAGAAAAAAAAGTTAAGTAGACTGTGAATCAGAAAGAAAATGAGAAGAGGTTCATCAAAAGCCAAAAATATAAACCTCAGTTCTTGGGGCTGTCCATTCTGGCCTGATTGTTGCTAGAGCAAAGCAGCAGTATTTTCCCCAAAGGTACAAAAATAATTCGCTATCCTGCTACCCATCAAGCTCTTTGTAACGCTTGAATACCAAATCAAAGAATCACATCACTAATAATAAGCAAATGCTTACAGTTAGCTGGGGGGGGGGGGGGGGGGGGAAACACAGCTAAGAGGAGGGCAGAATGACTACTACAAAACAGCTGGGAAGTGTTCCCAAGCCTGGCCCGGGCCCTCTTCCTTTTAAGGAGCACAGAGAGGAAATGTAGAGCTCTCTTCATTTATTCAGGAATTTTCCCAGCTCAGCTGGGCGACCAGCTGCAAGGTTGAGTTCAACAGCAGTCTCTTATCTTTCTTATTAAGGAACTAGACTCCAGGGACCTGAAGCTCCATCCTCACCACAAGAAACCCAGATCGTGACTCCGATGACCGGGTGATTCCGTGTCTTAATGACTGCCTCCACTTGCTGCCCAATCACTAATTTTAGCTGGAAAATACCAAGGCAGTCATTGCGGAGCCAGCTTTGCTTTTATCAAATCACCAGAGGATCCGTCTCTGAGGCTCTGGAAAGGCTGGGTTTTAGGTAAAGACAAAACCTGTGTGTTTGTTCTTTTTCTTTTTCTTTTTCAATTAAATAAAGAGTCGAGGAACCAAAGGGCCAAGAGAAAGAAAACCAGTATGCAGAACGTGAGAATTGATGGGCCTAATAGGTAAAGATTCCCAATTCACGACTCTAGGAAACAATGTTTTGCTTTCTTGACAAAAATAAACAACTTCTAAAAAAAATCTCAACCCCAAAGTGAGCAATAACACCTCTTGTTAGTGTTAAGTGACCAAGTGGGTATCCTGAATTCAACAGTCATTCCCAAATTCGATGCTAGTGCCATTACTGAAATAGAAACCACATTTAGGATTAAAAAAAAAAAAAAAAAAGGCAAGTGGAATGATTCAACAGAATAGAAATGAACTTTGGACCTTTCTGCAAGGTTTTATCAAGTGTACTTTTAGCCCAAATGGTGACAGTTGGTGATTAGTCCACAAGATAAATTAATTTTAAAGTAGACCGTATTAAGGAGATTAGACAAGTTGAGTAAGGTCAAAAGTTTACTTTTTATGGCTATAATAGTTCACTTCACTTTTTATATTTTAATTTTTATTGAAGCATAAACGACATCCAGTAAAATGAATAGATCTTTCATTTGTTGCTTGCTGAGTTTGGACAAATGTATACGTCCATGGAACCACCATCAACATCCTGATGGAGAACATTTCCTGGTGGCGCTGACTCGTAAACCAGCCTTCAAACCTGAAGGACTTCTGCACCCTTTGCTTAAGTGAGTCTTGCTCTTACCTGCATTGTTTAAGGCACTTTGACCTCAAACCGAAGAATGATTGTCACCTAAAGTAGAAACCGATATGGAAACCAAGCCACATTCCATCCCTAGAGCTGGTCCCGGGCCAATCTGAAAAGCCAGTTATTGTAAATTTACCTCTAGGGCCATCCAAGCATCCCTCACTTCCTGCTTGTTTTCTACTGGAACCCCATACTTTTCCCCACCCTATCATTCGTTCTAATTCTGCTCTCAGTTTTTAACCTTGTTTCTCTCTTTTCCCTCATGTCCAAAACAGAATACAAGGCACACGCTCTCAACAGACTCTCAGTTGAGAAAAAAAAAGAGAAAGTCCTGATTCACACTAGGAATTGGTGATTGATGTATTCTCATGTAACCAGAGTCAAGCTGTAACACAGGCCAGGGGTCCGGATCGTGGTGGGGCTGCTGACATTGTCCATAGCACATCCATGGGCAATGCTGCTCTTGAAGCCTCTCATATCAAATTGTGCAAGCAGCTACCATTTACGCCTCCACGTCTAATTGGCTTAAGGCTCCATCCTGCCTAGTTTTTATTTTAGGCCTGCTCCAGGGCAGCATCTGGAATACAGCCATGGCATCTTCATTCTATTGAGATCTGGGGACTATAAATAACAAAGGAAGTGAGCAACTGAAAGGCCGGCCATCATGAAATATTCAGGAGCCGAGCGTATCTGAGTGTCACCTCCTAAAGTCTCTGCTCTTTGGAAGTCTGCAGGAGCAGAGCTCGGTGTGCCAGGGGGTGAGATAACCACAGACAACTACGCCTCTCAGCCCCTCATTTGAATCACCCCCTTCTCCTGGAAGGCCCTAATACATCAGCTAGGATGGCTATGAATTTTAACTCCCGGACCCTCCAAAATGTCCCTTATTATTACACTTTGACCTCTAGGACCAACCTCCATTTTCCTTCTCTCTTTGCTGAGGAGATCTAATTCCTTGGGCATCCACGTAGTTAACATTTTACTTTCTAGGAGTGGGCTCTTATTCTATAAAAATGTACAAAATTTGACATATAATTCAAATCCCTGCTGTCTACATACTTTCCAGGGGTATGGCCCACCAGTGAAGAGTCTATAACTTGGGAGATTTAGAAGTGGTCATATTCATTTTTTTTTAGATTGGGCCTCCTGCTTTTACTACGGTACTCTCAATTCGGTCCATCCGTTTTGGTTAGACTTCCAGATCCCGTCAAGCAAAACCCCAAAAGGTTCTTTTCCACATCAACAGGGTACCCAAAATCCCATCATGGCTTCGAACATGACTATCTTAGAGAAGTGCTCTCTTTCGGTGCTGTATGCTTTGCAAAAGCCATGTGATTTAGACCACATATCTTTGAGCCTCTGTGATTGGTCAGGAAACCTTTCTTTATAGTTCACTGAAGTCACTCTTGCTTCATCTCCAACTTGATTTCTATTCCAACTGAGCTCCCCTATTCTTTAGAGTTGCATAGAGCGGGCTGCCAGAGAGGTTTCTCACACGCTTTCAGTAGAAGCAGCAGAGCCAGCTGCAGGATGCTGCAGACTCTGTTTGATAATGGAAAACCCAGATCCGGGTAGATGGATGTTACATTTGGAGGAAATGCCATCATGTGACCAAAGTTCCTGCACCAAGGGGAGAACACACAGATATTCACTTACCTGAGAAGCCATGGAGCTTCAGATGGATAAAGCAGCACTTCGTTATTTCTTGTCCCTCATAGTCCTACAGCCATAGGAAAACTCAGGCAAGCAAAAGGAAATAAAGCTCATTAGCAGGGAAACAAGCTTATCTGTCCCCTGAATAAAAACTTTCCTTTCTCTACACATTTTACAAGCAGGGGGGCAGGAGGAGAATAGTGTGTCGTTCTCATTAATAACCATCTTTATCTTTAGATGAGGCAAACACTGCCCCACGTCATTACCGTCTTGTTATGATTTCAACAGAGTACTTCATACCTCCTAAAGGGTTCTGGTATTTAAACATATTCAAGTAAAAATACACAAAACAGCCTTCCTTTCCTACCTTCCTTCCTTCCTTCCTTCCTTCCTTCCTTCCTTCCTTCCTTCCTTCCTTCCTTTCCTTCCTTCCTCTCTCCCTCCCTCTTTCCCTCCCTCCTTCCTTACATTCTCAGCCAAGATGCATTAAGTGACACAGCAAGACCTAAGGTGATTCCACCAAGACTAAGTTCAGTTGCACAAGTATTTGCTGGGCCCCTACTCTGTGCAGAGACAGTTTATCTGTGCATAAGGATAAACTAATTAGACATCTGCCTTTAAGAAGCTTCAAGCTTAAAAAGGACAAAAACAAACAGACCACAAAGCACTACAAAATAATGGAAAACACTAAAAATGTGATCATCATGCTATGGATTCTCCAAGAGGGGAGATCCTCATGTAAGGCATTGGATCGTGAAGGATGCGGGGGCCTTAGACCAACAGAGATTTGGGTACCAGAGTTTTGAATAGGCTCACTGGGTCAATTCAAACCACCATCTGAACAGCGACAGTCATTAAATGTGACCGTCGACATCACTTCAAACCTGAAAGGTCAATTTCCCTCAGAAACCTTGCATGGGTTCTTGGCAATATGGACGATTTAGTTCCAATCTGGTTGGCCTGTCTTGTCAAGTCCAGCTCTAGAGATTTGATGGGAAAGGACCGTGTAAAGAGACAACCCATTCTGTTGTGGTGTGATGGGTGAAAGTTGTGTGCTATGCTTGGCCTAAACGCTGGAAAAATACAAGAGCAGGCTTTTGTGGCTGTGAGTACAAATGTGTTTATCAGACCATTAAAAGTTCTTTGATTAGAACTATCACATTTTAAAAGATTTATAAAAAAAAAGTCTCCTTACTAGATTTTAGAAAACCCAGATTCGTTTTCCATCATCAGTTCTCTCAGACACACCAAAATGTCGCTCTAAATTCCCCTTGCTGCATTTCCCCCATTGTTTTACACATCATGAGATTGAAACAAAGTTACTAAAGGGAAGTGCTAAAATGTGCAGATGTTCACAGGCAGCCTCTTTTCCACCTATTTCAGCGATTTCTTCTCAGACCTAACGTTTGTAAGAAAGTAAGGCTCAGGCTATCGATGCGAAGGCAATGGGGACCTCCCCAGGTTCAGAAATGCAGTCATTGGACCAAAACTTGAGAGCTGGGAACAGTGTGGACATCTAGAAGACAATGGTAGGTGACAGATTGCCAGAAAGATTCGCAAAATATGAGGAACTGAAACTGGTCAATCTCAGAACACCAGCAAAATAGAAACCAAGAAGAGAGATTGTCAGAGATGCCCGGGGGGTGGTGAGGTGGGGGCGGAGGAATGGGCAGGGGTGAGACCAGAAGGCCACACCATGGGTTATTTCCTTGTTACTGTCCTTTCTAACTGTGCTTCTCAACCAGGGGCAATTTTGCTTCGCAGAGGACATGTGACAACTTCTGGGAATGTTTTTGGCTACCTCGGCTTGTAGGGATGTGTATTACTACTAGCATCTGGTGAGTTGAGACCAGCAGTGCTACTAAGCATCTTAGAGTTCACAGGACAGCCCATCCCAACAAAGGATTATCCATCCTTGGCTAGTGGTGCTCAGTGGTTAGAGTGCTGGCCCATGCACCAAAGGGTCATGGGTTTGATTCCAGGTCAAGGGCACATCCTTGGGTTGCATTTTTGATCCCTGTCTGTGGTTGGGGCATGTGCGGGAGGCAAGCAATCAATGTGTCTTACTTGCATTGATGTTTTTAAAGATATATATATTTTATTGATTTTGTACAGAGAGGAGGGGAGAGAGATAGAGAGCTAGAAACATTGATGAGAGAGAGTCATCAATCAGCTGCCTCTTGCATACCCCCTACTGGGGATATGCCCACAACCAAGGTACATGCCCTTGACCGGAATTGAACCCGGGTCCTTTCAGTCCCCAAGCCGACGCTCTATTCATTGAGCCAAACTGGTTTCGGCACATGGATGTTTTTTATATCTCTTTCCTTTTTCTCTCCCCTTCCCTCCCTCCCTTCCACTCTCTCTCTCTCTGAAAAAAAAAAAAATTAAAATTAAATAACAATATTAAGTTTAAAAAATATTCTTGGGTGAAGAGTCACGAAACAAAAAATGATCTGACCTAATCAACTTGTTAAGGTTGAGAAACTGCTCTAGGGAATGATTACCAACATCATTGCTTAATCATATTTCCTGTTATTTTTCTGATTATATAAAACACTCCGTCATATGTAAAAAAGCAGGACATATTTAATCAGGAACACTTTATCAATATATTAAAGTTTTATCATCATCCCATTAATTATGACATACAAGTCCATAGTCTATTGTTTTTACCCCGCAGGCCAGAGGTTGGGAACTCAACTGTCAAGTGAGCCTTGCCTGCTGCCGAACGCTGAGCACGTGATGAAGTCCGAACCTTCTCTAATCCCTTAAACCAACAGGAAATACTTGGATGTGATTTTTTTTTTTTTACAGAAAAAGAAATAATTGTGGCCAAACTCTTTCCAGGAAAAAGTCATTTACCATTTTGAAGGGAGAGTAACATTTCTTGAAATGTGGACATAAAGGGAAATTTGTTTCAAATGTAAGGCTGGGGGCTTGGGCGTCTGCACCTGGTAACTACACCAGCACCCACCGCAGGGCTGTGAATGGCCGTAATCAGCAGCAGGATCTGGGGAGCCATTGAGAGGAAATTGCAGGAATTAGGAGCTGACGGCATGAAAAGCGCCCTGATTACATGATGGCGATGGAGGCCGAGAAAAGTCAGGATGACAAAGGACCTCCTACATGAAGGACTGATTTGGTTGGCTTTAGTGTGTTTCCAGATGTCTGCCACACAGACCAATGTGCAGGCATTCTGTCTGAAAAGAGGGGCTGTGCCCGGCTGCCGTGGCTCAGGTTTGAGCATCTAAGTGTGAACCAGGAGGTCATGGTTCGATTCCCATGCCTAGGTTATGAGCTCTGTCCCCAGTGTGGGGCATGCAGGCTGCAGCCCATCAGTGATTCTCTCTCACCATTGATGTTTCTCTCTCTCCCTCTCTCTTTCTCCCTGAAGTCAAATATATAGGTTAACTGAGCAAATGAGCAGTGAAAATTTAAAAAAAATAAAAAAAATGAGCTGGAGTGGTTGGAGAGCTGACAGATACTGCACCGCGTGGAAAAGGCACAGACTTGGGAGATGGTCTGCCTGGATTTAAATCTTCTTTTTCCACTCACCATGTGACCAGAGCAAATCACTTAGCCTCCTGTGCTTCATCTGTGAAGTGGGTTTTGTCGTGGGTGTTATAAGGCTTTGCAGGAGACATTGCTAGTGTCACATCTCCCAGCATCCCATTAGCATGTTCTGTGCATCCTTTTTCTAGCTTTGCTGTACTGCTGCTTCCACCTGCCCATTAACACCGGCAGCTCTCTTTGGCATCTCCCACCTACTGGAGCTGCTGGCTGCAGGGGAGAGCTGGGGATTTATGTGACCTGGTTCTTAGCCACCATAGCCCAAGGGCCTGTCTAAGAATGACAGTTTTACAGTTGCTCTTATACATTAGGAGCTAAGAAGGGAAAAAATAAGAGAAAGATTACATGAAAACATGTAAAAGAACCCCAAAAAAGGGTCACAGGTTCGATTCCAGTCAAGTCCAGGCTGGATCCCCAGCCCTGATTGGGGTCTGTGTGGTAGGCAACCCAATCGATGTGTCTCTCTCACATCAATGTTTCTCTGTCTCTCCCCCTCCCTTCCACTCTCTCCAAAAATCAGTGGAAAAAATATCCTGCAGAGACCAGCAAGTACCCCCCAAATTTTCAGTGTTTCAGTAACACTAGCCATGTTTCAAGGGCTCTATCACCACCTGTCCAGTGGCTTCCATGCCAGACAGTGTAGATAGAGAGCACCGCACCCTTGCGGATAGTTCAGTTAGTACAGCCTCAGACTGATGGACTTCCAGGTCTTTTCCATCCCCAAGACTCAAGTCTACACCTAGGAGAGGACATGAATAGCCTGAGAAGACGAACCAATGAATGAATCACTGCATGATCTGACAGAACTCTGGAGAGAGATGTAAAATGGCCATGTCGTGCTAAGAGGACACCCTGAAAACAAACCAAAGAACCCAGAGCTCCTGGCGATGAGAAGAGCTTTATTCTGCCTGCGGTGACCTTGAAAGCAAGAACGTTTAGCCCTAACGAGGCACTGTCAATATCCTGGCTGGGTGCCGGTGAGATACAGTGTTCGTTGTCTGCCTTGGGGTGTGTTTGGCTGCCTTCCCCGGCCCGCCTATCTACTGGGCTGTGGTCAGTTTATCAGTGTCTCCTGGCCGGCTGCTGCTAGCAACAGGAGCGTCTCCTGTGAGACAGCACCCAGGAATGCTGTCCAAGACCAGGCACAGCCCAGGCCAAAAAGTCCCCTCAAGGTCTCTAAAGTTCTTTGGCCTCCGTTGTCTGGAGCAAGGCTTCTTAGAGCCTGGTGACATGCTCTTCGTCATGATCATTTGAAGAAGTGTTTGCAGTATGTTGCTAATGATATAGTGCCAATGCTTGTATACCATTGACTACATTTAGTAATAATAGCAATGGCTATTTTTTAACAATTGATTTCAGAGAGGAAGGGAGAGGGAGAGATAGAAACATCAACGATGAGGAAGAATCATTGATTAGTTGCCTCCTGCATGCCCCATATCGGGAATCAAGCCTGCAACCCAGGCATGGGCCCTTGACCAGAATCAAACTGGGGGAACCCTTCAATCTGTAGGCCGACACTCTGTTCACTGAGCCAAACCAGCTAGGGCAGCAATGGCTATTAATTGAGTGTTTATGATGTCCGAGAGACTGTGCTCAATAGAATATATTTTATAGTTCATTCTTTCCTCACAACCACCCTAAGAGTGGATGTGGCTATATTTCACCACTGCCCTGGCTCCCAAGAGAGATGCACAGGTTCCTGAGAAGGGCTCTGCAACTCTCCTTATCCCCCTGGGGTCTCCAACCCACCCTCATCACAAAAGGGAGAGCCTCTGGGTGTTATGGGTCATGTGGAATATGTCAGTCACAGGGCGATTGTGAAGGCTGAGGCCATATAGACATCTCTTCTGCTGGATGATTATTGGGCAACAGCACTCCTGGCTGCTGAGGCTGGGCTGTCTTCCCTGGACAGGAAGAGGCAGGATGACTAGTGTGGCAACTCCGCACAGACAATACTCCTCACTGGAATGGGAGCCGGAGGCTCTGTGGCACTGAGAGTCCACACAGCCTCCAGGTGCCAGCAGCAGATGATGCTCATGCTGGCTAGTGGAGGCTGGAGCACGCTGCGTCTCCACATGGACCATGTAGATCTGGTTCTTCCATTCCAGACCCCTCAGCCTATTTTTCTAAACCAGAGCAATGATAAAACATACCCTCAACAAAGCCTACTTTCAAAGGGATGAATGAGAGATGAGATCTACCTCATTTAGCACTGTGGTTGGTATGTAGTAAACAAATAATATGTAGTAAACAAATAATCAATACATAGCAACTGTGAGTAGAATCATAGTTGTTGTGGTTGATAATAGGAGTAGTAGTAATAACAATGAGAATGATGATACAAATATTGAATTTTATTTGTAGCAACTCATTCTTTGCAACTCAGGAATCTGATCTAGTCTGTGAATGTGAGTATTGTGGAGAAGTTGAGATAAAGACTTACTTTGACCAGTCATGCCTTCTTCCATTCCAATTACATTTTACACATGTGGAAATGGAGGCTCAGATGGTTTAAAAAAGTTATCCAGCCTGGCCGGCATGGCTCAGTGGTTGAGCATCAACGCTGTGAATCAGGAGATCATGGTTTGTATCCTGGTTGGGGCACATGCCCAGGTTGGAGGTTTGATCCCCAGTAGGGGGCATGCAGGAGGCAGCCAGTCAATCAATGATTCTCTTTCATCATTGATGTTTCTATTTCTCTCCCCACTCCCTTCCTCTCTGCACTTCCAAAGCCAACCTCGCATGACCAGCCAACCTCCTGTGGTTCTGCCTCCGCACCCCCTTGTTGGCCCTATCAGCCCCGATTGCTGGCCAGACTGATGAACCCCACCTGTGCATGAATACATGCACCAAGCCTCTAGTGTGTGTGTGTGTGTATAATATATATATATATATATATATATATATATATATATATATATATATAATTTATATTAAAAATATAAAACATTTTTAAAGGAAGTTTTCCAAGTGATACCTCTAGTAACATTACCCTTTGCATTTCCATACACATTCTTGGGAAAGAAAGAGATGAGGTAACATGCAACAGAAGGTTAGCTCAAGGCAGTGTTTTGGGCATGTAGATTCCATCAGTCTGTGCATCACAGCTGAAAAATACGATTTCTGGAAATGTGTCACTATCATGAACAGATCACAGATAGTGATGACATGGAGTCACTGCTGGCTGAGGACACAGCTGGCTGAGGACCAAAAACATTCACCCACCAGTTCATATATAGTCAGAAAAGACAGCGACAGAAGATAAGTGTGGCCCATCTCTGGAATCAGTTGTTTGTCTTATTCTAAACAAACCCAGCTTCAAATACCAGACAGAATTCTCTTAATGGCTCGAGCAGTGATTTTCAACTGGTGTGTCGCACGAAGCACACTGGTGTGCTAAAGGAATTTTTAAAACATGCAATACTTGACTATTGAATCAGGAACACTGACACTAACCTCCTTTCCCTTAGATTGTCAAATAGAAAATGACAACAGCCAACACAACAATAGCTAGCCGGTGTAAATAAATAAAAAGTATACCTATGTTTTTGTCAAATCAGCAAAATATATATATATTTTGGTGTGTTGCAGAATTTTTGTAATTAGTTTATGTATGCTATGAGACCAAAAAAAAAAAAGGTTAAAAATCACTGAGCTTGAGGAATGTGGAGTTAGTTTCTGTGACAGTTATCTAAAAAATGTCCCCTCAGGCTGGAAGGCCAGTCTGGACTTCAAACTTCCATGTCTTCCTAAGACCTTGGATCAACCCCAGAATGATTTCTGGGGGGGAAGGCGTCACCCCAGGCAGGGATTATTCCTCATTCTTTCATTTTCAGGAAGCTATTTGTTTTTCTTTTCTCCAAGGGCTACTGAGGACAGGGTGATAAAGTTCAGCCTTCTGATGCCTAAATAAGTGTGTGTCTCTCACAGGGGCAGAAAGAGACAGAGGGTGTGGCTTCCTCAAGAGTTAGTAGGAATGTCACCTGGTGGGCCTGGCTCAGTTGACTTATGAATAATAAGGTCATGGTTCAATTCCCAGTCAGGGCACATGTCCAGAGTTGTGGGCTCGATCCCCAGTAGGGGCTGTGCAGAAGGTAGTCAATCAATGATTCTCTCTCATCATTGATGTTTCTATCTCCCTAGCCTTTTCCCTTCTTCTCCGAAATCAATAGAAATATTTTTTTGGGAGGAAAAAAAGAGTTAATAGAATGTAGAACTTCACAACTCAGGTTCCTTGGTCAGCAGACCAGGGCATGATTCCTATCCCACTGCAACTCAGCTGGATGGTATGGGGACAAGTTATTCAAACTCTTGAAGCCTCAGTTTTTCAATACATATGTCAAGTTGGAATAATAAGACTATCCATCTTACATGGGTGGCTGGGGGGTTTCCATGAGCAAAGGTCCTTCGGGGGCTTGGCACAGGGTCTGGCATGTAGTAAAGCAGGGTTGACATTGGCAGTGCTCACATCCCAAACAGCCAGTTGCCAAAATATTTAACAACTGGAGTGGGGAGTGCAGAAACTCCTCAGAATGGATGCGGTTATAGTCACCACTCATTCTGATTGGTTGATACAATGCTGTTTTGGTTGCTAAATATTTTGTATATAAATCCCATCATTGATCACCCAATAAATACTAACTCTGATGATTATGATTGCCTTTCTCACGAGGCAGGGGATCAGGAATTCATAGGATAGGCTGTCCTGCACTATTTGTTCCTATGCATGTATGTTGCATTCCCAAGTCCCTCATTCCCACCTCCTCCTTGTTGCCAGAGGGAACAGCATCACCATAGCAAACAGCATCCATGTGTCATCCATCAAATGAGGGAAAATGTTCAGTGTTCCCTACAGGGTAGCAGATGAGAAGAATCTCTCACTCTCATAGCTGAATGCTTCCAAGAGCACAGGACATCATTACTTAAAAAATGATCGTGTATCTTCATCAAAGAGAAGCACTGTTTCCTATCCCTTTCATGCTCAGTGGAAAATGACGAGATCAAGAAGATAAAAGACAGAGCTTGCATGTGAGGAGGCACAGATGAAAGAGATGGATGCTTCCATTTATTGGAACAAACGCAGAAATAATAAACAATGCCACCTTGGGTCAAACAATGAATTTATTCATTAAAATTTTACAGTGCCCTGGCATGGGAAATAAGATGATTTCCTTCACCATTTGCACCAGAAAATGTGGCTTCTAAAATACACATACATGCCTTTTGATTCTCGTCCAAATGGCTCCTTGGGTTATCTGATTCATTGGAGTTTAACAAAAACAGTTGCCTTGGTACTATGTCATTCTTGAACATGCATAGTCTTTAAAGAATTTCAAAAATGTGCACAAGCACTGGTGACACAAAATAGGTTAAAATCCATTAGAAGCATATGAACCCTTGTTTTTCCTAAGAACACTAAAAGGCATCATTTTATACTTGCCCTGTGTGGTTGTGAGTGCCCATTTCATAGATGAGAGCAGGGAATAATCCCTGCTCTCATCTATGAAATGGGCATTGAAAACAACTTGTATAGGATTTTCAAGTTCCCGAGGTCAGATTTTTTTATTTGAAAATGACATTTCATTATTATATTTGAATTTGTTACTATTTCTCCTAGAATTGAGCTAAAAGTCACCACTGACAGTCTATCAATATAACACCTTTGTCTTAAATAGAGAAGGTAGGTAAACCAGGCCCCAAGGCAGATGTAAATCGTGGTAGAGATAGGCAAGCCCTGGTGTGGCTCCATGTTCATGTCCTGCATAATCTTGGCTCCTCGAGTATAGGACAAACATACTACCTGCTTCTAACCAATAGAAAATGACAGCGCTGATGCGACGGCACTCCTGAGATTATGTTACGATACGGATAGGGCTAATCTTGCTAACATGTATCAGAGACTCTCTCCCCATTGCTGGTTTTAGTAATCATGTGACTGGCCCATGCAGAGGGTCATGTGTCAAAGTACTGTGGGCAGGCTCTCAGAGCTTAAAGCAGCCCCTGTCTGACAGTCAGCAAGGAAATGGGGACCTTAGTCCCCCAAATGAACTCTGCCAAAAACATGAGGAGTGGATCTCTTCCCAACCAAATCTCATAGGAGTTTGCAGCCCCGGTGGACACCTAGGTTGCAGTGTGGTGGGAACCCTAAAAAAGACAACCCAGCTAAACTACACCCAAATTTCTGAGATTATAACCGGGGTGGTTTTAAGCCATCAACTATATGGCAATTTGCTGCATAGCAATAGGAAACCAATACATAAACTTGCATCTGTCAGCACGAATCAGCTGATTCTAGTGCCCAGCACTGTGGTAAATAGCACGTGGTTATGAAAGAAATATACAGCTTGGTTCCTGCTCAGAAACTCATTGGAGAGCAAGGATCCTGGGTAGATGGGGGAGGTGGCGTCATTTATGATTTCCTTGAATCTCTCAGATGAACAAACAGAGCAATTAGGCTACCCAAATCAAACACTCACAGGCAGCATCTACACAAAGCTGCATAGCAAGGGATCCTCCCAAACCCCAAACACAGGGGGGAGAGGACAAACGCCCAAAGCTTCAAGACCCATGTGGAATAAAGAATTGTATGGGGTGAAACTGAGGTAAGGCAACTGGGCTCTGACAGTCTCTAACTTTAGGATCAATCTGAGAATAGCCACTAAAACTGGAGGGTGTCCCACAAGATCTAGTGTGAGTGTGCCCGCCAGGAGATGGCAGAGTGCTGGGCCCACCTGGCCCTGGGAACTCCCTAAGGAACAGACAGGAGCTCCCTTCAAGGCAAAACTCTGCATAGAATCCAAACTGAGCAGGACTGGAACAGTGGGGACAAAGGGCATTTTTTAAAAAGGAGGTATCAGACATTAGTAAGAAAGGAAGCAGTCCAGGTACATGAGCTTTCTAAATAATAATTTTCAAATAAAAGATAACAAGGAAATATTAGAAAATATTTTCAACTGGATGATAATTAAAAGTGACAAGATTTGTATGTAAGGTGCAGCTAAAGCAGTATTTAGAGGAAGACATTTAAAGCTTTAGATGCCTATATTACCAAAGAAGAAAACTTAAATTCAAGTATTTAAATGATCATCTGAGAAAGTTAGGGAAAAATTAATTAAAAAATAGAAAGAAAAAAAAAGTTGTTCTTTATCAATCAACTGTATTAGATTTTTCTTATTTTTTTCCTCATCAGTGTTTTCAATGTAAAAAAAAATTGCACAGAAAAGCAGAAATCAATTATAGGAAACAAATAAAAATATAAATTTTAAAATCTTAAATTTTTTCATTATAAAGATAATTATAATTGATAAGCCCCTAGTGAGAAGAAAAGAGAAAAAAACAAATATTATCAATATCAGAAATGAGAAAGATAATCTTTATAGATCCTACAAATATCAAAATACAGAAAAAATATTAGCAAAAACTTTGTCAATAAATTAATAGCTATTAAAATAGACAAATTTCTTTCTTTTTTTAAAAGTATATTTTATTGATTTTTTTTTTTTTACAGAGAGGAAGGGAGAGAGATAGAGAGTTAGAAACATCGACCAGCTGCCTCCTGCACACCTCCTATTGGGGATGTGCCCGCAACCAAGGTACATGCCCTTGACTGGAATCGAACCTGGGGCCTTTCAGTCCACAGGCTGATACTCTATCCACTAAGCCAAACCGGTTTCAGCAAAAATAGACAAATTTCTTAAAACAAAACAAAACCCTCAACTATCAAAGTATAGTAGAAAACAGAAGCAAGTAGAAAATAGAAAATTTGAACAGCTCTCCATGTATTAAGTCAATTGAGAACCACATTTAAATATCTTCCACAAAGAATGCCCTAAGACCAAATTATTTCATGAGCGAATGCTATCAACCATTTAAAGAAAAAGTACTACTAACATATACAAACTCTTCTATAAAACAGAAATTAATGCATTTATCTCATTTTCAGATCAAACTTATATCAAAATCTGACAAAGATATGGTAAGAAAATTACTGACCCTTAATGAGTACAGATGGAAAAATTCTCAAAAAACATTAGCAAGTCAAATCCAGCAATATGTAAAAAAAATAAAATAAAAAATAAGAATCTATCATGACTAAGTGGGATTTATTCCAAGAATGCAAGGTTGAGTTGACATTTAAACATCAACCAATGTAATTTATAAAATTAAGAAAGTAAAGGACAAAAATCATATAAACATTTTAGTAGATGTATAAAAAGTTATTTGGAGAAAAAAATACCAATACATAATAAAATTATCTCAGTAAATTAGAAATGGAAAACAACTTTCTAAATCCAATAAGCAGCATATTTAAAAAGCCTACAATTAATAATACACTTAATGAGGAAAGAGTAAATGTCTTCCCTCTAAGATTGGAAACAAGGCCAGCTTGCACATTCCTACCCTTTTTAGTCAACACAGAACAGGAGGTTCTGGCAAGAAATAAAAATTAAAGACATAGGCTTAGAAAAAAAGAAAAAAAAAATTTATTCACAGGCAACGTGGCTGTCTACACTCAGAAAATCCTAAGCAAGCTATAAAACAAACATACAAACTAGAATTAATAAATGATTTTATCTAGCTTTTTGGATACTAGGTCAATTGAATACCTATATGCTAGCAAAAAACAATTGAAAATTTCATTTTAAAATATATTATTTACAATACTATCAAATCAAAAATTACTTAGGAATAAACTGAGAGATGTGAAAAATCTTTACATTGAAAACTACCAAGTATTGTTTTTTAAAATTAATGAAAATCTAAATAGAGACACATACTATATTTATGGGTTGAAAGGCTTAATATTATTACAAGTCCAGTGTCCCTAAATTCAATGTAATTCCAATTGACAATCAACCAGCAGTTATGTTTTTAAAGGTAATATGGTGTTTATTCTAAAATGTATATGAATACCTTAATCAATAAAGAATTTTTTTAAAAAAATACATTAAATGTATATGAGAATCCAAAAGAACTAAAATAGCCAAAATGATTTTGTAAAATAAGGTTGGATGATGCAGTGGCTTTGTAATGTGTCAACCTGGCTAGGTTGAGCTACATTTCCCAGAATTCTTTTTCTAGTATGTTTTCAGGGCCCCAAGAGACACGTGTTTGTATGTAAGATTCAGAAGGTAGGAGTGAAGCAGCGGGCATATCAGAAAGTTGGGGTAGGCATTTTTGTAGCTCATGCACATTGCTGTTTATCTGTGATTCATGCAATGGGAATGGGCAGCAGCCTTGTCAGCACTTTCTTCCGGGTCCTCCTGTAGCTGCTCTGAGTCTGGGCTAGGTGTGTGTTTCACTCCAAGATGAAGGACGTCACTCTCTTACCAGGCATACACTTCATCACAGTTGCAGGCAGTGAGAACTGACAAAAGGTTCTAAATCATACTCTTGGGTTCCAGCTCATGTGCCTCTTCACTACTATAAATCTATCTTTGCTTCCTGAGTGTCTGCCCCAAGGACTCCAAGCTCCAGTATCTCACACTAAGACAACTGTCTTACAGAGATTTTTAAACCAGTTACCATAATCAAACAAAGTCAAACCTCTGTAAAAACAACCAAACAAACCCTCTTTTTAATTACATATAGTCTTCAAGTGGTTCTGTTTCTATAATTGAATCCTAACACAGAGAACTTATACTAAATGATTTCAGGACTTACTGTAAAACCTCAATTATTAGCACAAAGCAAAGATATGTAAAGACAAATGTATATATATATATATATATATATAAAAGCCTAGGCAACCATTCAACTGTCTAGTAGCTATGACATGCACTGGCCACTGGGGGCAGACGCTCAATACAGGAGTGGAAACCATAGGCATAGAAACATGGAACAGACTGATGAATCTCAGAGGGAAGGGGAAAAGGGGGAGGAGGAAGGGTGAGAAGAGATTAATCAAAGATCTTATATGCATACTAGAGGCCCATCTGTGGGGTCCCTTGGCCTGGCCTTCGGGGATTGGGTTGAAATCAGCTCTCTGACTTCTCCTGAGAGTTCCCAGATTGCAAGAGGGGACGGGCTAAGCTGAGGGACCCAACCAGTGCATAGGGCCTCTAGTAAAAATAAATAAATAAATAAATAAAAATGAAAAAGAAACCCACATATATATGACAAAAGATTTGTACCCAGAATATGTAAAGACTTTTTACAATTAAATTATGAGACAAACAACCAATTGAAAAATAATCAAGTCAAAATAATTGTAATTTTTAAAAGATTTATTTCTCCAGGTGTTTGTTACCTGGTTTTCAGTCTCAGATGTAAGAAGTTGGTCAGTTTTAAGTAGGGAAATGACAATTTTTACAAATTAAAATCTTTTTTTTTTTTCTATTCCCTGTAACTCCCAATACAGTGTTAGGCCATTATTAGATAAATTAACAAATTCATTCATCAATATTTTTAAAATAGTAGAAAACCTTAAGTAAATACTTGACACACAGAGACACAAATATATATGTGGCCAAATAGCATATGTTGTGTTCATAAAAGAAATGTAAATTAACACCAACATAAAATAAAATTTTGGTAATTCCAAATTTTGACAGGGGTATGAAACAACTATAACATTCACACATTTATATTTTATTTTATTGGGAGTGTTAAATAGAGCAACTACTTTGGAAAACACCCATGACTATGACAACATTGGCAGCAGCAAGAGGCCCAGGTGGCATCCCTGGCAGAGGCAGTGGAGTGGGGGAAAAGGCTGTCTCTCAAATATAACCACTCACAGCACAGGTAAGAGCAACCAAAATCTTGTACGCTGTCACCACCTACTGGAAACAAAAGAAAGACCTCTAATTACCAACTTGAACTGGTAGAATCAAAGTAAACAATACTTTACCTAAATAAGAACATATTGGCTACTCCAAATGTGCTGGTAGAGGAAAAATTCATCAAGCACCAGGAAAATTATGGTAACACAGAATCACACACACAAAAATAAGTACAATTCTCCAGAAACCAAATCTGAAGTCATGGAAAATTGTGATCTAGTAGAAAATTCAAAATATTAAAAGAAACTCAACAAACTCCAGTACAGCTCAGAAAGGCAGTTCAATGAGTTCTAAAAAGGAACCAAACAAACATTCTGGAGCTGAAGAAAATAAATGGGATTTTACTAAAAATATTGAAAATAGAGCAGATCATATAGAAGAGAAAATTAGTGAGCTCAAAGATAGTAATCTAGAAATTATTCAGGTGTAAGAAGAGAGAGAACAAAGATTTCTTTTTAATGAATAGATTAAATTACAATTCAATATATTAGAAAAAGGAATATAAGGATAATGGGTAACCCAGAAGGAGAAGAGAGGCAGAAGGGAGCAGAGAGCTTATTGAGAGAAATAATATTGAGAACTTCGAAAACCTGAAGAAGAAACTGGCTATAAAATTAAGTGAAACCAGTAGAACACCTGAGTATCTCAACACAAAAAGACTTTCTTCATGACAAATTACATTAAGATTGCCAAAAGTCACTGATTAAAATAATAATAAAAAAAAAACTTTAAAAGCAGCCAGGAAAAAAGGTAGTAACTTACAAAGGAATACCCAATAGGCTATCAGCAGACTTCTCAGCAAACACTCTGAGAGAGTGAATTGACATATTCAAAACACTAAATGATAAAAATTTCCAGCCAGAATATTCTATCCAGCAATGTCATCCTTCACCTATGGAGATAAAAAGGCTTTCTCAGACAAACAAAAGTGGAAGAAAGTTCACCACCAGTAGACTTGTCTTATGAGAAATATTGAAAGAAGCTCTTCTATCTACAGCGAAAAGGCAAAAGTATACAACACTTTGAGTAAAGATAGAAAACTGCCACTCTACTTCGGAATAGGGTGTCAAGTAATTATAGCATAAAGATCAAAGGAAAAAGAACGTTAAAAATAACTATAGCTACCACAGTTTGATAATGAACTCACAACATAAAAAGGGATAATTTGTGACAACAAGCGTATAAAATGGGAGAAGGAAAAGGATAAAATCTGTAGAAGCAAATGAACATAGGATGCTATCAGAAGAAAAGGAATTATTTTTTTTCTATGAGATGATTTATACAAACCTCATGGTAACCACACACACAAAAAAAAAAAAATCCAAAAAGAGACACAAAACATAGAGAAAACTGAGAACACTATAAATTGATATAGTCAGTATGAAAAACAATATGGAGATTTCTCAATAAACTAAGAATAAAACTACCATCAGCTATTCTACTTCTAGATATTAATCTGAAGAATATGAAAATACTAATTTTAAAAGTTGTATGCACCCATAGGATCACAGCATCATTATTTACAATTGCCAATATGTGGAAGCAACCTAAAGGCCTATCAATGAATAAAAGGGTAAAGATGTAACACACGTACACACACATACATACACACACACACACACACACACACACATACAAACACAAACACATGCTGGACTATTACTCAGCCATAAAAAAGATGAAATTCTGCCATTTGTGATAGCATGAATGGACCTTGAAGGTATTGTGCTAAGTAAAATAAGTGAGGAGAAAGACAAATGTTGTATGATTTCACTTATATGTAGAATATAAAAACAAAACAAGGCCCTAGCCAGCTTGGCTCAGTGGGTAGAGCATTGACCTGTGGACTGAAAGGTCCCAGGTTCGATTCCAGTCAAAGGCACTTGCCTGGGTTTTGGGCTCGGTCAATGATTCTCTCTCATCACTGATGTTTCCATCTCTCTCTCCCTCTCCCTTTCTCTCTGAATTCAATTTAAAAAAATGTAAAAACAAAACAAAACAAAAACAAACTCTGAAGCAGACCACAGATTGGTGTTTACCAGAGGAGAAGAGAGTGGGGGAAGGGAAAAATGGGTAAAAGAAGTCAATTGTAAGGTGACAAATGGAAACTAGACCTTTGGTGATGAGCACGCTGTAGTGTATAGAGATGTTGAATTATAATGCTGTCTACCTGACACATAATGTTATACACCAATGTACCCACAATAATAAATCAGTGAAGTTTACTATTGACCGAACAAACAAAAAGGCAGATGCCATATTGAAATTCCCACTGGTCAAAGATGTAGCAAATTAAGCATCAATAATAAGTTAGAATCCTCAGATGTGTTTAAATCCACAAGTTCATATGATACTTACAAAACATCAAATCAACCTATTAAATCCCTTTAATAATGCTAGAGAACTACTTCTTTATTTTTTAAACTAGTAAATTAAGAGTTAAATATTTATCCTGCCTTTATTGTGCAAAAATAACCCAATAGTCATTATGGGAAGTTTATAGAAAAATTGCAGCTAATAAATAAAGACTGAGTGACAGATTTAGAATATTACCATTTGCAATTCTGAATGATCCTTGATCTAAGCAAGGATCATTCAGAATTGATAACATCACAAAAAAGGAAGACAGCCAGATATTACATCCCTTTCAGGAGAAATATACAGCACCACCTGTGTTGTCATTTTAACAGCAGCAACAGCAACAAAAATTATCCCTTTGGTCTGACTACACGTTTACGGGAAATATCGATACAAGGCATAGAGAAATGTGTTAAATGCATCATGGGATGCAGTCAGCAGCATCCAGACTATGGGAAATTTCAAGTCAAATAATTCAAGTTACTTCAAAAAATTGCAAGGAGAAAAGAAAAAGAGAGAGAGTAGAGGAAATCTATAGGCTAAAAGAGTTGAAACAGATCAAGCAATTGAAATTTTATGGACATTATTTTGATCCAGAATACAAGAAATAAAATGGACAAACACCATCTAAAACACTATTTTCTTATATTAAGGAATTATTACATTTTTTGAAAATAATGTTGTGGTGTTTGTTTTTATTTAGATATCAACAGATAAAGTGATATGATGTCTACAATTTGTTTCAAAATAATTAGGGTTGGGGAAGACTGGCTGGTGAAATAAGTTGGCCATACATTGATTATTATTGATGTTGGTTACATGTGGTTCATTAAACTAGCATCTCTATTTTTTGTATATATTCCGAAGTTTCCATCATAAAAAGGGGGAAATAGCTTTCATTTAAGATGGCAAAGTAGGTAAACACAGTACTCCCATCCTCCCACGACCACATTAAAATAATAACTAAACCACAGGACAACCATCATTCAGGACTGCCTAAAACATAGGTGGACAGAAGTCCTACAACTAAGGCTATAAAGAAGCCAGGCCAAGACTAGAAGAGGTGGCCCAGCCGGCATCACTCAGTGGTTGAGCATCGACCTATGAACCAGGAGGTCACGGTTGGATTCCCTGTCAAGGTACATGCCCAAGTTGGGGGCTGTATCCCTGGTGGGGGGCGAGCAGGAAGCAGCTGATCAATGATTCTCATCTCTGATGTTTTTCTATCTCTCTCCCTCTCCCATCCTCTCTGAAATTATATATATATATATATATATATATATATATATATATATATATATATAATAAAGAAGAAAAAAAAGACTAGGAGAGGTGGAGCCTCAGAATGAGCTGGTCCCATGCCCACGTGTGGCAGTTAAGTCAGGAGGGATCTCTCAGCTGTGGAGGCCTCCCCTGAGGAACAAGGAGTCCAGTCCTAGACTGGCTCCCCAGCCAGGGTTCCAATGCTGGGAAGAGAAGTCCCCATAACTTATGACTGTAAAAAGCAGTAGGGCCTAGCCGGTTTGGCTCAATGGATAAAGCATCAACCTGCCAACTGAAAGGTCCCAGGTTTGATTCAGTTGCAGGCTTGATTCGCAGCCCTGGTTGAGGCTCTGTGGGAGGCAACCAATTGATGTGTCTCTCTCACATCCATGTTTCTCTCTCTGAGTCTCTGCCCCCCACCCACACCCCTTCCACTCTCTAAAAATTAATGGGAAAAAATATCCTCAGGTGAAGATTAACAGCAACAAAAACCCAAAAAACAAAAACCAGCAGGGATGGTGGTTGAGTGAGACTCAGGGCTGCTGGATCACAGACGTTCCTCTTAAAGGGCCCCTGCAGGGACTTACTTGGATCCACACGCTCTGAGCTCCAGCACTGCAGCAGCAGCTCAAAGTCGCAGGGGTGTATAAGAAGGACTGAATTGTCTGGTTTCAGGGTGAAGGCTGCAGGGACAGCTTCCTCCCGGGCAGAAATGCTGGCAGACGCCATTGCTCCTTTGCTGAGCTCTCCCCGGCAAGTGCAGGTGGGCCCTGTATCTGAGCCTCCATCAACCCTGCTATCACCCTATCATCGTTTGTCCTGCCCTGATGATTCCCTGAGACTCCGCCCCTCCAACTTTGGGGCCCTACCAAGCCATTTCCCGTGGCTTTCCCATACAAACAGCTTGTCTTAGCTCACGCTCTGGACTTTCCTAAAATGTCTCAAAGGTCCACAAACCCGGAACAAGCAGCATTTGGCCTCAGTGTGCTCATACTTCTGGCTAAGCAGCCCCCAGCCTGGCACTAGCGGCAGCCAGCCTCAGCTCTCAGCTTAGTCTCTCCCTGGGCACCTCCAATCCTAGCACAAGTGGCAATCACCTGCAGATTGCTTTGTAGCTCATGCTGGGTGGCCTGGACAAGGCACGGGAATCAGCTGACCTTGGCCTGCACCTCCCCAGAGGCTCTAGAGTAGGGGTGGCGAACTCAATCAGAGAAGGGGCCAAAATCTAAAATCCAGCCTAAATCGCGGGCCGAATGGTTTACTGAACAGTCATAAACTGTCATTGTGATGGAAATGCAGCGGAGTGCAGTGATGACAGCGCGGTGCGGGCCACATTGCAGACGGATTTGGCCCGCGGGCCTTGTGTTTGACACATGTGCTCTAGAGCCAGGGTACCCAGTGGACAGCTTCCGACCAAGCCGGGGCACCACCCAACCACCTTCATGAGCAGCACACTCAAGGGGTGGACTTATGGGCACCAGAGTCCCACTGAAGCGAGTCCTGCTCTGTGGGGTTGGCCCCTGCACAGCAGCTCCTCTGCTATAGTTGCAGCTGGTTCTCAGGGCCAATTAGCCTTCGAGTCAGTCCCTCCTATTGACTTGCCAACAGCAATCAAGGCTCAACTGCACACAGGCTCACTTGGGGTTGGGGGGGGGGGGGTGCTCACCTGGAGCCCCCTGCTCAGGTGACGGGGGAGGCTGCACCCCTGGCTCCCACAGGATATCTATGTAAGGCTATTCTACTAAGACCAGGAGACATTGCAGCTCTACCTGATTGACAGAAGCAAGCACAGGGAGGCAGCCAAAATGAGGAGTCAAGGAAACATTCCCCAGATAAAAGAACAAAATACAATTCCAGAAAAAGAACTAAACAAAATGGAGATAAGCAGCCTACTAGATGCAGAGTTCAAAATACCGGCTTTTAAAGGTGTTCAACAAACTTAGGGGATTAATAGGTCAACTCAGTGAGAATTTCAACAAAGAGATAGAAACACAAAAAAGGACCCATCAGAAATGAAGAATAAAATAATGCTGTCTCCAAGAGACTCACTTCAGATGGAAAGACACACAGACACTGAAAGTAAAGGAATGGGAAAAGATATTTCATGAAATTGGAAATGAAAAAAACGAAAGCAATACTTATACCTGACAAAATGAACTTTAAAGCAAAGCTTTATAACAGAGAAAAAGGGCTTAGCAATTCCAATTCTGAGTATTAATCTGAAGCAACCCAAAACACTAATTTGAAAATACATATGCATTCTTATGTTCATTGCAGCATCATTTATAATAGCCACTATATGAAAGTAACATAAGTGCCTATCAATAGATGAAAGGGTACAGAAAATGTGGTACAAATATGCAATGAACATTACTCAGCCATAGAAAATGAAATCTTGTCATTTATGACAATATGGATGGATCTGGAGGGTATTGTGCTGAGCAAATAAGTCAGACAGAGAAAGAAAGAACCACATGATTTCACTCATATGTGGAATCTAAAGAACAAAATAAATGAATAAACAAAACAGAAACAGACTCATAAATACAGAGAACATTTTGATGATTACCAGAAGGGACGGGGACTAGGAGTTGGGTAAAAAAGTTGAAGGGATTAAGAAGCACAAATTGGCAATTGCAAAATAGTTATGAGGATGTAAAGTACAGCATAGGAAATATCTATAATAATAAAAGCGTAATATACAAATTGGCCGAACGGCTGTCCGGACGTCCTTCCAGACAACCTCCTGGATGAAGCCAGGGCTGCAGCTGCAGCTGTGGGATGGAGGCAGCCGTTGTGTCTGTGAAGGCCTACTCTTGCAAGAATTTTGTGCATTTGGCCTCTAGTAGTCAATAAAATTGAAATAACTATGTATGGTGTCACATGGGTATTAGGTTTATCAGGGTAAGCACTTAGTTATATACTGTCTAATCACTGGGTTATACACCTGAAACTAATAAAATACTGTATGTCAACTTTAACTGAAAAATAAAAAAAGTATTTTTAAAAATTAAAAAATGTCACCCTGGCTAGTGAGCTCACTCAGTGGTTAGAGACCATACACCAAAGGATTGAGGGTTTGATTCCCAGTCAAGAGTATGTACCTGGGTTTTCTGTTTGCTCCCCACCCCAGTTGGGGAATGTTCTGGAGATAATCGAATCGATGTTTCTCTTTTTTCTCTCTCTCCCCCTCCTATGTGCCTTTCACTCTCTCTAAAAAGCAATGGGAAAAAATATCCTCAGGTGATGATTAACAACAACAACAACAATAAATTAAAATAATGCAATTGTTTAAAAAGAAGTGGAAAATAAAAACATGTATTTGGGGTGAAAGGAAAAAAACTGATGCATCAGAAACGCTTGCCAAATTATACCAAGTCATTAGGTGTTGGGACATCTTTAGGGACTCAAATGCAAGCAACATTTTATCCTTGAAAGTATGTCTCAGAAAAGAAGTAAGTGACATTAAATCCTAGTCCTTATAGGTCTCTCTCATAATGGGGCTCTATCTCAATTTTTTCATTTTGAACAACAACATAATAATGGGGAACAACATCCTATATAATGAAGAGGTAATGCGCAAATTGACCAACACACAAGATGGCTGCCCCCATGAGGTTAAAGATGGCCGCTCCCATGTTGGCACAAGATTGCCACCACAAGATGGCCAGCAGGGGAGGGCAGTTTGGAGGAACCAGGCCTGCAGGGGAGGACAGTTAGGGGTGACCAGGTCAGCAGGGGAAGGCAGTTAGTGGCAATTGGACCTGCAGGGGAGCTGTTAGGCATCTATCAGGCTGGCAGGGGAGTGGTTAGGGGATGATCAGGCTAATAGGCAGAAGCAGTTATCGGCAATCAAGCAAGTTATTGGGAGCCAGCAGTCCTGGATTGTGAAAGGAATGTCCCTCTAGAGGTCCCAGATTGGAGAGGGTGCAGGCTGGGCTGAGGGACACACACACACACACACACACACACACACACACACCCGTGCACAAATTTCATGCACTGGGCCTCTAGTAGTAACCTGAAATTAGAGTGGTCTAATGAACACTAGCTTGAGATTTATAGATACCAAATAAGGAGACTGTTTTTAAAATGAATGCAGAGATTTAACAAATATCTAGTAAGAATTCTGAAGGCTGTGACCTCCTAGTTGCAAATATTGGCCATTACTATGAATTAGCTAGTTTAAAACAAGATTAAAAAAAAACACATAAAACCTTACTGGTTACAATGAGGAAATCACTAATGTAAGCAAATGGTCCTGCTGTTTCATTAATAGCTGTTGTAGCTTAGAAAAATATTCTCCAACAATAGCCCCATAAAAGATTTCAAGAAGGACTTATTTGGAAGTGAAGATGAAATCATCTAGATGCTGTGTTTGATGAGCCAACATGTTGCCCGAGTGATGACTAAGAACTGTAGTTGCAATGAGGAATTCAAATAAAACTATCTCATGAAATGTGAAATAAGACCAAAAATCAGTATTTCTAAATTAAGAAAAGATTTTCCATTTTAAAAACATTTGTGTATTTAAATGAACAAATTAAACATGTTATGTAGACATTTGACTATTTCATCTATATCATCAAACATTTACAATTTTAGATGGGCCTGACAGATAAGTCAGCCCTAATTAACGTTTGAAGATTTGTCTTTTATGTATATTACAGGCATTTTGTGCTTAAGGAATTGTTATGGTCGTTATGTATATGTGGACAATACCATTGTCTGTGTATGGAGAAGTAGGTCTCACCTGAATCACATGCTTCCATGTGGGCAAAGATGGCTCAGGAAGGATGACATCATTTGTTGTGTCTGCCATTGGCTGTGACCATGAAAAACTCCCCAAATGGAGAGCAGAACTTAGTGGGAGAGTATAGGGTGTCTGAAAGACATATATATGGGTTACTTTTGGGGAAACAGCTTTCAGGACACTAGACATGAGATGATGATGATCATCATAATGAAATTGGCCTAGGAAAGAAAGTCAGATCATCTCCCAAAAAATTCTTCCCAGTGTTGGGGCTAGACGGTATTGCCTTAAGGTCAGATGCTTGAATCTGATGACCATGGGATTTCAATCATTACTTCTTTTTGTACTAAGCATAACCAAGAGAAAGGGCTTTGGCCATTCCCAGGTGAGGGTTTAAAGCAGCATCAGTGAATCCTTCAGAACTGGTGAGAACGGCAGCTGAGATCACAGCTGGGAGAAGGCTGAGAATGGGCAGTTTCAGAGAACACCGCCAGGCTTACTTGTTCAGCAGGCTTTTACCAGAAGAGTCAACTTGCCAATGAGAGTCAAGTCTGCCTTAATAATGCGAACATTTGCGTATTCTCACAATTGTGAAGTTTCCTTTCTCTCTCCTCTTGGTGACCAATAACACTGCTGTAAATGCATTTCTTTTCTTTCTTTCTTTTTTCTTTTTTTTTTTTTTTGCAGTTCACAGGATGTTCATATGTTGGATTACTATGTGAATTTTAAAAAGGCATAAACAGCATTTATTACCTTGGTAAAATTCTTATTAAAAAAAAAAAAAAAAAAGACTAGTATCATACCTCTCTCCTCAATTGTTGGAAGGCCCTAAATCTCGGGAAGTTAACTGATCCCTTACGGAAACCACTAGGGATCAATCAACTTATAAATCATTGATCTGCTAATGGGTCCCAGGAAGGGCTGGAAGAGGAAGACTTAGCAGCAGGGCCAACCAGGAGGTTAGAATTGAGGGTAGAACGGGGAGATGTGTGGAAAGAATGGGCCTTGCTACTCCAAGTGTGGTCCCTGTACCAACAGGATCTGCACCAGAATATATATTAGAGGCCTGATGCACGAAATTTGTGCAAGGGGTTCTGCCCTTGCAGCCATGGCTTCGTCTGGAAGGTTGTCTGAATGGTTGTTCTGCTGTTCAGCCCTTCAGTCAATTTGCATATTACGCTTTTATTATTATAGATTATTTTATTTATTTTTTTTAACCAAAATCCCCAAGAGACTTGACAATGTAACTGAAACTTTGGAAGCACTGAGCTAGGATGTTAGCTGAGAGACTGAGGAGGGAAGGGTATATTTGAAAAGCAAATGAAGCCCTAGCTGGTTTGGCTCAGTGGATAGAGTGTCCGCCTGTGGACTGAAGGGTCCCAGGTTCAATTTTAGTTAAGGGCACATGTTCGGGTTGTGGGCTCTATTCAGGGAGAAGGAGGGGAGGAGCATGCAGGAGACAGCTGATCAATGATTCTCATCATTGATGAGAAAGGAAGGGAAGATAGAGCGATCAATGATTCTCATCATTGATGGCTCTATCTTCCCTTCCTTTCTTTCTGAAATCAATAAAAAAGTATATATATGAAAATCAAATGAAGGTGGCAATTAGCAGGCCTTGGTATCTTGATATTTTTAGAGATACAAATGACTCAGATTTGGGATATTAAAAAAAAAACTAGCAATTTTCCAACACTCATTTATCTATACATAATTGATAGTCTAATTAAAAATCATTCCCATGCCCTAACTGGTTTGCCTCAGTGGATAAAGCATCAGCCTGCAGACTGAAAGGTCCCATATTTGATTCCTGTCAAGGGCATGTACCTTGGTTGCGGGCACATCCCCTGTAGGAGGTGTGCAAGAGGCAGCTAATTGATGTTTCTCTCCCATCAATGTTTCTAACTCTCTATCCCTCTCCCTTCTTCTCTGTAAAAACTCAATAATATATATATATATATATATATATATATATATATATGTCATTTTCATTACTTGACGCAATAGACTCACTGTCAGATCACATGTTTTGTTTTGTTGGCCACTTTTGATGTGCCCTATAGAATTATTTGTATGCATTTGAAAATAATCAAATTGTCTATTTTTGCCTGATACGTCAAACTCAGGTTGTACTCACTCATATATCCATCTCCCTTGTCATTATTTAATTAGACTTTTCTTTCTATGCATTTTTATGTAACTTTGGACAAAGCTAATTATTAGGATCATGGCAAAAAATGGGCCAGCTTTCTCATTGTGTAACCTATTCAGTTATAATTCCATAGCATGAAGGTTACATGTGTGTTCAAAATATGAGCTCCATTGGATGTGACTTAGTGTAAGGGACCAGGAAGAATGGTCTGGTACCCTGGGGCTATGAAAGGAATAGAACAGCTTCCATGGGCCACTTATTTATATTCCAGGAATAGCCAATTGAGTGACTCTGGATTCCTCTGTTGGATGAAAGAATCAGTAAAGGAAGAGAAAGGCATTGGGTCTGTAAGTGGAAACAGCACCCTTTCGGTCTTCGTGTGCCAAGCATGCATCTGCAGGCTGACTGTTTCAGTGGCTATCCAGATGTTTTGTCTATATGATATGAGCCTCATGGACATTTGCAAAGGCCTGTATAATTGAATACCTCTGTCCAGCCCAACCTTTTCTTTCGTCATATAAGAAATGTAGTTCCTCTTGCCCTCTCTCCCAAATGCCGGGGGGAAGAAAGCACCCATGAACACATAACCCACCCATCTCACCCTCTCCTCGTCCGAATTAGAATTTTAATGTGAACCAAGGGAAACAATGTTCTCTGAATCTTTTTCTCCCTGGACAAAAGGAGAGAGGATATAGTCCTTTTCTGTGTGCTAAAGGTGCATCACATCTGTGGTTTTTCCCTAAAGAAAAAGAAGTAACTAGAAGGAATGAGCGCTCAGAATGCTGAGAGGTTCTGGCTAGTCTTGTGTGTAACAACAGCAAGTGAATCCAGAGTCCTCCTGCTTACCTTGTAACACCGGAGCATCTCTGTGTGTCCCAGATATTATCACCTTCCTCTACAAGTTCTAAACTGCTAGCCCACAGGCAAGATGTGGCCTACAGACAGGTTTAGTTTGGACTACACAGGGTTTGACAAAATGTGAGCCAGTTTTTAAAAACGAGAAAATTTCACTCTCCTTATATGACAAATATTAGCTGAAACTGGCTAGTGGCTTACCCCAGGTCCCCTCAGTCCCCACAATTCCCAACCACCTCTCTGAGTCGGAGACTGAGTGCCTGTGGGATAACAGAAAATACAGATATTGCCCTCTGACCCTAGTCCCTGGCACAGAACTCCTAAAAGCCTTGTCATTTCCTAAGTGATAAGAGCACCAGGAACCTCTTTTGTTCTGAGAGTGGGTCTCTAGCCCCAGTTCCTGACACGGAGCCTCTAAATCCCTTGTCATTTCCTAGGTGGTAGCAGTATTTTGGTTTTCATGAGGTCACTCTCGGTGGGCTCATTTCTTATCCCAGAAAGACCAAGCCACGATTAGAAGTTTGAAATGATCAGCCTCACCCTTCCTTCTGCAGAGAGGGGAGAGGGGCTGGGAAAGGAGTCCATGCCTATGCGATGACACCTCCATAGAAATCCCAGTGGGATGAGGATTGGAGAGCTTCTGGGTTGAGGATATTTACATGGTGGGAAGGGGGCGCACCCCGTCTCCATGGGGACAGAAGCTCCTGTGCTTGTGCCAGGGACCCTTCCAGACTTTGCCTTAAGCATTTCCTCCTCTGTCTGTTCCTCTGGATCGTTTACATACATAATAAACTGGCAAATGGAAATAAGTGTTTCCCTGAGCAAATGACCGAATGCATGAGAGGTCACGAGGACCTTCCATTTACAGCCCATGGGGCATCCAATAGCCACACTCACAGTCAAGGCAACGGTGGTATGAGACCCAGTAAGGCTCTTTCAGAGAGAGGCTGTGCTTCATGATAAAGAGCCGTAAGACTCACAAAGTCTAGGGAAAACGTGCAGGCTCAATGCACATGTTTATCACCCCACCGAAGAGACTCCATTTTCTTTACAAAACTCCTGGCTGTTTCATGTGACTTTGAGTTAAAGGACAAGAGAGACCTGGACCAGGAGGGCCCTGCAGGGCAGTGGCAGGTAAGACTGGGGCTTGGCATAGATGAATGAATCAGGTAATTAGCCCTGCCTCGTTAATCTCTGCCTTAATGAGGTTTACTGTTGTCTGGAGACACTGCACGGTTCACTGGCTCCTGTGTGCGGAGTGGGGTGGGGGAGGCTGAAGGTGAGTGGCAGTGGGAAGAAGGATGTTTACCTTCCCTAAGGGAGGTGGCCACTTGGCTGCCAGAGGGGGGGCGGGGGGGGGGGCGCGCGTGACCCGCAGCAGGTACATTGCGTGCACCTACTCAAGGCGAACCCTGAGCAAGGCTGGTGGGTGGGGGAAACGTGCCATACTCTTGGGTCATCATGACCCTGGAGATGGGCCTTGAGGCACAGAGGTCTGCCCGGGAGTGGGAGCTGACTCCTCACCACTCGCCACTTCAGACTGGGAGCACTGGGCCTGGGAAGCAGGCCCGCTGCCCGACGAACCTTGGGAGGTTCCAGCATGTTCTGAGTCTAACAACCAAGCTAGCACATACCAGCTCAGCTTGAAATGACAGGTAATAGGCATTAATCTCCCTAATAAATTCATTAGTCAGTTGTACTGTCTTGAAAGAGGTTTGTACACTCAGCTCGTAAATTAAGCCCCGGTTACACATTAACCTTCTCTGACTGCTCAGCAAATCTCCCAGGAGCTCTAATGGGATCCAAAGTTTCCTCAGCCTTCCATGCTAAGATCCTGCTCTCCTCCGGCTCATTACACGGAAGGTTTCACACAACATTCTTAGGATATAGTTGTGTTGTGTGTGTTGTGTGTGTGTTTTTTTTAAAGGTAATGGCAAATCTGACATCTGCAAACGTACTGGAAAATGACAGTGCTGTGCACACAGCCATTCGGGATCCTGTGCGCCCAGGAACAGATTTTCCCAGGACATCTTAGGAGGGAGATCAGAAAAGCTATCATCACAGCCCTAGCTGGTTGGCTCAATGGATAGAGCGTCGGCCTGAGGATCAAAGGGTCTCAGGTTCGATTCCGGTCGGAGGCATGTACCTTGGGTCCAAGTTCTTCCCTGGCCCCAGGCCTGGTCAGGGCTCATGCAGGAGGCAATCAAGGGATGTGCTTCTCTCACATCGATGTTTCTCTCTGTCTCTCCCACTCTCTTCCACTCTCCCTAAAAACCAATGAAAGAAAATATCCTCGGGTGAGGATTAACAAGAAGAAACAAAAGAAAGAAAAGGAAATATATTATCAGTCACATGGTATGTCTTTCAGGGTTGGCTTCCTTCACGCCTACGGCAGAGGCCTCTTGTTCCGTAAGGCCAGTTCTCGGTCCATTTGTCTTTCTCCCTGGTTGTTCCAACCCACATTATCTCCTTTATAGAGTATCTTCAAGCTGAAGTATGCACCACCCAGCCAATACTTTGCATTCCCTGTAGATAGAGCACCATGGGCTATTGAAATGTAGAGAGATACCAGGAACTCCTGGCAAAGTGGCATTCCAGACCCTGCCGATTATTCCTCTCCCTCCATCTCCAGTCGTATTTTTCCTTCCCCTCTGCCTTGTGCTGCCCGCTCACCTGAGAAAATCCTGCTTTGCTCCCCTCCTCTCCTCTCTATTCAGTATCACTGCACACGGGTTCAGAATGTCCGCCTCTTCAGATTCCCCCTCACCTCAACCCCTAACCACCATCCCTTCAAACAGTGCCATCCGCCTGTGCTAGTTATTAAAGCCTTTCCAGGTGGTCCCTTGTACTTTATCAACCCCTCTTCTTCCTCTCTCATGACTGGGCCCTTGGAGGTATATGCCTCCCAAACTCTCACTGTTCTTAGTCTAACTCTCTCCTTAGCATAGTTGCTTCTCCACATGTTTTATTTGATAAACCAACAATGGAGACCCTTGAAGCTGAGTTACCAAGTGCTTATCAAGGACAAGAGAGGAGCAGATGCCATCCCGATACAGCTTAGCTCACTCTGATATCAAAACAATTTACTCTTAAAAACAACCTCATTTTTGCCCGGCCTGCGTGGCTCAGTGATTGAACATTGACCTATAAACCAGGAGGTCACGGTTCAATTTTTGGTCAGGTCACATAACCAGGTTGTGGGCTCAATCCCCAGTGTGCAGGAGGCAGCCGATCAATGATTCTCAATGATTCTCTACTATCATTAATGTTTCTATCTCTCTCTCCCTCTTCCTTCCTCTCTGAAATCAATGAAATATATGTATATTTTTAAAAACTTCATATTTTATCATAAATAGCTGGATTGAAATCCTATCAAACCAATACACAATAGTCCTCCTTTCAGCTCTGACATTTCTGGTTCTCGTTCTTTCTCACGATCCCCTGAGGGTCATGCTGTGTCCCCAGGACTCAGTGAGTGCTGTGGGAGGCCAGAGTGACATTCATCACCTGCAGCTGCCTCTCCAGCTTTGCCTTCTATCCTTCCCAGGATTTGGGTTCTGTGTTCTGTTTAATTTTATCAGTGTGGGGGCAAGAGAGGCAGTGACAGAGTTTTAAAAAGACTTAAAGGGCAAAACTTAGCAAGAGAAACAAAGGCACAGAAACTTTCCCCCTCTCCTTCCCCATCTGGAGAATGTGGACTTGGTTGTGATGGTTAGATCCAGCTGTCCTTGGCTGGTAGTGCAATGTGTCCCTCTGGGACAGAAGGCAGGACGTAACTTTGGGATCTTAATGAATTGCTGGTCTGGTCCTTAGGGTACAGTTTGGGGAGCTGGGGATGAAAAGAAGAAGGGGAAAACTGTCCAGTTTCATATCCCTTAGGACCCTGTTGTCACAGTTTGCATCACCTTAAGCTCCAATGGAGAGTCCCCTGACTTGCTCTCTCCTATATTGCCTGAGGCCCTTCTCTACCTTCAGATGAGTTTGTAGGAGCCAAGGAATCAAACCCAGCAAGACAGCTCTCAACCAAGAAGAGAACACAGTCCGAAGAAAGGCCCCAGCTTTTCCTGGTCTCAGCAGGGCAATGCTAAGGCATGCTCTGCATGGTCCCTGAGAGATCCCCGCAAGACTCAGCCCTGGTTGCCCAAGGCCATGGTCTTAGGTATTGGGATGGGAACATATATAAATTAGCATGGTGCCTTAGACCGTGATTGGCAAACTGCAGCTTGTGAGCCACATGCGGCTCTTTCGCCCCTTGAGTGTGGCTCTTCCACAAAGTACCACGGCCTGGGCGAGTCTGTTTTGAAGAAATGGCATTAAAAGACGTTCAAGTTTAAAAAATTTGGCTCTCAAAAGAAATTTCAATCGTTGTCCTGTTGATATTTGGCTCTGTTGACTAACAAGTTTGCCGACCACTGGCCCAAGGCAATGACTGTTCATTAATGCACATTTCCCTTGTGCTCCTGGGACTATCGCCCCAATATGCGTACACATTTCTTTTAGGGTCTCCTTTTGGGGAACTCAGCTGAAGGCGCCTCACTCCAGACAAGAGGCATTAAAATGGTGGTGGGTAAGAGGTTTCAGAGCCAAATACTCAGGTGCACAACCAGGCTCCACCACTAACCAGTCAACTGGTCATTAACCCTTTGGAGCCTTGGTTTCCTCATCTGTAAAATGAGAATAATGGTAGCTACCCTCATCTGGTTGGTGTGAGGATTAAATGAGTTCATACAAGTAAGGAGCTTTTAATAGTGCCTGGCACATAATAAATACTTGCTATTATTATCTAATAAATCAAAGTCTCTTGGGTAAGGCCCAGAAATGTGCTTTTAAAATGAGCTCACCAAGTGATTCTCATGCATGATAAGATTGGAGAACCGAAGAAACGGAGACACACCCCTTGGCATTCCTGTACGCTGGGAAAACACTGAGGATGCCGATTCCACGCCAGGAGACAAGCAGCCAAACATCTCTCCTGCGTGGGGAGCGTGCAGGTCAATGAAGAGCTGTGCCCGCTGCTCAGAGCCCTGGAGAGAGCAATGACAGGTGATTCCTCCCCGGAGGCTCACCAGAGGGCTGAGGTCATCTCTTTTCCACCCCTTGGTATAAGCCGTATTCCCAGGTTAGGTAAAATAAGTCCTAAATCACATTAGTTATTTAAAATATATATATATATATATATATATATATATATATATATATATATATATATATATTTGCATTGATTTCAGAGAGGAAGGGAGAAGGAGTGAGAGCAACATCAATGATGAGAGAGAATTATTGATCAGCCTCTGAGAAATAGAGCCTGCAACCAAGACATGCGCCCTGACCAGGAATCGAACTGTGATCTCCTGGTTCATAGGTCGATGTGCAACCACTGAACCACACTGGCTGGGTCCACATAAGCCAGTGATCCCCAAGTAAGGTCAGACTGGGACCACCAGCAACACCCGGGAGCTTATCAGAAATTCAATTGTCAGGTCCCAGACTGACCTACTGAATTTTAAACTCTGTGTGTGCTTAGCTATCTGGAGTTATACAGGCTTTCTAGGTGATTCTGACTCAGGCTACACCTGCAGAGCCACTGTCCTATATTAAGAAATTCTCTAAAACCTTTCTCCTTTGGTTGCCAATGTCGGGGTTTTTCCAAAAGTGCTTCTTTCGATCAGATGCTAGCAAATGTGGTTTTTTGTTTTTTTTTTAAAGTGAAATATCTACTTGGTATTGATTGTGACTAATGGGATCCAAAGGCAAAGCATCCAAGAGTAATGCAGTTAGACCTACAGGAACACTCCAGAGCTTTGCAATACGAGGAGTACCAGGAGAATATAATGGTTTATTCATAACGGGCCCTAAACATTTACTGCATTCAGCTGAGCAAAGCATCACACAGGTGGCTTTCTGGTGTTGGGACCCTTCTGACTTTGTGAGGAAAACTAATTTTTTTTTCAGGTTCTTTCTGGGACATTTAAAAAGATCTCTACTACGATGATTCAACACTTTTTCTCAGGGAGACTACAGGACAACAAAATAATGAAGCAAATTAGAAAACTTTGCCAACATGCAAGAGAAAAATTAGCTTAATTTATGTAGCAGAAAAAGAGTGAAATAAATATTTGCTTTGTTTAAATTAGTTCTCCTGTTGGTGCCCGCTGGACAGAACAATCATAGGCAGATTCATTTCACCTCTTTTCTTCATCACTAACTCTTTGGCCTATTTTCTGATTCAACTAAAAGACTTTGTGATGAAAACTAATTTTTTTTCAGGTAGTAGAGATCTTTTTAAATGTCCCAGCTTGTGCCCTCTCGCAATCCAGGAGCCCTTGGGGAGCGGGCCTAAGCCAGCAGTCAGACAGCCTTAGTGCTGCTGTAGAGGTGGGAGCGGCTCCCACCACTGCTGCTGCACTCATCAGCCTATGAGCCCAGCTTCTGGCCAAGCAGTGCTCCCCCTGTGGGAGCACACTGACCACCAGGAGGCAGATCCTGCATAGAGCATCTGCCCCCTGGTGTCAATGCGAATCATAGCGACTAGTCATTCCACCCTTTTTTTTTGTAATATACTTAAATTCATTTGTCTTACTCAGCATCCCATTCTGTAATGTGATAGTTTTTATAATCCATTTACACAAAGATTTATTGAATATCAGGACTATTAGAAACCGTATAATGCTTTATTTTTTTTTCCAGTATATTTTGGCGTATGTATATACTAGAGGCCTGGTGCACAAATTTGTGCATGGGTAGAGTCCAGCTGGCCCAACCCAATCAGGGTCAATGGGGCGGGGCCGGCCTGGGAGAAAGACCAAGGAAGATTGGCTGGCTGGCCCCTCCCCAGATTTGGGGGAAGAGGGGTATGTGGGGAGGGGCTGGCCAGGGGGAGAGGCCCTGGGTGGTTGGCAGGTGAGCCCTGCCCCCTTGGCGAACTCCCAGTTGAAATCTAGGTTGAATTTCCAGTTGAGGGTATAATGTGCATATTAGCCTTTTATTATATAGGATGTATGGCTCTCTATTTTATTCAAATTATATGTGTTCACTGCAGGAAAAAAACCTATAAATACAGGAAAACAACAACGACAAAATAAAGGAAGTAACCATGGTCAAAGTTTCAGGATATTTTCTTCTGGACTCTTCTAGATGGTTAAACAACAATAGCATGATCCATTTCATATCATTTTGAACCCGCTTTTCTCATTACTATATCATAAACATAAAGGAGTATTTTGATATTTAAAACCACACATGAAAAAAACAAAAGTTTCTCCCCCTTTCCCCGGGAATTTCAGATTAGTACTTAGGGATGCCAGCAAATGCTCATACATCCCTACCAATAAACGACTTTCTCCTGGCAAAAGGAATTGATTAATACAATGTGTGCAAGCATTAATTGATGGTGTGAATTAAGAACCGAATCCCTGTTTTCAAGACGTTATGCATGCAGTGCAATCAAGGAAAGCGTTTAACCAGATCTGTTCATGAATTCCTTTGTGTGCTGTTGAATAGCTAATTTATAATTGCACTAGTCTGTAAAATAATCTATTAATAAAATTGAAAGTAAAACGGGGCATAGGTTCATTATCTCGGTCACTTGTGGGTGCTCACTGAAGAACATTTTCCCTGCAAATGAGGTGGGGACCTCATTATCATGCTCGGCAGACTGGGGAGCACATATCTGTCCTCTATTCTGCCAGTGCTGAGTAATGTCCCAGCAACCCAAGTAATTCATTAAAGTTGGTGAAAGACTGGAGTGCATGCTTAATCTTCTCTGGTGTTAATTAGTGTTGGATTTGGTTTAAAAAAATGTTTCATAATTCACTGAATTGAAAAATCAATTGCTTATCGGTTTTGTCGAGGTAACTGCACCTCTGCCAGTGGCCCTTGGCCTTTCCAGAGAAAAAGCTCGGCCCCTGAGTCATCATTGCTTTTCAGGACCTTTGCTTCCCTCCTGTTGTTTGGACTCAGGAAAGGTTAGGGGGAGAAGTCCCCAGAGAGTCCACCCAAGAACTCATGTCAAGATAAAATTTAGGGAGCTATAGAAAGCCCACAAACTAAATGGAAGGGAAGTAAAGAGCCTGAGATGAAATATTCATTCATTCATTCATTCATTTATTCATTCATTCACCCAAACAACCATCACTGACTCAGCACTGATAATATGTGAGGCACCTCTTCAGCCTGGCCTTCTAGGCAACTCAAGGGTCTTCAAGACAGTCAGTGGCTGCTGAAACTGTTTTGGCTCAGTGGATAGAGCATCGCCTTGCCGACTGAAAGGTCCCAGGTTCGATTCCAGTCAAGGGCATGTACCTTGGTTGCGGGCACATCCCCAGTAGTGGGTGTGCAAGAGGCAGCTGATCGATGATTCTCTCTCATCAATGTTTCTAACTCTATCCCTCTCTCTTCCTCTCTGTAAAAAATCAATAAAATATATTAAAAAAAAACACAAAAAACAGTCAGTGGCTGATGCTCCAATTGGCAGATACCACCTCATGTCTGAAGCTGTATTTGCCACAATGTCCAGGACTCACCTACGGATTTCCAAATGCAGTCACCATCCTAAGGAAGAAAGCCATTCTGTTTAGTTTTCAAAAGCAGTTTCCTGAGGGCAAGGAAGGCAGGACTCCACTTCCCCCACCGGTAGCCCAACCCTCATTGATTCAAGCTGATGCAACAATTAATTAGTCCTGCTGCAGCTTCATCTTATATCCAGCTCACCTCCCCACTCGTCCTTAAGCCTCAGTGCTGCCTAAATCAGCAAGCAGGGACAAAGGTTTTCCCAACTGGCATTCTCAGATAGGACAATACCATGAGCCCAGAGGCTTCAAAGTCATGCAAGGGTTATGGGGAGGGAAAAACAAAATCTCCAACAAAGCTTCTTAGAATTTGGAGGGTGCAGTAGAAACAAAAGTGATTTTTAATGGAATGTTGGCTCCAAGGAGAAACCCTTGAAAATATTCCCTTGTCCTGCCTGCCTGGTTCCTGGTCCTCTGTCCCTCTACATTTTCCTCCCACATTTTCTTTGATAAGGACATAGTATTTAAAGTTCTTGAATTTTTTCTTTTTGTAAAAAATAATAATAATAATAATTTTATTATTTTTAGAAAATATTTTTATTGATTTCAGAGAGGGAGAGAGAGAGGAACATCAATGATGAGAGAGAATCATTGATCAGCTGCCTCCTGCACGTCCCCAACTGGGGATTGAGCCTGAAATCCAGGAATGTGCCCTGGATCAGGATTGAACCTGGGATCCTTTAGTCCACAGGCTGACTGGTGCTCTATCCACTGAGCCAAACTGGCTAGAAATTTTCCTCTTAGAATATCCTCTCAGGTGTGATTCACTTCCTGTAAGTCTATTTGGAGATCACTGGACTACAATTAGGACTTTTTCTCATAATTCATGGAGAAACTCCATTTGACCCTGCAATGTCACGGTGACTCTACTTAGAAGACCAATGAATAATGTTAAAATTTCAAGCCAAAGTTTTCAATGCTCAAACCACTCAGGCTTTTAAAAGCTCTCTTGCTACTTTCTCTTAAAATGGTTTCAGAGAATATGGCCCTTGGCCTTATGTCATCATTTGGCCAAGGAATAAAGAATCTACCATCTACTTTTCTGGCCCAATTTCCTTTTCCTTGACTTTGCTGACTACAGGGGAAGAGGATTCTTCTTTTTGGAGGAGGGGGACAGGAAGGAGGGAGGATACCAAAGTTGGTTTTTAGAATCAGGAACTAAAGAGTCAAAGGATCTGAATCACAAAAGGGCAGGAGCTATTTCCAGAACGTGAGCAAGGGTGAGAGGAGTGGAGAATACAAGATCTTACAGGCCCTCTTTGCTTGGATCCGTCAAGGAAATATGGGACTACTGAGCATGAGACAGGAGGACAGGACTAATCCTTATGCCTAACCCGGTGCTGCCCCCTCCACCTCCACCCCAGAGATTTACTTTTCCTCTCACAGGCCAATACAAACTGCACCATATCTGAATGACTCAGAAGGAACTGGATTCCTGAGGCCTTTCACAGCCACATTCCAAGTGAAATGCTTAATCCTCCGGAACCTGAGTGTTTACTGGAGCTCCCAATCCATTGAAAACACTGGGGGCCTCTCAGGGGACAAGGTTAGCTGTCCAACCTTTTCCATAAAGCAACTTCCAGGCACCAATCCTGAATTTTCTGCTCCATCACTCAGCACCTTGCTGCCTGGCCAACATGTCACCTACCAGTATCTGATTTCCCTGGTTTTATGTAATTCAATATATATATATATATATATATATATATATATATATATATATATATATATATATATATATATATACTTTATTGATTTTTTACAGAGAGGGAGTGGGTTAGAAACATCAGCCAACTGCCTTCTACATATCCCTTCTACTGGGGATGTGCCCGCAACCAAGGTGCATGCTCTTGACCAGAATCGAACACTTCAGTCTGCAGGCTGACGCTCTGTCCACTGAGCCAAACCAGCCAGGGCTGATTTCCCTGGTTTTAAATAATGATCACTATCTCCACCTTCCCCCAGGAAGTGAAGTGCCAAGTTCCAGTTTTTCACATGAATGTTGATTCAGCGGCCACTCTGTGCATGTCCCTGTGCTAAATACAATGCTTCACCACGTGTCCAGCAAGACTCCACCGATTACCGTAGACCCACCAGCCAAGGTGCAATGTCACTGGGTGCTGGGACCCTCATTTGGTTTCTTGGGATCAACCCAAAATGCAGAACTACAGAAAGTCAGGCCTTGGGCCATCTTTGAGCATCTCCAGCCTGTCCTCCCATTAAGTTGATGAGTCAAGAAGTTCTGAGTGATTAAGGGGCAGGGTGAACTAATTTCACAAAGCTGTTGCCAGTATCAGGACATAACCCCAGATTCCCTAACCTTTGGACCAGAGCACCGTATTACTCTTTGATTTTCTTTATAAGACATTCAGATTGGCGTAAGTGAACAACGTACCTCTGGGTGGCTATGTTGTTCTTGCCCCCACAAATGCTCCCTTCCTTTTCTTCAACTAGCTATCTCCTATTCATCCTTCAAAATCCATCTCCTTAAGTCTTCTCTGGGCTCTCCTGTGAAGTAGGGGACCCTCTACATGGTCCCCTGTGCTCCCTACATTCACAGCACTCACAAAATTGTACTAGTTCCACCCACTACCCTGTACACTCCTTGAGGGCAAAGATTATAATCCCTCTGACTATACAAGAACAATGCCTGCACCCATGTCTGATGCATGCTGGCAGCTTGTTCCCATCTGGGAATGACAATATGAACAGCATTATCATTGGTGCATTACACACCCCTAGGTATGTAGTGATGATAGCTACCCTGCCTGGGCCCTCTGGAATCCTACAGTCCATGTAGGTGGCCCTGACAATACGTTATTTTAAAAATAAGTAAGATCACGAGAGTATGTTAAGTAAGGCCTTGTAAAAACCCATTTTCCAGGTGAGCCCAGGGAAGGGAAAGCCCATAGAGCTAAGAGCCTGTAACAACTTAGTGGCCAGACCTGGATTTCCAGGGTCTTATCAGGGAGACCGTGCTCTTGTCACTGGATGTGCTGCATCACTGTCACTTAGATAAGAAAGGCTTTGTCAGTAGAGCTTTTCATTCTCAGCCCCTAAGAAAGGGCCAGGAAGAGTGTGGGTTACCCTAGTCCTGTCCCCAGTGTCCTGTGACTTCAGCTGGCTGAGGTTAAAGTACAACCAAGCAGTTCAGCCTTCTTAGCCACTTATCACTGGAACCATCAGCTGTGGAGGCAGAAATGGGCCCCAGGATTTCTGGGACATGAGGCCTGTGAGTCATGCTGTACCCATTAGAGCGCCGTCAGGTGGTGGGTGGAGAGGAGGGGTGGCTTCCCTTCCCAGTTCACATGGGGAGGTGGTTGGCCTCTGGCCACTCTCCACCTCTTCATGGGTCAATGGGGGTGGACTCAGGCAACTGGAAAGGAAATGCTATTAGATTAGGACTAAAATGTCATGCGGATACAGGTTATTGTTAAATAATAAGAATGTATTACAAGCTATGAATTACATAGTAGTTAGTACTAATGGTATGTATTATTCGTTACTATTATAATATCTATTTCTATATCAGACACAGGGTAGAGATGAAGAATAAGGCTTGGAAAGAATAGTGGTGAGCCCGATGGCATGGCTCAGTGGTTGAGCTTTGACTTATGAATGAGGAGGTCATGATTCCCGGTCAGGGCATAGTCTGGGTTGTGGGCTCAGTCGACCCAGTAGGGAGTGTGCAGGTGGCAGCCAATCAATGAGTCTTTTTCATCATTGATCTCTCTCTCTCTTTCTCTTTCTCTCTCTCTCTTTCTCTTTCTCTCTCTCTCTCTCTCTCTCTCTCTCTCTCTCTCTCTCTCTCTCTCTCTCTCTCTCTCTCTCTCTCTTTCTCTCTTTCTCTCTCTCTCTCTTTCTCTTTCCTTCTCTTTCCCCCTTCCTCTCTGAGATCAGTAAAAATATATTGGGGGGGAGGGGGAACCAATACTGGTTGAAAGCACTGAGGATAGTTAGGTGCCATTGCATGTGCTTGTCAATTCTGCATTCTGGAAGCCTGGAGCCTGGGTGCCACTGAGTGCCTCAGCCCCTTGCTGGCCACCAGTTATAGTGAACTTGCCTGGAAGACCCCCTCCTTCATCCTAGAGACAGACTATAGAGAATCACAGAGCTGGGAGGAGCCTTAGAGACCGCAGTGTGGGGAAGGGAAATGACTTCTTAGGGCTCATACCACTTCTTACAGCCAGTCTGCAATGGACGCAGCTATGTGATCCTACAGCCTCTGAAACCACAAATATCAATGGGAAGTGCATACCTGCCTGTACACGGCTGGGTGCTTTGAGCATTGAGATGACTATATTAAGCTGCTTAAAGATTTAGAATTTGTCTTAAAAATGTATCAAGTCCTTACACTCTACTTTCTCCTTTTTCCTCCCAAATAAAATGCCTTGTTTTATTAATAAGCAGATGATGATAACAATCTAGCTCGTGCAGTAAGAACTTGTGTAGGAACATCAACCATCTGAAGTGTGTGTGTGGGAGCTGGGAAGGGAGTAGAAAAAGATCTGAGGCATTACGTTCAAACATGGCAAACTTTGTTAACTCTTAACCCAGACTTTAGGTGACTCTAAAAAGCTCCATTATATAATTTTCTAGCCCCAAGCAGACCAGAAGAAGGGACTTAACAAATAAAATGTGAGTACTATTTGAGTTAAGCATGGTGCCACAGGAAAAAGGGAGTAATGACAAAAATCTTCTCAAAGCTCTGGTCAGTTGGTGGAGCATCATCCTGATACACCGAGGTTTGGTTTCGGGTTTGATTCCTGATCAGGGCACTCACATGAATCAACCAATAAATGCATAAATAATGGAACAACAAACTGATATTTCTCTCCCTTCTTCGCTCTCTAAAATCAATAAATTAAAAAGAAGATTTTAATAAAAAATTTCTCTCAAAAATCAACTCAAGACCTAGAGGGCAGCAATGGGTTATCAAGTGTCCCACACACCTTCCCAATGCTGGAGCAGGGGTGAACTCAGGTTTTGTGTGATCTGAAGGTTGTATCATTTCAGGGATTATCATTGAGAAAAATAATACAAAGATACAAAACACAATTAGGCATAAAGGGAAATATTTGTTTGCAATGGAAACACACACACACACACATACACACACACACAATTACTGGTCCCTTTTCTCTGAGACTTGTCTGCAATTTGGCAACTTACCAGAACACGCTGCCATCCCAGCTCATCCCAGCTCTTGTGGTCTGCGATAATGAGGGGTCCTGAGCATATGCCTCATCAGCCTTTCAGGGACACTGCCTCCACCAGAGGGAACATACTGTCCTGCTTCTCACATGGATGCCCCTAACCCCAAAGAGGTGGCCTCCTAGGCAGCTTAGCTTGGTGAGAAAGGCTGGGAAGTACACGTCTTACTGTTTCTTCTAAAAATGTAGAGGCATTTTTCCCTTTAAAAGTTTTTTTTTTTAAATATATTTTATTGATTTTTTACAGAGAGGAAGAGAGAGGGATAGAGAGTTAAAAACATTGATGAGAGAGAATCATCGATCAGCTGCTTCTTGAACACCCCCTACTGGGGATGTGCCCGCAAACCAAGGTACATGCCCTTGACCAGAATCGAACCCAGGACCTTTCAGTCCGCAGGCTGACACTTTTCCTCTGAGCCAAACCGGTTTCGGCACCTTCAAAAGTTTTTCATTAAAAAAGTTATCTGCCGGGACTGGTTTGGCTCAATGGATAGAGCGATACTACATGGGAAAAGGTGTACATAAAAAAGCATGAACCCTGCAATGATATGGGTTTCTGCCAGCTGGAGGGCTTTATCCTAATTCCTCAGCTTAGGTTGCTGTACCCCAGTCCCAAAGCGCCCTGCCTGGACCAAGCCAGCGATAACATAGCAGAGGGCTCAGAATGTGGGCTCTGAAGGGAAATCACTCACATTCAAATCCACACTCTACAGTTTACTATCTGGGTGACCCTGGACAAGTTACTTAACTTCTCTGTGCTTCTGTTCTCCGGCCTGTATTTGGCTGTACTTCCTGGTGCCGTTGTGGGGGAGAGGTGAGATAATATTTGATAACCATTTAGGATGGAGGCTTCAATACATGGTAGCTATGATTTTTACCTGGGAACATTGATCTCAGTTCAGATCAATGAAATGATGTGTGTGCTTCTCAGGTGATTGACAATACAGATGATCATACTTTTAAAAAAAAGTTTGTATTGATTTCAGAGAGAGGAAAGGACAGAGAGAAAGAGATATAGAAACATCAATGATGAACATCATTGATTGGCTGTCTCCTGTACCCCCTACTGTAGATTGAGCCCACAACTCAGGCATGTGCCCAAACAGGAAATGGAACCATGACCTCCTGGTTTATGGGTTGAAGGTCAACCACTGAGCCACACCAACCAGACATGATCATGCGTTTTTAAGTGTGACCCCTCCACTCACTCCATCCCATTCATCTATGGAAGGTTGGCTTTTCCTTAGAAAAGTTCTATGACAATGATAATACTATAGCCACAGAACAAGTGTAACATCCCAACTAGATTTATAGAGCAGGGCTCTTTATAAAGGAGGACTATTTTCTCATAGACTCCTAAGCCTATTGTCCTTTTTTGGTAGGGATCTACACAACTGTTCAAAATCGGTGCCCTTAATGCACTTCAAGAAAACAGATTCAGCCAAAACCGGTTTAGCTTAGTGGATAGAGCATCTGCTTGCAGACTGAAGGGTCCCGGGTTCAATTCCGGTCAAGGGCATGTACATTGGTTGCGGGCAAATCCCTGGTGGGGGGTGTGCAGGAGGCAGCTGGTCGATGATATTCTCTCATTGATGTTTCTCCTCTCTGTAAAAAATCAATAAAATATATTTTAAAAAAAGAAAAAAAAGAAAACAGATTCATTTTGAACTTGACCACACAGAATGTCTCTCAGCTTGCAGAATGCTCCTCAGTTATGATATGTAGCTAGAGCAATCCAGCAACCATGCTCCTGGAGAAGAGAGAAGGAGGAAGCCCCCACATGCTTCCCTCTGGAGCCTGTACCAACATGAGTTACAAAGTCCTGAGCTTTGGGGAAAACACTGCCCCCTAGAGGCAAAGGGAAGACTGGAAATAGCAAGGCTTCTCTCGGGCCTTTCCTTAAAACAAGGTCTGATATCTGTGAAGGAGGGCAGGACCACCAAAGGACAAAACCATACCAAACCTCCGGGAATCCTCTCTCGAGCCGTAAACCCTTCATCTCCTCAGAAAACAATTTTTGAAATAATTTACGTGCTCCCACAGGATAGGAAGATGGGTGTGTGATGTCCCCCGCCCCCGCCCCCCTCCTGTTTTCCCAGAATTGTGATTAAGGGTCATTGCTGAAAACAAAAGGCAACAGGAAGCCCAAAGTGCCTCGGAAAACCTGCAGAGAACTTGCCAGGAGGGGCCAAATGTATCCTAACTGCGATCCTTCCATATCCCGGGTACACATCTCATTCCCGCCCACCCCCAGTTCACCAAAAAGCAGAAGGCACTTTCTAATAAAATCACAGCTTAAAAAAAAAAAAAAAAAAAAAAAAAAAAAAAGTCCAGAAAAACCAATGCTCCCTGAATATATAAAAATATTTTGTAACAAGACCTGCTACCTGAGAAAAATACTTGGAACATTCTAGGCAGCCAAAAGACATTCACTGACCATCAGGAAGGGGGGAAAAATCAGCTCTTCCCGGGCCCTGAGTTCTCAGAATTTATCACCAGATTCTTGCTTATTGTAAAGAAGGTTCTCCAAAGACAGTTTTGTGGGCGTTTTTTTTTTTGTTGTTGTTGTTTTTTTAACAGGAAATGCAAAGACATTTCCCATGTGAGCTTTGTGAAAGGCACAGTAAACAACACCAGTCACGAGGAAACAGAGCTGGAGGCACAGGCCTTTCCCAGCCTGATCCTCTCACTCAGGGCCGAACACAGCACACCTGGGGCTGGTTTCTGGCTCCACAATAAGGATATTTTCCACACAAAGAAGCTCTTAAGCCCCAAGCAAGCTTCCTTTCACTAATCCCCTTCTATGGGATAAGAATCCCCTCCTAGGGGATAAGAACAGGAGAGCAGGAGTAGACCCCAGCTATTTTCAGAACCATTTAGAGAGGTGACTTGAGTTTGCTCTGCTCACCCCGCCCCTCTTCCACTCCCACCAATAATAAGGAAACAAGAGAGAGAGAGAGAGAGAGAGAGAGAGAGAGAGAGAGAGAGAGAGAGAGAGAGAGAGAGAGAGAGAGAAATGTGCCCTATATATGTAAGGTCTGGAAATTGTGGGCTGTAAAACCATTTTTACATTTCTAAAAGAATAAATACATAAACAATAAAAAATACAAATTCACACTAGAAACATGAAATGACAAGGCAAAGGGGCACAGTCCACATTGTAGTGTGGAAATGCTACCGATAGTCTGTCTGCTGCTTCCCACAGGCTACCGCCAGGTGGGGAGCTGAGGCCTACAGAGAATTAGTAGTACATGCTACCATGCTGTCGGTGGATGGTTACTATGGGAACCTGCCTCTCTGCTCAAATACTGGGCATCTTTTAGCAGTCACAACCTTGTCTTCTCCTGGCTCAAAGTAGAAGTATTAGGAAGGAGAGATGAAGAAGGGAGGGAGGGGGTCAGTACTGAGGAGGGACACTAAGCAAATGGACTGTTGAAGAATCAGGAAAGCCCTAGCTCCGTGGTTAGCAAACTGCGGCTCATGAACCACATGCGGCTCTTTGACCCCTTGAGTGTGGCTCTTCCACAAAATACCACGGCCTGGGCGAGTCTATTTTGAAGAAGTGGCATTAGAAGAAGTTTACGTTTAAAAAATTTGACTTTCAAAAGAAATTTCAATCGTTGTACTGTTGATATTTGGCTCTGTTGACTAATGAGTTTGCTGACCACAGCCCTAGCTGGTTTGGTTCAGTGGATAGAGTGTCAGCTTGCGGACCAAAGGGTCCTGGGTTTGATTCTAGTCAAGGGAATCATCAAGGGCACATACCTTGGTTGTAGGCTCCTCCTTGGCCCGGGCCCTGATTGGGGCACGTGCAAGAGGCAACCAATCAATGTGTTTCTCTCACATCAATGTTTCTCCCTGCCCTTCCTTCTCTCTTTCACTCTTTCTAAAAAAAATCAATGAAAAAATATTCTCGAGTGAGGATTAACAACAACAACAACAACAACAAAAGAATCAGGAAAAGTGTCGCCCACTGTGTTGGAGGTCTCAAGAAACAGGTGGGAAATGGATGGGCTTTAGATATCAGCCCCACTATGTATCCTGCAGCAAATTCATTCATTCATTCATTCATTTATTCCCACTAGCTTTCCCATACTTGTCCCTCACCTTGGCATCCCTCTCACCCTCCTACCCCATCAAAGTGTGTCTACTCATGCTTTTTCTGTTTTCCATCATGACTGCATTCTATGAAGGTAGGTTTCCATCTACTCTACAACCTGAACACATAAAACTGATTCCAAACTTGTAATGTTACTGTGTCTGCTCCTAGGGCAGGTGTCGGCAACCTGCGGCTCCGGAGCCGCATGTGGCTCTTTTTGTTAAGTGAAAAAATCCTTTTTCTGCACGATCCGGTATATAGCATTAAGGTAAGAAACAATATATGCAGTGTTATATTTGTTTTAAATGTGTGTTTTTTCCCTTCGAAAACAGGTCCAAGTGGCTCTTTATGTCTTAAAGGTTGCCGACACCTGTCCTAGGGAAATCAAAGGGGACGAACCTGCAAAATCTTCTGTTGTGCAAACACCATAGCCTTTTGTTTCCAAGCCTGCTCCTAGGACTGCCTCAGAGACTGATGCTATGGCTGTGTGGCTAGTGTGCCACCATTATTACCTTAAAATAGTGTATTGCATATATGGTCCTGTCAGTGCACTTTTCAAACTTTAATACAACCTTGCCAATATAACTCTCGTATCCAGCTTGTTTATCAATGACCAAGAGCAGGTGGCAGACCTGTTGTGTGGAGTCAGGTGGGAGTGGAGGCGCCTGGAAGGGAGACCTGTCTTGTTGGCACTGTTCCTTTTGTCATCACATGCCTCCTTTGGCCAATTAAAATACCTTCTCCTTGGTCTTACAAGGAATCAAAAATTATAGCCAACATCTAAGCAAACACAAGGGGATTTATTTAACAAGCTGATAAAAATTTAAACCTGTCAGAACAAAGGCGGTTTAAAATCATGTGAGGAGCACAATGCACGTCTACCTTCACCCACCTTCAAGACACTCCTGTCACTTCCCAGACATTCTCTCATTGAGGCTGTCATCCTCAGGAGGGAGGACAGTCTGGCAGGTTCTGAGTATTTCCTGTCTCTGGACAGAATGGGAAATTAAGGCTGATGTTGGAAATTCTAGCTTCTAAAAAGCACACCAGGACGATCAAAAGCATCAAACATTACCAAAACGAAGGTGAATGCAAGAGCAAAAAGACCCAGGTACTTTCTAAGAGAAGATGGTGAGAGAGACAGCCTTTTACAGAGCAAAGTATCAAACGAGGCTCATTAGGCCTAGCAAAGCCCATAAAAGAGATCTCAGACAGAGCAGTGACTCATGGGAGGCAGCTCAAGTGTGGTCCAGAGGAGCATGTCCTCCCTGAGGCTGCAACCGCCAACTAGATGGTGGGCGTGCTGCCTTTGAAGGCAATAAAAGGCCTCTGGAGCAACGCCATGGTGTCCCAGCCAGGTGAGCGCGGAGAGTGTTGTTCTGATCCACAGCCAGAACACAGAGTAGGCCTTCAAGGTAACCTGTGACTGAGCAAGTTGACCGGCAGAAACAGGTGGGTGCGTATCATCTCCCCTCGATGAGTAATGGCTCTGCCAGTAATATGTATTTATAGGGTAATGCTACCAATTTGCAAAACATAAAAGACTTAGAAGATGGACTACCCGAGTCTAAATCCAGGCTATGTTACCAACTACCATTATCATCTTGGATAAGTAACCCATTCTAGGCCTTAGTTTCTTCAAGTGTAAAATCAGGATTTTACAGGATTCTCGAGAGGATTAAATAAGATAATAGATGCAAAGACTTTAATACAATACCTCTCAGTCAATGGGAACTATTATCATTACAGTAATAAGTGTTATCTATACAAGAGCAAAACGAATGCAGAAAAGTAAAATCCATATATAAGTGATGTGTGTGTGTGTGTGTAGAGGGGAAAGGGTAGTGATGGTAAGTGATAGTTATCATATTAGCCCTAATTAGGCAAATATGACTACTTTGTGCATTACATTAAGCTCTGAGCTTCCTGGAATCTAAGGAGAAAAAGAGTCATTCAGAGCAGATTACTCTTATATTAGTAAATGCAAAAATTGATACATAATTCATCCCCAGTCAACTTGTGAGCACACAGGAATAACACTAATCCTTTCCCTGCCCCATCCTGCTTCTCTCACTTCTTTTCTCCTGAGGAAACTACCTTCAGGAACCTCATTTAGGAGTGTGGTCACCTGAAGTTCTGGGGTGAGGGAACCGACCTAAAATACCTCTGCACACAGAGCCCGTGGCTCACTAGAGACGCCTCGCCAACGCTGGGTAAGTCTTAATAGTGGTTATGTATGCACACAGGTATTTTATGCACGATTGGTTATACTAGTAATAGGGAAAGCTCAGTAAGGAACTGGTTAACTAGATCTATACACAGAAATGTAATGCCGCCATCAAAAAAAAAAGAAGTGTTTAAACTAGTATAATTGTCTAAACTAGCTCCAGAGTGAAAGCAAGCAAATAAATTTTTGCTGCATCATAAGTGCGTGTGAGCGCGGACACTCAGATGCACCCAGGCGCAGGCCCTGAAATAAATTACACGGGGCTTGTAGGGAACAGGATCTGGGCGGGTAAGAATGTTAATGGCAATGCAGAGCGTGACTCACGCCTCAGCTCTCCCCCTCAGGCACTTCCAACCCTCTGACCTGGGTTTCATCATCACGCTTGCGCTGGGTGGCTTGGAAAAGGCCTCCCAGAAGCCAGGAGGCTTTGCCTTCCCTTTTCTCCCGCCTCTCTGGGCGCTGAGCGGGGTGACGGTTACATAAGGCAGCGTCTGCCAAAGAGAGAGTTGGGTTTTCACAACAGTTTTCCAGAAAGCAGTCAACAGTGGGAGCACTCAGTGTCCAGAAGTGACCGAGAGGGCAGTGTTTCTGTAGCTACTGTCATCACAATGAGTATCAAAGGGACCTCTCTCCGCAGAATGTTGCAACAGGACTAGAACAGCCAACGTTTACTGAGTGTAGACAGTTTGCAAGGACTCAATCCTTCTTTAACCTGGTTTTAGCTGCACCAACATTTTGCTTTTACAGATGAGGAAACCGAGGCTTACAGAGGGCAAGTAGCTGTCCTAAGATTGAAACAGTTTTAGGACTCAGGATTTCTTACTCTGTCTTTTTATCATTTTTAAATTAATTTAAAAAATTGATTTCAGAGAGGAAGGGTGAAGGAGAGAGAGAAACATCAATGGTGAGAGAGAATCATGGACTGGCTGCCTCCTGCATGCCTCACACTGGGGATGGAGCATGCCACCTGGGCATGTGCCCTGACCGTGACCTTCTGGTTCATAGGTCGATGCTCAACCACTGAGCCACGCCAGCCAGGCTTACGCTATCCTTTTAAGCTCTCCATAATATTTACTCCTTGTGAAACGATAGTATCCAGAGAAGCAACTTTTCTTTTACAAAAGTGCCTGCTAGTTCCTAAGGACCTTAAGGGCCCATCCTGTCAGCAAAGGCTTTGAGTGACTTCTACAGAGCAGCCCAGAGTCCAGGCCCCCAGGGCGCAGCCACCTTGGCTCCTTGGTTCTCCGCATGGAACTTGAGTGGCTTGTTTCCACTGGTTAACGTTCCTGTTAAAACAGGTGGAGGTGTGGGGCAGGCCATCAGACATGCTCAGAACTGAGCTCAGAGAGGCAGGGTGCTTGGAAGAGACAGAACCAAAAGAATGTCACATACATTCTAATGGCAGAGGTGAGCCTGAGGTCCATGGCCCCCAAATAGGCTGCAAACAGAGCCTCTGCGTGAGCATGGGGCCAGACAACCGGGGCCCATTCTTCCCACCTAGGCTTACAGACGGTTAGTTCCACGGTTTGGCATTGCCTTTAGGTTTGTTTTTCTTTCTTTTTCTTTTTTAAAGTTTTCCTTAAACTTTACTTTTTTAAAAAATATATATTTTATGATTGTTTACAGAGAGGAAGGGAGAAAGATAGAGAGTTAGAAATATCGATGAGAGAGAAACATCAATCAGCTGCCTCTTGCACACCCCCTACTGGGGATGTGCCCGCAACCAAGGTACATGGTCTTAACTGGAATCAAACCTGGGACCATAGAGCCAAACCAGTTTTGGCTAGTTTTGTTTTTCTTAAAGGACCTCTACTCCCTGTTCTGCACCCCAGCTGCACCTGGGAACCTTGTGAGGGAGTTTAGCTACAAGTCGCTCAGAAAGGCTGTGGCAGCTGGAGATGGCAGCTCATGCAGCCAGGTTCATCTCTCTCTCCCCTCCCCCTGCCCTCACCGAATCCAAGCAGCTTATCAGAGGAACCAGGGCTAAGCAGAATGACAATGGCACCGAATCAGGCACTTGCCTCACTCTGTTGGGACTGGTCGGGGCACACCGGCTGCAGGTTGAGCACACCCTGGAAACCAGTCCGAGGGTGGTTGGCCCTCCCCTGGAACTTTGCTCCCAGCAGGTGGCTTTAGCAAGCCCCGGGGCGCAGTTGATTCAAGGATAGAGGCACACCGCCCCACTGTTCTCAGGAGCAGCCTGAGGACTCCAAGCTACCAGGACTCATCCTGTCCCCAAGCCTTGTTATCACCTCCCAACTCACTCTGGGGTCTCCCATCATCTTCACCTCAGTGGCTGAGCTCTCAGAAAGAGTCAAGGACCCGGAAGCGGCTGTTCCTGAATTTTTCTGCAGAAATCAGAATGCGATCCCAAGGCGTGGGGTGCTGCATGGCCTTCCCTCTAATCACTTGCGTTCCAAGGAGCTCAGACCATCCACACTGCAATCTGAAAGGAAATCAGCTTGTGGTTCTTCCCCCTTGGCTGGCCATCCTCATGTTTCCTCCCAGAGAAGGCAGCGATGACACAAATCTGCCCTCTAGTGGGCGAGGAGGAGAAAAAGAGCGAGGAAAGGGAATGATTGAGATTTGACTACATTTCTCAAAACTGACCAGCTGATTTGAGATTTTTGCCAATGCGGCTCAGACTGAACCTGCAGACCAGGTCTGCCAAACTCGGACTTCTTATTCCATATCGGTAATGGCTTCTGCGTGAAGAAGTGACACCAGGAGGGAGAAATCATTGGATTTGGAGTCAGGTGCGCCTAGCACGGGAGAGGCAAGTGGCTTGAGGTGGTTCCATCCTCAGCTGTCTCATATACCAAATTGGGATAATAGTGCCTTATCCTGGGAGTGTGGTGAGAACCAAGGACATTTCAGAGCGCATTGGTTGTACTAAGATTGCATTTCATGGACTCCGCCACAAGGCGCAGTGTTTACGCACCCAGATTCAGCAGCAGCCTGAGTGCCTGGGTTGAAATTCGCTCCGTCATTTACGAGATATCTGACTCTCTCTGTGCCTCAGTTTGCTCCCTTGTTACCTGAGATAACCTAACTGCCCCATAGGGTCATTTTGAGCAGTTAAGTGAATTCATGTTTGCAAAGTGGCGGGAGCACATTGGAAATGTTTATTACAAATTCATTATATTCTACAAACAAAACAAAAAAAGTCTATTGAGCACAGTGTTAGAAGCACAAAACTTTTTAATCTAGCCAAGGAATCACCGTAAAAATAGCTAAGATTTATAAGCACTCACAGTGTCAGGCCTAGAAGCACTTTCTATGTGTTTCCCTGCTTTTGTATTACTATTACACAGCAGCTAGATAGAAAAAGCACACACTGTATATTAGTAGAAAATGTTAGAAAGACTAATATGTAACCAATTACTATCTCCCTGAGATAGAGCACAAATGTGGATGCCTTGGGGCGGGTGTGGGGATTGGGATTTGACTGGGGAAAGACACAAAGAAACCTTTAAAGGTCATAGGAATATTCTGCGATTTGAGTGTCGATGTATGCCTGATAAGTCTTATTAAACAACATACTTGAAATGTGTTCATTTCATTTGTGTACGTTTTACTTCTACAAACTTGCTTTAAAACAGCCCGGCTGGTATTGCTTAGTGATTGAGCATTTAGCATAGACCCATGCACCAAGAGATCAACAGTTTGATTCTTGATCAGGGCACATGGGTCGTCTTCCATCCACCCCACCCCACCCCACCCCTCTCCTGTTGCCAGACCAATCCCTGAAAAGGGTTATGCAGGAGGCCACAGATGGATGTTGATGCATCAATGTTTCTCTCTTCCTCTCTATCTAAAATCAATAAAAACACATTTTAAAAAAGAAACGAGAAATGTCAATAAATTGAAATGTATAGAATTTAGTTGAGTCTAGATTAGAACAAATATTTTTAAAATTTTAAGACAATTAGATACTTATAAGAAAATTAGACTCTTAAATGTTTTCATCAATAAAAATTAATAAGAGCTGAAACCGGTTTGGCTCAGTGGATAGAGCATCAACCTTCAGACTGAAGGGTTCCAGGTTTGATTTCGGTCAAGGGTACGTACCTTGGTTGTGGGCACATCCCCAGTAGGGGGTGTGTAGGAAGCAGCTGATAAATGCTTCTTTCTCATCGATGTTTCTAACTCTTTATCCCTCTCCCTTCCTCTGTAAAAAATCAATAAAATACGTTTTTAAAATTAAAAAAAAAAATAATAAAAATCAATGGTGTTAATTCCTACTAACCACTAGTTTTCAACTGGGGGAAAATTTGCCCTACCCATGACATCTGTCAATGCTAGAGATATTTTTTAAAATTATATTTTATTGATTTTTTACAAAGAGGAAGAGAGAGAGATAGAGAGTTAGAAACATCGATGAGAGAGAAACATTGATCAGCTGCCTCCTGCACCCCTCCCCCCTACTAGGGACGTGCCTGCAACCAAGGTACATGCCCTTGACTGGAATTGAAGCTAGGACCTTTCAGTCCACAGGCTGATGCTCTATCCACTGAGCCAAACCGGTTTCGGCAAGAGACATTTTTTGTTTCACAGCTCAGGGTGGAGATAGGATGTTGCTACTGACATCTAGTTGGTAGAAGCCAGGATCCTATTAAATATCCTGTATCCCCCAAAATAAAGAATTATCTGTCCCAAAAGGTCAATAGTGCTGAGGTTGAGAAATCATACTCCCTGTCAGGCTTAGGGGGGCGGGGGCTGGGGGGAATAAAGAACAATTAATTATTGAACCAATTAGCTCTCAAGTTTTGTTCATTCCATGAAAAGCAGCAGAAACAATAATGAGAACCATCCTTTAGAATTTTATGTTTTCATGACTACATATTTTACAGGTCTCTGAAATTTTTTTACAAGTTTAAAACATAAACGTATGCCGAAACCGGTTTGGCTCAGTGGTAGAGCGTTGTCTGTGGACTGAAGGGTCCCAGGTTCGATTTCAGTTAAGGGCATGTCATTTGGTTTTGGGCACATCCCCGGTAGGGGGTGTGCAAGAGGCAGCTGGTTGATGTTTCTCTCTCAATGACGTTTCTAGATCTCTCTCTCTCTCCCCTCCTCTCTGTAAGAAATCAATAAAATATATTAAAAACAACAACAACAACAAACATAAATGTATATTTTATGCACTGAGGTATGTATGCTGCAGAACCAATGGACTCCTTGGGGCCTGGCACCCGGGTGAGCCCTGCGACCCTCGAATCTGCCTCTGTGTAGTGAGGTGGATGGAACTAGATCACTCTCTAAAGTGCCTGCCTTCCAGCTCTCCAATTCAGTGTCTAAAGGACTTAGAAAGCAGTCTAATCAATAGAAGGCCACATTCTCAGGGCATGACATTTTGGATATTATAAGAAAAATGGTAACAAAGGCTATTGCAACAAATATTCTGACTGCCCTGGGGCCTTTGGAACAGGCTATAATTTGGTGTGTGGGATGAGGAAAGGGATGAGATTACTAGTAGAGCAATGGCATGTACCTGTGAAAATCTACCCTTGTTATTCTTAGAATCACCATGATATTCTCAGTCACCAGCTCCATCCAGTTTCAGAAGTTTGGGCCGTGGATTATGGATAATAACCTGGCAGTCCCCTGGACTCCCCCTCCCCATCTTCTGTCCATCAGATCCCCTCTTCAAACCTGCCTAGACTCCAAACTGAGTGGTAGGAAACCACTTTCCTTACTTGTCAAGGATGAAATCACTGCTTTCCCATAACAGCCATAAAATCATTTGATAGTCCTTTTTATGGCTTATGACTTTTCATATGATCCTCCTTATCAATTTTCAAAATATATTTTTAAAAGGATTAAGAGATTGATAATTTGCTCTGGGAGTAGAAAGGCAAATAGAAACAGACTTTGTCACACTTTTATGCACTGGTTTAATATGATTTCTTAGCAATTTGTGTATAGCAAACTGTTTCAATAAATGTGTGTCATCCACTAAAGCTTATCAATTAATGTACTTTGTGCAATCTCACTGGATTTTTCTATGACCCATGTTTCTCAGAGGGCCACAGCTGTTTCCCTGAGATAATATGTGAAGAGCAGAGACTCTGACTTTTTGGGTTACTCAATTTAAAATCCCATTCAAAGTGTCATTGAGACTCACTATCTCAAAGAGGTATCTGTGCCCCATGTTCATCACAACTGTTTTCACAATAGCCCAAATATGGAAACAACCTGTCTGTACATCAACAAATGAGTGAATAAATGAAAATTGGCGTATCTCTCTGGATATCTTACACAATGTTATATCCATTACATCTCAATAAAGCTAAAAAAACAAAACAAAACAAAAACAGGTTAGGAAAACAAAGTGTCATCAAGTACAACTTTCTCATGAGTGTGTTGATAATAATAGCTGCACTGAAATTTACCTTCTTTGTCAAGCCCCTAATGAAATAATGGATCTATTATAGTTGACAATCATCAGTGCACAATGGCATGCTCTAAGAAGAGACGACCAGACATCATGGGCCTCCTGATGGAAGACTACCAATCTAATAAAGAGGGAATATGCTAATTGACCCTCATACCATTGCAAAGATGACAGCCAATAACAAGGGAATATGCTAATTGAATGCCCTACTCTAAAAGATGGTGGTGCCCACAGCCACAAGATGGTGGTACCCAGTTCCCTCAGCCCCACCGGGGCAGCAGGCGCGTGGCAAGGCTGGGCCCTCCCCCAGGTGGGCCCCGCTGCTCTGCACGCCTGCCTCCAGAGGGCCATTCCCCTCGGCCCCCCGTCCCCCAGCTGCCCAGGGCTTGCCTGAGGCACAGGGAAGCCTCGGATGGAGGCTGCCCAGATGATGCCTGAAGCTCAGGCAAGCCAAGGCTCAAGTAACCGGGGCCAGCCACGGCTTGCACTGCTGGCAGTGGCAGCAGCAGAGGTGTGATGGGGTGTCACCTTCCCCTGATGGCCAGGTTGCCTCCCACCCCTGAAGGCTCCCAGCCTGTGAGAGGGGCCAGGCCTGGCTGAGGGACCCTCCCTCCAGTGCATGAATTTTCATGCATGGGCCTCTATGTATGAATATCATTGCCCAAAATATAGAAATGAATCAGATTAAATCTTCATATATAATTACCACTTTGTGGGGAATACAAGGGTCAGAGGGTGATGTTTACTATCACTATAGAAATGCAATCAGCAAAATCCAGAACTTGGAAAACTAGACAGAATAAATGCTCAGACATCTTCAATAAATTGCTGGGAAAAATAGAAAAGGGGAGCAACAGGAAGATATCTAGATTCAGAGAATCAACCAGAAGTGTGGGACTTGATCCAAACAGACCAACAGTACAACAAACAAGAAAACAACAAAAACTTTATATATTTTAAAGTATATAAATATTTAAAATGTGTAAGCAATGATATATTTTTGAAATAATTTTTTAGGGCTATACATGGAAATAACTGGATTAGGGATTTCTGTGATTTGTGGTGGAAAGAAGGAGGTGGGGTTATTCAATGAAACAAGAGTGGTCAGGAGTTGTAGGTTGTTGAGCTGAAATACAGCTACATGGGGGTCCGTTGCTCCCTACTTTCCTGTATGTTTGAAATTTTGTCATTTTTAAATGAATATTTAAAAAGTCTTCCATTTGCCAATGCTTCACAAATCACGTTATAAAATTAGTGATTAATAATGCCTATTAAGACTTGGAGCTACTCAACAACTTACAACACAGTTAAGTTTGTGATCTCATTTCTTCCTCCAGGGTACTACTTCGAAACAACATATCATGGATGAGGAACTGATCCAAGAAGCTTGGAGCAATGGCAGTTAGTAAATCCCGGCCTCGGAGACTAGAACTTCAAGTCCTAAAATTCCAAACCCGGTTCCTCCCCAAACAAGAAGCTTTAGAAAGAAACAGGGGAGTGGGATGAAGAAAGGACTTATTTCAGGACCTCAAGAGCGTGCAAAGGCTGGGGAGATCTTTACTCGTTCTGGCCACCAGATGGCGAAGGCCGCTCGCCGGCCAGCGGAGGGAGACTGCGAGAGTGCCAAGGCCAAGGGCAGGTCGCCGGGTCCTCCTTCCCGCCCACAGCGCAGGGCAAGCTGAGTGGAGCCTAAAATGACAGAAGTTACTATTCGAGCCTCGATGCCTCCACAAGAGCTTGTAAAAGGGCGTTTCGGGATTTTGAAGGAGCCGGGAATGGGGGGAGGAGTGGAGGAGGGCGAGGGGAGGGTTTAAAGCTGGGGTCTGGGACCCAGCAGAAGCTGAGATCTTGGGGAGCATCGCTGAGGGCCTGCGTCGTATCCGCGCAACTACATCCTGACCCCGGTGAACTGGGTGCGCGACCTCCGCGACGCGAAGGGATAGCTAGGGCCGATGGAGAGAGCGGGGAGAGGGATAAATGGATGGCCAGGAGACGTTTACTTTTCCTTTAAGTCGTAATAAGGAGAAATTCGGTGGTCAACAAGATCAGAGTCCCTATTTTTTTTTTTTCTTCAATAAAGTTTAACTTCTGGCTGATACGAACCGATCAGCTCCTGGGCGGGGTGAAGAGGAACTCCGTACCAGGGCGGGAACTCGAGAGAGAGAGAGAGAGAGAGAGAGAGAGAGAGAGAGAGAGAGAGAGAGAGAGAGAGAGAGAGAGAGAGAGAGAGACCGACCCAAATGGATGCGCTGGGCCCAGGTGTCCGCAGGTCGTAGGAGGGAGCCCGACCCCCCCCACACACACACACACACACACACACACACGGAGACAGGCGCAGGTGGATGGACTCCTCAGGGTCCCCCGAGTTGGCCCTGCGCGGTTCGCGGACCAGACAGTCTGAACTGGAGGGAGGAGGGATGGAAGGATGGGGGTTCCATAGAATGGGACTCTGTCTGGCTCGCCAACATAGTTTTGCAAGCTGCTTTTTAAAAAGAGCCTTCTGGAAAAAAAAAAAAAATTAAAAGAGCCTTCTGATGAGGCCGAAATCTCCGCGAGGTGGAAACCAAACTTTCGGGGTCTGCTTGCAGCACGGCGGGGGACATCGCGGGGGGGGGGGGGGGCAGGCGGGAAAGGGGAGTGGAAAAGGAGTGGTTTTAAGTTTTGTCTCCACTGGGGCTCGATTTCGATTACAATCAAGAGAGATGTGCGGAGATGTGTTTATGCAGAGCATTTCCACGACACCTGCATAATTTGCAAATAACCTGCATCACACACACACACACACACACACCCCTCTTTGCTCCAGAAGGAAGGAAGGGGTTTAAAGTTGACCCTCGGAGTCTGCAGAGGAAGGGCGCTAGGACCAGACGCTGGTCTGGAGCCTCCACGGCTCCGCGGACTCCCCCTCCCCCGCCCCCCTCGGGCTCCAAACCCCGGCCCCGGCCCCGGTGCAGACGGGACCTGGGCGCGCTAGTGCGCTGCTGTTCTCCCCCGCCCCCCCCCCCCCCCCCCGATTTCTGGTCCGGCTGTCCCGGCCTTTTCCCCCGCCTCCCCAATCCCAGGACAGCTGCCCTACATCCCTGCAATTCTCAGCTTCAGCGCCTAGGAGGGGGGGGAGGGGGAATCCTGGGACCCTGGCGGGGGTGGGATGGGGGTGGCACACTCGTGCCAAGGCGGGGCAGGGGGTTGGAGGAAGGTCCAGCTTCCAGTTCTCCCCCAAAGCAAGAAAGATTTCCAAGGTCTACCTGTGGACTTTTTTTTTTTTTACCCTAACCACCCCAAAGTGGCGATGCACAGGACACGTGTTGGAAAAGGGCAAATGGCATTTCCAGCTTAGGGTCAGCTCCTTTGGGCCCTTGGTTTTTCTCTATTCTTGCGGCTTATGGGCTTGTTTTGGTGTATTTTTTTTTTTTTTTTTTTTTTTTTTGTCCGGGGCAGCGCCGGAGAGGAAGCGGACCTCGGCGGAGCCGGCCGACCCCCAGGCCGAGGCCTCGGAGCCGCGCGCCGGGAGGCGGGGACCCGGCCGGCGAAGGTAAACACGCCGGCGCCGCGCCCTTGATCTTTATTTAAATGGAGGCTTGTTTATCGGTGTCATCCTTAGGAGGATTAATTAGATACATCTCTTCACAATTTGGTGTCTGACACTCTGTCTCAGGAATGCCTTATCACAAGGTGTTAATTGGGGCCACTCAGCCACGAACGTTTCGATTAAACACGGTGAGGGACTTTTCACAAGTGCCAGGTGCTTCTCGCTGTACACGGTGCGAACGTGTTCGGGGTTCGAGAAGTAGACGGGGGCCCGCACCGGCCCGGCCCGGCGTGGATGGAGAGGGCAGGGCCGCAGGGCGCCGCGTGGACATTCCTCAGCATCTCCCAACCTCCCCCCCCCCCCCCCCGCTGCTCCTTGGGGATGGGGGAAGGGGGGACGAGGCGGGGACATAGGCCAGGTGAGGGGTCTAAATTCATCCAAAATACAAACATGACTGGTTCACTGTTAGTTAGCTTCCCCCCCAAAAAAAAAAAATCTTTGAGATCATTTTCATTTTAGTGATAGAAGGATGCCTGTGTTTGAAGTGGTAGCAAAAGTGTCCTGTGAAATGCACTTGGCAATGAAAGCACAATAAATAGCTTTAAAAAAAATAGCCGAAACCTATTTGGCTCAGTGGATAGAGCGTTGGCCAGCGGACTGAAAGGTCCAGGGTTCGATTCCGGTCAGGGGCATGTACCTTGGTGTACCTTGGTTGCGGGCACATCCCCGGTGTGGAGTGTGCAGGAGGCAGCTGGACCATGTCTCTCTCTCATCGACGTTTCTAGTTCTCTATCCCTCTCCCTTCCTCTCTGTGAAAAATCAATAAAATTTAAAAAAATAAAAAAGTAACACACACACACACACACATAAACCAAACTTCAAGGCTTTGTCTCCCAGATCAGGCGGCTTTGGGACAAAGCACTTTTAACCTGCATGGTCAGTCGGTCGGAGAAGCGGCGCTGGAGTCTGAGCTCCCAAGGTCACCGGCAGAACTTGGGGCCTTGCAGGGTGGGGGTGGGGGGGGACACACCGGGAGAGGGGATGGGACACCGGGGAGAGGCGAGGTCCGAGCTCCCAGCGGCCTTAATTGGACGCGGAAGGGGGGAGGTCCCGGCGGATGGCTAGCCTCCCAGCAGCTAATCCTCTTAGCAGCTGCATTTCCGCGCCGCGGTGAGCCCGGCAGAAGGACCCTCCCGGCCAGACCTTTACCCCGGGAGGGTCAGGAGGGGGCGGGAAGGGTTGCCAGCGGGGCCCGAAGCCGTCTGCTGATAAACCTGGCGGGACCTGGCGGGACGTCTGGCGGGGGACAAAGGGCCCTCCACCCCATCCACGGTTTAACTCTTGGGCAGATCCAGGGCTCAGCCGGGGGACAGGGCAGGGGGGACAGGGCAGCCTCCGCCCTCCCGGGGGAGGGACAGCGCCAAATACACGGAGCTCGGCGCAGAGGGGCGGGAGGCCTGGGATCCTCGTGTGGAGGCGTCTGGCTGCCCGCAGGGAGCCCGGGCTGGGCCGCAGCCGCCGAGGAGCTCAGCCGCGGGCTCCGCGCAGAAGCCGCAGGTGGAGCGGGCGCTGGGCTGGGGGCGGTGAGCTCTGCGCCGCTCCGCGCCTGCCAGGAACTCGTGGGCGCTCAAAGGGCCTCGGGGGTTCCCGGGGAGCCCACGTGGGTAAGGGACGGGTGACCCCAAAGTAAGCTTAGGACGCCTGGGGCGCGAGGTTCTCCGGGTTTGCATGAGCCCTGGTGTAGGCAATCTTGCATCTGGGCAACCTCCACCCCCAGCCCAACCCCCATACCCATTGTCCACACTTCCTAGAGGAAATAACCCCATTCATGTTTGAGGGTTAAATAATAATAATAATAAATAAATAAAAAGCATCCCACCCCCCACTCCTCATGACTACAGTGTCCACTTAAGAGGTTCCAGAGCCTTCCATGGCAGGGAGAGGGGTTGGTGAAACAAGTGTCCACGCAGGAGAAGGGTGGAAGGCAAAAAGCAAAATTAGATCTTCCCTCGAAAGGCCAGAGTACAGAAGACAGAGAGCTATGCCTGCTCCCTTAATGAACCACGTTTATTAAAAAAATGACTACGGCTGTACATTAAAATCCAAGGTCTCTAAAAAGCCTATATGAGCTGTGGCATCGAGTTTTACTTTCTTCACATTACCAAGTTGGGGAAGAGGATGGAATGGGCATTTTTCCCTTAGACACGGTTCAAGTTAAGTACGGAGTCGCTGAATACATTCTGAACTAGCTAAAAAGTAAACAGTATAGTCCCCAATACGGGTGGGGATGGGGAGAGAAAACGACCCTCCCCCCACCTCTGCAGCTGTTGCTAGGTGATCTGCACATTCTGTACAAAAGCCGAAGCACCAAGTTTACATCATCGCAGACACATAGGTAGACTATTTGTACAATAATATATTCCACATTATTCTACAGTTTATCTAAGCACACAAACTATACTCTTTAAATGTTTCTCTTTCGTTCATTTTTTTTCTTCTTTAGTTTTGGGGGTAGGGGGAGGTGATTCCATCCCTTGTCCTCTCCTGAGTCTTTTGAGACATCCATCCGGGCACATAGCAGAGGCCTAGCCAGGAGGCAATCCTGAGCCAGGGCGGACATGGCTTGTGCTGTAAGCCTGGAGGAATCCAACTCACTAAGACCAATACCTTTGTTTACAAAATTTTTTCTTGCCTCCCAGGCCTCACATCTTTTGTCCCTAGCAGAAGGTCACAGCAGAAAGTCCCCTGTTGAAGCTTACAGACCAGCCCTTCCTTCTCTTCTAGAAGCAAAATCCCTTACCGATCCGGGGCTTCTAGAGGCTCACAGATTTTAAAAAACAGAAACAAGAACCAAAGCTTGCAACTCATCGGATAGCGCTCAGCACTCCGCCTTCGCAGCCCCATTCTCTGAATGTTTTTAGTGTTTCCAATAAATAAATCCAGAACCTTGAACAACCTTCTGATTTTTAAAACCCTTCCGAGTCCTCCGTGAACTGTATTTCAGAAAGAAAAAAAAATAAAAAAATAAAATGCTAGGCTCGTTTCCATTACCTGCAGCAATCAAAAAAGCTTTGGCACCTTCTTTTAGAGAATTGCACAGAACAGGATGCATCAAGGTGGAAGGCAAACATCTTTTTGGCAACCTAGGCAGAGAAGACAACAAAAAACACCACCACGTTCATCTGCAAAGAAACTTAGCTCATTCTGACGAGGTCAAAACCGCTCTTAGGGAGTTGTGTAAAAAGCATAATATCCCCCCATGCCTTTGGAGGTGTCTTTGTTGTACTCTTCGGCGTTCATGTCCTCACACTTAATGGAGGGAGAATTCTCATTGCTGGATGAGCTGGGGGACAGCCGCCTTCGCTTGCAAGCGCCCGTGTACACCCCCGAATCGTTGGAATCCAGGGACTTGATGGAAGGGGGAGTCTCTATCCAAGAAGAGCTCATTTCTTCTTTGACTTTCTCCTTGGAGAGCTGGTCTTCGGAGAACACAGGGGGGCTGGTTCTGGAGGTCCATGGGAGCCCAGAGGCGGCCATCTTCCTCTGATAGGAGCCTCGACCTCCCCACCCTGCCATTGCAGGGAAGGCTGGGTCGGGGTAATACCCCAGGGCGTGGGACGTCTGGAGGGGCAAGGACTTAATGCCATAGGGGAGCAAGGTGCTGGACGGATATTCGGACTCATAGGAGCCGATGTCTAGTTTGTTGGTCCCAGGCTGCTGGACAGGCGTGACAAGCCACCGCTGGGGAGGGTTGGCCACCTCTTCGTTCTGTTGGGGCGAAAGGAGGCCGTTGGTCTGCGGCACGGTTCTCTCGCCGTTATAATAGCGGGCTTGAGGTAAAGTGTTGACAAAGGGCTCCGGGAAGAAGGACTGGACGCCATACCGACCTCCAGGGACAATCTGATGGGATCTAGGAGAATCCGTGGGAGATGGAGTTAACCTGTCATTTTCGGAAGCGGTGTACATGCTACAATATAAAGAAAAACACTTAAAAATAAAAATAACCCTGGTGGTGACCCCCAAACAAACCAAATTCCCAGGAATGAAAACGTAACTGCTCTGTTGGTATGGAGGCACAGAGGCAGGAGATGGCCTGGCTCGTCTGAACTTGGACTCCTGGTTCCAGAGGGAAAATTTCCCACCATATAAGCAAAAGTTCCTTCCTGGGTAGTAAGTATTTAAACTATAGGAAGTCCACCTTTGCAGATTCTGGGATCTGAGCAACAACTCTCCCTGGTCCGTGTGGTGGGAGGAAGGCCACATTTAAAAGGCATTTGCAGAGCCTTGTTGTTGATGTGAAAATTACATCCTCTCAGCCTCAGGTTTTTCTTATGTAAAAGCAAAAGGGGGGGAGGTAACAGTAATACTCGCTCCTGAGAAGGTAAAAAAGTTGGGATTACACAGAAAGATATGTAAATGCAGATTATGAAAATGTCAACTCGCCACTCAAATGTTAAAGAGAAAAATGCTCCTCCTTTTAAAGTCCTTTACATTTCTTTAGAAATGAACAAAAGCCCTCTGTGAAAAATTCTAAAGCAAGGTTAGTCCGGGCAGGGGGGGAAAAAAAAGTAAAAATAAAAAACAGAAAGCCTCAAATATGAAAGCTTTTTCCCAGAATATGTTCCTAGGAAAGTGGCTGATTATGATTTCCTGCTCCCAGGTAACACGCAAACATGGACCAAAGCAGCACTTACGAATCGTAGTTGTCCCTGAAGCCTTTGGCAAAGGGGTTGTGGTCAATCTTGAGCTGCGTTATCTGGATAAGGGGAGAGAGATGGTTGTTGAGTGCCTTAGCGCGCTGGGCCTGGCTCGCCCGGGTCGGGGGACCTTGGGGACACTCACGTCAGTGTTTTGGTAGGCCGTCACGGCAATGAACTGCGTCTCTGAGAAGGTAAAGGTCTGGGTCTTGGAGGGCTCGTTCAAGTCCTCCACGCCGTCCTCCGTCACTTCCACAATGTGCAGCCGCGGCTGGTACTTGTGTAGAGATTGCAGGACTATCATCTGGAGGTGGCACAGGAACAGAAGGGCCAAATCTAAACAGTCTTTTAAAGGTTCAGCAGAAGCAGACTTCAACAAACTGCATATTTTGCAACGGGACACCTGCCTGCTCCCCATCGAAGGCTACGTTTTTCCTATTGCCGTTTTTAACCAACAGCTACCTTTTTCCTATTTAACACCTGATCATCGCCACTTCTGTAACCAAAAAGAGCTGGGCATGCATGTTTCAAAAGCACTCTTTCCTCTCGGTGTCCTAAGTCCCCCAAAGATGTCAGTATTTCTGTCCCTAAGAATCAACTCACTGTTATTGAAATCCAGTGTGAAAGTAAGAATGAGAAAGGTCAAAGGGAAGAAAAAGAAAAAAAAAGCTTAGAAATAGGCGAGTAAACAGGTAAAACCAGTGAAGAGTATGGGAACTTGTTAGAGAAGAGATCCCTGGCCAGAAGACATACCCTCTGTCCCTCTACCTGAGTGTTGTTGTTATTGGCGCCTTTGTTGTTGGTGAGTTTTAATTTCCCAAAGGAAATCTCCTGTCTCATCCAGTGGGAACCGGTATTAGGAGACTCTGGGTGGACGTACATTTTGTTGCCTAAGAGAAAATGAAACAAAAACACAGAACCTAAGCACAGAGCGCTGTTTACAAATGGAGCGGAGGAGGGATGGCTGTCTTAATATCTATGGGCAAGGTTTAAGAGCGGGATTTACAGCACAGACCTCCCCAGCAGGAGCTGCTTACTGAGAAAGGCCAATGGAGACCATGAGACTCCAGCAATGCACCCCACCACACCCCCTCCAGAGCCCCCGAGTTCCCAGGCCTTCCTTGACAAGGTGCTCATCTTAACAGGACCTCAAAATAAAAAGATGGAGGCAACAGGGGATGCTTCTTATAGTTCAGGGCACCATCTGATGGAAATGGTTGCATTTTCATGGGTGGGATTCAACCTTGAGAAGGCTTTCTCAAGTGAACATTGGCATGCCAGGAGCCCTTGTCCCCGGGAGAGTTTGTGACAATTCTTTACTAAAATGTAGACATTGGGGGGCTGCAGTAGGGTTATGGTTAAAGCTCTGTATGTTGGTAAGCAAGAAATCTGACTTAGCAACTTCCTCTTTCAGCCAAACGCTCAAGACAAAGAAACTCATGCTAACACCTCTAGGTTCCAGGTGGGGGGGAAAGGCTTATGACAGGGGTTCCCCACCTGCTCCCCCTTAACCCCTGCCAGGGCCTCCTCTCTCCTCACCCTGCATGTTATTGTCGGCTTTGCCGCAGGTCACCCACTTGCCCCCCTGGAAGCGCCAGTGGTTGGGGTCGGCCAGCACCACTTCCACGAACACGTTGTAGTGGGCGGCAGGGTTGAGTCCGTTTATGTTGAAGCTCAGGAAGGGGAACATGCGCCTGGAGGGAACAGAGCCGGGAGAAGCGATTTAATCACCACCCCGAGCGCAGGCCTGTGCTCGGCCAGGTTCCCCGGCACCTGGGGCAGGGTCGGAGTTAGACGTTTAGAAATCTACAGAGTGAACAGAATCCCGGGAAAGAGGCCCTCACTATGCAAAATAGTTTTGAGTTGGCAACTCTACGGACATCTCTTGTCTAAAATGATTTGCCCCACGGTCACGTGCTTCTGTGTCCTCTCCCCACTCCAGTTTTCAAGTTTTTAAGGCGCTCGTTCATTTTTTCTTCCATGATGTGAAAATGTCTTTTTCCAATTCCACTGGTAAGGCTGAAAGTCCCCTCTGAGAGTCCCTCGCCCTCTGCCCCTTTGCGCAGAAGTAATCGCTGTGAGCCATTGGATGTGCATCAGAACTTTCTCACCCCCAACCCCGGCCAGCTCTGGCTCCAAGACCTGCCTCACCAGCCACCTCCATCCTCCGGAGGTGCCCCATGGAGACCCTGGCGCCTAAAACGGCGGGAGCCCATCTACTGCGCTCAGGGGGGCAACCCATGCGCCTCCGCCCCCCTTCCCCATCCCGGTCCTCTCGGTCGGTCTAGCAGCGTCTCGTAAATCCAGCTTTGTGGACAAGCTTCAGTTTCCATTTCCGCCGCCTCCTCCTCCATCCAGGTAAGGGTAACGGGAGGGAGGAGGCAGCCGTAACCGTACACCCCGCACAAGCCGCCCGTGAGCAGAGGGGAGGGACGAGGAACTGGAGATGCAACATCTCCGCTTACTGCGCGCTCGGAAAAAACACTTTTCCAAGCAAAGGGCATCCCCGGCCCCTCTGCGGGCCACACCGTCACGGTCCCCCCCAGTGCCCCGCGCCCCCTCCGCGCCGCACTCACCTGCCCTGTTTCGTGATGATCATCTCCGTCTGGTGCCGGTGGAATTTGAGCCACAGGGGCCGGTTGCACAGGTAGACGTGCGCGCGTAAACTGGATCCGGACACCTCCAGGCTCCCCCAGCCTCCGCACGCACCCGCCGCCGCCGCCGCCCCGGGGTACGGCCCGTAGAGGGGAGCCCCCTGGCCGTACGGATAGGCTCCGGGGCCGCCTCCCCCGCCGCCCGCACCCGCGCCGCCGCCGCCCGCGCTGGCTCCCGGGCCGAACTGCGCCCTCCCGGGCGGGCACACGGCGGCGGGGAAGCCGCCGGAGGGCAGCATGGAGCCGTAGGGATAGCGCGCCCCGTTGGGAGCCGGGTACACGGGTCCGTGGGGCGCCCCGGCCGCCGCCTGGTAGGGGAAGAGCGAGCAGGGCGCGGCCAGCTCGGAGCCCTGCGGCGCGGGGGACTGCAGGTAGTAGCGCTCCGAGCCCAGGCTGTCCATGGAGTACCGCGCCGTGGCGGCTGCCGTGGCGGCGGAGGGGAGCTCCTCTTCCCCGCAGGGGGAGCCCTTGCGGCCGTCCGGGGCCCCCGGCTTGGCCACGGCCGCCGCGGTGCTGGCGAAGGCGTCCCCGGCGGCGTCCGCGTCGCTGAGCATGACCGCGGGCGCCCCCGCGCCGGCCGCCGCGGGCTCCCCGCTCCCCGCCTCGCACGAGAGGCCGCCCGGGAACTTCTTAGGTGCCTTGTCCAAGTCCAGCCTCTGGGGCGAGGGGGTGGCGCCGGGGAGGTGACTGGCCGGCCCGCCCCCGCCGCCCCGCGCGCTCTCCAGCGGGTAGAAGTGCGCGCCGGGCAGGTTCACCGCGCTCACCAGAAGCTGCTCCCCTAGCTGCATGCTTTACGGAGCGCAGACGGCGAGGCTGCCTCTCCTCCTCCCGAGGCCTTATTATAAAGGCTGGATGGGGGAGCCAGCGCCCTCTTCCGAGGGGAAGGTGACTTCCCCTCCCTCCGGGGTCGGGGCGACCCACCTGGCGACACGGGGGCGGCGGGGGCACCCTCGCGCGCGCAGCCCAGCGTCCTTTCCGCAGGGAAAGCGCGCTGAGCCTGTAGGGCGGGAGGTGAGATGGATGGAGAAGCGCCCTGGTGCTCTTAGCGGTCCTGCTGGCCGCCCCGGACCCCCAGCTCCTCCCCCGCTCAGGCCCTGTAAGGAGAGGACGCGGCTCTCTGTTCCCATCCACCCGCCGGCGATAGCCCCTCCGCCCTCCGCGGCTGCCCAGCTACCGGTCAGGTTGACCACTTTGGAAACTTGCAGGCTGTCATTGGCTGCTTTATATACGTGCTGCCAGGGAGGGGTTTCGCGGCCCCTCGGCCCCAGGACCCGCCTATTGGCTGATGGAGGTGACACTAATTCAATTAGGCATGTACTAATTGGATCAAGTCGCCTGCAACTTTCTTTTCCTTTAGTCTGATTCCTTCCTTCCTTCCTTCCTTCCTTCCTTCCTTCCTTCCTTCCTTCCTTCCTCCCTTCCTTTCTTTTTCCCTTTCTTTCTTTCTTTCTTTCTTTCTTTCTTTCTTCTCTCCTTCGTTCCTTTCTTCCTTTCTTATCTTTTTTTTTTCTTTTTTGAGACTCTGCCCTGCTGCGAGGATCAATTCTGATGTCTTTCGCTGCATTTAGGGGAACATGTCTTGGGGTCCCCGTAGCGGGGTCCAGCGCTTGGAGAGAAAAATGCAGGTTTCAGAGGCCGGGAGGGAGGAAGGGAGGGAGAAGGCTCTGCAAGCTGGCTTGCTGGGAGGCCCCTGTCCCTGAGGGGGAGAAGCTGGAGAGCTGAAGAGAGGCCCAAGGGGGAACTCTCTCCCCCTCTCCAGGGCTGTCACCTCAGGTACACGTTCCTCTGGATGGCGGAAGGCTCCCGGGCCTCCAGCCCACACGCAACACTTTGCTTTGGCCCCGTCCTTTCCCGCCGCGGGAAGGGCTTGTGGGAGGAACCTCGCGCTCGGCTTCTGGGGTCAGGCCGGCGGGTGCGCAGTGCCACCCTGGAGAGCCAGCGCGCTCAGCTGGTGCAGCAGAAGCCTCTGCAAGGTGGACACTGGGAACACCCTCCTCCCCACGCCAACCCGCCTGCCTTCAGGAGGCAGGCACTCACCCGCTGCCATTTAAAGTCCTAGCCTCCCAGCTCCCCTGCACCCCAGATCCTGCCCCCGCCCCATCTTCGGCTGGGCCAGAAGCATCTAAACAAAGGTTCGCCCGCCGCCCCGCGGTTCCGATTCCCCGATTCCCCGAGCCTCTCCTCCGCGGCACGACGCAGAGGGGGAATAATTAGTGACATAATCAGTTTGATACCAAATGGAGACCCTTTGCCCCAGCTGCCTGCGTCTCCCCTGAGTTCCTGAGGACCGCAGAGTCCAGAGCGGTGCCATCCTAGATGCTTCGTTGTTATTACGGGGGATGGGGCACGTCTCCCGGCTGAGCCGGAGAAGCCTGAATGCTCGCCGCCGTTAATAAGCAATTACAGCCGCTGCCTGCAGCCGCTCCGGGAGCGCATTTTCCGGCTGAGATGCCGGGGCTCTGCTTCCCCAGCCGAACACGATCACACGGGAAACTCTGCGCCCGCAACAGATGAGGCGGCCGCGGGGTGTGCGGAGCTCCCACACGCCAGGGCAGACCGGCTTGAACCCAGGTTCCAACCACAGCAGCGCCAAAACCGGCACTTCTGGGTTAAAGTGCCAGTCGGTTGGTCCTTAAGGCAACTGGGCTGCTCCTGGGCTTGGACCGGCGTTTGGCGGCGGTGAAAAGCGAGCGCGCGCGCAGGTTTTCGGGGTCACGGCCCAGCCAGGGGGAGGGAGCAAGGGAAACGGGTGGGTTGGCACAAGGACCTCGGAGGCCCGGGGCCGAGCATCCCGGGTGCAGCCCCCAGGAAAGCTGTCCCCCACGCGCACTCAGCCCTGCGCCCCTGGCACCGCGTCCCACAAGCCTCGTTCAGGTTTGGCGTGGCTCTCTGCGCTCCCACCGCCCGGCTTTTGTTGTATGTGGACCCAAGGAAAGCCGGGAGAGTTGTACTCTCCAAATCCTCTGTGCTTCTGCACACTTTCAAAGTGGAGAGTCCGCGACTGGGACGCGAGAGCTAGGAAAGAGGAAGGGGCGCGCGGCTGGGGTGGCTTGCGGACGTGGACCAGGGCTAGGGGACCCTGGAAACCACTCGTAGGCTCCCCCACGTTACCCTAGAGTTTCGGGATGCTTGCTGAAAAAGCAGGGGTGCGCTCCGATCTCCCTTGGAGGTTGGGTGGCCTGGGGTGGAGAGCCGCGTAGCGCTTTGTCGCAGCGAGAGAGGAAGCCTCGGTGCTCCTTCCGATTGCTTTGGAGGCGGCCAGGGGAGCGCTGCGGTGGCAGAGCGCCATCGCAGGCAACAGGCGCCGCTCAGGCCCACTCTGGCGCACGTAACGCGGCCCAGCTGTCCCCCCCGCCACAGCACAACGTGCTGATCTGATTCCAGCCTGAGAGCGAGCGCTAAAGAGCGCGCGGGTCTGGCGCTTCCTCCTGATGAAATATACAGCGAAACATACACGGATGTGATATGTGTAAGCAGGACCCATGCTGATTCTGGGGGCAAGAAGCTGCAGCTTCTCTCTCCTCACCTCTCCAACGCATCTATTGATTCACTCAAACTTCAACCCATTTCACAGATGGAGAAACAATGAGAAAGAATCAGCATGCAGGCCCTACAAAACCGTCCTGGAACGCAGGCTTTTCAGAACATGAAAAATATACACATCACTTAGATCACATTTTGTAAGATGTTACAATACCTTTTTTAAAAAAAACATAATGAAAAGAACTGTTTCAGTTAAAGAATTTTTTTTCTTGACTGCGTCGAGATAAAGGCATCTCATTTAATGGTTCTTCCGTATTAATTGACTAATTACGTTTTCATTGTTACAGATAGGATATACAAGTCTCAGTGCCTACAGCGTTGTAGAGGAGCAAATCTGGGATTTCCTCCTTGGAATGCGCTCTCCTTTGGCTGGCTCAGTTTTATTAATACTTATAACCAAGGAAAGAGACATGAACATTATTTTCATGTGTCCCGGCTGCACTTTAAAATAAAAAACAACCAACGCTCTTTTCCAGAAGAGAAACCGAAAAGCAGTGGAAGGCAGCGGCTTCAGGGAACACGTCAGGCAGCACCCTCCTTAGACTGGGTGGGCGAATACCAGGGCCCTCCAGCCTGTTTGCTGTTTGATTTCAATTACACCCTGGGCTTCATGAAACCCAAATGAGACATTTATGGAAAGGTGCCTGGTTTTATGTGGCTCAACTGACAGTGTAGTGGAATACATTGAACAAAAACATCAACATTGGGGAGGAAGCGTGGGGACCCCTCGGAGCCCAGACCCAAATGCTGGCTGGATTAACTCAACTCTTGCACCTCTCAGCCAGAGATGGAGCAAGCAGGACCCTCTGCTGGCTACAATGAGCCCCAGGCAATGCCTGTGTGTGAGCCCATTAGGAATCTCTGCCCTGTTGTCTCAAGCAAGAATACCAACTTTATGCCACTGTCTCGCCCTGATGACAAACAGGGATGGCCAACCTGGCCAGGTGAACTCTTACCCCTCCCCCTCCCCAAAGATAACTACTGGGAGGGCACTCCTCCTTTAAAAGCAAAACTGAGAAGCATTTGGCTATTACAGGTCTATTACACATCAAATACATACATACATGCATGGATGCATTACAGTGGTGAGTTATAGATGAGTGCAATGATATATAGTTTATATCCCTCCCACCCACCCCCACCACACACACAACCAAGGGGGCCTATATAAATGTCCCAATAAATTCTATTATTTTCACCCCCACTAAAAATGTGTTATCCAAACACTGTCCGTGTTATTCAAACACTTTGTAAACTCCGAGCAGACTTGCTGCCGGTTCTCCTTTTAACCCTAGGAAAACATTCCAACATTAACCGGTCACCAGCGCTTCGCCTGGACTCTGGGAAAACGTCAATGGGTTTTTTGTGGCGAGTTGGTCCTTTTACTATTTATCTATGGCCTTTTCTTTGTTGATGTTAACGTTTTATTTCACCATCTCGGGTTCGCTCTTTGGCCCTTTGTTCTCCGATGGCCAGATCTGCCACCTCCACTGCGCTTTCCCGAAGGGGAAGGAGCTTTCCTCACTGTAAGGTTGTTCGAGTTTCACTTTTTTTTTCTTGAAAGAAAGAAAATGTCCCGTAAGATAAAACATTTTTTGCAAAGACAAGTCATGTTGATTCTGCTGACAACAGCAAGATACTCCCATCAGCCCAGTTTCATTTTTATAAGCATGCATATGTCACTGTGACACTAAAATGGACTGACTACCTGCTTAAATAAAAGAAAGAAAGAAAGAAAGAAAGAAAGAAAGAAAGAAAGAAAGAAAGAAAGAAGGAAAGAAAGAGAGAAAATCACCAGGCCCACGGATGTGTGAGGCAAAGGGCTATATTAAATCCACTGTATTTTTTTTCCAAACAGAAAAGACTAATTTACAATGATCTTAGCTATCAAGACTTAGTTTTAGAAGGCTGAATGCAATTGTTGCTCACTGTTAGAATATGAGAAGGTGGGGGAATCCTGGGATGAAAGATAATAAACACACCAAAAGTTGCTTATTTTAAGAAAATGAACCTTTGTTAAGAAGAATCAAGAATTTTTTTTTATGCAAGTAGTTTTGAAACTGCAAGTGAATTCCTGGATTTAACTGATTATGATCATCATCATCATCATCATATTAATGGGAGTACATACTGCCCATAAATAACAAGAAAAGCCACATGAAGCAAAGTAAATGAAGTGAATTACTCTCAAGAGTAATTTATGGGAATGCTTGCTAACTGCTGCTGCGTTAAACCATGGAAGAGTTATGCTGGGCTCACCTGTCTTGCTTACTTTGCACCTTGGAAGGCCTGCTGCTTAGCAGCTGGGTTGTTCATGGAAAGAAAAGGGTTAATAAATTTTAGAACAGTTAAAATAGCCCCAGGACAGTGTTAGGTGTCAGGCTTTCCCATCATGAAGGCTGGAGTGAAAAGAAAAAAGAAACAGATTTTCCTAAGTTGATAGAATGGGCATTTTCATTGGTTTTTAAAAATATATATTTTTAAGATTAAAAAAATCTCCTTTAGACCTTTCCTAACCCCACGTTCTTACATTATGGCTTGGCTTTTCGTGTGCTTTCCAGAACGTGTACCATTGGCACATCACTCTCAGACTTGGCAGAGCCTTTGGACATTAATGCTTCCACCAAAGGCACCCTCAGGACACAGGTGGAGCAGGATGTCCACCTGACAGGGGGACAGAATCCAACCCTGTTGAGCAAGGCTCCCATATGACAGGGAGCTGGAATCTTAGAGTCAAGGCCCCGTGTGAGAAGGGAGGAAAGGGGCAGTCTGGGTTGAGGAATTACTCAGCAGAAGGAATTAAGCCCATGAGATAACCAAGGATGAGAGAATGAGAGGGAAGGAAAGTCAACATGATAGAGACCAAAGAGATCATTCCTTAAACTCTCTTTTCAGACCACCCCGCCCCCACAGACCCCCCCCCCCCAAGAGAAAAGCAGAAGGTTGTAGAGAGGATTGTAGGTATTTGGGACTCTCTTTTCCTAGTTTTGTGGGTCTGGGTAAGCTCCTAGCATCTCTGTCCCCAATGCCCAATGTCATAATAGCACAACATCAATTAGGGCAGCGCCTGGCACAGAGGAAGGTCTCTAGTCCTTTCTATTCCTACCATCACTCTTGCATAGAGCTCTTTCCCCTCCCCCCCCCCCTTTTTTGTAAGATACTGGGATTCAATGAGGAACCCAGGTATGTCCAATCTGACGTGGGGAGGCCAAACAGGTCAAAGGCAACACGAAGCCGGAGCGAGTCCGTTAGAACCTGAGAGGGAGACAGACCCTAGTGTTCCATCAGCTTCTCTCTCCTTCTCCAGGAGGGAAGGAAATCCAGGGCCCTCTCCCCGAGAAGCGGGTGGGAAGGTGCATTTCAAAGGGAGGCGGCCGGGTGCCCCAGCTCCGGCGCCCCTTCCGCCCCCTGCAGGCTGCCATTAGCATTCTGTTTTTCCCAGGCCTCCCGCCCTCCCTCCCCCCCGCTGGGATTCTGCCTTTCCGGCGGCTTGCTCGTCAAAGGCAGAGAAAATAGGGTATTTAGCTCAGGTTTTGTTCTTCTCCCTATGAGGTTAAACGCTCGACGGGGACCGAGTTAAGTGAATAGTCAGAAGCCTCCTGCAGGGCTGTTCGCTCCGGGAGAAGGCACCCTGACCCGGGGGTCCCGAAAAAGACGCCGTCTGGACCGGCAGGGGCGGCTTCTGAAAAGTGACAGGACAAGGGCAGAGCAAGATCAGCCACGGAGGGACGCTATTCAGGGGAGTCCGGAGGAGGCCCGCCAGCCCAAGGCTCCCAGGTCTCCCAGGTGTGCATAACGGCTCCGCAGGGGCCGGGAGGAACCCCCTCCCCCCAGGGATTATGAGGGGCGCACAGGCCAGAGGCTCAACGGGGAGCAAAAAGCAGCTGGGATCATCTCTGCATTCATTTGAGGCTGATCCTCCTCCTCCCCTCCCCAATAGAGTTTATTCTAGAATCCACAGCCAAAGGAGGGGAATAATAAAAGCAGCAGCAGCTGACTATCTAGGCCAGGTTCTTTCCTTCCAAACCAGCACACTATACTGTTATCATCCCATTTCACAGAAGGGTAAGGAGAGGCGTGGAGAAGTGAAGGCCTTGGCCCAAGGGCACCAGCTGAGAATGGTGGCCCGGGGGTTTGAAGGGGCGGCCTGACCTTGGGGCCCGGGTGAAGGGTTAAGTACGTGTGAATGGGATGGAGCGCGTGGTTGTCTATACCTGGGAAGGCTCCCGGGCAGGTGTCAGAACCGAGTGCCCATCTGCAGCCGCTGTAGCTTTCCAGGGAGTCTCTTTGGAGGACGCTGGACTTCTGAAATCTGGTCCTTCTTGCTTGGGATAACCATCATGGGGGCGAGGGGAGGGAGACGTCTCTACAAGCTAGAGCTGACCAGAGCCCTAGACATACACGATCTCATTTAAACCTCCATGACCCCCTCAGGTGGAAGGTACTTTTGAATCATCCCTATTTCACAGATGAGAGAACCCTGGCCGAGGGAGGGCATACAATTTGAAGGTAGCGGGTCCGAGCGGAACGGGAAGCTGGGGAGGCGGCGAACTCTCCCTGGGACTTTAAAACCTTTAATAGGAAACTCCGGGCCCTGGACTTTATCCCTGGGCGCCGGGCAGAGGGAGCTGCGGCGAAGCAACAGCCAGCTCTCCCCCGGATGCCCGCGGAGTTGCTCTTTCTCGTCTCGCTTTCCCGGTCCGTCCACGCGCTCCAGGGTGGGGTGTGGAGGACCTTGGGGGCTCTTTTCCCCTCTGTAAGCCTTTGGATTGAGGATGGACAGACGGGAACGCGAGACAGTGCCCCGGATCGCTCCTCCAATGCGCTCGGCCTCTTCGGCCGCACCCCCGGCACCGCGCTCGCCTTCAGAGGAGCCAATCCTCCTCTGGGGAGTCTTGCGGGGTTCCGATCGCGCACCGTGTGCACGGCCATCCCAGCCACGCCCTGGCAGGAGGCCTGAGCCCAAAAGCGCCCCTCCAGCCTGGGGCTGGAACCAAGGCGTCTGCACCCGGGCCAGGGTCTCTCCGGGGCAGAGTTCCCTGCGTTGCCGGTTGTGGGCTTAGGACTCCAAACGCGCTCAGGATGCGCTTGTCCAGTCCCGCGTTCCGGTTTCCCTCCGCCCCATCCCCGCAACCGCGCTGCTGTCTTCAGTGAAAATATACGGGGTGGAGGGTGCCCACATATTCCCGCTGGCCCTGTCTCTTTGCCTTGTCACGCCGCGAGTCTTTCTCTCTGTACTTTAGGTAGAAGGCAGAGGCTAATTTATACTTGAACTCTACCAGCCAGAGATATATGTGGGCTATACAATATATTGTGTGGTGCTATATATAATAATATACAATTCATGCATCTTTCATAATAGAACATGCTATATATAACACCATCCACTATAAAATATAATAGGAAATCGCATGTGCTTAACACACATTTACATATTGCACAGGCTTGGATAACTCAAAAAGGCACCAGGTTGCGACGTCTCGCGCGCGCCTCAGCCCCGGCTAGCAACCAGGATTAACTTCTCGTACTTCCAGGGTTTATGAAACGTTTGTGCCAGCAAGTAAGTATATGCACCTGAGTCTCCTTATCGGTCCCTCCACCCATTGCACGGGGTTATACACACCGCTCACCACCCTGCGTTTGCCACTTAAAATACAACTTGAGATCAGTTCCAGGAAACTTCGGAGTTTTTGCTGGCTCAGCACATCCGGGGTGCGGCCCGATTGTCGGGAAAAGCTGACATAGCTGATAAGGGTGCTCTGGGGGCTTTCTCTGCAGCTGTGCCTAGGTCCTCTGCAGGCTGGTCTCCAGTTGCTCTGCGCCCTTGCGAGCGACCCTCGGGAGAGAGGAGAGGCTGGTGCGGCAAAAGGCACAGCGCCCCCTTGCCTCACGTGCGCAGAACCCCTTGGGGTCCTCCCTGTGGGAGTTTTCCTTTCTTTGCGACCCTCATTGTTTGTCCTCTGAGACCCCAGAAGCAGGTAAACAAGCTCTCAGACCCTGCTCTGTGCTCCCGGGGCTCATGGGCGGGGGAGCGATCTGCCAGACAGGCCCCTAGCTGATCAAAGGGGGACCTGGAGGGGACAGTCATCTCCATTAGCATCCCACCAGGCTCCGAAGCGAGGGGCGGGGATGAGGTGGAGTAAGAGAGCCAGGAATCGCCTGTTGCCAAAGGCCCAAGGAGGTACAGGACCTGAAGTACTTTCTGAATTCCCTCCAGGTTCAATGGCAGACTCAGTGAAGAAGCCTAAACTGCCTACTCTTCTCTTTCAAACGTGGTGCAATGAGGCTCAGTTCTTAGCTGGGGGCGGGGTAGCTGGGATCCAGGATCCACGATGTTGACCAGGACAAGACTCCATGCTCTCGAGAGCTAGTGGGAGATACAGACAACAATTCAAACCACCAATGAAGAGAATAATATCAGAACATCACCAAACAGGATGATGCAATGGTTCCCAATCTTGGCTGCAGGTTAGAATTTCATGCCCAAGTAGTGTCCTGGGACAACGGAAGCGCAATTTTTGAGAATGAGACCCAGGCATCAGTATTACTTAAAGATCCCTAGATAATTCCAATACACAGCAAAGCTGGAGAACCACTGGGCTCATGGACTTGGGGGTTGGTGGAGGTCTTTCTGAAGAATTGACATTTGAGCTCAGATAGGGATGGGGAGGCGGCAGGCAGAAGACCTGAAGGAATCCCCTTTGCCTAGGTTCCGTGTTTGCTGGTGCTCTGGGGTTGGCAGTGGAGAGGGAGAAAGGCGTTTTAGGAACAGAAGGAAGCAGGTGAGAGCTGAGCATCTGGTCACAGTGCAGTGCATCCCTGGGAAGTCTTTCAATGGCCCAATTCCTAGGGACGCTTGGAAGATCACTGGAAAAGACCTACTTTTAATGACTGACTTTTAAACATAATTTAAAAATCAAACAATGCATGAGAATATTTTAAAAATTGAATATTGCCGGAAAGCTTTGAACAGCAACTTCATGAGGTATTTCATAAGGACATTGTCACAAATCAAAGAAGCTATCCTTTCATATGTCCACTAAGGGGGGAAAAGCTTCCTTCTAAAACTTTAATTTTTGTGCTTATTGAAGGAACTGCTTATTTGGACAAAATATTTTCATATTTCACTCATGCACACACAGGGAAGAAAAGCTGTAAGCACAAGTAGTAACAACTATGTCACACTTGCCACCTGAAGAATAGCTGTAAGACCCCATTGATTGCAGACTGAATCTGAATTTCCATAAATTAAAAGGTGAGTCATAGAATTAATGTAAGCACATGTCATCCAAAGAGCTCTCTACTCTCAATGCTGTTACATTTACTCCTCACAACCATATGAAGTAGGAACTATAATTTTTTAAAAATCTATTTTTATTGATTTTAGAGGAAAGGAGAGACAGAAACTTCAATGATGAGAGAGAATCATTGATTGGCTGCCTCCTGCATGCCCCCTATTGTGGATGGAGTCTGCAACCTGGGCATGTGCCCTTGATGTGAATCAAACCCAGAACCCTCAGTCCCCTGCTCTATCCATTGAGCCAAACTGGGTTGGGCAGAATTATAATTTTTAAAAAATATTTTATTTTATTGATTTGAGAGAGAGAGAAAAGGAGAGGGAGAGATAGAAATATGGATCAGCTGCTTCCTGCAGGCATTCTACTGAGGATTGAGCCCCCAACCCATGCATGCGTCCTGACTGGGAATTGAACCAGTGACCTCTTGGTTCATGGGCCAATGCTCAACCATTGAATCACAGCAGCCAGGCAGAACTATAATTTATTAATAATATTTTATAGATGAGTAAACTGAGGCATAGAAAGGTAAGCTACTTTAAGTCAGGCCACTTCCAAGTTGCAGAGTAGGATATAAATACACTGTGGGCTTAATCCCCACACTAAACTGAGAAAAGTGTAATCCTAGCTGGTTTGGCTAAGTGGATAGAGCATTGGCTTGTGGATTGAAGATTCCCAGGTTTGATTCCAGTCAAGGGCACATGCCCAGGTTTTGGGCTTGATCTTCATTGGAAGGGGAGAAGGGAGGAGGGAGATGTGGGAGGCAGCAATCAATGATTCTCTCTCATCATTGATGTTTCTCTTTCTTTCTCTCCCATCTTCTCTAATATACTCTTAATAAATAAAAGTATATTAAAAAAGAAAAGTGTGCAGTTGAGTCAACAGGCTCAAAAAGATTAAAAGGGAGGCTAAGGAGGTATAAGTGGTGGAAGAAAGGACTTGAGAGCTCAATTACTAGTAAGTGGTATGGTGAGATCTCTATTTCTGTTAGACCTCAGTTTTGTAAGTGATTTTAAAATTTTATATAAATGAAATATTACAGTGTGTTCTTTGTGTTTGGATTTTTCATTCATTGAGATATTCACTCATACCGTTGTGCCTAATTGTATTTGTGTGTTATCGGTTTTTTTTAATAATAAATTTTTATTTATTTATTTTTAAAGAAATTTCTTTCTTTTTTAAAAAAATATATTTTATTGATTTTTTACAGAGAGGAAGGGAGAGAGATAGAGAGCTAGAAATGCCGATGAGAGAGAAACACCAACCAGCTGCCTCTTGCACACCCCCTATCGGGGATGTGCCCGCAACCAATGTACATGCCCCTGACCGGAATCGAACCTGGGACCTTTCAGTCCGCAGACTGACGCTCTACCACTGAGCCAAACCGGTTTCGGCTGTGTGTTATCCTTGCTGTGTAATATTCCATTGTGAGAATATATATTCTACTACTGATGGAGACAACACTTTGGTTGTTTTTAGTTTGGGTTATTATGTATAGAGCTTGCATAAATATTCTTGAATATGTTCCTTGGTGAACATCTGTATTGCATTTCTGTCAAGCCTGTACACACAGGAGTGGGGTTTCTGGGTCACAGAGGTCAGACTGTAGATTTTAAAATAAAGTTAGTAATACTTTGAAATTTTGGGCTACTTCAGTAGTAATATTTTGAAAGGATTTTTTTTTTCTCTTGAGTAGTGGGTCTCAATAGTGGGTTTAAAATATTCAACAACTATGTTGTAAACAGATGTGCTCTCATTCAGGCTTTGTTGTTCCATTTACAGAGCACAAGCATAGTCGTTTTAGCATCATCCTTAAGGGCCCTAGGATTTTCAGAATGGTAAATGACCACTGGACTCAAAGTCACCAGCTGAGTAAGCCCCTAACAAGCTTTGAACCAGGTATTGACTTTGAACCCAGGCATGGACTTCTCCTCTCTAGCTATGAAAGGCCAAGATGCCATCTTCTTGCAATATAAGGCTGTTTTGTCTACGTTAAGCATCTGTTGTTTAGTAACCACATTCATTTGTTATCTTAGCTTGATTCTCAGGGTAATTGCTACAGGTTCTACATCAGCACTTGCTGCTTCACCTTTTTATTTTTATGTTATTGAAATGACATCTCTTCTTAAACTTCATGAACCAACCCCGGCTAGCTTCAAACCTTTCTTCTATAGCTTCCTTGCCTCCCTCAATCTTCATAGCATTGAAGAGAGTTACCTCTGACATTTATCCTTGGAAATACTCTACAAGCTTTTTCACTTTTTCTTCTATTTTTATTGCACTATTTAATTCTTAAAATTCAAATGTTTTAACTGAGAATTTGACCAAATAGTAGAGTTATATAATATAGCAACCTATTTTATATAGTAATAATAGTCACGTATTACATTTGGTCTTGATTCTGCTGTCTCATTTTATGACTTTACTTCTTTTTTCTTTCCTTTTTGTTTTCTTCTTTTTTGCTTGTGTGTGATATATTTCCATTGTATTAGTATTTCAGAAAATATCTGCCATTAAAGATTATTTTCATGGCTTTAAACTATATACATAAGTTTCCTCTCCTATCCAACCTAAGAAACAAAATAGCTTATGTAGACTATTGCTAAAGAGAGAATTAGCTGGAGTGGAAGTGTCATGATAGGGTGAGTACTCGTCTCTCTCACTCTGTGTCCTCAGTGCCCAGCACAGGGACACAGACACAGATGTTGGATACATAGAAACTGGTTGGATGAATTAATTAATACAGTCACTAAGTTTTGACAGCAGGCTTTGAGATTTAGGTAAACAATCTTTTCTATCTATATGTATGCTTGTATATTCAACATTATGTTGTTATACACTTGACATTCATTTTATAACTACAATTGCTGTAAGGATTTGCCATCATTTATAACTAAGTGAATTCTGAGGTCTGAGCTCTCTACCAGTCCTCTTGTGCAGTGACCTCTGCATTTCCAATCTCTTTTGCCTGACTGGATTGTGTTTATTATATTTACATGTGGTATGTATGTGTGTGCGTGTGTTTTAGGAAATCATTGCAGGTGCTGCTTTTCCATGACCTGGTCTTCTTCCCTCCTTCCCCGGACTCCCTCCTTCTCTTGGTATATTTCTAAGACAATTATTTATTTTTAAGAGTAAGTAAGAAATGTACATGGTTCAAAACTCAAGAATAAAAAAAGGAAAATCTTTGTTCTTTTCCTTTCCCAGCCACTGAATTCCTTTTCTTAGACACAACCAATATTATCAGTTTCTTATGGAGTTTCTGGAAGTATTTTATTCAAATGGAGACATACTTATTTTTTCCCAGTGGTAGCATAGACTAGCACTGTTCTGCACCAGCTCATCTCCCCCCTTAACAATATACTTTACAGCAATTTGTAGAGTTTCCTTTTTTTGTGTGTGTTTGGCCAGTTGCAAGAGTATTTCAATACGCAAATGCACCCAAGTTACTTATCTATCTTCCCACTGATGGTACTTGAGGTTGTTTTTAGTCATTTGCCATGTATTGCTTTTTAATAGGTAAACCTTTGCATCGCATTCCTTTTCTATTCAGTAGCAAATGAATCAGAATTTCCGGGTTGTGACTTTTTATGAAAGCCTCTTGGGTGAATGGGATGAATGGTGAACCATGCCTTAGGCATGTATTCATTTCTTAGACCCTCTAAACTTCATTTTGTGCATCTTAGCACTTCTTTAGACTTGGCCCCATTATTTCCTTTTGGTGATGGGAAGAGGGCTCCATTTGAGATGTGAGCTTCCCCTTAGGTCAACTGTACTCTTAGGCTTGGTGAGAGTTTCTAGAGCAGTAGTCAACATCATCAGTTTGACTTACTGCTCTTGTTTTATACCAACCCAGTACGGATTCTCAGTGGCTTCTTTCAATGAGTTGCAGAGTTTTCTGTCTGATTTTTCTCTCTCTCTCTTTTAAATTTTGTTGTTGTTGTTAATCCTCACCTGAGGATATTTTCCCATTGATTTTTTTAGAGAAAGTGGAAGGGTGAGGGAGAGAGACAGAAACATCAAAGTGAGAGAGACATTGATTGGTTGCCTCCTGCATGGGCCCCAATCAAGTTGGAGGATTGAGCTTGCAACTGAGGTACATGTCAACTAGAGTCGAACTTGGGATCCTTCAGTCTGCAGACTGATGCTCTATCAACTGGACCTTTTTTAAAATCCTCACTTGAGGATATGTTTTTATTGATTTTTAGAGAGGAAGAGGGAGAAAGAGAGAGAGAGAGAAACATCAGTGTGAGAGAGAAACATGAATCCACTGCCTCCCATATGAGCTCTGACCAGGGATCAAACCCTAAACTTTTTGGTGTGCAGGATGATGTTCCAACCAACTGAGCAAATTGACCAGGGCAGGGCTCTGGTTGATTCTTAACACAGTTTATAGAATGAGGCTACGTTCTCTTTTGTTTTAGCATGGCTGGCCTTTGCTTTGAGTAGTGTGTGTGTGTGTGTGTGTGTGTGTGTGTGTGTGTGTGTGTGTGTTTTAATATGTTTTATTGATTTTTTTACAGAGAGGAAGGGAGAGAGAAACATTGACCAGCTGCCTCTTGTACACCCCCTACCGGGGATGTGCCCACAAACAATGTACTTGTCCTTGACCGCAATCGAACCTGGGACCTCTCAGTCCACAGACCAATGCTCTATCACTGAGCCAAACTGGTTTCGGCTGAGTCTTATGTTTTTTATATTTTGTTTGTTTGACATGCTGCGCAGCTAAAAGCATCCTATCTGATAGATTCATTTTCCTTTAGGTTTATATTGTAAAGAAAATCATATTGTGATCCACACTATTGGTTTTTAGTCTCTAGCATTTATTTATTATTTGATCATAACTGAGTCATGTGTTAAGAAAACAAGAGTTATGAAGTCATCATAGCATTTTAATCTTAACAATCCCCAAAGGAAGTAGTAGGATACATAAGAGAGTATAAAGTTTGTCAATGTCGTTAAGAAAAAAGGCTAATAAACTATGAGAAGCCACCTCCTCCTAACAGGATTACACACATAAAATATATTGTCCACATTTTCACTGTGTATGTTATTCTGGGGTCACCACTCATTTGAAGGATTTATGTTTGACAGATGGTACCTAATGCAGCTTTTTCCCCTTCACCTATTGTGAAGAGGAAACCTTTGCCAAGGTTTCACAATATGAAAATTGCTCCCGTTTCTTAAAGGGCAAAGATGAATCACTTTCTCTTTGGATTGAGAACGTGTTAGGATGGCTCAGAAATGCATTGACACAGTTTCCTTGCCGCAGTGCTGACATTCAATGCTGTTGGGGAGAAGATTTCTGTTTGTCTCCATGGAATAGCCAGTTACTGCTATTAGAGTGGGGTTCAAAATTCAAAGCTTTTTAAAAAAATAAAGAATTTTGCAAAGCATGCCTATTATTACTCTTCCATTCCCAATCCAATCATTGTTAAGGAGTTCTTAGTTCATCTCTTGGTAGTTGAGGAGAGCAATAACTTGTTTTGAAACCAAAGCTCAAAACATAAGCTCAGTTGATTCTTATCTTTCCTAAATTCTAGTTATCTTTAAAAAAAATTTTTTTTTAAATTGATTTCAGAAAGAAAGGGAAAGGCAGAGAGAGATAGAAACATCAGTGATGAAGGAGAATCATTGATTGGCTGCCTTCTACATACCCCTCATTGGGGATTGAGCATACAACCCATGCTTGTGCCCTGACCGGGAATCAAACCATGACCTCCTTGTTCATAGGTCGGTGCTCAACCATTGAGCCACACCAGCTGGGCATATCTTTTAAGACCAATGCAAAGTACCATCTCCTCTAGAAGACTTTCTTGCAATTTTTACTTTTAGCAACACAAACATTTTTGGTGTTTGGCTTTTATTTTCTTTCTAATCTAGTTTGTTATCTATTTGTTTACTTTATATAATATTACCTTCTCAACATGTTTATGTGCTACATAATTTAGACATCGATATCTATGACATATCTATGAGGTAGATATGTCTGTCTAAACCAGTGTTTCCCAAACTTTTGACATATGTGTACCCCTTCTATAATTTTCGTAACACTGAGTACCTCTCGTACTCATGAGAACGTAGAATTAGGTGCAGCTAACTAAGCACGGTGCAGTGCATATCCCCACCAAACTCTGGTGCAACGCGTACCCCCACCAAACTCTTCTCGTACCCCTGGGGGTACGTGTACCACACTTTGGGAAACACTGGTCTAAACTGTGATAAATGTCCTCATAAACTAGTATCATTCCATAAGAGGTTCATAATAAGACCTCCGTGAGCCTGATTATGAGAGTAATTAGGTATTTAGGTAATTAGCCGTAATAAGGAAATAAGTTATTAATGAAATCATTAGATGACGAACTAGTTTATAAGATAGTCATTTTCCTTTAACTTCCTCTAATGGCTCCAAAGGCTCAATCTTGCCCCCTTCAGTTCGTCCTCAGTACTGATGCCGGAGAGCTCTTCTTAAACCACAGTCTTGACTATGCCCCTCTCTGATTCATGTTCTCCAGTGGCTCCTATGACCTTCAAGATATGAGCCGAAGTCTTTGCTTAGTCCCCAAGGCCCTTTGTGATCTGTCTAGCGCTCTCCTTATTTTCTCCTGCTCTTCCCAGCATACCGACCTCAGAGTCCTCCCTCAGCGACTGCACAGGCATTGACTTGGCCTCTCTGGCCCTTCTCTCTCTGTTATACATTGAATGTGTTCCCTCCTCTGACCCCAATTCAGATGTTTAAGTCCTAACCACATAGTCTCAGAAGGTGACCTTATTTGGAAATGGGTTCATTGCAGATATAAGTAGTTAAGATGAGATCATACTAGAGTATGATGGACTCCTGGTCCTATATGACTAGTGTTCTTATACACAGACATGCACACAGGGAGAACATCTTGTGAAGATTGAATGATGCTGCCGCAAGCCAGGAAGGAGCCTTGAAATAAAACTTTAGCACCTTCAGAGCGATCATGAACCTGCTGGCACCTTAATTTTGGAATTCTGGCTTTCAGAACTCTGAGACAATCAATTCTTATTGTACTCAGCCACCAGTCTCTGGAACTTGGTCATGGCGGCTCTAAAGAACTAACATACCTTCTTCCCATTTGGTGGAGTCCTTTGTACTCACTGTTCAATAATTAGCTTCAGGATTTGATCATCTTGCCCTAGCCAGTTTGCCTCAGTGGATAGAGTTGGCCTTCAGAATGAAGGTCCCTGGTTCAATTCCATTCAAGGGCATATGCCTGTGTTGTGGGGTTGATCCTCAGTGAGGGGCATGCAGGAGGCAGCCCATCAATGAGTCTCTCTCATCATTGATGTTTCTCTCTCCCTCTCCCTTCCTCTCTGAAATCAATTAAAAAATTTGGTCACCTTTTTAAAAAAAAAAATATTTTATTGATTTTTTACAGAGGGGAAGAGAGAGGGATAGAGAGTTAGAAACATCAATGAAAGAGAATCATCATTCAGCTGCCTCTTGCACACCCCCTACTGGGGATGTGCCCACAACCAAGGCACATGGCCTTAACCTGAATCGAACTTGGGACCTTTCAGTCCGAAGGCCGAGGTTCTATCCATTGAGCCAAACCAGTTTTGGCTGGGCACCTCTTTTAAAGGCTTCTTCTGACATCCCCTACCCTCTCGCATGGCTGAATTGTTAGGTGTCTCATCTGGCTCTCAAAGCTTTTGCATTTTGACCATTGATTTCTTTGCTTGTATCTCACTGTGATCTGTGTCTTGTTCGTCTCTTTATTACAGCTCCTGGCATAAATGTCTTAATATGTGTTATTGGACAAATGGATTTTACCTTCAATGACTTTAGCATCATCTCCATGAAGCAGTATTTGTCTCATACAAACATGGTGACATTCATTTTATAGAGGGAAATCAAGAGATATAAACAGTTAGAGGGAAAGTACACTAATCAAGGTCACTAACATCTCTACCGCACAGCCAAGAGGAACCATCCACATTTCGGATTTAATATCAAAGCATTTTAGAGACTAATACCTCCTTTTGCAGTTGAAGATTTTGATATCTATTTTGTTAGTTAAAAATGGTCCACATTTGCATAGAAGAATCCAGAAAAGAAAGGAGTTCATTCCTTTGATACTTATATAACTATTAATAAAGACAAAATTCTTTTTGAGAAATTCAAATGAAGATTCAGAATTTGGATTTCTTTTCTAGTGTAAACTCTTTTCATCTCTTCCCAAGAAGTGTCTAAATTTCATAAGTGTCTAAATTTCACTTAGAGAATGTTTGTACACTTTTGTTCCAGTTCTCACTAGTCATAATTTAGTCAACACATTTTCTCCACAGCAGCAGAAAACTTATTTTATAGTACAAGCTAGAATTAAGACTCTTAAGATCTAACCCAAGGCTCTATTGACAATAATTGGAATCAGAATTTTAGTGTTGTCTCTTCACATTAAAGATTCTATGGCTAGCTCTGCATATCTAAGAATTTTCTGCTCCTGGTTTGTGGGCCTCAGAAATTCACTGTGGACTTAGTGGAGAAACAAAATGGAAAAGAGTGGAAGGATCACATTTGTGTCAGAGCAAATCCTTTCTAAATCATCAAGAGACTGTTAGATGGCCACAAAGAGATTTTGTCAAGGGTTTTATACAACTAAAATCAATGCATCCACTTTATCTGCTTTGAACATACTGGGGATGCAACGGGAGATGTCACTAAGAGTTAGAGCTGCTCAGAAACCTTTAAGGTGTCAATTGACCATATTTTTAGGTGCAGAAATATTACATGGACACACCACAGATTCACCAGTGATTTACTTTTTAAAATCTGCAACAAATGGACCCAGGAATCTACAAGGGAATAAAAATATCATGAGAGCAACGCTGAGTTGAAGCAGGGTAACTCAAAATCAATATTTTGCTTTTAAACTCTTAAGGGGAGACCCAGGAGAGCTGCACTCATTTTGTTCTCCTTACTTACCATCCTCAGAGGATGGGGTAAAAAGTGACAAGCCTGCTCCTTACTTCAGTCAGGACATTCTTCACTAACAAGCCACTTGTTAGCGTTCTTAGCTTCAATTTCCTGTTCAGTGACTTTTTAATAGCTATGCTATCAGGGGCTGGTTAAGAAAACCCAAGTTACTTTCCATATTATATAAGTGAGACTGCATTTTTGGGAACCAGGCCAAGAACAGTCAATAGCAGACGTGATGGAGAAAAGGGGGATCCGCTTGTTGGCTACACCTATGCAACAAAGGGAGGTGAAACACTGCCACTGCTGGCAGCTTGTCTGTGTCTTCTGCTGTGAATTAGAATTCTTTGTGATTTGAAACAAATTTAACTTTATTCTTATTGTTGACACTATTACAGATGTTCTTATTCTCCCTTTCGAATGAGAATTTTTTGTAATTAAGTCAAACTCTTTTCTCTCCATGTATATTGACAGGCAAAAACTTTATTTTCATTACTTGGCCGGTGTCTTCAACAGGGGAAAATGGTCAGTTGAACCATGTTGGATGATTTCTGGTATTGGAATTGTTTAGAAATCAAAGGACAGATCTTGGTTCAGTGTGAAATGCCCACCCAATACTTGACTCCTTGGCTTATTGCACTTGTTCCATCAACATTGTGGGTTTGAGCAATTTCCTTCATAAAAAAGACAAGAAGAGATGACCAGTGGTCCACATCTTCCTTTTGTCATGAGAGATTGGGAGAAATGTGGGGCAACATGAGTAAAGGAGTGACTAAGCTCAGTTCTCTCACATATAAAAATATTTCTTAGTGTAGTATCGAGGGTACAAACAGGAAAACAAAAATTCCAATAGTATGTTAACTGAGATAATCTAATTTGGGGGGATTAGTTTAACCGATTTCTAGGACTGAAAAGCCAGAAAATAGTCATTAAGATAACTCCAGGATAAAACTAGAGATAGTAACTCCAGGAATAAACTATGACCTGTAAAGTGTAGGAAATAAATAGATGGGGTTCGGGTTATTTGAATAGAGAAACTGGAAGAGAGGTTCTGTAAAGTTGAAATACAGATCTTTGTGGGGTGGGGCTGGGAGATGGGAAGTTGGGCAGGTGGGGAGGAGGTGTTGTCTGGATGGTGCTGGTGGTTCAGGAACTCAAAGGAGGGACTTCTTGGAGTTGGGACCACTGAGAAGGTGTGCTACTTAGCTGAGGTGCCAACATGAGACTGTTGTTGCGCGCGCGCGCACACACACACACACACACACACACCCTGAGGACTGGAACCATCTGCCACAGCCAGAGAGCTATGCTAACAGAAATAGTGAGCAAACAAGAAAGAAGAAAACTCCTCACTGCCACCACTACCACCTTCCTGTTTTCCAATATCCTTCCACATTGGCACAGCCCAACAAGAAGCCAGCTGGGAAAGGAGGCATGAAATATGTAGACTCTTTAGGCTCAGCACCACAAAACATAGAAAGGAGCAAAGAGCCAATTGCCTACTAACTGGCCACTCGATTCACAGGATCCAATCTGTCAGGGTTGGCTAAGTGTGCTGCAATAAAAAGCTCCCGGATCTAGATGGCCCGGAACAACAAAGGCTTACTTTCAGCCTTCCTGCATGTTCACTGCACTGCAGGTGGCTGGGCCTCTGTTGGACACACTGCTGCAGCAGCCACTACCTGAAGCCTTGGTGGTCACCATGGCCGAAGGCGGGAGAGCTCTGCTGAATTTTGCATGGCTCCTAAAGCTTCCATACATTTCTTTGGCCAAAAGAAGTCACATGGGCATATCTGATTCTAAGACTGGGGAGAGGGAGCATTAGAAATGGTTGCTATGAGGGAAAATGAATATTAGGCAAATGTCAATAAAAAATTTTTGCATAGTTGATTTTTATGTTTGGAAAAACAGATCAACCAGTACTGTATGTCTTCCTTTTCCATCTAAGGATCCTTTAAGGCAAAATTTCAGCTGTGACAGCAATTAAACTTACTGTGCAATTTCATTGCTAGTAATTGGTCAGTTTATAGATTTTCTATTTCTTCCTTGTTCAATCTTGAAAGGGTCTTTGCTTCTAGAAATTTATCCATTTCTTCTAGATTGTCAGATCTGTTGGCATATACTTGCTTGTAGTATTCTTTACTGATTCTTTGCATTTCTCTGGTGTTGGTTGTAACTTAATTTTTTCACTTAAGATTTCATTTATTTGGGCTCTTTTCCTCTTGAGGAATTTTGGCTAAAAGTTTGTTAATTTTGTTTATCTTTTCAAAGAAACAGTTCTAAGTTTCATTGATCTTTTCTATTGTTTTTTAAATTTCTATTTGTTTATTTCCACTCTGATCTTAATTATTTCCTTCCTTCTGTTTACTTTGGGTTTTGTTTGTTCTTCTTTTTCTACTTTCTTTTTTTAAAAATATATTTTATTAATTTTTTACAGAGAGGAAGGGAGAGAGAGAGAGAGAGAGAGAGCTAGAAATGTCGATAAGAGAGAAACATCGACCAGCTGCCTCTTGCACCCCCCCCCACTGGGGATGTGCCCGCAACCAATGTACATGCCCTTGACCGGAATCGAACCCGGGACCTTTCAGTCCACAGACTGACGCTCTACCACTGAGCCAAACCGGTTTCGGCTCTCTTTCTACTTTCTTTAGGTGTGTGAAATTAGATGTTTATTTTGGGCTTTTCTTGTTTCTGGAGGTAGGCTTGTGTAGCTTATGAACTTCTGGCAGTTTTAATTATATTATAAAAACAAGTATTGTATTGAAATGAAGAAGCCTTCATACTAAAAAATTACTAAATTACAAAAGGTTATACTAATATTGCTTTTCTTTTTTTTCTTTTTTTTTTTTTTTTTAAAGAATATTACATCTAGACCTGGCTGGATAGCTCAGTTGATTAAAGCAGCAACAAGATATGCCAAGGTTGCAGGTTTGATTCCCAGGTCAGGGTACATACCAGAATCAACTGATGGATGTATAAATAAGTGGAACAGTAAATCAATGATTTTCTCTCTCTCTCTCAAATAAAAAAATTAAAAGGATATTAAATTATATTGTTCTCACCAAGTGTAAAACGTCTTTTTCTTGCTTTATTTTTTCAATTTTTAAACAAACTTAAGTCTATTAGCACATTATTGGGACTATGAATTCAAATGTATTTATTAGCCTGAGTGTGAGATGAAGATAATTTGGAGACAGCAGACCTAGAGAGCAACATAAACAGTAAACAAATAAAAGTCCTCCAATGGCAGAAAACACCGTTTATTCACTCCTCTTTGGCAGCCTCTTCTATGATGTCTGGCATTGCACATAGTAGGTGCTTAGTACTATTTGCACTGAAAGAGACAATGTTGTAAGTGCTCTGAGCATGAAAGCTACAGATTATTTAGGAAGTCCAAAGAGGAGGCACCGAAGCTAATTTGTGTGGTTAGCGAAAAATCACAGAGGGAGTAGGAAGAGAAGGAGGCAACCAGGTGGCCACAGAGCAGCAGAAGGTAAAGCCACTTGGAATCTCCTGATAAACTGCATTGGAAGGACACTAGGCTGTTGGAATAGGGCAAGGATGGGGTGAGAAAGGATGAGGTGAGCTATGGTGAATGCTACACTTAGGATTTCATCCGCTTTCTGAGTATACTAGCAGTGTATATTCTACTGGGGGAATAATTTATTCCACCAAGAAACTGATAAATATTTACTACATCACAGTGATGATGTACATAAATAAAAATATTTTTAAGATAAGAAAGTGCCGAGTGAAATATAATAGAAACAGAAAAATCAAGTGGAAATTTAGAAAAGAACAAAAATTTCTTACCACTATGGGATCAAATTGTATGCGTAAGGCATATATATAATATATATCTACTGATTCTGTAGAAATTAAAAGCAATGAGTGTATTTATTTAAATTTTAAATTATATAAGTGAATTCATTTTTATAAAAACATAAACAGTACAAATCAAATGAAAGTACTTTACTCCACATAGAAATTTGATATATCTCTCTAGTTTTAAAAAATGTATTTATATACATATATTTGTATCTGTAGAATACATAGTTATACATTATAAATTAAAAACATAAGTTGTATCACAGTCTGTATTTCCCAACTGATTTTTGTTTCAATTTTAATTTTTGAGGAGATTTTCATCTGAGTGATTAAGATCTAATTTAATCTTTTTAATCGTGTAACAATTTCCCAAATATGGGCATATATCATTTATTCCATTCTCTTACTGGTGGAACTCTAAGTTGTTTCTAGTTTTCCGCTATTAAAAACAATGTCACAATGAACAAAATAGAATCAGAGACCTAGAAACATGGAATAGACTGAGGAACCTCAGAGGAAAGGGGGTTGGGGAGGGGGGCCGGAAAAGATTAACCAAAGAATTTATATGCATATATGCATTGCCCATGGACACAGACAATAGGGTGGTAAAGGCCTGGGGTGGGGCGGGAACCAGGTGGAGGGGAGCAATGAGGGGGGGAAAGGAGGAACATTTGTAATATTTTCAACAATAAAAATAAATGAATGCCTGAATTAAACAAACTGCTAAAAATAATGTTGGCTGCTTGGCCACATTTCTGGGAAGTCCACTGATCTGTTAGGTATATTTGCATCAAACTGCTTAAGTTCTCCCGCCTCAGCTTTGACATCTATGGAGCAATGGCAATGGCATCCCCTCTATTTTCCTCACAGGGAAGTAGTAGTTAAAGATCAATGGGACTTTGAGTGGGCAGGAAGAGGTGATGGGCGCCCGGGGAGTGGGCCCAGGGCTGCCCCTGGAAGATCAAAGAGCTGGGCTATCTCCTCAAGCCTCTTCTTCCTTGTGTTATTGCCCAAACCTGGATAGAGGCCAGGGGTGGGGAACAGAGGACAGCGGTGGAGGTAGGGGAGGACAAGAGGGTAGAGACAACGTGTTTTCAAAGAGAAAGGACTTTGGCTAAGCGGATGTGGTGCCCTCTTGGCCATAGTCAGGAAGAATTTGAATTTGTTTATCTCTCTTAGAATAGTAACAATGCCTCATAGATGCACCCCCACCCCCCACATCCAGGTTTCCAAGCCTGCAGAACTGATTTCCTGCCCTTCTTCTAGCTCCTCTTTTCTCTGCTCCATGGCACCCTCCCCACTGATTGATGCTTATTTGCTGTGGAACCTTCAACTTTCATGCAAATTCCACTCTGCAGACGTTCCCTGCAGCTTTCACATGCTCTATGTTCTCGCCATTAGAAACCTACTCAGTGGACTGTTTACATTTGTTACTGTCACTGAGAACATTTCCCTCTTCCCCTTTTCATCATTTGTGACCTCTACAGGCATTTCCCCCAATTCAAAAGAGCTTGATCAGCCCCCTCTGCTTGTTCCCTTCTCCTGGTCTTGTTTTCAACTGAAAAGCACAACTTCACTCTGGGAAACGAACATAACGAAGCGAAGTGCACATCTGTCTTTGCTTGGTCTGTGAAGCTCTGGAAGGTACTGCACAGCCCCCTTTGCCAGGCTGCCTAGCTGCCATCTGCTCCCACGCACCGGGCTTCTATTTCAGGTCTTGCATTCAACAGCGCTGCAGCCCCTCCTGATGGTGACTGCTTCAGCAGGCACCATGACCTGAGTTTGATCCTTGTTGCTTCAGTATCTTTTCAATGGCTTCAGTCCTGTTGCTTCTGGGAACCACGATTTAGGGAGTGATTTGGATTAGCTTCTTCCTCATGGCAGTCACACACCCCACCCCACATTCTGTGGTTAGTTTGGCAGTTTCTCTTCTTCATGTGGTGGGGGAATGTCCCAGCTTCCCTTCCCCAGCAGCTCTGCTGAGGGAGGTCATTCCATGTGACAAAGAACCTGATCAAGCAGAGGCTGTGTGGAGCTAGCAGAAGGTAGTCAATTCACAGGAGGCAAAGAAGCCATTATCTGAAGACCTGAGTAGCCAGGAGAAGGGTCTCCGAGAAAGCACATTTTCAGTGGAGCATATAGGAGAGGCGGAAACTTGGATTAGCAGAAAAGAGTAATAGTGGCCAAAGCAGCTTTGTGCTCCAGAGATAGAATGCAGGATGGTTTTGGGAGAATGGCTAGAGACAGGAGGTGATGGATATGGCTGAAGATCAAGATTGGGTCCAGCCCTAATCGGTTTGGCTCAGTGGATAGAGCGTCGGCCTGTGGACTGAAAGGTTCCAGGTTCAATTCCAGTCATGGGCATGTACCTTGGTTGCAGGCATATCCCCAATAGGAGGTGTGCAGGAGGCAGCTGGTCAATGTTTCTAGCTCTCTATCCCTCTCCCTCTCTGTAAAAAATCAATAAAAAAAATATTTTTTAAAAAAAGATTGGGTTCATATTATGGTCCCATTAATAACTAGTAGAATGATCTTGACCCAACAGTATTCTTAGATGATAGCTTCTTGTTTGGGGCTCTCCAAGGTGCAATTTCAGATGCAGGAAATGAACCCAGACAGAGTGAGGGAGAAAGTTGTCCAGGATGAGGGCTGCTTGGCAATGCAGAGACTTACATAAGTCTCTTGGCAAATAAAGTTTCTCACAAATTTCATACCCGGGCTGGAATTTTATGATCATTATGCACATTAATACATTGGCATTTCTCTCTCCCACACCCCTGTACTCTCCCTCCCCCCCCCCCCCCCCCCGTACACCTCCCCTCCCGCCATTTTCAACTTTTATTTACAAAGTAGTGTGTGTGTGTGTGTGTGTGTGTGTGTGTGTGTTGAGGAGGGAAGAAGGGAGGGAGGGAGAGGGACAGCAGGAGAGCCTTCCACAGTATTCCCTGTGGGAGGGAATTGGTCTGTGAAGCTCTGGAAGTCACTGCACAGCCCTCCACCCCCACCCCACCCCCTGTGCAGTGCCATTTAATAAAACCATTTTGTTAAAGGCTAGAAAAAAAGACATTAAATTTTCCCGAGCACTCCTTGCCACTGTAAATATGGGAAAGTCTGTTATCAAATAGCAGTTAAGTAGATGCCAAGGGAGAACACTGTGAAAAAATCTCAACCAAATATTGATATGAACATATTTTTTTTTATGTGAAAATATGTTCCTTCCATCCGGGAAAGGAAACTGTAAGGAGAGAAACACAAACAACACATTGAAGAGATGTCGAGTGGGAAAGCTGTTCATCTGCCAGAGCAAACTACCCCTCTCCGTTCTGTGAATTTTCCTGAAGAGATTGTCAGGAAATTTACTTACACAAATGGGAAGCAAAAATTCTTCCATTTGAGGAGAAATGAAAGATTTTAAGGGCTTGTTATTTGGTAAAATTGAAAGCACATAATTTAGTTATACTCTGAGGATGTTTTTTGATTGAATCATCAGGGACTTTTTTTTTTAACCCCAGAGAAAAGGTTAAGAAAGTGATTTCATTTTTATTGTAGAAAACTGTGTGTATTCATGTATTAACCTATAGAAATTTATATTTGATATTATTCTTGTTTCCCAAAATTTGACATGTATATATTTAAATATATATTTATTGATTTCAGAGAGGAAGGGAGAGATATATCAATGATGAGCGGGAACCATTGATCAGATGCCTCCTGCACATCCTCACTGATGATGGAGCCCACAATCTAGGCATGTGTCCTGACCAGGAATTGAACTGTGAACTCTGGGTTCATAGGTCAATGCTCAACTATGGAGCCACGGAGCCAATAAGCTCAGTTAGAGCATATTGTGTGTGTTCAAAAGAAAGAAAGGAAGGAAGTTAGGAAAAGGAAAGAAGCTATCATTTGGTTGTTGGAGTTTACCAAATTTTATATTTCTTATCTTTCTATATTTCTGCATTTGTTTATATCCTCCCCCAAATAAAATAAATAAAATCATTTATCAATGCTTTACTACACATTCCCAGCACTATTCTAAGTACTGTATACATCCCAGCTCTTCAATAGCAACAATAACCCTATGAGTTTGATACCATTAGCATCTTATTTTATAGTTGAAGAAACTGAGACACAGAGTTTAAGAAAATTTTCCAGAGTTGGCTAGTGAGCATTAAACAACCTGGGCCATCTGATTCCAAAATCCATGGTTTTCGTTGCTATTCAACATTTGAGAATTTTAATAAGGTGTATTGACTTTTTCCTTATTTATATTTATTAATTAATTAATTTAATCCACATGTATAGTTTGCTATGTATTCATTAGCCTTTGGTTCATCATTAATTGCTCAGATAGCCATCTTTGCAAACTCTTTAGTAGTAAGACCTGCATTCCTTGCATGCATGAGTGTAAAAAATAATAAGACATATTCTCATTGTAATTTTTAGCCTTTATTGAGAAACTAGTGGCCTGGTACACAAAATTCATGCTCAGGGCAGGTGTCCTCAGCCCAGCCTGCACCCTCTCCTATATGGGAACCCTCATGGGATGTCCTAGCTCTGGCTCTTAGGCAAGTTATGAATCTCTGCTTAGTTTTGCCATCTATGAGGGGGGTACACTGATGCATTTCTGTACATTAAGTACCTGCTGTGTCATTAAAAGTAGGTTAGCCCCATCATGAAAACCTGGGTTTGGAGTCAGACAGCCCATGGCCATGTCCTACTGAGTATGTAACTTTGGATAAATTAACGTAAGAACTAAATGAGATAATGTTGGTGGTGTGTCTGGTACAGAATGAGAGTTCCAAGGGTTGTAGTTGGGATGAGGCTTATGTTAATTCTGCTTTACTTCCTCTACCTCATTCCATTCATAACCCCCTCATCCTTTAGGGAGAAATTGGCATGCTTGTGTCAACAGAGGTTTTCTTTCTTTTTTTTCTTTTTTTAAAATATATTTTATTGATGTTTTACAGAGAGGAAGGGAGAGGGATAGAGAGTATGAAACATCAATGAGAGAGAAACATCGACCAGTTGCCTCCTGCACACCCCCTACTGGGGATGTGCTCGCAGCCAATGTACATGCCCTTGACTGGAATCGAACCTGTGACCTTTCAGTCCACAGATTGACTCTCTATCCACTGAGCCAAACCGGTTTTGGATCAACAGAGGTTTTCCCTCTCCTTTTACTTTTATTATGGAAAAATTTACATATAGCCAATTCAACATTTTTAGTGTACATTTCTGTGAGTTATGCTAGATGCAATTACTTGTGTAACCACAATGATGAGACATATAACATTTGTAGCTCCCGCAAAAGTCTCATCTATTCTGCTATATCAACTCCTATCCCAACCTTCAGGCCTTGTCAACCACTGGTTTATTTTCTGTTCCTATCATTTTGTCTTTTCCAGAATGTTACATAAATGAAATCATATAGCAGGTAGTATAATATTTTGAGTCTGGTTTCTTGCACTTAACACATTGCATTTCGGGTTCACCATAAATAGAGTTTTAATTACTTTTACAAATATATACTTTCCCCACCCCCCTCTGCTGCATCATGCTGATGGCGATAGATGAACTAATTAAGGGTGTGAAATCTCAAGAGTCTCTTACCCTCACAGACTAGTCTATTCATTCATTTTGGTTCACTGATGTGCCAGCAAAAAACCAACCCATGCTAATCTGCAACAAAACCACAAAACACTGTGCTAACAGTTTTAACCAATTTAGAATAGTGTCTCCCGACAAAAAAAACCTTAATATTCTCCTACTTTTTGCACACTTAAAATAAAATAAAATAAATATATATATCACTATTCTAATACCCCTCCAATTTGCCCCTTAATTTTACAGGAATCCTTTCTTTAGTGACTTGGTTATACAATCTTCAGGTTCTAATTTGACTTCAATGTCCTTGGATACCATTTTGAGCTATCTCTATCCTCTTATATTTAGCCATAATGGGATTTATACATTCATGCTGACTCCATACATACTAGTTGGCAATGGATTGAAATGAAACCTGCTGAGGTGAATCCGTTGATAGTAGGAACTCAGGAAGACCAACGGGCTTAGGGAAAATGGATCATGGTCCTTTTTATGCTTTTTTCCATATTTAACTGTTAGAGGCTCCAAATCTTGGCTTCCTAGCACTTACTGCCAAGTCTTAAACAAGCAGGCAGAGAAGAAAGAGACATATGGAATTGTGTTTTCTTCCTCTGGACTTGAAGTGAGGAATAGGAAGGGAAGGTTAGAGATTATTAAAATGGAATGGATATAGCGAAGTTTGGGGGAAATTAAATCCATTAAGCCTTTTACTGATTTACTGTAATAACTCCTGCAAACTATAATTCCAAACTTCAAGTATAATTTTATTTCTAAGTCTTAAGTTGTCATTTTCATTCTTTTCTGCTACAGAAACTGCTAGTTGTTTTCCAATATCCATTCTGATGGCAAAGCAGTTGCCTAGTGGTAGGATTGTTCATGCAACAAGTAATTTTGGTTGCCTATTAGGCATTGTGCTGGATGTAGACCATCCCGTGGAAAGCAAAATAGCCAAAGCTTGTCCTCATGGAATTTATAAGCTAGTGGGATTTTGTAAATATCTTATAAACTCATGATAACTTTCCAAAACTCTAAGGATGCCATGATATCGATGTATCACATGAGCACTTTCCAAAATTAACTAACACTAAGTTTTTAAAAATTAAATTTACTGGGATGACATTGGTTAATAACATTATATGTTTCAAATGAACAATTCTATAATACATCATCTGTATATTGCCCAGTTTTCTTCCATTTCCATGTTTGACCCTCTTTACTTTTTTTTTTTTTTAATATATTTTTATTGATTTTGTACAGAAAGGAAGCGAGAGAGATAGAGAGCTAGAAACATCGATGATAGAGAGTCATCGATCAGCTGCCTCTTGCACACCCCCTACTGGGGATATGCCCGCAACCAAGGTATTGGATACATGCCCTTGACCGGAATCGAACCCGGGACCCCTCAGTCCCCAAGCTGACGCTCTATCCATTGAGCCAAACCAGTCTCGGCGACCCTCTTTACTTTCTTCATCTTCCCTCCATCTCCCTTCCCCTCTGATAACCACCATACTGTTATCTGTGTCTATGAGTTTGTTTTGCTTGTTCATTTGTTGCTTTCTCTTTTCTATCCCACATTAGAGTAAAATCATATGGTTTATGCCCTTTCCCATTTGACTTATTTTGCATGATATTCTCAAGATTGATACATATTGCAAATGGTAAGGTTTTTTCTTATGGAAGAGTAGTATTCCATTATATATGTGTACAACATTTTCTTTATCCACTCACCCATCAAAGTACAGAGATGATTGGTTACCGCACTGCAAGTGACCGAAGTTGTCCTGGCCAGTAAACTGCTGCAGATCTCTTCTACTCAGGAACCTCCCCTCCTTCTGCTTGTTGCTCCTGAAATTCTTAGACTTCGTTTTCATGAGACTGTTCACTCTAATGGTCATTTGTCTTGATTTGTATGATAGTTGTTGAAATGTTACTCAGCATCAACGTCTCTCATGAGTCATGGGAAAAAAGCTTTCCTCCGTTTCATGCTAAGTTCTGAAATAAGTCAGAAACAAATGATTTTTGTGCTCCTCCCTTCCCGAAGACCTACTGGTACACTTTTTCACTAGCTTGATATTTTATTTATTTATTTATTTATTTATTTATTTAATTTATTTAAATAAATCTTTATTCATATTATTACAAATGTTCCTCATTTCCCCCCCCCCCTCCATTGCTCCCCTCCACCAGGTTCCCACCCCACCATCTGTCCTTTCCCAACCCCCCATTGTCCTCATCCATAGGTCTACAGTTTATGTTCAGTCTCTTCCCGCACCCTCCACTCCCCTTTTCCCCGAGAATCATCAGTTCACTCCCCTTCCATACCTCTGATTCTATTGTATTCACCAGTTAATATTGTTCATCAGATTTAAAAAAAAATAAATCTTTATTGTTCATATTATTACAAATATTCCTCTTTCTCTCCCCCCCACTCCATTGCTCCCCTCCACCATGTTCCCACCCCACCCTCTGCCCTTTCCCCATCCCCCATTGTCCTCATCCATAGGTGCACAGTTTATGTTCAGTCTCTTCCCACATCCCCCTCTTCGCTTTTCCCCGAGAATCGTCAGTTCACTCCCCTTCCATACCTCTGATTCTATTATATTCAACAGTTAATATTGTTCATCAGATTTTTTTTAATTTCCTTGGTTTTTAGATTCACTTGTTGAAAGTTACATATTTGTTGTTCATAGTTTTTTATCTTTATCTTCTTCCTCTTCCTAAATAGCTCCCTTCAGCAATTCATATAATTCTGGTTTGGTGGTGATGAACTCTTAGTTTTTTTTTTTTTTTATTAGTGAAGCTCTTTATCTGGCCTTTGATTCTGAGTGATAGCTTTGCTGGGTAGATTATCTTTGGCTGTAGGTTCTTACTATTCATCACCTTGGATATTTCTTGCCATCAATAAAATTTTTTTGAGTGTCTTCTATATACCAGACAAAACAGTGATAAAATGACTTAGTCCTCACCCCCCTTTTTTTTTTAGAGATTACATTTGATTAATATTTTTAGTGGGTAAACAGATTAGACTCTCTCTGGGAACCCAATAGATACAGAATTTCAGGGTGTAAACTTCTTTGGTCTCTGATTTAGGCAGATTCACCTTACTGGTTATATTTAGTTGTTTTAATATCTTCTTAAATATTGCAGCAAATATGTCATAGCTTCATTATAGTAGCATTTTTCACTGCTTCTTAATTCTAAGTTGGTGGTAATTTTTTTCAATCTAACTCATATTCTTTTCTCATTCCTGATGTCTGGGTCCTTTCAGTCTGGCTGTGTAAATGAGGATAACAACTCAATGTCCTTTACAGAGAGCAGCAGTTAGGAACATGTGTGCATTGTAGCCAGAATTAGAATCCTGGCACTGGGAATGACCTTGGCAGTTTACTCATCCTTATTAGGACTCAGTTTCCTCCTGTGTACCAGGGGTGAAAATAATGGCACCTTTCTCCCTTGTGAGATGAAGGCACTCAATAAATGGTCTTTATTATTATTACTTACTAGCAATCATTGGATTGTAAAACTGAAATGAATTTTAGAAATCATCTATTTATACATAGTTGATAGCATCTTTTGACATAACTTTTCCCCCCCAAACTGAGCAAAAGGCATGCAATTGCATCTAGACCTGACTGCACACATTGCCTTAAGTATTTCAGGTTGAAGAATATTGGAGACCTAAGCAGTTTAAAAAAATAATCTTGAATTGTGCACCTATTAAAATAATATTTCCTGACAAGGCTCTAATGAAAGTAAAAATAGCTATAAAAAAGTCATTTACACCAAGATGATTCATATCCTAGTTAAAAGTGACCACGATTTTTTGCCAGTCTTAACCTGTTTTCTATTTCAGACAAGAAATGGCTTGAATAAAGAATATTCTCATCCATCTCTCTTCTCAAGACATATTCTTCATTTTAAAATTTAAAAATATTTTTATTGATTTCAGAGAGAGGAAGGGAAAGAGAGATAGAAACATCAATGGTGAGAGAGAATCATTGACTGGCTGCGTCTTGCACACCCCCTATTGGGGATCGAACCTTGTGCCTAACTGGAATCAAACCGTGACCTCCTGGATCAAAGGTTGATGCTCAACCACTGAGTCCCACTGGCCTGGTCAAGACATACAGTAAAGATGATGACTATATATTTTAAGTACTATGTGTGCCTATATAAAAATATTCATAGAACAAGTAAAAGTTGTGCAGTAAAATTTTTGAGTATTTCTGTTCTGACCTACAATTCACTAAACCCACCTTCATTTTATAGACAAAAGAAGATCAAAGTTACAGGGTCACATAGTTTGATGATGGCAGGATCAGAGAAAGAATTCAGGTTTCCTGATTCTTACTACAATGCTCTTTTTTGGTTACTGGTTGCCTCTGTGGATATCTGCAAAGCTGTGACAGAGGCCACAGCCAAGTGGCAAAAAGCCTCACTGTGTAAACAGTGTATAAAAGTTACCTCAACTCGTCTCTGAAGTCACACCGCTTTGCAATGTGAATGCAATTTCTCTTTTTAAGAGATAGAGTACCTTCCTGAGTCCTTGAAAGGGGGGTTAGACATGTGACTTGCTTTGGCCAATAGAATGTGGCAGAATGAGATAGTTGTGAGCTTAGGCCTTTAGAAGTTCTGAGCAGTCTAGCTATGTCTCTTAGAAGTTTATCAGCCATTATGTCAAAAATCTCAGGCCAGCCTTTGGAAGATGAGAGACTATGTAGTGCAGATATTAGCTATCCCAGCCTCCAACAGATTCAGCAGCTGACTATGGGTACCATAGCCCAGTCTAGACCAGAACTTCCCAGCCATACCCAGCCACCATACTGAGCTCCAGAACTGTGGGTTAAATACATATGTCTCAAGACTTCAAGTCTTTGGGTATTTTATTGCATAGCAAAAAAAAAAAAATGCATATCACTTTAATGAACCATTTTAAGCCATGTATCATTCATTAGTAGTGTTGCAAATTGGTGTCTTTTCCCTCCCATTTTAAATGAGAAAACCACTTACAATGAAAGTTACAAATTCTAAGGAGGTAAAGGAGAATTGGCATTTATAGCATCTTTTCAAAAAAGGCCTGGACACTTGCCCCCTTCCCTGGTAAGACCTGGTGCCATTTGACATAGCACTCTGATGTTCATTCATTTCTCTTTTCCTTCTCACTGAGGACAAATCCAAACACTGTACATTACCTACCACTTTCCCTTTGTCCTTTATCACCACTCAGGAGTGAGATGGGACTTTCCTCCTTCAGGGCCCCCCTTTCAGGGTTGCTATTCATTGTGAAGTAGTATAACTTGTGCCTGACTCTAGTAGTATTTGTAGTTCAGCATCCCACCCTCAGAAGCACTGCTCCTTCGGTGAATGCCTTACAGAGATGTCCTGTGCTCCTGTCGACAGGCACTGGAGCTAAGGTATATTTCTTTCTAGAGAAGTGTGTATTCATTGTGACCTTTTCCTGCTATTCTGCCCACTCCTGGAGCACTGTGTGTGCTCTGATGGTGACCATGGCCCTAAGCCAGAGGGAGGGAAGTCTCACCATATTGTTGTCAGAGTAGATAAGCAGTGGGGCACATAAAAGGGAAGTGCTCCAGGATTTGTGGGCTGCTGAGGCTCAAAGATGCTCTCTTCTGATCCAGCTAACGGGGACTAATGGAAGCAATAAAACCCATGCTCATTAATGAATCCCAGGCTTCCAGCGCCCTACTAGGAGGGTGGCTGAGCAACAAGCAGACTGTAGTGGCTTTTGCTTCTTTCTTTAAGACACACACACACACGCACACACACACACACACACACACAGAATGCTGTCTTGCTTTAAAGGTGTGACAGCTCTCAGGAGTAAGGTTGCTGCTATACAAGAGTAATAGAAAATGGTGACCAGTGGAACTCATTCCCATGCTTTTTTGTTTTTACATCTTCAAGCCCGTTCCATGCTTTTATTTCCAGTTAACGGGAGTATCCACTAACCCATATAGAGCACCTGATGTGTGCAAGGTAATGTGTAAAGTATTACCATGAGGCACAAAGGGGGACCATAAACAGCCTGCAAAGTGCTAAGAGCCTATTAAACAGGAGAGCAAAATGTCTAAGCAAAGAAGTGAATTATAAAAATTGCTATTCAAAGGGGAGATGTCATGGTGGTGGATCAGATTGTTTATTTTCTTTATTTTGTTGATGTATGGACTCTCCTTCTTCCTGATTATACTTTTTTCTCTCTCATTACTTATTGCATGGAAGCTTTGTTCTCTGCCAATCAATTCTAACACCTATAGATTGGACAAGGACAAGGTGGACTAGGATCCTAGGACTGGGAGAGATTAGAACAAGAAGGTGAAACACCCCTTGAAAGACAGGTGCAATAAGAAAACCAGAGAGAAACTGGTCATCCAACATGTACTCTGGATGGATAAACTATGTCTCTAGCATTTGCCTTTGCTGCTTTTCCCTCACCACCTTTCACTCTGAAGGTACTTCCTTTTCTTTCATCCTAATGGAGTCATATTGAGCTCTTCTTCAAGAGGTATAATGCTCTCGGGATGTGCTCTCTTCTTTTCATTAGAACAAGTTATCAGAACTCTCCTGGAAAAAGCTCCAGGACCAACTCAATCCCAAGTAAACCTGGGTAAATTAGAAAAACAAAACAAAAAAATCAGACCAATTCTAACATCTCATTTTTCTATCCCAATTGCACACACTAAGGAAAGGCTAAATTCATGTTTCTGGTCACCCAATAAAGTTGATTAGAAGGACACTGGGTGGTGAGTTCTATGAGAGAAAAAGCAAGAGAAATTAAAGAAGGAGTCTTTGATGCTCTGGTGAGGTTCCCTCAAACTGGGAAGTGGTTAAAGTGTGGGGTTTTTGGTACCCTGCTCCTACACAGTGCCCAGGGAGGTGGAAGAATCTCAGAGGGGAACAGCCAGCTTGATAATGTTTGCAGTAACTTCCAGAATTGACTGAGGTCCCCATGCCACAGCTTTGCCTCGCTGCATTTAGGTGACATGTCTTTCCTGATCATTTCTAGGGGAACAATTTATACTGTAATCTGTGGTGAGTGGCAACCTCCAGAGCTGGTTATCACAGTAGTCCTATTCTGGACCACCTGGACAATGAGCGTCTCAGAGGAAACCAGTGCAGTGAGCTCCCACGACAGGCTGTCTCAGACCCCTGACACCCCCTTAAGATTCCTGGGATAGTGTAATGGTGAGCACTAGCAAGGATTAAAAATCTCCAGACATTTCCTGGGGTGCAGTCAACTCCAGTTGAGAACCACTCTTTTATAGCAAGGTTCCCAGTTCCAAGGTCAGTTGAGAGTCATGTTGCAAGCCCTAATAAATGATAAAATTTATAAACAATTCAGCTTTTAAAGACCAAATTTGTGTTTATCCCTTTAAAAAAATTACTGACCAAGATATTTCTTGAATGGGGGAGACAGCGGTGATGAACAACTTTGGGAATGAGCTGTGTTCTTTGTCCTGCTCCAGCCTGCAGTGTGCCCCTGATATGGACTAACATGGCTGTGATGTTTAGGGGTAAATGCAGGGCTTTGCTTGTTCTCTCTAATTCTGAGGCTTTGTCAAGACCTGACCATACCAGCTACCCACATTGGTTTCCCACAGATCTATCACCTGAGTAGCAGCAGAAATAAGAAAGCTTGAGTGAAAACTGCTGTTCCACAGGCAAAACAATTTTTGTTTGACACAGTCAGCTGGAATGGAGAACTTTTTTGGCTTTTCACCTTCCATCGTCCCAACCAGCAGAAGAAAACCATATCTCATAGGAGAAATGTGTTATGATGATCATTTCAGCTGAGGGTATCACACAAAAAATATTTAGTAATTAGCCCTATAGAAGCTAAACTTGACTGGAGATGTTAGTTAGGAAAGCTGGAATTGCCTCTCCATTAAACAAAGAAAAAATATTTAAAAATTTTTAATGCCATCTCCATTGTGACAACTACTCAAAGAATAATCCAATTCAATGTCTCTGGAATACCTTGGTATGCGAGTAATGAGTGTCTTGGCACCAATAACTTAGACAAAAAAGAAAGCTGAGAGAAAAGGGATGACTGATACCAAATGACAGTGTGATGATGTTCCTTCCTGAAGACTAAATAAAACGATTCTCAAAGTAGCAGCCAGGCCCTTGTTTTGTCTCTGATCTTGAGTCCCCATGCTCAGCCACTAAGGTTTGCAGACACAAGCCTGGATCAATGGTTCCCAGGCGAGGCTGGGAATTTATTCACCCAAGGAGTTTAAAATAAATGATTAGGACCACTCTCAGAAGTTCTAATAGAGTTTTGGGTGTGGTATCCGTGAATATGTGTTTTTAGAATTTTTTCAGCTTATTCTAACATACATCTACTTTGGGATCATCTAGAATAGAAAGTGTTGATAATGATAACGATGACATCTATCCTGCTTGGAGTTATTACTATGTTCCAGGCCTATGCTAAATATCTTCCATTCATTAGCTCCTTTCATTCTCAAAGTAATCTCTATTAGTTACTATTATTGTTTCCATTTGAATATGAGGAAACTGAGGCTCAAGGAGTTTAATTAACTTGCCCAACTTAATTATGCAAATAATGCTGGGCATTCCAAAACAGGTGTGTTTCTGGTACTGGAATTTTTAAAACTATGATTCAATGTTTCCTCCCTACCATTTTTGGAACGATAGAGGGGTAAGGGGCAGGGAACATAGATGCAGGCGAAGGAGGCCTCACTGAGGACCTCTGGAATTTCAGTGGCTGAGTCTAGGCCTGTTTCTCAGAGCTGAGGAAGAGCTAGGCTGACAGGAGGATTAGCTGTAAAGTTGGTCTTTGTCAGATCTCAGACAGGGAGTCTTGCTGCTCCAGAAACACGGAATGGAGGTTACAGAACTGCCTGGGGGAGAGGGTTCATAAAAATGGTATTTTTACTGAGCGCCAGAAAGAACATTTTCGTCTTTAAATATGCAGAGACACTACAGCAAGTATCACAAATTCATTCTGGTGATGCAACCAACAACACTTAATTATCAGCTCCACAGAAAATTAGGTGAGAAAATTACTTGTCTTTTTATATTTATTTTATTTCTAAAAGAATTTAAAGAAGATAACGATTTAACTACCACAGCATATTACACACAGATTGCTTCTCTCCTTGACCTTTCTTCCCCGATCTTTCCTTTAGCCACAGATACACTTGTGCTTTTGCTTTGCTGTCTGCATGGACACCCAGTAAAGGAATCTGGGTGCAGTTACTTGAGGAATCCACTGGATCTGTTGGAAAGCTGAGGTGCTGACAGTCTGTGAAAGGGTTGAATAGCAGGCAATAGGTACATTCCTGAGTGTATTTATCTGAGTGAATCTTATTTACAAGGCATGAGGCTACTTCCCTAAGCTGATTTTGAGTTGCCCCACTCAAGCCATGTATCAAGGGGTAGCTTTTGAGTGCTCTGTGCACGTTATGTCTCTGATGCCAACGTATAGTTTCCAACTTCTAGCTCCACACTTCTTTGCAGTGAGGCAATGTTTTGGGATTGAAGAGCTCACATCGCTATAGGGAGCCTGCAGAATAACTCCCTCCTTGTAATAGGCAGAACAAAGGGCCCATTACTGCCCCATGAAAGCCATAGTTTCCTTCACTGTCTCACACACCACATGGCTCTCTTCCAATGGGATCATTCTGAGAGCTTCTGGAAGGGAAGCTATGGCCTCTTTCCTAATAACCTCTGAAAGCATTGGGGTTTCAATATTTTACTCACTATTTTGGGGACAGTTATTGAGCAGTTTTCTTCTAGTTTCTGCACTTTATAAACCTCTGTGTTCTCCATCAGTGTGTCTGATCAGCATGGAAATAAAGAGATAGAAGGAACCTGGTTGAGGCACTCGGCCCTTCAAATACACCAGCCAGTAATCCCTGTACATCACGGCTGGCCCTACTAGCAGTTATGCCCTCAACAATTTTGGTTTTCCAGCTACAAAAATTAGAACAACTAAGGGATTCTAGAGTTTGTTTAGTCTAGTAGTCCCATAATCAAATGCCCGGAATGAGGTTGGCCACACAAACTGATGTAGCAGGCAGGAGGGGACAGTGTGAACTGCAGAGCATGTGCCTCATCTGCAGGGAGAGTCAAGCTCAGCTCCATGGGAAATGTAGACTTGCTTGTCAGATCTTTCCATTAAACTTCAGTAATCAGGATTTTTTAAAAACGATCAATTTCACAAATTTTTAGTCTTAGCAAACAAGTAAAGTCTCAGAAAAATATATTTTGTAGGCCAAACAAAACATGTCTATAGGCAGAATATAGTCTGAGGACCACCAGTGCAATGTATGCTCTTGTTCAATGTTTAAGGATGATTCTCCCAGAGTTTACAAGGTTACTCAGCTAGTCACAGAATGAGAGCCAAGATCTAGGGTCCAAACTGTAAGGCAAGCAATTTTTCCTTTATGTTTTACCCTTAATTTGCTTAATTTTTACCAATTCAAAATTTATTTCAGTGGTAAATGGATACTTTCCATGTGCAAAGGACTATGCTATATGTTTGAAATTACCAGAAAGTTAAAAAAAACAACCTTGTTTCCCTTCTAAAAGATTGGTATCTCTCTCAAGAAATGACAGAGAATTATGATTCACAATAATGTATATTCTCTGTGCCAAGTATTTTACACCCAGTATTTCAAGGAATAATAATAATAAAAAATCCTAGAAGGTCAGCATTGTTCACCATCTTCTTCTAGTTGAGATTATTTAACACATTTTTATATATTCCCATGTTTTTTTCTACTAGACCATACAATAATTGAGGCACTAAAAACACAGCGTTCAATAATGCATGTGCGAAGAATGATAATCAGTGTAAATAAATATAAAGAATATGCAAAGTTATTGACAGGACATGAAGGCACCAGAGTGAGGGTAAGTTTGATTAAGGAAAGCTTTCTGGAGGAAGGTGAGCTACATGTTGGGACTGAATGTGGATACCCGACAAGGACTGGTTGGTTATTCTTAGCCTCTGAGCAGGCCAGGTAAAGGAAATCTATTTGGCTACTCTCTAAATACAGCTCATGATGACTCAGAAACTGGGGGTGATGTGGCAGAGGCAATTTAAAATCATAAAGCTGGAGATGTCCCTGGGAACCAGCCTGCTACCTCAATAAGGAGGATGAGAGTCTATAGGGATTCAATGCTACCCCAATAAGAAGGAAGAGGGTCTATAGGGATTCAATGATTTACCCAGGATGACCCAGACCTGGATGCGTTGGCTCTGAGCACAACCGTCTTTCTAAGCACACAGATCCTTACCACCTGACCCCAGTTTCCTCATACTGATCCAAGCCCAATTTCCATCTCCAATTGACTTTGTTCCTCTAAAAGCATCAAACATTTGACATTTATCATAAAAGGTCTGAACTATTCATCTGACAATTAAACATCCTCTGGGGGTATGCCAAAGGTGTGGTATTTATGTTTTCTGCTTTTATTCCTTCTCTTTGGTAACCCTTCCTTTGCCCCAGTGTTTTAGAACAAACCAGTAAAATGTTTGCATTCTGATACATTGGCTCAGGCCATGTGAAAGGCTGGTTTTTGGAAGAAAAGCTATTTATTTCATTTTCCTTAAATCTGCATCTGCTACAGTACCATTTCCTTTAGTTTTTCAAGGTTAGAACTCATGGGAGATTGCTATTAGGATCTTCCCATTCTATCTCTCTTTCTCCTACACCACCCCCAAAAGCACAGTGTCTTTAGTTTATAGCCCTTTCTACAATTTCTACTTATTATGACTTAATGGATGGGTAACTTATCCAAGGACAATCACTGAGGACCAATTCTCCAATAAATTACTGGTGAGAGAAATTAGTGCTTCCATCTGGATGTGTTATGAAAGATTTTTTTTTTTTTTTAGTTAGATAAAGAGTATATTTCTTCATACCAGCTAAACAGAAAACCAGGGTTAAATTAAGAGGTGCACGATAATTGAAGATTTGTGGAAAAGTACACAAGAATGTTCTCATTTTGATTAAATTTGCTTTAAATGCTACATTGGATATCAGAATTGGTTTAAGTGATAGTTTTATTAGTAAATTATATTTTCAATAGGAAAGACATAAAATGCATTTTAAATCCAGCTTCCCATGTCTAAAAAGTGTTAAGAAACAAAGACTATCTATGTTTTTCCTATCTCCTGGTGGCAGCTACTTATTTAAAGGCATGATTCTAGGAATAAATAGATTCTAGGGGATGAGAATGGGCCTAAGTGATGGCAAGTATCAGATCCACCTTCCTTCATGGTGTCATTTCTGAGTCTTTAAGACACAGTGATGACATCCAGACTTCAACAGGATGTAACCCACGAAGGCTGAGGTCTACCTCACTTTGTTCACTGCCGCATCTCAGCTGCTGAGACCGGCACGTGTGTGGTGCTAAAAGTACTAAATGACCAGGAGCCATGATCAAGAAAAAATTAAATTTTTTGTTTGTTTGTTATTGAAAAGCTCACTGTTAAATTTCTTCATTACAGTCCTGGCTGGGGCTCAGTTGGTTGGAGCATCATTCCGTACACCAAAAGCTTACAAGTTCCATCCCTGCTTGGGGTGTGTACGCTAGGCAACCAATCAATGTTTCTCTCTCTCTTAAAGAAAAAGCAATAAATAAAAATGTATCCTCGGGTGATGATTAAAAAAGAAAATATCTCCATTACAAAACACTTTTTTTTTTGCTTTTGCTAAAAAGTTTTCCTTAGTGCTGCATAAATAATATAAATACTAAATGTTAATCTTTATCACTGTTGCCCATTTTATACTGTGGTTTCCTAAGGCTGAGGACATGATTCATTCTGCTTCCACTGTCAAGTACTCACCACAATATAAAGTGCTAGGGGTGCCAGTAAATCCTACTTGATAAAATAATACAATTAAACGCAGAGCAAAATAATGAAATTAAGTCCTGATTTAATAAACAAAGAAAAACCTATGCCTGTCTGCAGTAGCATATTGTGACTTCGTGGCTTATTATCTTCTAGTTGTGAGATGGTTCCCAAGTTAATTTATTGCCAAGAATAATTATAGAAAACATTTATTAATTTTTGCTGTGCCATATGTATAGTGCTAAGAATCAATTATATTCATGAGTTTATTTAAACCATTTCAGGGATGAGAAAATGTAGACTTTCAGAGGCTAAGTAACTGCCAATGCTACTTTCTTAGGAAGGGCTGGAGTGGGGATCCAGGCTCAGCCAACCTGGTCCCAAAACCCAGTTCTAAGTTAAGATGCTACACTGCTTTACATGTTGTTCAAAGTGGTTAAAGTTTGCAAATAAGATACTATTTTTATAAATAAGAGCAGGGTCAGGGCTTTTACCAGATTCTTATCTTTCTCAGTCACAGACACTAATTTGCTCTCTTGGATAGAAAAGATGGAATTACCCTTGGACTATAGGATCTGTGCATGTCCATCTTCTGTGTATTCATAATTAGCAAATGTTACTTATATACTATTAAATGTTGTAGCACCCTAGTCAATTTGGCTCAGTGGATAGGGTGTCGGTCTTCGGACAGAGGTCCAGGGTTCAATTCTGGTCAAGGGCACATGCCTGGGTTGTGGGCTTGATCCCTATTTGGGAGCGTGCAGAAAGCAGTCAGTCAATCAATGATTCTCATCACTGATGTTTCTATCTCTCTTTACCTCTCTCTCCCTCTCTGAAATAAATAAAAGTATATATTTTTGAAAATGTTGTAGCGATTTAAATTTTTGTAGTGCTGTTCTTAACCCCTAAGAATGGGAGTTGCATCTCCAATCACCCTAGGTCTCTAATCTCTGCTATACTCTGTTTCATTAAAAGAAACATGGATACCAATCCCTATAGTCTTAAATCCTAAGTTCTCCATAAGAGACAACAGAGTGAGAAATCTGACTTGCAACTCATAGCAAAAAAAAAATAAAATAAAAAAAAATCTCTTGAGATATTGAGATATTTCTCTCCTTGAAGTTTCCCCAGCCTCAAGGGAATTCCTCCTATCCTTGTTTCTCTCTTGCTCAAACCCTCATCTTGGCTCTTCCAGATATTTCTCCTAGGAAATGATGCCAAGGTGTTTGTTATGAAAATCACTCTTTTGGCTTTGCCCAGCACCCTCAGTTCTATAGCTCTAGCTCACTCTTCCTGGTTCTGGTACAACAAGTCCCAAGTTGTACCAGATATAACTGGACTGCTACAAAGGCTGTGCAGGGAAAGAGGCTTTGAATAGTTATACTTAAAAATGTTTGTTTATATTATGAAGGTATTTTTCCAATCCAAACCTGGATATCTCCAAAGGATTTTATCACATGTATCTGGGGTTAAAAACTAAAAACCATATATATATATATCTCAATATATATATTCACATTTTAAAACCATTACTAGAAAAACAAAAAGCCTAATATTTGGATCTATCCTGCCAAAATATACTTGGCTTATCTAAAACACTTTCCAATGTGTTTGGTGTTAAAATAAAAAGGTCAAATGTAAACATACTTCTGAGTCTCAACACACATGGTTTCTTTTATAAGACCCAAGCACAGTAATCTTTCCTGCATGCTTTCCCCAGGCCCCTCCACAAACCCTACATTAAAGACCACAACTTGCTCATCCCCATGAACCAATGAGCAATAGGTACACTAACAAGTTCATAAACTTTTGGATAATGTTCAGATTGACTCCACATTATGAGTTACTGGAATACAAATGCACAAATAATATCACCACTGGTTCCAACGGGCACCTGTGCAGCTTCGCAGGAATGGCTGTGGATGTCTGCAACCATGTACTGCCCTCGGGGCTGCAAGACCGAGTCAAGCATGTTCTCTATGTGCCATGTGTCAAGGACGATATGTCAACCCATTACCCATGAAAACTATTCAGGGTCTGTTAGCAAACAGGGCCTGATATGAGTGGGTGTACAAGTGCTTTGTTGAGAGCAGCTGTTTTGATGTTGCATTTTGAGGAGGGCAGCTTCAAACAACCCAGGGGTAGCTAAATTGTATATTCACTCCTAAATTAAAGGATACATTTAAAGCAGAGTCCCAGTTTGGGTTGTCCAATGGCACAAACATGTGGCATTTCCTTTTCTCCCTAGTGGAGGGTCAGCATCAGGAATATAATTATACTTCCATAGGTAGTCTGAATACTTTATCACAACATGCATAATGGGCTCTGAACTTTCCAAAGGATGGATCATCTCCTCAAAATTACCTGTCAAAGTGGGGATGTTTTCTAAAATATCTCTAAGTCTGACCAATATCCACTGTGGACTACTTAATGATGAACTGCAGTTCCTCCCCCCCCCCCCCAACATTTTCAATATTCTCCCTTTGGTTGGAAGTTTTATAACACACTAGAGGCTTGGTACATGAAATTTGTGCACGGATAGGGTCCCTAGGGCTGGCTTGGCAATCAGGGCTGCTGGCTGGGGCCTCCATTCCCTGGCTGCTGGCTGCCAGCTGGAGCCTTCCTTCATTCCACACAGCCCCCTGGTGGTCAGAACACATCATAGCGAGCAATAGAACTGGTCTCCCGGTCAAACTCCCGAGGGAACACTTTGAATATTAACATTTTATACTAGTATATATCAATATTTGATTCCTCCTTTAAATGACAGCCCTTTAAATACTTTGAGACTGTTATAAAAGCTATCCCTTTAGGACTACATTTCCCCCCTTGCTTGTGTTTTCAGTCTCTCAGTTAACATTGGATTGAGCTATTTTTAAAAAAATATATATTTTATTGATTTTTTACAGAGAGGAAGGGAGAGAGATAGAGAGCTAGAAACATCAATGAGAGAGAGTCATCGATCAGATGCCTCTTGCACACCCACCAATGGGGATATGCCCGCAACCAAGGTACATGCCCCTGACTGGAATCAAACCCGGGACCCTTCAGTCCGCATGCTGATGCTCTATCCACTGAGCCAAACCGGTTTCGGCATGGATTGAGCTATTTTGCGATTTTTTTTCCTATCCTATTAGCATATCAAGATTACAAATTCTTGGATTCCCTAAATCCAGAGCCTCATTTCTCAAAACCCTAAACAGGTCCAAAATCTCCTTGGCAATCAGTACTCATCTAGCTCTTCAACTTCTTAGCAAAGTCCACATGGTGACTAGGCACACAGACACCTAAATTTTTAGTAACATTTTATGTGTTAAATGTGTTTTGTTTCTTGTCAGGTCATACATTATTCGAGGAAAAGGAATTTGGGTACCACACTGGCATCGCCTTGTTGAAAGCCTATTGACTAAGTAGGTAATCAGCAAATACTCAGGGTTTTATTGGTATAGGGGTCTGCTGCCTCAAACTCTAGTCTAATGTCTGGACCTCAGTAAGCCTCAATTTTCTCCTTGGTGAATATCAATTCTCATTTCAACAACCTCATACAGGTATTTTGAAAAGAGATATAGATTTTAAGAGGTTAATTTTATTTAGCAACTTTTCTCCATCCCTATGGGGCTATGATTCAAGCCCACAACACTCTCAGTTATATTTGTCTCTGTCTCCTTTTCAGTAATGAGATGAGCTCAGGCAATTGTTCTCCTCAATGACATCAGGACAATAGCTCTCAAGTTGCAAGGCACAGAGTATTGTACCGTGTTTCCCCGAAAATAAGACATCCTCCGAAAATAAGACCTACTTACAGGTTTCCTTCTGAGTGAAATATAAGGCATCCTCCCGAAAATAAGGCCCCCCAGGCTCTGTCTCAGAATAAAAATTAATTTACCTTACCGTATTCAGGTAATAAATTTCCTTTATTTTCATTTAACAATAAATGTGTACCGTATTCTTCTTCATGGAAAAATAAGACATCCCCTGAAAATAAGACCTAGCGCATCTTTGGGAGCAAAAATTAATATAAGACAGTGTCTTATTTTCGGGGAAACAGGGTAGTCATCTGGATTTGAGGGAGACACTTGGCACATGTCTAAAGATCATATCATAGGGATCTAAGTGACATTTAGATCGGGCCTGTGACTTCTTTATCCTTGGGGATAAAGGGCAAGATCAGAAAACCAGGATGTATGTATGGCAAGATCAGAAAACCAGGGTGGAGGGCTAAATGAAATGACAGTGTGATCTTGGTGATGATCTTTCCTGAGGATTAGGAAGAAGGAAGCAGATTCAATACGGGAGCTGGGCAATCTCCATTTTAGAACTGTGGGACTGCTGGGGGCTTTTAAATGCTGACTAAGGTCTAGCAGGCTTCAATTGTGCAGTCTAAGGGGGTCCTTCTCTTACCTGTTACTCTGATTGCATATCAAAAAGAAAATTCTTCCCCAAATTGTGAAAAACAAAATGAATGAATACCAATTGATCTTCAAGGCCAAAGACTCTACTCGCTACTCAGAACTGTCAAAATCAAAGAGCTTTAGCAAAACTGGTTTTTGTGTTTGTTTGTTTTTGTTTTGAAAGAAGCCATCTCATTAGAAGTGTTTTGTAACTGAAAGGAAATATGTCAAAATTAAAATAGTGATTGTTGTTTGGGACCTGGGCCTGTGGACAAGATTCCTCTCCTCTCCTCTCCTCTCCTCTCCTCTCCTCTCCTCTCCTCTCCTCTCCTCTCCTCTCCTCTCCTCTCCTCTCCTCTCCTCTCCTCTCCTCTCCTCTCCTCTCCTCCTCCTCTCCTCTCCTCTCCTCTCCTCTCTCCTCCTCTCCTCTCCCTCCTCTTCTCTCCCTCCTCTCCTCCTCTCCTCTCCCCGCTCCTCTCCTCCTCTCCTCTCCTCTCCTCTCCTCTCCTCTCCTCTCCTCTCCCTCCTCTCCTCTCCTCTCCTCTCCTCCCCTCTCCTCTCCTCTCCTCTCCTCTCCTCTCCTCTCCTCTCCTCTCCTCTCTTCTCCTCTCCCCTCCTCTCCTCTCCCCTCCTCTCTGCTCCTCTCCCTTCCTCTCCTCTCCTCTCCTCTCCTCTCCTCTCCTCTCTCTCCTCTCCGCTCCTCCTCTCTCCTCTCTCCTCTCCTCTCCTCTCCTCTCCTCCTCCTCTCCTCCTCTCCTCTCCTCTCCTCTCCCTCCTCCCTCTCCTCTCCTCTCCTCTCTCTCCTCTCCTCTCCTCTTCCTCTCTCTCCTCTTTCCTTCCTCCTCTCTTCCTTCTTCTTCTCTCCTCTCCTCTCCTCTCTCCTCTCTCTCTCTCTCTCTCTCTGTCTCTCTCTCTCTCTCTCTCTCTCTGTCTCTTTCTTTCTTCCTTTCTTTCGTTTCCTTTCTTTCTTTCTCTTTCTTTCTTTCTTTCTGTCTTTCTTTCTTTCTTTCTTTCTTTCTTTCTTTCTTTCTTTCTTGGTTTCTACTTTCTGAATATTATTCTATTATATTTATAATGTAAGAATAAGAGGAAAGAAAATGTAAAGCCACTTCTCAGGATGAAAAGCCCCTTACAGAACTACCTATTCCTCCCTTTAATTTTTATCCCTTCAGTATATGACACTCACTTTCATTTAAGCTGAAGACACGAAACACAATAGTTCCTTTTTCTTTTTCTCCTATTTCCAACAAGTCTTTCCTTTATTAACAATTGAATTTTCAGCTTAACTGGGTATGTAGGGCTCAGAAATTGCTCAAAAAACTGCAAAGTGTAGAATTCCATTTTTTCCCTCCATTTTAATTTCCTTTAGCAATTTAGCACTTCTTTTCGAATCACACATATAGGAAAAAAAAAACAGAGAAATTTCTTAACACCCCTTTGGCAAATCACATGGAAAGAACTGCCACTGTTTCTATTTACATGCTTTGGGCAAGTTATATTTCAAGTAAAGAGCTCCATCTCAGAACCAAAGAATAATTTTTTTAAAAGTTCTTTGTAAGCAACTAATCCCTTCAGACAAGATGGACTATGAAAACCAAAACACAACCTAGAGTTTTATACAGTGAATAAGAATGCACACCTTAAGTATTTGTAACACTTATATTACCCTTCTAACTATTGATTTTTTGAGAAAATACCATATACATATAAAATATAAAACACATTTTGTATTTTTCTTAGTAACATGTTAATATTTATACATGAGCCAGGAGATCAATTTTTAGTAAAAATAAAATCTATGACTCAGATGAAGCCTCCAAATCTCAGTGTTTATACTTTTAGCTATTAAAGAACAGAATTTCAACCATGTACATTTGAAGATCTAATTGACTTTACTAAGCAATTTGTGAACTAGGAAGCTTCTCAACCAGCAAGAAAAAGGGTACTCCAGGGATTATACAAAATGGTAGGTTTTTATAGGAAGGAAGGTATGGTGGAGAAGTTATTAGCAAAGGAAAGAAAAGACTATTTTTAGATGGGACATCTTCTTTGAGGGGGGTGGCAATAATTATATCATGCAGATTGCCTATGTTCTTATAGGAGAGGATTCAGGGAATAAAGAGGGCCCAAGTTACAGATTATTTTATTGGTGTTGACCAGAAACTCCAGAATAATTGACTAAGATTATGTTTCTGGGGAAGGTCAAAGTTGCAATTAGGTTAGGTATTAAATCTTGGTGTGGTATCATGGGCTTTACCAGAAGTGATGCCATTTGGGGCCTGTGTTTTTCTCTTTAATGCAGCAAAATTTCACATTTGGCAGCCACCTACTAGATAAAAGAAAGGGTATGACCATATTTTGGGGAAATTCACTTAGTTTTAGATGAATATACTTTTACAATTTTTAAGTTATTATACAGTTTGTTTTGTGTGGAAGGTAAATTATAAATTATTCAAGGAGGAAAAAATATGAGGTAAAGGAAGAGCAATTATTATAAAAATTAAGAAAACTTTCCTCGCTAAACTCTGAAGGTACCAGAAAATGTGAGCACCAAATGCAAATAACGTATATTATATGGTCTGTGATGAACTATGTAGTTATTTATAATTTTGAAACTGTAGAAATAGAATTTAAATTCACACTAATTTATACTAATACATCTTCTCTGGTCATTATACGCAATTTCTAACTTTTATCTTTTTAAATATATACTTCAATAACAGTGCCTTCTGTTATATACAATGATGTGTAGTTTTCACATTTCCCCTCGTCTTTATTAATGAAAACATCTTCAATTTGTAAAAATGAAAGATTTGAAGGACAGGGAAAATTTCTCTCCATCCAATTTCATTTATTTATTTATTTTTAATAGTTTTAAATTATGCAATTAAATGTACCTTTGGTTATTAAAAGGTGAATCTAGTCTACTAGAATTTCTTTAAGAAAGTTACTTTCAGATGATGTTCTTTTATTGCTGAATTCATGGACCACTTTTAGAATTTGCATTTAGATTCTAACTCAGTGGGAAGACCTCTGGCAGGGATGGCAGACTCACCTCTAACATTTCTTTGTTGAGGGACATGTAGAGCAGACATTTAAAACTGAAAGCATTTAAAAATTAAAGACAGTAGAAGCTGGAGTTCAGCCTTAGAAATTAATGAAAAACACAAGTCATACCACTTTAAGAACATATTTCCCCAAAAAACACATCAAATAACAAGCATATGTTTGGTTTTCTTTAGTTTTCAGAGAGCTTGTTTTGTATTAAGTGGATTTCTTGAAGTATAGAATTTTCCTGATGTATTTAAAATATAATTTGCTTGGTCAATATTCATAAAGAATAATTTTTGTGAAAATTAATATGCTCTTTCATCAATCATGATTGTTTTAAACTAAATCCTCTACACAAGAATGAAGTTGGAAATGAGATCAACAGCACCATTTACTTAGGGCATTTAGATTTTCTAGGACTCCATTTTCTCATTTCTATTAAACCCTGAGAAAATGGGTAGCATTTGTAATACCCACCTTACCTTCTTCTCAACACTGCTGTAGAAATAAAGTTAGATGATACCTTTTTGGCAGAGGTGGCTACTGGCTTACCCAGTACGCGTGTTTTCCCTTCTAAAGGCCCAGCTGCCCAGCTTATTACCCATCATGTTCCTCCTATATTCATGTAACTACTATGAGGGAAAGGAATGGATGTCATTTGGAGCTGAAGCCTTAAAGAAGTAGGTGTGCCTTCTTCTACTTATGAGAAACAGGGGCCCCAAAGCCCTAGAAATGGATGTTAGAAACCCAAAGTGGAAGGAACCTTGTACCTGAATAAGTGTGGGGAGGAGCGGGATTAAGATCACCAACTGTCCTGGTCTACCGAGGACTTAGGGGGTTCTTGGAATGAGGGACTTTTAGTTTTTGTTTTTCCAAAATATGTTTTTATGGATTTTAGAGAGAGAGGAATATAGAGGGAGAGAGAGAAACATCGATGTGAGAAATATTGATTGGCTGCCTCCTGCATGCCTCCCACTGGGGATTGAGCCTGCAACCTGAGGAGGAATCAAACCAGTGTCTCTCTTCCCTTGCAGTGGTTCTCAACTTTTCTAATGCCACGACCCTTTAATACAGTTCCTCATGTTGTGGTGATCCCCAACCATAAAATTATTTTCGATACTACTTCATAACTGCAATTTTGTTACTGTTAGTGAATTGTAATGTAAATACTGCTAGCAGGGTTGCCTATGACCATCAGAAAACACAGGTATTTATATTGCAATTCATAACAGTAGCAAAATTAGTTATGAAGTAGAAAGGTTGAGAACCACTGCTTTAGAGACTTTTAGTACTTTCCTATAGGTCCTTAGGAGAAAGCCCCAACGTATTTATAAAGGTCTTCATGCCCCTGCCCCCAAAACATACACACACAGACACACTGCCCTGGCCTTATCCCTATGTATTCACCCTCTGGTGTTGACTGAATTTCAGCTCCAACTTAAACACCTTTTTCTCTAGGTGTGCCTGATATACAGTCTTCTTACAATACTCAGCAACCTGTAATTCCCTGTCTCAGGGTAACTACTGGATCCAAGCCTACAGAGGCCTACCGATCATTCTATAGGATCACAATCCAGGTGTGACTGGCTCCTGGCAACAAGCCTTGCCCAACAGCCAGTTTGGATGAGAGATGAGGCCTCCTCACATGCCACCAAGGAGACCTGCATACTCATGGTAACATTCTGTTCAATCTGTTTAAAAATTACTCAGAAAATAGATATTTGGCTCCGAATGGCCAAGTACAAAATGTTGACTAATTACACAAATGTGAAATCCTCAATTACCTAAATTTACTGGACACTGGTAAATTTAGAGAAAGCCAAGATCTATCATGTATTGAAACACTCACACACACACACACACACACACACACACACACACACAGAGACCAGTTCAAAATCCAGACATACATTTGTATGCTTGCTAATTTATTTTGACAAATTGGTGGAGTTTATTTAAATTATTTATGATAATGCTTCACAGTAGATTTTACAAAGTAATGAAGGAATAAGTTAAAAGTTTCCATGCTTTTAAGCTTTTAAAAAGAAATGAAAGAATGCTGTTGTTTTTTTTTTTTTCCTATTAAAACATCAGACTTGATGGAGTAAAAATAAGTCTGCTAATGTTTTAGAAAATGCATGTACTTCTACAGTCAAATCTAGTAGAATACGAGAGATAAAGACCTAGCTTAGCTCATCTTCCATATGCAGGTGATAGGGAGAGAATTCACCTTTCTGTGTACATGGCTTTCTGGGTTAATAGCAATGATGATGATAACTAACATTTACTGAGTTATTACTATGTTCTGTGCATTTTATTTTCATGTCTTTGAATGCTATAACATTCCAGAAGGTGGATGTTATTATTGTTTCTAATTTAATATTCTTACAGATTACGAAACTGAGATCCAGAGAAGTTAAGTCACTTATCCAAGGTCACACAGCAGCAAAAGAAGGTTCAAACTTATGTAGACTTATTCCATGGCCTAGTATTCTTAACCACTAAGCTACTGAGCTGCACCATAATCACTGAGGGAACCAATTTGAAAGCCAACCTTGCAGACAGGCTTTCTATTTGTTCAAAGGATTATAGACGATAAGAACTCTTATGGCACATTTAATCAGCTTAGTAGTTCAATTGAAAGAGTTTGCTTTTAAACTAAGCTATTAATGTTTATTAGGAGAACCAGAGCCAAATACAAGCTAAGCCTCCGTTTCATTCAGTTCAACTCAATTTAGCTCAACTTGGTTAATAATATTGGATGTACATTGTATGCTGCATTGGAGAGTAGAAACTGTTATTTAAATATCAGTAAGGCATTATCACTGATTTCTAGAAACACAGAATTCCTTGAGGGGCAGGAATGGGGGTAGCTATAATCCCAAACTATAATACCAGGTTCAAGATGGGTACCTCAGTACTTGTAGCCATGGTAGGATGGAATTGGGAAGAGGACTGTTGAAGAAGAGAGAAGGTGAGCTTGAAGGTACACTTGGATCTTTTTTGTCATTATATTCCCAGTCCTAGGAGGTCAGAGGCTTAATAGGTAATTTTCCAATAAATAATTATGCCCCCTGAAGATCATACGGAGGATCTGGAAAGAATTCATGGTGGAGAAAGCATTTGTGATAGATTCCCTTTACATTTTAGGGGAGGGGAGGATGCAAAATATGCAAAGGGCCGATGCTTAGTAAAAAATTTTTGAGAAGATGATGGTAGGAGCCTGCGGAATGTTGCTGAGTAAAGAAGTGCATATGTGGTAATGACTAGGATTTAACCAACATTTATTCTCCATCTCTGTCGTGCCAGATGTTTTCAAGGACATTGACTCTTCAGGATTGCAGTATTCATGGTAGACACAAATGTGCAATCCAGAGCTTCCTAGGAGGACTGGCTTCCTAGCTGTGGAGGGTGTGGTCAGAGCACTGGCTCTGTTCCGCTGTCAGCTCCTTCTGAGTTGGCCTCAGCTGTAGAGAGCCACTGAGCCAATCATCATGCTCTTTTCAGGGAAAGCCTATATCCAGTGACTGAACAAAGTAAGGGTATAAAGGCCATGTCTTTTTACCCTCCCCCACCCTTCCCATCAAAATAAGTCTGTTGGGTTTTATTTGCTCCTAAGCTCCATCAAGTGTTGGCCAAGGTGTTGTTGGACTTGCATTGCAATTTGAATGCTACCTCTGTCTAATCCCACTCCCCTTTTTTTCCATACAGATCACAGATTCCTAATAAACATCTTGCTTTGTTTCAGACTCTCTTTCTACAGAACCTACTCTGTAAGACTAATGACCTCTCACATTGACAGAATGGAAACTGGGGCACTGAGAGGCAATACGTTGCCCCAAAGCCACACAGCAGGGTCAGGTGTCAAAGTCAGATTCAGCTGACTCCTAATTGAGGGCTCTCTCCAGAACCCCACACTGGTCACAGAAACCAATCTTGCAGTATTTAGCCAAAGCTGCCTTCTCACTTCTGCCTTAACATGCATATATCATCAGAATCCCTCTACTGTCTGCCTGGATATATATATTTATTTTTTAATCAGGAAAAGCTCTGGATCATCGGAGGCCCTCAGAGAAAGCCAAAGTTCAGGGCCAACTGTGCCCACTCTTAGCTTAGTTACTTCTAGTGATCTTTCAAGTCTCAGCTGAATCAAAATGAACTTTCTTTGCTACAAGCTTTCATAATACTCCTCATAGCATTTGCAATGATTAGCAATCATTGTTTTCTCCTGTTTGTTTCATTAGGCTGTAACTCCAGGAGGTCAAGGGTCACTGCCAACTTCCCAACATTTAAGCACACTATCTACTAAACAGCAGAAGCTCAATTTACATTTGCTAAAGGTATGAGTTAAATGTGAATGATATGTATATATATCACATATATATATTGCTTGTTCTCAGTTAGTGTTAGTCTCTGCTCTCTCCTAGTTACGAACAATATACTATATGAGATATTCATAAAAAAGTTGTATTATGAGGGATGTTAATTATTATTATTGCTGTTGTAGCTTTAAGCACACAGCATGCCTTAGATCATTTCCAAATGACCAAATAGGACAGCCAGAGATTGATTGGCACTGAGAACTCCTTCATGTATTTACTCCTCAGGTCATATTTAATTTTCTTCAGGAGAGGTGCAGGTCTTTTGACAAATTCTGACTTTTTTTTTTTGAATGAAGATTCCATGCATTTTCTCAGAGCCTGTCCCAATGTCTGGAAACCTCTTAGAGGTGACATCTATCATTTTATCCACCTAACTATTTGATTTGGAAACTTCTTTAAAACCAAAGCCATGGGCAACATCCTTTGACCTCGTTAAAGCCTGTAAATCTTCTTTTTGTGAAGATTTTTTGTCTTAAAACGTGGCAAAGGTGTGAAATATTGAAATGTTCCCTTTAGCACTTGCCCTACAAACACACAATAGAAAAGCAGACTCAGGAGTTTCTGACCTGGGTTGTTTCTCAGAGAGGTTTTTCACTCTATATAGATAATCTTCATAAATTTCATTTATCTTAACTTTTTAGCTTTTATCAGTTCAGACCAGCCTGATCTTTTTTATGATCATAATTATACTCTTCAATATCAAGTTAATAGGTCAACAACACAGAGAATTTTGAAGAGAGAGAAAACAGGAAAAAAGATCACATTCCCAGTCATGTTACACGTTTGCATTTGAAGCCGTTGGATGACTTGTTCCAAGGTTTCTCAGCTTGTATATGTCAGAGAAAATATTTGCATCTAAGCCAGCGTAGTTCAAAGCCTGTGCCTTGGCCATCATGTTGTGGTGTTGGCTTGAAACGCTAATGATTTAGAAACAGTGTTTTGGTTGGTCCTATACTCATGCTCGTCCCCCTTATATTCCTTTGTAGCCTTCAGACTCAATGAAAAAACATTGGATTCCAGATGCAGATTAGTTCCTTCTTTTCTTCAAATCTCACACTTGAGTTTGGAGACATTTTGGTCTACACCAAAGTTTCCTCTGACCCAAGAACTTGCAAACTTTATACCCAAAACGAATTCGCCCAGTAAAAGTTTTTAATTGAATGGTAGCATTATCAGAGTTACTGGTAATTGTCCGTTTCCAGTGAGTGCAATGAAGTCTCTTGATTGAATAGGCATTAGATTAGATCAGATTTGATGAGAACAGAATTATTTTATAGAGTTTATTAGTTCTTCAAGACCATCTCTTATTGGGGCTGTAGACTGCAGCTCTAAATATGTTGAACTTGGTAAAACAAACAAACACAACCCACCGGGACCATATTTATATTCCTTTTGGAAATTTCACAATTATGTTATTGTTTAAAGATGTAAGAGGTAACTGGGGGTGTGAATCTAATTATCTCCATATCAGTTGACAAATGAACCCACACAGTTGAAAGTGCTAAATTCTCTCACTGGTTTGGCAAATACTTATTAAACTACTCTTACATGTCAGGCTCTATTCTGGGTGCTGGGGGACATAGCAGTAACACAGACAGAAACAAACTACACAAATAAATTCAGGATGGGGCAAAAGTAGGTTTATAACTATGGTATCCAAACACAGAGTTTATTCTTGCATTATTATTTGTTGCCATTTAATGCAATGGGTCTGATGAATAGAGCAAGAGAAGTATTAGTATCAGTGTTGGACATGATCAGTTGAGCTTGAGATGCCTCTTAAACATTGAAGGGTAGTTTTCTAGTGTGTGTAGAGATGCATGCATGTCTACATAATGGTCAGTAGGAAAATGCAGTTGAAATTTGGGGGAGATACAACCTGAAAGAAACAGTGCACAAGGATTATGTATTAATTTTTCCCACCCTAAAATCTAAAGATTGTAAAGGACAGACACATAATAGGAGTGGCAATAGTTCTTGTTTTTCTTGTCTTTATGTCCTCCTCCACTAACTCCTAATACTTCTTTCCTCTTCCTTTAGGAAGTTCTTACGACAATCATTTATTTAAGCTATTACTGTTATTTCTGAGCACAACTTCAACCTACAAGTCAGAGCTTCAGTGAGAAGTATGATTAAAATTTTTTAAAATTGTGCTGATTCTCTGAAGAGTTGCTCTGTTAGATAAGAATTATGTCTGTATCTTTTCTCCTTTTTTCTCATTTGAGGAATAAGGGGGGGGGGGGAAAGAACTCAGGTAAGATATTATGTAGATTGTTTTCCTTTTATTCTTTTGGGCAAGCCAAAGCCCTGGTTACAAAGAAATACAGAAGTCAGTAACATCCATGTTAAGAGGGAGGTTTGTATGAGCTGACCTTACATATGGGTCTTCTTTTGGGGGGGAGGGGGGAGGAAAGTAGAGAGTCAAGAAACTGGAATAGGGAGAATAACCAAATTAAAACAAAATTCACATCCAAAATGACTCATTTCACAAAGTACTGACTGTCAGCTGGGAGCTCAACCAGGACTCAGGGCAGAGGCCTTGGGGTAGTTGAATCCTAAGAACAAGCATTTTATTTAAAAAACGAAACAAACAAACAAACAAAAAAAAAACAGGCGGAAATTGCATTGGCTTTGACCTTTCCTCAGAATTCACATAGTGTCACTTTTACCACAGTCACAATTTCATCCAAATTCAAGGCAAAAGAACACAGACTTTGTTCTCAATGGAAGGAGTTGTAAAGCATCATTGAAAGAAGGTCATGATAGATGGAAAACATTGTGATGGATTTTGGAAAATATAGTTAGGGTGATCTTTCTATTGTGTCTGTAGATTTTAGATTTTATCCATAGAAATTGGGCACATTTTAAGTAAATTATGTTGTTAGAATTAAAGAATAAAATTAAAGAATGATAAAGAATAAAATTATTCTTTTGGAATTAAAGGATAGTTTGGGATGCAACTTGCAGAACTATATTGATTGAAAAAACTGTATTTTACTGAACAAAATAAATCCAAAATGATAGCTTTACTCAATCTATGCAAAAGTGAGGGTGTTCAGGATCGAAATGAACAAACAAAACATCTGTCAATTCTTATTCTTCGTTATTAAAGAACTCCGAGCTCAATGGGGTTACACATATTAAAGGACCACAGAGCTACTTATAGGAAATATAATGACAATTTCAAAAGACATTCTTTTACTTTTAAAATCTATCAACAAATATAATTCTGGCTGACTTTGGAGTGCAAGCTTCAGGATGTTGCTGACATAGTTTTTGGTTCTGTGGTTAGCACTTATGACTAACTTGCTGTGTGTATATATATATTAGTTATTTATCTTAACTATTGCTATCTCCCATTTAAAAATGTTAGCACAATAATTATGTTTATTTTATTTAATTTTTTAAAAAATGTCATATGTGTAGTACCTAGAAAATACCTAGTAGGCATTCAATATATATTTACTGAATGAATAACTGAATAAACAAATATAAGATTTAGTATCAAGAGAAGCTATTTGAATTGAGAATGATCCACAAGAAGACGCATTGTGCTTCTTTGGATTTGTTGATGGGACTCTTAAACTTTTAATTCTATTAGTTTCTTCAGAAGAATGTTTTCCTTTCACAAAATGAATTGAAATTGAGCCCCATTAGTTGTATGAACCTTGATTTAGAATTGATGCATCTTAGTTGGGGGGTGGGGGGTGGGGAAGACTGGCAAAAATTAAACCAACATTGACAGTATATCTCAGGACGAAAAGATGAAGAGTGATTTTTTAAAACTCTTTTTACTTTGTGTATTTTACAGAATTTTTTAACAATAAAGGTGAATTACCTGTAGAAAGAAAAAAATAAAAAAGTAGAAAACGATTGTTATTAAAGTTGTTAAAACCAGTATCTTACTAATTATATCAGAAGGTATGAGTGAGATGAATTAGATGTATAAGATCTATGCACACTTTGGCACAAATAAAATAAACTATATTTTCCCCTGATTTTGGTAAAATTACTAAAATTTTATATATTGAATGAATTGTGTACTCATTTTCTCTATTGTTATTTTAAATATATATATATATTTCATTGATTTTCTACAGAGAGGAAGGGAGAGGGATAGAGAGTCATAAACATCAAAGAGAGAGAAACATCGATCAACTGCCTCCTGCACACCTCCTACTGGGGATGTGCCTGCAACCAAGGTACATGCCCTTGACCACAATCGAACCCGGGACCTTTCAGTCCACAGACCAATGCTCTATCCACTGAGCCAAACTGGTTTCAGCTCTGTTATTAATGAATAATTCATGGCATCCCATCCACATACAGATTTCTGACCATAAGTCCAATTACAGAAATAACTTTGATGATAAGATCTCTAAAATATCCACAATTCTCTCATTCCCTGCCATCCCAAATTGGGTTCTCATACTAATATCATAGAATTGTAAAAGCCAAATGAGATAATACATGGAAAGATACTCTTTAAATTATAAAGCTGCATATGTTTGATAAATGTATTATGCATTAACTAGAGGCCTAGTGCATGGATTCATGCACTGGTGGGGTCCCTTGGCCTGGCCTGTGGGGTGAAACCGGCTTTCTGACATCTCCTGAGGGGTCCTGGATTGCTGCTAGAGGTCTGTTCTCAGGTGATAAACCCCGGAATCGGGCTCCCTCCTCTCTGGTTCTGAGTGTGTCACCCCAGAACCGCAGCTGCCAAGTCACTGCAGTTCAGCAGCTCCTGTGTTGAGTGTCATAGCTATAGGTCGGATGGTCACTTAAGCTTTTACAAATAGATTATACAAATTGGTTGGAAGAACACCTTCGGGAATGTAGTTTAGCTCTCTCAGCCTGTCCATAGATGACTATTTTAAGGTGACCAGACATCCCGCTTTCGGTGGGACAGTCCCAATTTTTAACAATTTGTCTTGCGTCTCACAGCATTTTAAAGAAGTCACCTTAGTATTTTCAACTTGAAGGAGCAGGTTGAGACCTTAACTTACCTAAGTTAAAAAAGGTAATAACTTTGGCGTCTCCTTCCTGTGTTGTGAAGCATCTGCTTATAGGACTTTGTGTAGAGGGCCTTCTGGGAAGGCACATGGACATTCTTTAAATTGTCAGCTGAGCCCGAGGCACTGGCAGAGTCCGTGTCAGGTTACACCTTCCCAAGAGGGCTGGGGGTGTTATTCAGTTTCTGACTTACCTTTGTCCAGGTGTCAGCAGGGGCTGGTCTAGATATGTAAACCCAGTAATGCTAGGGCCTAGTTAAGAATGCAAATAAGCTCCTTTGACCCTATAAAATAAACCTACTGCATGACTCGGCTGCTCGCTGCCTCTCCATCAGAGAGGATGGTGCCCACTTAGTGCCCAGTTTGATGAATCTATTTCTGCCTCTTGGTCTCTTTCTTTCTTTAATTTCTTAATCCCCAGCTCCTCCACTCAGGAACCTGACTGTTTCCTTTTCCGTGATGGAGATGGACACGGAAAACAGAGAAACAGCCAAAGTCTCAGATCTGAAATGTATACAGGAGTCTAAAGCTAATGGAAAGGTCCTCTGTGAACCTGCCCCAGCATGGCTGTAGGGGTGCATTTCTTATAAGGCCACTCACTTGGGACAGACCCCATTTAAGAAAACCAGAATAAGGTTTGCTTCTCCTGGAATGACACTGGCTGGAGTTCAGGACAGAGGCCTGCCACCCCAAAGTATCGAGATAATGGAGTTCTATGGGCATTCAGTAAACTATCTATACTGTGTGATTCCATATCAAGAAGAGGGTGGAAGTGGGGTGAGGTAATGGGGAGGGGGAGATTTCCCAGCATCAAATTATATGTTTACATTTTATAAAAATTTTTTATTAAAATAAAATATTACTTATGATTATTGTATTATTACTACTTATCTCTATTAGAGATGATTTTATTTATTCTTTATTTGTGCTTGTCGATATTTATCAACTTCCCATGTGATGCTTACATAATAGAAAAGTAAAACATTAATGTAAGTGGCTTGTAAAACATTTAGAAATATAGGCACATAAAATAAAGCAGATTGAAAAGCTTCCCTGAGATAAGCACTATTAACATTCCAGGATATAGAGTTCCTTAGCTAAGAATGGGATGGTACTCTACAAATCTGATTTACCCTCTTCTTTTGCTTGCAAAAGAAGTCTCATACCAATAAATAGTTTTCAAACATAACATTTAAAAAACTACATATTCTGAAGCTTTCCATGCATACGAGTTAGTCAGAAAACTTGAATTCATTTGTACTCTGGCCACAGTATAATAGTGCTCAGTGCCCTCCCATTCCGGAGGCAGCTTTCCCCACATTGGTGATCATAAAGTTGGAAAATTGTGGTCCATAGTGATGCCTTATTACTGTTTCAATTGGCAGCAGATTGCTAACAAGGTTGATCATTTTCTCCCTAAAAGATTCATTGGACAATTGCTTTTGCAGGATCCTGTTAAAATTTTATACTGTGAAAGTGGCACCTGCCTGGGGTGGAAGGAGTTTTCATTTGTAAATACTTTATATTCAAATCTAGGCTCAGCAGTCCCTGGTGGTCTAGTGGTTAGGATTCGGCGCTCTCAAATCTAGGCTCAATCCCTTTAATACATGTATACTCCCTAAATCCTCTTCTTAAATAATGTTATTTATTAACATATATTTATTGATGGTTTATGTGACAAGTCTTGTTCTGAGTAGTAGTAACAGAACAGTAAGCATAGTCCCTGGAATATGTATTCTGATGATGCTGTGGCAGAACACAGAACAGAGTATTGGTTACAGAGTGATGGAATGAAAGGGGAGGTGATTTATATTATAGGAGGATCAAGGAAGACTTCTTCAATGAGGTATTTAAGCAGAGAACTAAATGAAGCAAAGAGTGAGCGAACTATGCAAGGAAGTGTGTTTGGATAGAGGGACCAGAAAGTGCAAAGTTCCTGAGGCAGGAATATGCCTGTATTATTATTATTTTAAATATTTTTAAACAATGTTTTCATTGATTTCAGAGAGGAAGGGAGAAAGAGGGAGGGAGGGAGGGAAAGAGGGAGGGAGGAAGGGAGGGAGGGAGGGGGGGGGGAGAGAGAGAGAGAGAGAGAGAGAGAGAGAGAGAGAGAGAGAGAGAGAGAGACATCAATTATGAGGAAGAATCATTGATTGGCTGCCTCCTGTGCACCCCCTTCTGGGAATCAAGCCCGCAACCCTGGCATGTGCCCTGATTGGAATCAAACCTGTGACTCTTCAATCCTCAAGCTGATGCTCTATCCACTGAGCCAAACTAGGGCAATATTCCTGCCTTTATGGAGGGGTGGATAGAACAGGAGGGACAGGGACAGTACAAAGTGAGATCAGAGAAGTAATAACTCTACTTCCTGTAGAGTTTGTAGTCCCTGGCCAAAAGGACTTCAGATTTATTTAGAAGGAACTCAGAGAGGAGGCAGAGTGATCAGTGGAGCTATTGCAATAGTCCAACAGAGCAAGCCGTCCACAGTCTGTGTGGATAGAAGCCACTTCTCCCAGATGGACCTGTCCTGCTCTGCCAAGCTGAGCTCATTACCAACCTCCAGTACTCCCCACTTTCTGTACCTCTGTGGCCAGATCAGGGGTAGCGGTGAAGTGGGTGTCTTATGAGGTCTGTTGGGTGCTAAAGAGTCTGTGTGACAGGTAATCAGAATACCTAAGAGTGACAAGGCAGGAACAGTGGGTGTCACCCTCAGAAGTCAGTTTGACAAGCCTTGGTCTAGCACTTACGGGGAAGAGAAAATTATACTAGTAGCTCTAGAGAAAAAGCAAAGTAGAGGCACCAGAGACTTCAATAGAATGCCCAAAAAAGAAGTGGCAGACACAAATGCGTTGTGTGTACCAAATCACTCCATATTTAATCTCTGCACGAAGTACCTGGAAATCTATAAATGACAGCAAGAAGCAGCTTGACAGGCTGCTATGTGTTTCACTTGCCAGTTAAAACCTAGTTGGAAGTTTTTTCCCCCCTTTATATCTGAAATGCCACTTTTGAATACAAAAAATAAGCAAAGTAAATTCAAAGTCCCAAGACCAGCCCTCTGTTCACAAATCAGAGCAATAAGCAAAAACAGAAAAGGCTAGGAGGCAACAGGACCATGGGGGCAGCCTAATTGCCTTCGGGGTCTGGCCAAGTGGCCCTGCTTAAAAAGCATCATAGGAGAACCAAGGACATGGGGATACATGAGGGACTAGATTTGATATGGGGTAACATGTGGTCATTGTCCCAGGTTCTCAGTCAGGAGAACATTTAGTACAGAAGGTTCCATCACTGTCCAGGCATCTTCAAGCATGAGACCAATCTTTACAGGAAATGTTTCCTGACCATCTCAGCTCACACTCATCTTCTTTCTCTGGCCAGCACAATTTGTTGGATCTCTGGATAGCATAATTTGTTTAGCACCTAACTGTTTTAGAATGCAAACTACCTAAGACCAGTGACTGCTTTACTCACTCTTAGACCCACTGTATAATTATGTATGGAACACAGTATGTAATCAAGTAACAGTAGATGAATTTTAAATTCTCTTGGGGGGTGCATATACACTGAGTGGCCAGATTATTATGATCTCTGAATGCATAATAATCTGGCCACTCAGTGTTCTTCTCTTGAGTACCTCATTTATTTGATATCAAAGATACTATAAATCGTGCACCTGATCAGTTTTCCTCTTTGCACTGGCTGATAGAAAGCTCAGGGCAAATAGGTGGTTAGTCTCCAGTAAAAGTATAAAATACTTTTGGTACCCATTTATTTGAGATATAAATACACTGAGTGGCCAGATTATTATGCGTTCAGAGATCATAATAATCTGGCCACTCAGTGTCTATTCTTATAAGGTTAGTGAGGATGAGATCAATTATCATTGTCCTTTCCTTAATTCTCTTCCATATTACTGTAGCAGACACCATCAGTGGCTTGCCCATGTGACCTGGTCCATTCTGAAGTCGGTGACAGATAGCGCGTTTCCGCAGAAGTGCTTTCTGTCATAGGAGAGTGGTTGGTCTCCGAATGCTGGAAATTCTCCGGAGTTAAATCACCCAGGGTGATCCTCTACCATTGAAGAATGGGAATTGATAGATAACTATTCTGGATTCTTTTCTTCTTGATGAAATAATTCTGAGGTTCATTCTGCAGTCTCTCAGAAGCCTCCAGGGCCGTGAGCCCACCTGCCTGCAATGGTTATACACCCATTCATGCTTCATGGATTTCCTACCTTTTCTATCTCAGGTCATCACTCTTTCCTGGGACCACCTTCTACATCCTAAGTAAACTTCTTACATCCAAATTCTTATATCAGGGGCTGGTTTAGGGGGAACTGAACTAAAACAATTAACTACCTAAAGTGCTTAGAAAGACTGTACATGTGAGTCTCCTATGATGGTTGAGTAAAAAATGCAAGTAAGGCATTTCGCACAGTGCTTGGCCAATTGTAAATGTGCAAGCCCATTAGCCGCTGTTGTTATTGTTAATGTTGAGTGTGTCCATAAGCTCTTGTGTGTTATTAACCTTTGAGGTGGAATTTTGAGAACCAGAGACAGAGGCCAAAGGGCATCCACAACCACAATAACAATGGAAATGGATAAGGAGGGACAGGGCCATGATCAATGACAAAGCCAGGGAACATTATGTACATCTAAGGTGTTAACCTGTGTGGAACCAATGGCATGGGAAGAAAGACTTCCGTCAGGGTTCAGTGAGTATAGCTTCCCATATTTTAAAGCACGTGTGTCAAACACAAGGCCCGCGGGCCAAATCCGTCCCGCCAGGCCTTGCAATGTGGCCCGCACCGCGCTGTCATCACTGGACTCCACTGCGTTTCCATCACAATGACAGTTTATGACTGTCCAGTAAACCATTCAGCCCAGGATTTAGGCTGGATTTTAGATTTTGGCCCCTTCTCTGATTGAGTTCGACACCCCTATTTTAAAGGAACTGACGTAGGCCTTATAATATCAAAGTAAAGATATTTACAGTGGCAAGGGCCCCATTAAGACAAACCTGATCGAAAGGGCCAGGAATTTGGCTCCCTTTGTAGGGACAGACAGATCCATTAGGTAGAGTTACTGAGAAGCCCAGTGTTTCAGTCCCTAGAGTATGAGCAGAGAAGGGGGGGGGAGGGGGGGGAGGAGCAGGAGGAGATAAGAGTTCTGAAGATCAGTCTCATCAGAAGTCAACCTGAGAGAGCTCTGTAGCAGCAGAAGCGATTAAATCTTGCTTTGTTTGATTCTGTCAAAGGCTACATGAGTGGCTCTTGTGCTAACTGAATCTGAAAGAGGTCAGATCCCATAGGGGAGCTTGGCATTAACTGTAAACAGTGGCAGACCATTGGGACTTCACCACCATAACAACAAAGGTAAATGGTGCTAGTGACTTTTCAGGCGTAGGGATTGTGCTGGACAGTGTTTGATCCTGTAGAAGGGTCAAGGCTGGAAGCTCCTTCAAGGCACAGCATCCTATTCTTTGCTTTTGGAGTCCCAGTGTCTCTTGTTGTGAGTCCTCAGTAAATGTCTCAAGTCCTTGGCCACTTTCTCCTGCACCCTGCTGGCTGGGACAAAAACAGACCAGAGGTCCTCACTGATGTGGTTTCTTCTAAACCACCATGATGATTTACGGCTTTCAGGCTGTCAGGCTGCAGGCTGTCTTCTGACCTGCTTTTCATGAAAGATGTGATTACAAATTTGTAAAGAGAATATAAGGAAGGATAGGAATGGAAAATGCTGATGTTCTGGTCATTATGGAAAGGAGGTCACTGGCCAAATTGACCAAACCACAAAGTGCCAAGGGATGGAGTACAGGCAACTAGGAGCAGCTGGAAAACCAAACTATCTGGAGTTTGGAGTCCTCTGACTCCTGGGAGGAGAGAGCCTTCTACTTGCCTTGGTCCCTGGGATTCCAAGTGTGTCTTAGGAGTAACTGGAGCTCACAGAACGTGTCCCTTGTTTTCTTAGAACGATTGGTGAAAATGTAGAAATCTAAGGTCTTTAAAATAGGTCACTGGTTATACTTGGATTCTTGGCATGATTAATTTCCTTATGAAATTTAATCAAAAGCCTATATCTCCTGATTGGCCTCCCATCTGAACCAGTGGCAGAGGAAAAAAGAGTGGTTTACAGGCCTGTCTTGACTTACACAAAAATTTCATGGGCAAAACTAGGAACTAAAATCAGTGATATCAGATTCACATTCATCCACTCACAAGATGTTTGGGCTGGGACAGTCACAGCTTCTCTGGGCTTCAGCCCCTTCTCCTATGAAATGGGGAATTTAGCTATTGGATTTTTGAGGCCTCATCTCAGTCTGTTATTTTGTGATGCTGACTATATAGTTGAGACACTAATTAGGTGTAAGGCACCATGGAATATTAGGCTTGCTCTCACTGCCTTGCAATAGGAAGGCTTTGAAAAGCTTTATGTTGCTATTTTTTTCTAAATAATTACAATTTTAGTACCTTTGGTAAATAAGCTATTTAATTATTTGTCAATCATAATTGCTTATGATCCTTCAACTACACAGTCATTTTAATTCCCTGTAACATTTCTGTTTATAAGATCATGTTAAAGAAAAACTTTTCTTAAAGATTATATAAATATTTTCCTGTAGTATTTTCTATTAGTTTGTCTGAATTATTTTAAACATAAAAATCTTTAATACATCTGATATTTAATTTTGCAAATGGTGTGCATCATGAAATGTAACATCCTACCTCCCACATCCCCTGTCATTGACCTACTATTTCTTGGCTCTTGTATTTCCCATTAATTTGAAATGCCATTTTTTATTTTATACTAAATTTGCATTAAAACCTGAGGTTCTTAATTAATTCAGCCCTCTATTCCATTGATCTATGTTTCTCTCTCCCTTTCTGCCTCCTGCTATTGGAGGTGGGGGGAATGGTCTTTTGGAATTGAGTTTCCTGAAATTTGTTGTCTTTAACTGATACATAGATTTGTTTTAGAAAAATGTTTAGAAATATTTAGAAAAAATATTTTATGTTTAGAAAAAAACATAATGTTTAGAAAAAAACACACACAAACTTCTTTTATAATTTTTTAATCCCATTGATTATATATATTTTTTCATATAACAAATTATATGTACATTGGGATCTATCCTCCATATCAATTATCTTTCATCTTCCTAATAGTTTTTAACCTCTTAGCCATTTTTTTCCTGCATTATCTTTGATCATTTGAATACTTTTTTCCATGATTGGGAATTTGTCTTTGACTAAATAACATTTTCCCTTGACGTTTTAAATGATGTTTTGGTCCTGAATGAGTTTTCTTAGGTCTTAGGAGACATTTGTAAATCATTAGGAAGTATGTTTTCAAAGAAAGATATGAAGGGGTAGGGTAGGTAGGGAGAGATGGAAGACAGCATAGAGAGGATATATGGTGATGGAAGGAGACTTGACTTGGGGTGGTGAACTTACAATACAAATACTGATGATGTGTGGTGGAACTGTGCACCTGAAACCTGTATAATTTTGTTAGGCAGTGTAACCCCAATAAATTTAATAAAAAGGAAAAAAATGTAAAAACAAAACAAAACAAAATAAGAGCACTCAATAAAAAATATTGCATAAAAAATTAAAATGATGACAAGTATTGGTAGTTACAAAATAATCGCAGGACTATAAACTATAGCAGAGGGTATATACTCAATAAATTTGTAATAACTATGTATAGTGCCAGGTGGGTACTGAAAATATCAAGGGGAACACCTTGTAAAGTATATGATTATCTAACCACTATGTTATACACCTGAAATTAACGTAAAATACTAATGTAAACTGTAATTGAAAAAGAAATAAAAATTTTTAAATAATAAAATCACATGAAGTTATATATTTATAAGAAAATATAAATTATCATAATAGTACTTATGTATATACATATTCTTATATATATACATATTTATATATTTATGTATATACATACATATATATGTATATATACACACTTTACCTTTCTTTTACTTAGTTCAATTTATTCCACTAGACTGGTATATTATCTGCTTTATTCTGCCATTATTCCTAGAAGTTGTTGACTTTTGTTCTGGATTAAAGAAAGTTTTTGACAAAGGTTTCCTTCTGGGATGTGTGTGTGTGTGTGTGTGTGTGTGTATGTGTGTTTAAAAATGTCACTTTTAGCAACATAGCACAGGGTTGTCAGTCTCAATTATGGATCCATTTAAAAAAACCAACAAAGCAAAAATGAGTTTCTATTCCACAATTCCTGGAGAATAAACTAAGGGCAGGTTTGTATTTGTAAATCATGCCTTAGAAGTTATAGGAGTTGAATAAATCCAGTCGGTTTTGTATCCAATTCTATACTGCATGGGTTCATTATTACCTCTGGTGACCAAATGCACTCACTGATAAATCTGAAAAAAATTAGATAAAATAAAACCAATGAAAAATACCATGTAAGATTTGTTCACTATGAAAATCTTAACCTAATTCTACTTCTGTTTTGCAACATCAGTCATCAAAGATAATAATGAGGTTGTATTTATGATATCAATGACTTTCAGCATTTCGTACAAGTAAAGATCTGCTAAGACTGCTAAGGGATGAGGATTTCAAAGCTTTAGCTACATACATTGAGGACCCCAACATAAGCTATAATATTATTGCTCTAGGGATAAGAAACGAGATTCCAAACAACATTCCTGTCTCTTCTTCTTGGTCACCATCTTCATCCTTTTCTTTTTCACCATACTCCAGGCTAATTTTTAAATTTAGTTTTCAATTACAGTTTACATTGTTAGTTTCAGGTGTATAACATAGTGGTTAGGTAATCATATACTTTACAAGGTATTCCCCTTGATATTTTCAGTACCCACCTAGCACCATCAGGGTCTACCATCTTTCATTATATATGACTGATTTTGTTTTTTTGCTTAGAATGTTTTCCAACAAGATTGAATTGGAGGTTATTTTTGAGGGGATTTTTAATATTTGCAAGTGATATTTCCATAGATTAATAGCAATCTGACTTCTAAAATGTTTTAAAGAAATCTTAGCGAGATCTCCACACTTCTCCTCCTCTTAACCTTTTCCCCTTTGCAAAGCCTTTTGTAAAATTCTAAATAGTGAGAAACTCCCACCAGCAACCCACATATTTTCCCTCCAAATGGGCTTCTCATCTATTGAGGCAGTTTTTCACATGGTTTTTTGGCTTTCACACTTTTGGTCATCTGTCATGTTTTGTTTATTAGAACAGGTGGAGATTTAGTTCTATCTTTCCAAAGCATGTAAGATGGAGAAGGTAAAATACATGACTTCACTTCAAAGAAACTAAGGAGCTGGAATGAAATCTTAGATATATACAAGAACTTGAAGCTTGAAGTTGGTTTTGCTTAAGCTGCCTTGACCTCTTTGATGAGTCAGGATTTTTTATTTAGGGTAGGGATCACTGTAGGAATCAATACTGTGTTCACAGGAAGGAGACACCTTATGTTGATTTCCTGGGGCAGGTCATCCAGAGCCTAGCTGTGGTACCTATAATTCAGCTGTGTTGTAGCGTGAACTAATAAAGCTCCATGCCACTAAAACTCTCTAGTACTGAGGTTTTTCCAAGTTGTCTTTCCGTGTAAGGTCTAAAATGGAACAGTAAATCCTACTCCTACAACTTTGGGTGCTTGAGGGCCTGCATACAAATGGCAACAGAAAACTCATACCCAACAAACATGGGGCAACACTGTCAGAATTGTGGTCAGTGGGGACTGTGGCACTCAACAGAAGAGGCAATGGCACCTCTGTGATGGTGCTTAGCAGGAGAGTAGTTGGGGTAAAGCATTCTGCAATTGTCATATAGTAACTGAGCCCATGTGTCACACCCTGGGGTTTGCAGTAGCACAGGGGAGGGATTCTTTAGGACCTGTGATATGTATTAGCAGGAGCTAGTATTGGAGGGGAATAGGAAAATAGAAGCAGGAAACATTTGTTACACTATCTTCTGAGAATAACATTTGGTAAGATGTATTTAACATATCCATCTCAACTGTTAGTGAAAATGTAATGGCATAAGGGGAGAGTTGATGGAATAGTGTATAGAGATTTTGGCACTTCTGGTTCTCTTTTTACTAAAAATGTTGTCACTCGACTCAGAGATAATTTATATTCTCAACATAAAGATAAGAATGAAAGTGTTTTACACCCAGGTGGACCTTGGTCCTTTTCTAAGACTTCCCCATACATACCTCTCACTCAGAATATTCTGACAAGGTTGACAGAGCATGCATTACATTTGACAGGACCAAACTGAACCTCCGAGGAAGTGGAAGTATTTCCAAGAGTGACACAGCTAAAAATGGAAGGCACTAGTACTTAAACCCAACTCTTCTAATTCTAAGATCACTGCTCTTTCTACTATCGCTGCCTCCTGGGTCTAAGGTCATACCAGGCATGAAAGTACCCGATCTCTTCATATTATAACAGTTTTTCACAACAAAAGAGTTCAAGTTAAGTTTTATACATTTAGACGAACTATAACACTAGGCTAAGCAATTTCAAAATTGTCACAATTTGGATAGTAATAGCACGACATAATTTTCAAAGCTCTTTCAAAATTTAAATAACCCTAAGAAATTTACAGGTAAGTTAATACTACCCTTACTTGACAGAAGGAGACTGAGGAATAAGGAAGTTAAACGACTTGCCTACATTCCTCTGACTCCCTGCGCATGCACCTCTAGAGTAGATTATTCCTTACAACTCTTCGCACACTCAGTACATAGGTCATCCTTATAGTTATGGCCACACTTACACATTTACTGTCATTAAAAAATTTTAACTCATCAATTTTTTTCTTTCACATGCTTCACATACTGTCTTGGGTTCTTTTTTAAAAAAAAATATATATATATTCATGGTGAACCCTGAACCAATATTGCTTCCATCTGTAATTGAATAGTTCATTAACTTTTGTGGTACAAAAATGAAATCATCTCACCCTAGCTGGTTTGGCTCAGTGGATAGAGCATCCATCTGCAGACTGAAGGGTCCTGGGTTCGATTCCAGTCAAGGGTACATGCCAGGGTTATCGGCTTGATCTCCAGTAGGGGGTGAGCAGGAGGCAGTCAATCCATGATTCTCTCTCACCATTGATATTTCATTCTCTCTCTCTCTCCCCTCCTCTCTGAAATCAATAAAAATATATATTTTAAAAAATAATGAAAAATGAAATCATCTCTATGAACCACAAGTAAATCTCCTTTTGTTTACCTCCCAATCCCAGCCTTCTTTAAAAAGAGCAAGAAGGTTGTCAGATTTGACACCTTTTAAATTGGCAGTGTATTAGAAAAACAAAAACAAAAACAAAAACTTGCTTTGAAAATAACTGAGGTGTGTGGCTGTCAGAAGTGCTACCTGCTGTGCTACCTGGCAGGTGCTAACATCTGGCTGAGACTGACCCCAGGTATCTGCTGACTTCTTCAATATAGCTACTGGCTTGTGCCTTCCTCAAAGAAGACAAAAATAAGTTTACAGAGACATGGGAAGAAAAATAAAAATGGCCTTTTCTTCCTTGCCATAACAGTCAGGAAGATCTGCCATTTAATTTTTTCAAGACAACTGGTAGAATCCACCTCTAACATTGTGTCTACCATTAGCATTCCCCCAGAACTCTGTCTCTTCCCCTTTAGTATCAAATACCAGAATGCTCTCCTTGCATCCCAATCAAAGAGGCTTTTCTAAAAGAGAATAATTATCATACTCTTGATTGAAAATAAATATTTTGTAGAGTAATTAAAGGAGATATTTTAGACACTTTTTTTCACTTTTCTATTTTTACTGCTCTATGCAGAAAGTCAATGTGATTTAAAGAGTAGTTAAAAAAACTGAGGAAGAAATGGAAGAAGTTGAAACCACTGTGGTGCTGATAATTTAGCTGTAAGATCAGAGAACCTTTCGATGTGTGAAGGCTTCATCCCTGAGGATTGTGAAGTGGGAATATGAAGAGGATAGTAGTAACCTTTCGATAATAATAAAGCTGTAAATGCTCTTTACATTCTCAATAATTAGAGTCTTCTTTCCAGTTTCCAGAATGAGAAAGAGCCCTGGGGCACATAGCACCTGAGCAATCAAGGAAAGGCTGGTCAGTGTTGAGAATACTTGGAGGGACATTTTAAAGTTAGTGCGATCTATTTCTACTAGCAATCTCTTTGTTTTTCATTTGTGCTTGGGAAGTGGTTAGGATAGGGGCGAGTAAGAAGTATGACCACCTAGCCAGAGTGATTAATAAAAGGCTTTCCCACAAAATAATTGTAGATGTGACTTTACATCTGTCATGACTATTTTAGTTGACCGGAACATCAGTTAATGACTGTCCACTTCACTGCCTTACATTTTTTTAAGCCTAAAAACCCACAACATTGGACAGAATTCCACTTGCCACTCAGACAATTTGATTAGTCACAGAGAAGTAGCTTGGAATGTAATTAAATGTGATATAAAATATAAACATTTCAGTTACATAGCAGGATAAGAAATGAGGAATGGATGAATGGTAACGGTGTATATTCTGGAGGTAGGTGACCAGCAGACCCTCCTGATTCTACCACTTTCTAGCTATGTGATATTGAGCAGATGACTTAACCTCTGTTACCTCTTCTTAAAAAATGGAGATAAAAACTATACCTATTTCACTGGGTTATTGTGAAAGATGAAATAAAATGACATCTATAAATTTCTTAGCACTGTGTCTGATAAACAATACATGCTTAGTAAAATATATATGCAATTATTATGACTTATTTTAAAAATATATATATTTTATTGATTTTGTACAGAGAGGAAGGGAGAGAGATAGAGAGTTAGAAACATCGATGAGAGAGAGTCATCGATCAACTGCCTCTTGCATACTCCCTACTGGGGATATGCCCGCAACCAAGGTACAGGCCCTTGACCAGAATTAAACCCGGGTCCATTTAGTTCCCAAGCCGATGCCCTATCCATTGAGCCAAACCAGTTTCGGCTATTATGACTTATTTTAAAAAATATATGTTTATTGATTTCAAAGTTGAAAGAAGAGGAAGAGATAGAAACAACACTGATGAGAGAGAATCATCGATCAGCCCCTTCCTGCACATCCGCTACTGAGGATTGAACTCAGGCATGTGCCCCGATTGGGAATTGAACTATGACATCCAGGTACATAAGTTGATTCTCAACCACTGAGCCACGCTGGCCGGGCATGACTTATTTTACCATTGTCCTAGACCTAGACTATAAGGACTAAACTCTCTAATTCCAAATTGATCTTTGATTACTCCTCCCCCCCCCCCAACCCCCCTGCACTATCCCCACTCAACAGCCAATTGTTAATCATCTAAATACCATGTTCCCAATCCTTCTCATGTCCTTTTCCAAAACCTCTTTTGAAATGCAGCTCATTATACCCTTCCTTCTAGGCTACAGACGTGTTTTCTTATTGCCTCTGGTATCCTTTCCACGATTCATCCCATATATTTGCTGCTAGCTACAGCTCTGAACACATTGCTCCTTACAAAGATTTCCTATCACAACCAAATTTTTTAACAAGTTATTACTTGTATATTTAAAATTTGCCTTCATGGACCTAGTGATAGATTCAATTATTGGTCCCAATTCTTCATTTCCCTATAATAGTATTATATATTCCTACATTTGTCTTGTAACTTTGCTATGTCCTCCCACAGAAGCTGGAGGATACTTTCCTATCCCATGTGACTTGCTTTGGCAATGGAATAAGAGAAAATGTTGCAGGAGCAAAGGTCTTACATATGGTTTTCATGGTTTGGCTTGGCTCTTTTGCTCTGGATCTGCAATTAGAAGAACATATCTTGGGTTCCTGCTACTCTTTTAGCCTTGGTCCCAGAGTGAACATACATGAAGACCTGAGCTCCACCCATAGGTCTGGTCCCAGTGCCATAGCAGAGTCAGAACTACTCTGCCAAGCCCAGTCCAGATCAGCCAAACCTCTGCTGTCCTGTAGACCCATGAGAATGAGCATAAATAATTATTGATGTATACTATTGATTTTTGGATGATTTACTACACATTTCATTATTGTGTTGATATCTGAGTAGTACAGACAAACCACTATTCTAGCTTCCCATTTCACTACAGTATTGTGAATATGCTATAGTCCAGGGAATTATAATAACTTAATGGTCTCTGAAAACTCCTTTGGATTTTCTGCCTTTGGTCGATATGGTTCTTTCTTTCTGTCTTCATACAAATATACATATAGCTAGTACTGTGTTTCCCCGAAAATAAGACATCCTCCGAAAATAAGACCTAGCGCATGGAAAGATAAGACAGCCCCTGAAAATAAGACCTAGAGCAACTTTGGGAGAAAAAAATTAATATAAGACACTGTCTTATTTTCAGGGAAACAGGGTAGTTATTGGAACTGAGCTTAGTAATTATGGGTAATCTCTTTGTAATCTTCTTGAGTCTCAAGGCAAGTGCCATGACATCTGTTACCTTAATATTTTTTTAAATAATTACCTGAGGATTGTTTTATTGATTTTAGAGATAGAGGAAGGGAGAGACACAGAGAGAGAAACATTGATGTGAGAGAGAATCATTGAACGATAGCCTCCCATCTGTGCTCCAACTGGAGATCAAACTTACAACCTAGGTATGTGCCCTGACCAGGAATCTAATCTGCAACCTTTTTGATTTATGGGACAATGCTCCAACCAACTAAGCCACCTGGCCAGGGCATGCCACCTCAATTTTTTTAGATTCCCTTTTCTTATGTATATAATTTGACTCCATAGCTGTAGAGTCAGACCTTGGTTTTTGGTAAAAGGTTAATCTGATTGAAATTGTACACACAATGTCCATCCATAAAACAGAGATCATGATTCCTATTTTATAAAAGGGGAAGGTGAGACTCAGAAAAGTTATGTAATTTGTTCCAAATATAAACAGAAGTGGGGCTAAAATCCTTTTTGTTCTGTTTCTCAACAACATGCTTTTTGGCTATGTCATCTTTTGCATCTTACAAAATTAGTAGGTAAATGATTTACTGAACAGGTAAGTGATATGAACAATAGTGTGTTTTAAGTGTGAAAAACCTAGAACACAAAGTTCTACCTCTTAGTGACTTTATCAAAGATATACTACTTATAAATTTAGATTCCAAACCTTAGATAGCTTATGCCTCTATCTCATGAACCCTACTCTGTATATTGCCAATATTTGTTTCTCTAGGTTCTATAGAAGTCAGAAGGAAACCACAGAACAACCACCCCCAGGATAGCAGAGAGAGTATGACCCAAGCCCACAAAAGCCAAAAGTAGCAGGGTTGGAGTAGAAAGTTTGGCTTGACACTCTGTCTTCAACTCACACCCTGGCACCTTCAGGCTTTGTCTTTTTTTAACAGCAGAGTGTCAGCCTCGAATTTTTAAACCTTAACTCTGAATTTCTTGACTCTATGTGTTTAAGATAGACTTTGCATGTTACTATTTTGAAGCAGCTGTTTGTCAGTGCTGGAGAGGAGGGAGGGAATGAAAGAAGTTTAATGGGAGGTGCTTGTCTTAGAATTGAGGCTATTGAGCTACCAAACTCAAGCCAAGCTTCTCTTGATTCTGACAAGATGAACAACTTCACTCTAAATCAGGATATCTCAACCTTGGCACTAATGACATACAGGGCCAGATAATTCTTTGATGTTGGGGGGGAAATCTTTGAGTGATAGGATACTAAGTAGCATGCTGTTCTATATACCCATCAGATGCCAGAAGTACTCCTTCCCCATTGGAACAATAAAAATGTCTACAAATATTGTCAAATGTCCCCCCTGTAGGTAAAATCACCCAGATTGAGAACCATACTCTAAATTAGGGGTGTCGAACTCAATCAGAGAAGGGGCCAAAATCTAAAATCCAGCCTAAATCGCGGGCCGAATGGTTTACTGAACAGTCATAAACTGTCATTGTGATGGAAACGCAGCGGAGTGCAGTGATGACAGCGCGGTGCGGGCCACATTGCAAGGCCTGGCGGGACGGATTTGGCCCGCAGGCCTTGTGTTTGACACATGTGACCTAAGGGATTCAGATGTCATGGAGTGAATTTTTAAAACCATGTCATTTGTAAATCGGCATAATTTGAAATCAATCCCATTGGTGCTGAGAATTCTAAAGTGAAAAATTGTTCGGACCTGTTGTAATCAAGGCTGAGGCTTCTGGGAAAGATACGCTGACCTTACCCAGAGACTTCTGTCTTGAGTGCTCCACAGGTTAACTCTCAAGTTTTTCTGGGGTATCCATAAATGATTAAAATTGTTTCCTTTGATATCTCAAATGGACTTATTCCAATAAAAAATGCCCATTCTAACCTCTGAGGTAGCTGTTAGCTAATCCATTTACTTAGACGTGTAAACAAAATTCTCTGTTTCTACACATCTGCAAGTCCCCCCCCCCTACTTTTCTCTAAAATCTTGTGCTTTGTCTGTTCTTTATCTTCATTTTTCATCCAGTTCTCTCAGATGTGATGTAATAATTTGCATACATAACAAATAACAACAACCACGAAGACTCAGTTATTCCTTGGCAGTGCCTCAATCAAACATGAGGTGGGAAGAGTTCCAATTATAATATCCTGCGATTATGGCAGAAGCTACCAGTTGTCCCCCAGTATTCGCTTCTTTTTCTTATATATGTTAGAAGTTCTGATTTTCAGGTGACATGTAGCATCTCCCTCCTCTGTAAGACCCTTTAAGCACCCCAGGGAAGGATTCAAATTCACTTGGCCTTAGATCGTTGTGTCCACCTCTGGACCCATCAATATAACTGGAGGGTAAGATGTTTAGGACATGCAGTTCCTATAAGAACCATACAGTTAGCCTGGAGAGAGAAGCAGTTCTCCAAAAGAAGTTGTCTGTCCCCATGAGAGATTGGTATTGGACAGATCCAAGAGCAGAAGTTTGCATCAGGGGCTTTTAAGATTTCTGAGGCTGTTACTTCCTGTTTGGACCCTATAATCCTCTGTGGTCACTAGCAAGGTATCTAGGCTAATTGTCAATTTGTATCTAAAGTAAGAAGGCTGAGTGCTTTCTTTGATCTTGAACTTACTTTTATTTCTCACATGTGCTGTCCCGATAAATCTACTTATTATCACTTGCTTTGTTTTGCCCTATATCCTGCATGGTCTCTGTTATGTTCCTGATGAAAATCTTATTCACACATTTGTGTGCTTGACTTGATTATAGAAATTTTTATTTTTACTGAATCCTTGTCTTTGCATTACCTCAAACTCATTGATTCAATCATAAGTTTAACCACACCATTCAAAGCACTATCTTGAGTGATAGGAAACAAAGCCAAAGCTGTAGCATAGTGTGGATGGAAATCAAGGCAAGAAATTTATTTTCAGAATAAGTGCAGAGCCATCCAAAAAGTGTGAGGTATGTGGTTTTTGTGGTGGTGATGATGAAAGGGAAACATCTTTAACTTCCAGAGTAGAAAATGACTAAAGTGGAAAAACTCAAGAAATAGGGCTATATGAGGGTTATTTAATGATTCCAAGGCAAATGCCAACAGATAGCAAAAAGAGATGAATATGGGGCTTCTGGGAAGTGGGAAGTAGTGGGAAAAAGCCCTAGGGAGTTGACAACTACCATATCTTACAAACTGTTGTTAAATCACATGCATGACAATTTGATAAAATATAAACTGAAAGGAGCCCTAAATCTGGGATAATGGTCATGGATTTGGACCTGGCTTAGTTGCATAGCTCAGGTTTTCTGTTTACACCTTTTTTGAGTTGTGTCCCCTTTATCTGTCCTCTTGGTTTAATCCCTAATTTTGATGACACCTCCTCTAATTACTTCCTAAAAAAGAAGTGCATAGGAGATTAAAAATCCTTTAAATTGTGGATCTAAAATGTCTCTATTCTCCATATGAGCATAACCAATGGACACAGACAGTAGTGGGGGGAGGGTATGTGCTGGAGAGTGGGAGCAACTCGGGAGAGGTCAATGGGGGAAAAGGAGACATATGTAATATTTTTAAAAAATAAAGAACTTAAATTTTTTTTTAAGTCTCTATTCTATACTGAAATTTAATTTTTGTTGTGGTCAGAGCATTCTAAATTGGAAACCATTTTCCCTCAGAATTTTTCCATTTTGTTATTTTAAAAAACATTTTTTTATTGATTTTAGAGTAAAAGGAAGAGCAAGAGATAGAAACATCGATGAGAGAGGAACATCAATATCAATCAGCTGCTTCCTGCACGGCCCCTATTGAGAACTGAGCCTGCAATCTAGGCATGTGCCCTGATCGGAATCAGATTGATGACCTCTTGGTACATGTGTAGATACTCAACCACTGAGCCACACCAACTGGGCTCTCTATTGTCTTTTATTAGGTGTACTAGTTTATAATTCAGATTTTTTCAATAGATGGTGTTACACATATGTTGATATGTATTTGGTTTTATATGTATACTATTTGGTTGTATTGACAAGAAGCTTCAAAACTTCATATGTCAAAATTTTTGAAGGTGTTAACATCATACATATTTTTACACTTAAAAATGTCGAATTTCATACAAAAAAAAAGAGCATCTGTGGGATTTTAATTCATTACTTTATTTTGAAGAAAAGTGCTGCTGAAAGTTATTGTATACTTTAGGAAGTTTATGGTGAACATGCTCCATCTCAAGATACTTGTGAACACTGGTTTAAATGCTTTAAAAGTGATGATTTCAATGTGAAAGACAAAGAACATTTAAGTCAACCGAAAAAGTGTTAAAACCAACAATTACAAGCATTATTGGATGAAGATGCATGTCAAACTCAACAACAGCTTGCAGATTAAACGTTGCTCAGCAAACAATTTCAGATCGTTTACAAGAAATGGGAAAGATTTTAAAGGAAGGAAAATGGGTGCCACATCAACTCTACGGAAGACAAATGGAAAACCGAAAAGTCATCAGTAAAATGTTGCTTCAACACCACGAAAGTCTTGTTTTGCATCAAATTGTGACTGGTGATAAAAAGTGTATTTATTTTGAGAATCTCAAATGCACAAAAACATGGGTTGATCCAGGTCAACCATCAACATCGACTACAAGGCCAAACTGATTAGGAAAGAAAACAATGCTCTGTGTTTGGTGGGATCAGGAAGGTGTGGTGTATTATGAGCTTCTAAAACCATTAAAACTGATCGCTTTAACAAATAATCAATTTGAACCACATTCTGATTCCATTTTGACCAGAATGTGTCAGAAGACAAGGCAAAGTAATTTTGCTTTGTGATAACGCACCATCACACACTTCCAAACCAGTTAAAGACGAGTTAAAAGATCTTGGCTGGGAAGTATTAACCTACCCACTGTAGTCACCAGATCTTGCTCCTTCAGGTTACATTCCAAACGATGGCACATACATTTTCTGAACAGCACTTCAAAATGTACGAAGAAATGGAAAATTGGGTCTCTGAATGGTTTGCCTCAAAAAAGTTCTATTGGGACGGTATCCACAAATTACCTGAAGGATGGGGAAATGTGTAGGTAGCGATGAACATTACTTTGAATAAAGTACTTTTGATGTTTCTTTTGAAATTACCTTGTTTTCTTTGATTACAAAATCCGCATTATTAACTGGTAAATGGTCAAGCCGCATTTTTAACCAGTATCCGCATTATTAACCAGTACCTGTTAAAAATGCAGATGACCATGTACCGACTTCCAAAATTTTATCACTACAAAAAAACACACACACACAAAACAAGAGGAGAGATTCGCCAAAAAGAGAATCTGTCTATGAGAAGAGTGATGATTTTCCATTCTGCCTCTCCTGTTGATATGTGCCATTAGAGCAGAGGCCGAGTAGTGTATGGAAAGAGGGTGGAAAAGGGGAGTATTCTTGCTCAGAGGTCTAGAACAATTCCATTCTGATCCCAAACCTACAAACCCCCTAAGCTCAAGAAAAACCCTGTGTTCAAACTTCCCATTTCTCCTTAGAAGGCAGCTGAGCCTCATCTATTGCAAGCCTCTGGGGGTATCACTCCTCTCCCTTTCTTTTTTTCCTTCTTTCCTTCCTTCCTCTCTCCCTCCCTCCCTCTCTTCCTCCCTCCCTCATTCACTCCCTCTCACCCTCCTCCTTCCCTCCCTCCTTTCCTTTCTTCCTTCTTTCCTTCCTTCCTTCCTTCCACAGCCTATCAGAGTGACTCTCATCCACTTGCAAGTCTTTCTCTGACAGCAGTTTTGGAAAAGAGTATTTTCTCCTTCTCATTCCACTTTCAGAGACTTTAGCATCTTGTAACTGTAGATGGCCAAACGACACAGTCTCATTTCTCTGCCTCAGTCCTCTGTAACTTGAGGATAATACTGCCTCCCTCACCACAGCACATTATGAGCAGGAAGTTACATGCAGTCAGTAAGAAAGCTGGTGGTCAGAACCTGCCACCTCACCAGCAGCTCTGCTCCTGACAGCTCTGAAAACTAGAACCACAGTGGAGGCACCTTCTCCTGACGCCTCCTTACCAGGGGCTCGTGGTGAGGGCTTGTACTTTTTCCCAGCAGGGCAAAAGTGAAAGTAACTTTAAACCCCTTGAGATCAAAACATAAGGTGAACAACACCCAATAACTAAATTCTCACCTCAGCAACCATTGCAAGCAAAAGCAAAGAGGAAAGAGAAGATATTAACCTCTCTAGACCGATGTGCAAGCTGCAGGGTAAGCAAGCAGCAACACAGGGAAGGTGTGAGACACAATGGAGTCTGCTTCTCACAGACAAACCCAGGGAATGTCTTCTCGACACATCTCTTTCTGCCTCCCCACACCCCACTTCCTTCTATTTTTATAGCTTAGAAGAGAAGAACAGGAAGGAGTCTATTTTTTTTTAAAATGTTTTTCAGCACTCAGGGTTGGCCTGTGCTCTAGAAGTTGATAGGGTTGTGGGGTTGCCACAGAAAATGATTCTGACTTGGGCAAGTATTTTAGGTTCTCCAACTTGTCTGAGGAGGGGCTGACTATTGTGGTCATTTGCCATCTCCTCTCAAGCTAGTACAGATAGCTGCAGTTCACATTATATATGGTATTCAAATCAAAAGTTTTTTTTTTTTTTTTTTTTTTTTTTTTTTTTTTTTTTTTAAAAAAGGGGGCTCCAAGATTCTAGAAAGTATCAGTGGGAAGGAAGGCAGCAGCAGAACTTAGATTTGAGAAGGTGGCCCCTGAGCCAGCCTGCCAGATCAGTCTATCTCCTGTGAGCATGGAGACACATTGATTAGATAGTGACAAACTGATGACTGAGGCTGCTGAGACCACAGCCATTGCTAGAATGGAACCCACTAGGCAAATAGAAAATTAAAAATACATACATGGTTTCTAAATCAAACACATGCCCCTTTAAGGTAGCTCCTGAATTTTTGTGGGTATTACCCCCCCACACTTTGTTTTTTAGCAGTCACTTTCAGCCAATTCTCTATTATTTTCTGTTTTCCCATACAGCTTCCAGTCCCTTTTTCTACCTTTTCTTTCCATCAGATAAGTTCTCCAGATAAGTTTGCCATATTCAGAAAATAAAACAGTTAAATTTGAACTTCAGATAAACAATGAATAAATTTTAGTCCACATACTTGCATGTGACATTTGCACATGTTTATAGCAAACAGTTATCTGTTGTTTATCTGAAATTCAGTGTGACGAACTTATACTAAAGCAGCATTCACTGTTTATCTGAAATTCAAATTCAACGGGGAGTCTGCAGTTTATCTGGCAATGCTAACTCTAGACCTGTTTTCCGCTCCTCTTCTGAACACTTCCCAGAGAAAGGCTTTCTTTATATCGAGGGAGAAAGAAAGGATTACCGGTAAGTCAGTTCCTGTACATTGATGCACTACAATGAATTCATATCGAACCAAGGAGCTAGAATGGTTTCAGTTTGCTGGTTAATGTTAGGGTGAACAGAATTGGTGTAAGTTTGCTTCTTCTCCCAGGGAATAACCTTAGAAGAAACAGTCCCAGTTCTCTGCACAGATGTGAACTGTAAAACTGAAGTCTGCAGCATCAAACTCCCAGCACATGCATTATCAAACAGAGGATCCTTTTTATTTATTTATTTTTTTAAGATTGTTCTTTTAAACTGGGAGAACTTCAATCAGCAAGCATTTCTTGAGTAAATGTTAAGTTTGTAAATCACGAGCCAGATGCTTCTCCAGTTACAAACCTTCAAGAATATGTTTCCCACCTTCACCACATTCTAACTCATCTGGGGAGCACGCATTAAAAGGTTTCTAAGCTATAGAGCAGCGTATTTATTACAGGAGCAGCATACATTTAGAATGTTATATATTATGGAGGAAATTCTATTCCCTATGATATTTGGTGTGGTTTTTTTGGGGGGGAAAGTTCACATATTTAAATAACCAATAACTGTGTATCTCTACCACTTCATGAATTAGCTGACCTTACCTTTTTGCACTTTTGCCTTATATATTGAAAATTTTACACTTTTTAAATTATAATTACTATTATTATTATTTTGCATCTCAGTATCTCTAAAATTGGGTGCATGTAAAAATCCCTGGCATATTATGGCAATTTGCTTCCTGAGTGATATATAAAATAACAGTGGGTTTTATAGTTGATTGCCTCTTAGATTTGATATAGTAGCATGATATTTACTATTAAGATAATATAACATTACAGATAAATTAAAAGACTTTTATTCTCCCCTGTCCCTCAGTCTCATTCTTGACAGTCCTGTTTTCTTTCCTCCACAGAGGCAACAAACTATCATAATTTTAGTGTGTCCTTCAGGCCATGGTTTTGTGTGTGTGTGTGTGTGGTGTGTGTGTGTGATTAATTTTCTTAATTTGGGTACTTGCTATTCTTTGTATTATTGTTCTACAAATATTTTGCATCTATCTTTTCTTTTTTACTTAAATTATATTTTTAAATCTATTAATGATTTACAGAGGTACTTATTTTATCTGCGATATAATATTCTATTGTATGAACATACCATAATTAAGTTATCCTTTCTCTTACTGATGGATGGATGACATTTAGATTGATTCCAATTCGTTTTTCCAGTTTATATTATTATAAGCACAAACTCTCTAATATTTAGATGTCATTTAATAATCTACATTTAGAAGTAGAATTTCCAGGTTGTAAAGTGTGTACATTTTCAATTTTAATTGTTTCTTTAATTTCATTAAGCTTGCATTTGGTGGTGTTTCAGTGTTATGGATGAAATCTGGATTTGTTATTGAGTGAAGTTTGGTTTTCTTCTCCAAGGAATGCCCTTTCTGTTTTGTTTCTCACCCACTTCTTTACCAGAAGTCATAGTAGCACCGTGATAAAGATACTCTTCATAAATGTCACCTTTGAAACTCTTGTGATAGTTTGTGGGCTATGGATTAACCGAACCACCTACATTTCCAAAACCTCTCTGTACCTGAAAGGCCACAGAGGGCCCTCTCAGGCTCATACGTGTCAATCATTAAGAGTTGGAGAGGTAAAATAACATCAGTGTGAATTTTAAAGACAGCAGTTTACGTCCAGGGTCTAAGAGCAGGCATCCCCACTTGGACCAATAAGGCCACATTTAGGAATTTACTGTGAAAAAGTAATTAAAGATGTGCACAAAAATAAAGTGACATGGTATTAGCTGTAGCTAACTGTGTCACAGTAGAAAATTAGAACCATCATTCAGGTATAACAATAGAAGTAATCTGATTTGTATCAGTATATCAGAGTGGGTTTCTAGAAAGAAAAAAAAAAAGTATTTTTCCCAGTAACTGCACATACCATGATGTTAAATAAAGAAAATGGGGGTAAAATATAGTTCAAGGAGTATAACTTATTTTAAATATATATTCATGAAAAAATATCTGGAAGGATATAACCAAGGCTTTAACAGTGGTTATTTCTGGAATGTAGAATTATGGATGGATTGCAGTTTCTTCTTTTTATCATCTATTTTTCTAATTTTAATGAAATGAACATACGTTATTTTTGGAACAATAGGATTTTGTTTGCTTGGGGCACAGATTTGTGTTGAGAATGAATAGAAGATAAGTAAGCAGTAAGAGAATTGAGGAGCAAGATGAGAAGGAAAGGAAAGATTAATAAAACATATTATTTGTGAACAATTTTGAATTTTTTATGTATTTTCTTTACCCTTGTTCTCCAAATTTATTAAAGGGCTCTAAGCACAAATATGCAAGGTGAATAGACTCTTGCAGTGACTAATTTAGTTTTCCTTTCATTTTAAAAAAGACTTCTACATTTATTCCTTCCCTGTGAGGGAGAATTTAAGCTCCCAGGAAAGACATGCAGAAGTCGATTTGATAGCCTTCCTTGATATTAAATAGAAGGAAGGCATCAAATGCCTCTTTAGTTTGTTTAATTTAGATTGGGGAGACCAAAATCTCCTCTAGAATAACATTCTTTTTGTAGCTTCAATATCCCTTCTGTGGGGGGAAAAAATCACTTGGGTAGGGCAAGAAGCTTTATTTATTATGAGCTGCAAAATGTCCAAATTACAATGTCCATAAAGTGAATATGGTTACATGAGAAGGGCTCTTAATGGCTGAAGATGCTCCAAACAGTCTGAAGTTACTATTATACTATAGCAAACTAACCAAAACTATTAAAACTAATAAAATCTAATGCTGTCTGGTTTATGGGATATGGGAAAACTGGTATATGCACCCATTGACGATGGCACTTAAAACTGGTCCAGTATTTACGGAAATAATTCTAATAATATGTAAGAATGACGAAAAAGAGTTTTCACTCTCCAAAGGAAGAGGAAAAAAAATGATTTGCACAAAAATTTACTAAAACCATTTGTTTACTGTTCTTCCATGATATAACTTCAGAGTGACTGCACACAAAACAGAGTTCAGGATCCCTTCCAACTGGAAGTCACTGATTCTAGGATCCATAAAACTACAGAATTTTAGAGATAGAAGGAAACACAAGAAAATATCCAGAGTTTAAAAAGATTTCCCGTGGTCCCTAGGTAATAACTGAAGAGGGCAGGTTTGCAGTTGATAATTATGTAATGATGAGTTATGCATCTTTCACATAAAACCTGTGTCCTCAGTAATGAGGCAGAAGTGAACTGTTGGTCAAGGCAGAGCCATGTTGAAAGAATCTTAGGGAACTGTTCAATTCCCCATTTAAAAAGAGGAAGAAGAGGAGGTGTCCAGAGATGAACTACTCTGGCTCATGGTCAGTGAACTTGCCCTAATTGCTTCCTGGATGAGAGGGACTAGGGTGGGTAATGGGTTAGCAGTGTGCATTCTGCCTGACTCTGGGTTGGGATCTGGATGAAGGCGTGAGACACAGAAACAAGTGTTGGTTAACAGAGTGGTGCGGCTCCCTCTGGATTCCAGACAGACAATAGCTCTGGAAGTAGTGTGAATGGCACCCCACGCCCACAATTAACCTCAAAGAGATGTTAATTTCACAGTCAAACTGAGGACCATTTAAATTCAGGCAGTGTCAGAAAACAAGCATTTATTTGGAACTAAAAGAACAATTTGTCTCTTTTCTTTTGCATTGTCTGCCCCATTAATTTCCCCAGAACAAAACATCTTCAAACAGACCTGACCTGCTCCTTGAATCCCTGCATCCCAGTCTAGGCAAACAGGACCCATAGAGAAACAGGCAATCCTACATCCTTAGGGGAAGATAGCAGGATAAAGGGGGACCATTTCTGGAAATAAAGGTAAGTCAGTACACACTGGTTCTTCAGAGTATCCTCTTTTATTAATGACATGATGATGTCCTCCCAGAGTCTACTACAATGTGACAATTTCCCTCTGAAACCACTCATTTTTTTATGATTACATGATAATGACTTTATAGATTACCTTTCTTTTCTTCATCTCATGCTTTCTTAATCTTAGCCATGATTGCCATTTTGGACTGATAATTCTTGGTGAGGGTGGAAAGAGGTGTTCTGTGTATTATAGAACATTTAGCGGCATCTTTAGCTTCTACAACAATAGATGCTAGTAACATACTCCTCACCCATGCTCCCCATTCGTGACAACCAAAAATGTCTCTAGACATTGCCAAATGTCCCTGATTGAGACCTAGTCCCAGCAAGCAAGTCACCAAAAAGTGGTACTGTTTTCCAAGAGTTGTGCCCAAGTCCCATGGTTTTGGCTTCCTGGCCTTCTTGGGACTAGTCTAGTGGACCATCTACTATATTGAAATGAAAAACCAGGAATGTTGGATTATTTGGGATATGAACCAACTTAACTCTTCATCCTATTTTGCCATGATTACTTCATCTATATTGATGTTTTCTACATACTACTTACTGCTTTGCTAAGTTTTCTATATAATAGTGATACCTAGCATGTATTGAACTCTACTATGTGACAGGTTTTGCTTTAGACACTTTACATTGTCACAACAACCCTGAAGGGTAGCTACATGTCCTCATATCACTAGAATGTAAGCTTTATGAGGACAGGTACTCTATGTCTAGCTTACCAATGTACCCTCAAGGCTTTGTACAGTGATGGGCATATAACTGTGCACAGGCCAGTGCTCAGTAACCATTCTTTAATATGAACAAATGATTGAATACATTTTATTGAAGATCTTTGACTTCTCTCTTTGATAACCTAAACACAAACTTTTAGCAAATCCTGTTTTCTCTACTTTCTAAATATATCAAATTCTCACTGCTTTCTCACTACTATCCCGATCCAGGCCAGTGTGGTCTCTCACCAGAATAAGTGCAACTAGTCTCCACGCCTCTGCCCTCTTCCTGCTGTGGTCTGTTATCAATCCAGCAACCAGGGGATCCTTTAACAGACAATTCAGATGACTCCACTCAAAGCTTTCCCAATGGCTTTCCATTTCATTCAGAGTAAAAGCCAAAGTCCTTTCAGGGGCCTACAAAATTCTAGATGACATGACCTCTCTGTTATTTCTCTGATTTCATTTCCTACTATTCTCTCCCTCCCTCCCTGTGTAGAGGAACTGGCCTTGCTGTTCTTTGAACATGTCAAGCACAGTTCCACTTCAGAGCCTTTGTGACAGTTTTTACCTCTGCCAGGAATACCCTTCCCATAGTCTCCACATGCCCTCTTGCTCCTCTTTAAAGTTGTAACCCTCTTGACAATGCCTCCACACACACATCTTTATTGCATGGTTTTGGTTTTCTAACCTTGTTACTAGTCTACCCTCATTGCATTGATCACCTTCTGATAAATGAGAATTTAAGTTTCATGAAGAAAGGGATTTTTGTCTGACTTGCTTACAATTAAATTCCCAGCACCTACTATCAGCCTTTAGTAAATACTCCAATATTTATTAATTGTAAAATTAATGAATAAATGAGTCAGGACATGAAAATGTTACACAAATCCAGACTGCCAGTCTCAAAGTCCTATTATTCTTCCAGTGGTTCTCAAACTTAACTGTACAACAGAATCACCTGGGAGTGGGCATGCTTGTTAAAATGCAGATGCCTGGGCCTCATGATGAACCTGAGGAGTCAAAATGTGGGGAAGGGAATTTGAGAAACTGTACTTTAAAAAGCTCCCCAGAGAGTCCTATGCAAGTAGTCTGTGGCTCAGCAGACCGATAAATGGGAACTTAAGGTGTGATCTGGGAGCCACCAGCATCAGAATGACCTGGATCTAAACCTGGGATCTGAAGCCGGCCTTTTGGGCTGTGAATCCTGACTCTACTGCTTCCTGTCCTTATGACTGCTTGATTTCCCCCCTTTTTTCTTACATTTTCTAATCAGAAATTTTGAGAAAACGACTTCAATATTGAACTGTGTTGAACGTCCTCACAGTAGAATCCCATGTCTACAATGACCTTGGCCAATTTACTTCCTTTTAAAAAAATCAGTTTTCTCATCGGCCAACTGGGGATAATCCTAGTCTCTATCCCATAGAATCACTGTGATGGATCAATGGGTTTAGGTTGTGACATTACCAGAACAAATACCTGGCATATAGCAAATATGCAATAATGTTACTCATTATATTGTTAATACCACTACTTTCTAGGCTGCAGCCCAGACCTACGAAATCAGTCTCTGGACTCTAGAGCATTCTGCGTGATTCTGCTACACACAGAGGTTTGAACAGTCCTGCCTCAATCTGCCCCATAGGGAATGGAGTCAGTCTTCCCAGCCTCACACCAGATGCTCAATAGATGCTGGCTGGGTGGAAGAATAGGCTTCTGGCCTCCTGAGAAACACAAGAGACTTCTGGTCTGGCTAGAAATGAAGCATATGCATTTGGAATGACAAAGTAAACTCAGAGATGATCCAGCCCAAATGGCTCATTTTTATAATTAAAGAAGCAGGCCCCCAAAGTGATTGTAGAACCTATGTGTTAATACTCCCAAAACAAAGGCACAGCAATTCATCTATAGCCTGTTACTCAGTCAGTGTGGTCCAAGGACCAACAAGTCTAGCATTATTGGGAAGCAAGTATGTTAGCAATACAGCATCCCAGGACCTATCCGAGACCTACTGACCAGAAGCACTATTCTAGACCATGCTTCTCAGACTTGGCTGCACATCAGAATTACTTGGGAAGGTTTAAAAAATATTCTAACTGGACTTTATCCCTCGAGATGCTGATTCATTTGATCTAGTGTGAGAAATGAGCACTGGAATCTTAAAATCCCCCTAGGTAATTTTAGTGTGCAGCTAAATATAACCTGATGTCAATTGCTCTAGATACCAATTGCTCTCTAGTTCTGAATGGAAAGAAATGAATAGTCAAGTTAGGCTTGAGGTTGAGACTCCTGTTTCTTTTCCTTGGATAATGTCCAAATCAGGAACAGATTGCAACTGTCATTTAGAAAACACACACACACACACACACACATACACACACACACACACACACACACACAGTATTAGATTTATAGAAAATCCTATATTTATGTATAAATATGAATAACACATATGCTATCTGGCATCCCAAGTTTTACTCAATAAGGAAAGGGATAAGATAAGAAGACTGTATTTCAAAAATAGAGAAAGGAAAAAAAAAATTGCTTACCATCCTGCTACCCACACACAACAGCATCTTCATTTGACAATGCAAGTTTAAGTACTAAATGCATATTTTCCTCCTGTTGACTTTTCTCACACTGGTATTCATTTTCAGATCTACCAAGTGGATGACTGAATTTAGCTCTGTGCTTTTTTTTTCTTTTCTTTTTCCCCCAATTAGACTGCTGCTTAAGAAGTTTTCCCTTTATAAGCATATTTTATGAAGAGAATGCATAATTGTCTCTTGAATCCATCCCATTAACTGTCTGGCACTTCAGTTGTTCTTCTGTGACCTAGAGATAACTTCTGGCCTATCTCCCTTGTGGGGAGGATTACATGAGATAATGAAGGCAAAGATACTTTGAAAAGGGATAAAGGAGCTTAAGACCAGTGGGGCAGAGGAAGCATCACCAGTATAACTTCATTTGTTGAGGAGTTTACATTGGGAAGTTTACATATTTTGCCTCTGATGCTCACAACAAACTTGCAAAGCATTTACTGCCCTTGTTTTATAGACAGGAAATTGAGGCCAAGAGAGATGCAGTAACAAGATCAGGGTCCCACCACCAGTAATTGACAAAGCCAGTTTCAAACCTAGTTTTTCCTGGCCTGACAACCGTATGCTCAATAGATGCTGGCTAGATGGAAATCATTTTCCTGAGCAGTCATTCTGAGATGACTCCCAGAGATTTTGGTGTAATTGGTCTTAGGAAGGACTGGACCTCAGAATTTTTGAAAGATCCTGATGATTCTAATAGGCAGCATAGTATCCTCCCATAAAGAGACTAGTGACCATATTACTAAAGAAAATGTATGTAATAAAATTATATGTGGTCAAAAGTGTATTGCTCTAGCCAAACCAATCAATAGAAATTTCCATCATCTTTGACTATGACTTTAGATAGCCCTACATATGCACACAGCATGACTTATTATAGTGTATAACAACTAGTTCTTAGAAATGTAAAGGGATTAAATAGAGAATAAGTCAATGAACAAACAAAAGAATGACATAGCTGAGCAACTGTATCAAGAAAGGTGTACTCTTTTGAAATTTTTATTTTGAATTATTTTTTGTATAAAGGAAAAATTAGGAGATCTATGAAATAGATTTCTGTTTGACTGCCTACTGTGAAAAACTCAGATAAGCTCTCTGAAATTCAGTTTTATTATTTATTAAAAGGGAAAATAACCCTGAAGCTTTTGTGTTAATCGGGAAGATTACTATCTATAAAAACTTTTTTTTAAAGTAGCTAAGTGCTATAGAAATACAAGGGAATATTATTATTATTGTTATAGAAATAAGAAAAACACAGTAAGTATAACTTTAACCAGTGTTTTCAAATGTTAGCCCATATCAGAACTCCTTGGAGAGTGGTAAACATACAGATTCCTGGGCCCCTCCCAGATATGAGTTAGTACATCTGGAGACAACACTTTACACAGCACTGACTTATTAGCATCATTCCTTCATCATTGTGGGTAATTTGATGCCTGTGCACCATCTTGTAACATCAGAATTTTAAGACAAATTATGAAACAAAAAATTGTTCATCCCCTTCAAATGTTAACAGGTTTTAACCAGTTAAGTATTATTTCATCATGGAGGGTGGTGGGAAAAAAAGGTGAAATAGCAGCATAGGTTTGAGAATTTAAAAGAACAAAGATAAAGAGAGGATGGAGATGGGAAAGAGGATGTCAACAGGGAAAGAGAGTTAGTACTTCAAGTTTTGTTTTGTTTTGTTTTGTTTTTTACTATGTAAGCCCTTAACTAATAGACTAATCCTGGCTCTCATTTGAGTACTGTTTTTGTATTTGTCTAAAATAAAGGTAAATAAGAGAGTTTGGTAGCAAAATTTATTTGGTGGAACCCAAGTTTCAGCCTGCCAGGATGTCAGGTGATATACTACCCAATGGTATATGTCAATTATATCTCAACAAAGCTGAGAGGAAAGAGAAAAGTTCATCACTTCCCTCTTTTATTTCCAATCTCAGTAGCCAGCTATGCTTTTCATTGAAAGTCTAAAAGAAAAAAAATCCAAATGACTTATATGTAGAATATACATACAAATAATCATATGTAGAACCAGGATCTGCGGAAACTGCCAGGATCTAAACGCAAGATGATTAATTTCCTTGTGTTATTTCTCATTTATGCATCTCCCGTAGCTTTTTTTCCACTATAGGAAATATTAGGGATTGGTGGTAGTGGTTGAAAGACCAAGCCATGTTAAAGCCTGCAGGATATAAACCCTAGCCATTGATTGTCATTTTAGCATTTCTTCCACATTTGCAGGTGAGTAGGAAGAGAGGAAATCCAGGAAGAAATAGGTCAACTGCTCTTACAGGTTTCATAAATTCTCATAGGATCCCCCAAACTCAACTTTTGACTCTGACTCTTGAATGCATCACAGTAAGGTGAATCAGCCTACATGGGATTCTCCGCTTTTCAAATATCTTCTCTCTTGTAAGCATCAAAGGAAACCAGTAATCTCTCAACTGCTCTAGTAATTTGAATCAAACAAGGAACTGTTAGCAACTTGCTGAAATAAGCCCAACCCAACTCCAGATTTCAGCAGCCATGGAAGAAATTCATTTCTTCACAGAGGTTTAACATAATGGGTGACAGGCACTAAGGAAATGAGTTTGCATAAGGTACCATGGTTGGTCTTGATTATGAATCAGCAAAAATTCCTTGGCGTGGACTCTCCACCTACAAATAAAAGTTTTCACTTGGTATGGCTGCTTCCTGGACTGAAACTACTAGCTCTTGCTCTGATGTGAAACAGCTGTCCCTGAGCCACCTATCTCTAATCTTATCATTCATTCCTTCAATAGCGGGGCTGGCTCCCTCACTCCGCCCCCCAAAGATGAACTCCTTCTCCACTTTGCATCACATATATCAGCCTGCCTTCACTGAAGGCCAGGTTTTTGTCCTCTGACAATTTTTGTCCTCCTCAAGTCAGCAGTTCAAAAGGCTGCCAGTGGCTCTGAAAGATGTCCTGGGATGAACCTGTACTGGACTCGGAGGAGGCAGTCATCCTTGGGAATCATATGTGTCACAGCACATCTCTTTGCTCCTTCTTTTCCTACGTGACCTTGACTGCAGCCCACTCATGAGCTCCATGGTCTTGGACTTAAGCCTCTGTTTCTGCTTGACCTCCATCGCCTTGAGATCGAAAAAGGCTGGGGCAGGTAGAACTGGAAGGCCAGGACAAATGCCAGAGGAGCCAAAGCTGTCAGTCCAGCATGGCCTGTGTAGGCTTGGCGCTGAGCCTCTCCAGGCTCCGGGGCTGGGCCAGGGTGGCCTTGCTAAGCACACAGACCTCTTGGCAATAGAGGCTCCTGAAGAGAGGGCTCTATACAGTATCTATCTGAGAAATGTGTATATATTTGATACATATACAGGGTGTCCCCCCCAAAAAATGTATACACACTTTGACAACTAATAGCTCAATTTTGAAAATGAAATGTATTTTAATAAATACTGCCTTTATAATTATTCTAAGTGTGTGTCTACATTTATGGTATCACCTGGGCTTGCCAGTAAAAACAAATGAGAGGACCTATTTTCTCTGGCAGTAGTTGATACTGCATTATTTTCTTAAATGACTGGCTTTTTAGTTACTGTGTAAATGGTTGTTTTTTCTATTACTGTTATGTATTGTATTGTATGTATGTATTAGTAAGAATGCTAGAGGCCGGGTGCACAAAATTCGTGCACAGAGGGGGGTGTCCTTCAGCCCAGCCTGCACCTTTTCCAATCTGGGAGATCCCTCTCACAATCCAGGACTACTGGCTCCCAAATGGTCACCTGCCTGCCTTCCTGATTGCCCCCAACTGCTTCTGCCTGCCAGATCACCCCTTAACCATTCTCCTGCCAGCCTGATTGATGCCTAACTGCTCCCCTGCCAGTGTGTCTGCCCCTAACTGCCCTCCCCTGCAGGCTTGATCACCCCCAACTGCCCTCCCTTGCAGGCCAGTGTCCATCCCAACTGCCCTCCTCTGCTGGTCTGATTGCCCACAACTGCCCTTCCTTGCAGGCCCAGTCCCTCCCAACTGCCCTCCCCTGTTGGCTGTCTTGTAGTGGCCATCTTGTGTCCACATGGGGACAGCCATCTTGTGTGTTGGAGTGATGGTCATTTGCATATTATTCTTTTATTAGATAGGATTCTAAAATTAAAAAGAAAAGCAAATGAATACGAGAGACGGAGGGAGAGAGGGAGGGAGGGAGGGAGGGAGAGAGAGAGAGAGAGAGAGAGAGAGAGAGAGAGAGAGAGAGAGAGAGAGAGAGAGAGAGATTTTAAAGAACTGGCTCATGGTATCTGTCAAGTTTGAAATCTGTAGGGCAGGTTGGCAGGCTTGAAACCCTTAGGCAGGACCTGATGCTGTAGTCTTGAGATACAGTTTCTTCTCTAGGAAACCTCCATTTTTACTCTTGAGACCTTCAACTGATAGGATGAAGCCCACCTACATATTGAGAGTTAATCTCCTTCACTTGAAGTCAACTGATTGTAGATGTTAACCACATCTATAAAAATACCTTCGCATCAACACTTAGGTTAGCATTTGATTAAATAACTATCTATTATAGTCTAACCAAATTGACACATGCAAGTAAGCCTCACACCTCCTCGCCTGATTCATAAATACCCCCAAGGGTGGCACCTCAGCTGTGCTCTGCTGCCATCCATTTACCTCAATGATTTCCAGCCTGGGTCCATTCTTTCTTTTGTAAATGTCTATTGAGTTTTAAAGTCCGAATCTGCTTTTATTCTTGGTGCAGGCTGGTCTTCTCTTCCTGGGATATCCAGAAACATGCCTTGCCTGGTTCTTAGTTCCACCACTAGCTAGGCCGGTGTCTGGTAATTTGCAGGGTATGAGTTTTGTAGTTATCCTTTCTGCCACAGCCACCTTGTTCTATCATGTAGGTTGTGTCAGCTGGGTTCAAATCTGAGACTATGTAAATGATAACCTCTGGAGTAGCACAGGTATAAGCATTACAACTCAAAACAGACTCAACTTTGATCCATCCATCAATCCATCCATTCAGCCATTGACATTGCAAATACCTAAGAGTAAGTGAAAGGCCCTCAGTCATTAACACCTCAGTGTGAGTACAGGTAGCAGATGTCCCCTGAGGACTGATCTCCATAAGGCCTGTAAGTCAGATAGCAGGCCTGACCAAAGGTTTCAGAATACACATCAGAGCACAAACATTTATAAAAACACACTTCACAAGTTTCTTTGCCGTTAACCTTGTCTTACTCTGCTTAATGCTTGGGATAAATTTGGACTACTTCTCTGATAGGATTACTTGAAATCCAAATCTCCCCTAAACCACTGCTCCAAATCTTCTCTTTTTCCAACTATCCTTGGCCTTATGCATACATTCAACAAATACCAGTTAGGCACCGTCCATGAGTCAGGCACTGAACTAGGCTCTGGTCCTTTTCCTCTTGACACTAACAATCTACTCTCCTGTTCAAAACTACAGACCCTGCCCCTTTATTTTTAGTAAAGATGTTTATCCCAATGCCCAAAGAAATTATAGTTTCTGGACTGAGAAAGAGAATTGTTTCTGGTACATTCAATAAAATTTGGGTCATGGGATGATAGGACATTATCAAATGGAGCACAGGGAGGCATTTCCTTAATACATTACAGATACTATACCTCATGAATGCAACTAGAGTAGTTGCCTTAAGGAGAAATTAAAGGTCTGGTAGTAATAACACGTGAACTACAGAAAAAAAAGATGAACCTAAAAGAATTCTGTAAGCTTTATGTTTCCTTTTAGCAACAAGTTTATGAGGTGGAAATTGTTTTTGGCAATAAATTTACATATGTTTTCTTTTGCCTGAGATTTTGGAGAACCACAAATCATAGCCCATCTGGGGCTTAGGAAACCAGTCTGATAGGCTGCTATTGCCAAGAGCAAGGCTGAAGTTGGTTCAGTAAGTGAGACCTTCTCTCTATCTAGAAATCTATTTCCCACCCTGTTACAAGATAATTTTAAGGGCTTGTACAAAAATATATAAATTATATCAAGATTTTAAAAGCAGGTAAAAAAAAAGCAAGAAAAGGAAAAATAAAAAGATAGCTTTGTGGGTCTATAGCTTGCCAATAGCTTTCTATTTTTTTTAAATGTATCTGCAAGACCATTGTTTCTTGAAACTTACCACTTAATTAATTTCATTTCTCCACATTTTACATGTTTAAAATTGAAGCTCTTTTTACGAAAGATGTTATCTTAGATAAATGAAACATGGTAATCGAGCATCCTTTAACTAAAGCTATACTTCTTTTGCTAATTGTCCTATATGTGTTTTAATCTTTTTTTAATTGCTTCTCATGTCCACATTTTAAAAAATATATTTTTATTGATTTTAGAGAGGGAAGGAGAGGGAGAGAGAGATAGAAACATCAACAATGAAAGAGAATCACTGGTCGGCTGCTTCCTGCACACCCTACCCACACTGGGGATCGAGTCTGCAATCCCGGTATGTGCCCTGGCAGGGAATCAAACCATGACCTCCTAGTTCATAGGTTGATGGTCAACCACTGAGCCATGTCGGCCAGGCTACATTATTATTTTTTTTTTAAAGAAACAAGAATTGTAAATTATTTGAGGTAAGAGAGGTCCTGGTGCTGCCAGGCACTTTATAGATACGCTATTTTATTTTAACTTCTTTCAGTAACTCTGTGTGATAGATCATTTCACTTAACAAACAAGGAAATAGAACTCAGGGAGATGAGGTTACTTGCCAAAGATTCTATAACCAACTTAGTAGTAAAATCAGGACCTAAGTTCAGATCTGTATGACTCCAGTGTTCTTTCTCTTTCAACTGTGCCATCCTGCACCTGCTATCTCAAAGTCATAGAAAAGAATTTAGTTTACTTCCTGAAATCAAATCTGCTCAAGCACAAAATATGACCCCAGGACAAGACTCAAAGGCTCACTCACTGGTCCAGAGATTTCTCATAAAGCTTCTTATCGCTCTCTGCACTCTATGGGTGCTCAATAAATTGTCAATTGAGTGAATGACATATCTCATGTCCTTTCTTTAGCACAATCTAGTTGGTGTGGGAATGACTTGCTTTCTCCTTTCTCTCTCTCATTATGGCTCAAAGTAGTTGGGATACGTTGGATCTACTGAAGCTGCCAGGAACAGAAAAAGAAAGCAGAGAGCTTCTTGTAGGGCAAATCATGCCTTTACCTCCCCCACTTTTTGCTGAAAGGGTCTTCTTGCTAAGCCCAGGGCGGTAGGAGTAATTCTCTACAAAGAGGTGGGGGTGGGGGTCCGTGTGGTTTTGACAATGGTGGGCTAGAATTTACCCTGGAAATCTTGACTAAAATGTTTTTGTGGGTCCGGGGCACAGTTAGGTTACACCTAGGAAACTCTCGGAGGGTAAAGCCACAGCTTGGTTAAATCGGGTGACTCACAAGTGTGAAGGCTCATATTTTAGCACCTGGCAATCAGAGGCAGAATTAAACCACTTAAAAATGAACACTGATAAAAAAAAAAAACAAAAAAAAACTCGGAACCCTTGCGAGGCTCCAGGCCATGGCATATATTAGAATCTTAAGTGCATCAAAGAACTGAATCACCTTCGAGCTCACCTTTGATTCACATGAAAGGAATGTGAAGCGACAACTCTAGGCGGGCCAGTGAACCTTTGAGTCCCATCCTGTGGTCGTGTTTTCTGCTTGAACAGATTTGATTTCAGGAGCCTCTTCTGAAAAGCAGGTTCATTATGGTATTTATTGGATAGGCTTGGGACAGGGCAATTATGAGATCCTGAAAGGCATAATGTAGTTAAAAAAAAATAAAAATCTAAGCCTCAGAGCCTTGGCCAATGTGGCTCAGTTGGTTGGGTGGCGCCCCGTGCACTGAAAGGTTGTCAGTTTATTCCCAATCAGGACACGTGCCAGTTTTGCTGCTTGACCCCCGGTTGGGGGTGTGTGGGAGGCAACCAATCGATGTTCTGCCCTCACATTGATGTCTCCCTCTCAATTAAAAATCTTAAAAAAAAAAAAAAAAAGTCTAAGCCTCAGAAACTTGCAGGAGCATAAAAGGACAACTGTCATTGTATAAGTATATCTAATATTCAGTCCTCTGCTATTTGAAAATTGCGCTTTGGTTTCTTCAGGAAAAATTACAATTGTGTGGAGAGGGATTAATTGGACAGAAAGGAGAAAGGTCCTACTATGTACTGGTGTGCTTTCCAGAGCTATATTACTGAGCAGAGAAGAGATGAAGCTGGTGTCCACAGCCCACCTCATTCATTATTTCTCTGGAGAGGTTTCAGATTTTGTAGGACTTTTACTCAATCTCTAACATTTCTAATATTCTTTGGGGGATTCTGCCGGCAACTAGCAATTTACACACGATTGAAGTAATGAAAAAAGTCAGTATTTTGTTGCAGACTTGCAGGAGAGAGTGTTGGTGGCAGATATATACTTGTAGTTAATCTAATTACTGTCTCCTTTAGACAGCCCTTTGGCCATTGCATCTATAATTGCTTTTGCTTTATAGATGTTTTTATTTTAAAATTATTTAGATTTCTCATCTCTTACAATTTTTCAGAATATTGGCTTTCCCCCAGTTTGAGACACTGACTTTTATTTTTATTTATTTATAAATACGTTTTATTGATTTTTTTACAGAGAGGAGCACATGTGTCAAACACAAGGCCCGCGGGCCAAATCCGTCCCGCCAGGCCTTGCAATGTGGCCCGCACCACGCTGTCATCACTGCACTCCGCTGCGTTTCCATCACAATGACAGTTTATGACTGTTCAGTAAACCATTCGGCCCGCGATTTAGGCTGGATTTTAGATTTTGGCCCCTTCTCTGATTGAGTTCGACACCCCTAGGCTAGAGAGTTAGAAACATCAATGAGAGAGAAACATCGATTCAGCTGCCTCTTGCACAATCCCTTATTGGGGATGTGTGCCCGCAATGAAGGTACTTGCTCTTGATCAGAATTGAACCTGGGACCCTTTAGTCCACAGGCTGATGCTCTATTCACTGAGCCAAACCGGTTAGGGCGACACTGACTTTTAGAGTAAATACTGATGGTTATGCAATAGCTAAAAGTTATGTCTTAGTAATACAGACACTAGCATCCACTTTGTTCAGTGTCCCAGGCTCTGACTTAGAAACAACAGAAATAAGAACTGGACTCACATGAAACCTAACTATTTAGCCCTTTTCTCCCTCCCCTTCCTGGATTTCAAACTCTGTTAGGATAATCATGTCTGCTTTTCCCCACCTTTGAGTCCCCTGTTCCTTTCACAGTGCGTGGGGTGGGGAGGGGGGCATAGCAGAGACTACACAAATATCTGTTTGATAGTGAATGGGGCAGGAAAGAACCAGAGTGTCCCCAGATTGTAGCATAGAACCTGGCACTAGTATGTGCTCAATAAACAATTGTAGAATTGAATATCTTCCTGTAGCTTGAAAAATCAAGTAGTTGGGCTTTGTGGAATGCAACATTTATCTATTATATGACTAGGTTGATTTTCAGAGATTAGTTAACATTTCAGGTTGGTGGTTCCCAGACAGAGTAACAAAGAGCCAGGTCTGGTTGTATGAATGGCCCACAACAAGGTAATACCTCTACAGGTGCTGCCACCTTGCCCAGCTTTGAAGGGGCCAACTCCCAACCAGTTTACTTTGACTTTTATATTTATTATGCATATTCAGAAGTCAAATCCATCCTATTCTGTTACAGGAATGGGGTGAGGTGGAGAAGCACATATTATTGAGCCATGTTATAGAAATTAGAATATCTGGTTGTGCCAGAATACAGCCCCCTGGACACAATGTGATAGAGAGTGAGGAGCAATGGATTGGGAGTAGGAAGGCTCTGGTTTTGGCACCTGCTTAGCCAAAAACTGTAATGATTTGCTTAACTTCTTTGAGTATCTTTCTCCTTATCTACAGCTGGCACATCTTTTAAATAAATCATGTTCTGGGTAGAAAGAAATTATAGCCAGATGGTACGTGTTGGAATACATACAATCACATAACTTACACCAATTTGCTCATAAGTCAATTATTAATGATGAGTTTCCAAAGTTTTGTTAGAGAACCTGGAAATTCAAATACAAGTACTTCTCATCTCATCTGATCAAGAAAACTATACATGGGAAGAAAGTCTAATAGACATTTTTGATGTCCCCCCCCCAAAAAAAATTTCTTTTAAGTTCATGATTTGTTCTAATTTTTCCCCTTTTCCTTCTTATTCCAGGCAAAATAATATTCGCCTACTCAATCCTATAGTTGTATAGGACTCCTTCGCTTCCTTATGTATCCAACGCATGTTCCTTTGATCTAATCAAAATACTTTCTCAACGTGCTATTAAAAAAAAATCTAATCATTACACATCAACAGCCTGCAGGAAACCACCATCTTTGTGTTAGAAAAGAAACCACCATCTTCGTGTTAGAAAGGAAATACTGCTTATCTCTGAACCATCAAGATTTCTGAAGCACTCACCTACTTGGCTGGGTTCCTACTTTGACACCCACGCTGTTAAATCATTTATGGTATTTCCCAAGACTTAGCATAGCTCTTTACAACACCTTCAGGTTGGGAGGACTTTGCCAGAGAAAATACTTCCACTGCACAAGTTCACATGTTAGGAAAAAAAAGGGTAGAGAGTAAAATAATTCAACATCAAATAATAATTGGTAGTGTTTTCAAACACTGCTTAGTAGAAGAGGAGGATCTAATACTGTATACACAGTAGAAACCCAATTTTGGAAAGCACACATATAAATATACAAATATACACACACTGAGAAAGATGGGAGGAAATATACCAATAAGATAGCAATTGCTCTCTCTAGGTGGGAACAAGACATAGTTTTACCTACTTCTTTCTGCTGATCTGTGTTATCCAAAATATATCTAATAAATAAAGATTGCTTTTAGAATCATAACATGTTATAAAAAGATATATTATTGAAAACTATATTAAATGAAACCCTGGTCCTTTTATAGTTTAAACACCATAATTTAATAAAGAAACTAAGGCTCTGAGAAGTAAAACGATGTGCTCATGGCCTGAGGATACAGCTGGGCAAGAGGTGGGGGAAATCTGAATTTGACATTCAGATAGGAAGGAGCTCTCTGAGTTCCTCCAATATATTTAGTATTGCAGAAAACTTTAACATCTATATCATGTGGGGGTGGTTTTCCAGATTAAAAACCACTCTAAAATATTCTCCAAAAATTCACTGGAGGGGATGTGCTTTTTTTTTAAAAAAAAAATTCTTACTTGAGGATATTTTTTCCATTGATTTTTTTTAGAGAGTGGAGAGAAGGAACAAAGGGGGTGGTAAGAAAGAGAGAAACATCGATATGAGAGAGTGCATCAATTGGTTGCCTCCTGCCAAGCCTGCAACTGAAGTACGTACCTTTGACTAGGAATTGAACCCTCAGCCCTTTGGTCTGAGGGTTACCACTCTAATATTTGGGAAAAACAGGCCAGGGTCACCCTAGCCAGTTTGGCTCAGTAGATAGAGCATAGGCCTGTGGACTGAAAGGTCCCAGGTTTGATTTTGGCCATGGGCACACACCCAGGTTGTGGGCTCAATCCCCAGTGGGGGGGAGGGGTGTAGGAGGCAGCTGATCAATAATTCTCTCTAATTATTGATGTTTCTATCTCTCTCTCTCTCCCTTCTTCTCTAAAATCAATAAAAATGAATGAATAAATAAATTAATTTAAAAAACAGGCTAGGGTGGGATGTGTAATTTTTTAAATAATATATTTTATTGATTTTTTACAGAGAGGAAGAGAGAGGGATAGAGAGTTAAAAACATCGATGAGAGAGAATCATTGATCAGCTGCCTCCTGCACACCCCCCACTGGGGATGTGCCCACAACCAAAATACACGCCCTTGACCAGAATCGAACCTGGGACCTTTCAGTCAGCAGGCGGACACTCTATCCACTGAGTCAAACCGGTTTTGGCAAGACGTGTAATTTTTTTAATAAGCATGAATAAATTTTTTGTCCCATTTGACTTAAATAATGTGCCCAATTATAAAAAACAAAACAAAACAAGCTTCACCATTTTTTAGCAACAGGGGAGCTCAATCTATAAGGCAGACTCATGAACTAGCATCTCTACTGTGCTGCCTTCTTCACTGACAACCTAAAACATGCATTAGTGACCATAGACAAAGGGGAAGAAGGCAATGACTAGACCATTCCACGTAAAGGAAAAGAGAAAACCAGATTTTGGTGCTGTGAACAAGAGCCAAAAATGAAAATAACCTTGTGAGAGATGTTTTTAAAAATTCAGTTTTATAAATGAGTAAACTGACATGAAGAAGTTCAAATATTCAAGTAGAGCAGTAAATGGCATAGGCAAAATCTGCACTCGGTTACTGTCTACCAAGGCTAGTGTGCATTCTACTCTTTTCTAAAGCCATGACACCTTATTTATTAGGAAGTGTAATACCCATTGCATAAATAGATGTAACAGAAAGCTAAATTCGAAATTATGGCCCAGCTGCAAGGATACAGATAATATTGCATACTATCAGATAGAACTCTCAAAGTAGTCAGTAACCTGTTAAAGATCTGGGATGGATGCTGATGGTCCCCCACACAGATCTCTTTACTGGGCTAGTGTATGCCTCCTCCTACTGCTGTGAGTGTTGACTCTGAAAGTTCACATCAATGCTTCTCTCTCTCTCTCTCTTTCTTCTTCCCTCCCTCCCTCTCTCCCTCCATCCCTTCCTTCCTCCCTCCCTCTCTCCCCCCTCTTTCCTTTCCTCCCTCCCTCCCTCCCTCTCTCCCTCCCTCCCTCCCTCCCTCCCTCCTTCCCTCCCTCCCTCCCTCCCTCCCTTCCTCCCTCTCTTTTTTTTAAAATAAAAACAACAGCAACAAACAAGCAACAAAAAATAGCCTATTGGCCCATTGACCAGATTGCCAACCCCTGTTCTACTGTACCCATTCCCTTTTTTTGTTTTCAGTAAGAAGCCCTATTTTTCCTCCAGAACCATCGCTCCCACCAGCTCTACTTCCAGTCCATGTGGTTTGTGTGGTTCAGGCCCCCCTCTTGATTTAGGAGTGAACATGTGAGGCAGATCTGGTCAAACATCATGTTCATCTTGTATCCTGCATCCACTGTGACTGACTTAGGGGTGGGTACCTGAGCACCGGCAGTACCAAAGTCAAATTAAGAAACATTTGCTTGGACAGCTCTGGATTTCAGTTTAGAAGTATATATGCCTGGAATCTTTGGACCAGGATGTGAAAGAATCTTCCTGTTTTTGATGGGATTCCCTTAATAAAAGGATTTTGTTCCCAGGAAAACCTGAGCATGAATATGGGAGTCAGATTGGGAAGAAAAGGAGGCCAGAAGAGGGTGCAATATCAAAGTTTTGTAGCTTTAGCTAAATTCCATAGGAGGTGGGGCAACTGCAAAGTCATTCCAATTAGGGAAGAGGGAGTTGGGGGTGTTTATATCTGCACCTGTGAGTCATGGTTAAGATCTGCTCTGGGGAACTTACATTCCCAGGCACGTCTAGCTGTCAGGGCAGCAGCAGGCAACGTGGACATCAGAGCCACAAAGCAAAGAAGCACAGGTCTGTGAAGTAAAGGGACCCCAGGTAAAGGTATATAAGGGCCATGTATAGAAAACCAACAGTTCCTGCTAAATTGCTAGAAAGAGAAGTGGATAAAGGAGCAAAAGAAAGATGGAGGAAAGATGAGGCCTGAGGAATTTGTGGACTCCTGTGTCCAGTATTCCTGAAACTCAAACTTCACCCCAGACTTTGCTGTTACATGGTAGAGGTGGGGAGAATCCTTTGAGTTGAGTTTCCATTAGTTGCAAGCACAAGTGTCCTAATAGAGACAGATGAATGATCAGCCTTCGCCATAACACAGAGTGGGAAGGATACAAACCTTAAGAAGTGGTGGATGTATGGACCTTGGGACCTCAAACCTTGGAAATATATTCTCTCAGCTGAGTTTCTTTCTGTGACTCCATTTCTTGTCTCAATAGCAGCTGATGGTAAAATTGCAGGGGTAGGAGTCTTTCACGCCTTTATACAAATTCAATTCCTGAGAATGAGGGAGGGCCTGAAAAGTATGATCCCAGCTGGGGATGAACCCCAGGTGCACTCAAGACCTTAATAAATAATGGAGCACCAGTAGCAAGAAAGGCAGGGATGTGGGCAATGTGATATCTCAGTCCCATGGCCCAGTGGACTGACCAGGCAGTCTGGATAGAAGCAGATTAAGTGTGAGAAATCACTCATCCCTAATACATAGTCGTTTCCTAGACTTGGCCATTGTGAGAAACATTCAGCCTCAGTAAGTCACAGACAACAAAATGTGCATTTTTCCACTTCAGAGGATTAGCCAGTTGATTAACTATAAAAAAAGGGAGGTTGCTGGTAAAAGACTGAGCTCTCACTTCAGGGAATTCTGGTTGAGTCCTCCAAGAAACGGAATTCACATCTCAGCTCTGAGACTCTCATGGGTAATAGCTCACATCAAAAAACCAACGTAAAGGATTTGGCAACCAGGCACCAGGGCAGGGGTAGGGTGGGAAGTTTCTCCTCCTATTCTCATGGTTAGGGAAATTTTTTAAGACACAGCAGACTAAGTGGGACAGGCTGAAAATCCAGCATTAGGTCTGATTTGAAATCACCTCACATTTTTAAAGACACAAAGAATGTGTAGTACCTACAAAGAAGGATGATGGTTGTGGAAATTGTCTTCCTGTATATACCTTTTTCTTTTTTCTTACTTTTAAGGGAATATGTTGGCATCAGGTTAGGACTCTAGGAAAACATTCAGAGAATCACAAATATCAATGTATTCAGGGCTGGATGTACCAACAGGCAGATTAGATGAAGTGTAACCTGGTTATATTGCTAGTATAAATCTTCCCAGGTTTATTTTTTTAATGCTATTATTTCAAACACCTAATGAAGGACCACTCAGTAGCTGTGGGACCTTGGGTAAGTCAAACTTATATATATTTTTTTCTATTTAAAAAAAATATATTTTATTGACTTTTTACAGAGTGGAAAGTAGAGGGATAGAGAGTTAGAAACATCCATGTGAGAGAAACATCGATCAGCTGCCTCTCGCACACTGCCTAGTGGGCACATATGCCTGCAACCAATGGGCTCCACACTTTTCAGTTGACCAGAATTGAACCTGGGACCCTTGAGTCGCAGGCCAATGATCTATCCACTGAGTCACAAACTGGTTAGGGCCAAACTTATAAAATAATACAAGAAAATATCTTATAGGGGTCATTTTGAGAATTACCTGAGATAATCCATGTAAGGTATATTCACTTACTAAGTACTAAACCAATATTAGTTAGGATAATGCAAATTTTATTATTATCATAATGACCAGGGCAGATCCGGACACAACTGAAAAGTGTGGAGCCCATTTTTAATTTTCAGTTGGTCTTCCAAGTTCAGCTTTCTGAGCTTTTATCTCCTACAATGGCAACAAGGGAAGAACCTGAACTTGAGGACCTCAGGGAATGACTCTCATAACTGACAAAAGTTCTGGGCTAAGAATTCAGAGAATTTAACTCTGCTGGGAGGTATGATGGTTATGTGGGTGGGGGAAGCATTCCAGAAGAAAAAGGCATGAATAGGACATGGAGGTAAAAAAAAAAACTGGGGACTACCCCTTGTGACTGGAATTCCCCCACCCCACCTTTACCCATTGTTATACCCTCTGTGATGCCTTAACTCTCTGGACTTTTGACATTTTCTTTCTTATAATCTTGCCTTTATTGAAGGTAAACCAAGAAGCAAGCAGCTGTGTTTGGAGAAACATTTGGTTCCTCCCCCCACCCCACCCCTTTTTTTTTTTGAGAGTTTGCCGATATGAGAAAAGAGGGAGGGAGATTACTTTGAGTTTTCCCTTTTCTGCCTTTATTCTGTGAAATGTCTCAAAAAGACTGTTGACCAGTTGTCCCCAGTACTCTTCACATGTCTGTGTAAAGTGGCACCAGCAGGGTTCCTGTTAACTATTGCTATGTAACAAGCCACCATACACTGTCATGTCTTAAAACAATTTATGATTATCTCTGGGTTCTAGGCTATCTTGGGTGGTTCTTCTTTGGAGTCTTTTATGTAGTTGTAGTCTGATAAGGTCAGGGCTTGAGTTATGTGAAGGCTCCACTAGGCTGCATATCCAATATATGTGGTGCTCCAATGCTTCTCCTTGTGGCTATTGGTCAAAGCAACCATAGGCCAGCCCAAAGTCAAGGGGATAGAAGAATGAACTTCATCTTCATAGGGGGAAGTGTCATGTGTGTACTGAGAGAGAAGGAACTGGTGACAACCATGGAGACATGCTATCCCAGGGAGCATAGGGGAGATCTTCCCAGTGCTCAGACAAGTTCTGACAATGTCAGGTGACTGAAGGAAGTTCCCTGAGTTGGAACTTCTAGGGCTATTAATTCTGGAGGATTTTAGGGGTTATTATCTATGAGATTTCACTAGTAGGTGTCATAAAAATCAGAAGTCAATAACAATATCTAGTTAGCATTCTTGCTCCTCAATATACATGTAGCTTCTCCACTAAAAAAAAAAAAAAAAAAAAAAAAAAAAAAAAAGATTGAATTCTACTTGTCCCTGGAAGTATCCTAAAAGTTCTCTGGAGTGTTATGTGATAAAAAGCATGGTGAATGAGATATGGACTTGCAGTTGGGTTTTGCCACACAAACTAGTTTAGCAAATTATTACTCTTTCTGAGAAACATTTTCTTCATCTGCAAAATGGAGATACTAATTATATAGAGTCACTTAAAGAATTAGATCAATTTATGTATGTCAAATATTCATTGTAGGCATAAAGCAAATGGTTGCAAGGGTATTGCTAGAGAAATGAGAACCCGAGGTTCCTAAGATAAAACTTTTAGAAAGATCCTTGTCTTAGGGTTAGGTTGAATGAAAAGGACAGAAAATCCAAAATAGCTCTGACTAAATCCATGTAGAACTTCTCCATAACATAAGAGAAACCTGAAGTAGGCAGTGCTAACCAATATTACATTTCCATGGTACTCAGGGACCCAAGCTCATGCTGCTGTGGAGTTCTAATGATGATTTCCTATTTCCCTTATATCTTTCAAGCTTATCAATTGGAATTCTGTAAGAAAAAATTTCCCTCTTTCCCCCATTCATTTATTTAGTGGTTTCATCTGCTCCTGATTTGTTTAAAATAGCACTTCCTTCTTTTATGGCATCACATAAGGCTCCCAGGCTAATCTTGTATTTTCCTTGATTCAACACTGGAATCCACTGCTCTATGAAAAGTCCTGGTTTCTTTGGTTTGAGACCAAGATATAGGTGCTAGGTTGCTATTGGAATTCCACTGCTTCTGGATCTTGTAAGCAGACTTGGAGAGGAGAGATAAATAGATATATTTAACTATCTATAAACTATAATTCATTCATATATACAAATTTACATTTATTTCTCTTTCTATAGCTATACATATTTACAAAATCATGAGTTTTTCCTAAGACTTCCCACTGCAAAACAGCAAAATTGGGTTCTTGCTAGCATTCTCTTTTGCTTATTTGTAATTTCTCTTCCTCTGAAAATGAAAAATATAGTTTCCTTTATCATGTGTACATGTGTGTGTATGTGTGTTCATATATATTTGTTCAATTTACAAGTATACATGTAAATTTAAAATTACCATCTAGAAAAGTGTTTGTATTCAGCTTTTTGTCTTTAGCCTTACAGTGTCCAATCAAAACATTGTTTTCCAGTTATTTATAAGATACTTCTAAACTTTTTCTCAAAATGGCTGTTATAGCTTGCATTTCCATCAACAATATATGAGAGTTTTTTTTTTTAAATTTAAAAAAATATATATTTTATTGATTTTCCACAGAGAGGAATTGAGAGGGACAGAGAGTTAGAAACGCCAATGAGAGAGAAACACCAACCAGCTGCCTCCTGCACACCCCCCACTGGGGATGTGCCTGCAACCAAGGTACATGCCCTTGACGGGAATCGAACCTGGGACCTTTCAGTCCACAGACTGACGCTCTACCACTGAGCCAAACCGGTCCTGGCAATATATGAGAATTTTAGTTGCTCTGCATCCATGTCAACACTTGGTATTGCAGATTTAATGTTTTAGCCATTTTATTTATTTTTAAAACCCACTTTAATAAAAAAAATTGATTTTTAAAAAATATTTTGTTGATTTTTCTTACAGAGAGGAAAGGAGAGAGATAGAGAGCTAGAAACATCGATGAGAGAGAAACATCAATCAGCTGCCTCTTGCACACCCCCTACTGGGGATGTGCTCGCAACCAATGTACATGCCTTTGACCGGAATCGAACCTGGGACCTTTCAGTCCACAGACCAACATTCTACCGCTGAGCCAAACCGGTTTTGGCAAAAAAAATTAATTGATTTAAAAAAATATATATTTTTATTGATTTCAGAGATGAAGTGAGAGTGAGAGATAGAAACATCAATAATGGGAGAGAATCATCAATCCGCTGCCTCTTGCACACCCCCTACTGGGTTTCAAGCCCACAACCTAGGAAAGTGCCCTTGACCGGAATCAAAACCAGGACCCTTCAGTCTGCATTTGATGCTCTATCCACTGAGCAGAAATGGCTAAGGGTATATTGATTTTGAAAGAGAGTGAAAAATACTATCTTTACTCCATTTAATGCTCCTGCCTCCTTTGTCAAATATTAATAGAGCATAATGGTTGAGTTGGTTTCTGAGTTCTCTATTCTCTTCCATTGATCTGTTCTTGTGTCAGTACCTGTTCTTGTGTCAGTACCAGGCTGTTTTGATTACAATGGCTTTGGAGTATAACTTGATATCTGGTATTGTGATCCCTCCAACTTTGTTCTTATTTCTCAAGAATGCTGCAGCTATTTGTTTGTTTGTTTTTTTAATATAAATTTTTGGAATATTTTTTCCAAATCTGTGAAATATGCCATTGGTATTTTATTTTTAAAAATATATTTTTATTGATTTCAGAGAGGAAGGGAGGAGAGGGAGATAGATATATCAATAATGAGAGAAAATCGTTGATTGGCTGCCTCGTATGCCTCCCTCCACTGGGGATAGAGCCCACAACCCGGGCAAGTACACTGGCCTGGCCAGGAATGGAACATCGAGTCTCCCAGTTCATAGGTTGATGGTCAACCACTGAACAACACCAGCTAGTGCCATTGGTATATTAATAGGGACTGCAATGAATCTTTAGATTGCTTTGGGTAGTATGATCATTTTAATGATGTTAATTCTAATCCATGAACATGATATATGCTTCCAGACGTATCTTCCTCTGTTTTTTTTTTTTTTTCCAGCATCCTATAGTTTTCTGAGTACAGATCTTTTACCTCCTTTCTAAGTATCTAATTTTTGTTGTTGTTGTTGCAATGGTAAATGGAATTGTTCTTTTAGTTTCTCTTTCTGAGAGTTCATTATTAGTAGCTAGGAGGAACAGGATAGGGTATTCGGAGAGGATGACATATGACTTGAAAAAAATTAATTAAAATACATTTTATATTTAGAAAATAAACACCGCTTCACTCAGAATCACTTAAAAATGAAATGCAATAAATTTTTCTTGCCTGACACAATATGTAGGAAATAGAAATTATTTTCTGTGAACACAAATCTGGCTGGTTACAGTTGGACTCGGAGGAGGAGGGAATGGTGCTGTGAGATTTTCAGGTTTATCCAAAGGGTTCATGGGTTAAAAAGCACTGTAGTAGTGAGATGGATTAGTTTCTGAAGAAAAGTGAAAAAAGAAAGCCATTAAGTCCAACTGAATGTTGAAACCACTTGGGAAAAAAATTTAAGTGTGGCTTATAGTCATAAGCAACGTTGGTGTTTTTGAGGTTTGCCTGTGAATCGCCATTTAGCTGTATACCGCATGCTTCCTAGAGATGTGATTAATTGCATATTTTAAAGCTTTCAAAAGTGTTAAGTTGCCTGTTACATCAGGCTAACTTATTAAAAGGTTTCTGTTCATTCGTATCCGTAGATTTATGTGCTGCACTATGGCTTAGTGGACAGAGGATTCAGAAGACTGGGATTTCCATTCGACTTTCCCAGTGATGTGCTATATGAACTGGAACAATTCAGTGAATATTTTATTTTTAAATATCTGTGTGTCATATATTGCATATGAACGAGATTTGGCTCAAAAATGTTTCACCCATGGACTGCCAAGGTTCATTTGGCTGATTGAGTGACTTGGCCAACCAGGTAAGTGTTGTCCTCTTTTTATATATATATTTATATATATATATGTATATATTCTATTAATTTTTTTTCAGAGAGGAAGGGAGAGAGAGTGCTAGAAACATCGATGAGAGAGAAATATCAATCAGCTGCCTCCTGCAAACCCCTCACTGGGGATGTTCCCGCAACCAAGGCACATGCCCTTGACTGGAATCAAACCTGGGACCCTCGAGTCCGCAGGCCGATGCTCTATCCACTGAGCCAAACCTGTTAGGGCTAGTGCTGTCCTCTTCCTTCCTTCTTTATATTGAAGACAAATGAGGGCATGCATTCTAAAGTGATGGTTACTTTTTACAGTGATAGCAGTAATGGTAGTAGTAGTCTTACTATAAATCACTCCTTAATGTAAGAGGGAAACTGATTAAGGAACCAGAACATTAAGTCTAACCTTAAGTAAAAGCAGTAGATCTAGAAATAAGAAAGCTGATTTTGAGTCCTATCTCTCCCAGCTATGTGAACGTGAACTCGCTGAGCATAACTTCTCTATGCTTTGGTTTTCTTATTTATAAAAAACGAGATCAGATAGCAACCTGACAGAATTGTTCTGAGAACTAAAGGAAATAATATTTTCAAGACTGTGTCTGGCATTGGTCCTGAAGATGATGGAAACCACTGCAAACTTTTAAATAAAAGAAAAATTCAATTAGCTTTTTAAAAAAAAGTAAATGTGAAGGATGAGTAGGAGGCATATAAAACCAAAAAACAGATTTGAAATCAGGACACAGATGAAAAACTGATAATAAAGAAAGCAGAAAAAGAATGGAAGAGAATGAGACCTAGTTGAGCGATGAGAGTAAGTTTCTTGAGAGTAAGGTCCATGTTTTATTCATCTTTGTGTACCTAGCACAATGCCTGCCCACAGTAACTCAATTTGACTGAAGTAATAAAAAAAGGTAAGGTGATAAATTTTATAATTCTGATACTCCCTCCACCACCCCCCCTGCCCCGCTTTCTATTATCTCTACCCCTTTCCCTCCTTTTGTCTTATCTCCAATTTGGGGAATGAGACATTTGCCTTCATTTCTTTGGGAAAGAGGTTCCATAGGAGAAAGTAGATTTTAAAATATGGTGAAGTTTCTAAGTTTTTGTTTTTCAAAGAGCCTAGGCATATTTGGAAGAATACAAAATGAATCAGAGCGAATATCCCCTTCACAGAGATAAACAAAGATCCCTTATGCAGAATAAGATTGAAGAGATTCAAACAGGACATGATGAGACCTGGTGGCTTCCTAGGGCAACAGGGGTGGGCTGAGGGTTGAGAAAACTGGGTGGGTTTGGAGGTAGGAGAACAGAAGGGACCTAAGCTTCTATCTCTGAGTAGTGCCTAGGGCTGGGAGTGGGGAGAAGCAAGCTCCAGGGCTCACCACGAGCCTGGCAAAAAGTCTGTTGTCTGCACGATGTAAACCTCTCGGAGACCCTTATGTCACAGCCTGACATTGCAGTGGCAGATGGTTCTAGGGCCTAAAAACACAACAGAATTTCCACAACTCAGAGCAGTTCCCTGAAGTGGAATCCCGCCATCCACCTGGACAGGGTCTTACTGAGGCTTTAATGATGGTTGTGCTCACTTCTATTTGTCTAACATAGCTGAGATTATAACTGTTGATCCAGTCTTTTATCTTATTATGATATTGGGAATGTCCCATTAGATGGTCCATGAAGATCAATCCTTTAGAAATGTCAAGAGTTTAACAATACTTGCGGAATGCACTCAGAAATTGGATGTGCGTTAATGAAATGAGCCCAGATTCCTATACATTTTACACATACAATGACGTTTCAAGTATGCAACTACATAAAAACCAAGAGAAGATTGTGCTTTGATTTGCTGAACTTTATCAAAAGTGGTTTATCATTTTGGAAAATCACATTGCTCACAATCTCTCTACTTAGGCTTTTGAGTTGCCAATATAGCATACCTCATCAATCTGCATTTGTAGCTATCTTTAACATTTTTTAAAAATAAGTTTTTATTGATTTCAGAGAGAGGGAGGGAGAGAAGGAGGGAGGAAGGGAGAGAGAGAGAGAGAGAGAGAGAGAGAGAGAGAGAGAGAGAGAGAGAGAGAGAGAGAGAGAGAGAGAAATGTTAATGCTGAGAGAGAATCATTGATTGGCTGCTTCCTGCACAGCCCCTGGGGATTAAGTATGTACCCTGATCAGGAATTGAACCATGACCTCCTGCTCATGGGTTGATGCTCAACTACTGACCCACACCAGCTGGGCTGAAGCTATCTTATTCATGGGGATTACTACACAGAGTTGAAAATATCTAACAGCTTCATTATGCTTTTTAATGTGACTGTGACCAGACATTTGTATGTTGAAATTATAATTTTTTTCTATTTATATTAAAGTTAGACATATTGACTTTTAAAAATCTGTATGTAGGTAGGTTAATATATTATAAGTTGCATTTGTGGGAGAACAGGAGTTATTACAAAATACTTATTATAAAATTGAGGTTTGGAAATTTATAGAGTTTTCATTTTGTTCTGAGTTTCTATAACCTCTAAAACTTGAAAATGAAACCAAGCCAAACCTCTCAATTTTAAAATTGAGAGGGCTTCCTTGAATCTGGACTCAGGTTTACTAAAAGAATATATGTCACTTCACAGAGTTAGTAGGAGGTAACAGTTTCTGTGGAGAGCAATGTGAAGGAAATACCAAATTTAGGAGAAACCATTATAATAACAAGATTTTACTCTCTCTGAATATTTTGAGAAATTTTCTATTTACATGACGTTCTAAAGAGTAGATTAAATTAGCAATAAGTACTGTGGCAAGACTGCTGCATTGTGGCACAATTCTAGTCGAGTATTTATATATTTCTCCCTTCTCTTAATTCTCATACCTAGATGATTTTATATCAGAGGAAAATTTAGTTTCAAGAGAACTGAGATAAGAAAAAGAAATGACCTTCCTTTTATAGACTCAACATTACTTTTGGGCCTCAAGGGCATCTGCTCAGTAGAATGTCTTTTTGCCTTTACTGTTTCCTTCTTTGAAATCTCTTTTTTCTATCTCTACACTTTCAAGTCCTATGTTATACATCTAAAATAAGAAACTGACAAAAGTATCTCATGAGATAAAGGGGACCAAAGCATAATGAGTGAAGAGTCATCTTGCCAAATAATGAAATCTATTATAAACCTATATTGAATGAAATAGCGTGTTACTGGTACAAAACTAGGTACAAATAAAAGAGATATTTACAGAAGCAAACCCTGGTATATGAAAAATTATCATTAAAAATTACATCAGAAATAGAGAAAGATTACAAAATGAAGGGTAATTACACAATAGATAAAATGTTGAGAGAAATAGATTCTTACTATATATTATGTACTAAAATTTAACAGAATTTTAAAAATGTAAAATATAAAGTAGCAGAAAATATAGATGATTAGTGCCACAACTAATAATTTTAAATAAAAAGTAGAAAGCAAATCCAATGAAGGAAATCACAAAGGAATAGATTGATCAAGTTGACTGCTTTAAAATTTTATCTTATTTGTAGTACCAGGAATGCCTGCCTATATTAGTGCCAACACTATCGTAGTGCAATGGTCTCCAGTCTGAATGTGCATACAGGTGGAAATAGGGTCTTCTTTGTCTCTGGGATGACTGTAGACTACACCTGTGACCCTGGGGTATACTGGCTGCTTACAGATGTCCAGCTTGTGTCCTACACAAGGGCATGGCAACTAAGAGAGTGCCATTCACATGCTAGACATGTTTATTATTTTAAAATATTTAATTGTACTTTTTTAGGTTCTAAAGACAGATATTTGTATATTTATTGTGACAATTCCCTGACCAGTCCTGTAGAATGTCTTTTCATTACAGAGTAGACAGATATCACTTCCCTTTGACTCATGAAGAAGGGGCAAATTCAAAAAACAAAAGGCTTTGTTCTAACAATAATGCTTCTAACGCTAGAAGCTACTTTTCACATTTATATGCTCATTAGAAAAAAATCTTAAAATGACAAAGAAAAATTTCCTGTTAGTAAAATTTAGGTACATTTGGGGTTTTATTTTACAATTCACAGCATTGTCATTCATTTATGACTAAACTGATATTGCAGAGTTTCCAATATAAGTCTAATTATACTTTCATTCTGTAAAATCACTAGATAAAAACATTATTTACTCATACCACGTAATGATATAATTGTATCTTAGCCACTTTTTTGGTTGATGTGAAAATTTTATCATACAATTTTAACTGCTGTTAAAGTTTAATGGCTCATTAGATAAATACAATTAGAAAATATTGTATTTCTAAGATAAATGTATTTAATGATCATATTATTTTGCTCAGATATTTGAAAGATAAGAAAACAATGTATCAGGCTCAGGAAAACAGAAAATGAGAAACCACTAAACAATAAAGTGATAGAAAATTATCTAGACCATTGAATTGGGGGGGGGAGGGGGGAGGGGAGAGGACAAAGGAAAGGAAACGACTAGTCGCAGAGGAATCCAGCACAGAGACTTCACAGAGGGGGCAGGTGGTGAATTCACCCTGTTTCCCTGTCCATAAGAATGGATGAGTTTTGTTTTAAAAAATGAGAGTGAAAAAACCATGTCAAAACTATTTAATGAAATATACTTTATATAATTTCATTGATCCAGATACATGTCTATATATTTGAATATTAAACAGCAGAACCCTATTATGGAGATTGTCCATATCAAATAAGACAAGTTTATCTTCTAGTTTTAGGAAACTTTTTACACAAGAATTTTGACAAATGGGTGGGGGGATTCTAACTCCTGTTACTTTATTTTTTGTTTAAGCTGAAAGCATTCTTTCAAAAAAAACCAAAAAAACAAACCCCCAAAAAACACAAAATAAAATTATTCCGTAAATTCTTTTAAGGACGGAGAAAAAAACAACTGCTAAAAGAGAATAGGGACATAGATTGGCAGAATGCATGCCTCCGTTGTCTTAAAACAGAAATAGAGTGAAATGTGACACCATTTTTTTATGTTGAAAATTAAACAGTTTAGGAGTGGGGGCTGGAGTGGGTCAATGGGGGAAAAAGAGGACATATGTAATGCTTTCAACAATAAAGAATTATTTTTAAAAAGAAAATTAAACAATTAAAAATATAAAATTATTGATGCTTCAGAAAATAAACTACTTAAAGATGAGAAAATGTTAACATGCTACTGGTAAATGTATATTAGAAGTAATTATGTGTTTAGTAAAAACAATTTACCATTCATAGAATAATCTACCAAATTTAATGACAATGGGAATTTTCTTCATTTGGTAAAAGCCATAGCAACGTTTGATAACTTTATGACTGGCAATTATGCATAATACAAACATTAACAATAAACAGCAATACTGTACATTAATTAGGAGATGAAATACAAAGCAAATACTAAGATTATAGCAGAATGAGATAATTTAATAAGTGATGTTAATTATTTTTCTATTGTTTTATATATAGTCAGTGGTGTACTGATAAACTTACTCTCTTAAAAAAGAAAGAAACAAACAAACAAACAAAAAAAACACAACCCTGCTTGTGGCATTTGCCAATAAAGCACTCCTAATAAAGCTGATTTCAAGTTCCCAATAACTTAAAAACTGGCTCACCAGTTCCTGAATATTTAATGGTAGGCTTTCATGACCAGTGCAAGCTGGCTCCTACATACCACATAGATCTAAGCTATGTAGAATAGATGACAGGCATTACTAAATTACTGAATTTAAAAATGCAAGTCTTATATTTCTACATGTGACTATTTGGGGCACTTTTGTCCAGTAGGTGACATAACTAAAAAATTAGTAAACTACTTCAAAGTAAACTACTTAAAATGTGGCTACAATAATAGCATAAATCTGCATTGAAAAACTTAACAAATTTCAACAACAGTTTTTGAAAGTGACAGAATACCTACAGTCTATTAATACTTTCTGTGAACTTTTTAAACCAGGAGGAAATGAGATAGCAAAATGTCTCTTCAACAACAGTGAATAGTTTTTTATACTGCATCAACTACAAAGTATTGTAGTTTTTAGCCTCAATAAAATTTGAAGATATTGGAAATACATTTACCAAATATAATTATTTAGCCATTGTTGCATTTGTAATAGGAAATACAGTTGGTAGAATCATGCTACTAAAATGTAGAAGCAGGTTAAACACTTTAAAAAAATTTTTTGATGGTATTATTAGAGGTATAAATTCTATAATAGAAAGTATACCTGAAAAAATGTCACATTTATATGTATTGTGTATAGCTAAATTATTATATTTTAAAAGTATTAATGTTATAAGCAAAATGTTGCAATACCAAAATTTAAACTACATGATATCCTTGAAACTTCCAAGAGATTAAGAAATTCCTTTAAAAAAGAAAGTGATAGACCGAAACTGGTTTGGCTCAGTGGATAGAGTGTCAGCTTGCAGACTGAAAGGTCCCAGGTTCGATTCCGGTCAAGGTCATGTACCTTGGTTGCGGGCATATCCTTGGTAGGGGGTGTGCAGGAGGCAGCTGATAGATGTTTCTCTCTCATCGATGTTTCTAACTCTCTATCTCTCTCCATTCCTCTCTATAAAAAGATCAATAAAATATATTTTAAAAAAAGAAAGCGATAGATATAAAAATATATTATTGTTGCTAAAGAAATTGCAATCTCTTGACATAGATGTAAATCTCTCGGCTGTAGACATAAACTGAAAGTGAGAGGAAAACCAATTTTGTCTGGAAATCCCACAACCAACCCATCTCTGATCCAAAAGCAAAATTTCCAAGATGAGAATTTGGTTTCTTATATCATACAATATCATAATTAAGGGAAGTTTTATGGAAGTTTATAGTAAGAGAATACTATGCCTGCTTTGGTGTTCCAGATAACATGTCATTTGAAGAAATATAAGAAATATGAAATGCTACAATTACATAAAAAGTTACGATTGGTATCTACTGATGGCTATAATAGTGATGGGTCATAAATACAAGAAAAAGTAAAATCTTTAAGCTGTTTTCTAGAATCCAGATAAATTTCCTCAAAAATATTATAATTTAACATTAAAATGTTTATAGTAATAACTTACTGGACATATTTCCAAATATTCTTCTAGCTCTAAGGTTATAAGTAACTTTGTCAATTTCAGTTGTCAGTGGAGAATATAAAGCTTCAAAATTAAAATGTACTTAAAACTATGTAAGGTCTAAAATATTTCAAGAAAACCAGAAAGTAATGATTTCTATGGAAAATGAGATATCAGAGTAAGTAAACATGGAAATCATCATTAATTCTAACTGTGCTATGGGTAATTATTTTGATTATAAATTAGTTTCTTATTATTTTATTCTTAATAATCATATTTTTGTAATTTATACAGAATACTTTTATTTCTTTTTATTTTGAAAAATAAAGAATATACTAATAAAAAATCGCCTTTACTTAAAGAAAGAGCAATATTTCTAATTTGCTTGTTCTGTGGGCTAGCAATACTCCTAATAACACATATTTACTGTTCATGGTTTTATAGATGACTATATGTAAAAATCACATACAAATATACATTTTTTAAATGATGGGATAAAGATAAAAATGGAAGTTGTATTTTTTGAATTTAAATTTTTTTTTTAATTTTGTATCATATTATTATTAGTAGTAATGTATTTTAGTTGTACCCTAAAATGGTAATAAATAATATAAGATATAAATAATAACATAAGTAAAAATATAAATAGTATAAATTTAAATAAAACAATAAATAATTATATAGATAATATAATCATTGCAGCTTATCATTAGGTGACTTATTGAAACTCCTGCCTGTGGACTTTGTTGAGCTCTTTTTTTTTTTTTTTCATCAAGTGTGTATGAAAGCCAAATTTCAACTGCCATTTGGAGATCCCAGAGCTTGAATGTGCCAACCCCTATATTTTCATAACTCACTCAGAATCTCATTCAATGTAAAATGCAAGGGACTAATGGCTAATGACAGCTTTTTTCACCTGGCTAAATACTAGCTTTCACTTGTTTGAAAACTTCAAGATGAAGAGAGAACAAAGCCTTCCTCTTGATAGCAGGAACTCAAGGAAATGTGACAGCCCCGTCCCCCTCCCCCGCCAGTCTAGCCAGCAGTAAAAAGCATCAGCATAGCTCTAGCCTTAGGTCCAAATTAAAACCATCAACTCAGCCCGACTGTGATGTGGCCATAACATTTCACCACATTAAATGTGTGATAACTGTGTATGGGCAGGTAATATGATCTGACAGTATTTGTTGTCACCATGGAGCTGTCATGTCCGAATTGTTTTCTCTATCCCAGAGAAATTTATTTATTAAATAAATTTATTAAATGACTCATCCTGAGTCATTTATTCTAGCCTAAATTTACTGTGATGGTAGTAATGTATTCAGTGACAGAAGACTCTAAAGCAAGGGAAACAAATGAATATTTATTTAGTACTCACTTGTATCTGTGGCAAACAGGTCCTAAGGTGACCCCCAGTGATTTCCTGCTTCCTGAGTTCACTCCTTTCCGTACTCTCCTTCCCTTGTGTGTTCACAGGACCTGGAACCTGCTTTTAACCAATATAATATGTCAGAAGTGATGGGATGTCACTCCCTTGATTAAGTTACATTATGATGTGGCAAAGGTGATGATAGGCTGATATTCCTATGACTACATTATGTTATATGAGATTCCTTCTTAGCAGAGATTCTCCTTGACTTCATAAAACAGCCATATTGAGGAAGCCCACATGGCAAATAAACAGTGGGTGGCCTCTAGGATCTCAGAACAGTCTCCAGTCGACAGCAAGGGCCTCCATCAAGGAAATGAATTCTGCAACAGCCTGAATGAATTTAGAAGAAGGTTCTTTACCCAGATTAAAATATTGCCTGACTGACACCTTGATCTCAGATCCTAAAGCAGAGGACCATTTAAGCCAGGCCTAGACTTCTGAAAACTGTGAAATAACAAAAATGTATTGTTTCCAGCTGCTGTATTTGTGGCAATTTTTAAAGGCAGCAGTGGAGAACTAATACATTGCCATGGACCATGTTTCTGTTCTATGTTCTCTATTATGTTACATCATTTCAATAACCTTAAGAACCAAGATAAGTAGGCAGAACTTAAAGTGTAAAAGTTCTTGCCCTTGCCTTAAGAAAATACTCAGGCAAGTTTTCCAGATCCTTGCCCATGCATCTAGCCCCTAAACAGTCACACATAAGTTCTGAGAGCCAACCATCTTTATATATATATATATATATATATATATATATATATATATATATATATATATATATATATAAAAGATTTTATACAGAGAGGAAGGGAGAGAGATAGAGAGTTAGAAACATCAATGAGAGAGAGTCATCTGCCTCTTGCACACCCCCTACTGGGTATGTGACCGCAACCAAGGTACATGCCCTCGACCGGAATCTAACCCGGGACCTTTCAGTCCCCAAGCCGACGCTCTATCCATTGAGCCAAACCGGTCCCAGCGAGCCAACCATCTTTGAAATGACCTGCTACAAATTCGGTCCAAGAGGATATTAATACATGCTGCCAATATTCTATCCACATCCCCTCCCCACTCACCATGCTTATTTATCTGACAACATCCTGCTGTGAGCACCTGTGACTTTCTGTTAGCAAACTCTCTATGGTACACTCAGCTCATGGATATGGAAGGCCAAACGTTCTGATATCATCCCTTAGCCAATGGTAGGTGGAGTTGGAAGATAAAGGCCCTAGCTTCCTTAGCCCTAAAAGTGCAGCCATTTTAAGGAGTATTTTAGATTATTTCCCAGAAGTCATCCATGGGATTGAGACCTAAGTGCCCACAATAATAACCTACTTCTTAACATACCCTGCAATGGTTTCTTTCTTTTTTTCTCTCACTTCCCAACTATTACCTGTGGTTCTTGGAATCACCTTAAAAAAAAAAAAATCAATTTGAACTAATTCCTTTTCCCAGAGTCTGCTTCTGGGTGAAATTAACCAAAGAGGTAGGGACACATCAAATTAAATGAAAACTTGGCAGAAAACAAGAAGGACAAAAACAAGCCAGAGGTCGTCTTGAAGAGTGCTCATAAGAATTTCTAAGTGAAATGTATGAAAAAGGAGAAATAAACTGACAAGAAACTATGGATGATAGTGGTCAAACTCAACATTTACTAGTCAATCTTTGATGAATGACTTGACCCCAAAATTCTTTAATACTGGAAAGGCAGTGTGGGGGATAGTGCTGTTGTTCTCTCACTGGTTTGTGTTAGTTTCAAAAGTTCTGTCAACTCTGGCAGCAAGCGCCGACTACAGGATCAGGCTCTGGAACTGCCACTGCAGAAGTCTTTGTCTGGGCAGGCAGACCCTGGGTGGTTGGTAGTCTCCTTCAGAGGCTTGCCTGCACTTTGGGCCAGTAATGGGTGGCTGGGGGGCTGAGGGAACTGGGGGATTCCAGGGGCAGGTGTGGGGAGCGGCTGTGCCTGCCTGGAGGTGGGCCTGGCTGTGCCAAGGAGACTGGGCGCTGCCATCTTGTGGCTGTGGGCACTGCCATCTTTGAGGGTGTGGCAGTTAATTAGCATATTCCCGTCTTATTGGCTGTGGGTGCCGCCATCTTTGTGAGGGCATGATGGTCAATTAGCATATTCCCTCTTTATTAGCTAGGATAATATGGAATCCTCTTAGAATAAAACATTAAGGCCATGGGTCTGATAGCCAAGAGGGCAGAATGTCCCTTGAATACGTCCTTAAGAATCCATTTTCTTAACTGGTTTTGAGACAGAGGGAGTAGTAAGTTCAATGCTATCTTTTCTGATAGGCCTTGAATTTAAAGGTTTTGAACTTTTGCCTAACGTATATCCCTGAGCTAAGGGGCAAGACTAACATTATTTTATAACAATTTTTAAGTCTAACTGATGTTCTTCTCTGAGCAAAACCTATTTTATGATCAGTGCAATTAGTATTAGGCCATAGGGAAGGAGGAACAATGGCTCTACCTGAAGATCAACCCAAAGATACTGGTGAAAATAAGAGTAATTTCCCCATAAGAAATGGAAGTAAACAGATCAACTTCTTGAGACCGCCTTTGGTTCACTCTTGTGTCCCCAGGAGATTTCTCGGGGGCTCTAAAGCTTATGTACTCAACGAAAATCTAGTTCTCTAAGCCCAGAGGTGTAAACATGCCTTAGAAGTTCTCTGGACTCTTCAGAACAGAGGTCTTTTTTTGATCCTTTTACAACCCTGTGAGGTGAGAAGGGTAGGATTATCCCGTTTTACAGATAAGACTAAAGTACCCCATTTCACATAGTCTGTCTTTCTCAGGGTCACTTGGCGAACATGTGGCAGAAGCGTAACTTAGACCTGAGCCCTTCTGAAACCAACCTAGAAGACATTTTTAAGCCAAACATAAAATAATATAGTTGCCTTTTGAGAATCACAGAATCTTTCTTTAGATTCATACATTATGTTCTTATAGATCTTTAAAACAGCACACATACCATATACTATATAAGATGTGATATTAAGCAAAACATCTTTGGAAATCCAGGAGTTCCAAATGGGAAAAAAAAGTTAGTGTCATATAAAATATTTAATATTTAAATTCCCATTATTTAGTATACTTTTGAATATGTTCCTCTGCACAATATGTAGATTAATCCATTTAATCATCACCACTGTCCTCTGAGGCATTTTACCTCATTTTTAAGAATGGTAAACATGCTTAGAGAGCTTAACTGACTTATCCAGGGTCACACAGCTAAAACACTGTAAAAGGAGGACTTGACATTTTCTGACTGCCATTTTCTCTATTCTATACTTTCCCCGATGCTTACATATTTCCCTCAAGAGAATCTATATTTTTCTTGCATCATTATTTATCCTTTGCCCCAAATAAATGTTTAAGATCTTAGACTCTCCACTACCAGTCATTTTCCCCTGTATTCTTACAATGATGTGAATTGTCTCAACGGATGGTAGACAAGAGAGTCAAAGCCGGACTTACTGATCAGACCTTTCTCTCTCACCCACTAAATATCTCATTAACATTGACCAGCCGGATGTCAGCATGTCACACATTATTCTGAGTGCATATCAAGAGCCCCTCAGGTCGGCAGATAATCAAGAAACAGTGTTATGAGAGTTGACATCTTACGAATAATTATTTTAAAAATCTGTTCATTTTTGTTCCTTCAACCGTAGATGGGAGAGATAGTTTATACCAAGTTGCTCAGTCAAACTGTGATAGAACATCATTTTAAACAAGGTGCCAGTTGCCCTTATTTATTAAGTAAATTTATTCAAAGGTCATATTGTCAAATTCATACATGCTCTGCTCTCAAAGTGTATGGTCAAAGAGAGTAAGGCAAATAATTCCATATGTAATACAGGCAACCCTTGGAAAGCCTTCTTAGAATTGTTGGGTCCCAGTTCTTTTCCTATTTTACATAAATGTCTGTGTATCAAGTTCTTGTTCCAGGGATGTCAAATGGTAGAAAATTCACAGTTCCTAAAGATGTATACATGAAATTTTAAGCTCATTATGAGGGACACCTACCTAAATTTTATGATGGAAGAAGGGCTACCTCAGACTTCCAAAAATATGGGGGGGTGGGGGGGGCGAGAGTAGGCTGATAAACACAATAGTTTATGCTTGTATTTATTGATCATTGTATCATTTCCATACAAACAACTGTCAAAATACTTTTGCCTGTATTATTTGAGATGCAATTCTTTGTTCTCTATGAATGTTGAATCTGTGCAAGTTGCCAAGGTGTAGAAAGGGTATACATGCTCTATTGCCTTTAGACATAGGCTCCTGTCCTGGAGTTGCTGCATGGTGACTGTAGGAAGGCTCTCTATCCCCCAAAAGTTACTGCATAGGACTGCTGATGGAATTAAAAGGAATATTTATTGTTCAGATTATTACAGTTGTTCCTCTTTTTTTCCTTCCATAGCTCCCCTCCACCCGGTTCCATCCACTCTCTGTCCTTAACCTCCATCCCCCGCACTGTCCTCATCCATAGGTATAAGATTTTTGTCCAGTCTCTTCCCTCACCCCCACACTCCTTTCCCCCTGAGAATTGTCAGTCCACTCCCTTTCTATGCCCCTGATTCTTGTATATTCACCAGTTTATTCTGTTCATCAGATTTTTAATTCACTTGATTTTTAGATTCACTTGTTGATAGATATGTATTTGTTGTTCATAATATTTATCTTTATTTTTTTATTCTTTATCCTCTTCTTAAAGAATACCTTTAAGCATTTTATATAATACTGGTTTGGCAGTGATGAATTCCTATAGTATTTTTCTTATCTGTGAAGCTCTTTATCAGACCTTCAGTGCTGAATGATAGCTTTGTTGGGTAGAGTAATCTTGGTTCTAGGTTCTTGCTATTCATCACTTTGATGTCAGTTTTGTCTTTTAGTTGTAGTTTTGAAGTGGTTGTGCAAGGCAGCAATTTCAGGTGTTTACCTAAGCTGCTATCTTGGTTTCTCCACCATCCGTTTTTACAGTGGTTCTCAACCTTGGCTGCAGAATAGAATCACCTGGATAGCATAAACATACTGATGCTCAGACCATTGAATCTGCATCTTTGGGACTATCTGTATTACTATTTTTAAATCACTGAAGGTTTTTTTGATGTATGGTGAAGGTGGGAATGCTGATTTAGAATATAATATCAATGCCTTTTTTTCCCCAGAAGGCTACACAAAAAGGGATAAGCATACATAATTGTCCACAATAAATATGGAGAGAGTAGCTTAACAAAGTCTTACTAAAAGGCACATCTGAGAAAGGTCATTTCCTCAAGGACATAACAGCTGGAGTGAACCCTTGATTGACTATCCAAACAATGGCAGTATCTGGGAAACTCCAAGGACCACATTGCTGGCTACAACCACAGAACTTGTGTGGGGAGACAGACAGGTGGTGATCCAGACAAGCATTTTCCATAAACTGGCAACCAGTCCCCCTGGATCATCCCAAGGAGGAGGCAGAGCAAGGCCAATATACTGTGATGAAAACAACTCTCTGAGAGTGAAAGTTTTCTTCTAACTACTGAATAAAATAAGCACATTCTGTCAGGTGTGGTGGAGTCTGACTTCTTTTTTCTTTAAGAATAAAAGATTTTGGAAAGCCTCAAGATAAAATCTTATATGAAGAGAAGAATCATTTCTGGATTACGTACCAAATGAAATACCATTTAATAGTTATGATACCCAACCTGCCTTGTTTTTCCTGAACCTGTGACATTCTGCATCATTGGTTTTCTTTGAGAACAGACCACCTCATTTATGTATTTAAAAGGTATCCATCAGAGTTAACTGGTGCCTATTCCATGACATAATTTGCTCATAGCCAATTACAATGGCCAAAAATACTATTCAAAGTAGGATTTGAATTAGTATGTATATTGTTACTTTAAAAAAATATGCTTTTATTTATTTCAGAGAGAGGAAGGGAGAGGGAAAGAGGGATAGAAACATCAATGATGAGAGAGAATCATTGATCAGCTGCCTCCTGCATGTCCCCTATTGGGGATTGAGCCTACAACCCAGATATGTGCCTGGGTTTCTTGGGTTGATGTTCAGCCATTGAACAACACTGGCTAGGCTTTATTATTACTTTTTTGATAACTGTTTTTTGAATTGTAAAATCAATAGCATTGAATAAAATTTTGACAAATATTTTACTGTTCTCCAACTATTATTTTCAATTTTGTATTTCCACACCCATCTTATTTGCATATGACAGTATCAATAAGAAGATAAAAAAACTAGAATTTAATACTTAACAAACATCTCTGAATTGAGATAACTTTGTAAGTTTTATATACAATTTATATATTTTTAAGGTACTCCTGTATGTGTGTGTGCACACATGTGTTTTATTAGACATGGTCAAGTGGCACTTAGAATCTTGCCCTCCCCCCTTTTCTTTTCACATGCTTTCCTATACTTCAGAGTCTGAAAGGTAAAAACAGGCATTTCTCAGACTCCTTTGCAGCTAGAGTAATAGATTCAAATCAGATTGAAACAATCCATTCCTTTGGGGATATGGAGGCAGAAGTAAGGCAGATCCTTTATTTATCTTTATGTTTGTTTTTAGGTCCAGCTGTGGAGATGTGAGGAGCCTACTTCAGTTTCTAACATCTTTGTGGTTATCAGGAGATATGTGTTGCTATGCTGTGTCTCAGCTGCAATAAAGTGTTTTTCTTGATGGTGGCAGACGTGGTAACAATTCTTAAGGATCAGTTCTGTAATATTTCAGGAGTCATTCACAGAGGCCTTGTCTAGAGACTGTACCTACAGAACTTCTAGGAATTTTATAAGCATCTAATTTTCTTTATTAAATCCTTATTCGATAAAAAATATCTAGAGGGGTTTTGTTTTCTACAATAAGTCTTATTTCAGGAAATAAAACAAAAAGGTTAATATGTTTATTATAAGAAGTATTGGTAAGAAAGCAAAAAGACCTCAAAAAAGAAAAATAGGAGGAAAATTAACAAAATTATCTACTGCCCTGGCCTATCTGGCTCGGTGGTTAGAGCATTGGCCCATAGACAGAAGGTTATGAGTCCAATTCCCAGTCAAGGTACATACCTAAGTTGCAGTTTCCATCCCTGGCCCTGGTTTGGTGAGTGCAGGATGCAACCAACTGATGTGTCTCTCTCACATCAATCTCTCTATCTCTCTTTTTCCTTCTCTCTGTCCCTCTTTCTTTCCCTTCCACTCTCTATGAAAATTAATGGAAAAAATATCCTTGGATGAGGATAAACAACAATACCACTTCCCCCGCAAAAAAAAACCCTACCACATAGCAACAAGAAAATGAACTACTAGTTCACACAGAGGAAATGAAAAGCATGGAAGTGGATCTCTTCTTCTTCTTTTTTTTTTATTAATTTTTTTTATTTTAGGAATTTCCCTATCAGGAACTCATCTAAACCCATTGTGGCAAAAGCAGCCACACACACAATGGGTTCCCATTCCATTAGCCACAAGTGATTAGTTGCCCTACAAGTTCCTTCTTTAGAAATTTGCCGTTGCCTGTGGACTACGACCTGGAGAAAGCTGGTTTGTAGTAGGAAAGAAAATTAAGCAAAGGAACAGAAAGGAACTGAAAGAAGCAAAGATTAAAACACACACATACACACACACACACACACACACACACACACACAAAGGTAGAGAGAGAAATATTTCCTGGTTTCTTTTTGTTCCTAAGGTCCACGTATAAATTTCCTTTTTTTTTTTTTTCTTAAGCTTAATGTGTTTTAGCTACTTGTAAATAATAAATAATTCTAACCAATATCTTTATAATAACAGAAAATATACTCCAAGATCATCCATTCAACTGATATTTATTGGGCATCTTGTGTACAGGGCTTTGAATGAAGAATAGGGCTTTGAATGACACTAAGCCTCCATCTTCATAGAGTTTACAGATGAGTAGGAAAGAGCCACTGAGAAAGTAATTATAAGGAAGAAAAGGTTTCCTTAAACATATACCAAGATCGATGTACCTTCACTTAGTCTTTTAGAATAGAAGGTTACCCAAAATAATCTTTATTCATTTGCCATTAGGGAAGTCTCTTCCATGTGTCTGATGCTACTGTTTTCTCTTCAGGCAGAACACCTTTTTACTACTATGATCAAATATCTAAAGTAGAGCATTTCCACTTTGACCTGTTATGAGCTGAGGAGTCTAATATTGAGCCAATGTTTGTCCAGGAGAAATATATTGGAATCAGAAAGACTCAGTTCACATGGCCTCTTGACGCTGATATATCCAAGTTGCATGGTTTTCTAGCACTTATTTTACTTACCTGCAAAATGATGAGTTCCAGCTATATCCTGTGATTCTCTGTTGACTAAGAGCCCACCAAAAGGAAAATAAAAATGCAAAAGCACAAACAGAAGATGGAAGAAGAGCATTTGTGCAGTCACTGCATTGCACGCAGACTAAAAGTTAGTGTGAAACCCTGAACTAGAGGCAGCGGAAGATGAGCCAGGCTCAGCTCACATCAACGAACATGTTATAGCCAGAGGATGCTTCACCCTGGTTAAATACCAGATGAACTAAAGGCCTTTGCCAGCAGCTGTGAAGAATGTCACTGGGATGCCATCTGATTGCTCAATGAATGCTATGAGTGAAGGGTGTCGGCTCCTAAGGGAAGGTCAGCTCATTTCCAATGGTTCAACTGTGGGGTTTGGCTGGAGGCACCCACAGACACACAGGTGCTAGAAAATGTCTCTTCATTGCAGTGTGCACTGGGATAGGCCAACTCCAGGCTGTCAAATGAAGTGTAGCATAGACACCCTGGGCCATAAGAGGAAAAGACAGAGAACCTGGGGCAGGCAATGGGCTCTGGAGAGCAGAGGAGTGAACCTATGTTGGAAATTTTTCTTCTTTTTATTTTTAAGAGAGGACTGATTATCTTGTCTCTCTGCCTATTAGTTTTTATTATAAACTCTACAGAAGAGAGAGAGGAGAGGGGAGGGGAGGGGAGGGGAGGAGAGGAGAGGAGACTGAAACTATATCATGGGCTCTCCAGAGCCTCCAGCTTGTTGTTGACTCACCCTGAGGATCTTGGGACTTGTCAGCCTCCATAGTCTTATTGGCTAATACATACATATATATATATATATATATATATACACACACACACACACACACACACACACACACACACACACATATATCAACTACTAATCTACTTTCAGCCTCTATGGATTTGCTGATTCTAAAGATTTCATGTAAATGGAATAAAAATATGTGGCCTCCGGTGATTGCTTTCTTTCACTCAGCATATTGTTCATCCAGTCCTAGCCAGTTTGGGTAAGGGTCCTAGGTTCATCCTGGGTTACAGGCTCCTCCCCAGCCTAGGCCCTGTTCAGGGCTAATGCAGGAGGTGTGTTTCTCTCACATCAATGTTTCTCTCTGTATTTCCCTCTCTCTTCCACACTCCCTAAAAAACAAGAGAAAAATATCTTTGGGTAAAGATTAACAAAAGAATAAAATAAAGTTCATTCATATTATAGTATATATCATATACTGCCTGCTCTTTGCAACCCAGCTTTGGATCTCACCAGTGGTTTAAGCAGATGAACAGTCATTGTTAATTGCTATATCTTCAGCAATGAGAACAGTGCTTGGGATTTACTAAGTGTTTAATGAATGCATGAAAGACAATGCCTGCTGAGTGAGAGGTTCTAGAGAACAAGAGATATAGACAGAGATAAGTGACTAAGAGGTTTCTGTATACATCTAGTGGGTTAAATAATTTCTAAAATAACAACTACATTGAATTCAAATAGAAAACCCAATGATATTTTTAATACTGGAAAACTGAAAAATTCTTCTGGAAGAGTAAATATGCTAGAAGGCTTAAGATAATTTAAGAAAGATACAGCATTTACCTAAAAGGTATAATAGAAATTTGCAAAAATTAAATTATGTGATGGGGTTAAAAAAATAGATAAAAGAATTAATGGAAAAAAATAGAGAAGCCAGAACTGACTCACTTATAATAGGAATTGAATATATGATTAACATGCAGAAAAGATGGATAATTTAATAAAATCAATACTGAAATAAATGATTACAGTCAGAAAAATTTGTTAAATCCCTTTCTCTCATGACATACACAAAAAAATTCCAGGTGAATTGGAAAATAAATTATGTTTTTAAAAACTATTAAAATATCAGGCCAACAAAAAAATGCCAGGCCAAAATGTAAATATAATTAGTATGCAATCTTGGCAAGAAAGTCATGGAATTCAGAAACAATAAAGGCAAAATCTGATATTTTAACTACAAAAAAATTAAGAAGTTACTTCCATATGGCAAACACACCATAAAAAGATAATTAACAGTCTGTCAAAAATATTTGCAATCCATATATGACAAGGGGTAGACATCAATACTACATAATGAACTTGGGAAAATTAATAAGTGAAGGTCCAAGAACACAATAGGAATAAAATTGCCTGAAGATATTGTAAGAAAGATATGTGAGCACAGTTGTTGGACCAAACTCGGCATTGAAACCAGCCCAGGGAAAACCATAATGATAATCAGCTCATGATTATCAGCTGAGGAAACATATTTCAACCACAGAACATGACTCATTTGTGGGAGGCATTTTATTAGCACAGTGCCTGAAAAGGTACTAAATATACATGATGCTGACAATGTAAAAATTTCACCTCACTGAAGACACGCTTACATGCACTACTTGAGTTAATTCTATGAAAAGGGAAACCAGCTCTAGAGAAAAGGACTAAGATTCTTATTCCTTGTAGCTCTCTAGTTTCAGAAAAGTGTCCTTTTATCTTGCTATTTTCCATCAAGAAATGCTCACCAAAATTGTGATATATTAAGGGTGTGGTTGAAATGGCACTGAAGAATGCCACTGGCCAGAAAAATTTGGTTCCATTTTTAAAGCCATAGTTTATTACATCTGACTTTGGAAATGTTGTTTCCTCAAACTTCTTGTACATCTACTGAGTTTCTTGTCTAAAAAATGGCAACAGAATTTGCCCAGCCACCTGCTTCCTGGGACTGTCATGAAAACTGAATCATGAGACAGCAGTTAAGAAATAACTGAAATTTGAAATAAAGATTTTATTTTTAAAGACTGTAACTGTGGTCTTTCAGAAAAGTTTGGAAAGGACAGGGAATACATTCTGTCCCTCCCTACCCCCCAACCTGTTTATGCACAGAAAAAAATAAAATATGAAAAATTGAGGTAACTTAACTAAATTCATAAAATGAGTTGCTTTTCATTTGCTTATTTTCTCTTTTAATACTCTAACTTAGGGGTGTCGAACTCAATCAGAGAAGGGGCCAAAATCTAAAATCCAGCCTAAATCGCTGGCTGAATGGTTTACTGAACAGTCATAAACTGTCATTGTGATGGAAACACAGCGGAGTGCAGTGATGACAGCGCGGTGCGGGCCACATTGCAAGGCCTGGCGGGACGGATTTGGCCCGCGGGCCTTGTGTTTGACACATGTGCTCTAACTGATATTCATTAAGACCATGATAAGAAGCCAGCCATCACATTCTTACTCTTCATGTATAGAGATATATACTTATATACAAACTAGAGGCCTCTGGTGTATGGCTTCGTGTACCGGTGGGGTCCCTCAGCCTGGCCTGGGACATCCCGTAAGGGGTCTCAGATCACAAGAACAAGATTCACACCTTGCAATGGACTTTCTGAGCCCAGGATGTGTAATTTCTGATTAGCAGGAGGTGAAAATAGAGAATATATAACTCAGTTTATGGTAAGGTTTTCTATACTTACATATTCTAATTAAGTACACTCACGAGCTTGGTATTTGTGTGTGTGTGTGTGTGTGTGTGTGTGTGTGTGTATGTGTAAAACAATCCACTGTATATGCCCCATTAATAAATAAGTGACGTGTAGAGAGGTGATAATACAAGTCAGAAATAGGCTGTCCAGGCCCTGTTGTGGGGGAGGAATGAAAGCCTGAGGCTTTGATAGGTCAAACTGAGGTGATGACAATAACCATTGTGCAGCCAAGCCCATAGAATACTTTCACATGAACCAAGTTGAATCCCTAAAAGTCTGAAAGCTTGGAGTGAGTTCTAAATCATGAACTAGGAAAGACTGTAACAGCATTTATGAATTACCAGAGGATCTTGTTAAAATGCAGATCTGATCAAGCAAGTCTGGGGTAGGGCATTAGTTTCTGCATTTCTAAGAAGGTTTGGGGACAATATTTTGAGTAGAACTTGCATTATTTAAAGGACAAAAGGGGAAAGAAGGTAGACTATAGAAGTTTTAAAAGGAAATTGAGAGCCCCTCACCCTCAATTTGAAGTTAAAGAAATATCAATTAAGATAACCAGGCAGATGTTCTGCCTTTCCATTTGGCAAAGCTCTAAAAGTTTGATGATACATGATAGGAGAGAGTATGGAGTTCTCTTCTGTATCAACACTACTACCGTGTTCCCCCCAAAATAAGACATCCTCCAAAAATAAGACCTATTTAAAGGTTTCCTTCTGAGTGAAATATAAGGCATCCCCCCGAAAATAAGGCCCACATAGGCTAAACATGAGAGATTTGGTCCACTGATTCTGAAAGAAATGGAGTCACAAGAAATTCACCAGGAAATTCAGGAATTGGATTGTTTTGATGATGTTCCAGAAGATGATGACATGATTGTTATTGAATAAATGAGTAAATTCTTGATACTGTAGGATTCACAGTTTGTCTGGTTTGTGTTGACAACTACTGTACTACCGTACTGTATACAGGTAATACATTTCCTTTATTTTCATTTAACAATAAATGTGTACCATATTCTTCTTCATGGAAAAATAAGACATCCCCTGAAAATAAGACCTAGCGCATCTTTGGGAGCAAAAATTAATATAAGACACTGTCTTATTTTCGGGGAAACAGAGTATTTACAACTTTGAGTTGGGACTTTAGCCCTAGCTATTAAAATTTAAAGTCCAGTAATTCTGAGTCCTATATTTTCACTTCTGCAAATATATCCTACAGATTTACTCACATTTGTACAAAAATACAGTCTAATCTATACTTTTTGTAAAATAGATTTGTGCCTGGGTACATCTTACCTAATAATAGACAAACATGTAAATTGACTGTACCTTCTCTACACCCATAACCAATCAGAGTGACTATGCAAATTAACCCCAAAAAAGATGGCAGTTAATTTGCATACATAGGTGCCCAATGCCTGTGTCCCAGGAACATCTTGGCACCCAGGTCCCTGTGAGATAAGGCCTGGGCAGGGAGCAGAAGCGGATGTCCAGTGATGGATCACGGGGAGCTGGGGCTTCGCTCCTGCTCAAGGCCACGGAAGCTTTCAGCTTGGAACAGGAACACCCCCCAGTGATCGATTGCAGGGAACAGAAGTGAAGTCCCTGCAATTGATCGCAGTGAGCTGGGGCTCCGTTCCTGTCCTAGAGGCTTTTGGCCTGGACAGGCCTGCACAGGGGCAGAGCCAGCGATCGGAGAGAGCTGGAGGGCCCCTGCCCAGCCTGTGATTGGTGTGAACTATAGAGGAAACACCTCTTCTGATTGCACACTGGCTTAGCTTCCTGGTATGCCACTGGTAATATTCTTAGTAACTTGGGTAATAAGAATCCAAAAAGGTGATCTAGGGTTTTTCCACACACTTCTGGAGAAAAAAAATGAAGGTCCACTGCTGGAGGGCTAAGAAATGTCATATCCTGCCCTAGCCAGTTTGACTCAGTGGATAATGCCTTGGCCTGCTGACAACAGGGTCTGGGTTGATTCTTATCAAGGGCATGTACCTAGGTAGCAGGCTCCTCCGTGACTGGGGCCCAGATCAGGGTTCATGCAAGAGGCAATCAATCAAAGTGTTCCTCTCACTTTGATGTTGCTATCTGTCATTCCCTTTCTCTTCCACATTTTCTAAAAGTCAATGGAAACATATCCTCAGGTGAGGAAAAGAAAGAAAGAGCCAAAGCCAGTTTGGCTCAGTGGATAGAGCGTCAGTCTGCGGACTGAAAGGTCCCGGGTTCGATTCCAGTCAAGGGCATTCCAGGTTGCGGGCACGTCCCCAGTGGGGGGTGTGCAAGAGGCAGCTGGTCGATGTTTCTCTCTCATTGATGTTTCTAGCTCTCTATGCCTCTCCCTTCCTCTCTGTAAAAAAATCAATAAAAATATATTTTAAAAAAAAGAAAGAAAGAAAGGAAGAAAGGAAGAAAGAAAGGAAGAAAGAAAATCATATCCTATGAAAGACACATCTTGAAAATGCCTAAAGCAGCAGGGTGATGGGGCTTGTGCCTTCCCTGATCAGCCTGGTTGCCTCCCACAAAGGGAAGCCAGACGTGGCTTAGGGGAGCAGGCCTAAGCCATCAGTAGGACATCCCCTGAGGGCTCCCAGTATGTGAGAGGGGGCAGGTTGGGCTGAGAGACCCCCAACCCCCAGTGCACCAATTTTGTGCACCGGGTCCCTAGTATAGATATAAATACTAGAACATGCATGAAGCATCTCTGGAAATCTATCAGAGAAAGAAATACAAAGTAGCCTCTGACAGAGGAGAGTGTTTGAGGAAACAGGAGTTTGGGTTGGAAGGTTTATTTACTTCTCACTTTTGTTCTTACTGGGTGATTTTTATTGTTTATATTCATGAATTAATTTTTTAGTTTATAAAAGGAAGTGGGGTGGGGTGGGAGGAGATATTTTAGAAAAGTTCATTAAAGTCAGAGAGCATTAGGACCAAAAGAGTAACACATTAGATATCTAGAGAAAGAAATCCACACAGTCCAGTTTAGAAAGAGAAAATGTATTGTAAATATACAGAATATGTAAACTGAACTACATCTGGAACATCTTCAGGTACCAGAACTAGAGTAGCAAGCAGACTCACTATCTTTCTTAATCACTTTGTCTCTGTTTCTTCTTCTCTCTCTATATATATTGATATATGTCAGCATCTTCACCTGGGGCTCTGTATTTTGCTCTCTAGCTCTGCTACTTATAGTTATCTTCTGCTCATAACTGTGATTCTACTACCCCCTCATAGCCCTAAGTCTGCCTCCATTTCTGGTCCAGTTTTTTGTTCTTCCACTATCGCCTTATTCCAGTTTCATGGAGGTGTACCTATTGAGTCAGCTTGACCAGATTATGTCTCACTGGCTGTGGGACATGGCTGCCCTTGGGGCAGGTGCTTCTCCCTTGTCCCATGGCCTGGGAGGCAGTATGCTTCCTAGGTCCTCTTCAGGGGCTGCTGTTTCAGATGAAAGGGAATTTGAATGGAGTAGACACCAGAACTGACATTTCCAATACAGATCCTTTCTCCCAATCCACCTCCTTTTTGGAGATTCAGTCTTACTGTTGAAGGATAAACAAGATTTGCAAACTAGCAATTCTCCAGTCTTCTGTGGCATGTCGCTCCTTATATAACACTGACCATTTTCCTCCAAACTGTCCTACCTGCAGCCCTCCTGGACAGCCCCCTGTGTGTATGGAGTTCTGTGACAGGCAACATTCAGCCTTTAAATAAGGACTCCAGCCCTGGCCAGTTTGGCTCAGTGGATAGAGTGTCGGACTGCGGACTGAAGGGTCCCAGGTTCAGTTCCTATCAAGGGCACACGCCTGAGTTGCGGGCTCGATCTCTAGTAGGGGGTGTGCAGGAGGAAGCCAATAAATGATTTTCTCTCATCATTGATGTTTCTATCTCTCCCTCTCCCTTTCTCTCTGAAATCAATAAAAATGTATTTAAAAATAAATAAATAAGGACCCCCAAGGCTCTGGCCTTCAAAAGCCAGGAGGCCTTTGGCCATCTCCCATGGGTTGGCCCTTGATCAGTTTTCTTCTGACTCCTCTGCAGAGCCCACTCCACCAATAGACCACAGACAGAATGAGAAGGGTATCATTTTTTCCATTTATTAAGATTTACAAATGCAGACAGGATCACACCCCAGAGGCTGAGAAATAACACTCCTATGAATTCCTCAGAGAAAAACAAATTGTTTTTTTGTTTTTCAGCTGTGGTTCTTTATAATTCATGGCTTAGCAAAATACAGAGACTAAGGAAATAGAGTTTTACAGTTAGATGTTTTTCATTTGAACGACAACAACAAAAATTTAAGGTTCTTCTTCTACCTCATCCTCTGATGCTCCATTTAGTATATATATTCTTTAGTCCAAAGTAACTATACACTTTTGGGATAATTCTTTCTGGGTGACAATCCCTCGCCCGATTCTCTGCACAGAAATAGGACTGGGGTGGGAGAGGCCGGCAAAAAATTGGCAGAATTCAATGCTCAGAGTAGCATCCCTAGCTTCCCCTTTCTCTGATAAACAAAATTTTTAAGTAAAAATAATAAAAAGCTTTGAGAAAAGTGATGCCTGGCCTCTCTATATTAATGCAGTTGGCACCTCTGCTATCAGGCACCACAGCACCTGCTCAATATTCTCCAAAAATTAGGGATTCTTAATAGATGAAGACTTTGGCTACTTCCATGACTCCATAGGGGAGGGAGGCTCTGGAACGAGCTGTCTATGTTCCTGTTAATTACATTTCTTCCAGCCCCAATGCTACCAACTTTTCCCTGGTAACCTTCCTCCCCTTTCTTGGTGTTTTTAAAATTATTTTAAAGTAAAATGTTAGTGCTTAGTTAGGTGGTAGCACAAGATGCAGGACAGGATCTAATTAGCTTTTAACCAAAGCTAGGAGAGGCTCGACTGAGCTTTGAAATATCAAAAAATATCAGTTATATTCCTGATTCTCCAGGCAGAAAGACAGGGGTTTTAGCTTGGGCTCACAGCTAGCGACTCTGCATGGTAGAAACGCAAAGAGCAGAGAAGATGGACAAGTGCAATGACAAGCATGTGGGAAAACCAAGGCTACTGGCAAAGAAAAAGGCCAACCTGCCAGTCCTTTTCCTAACTTTAGTACCTCTTTGAGTAATTACCTAGGCTGGCATGCTGGCTGCAAAGAGAAATACTGTGATGAGAATAGAGTCACCCCACGTTTCTTTCTGACATTCTATAATACAGTCACCCCACATTTCTCTCCCACATTCTAACCATGAAGAAATCTAATATGGATGTTCCTTCCTTGTCAATACAAGAAAATCATAATGTCATATGTCACTGTCTGAAATAAAGTTCAAACTTCTAAAGTTAATGCAAAGGGCATAATGAGTAAGGATTTCAATGAGGTCTGAGCAAGATAAAGCTTTTTCTATATCGCGGTGGAATGGTAGGTTGGTAGCTTTGTTCCAAACTTCTAAGAAGGAGGAAATTTTAAAAATTACTAATTATAATAGCTTTTATTATTTATTTGCTACTTATTTATTTTATAACAGCTTTTAGAAATAACCACTCCTTTCTTTTTTTTTCTTCCCCAGTCTTCCATTTTATTTTTTGTTGGCATTGTTGTTCTACTTTTAATTTTTCCTTATCTCGGTGTTTTTTTTTTCTTCTTTTTCTCTAAATTTTCCTGAAGAGAAATAGATCGATGAAAAAACTCAAAGACATCCAAACAGAAGCCAGGAAACTATCTTGGACTTGGAAGGAGAGTATTGACCAAAACCAAGGAGGGCGCTGGGGACACAGCGGGCTGTCTGAGAGGAGAATCAATAATGATGACAAAGTCTGATTTGGCTGGGATCTTGTTAATGAAATACTCCCCTCCCTGCAGCTATAGGAAGAAGATGAACTGGAAATGGCAGCTTACCACAGGCTATTCTGTCCAGTTTCTCCTCATTCAACCTTTGAAAGGCTTTACTTGGATGGGATACTTCTGGGTCCCTGACCCATTGGAGGTTCTGAGTGCTTAAACCTAAAAACTTCTCCAAGACCCAAGTTTCATCAAAATTTGGCTTAATAACAGTTGTCAGAGAATCTCATTTGTGTCTAAGTTTCAGATTTAGGAGAAAGAGCTCCAAGCTGCCATTTGGGTAGGTGAGATGAAAATGTCTTGTGTTAGAGATATCATTAATTTAATCCCTGTAGGTGGGCAGTGGTAGTAGAGAAATTAGCATGAGTGGTTGGTGTTAGGCGGACTGGGTTTTACAGCTATCTTGTTAAAGTGCTTTCCTTTAGTATAAAATCATATAACAACTGGACTGTATCCCAAAATATCTTTCAATTCCTCTGTAACTTTTAAGGCTATGTCACACCAATCCACGAGACCAGGGACACTCAAAGAATGAAGTTAAAGCCATTTCCCCCCCTATTATATGAGAAAAATGGCTGGAAACAGTTATTTATCTCCAGCTCATATGTACGCATGCCAGCAGATGGCACTGAGCAATTTTACATGAGATTTCATGATGGTGATGTTCATCCTTTCATATATTTAGTCTGTTTGTTAGTTATGGAATATCTTTTTCAAATCTCTCCTTTCTTCCTTTTTCCATCTCCTACACACAACTACCACCTCAATTGTTTTTTTTCTCACCAAATATGCACTCTTGTAACCCCCACGCACAAGTGTGAAAATGACGGTCACTTACGCAGCAAATAAATTCCATCATAGTTGGGTAGGAGATTTTGTACCGAATTTCTTGAGTATTCCATTAATAATGACACAAATGAATTTCCTTTTCAGTATTTTCTTTTAAGTGTCCAGAAGTAGTTGTCACCAACAAGAAGCAAAAGGAAAATACAATCTCAATGTATATTTTTGAGATTTAGATTTTCCCCTAAAATTATTTCATCATTAATGGTGGCTATTTGTAGAGTGGGGGGGAAACTATGAGAATGGCTCTCCGCAAAGGTTAAAATTTGTTTGCTGAGTATTTGTTGAACACTTACTCTGTGCATAGAACTGTAATAGGCGTTATGGAGAAATATGAAAAAATATATATTCTAAAGCCCTCCCTCAATCCCTTCTTTCTTCTCTCCTTCCTTTCTTCCTTTTTTCTTACATTCTGTTAACACTTACCTGATGGTATTGGTTGCCTCCTGAACCAGGCTGGGGATCGAGCCTTCATCTGAAATACTTGCCCTTGACCAAAATAGAATCTGGAACTCTACAGTCTGTAGCTCTACCAACGGAGCCAAACCAGCTAGGGCTAGTTTCCTATTCAATTTTCCTTTGATCATTTTTGTTGCACCCAACCATTAGCAAATTATGTCAGCCCCTTCTTCCTCAAAATAGTTAAAAAACCTGTTTCCTGAGCAACCATCATTTTTTACCTGGCTTATTTCAACAGCTTCCTAACTGGGTCTAGATCTCCCCCTTTCTTCCTTTCTTCCTTTCTTCCTTTCTTCCCTTTCTTCCCTTTCTTCCCCTTCTTCCCTTTCTTCCCTTTCTTTCCTTTCTTTCCTTTCTTTTCTTCCTTTCTTCCCTTCCCCTCCCCTCCCCTCCCCTCCCCTTCCCTCCCCTTCCCTCCCTTCCTCTTTCTTTCTTTCTTTCTTTCTTTCTTTCTTTCTTTCTTTCTTTCTTTCTTTCTTTCTTTCTTTCTTTCTTTCTTTTTAATGTATTTTCATTGATTTCAGAGAACAAGGGAGAGGGAGAGAGAGATAGAAACATAAGTGATGACAGAGAATCATTGATTGGCTGCCTTCTGCATGCCCCCCACTGGGGATTAAGCCCACAACCTGGGCATGTGCCCTTGACTGGAATCAAACCCAGAACCCTTGTCGGCAGACAGACGCCCTATCCACCAAACCAAACCAGCCAGGGCTAGCTAGATATCCCTTTTTGAAATAGGTATCCTAGGTATTCCTGTCTGGTTCTGACTTAGTGGTTTCAGGTGAGGATGTTTGTGTGACTCCTGAATTTGTGTGTCAAGCTCTGTGTATCAGGCATGCTAATTAGAATATTAAGAAATGAGGTGGGTATACAGGATTTTATTGAGAATGAGAGTAAGTATCTCCTGTATGTATTCAGAAAAAGAGATTATCTGGGATGCTTATCTCTGCCAGTCTTACAGTATTTTGAACAACTTCTGCCCTATCTAACTCTTTCTGGCACCATCTTTTAACTCAAATCCCATGATTGTATAACTCCCTCATGCTGAAGAAACTTTTCACCTGGATATCAGTTTAGATCAGTACCACCAATAAAATCATACCACTCTTTGACAAGTGAACACAGAAAGTAACCAATCTCAGACCCCATATACCTGCTGCCATGCTAGGCAAACCAAAATACTCTGGTGTGAAATTTTCTAGAAGCACTTGAAGCTAAGTCTACATAATTTCCTTAGCAATCAGAAAGACAACCCCCTACGCTAGTCACTCCTAGTGCTTTTTTGTTTCTCACCCACCATCCTGAAGTATTATAGCCTCACAAATGTTTTGGCACTTATTTTCTTCTATGTAGGGGGCAGATAGAATGAAATCAACTATGGATCTGCCAAGAGAGTCTCAATTATATATATTTTATTTTACTTGAAACTACATGTTCCATTACTTTGAATATTTTTTTCAGATGGGCTAAAGGAGGCCAGAGTTGAAAATGTTCTTACACTTAAAAAATAGTTGCTATCGGGGAGGGTTTTTCCCAATTTGAAAAATAATGCAGTGTGTCTCAAAAAAAAAAGTGTCACAAGATCTGGAAGCCAAGATACTAAACACAAACAAACAACACCATCAACATAAAAAAAACACCTCAAAACTAAACCCTAACATCTGCTTAAGTATATGTTAACATTTGATGAAAAAAATGAAACCTACACGTGTCACCGCTGTCTAGACACACACATGTGACATATGCTTTGACGGGTCCAATGAGAGGCAGGACCCAGATGGAGATAGCATTGAGTTTGTATCCAATGGGTCTCTGGATTACCAGAAACTTCGCTTTAAGTCTTAAAATCTGCTCTCAAATCTCCTAATGAAATTACTATTGACAATCAAATGGTGATGTACACAATTTTAAAATATCTTTAATCCATGTAATCATGTTAGAAATGAGGAAACTGAGGTACAAAAAAGCTAATGAATTAAGCTAATATTCAACTTCTAGGTAATAGTAGAACTTAGACTAGAACCTAAGTTATATGACTGAGAAAATATATTCTTTCCTCCACACCACACAGCTTTTATCAATGTAATAAATGTAAAAGGAAGATTAAAAAAAAAAAAAGAAGAAGCTTGAGAAACAAGCTGAGTCTCTCTTTAGCTCTGTATTTTCTGAAGACTTGAACCTGCCATACTTCAGCACACATATACAGCTTATACCAAGTTATGAAAAATGTAGTATGAGGCAAGCTTGAAAATATATGCAAAATCAGGACAAGATAACAGAAACTTTGGAGATTGAATGAGAGATACATACATAGCACTTCACATAGACTATGGCACATCTGTAGAGCTTCATAAATGCAAATAGTACCTGGAACATCTAGGCACACAATAAATACTTATTTTATCAATGAAAATTTATCTCTCTTCTTATTAAAAACTCATTCTGGAATATATCACAGCTATTTATATATATAAAAGCCAAGCAAACATAACAACAGGAATGATTGGTTGCTATGATGTGCACTGCAGCAGCCAACCAGCCTGATTGGATCACCACCACCCCCCAACCTCTTGCAGCCCCTCTCCAGCCAGCACAACCCAACTGGCCCCCATGAGGGCGAGACAGTGGGACCCCGCCTGTGCACGAATTTGTGCACCAGGCCTCTAGTGTTGAAAAAAAAAGAAAGCTGTCTCCCAGTGTGAGTTCCGTGTCTATGGGGAATAATGTGTTCGCTGTGTAAATTTATTTTCAGCTCATAAGTCAGACTCTAAATCTTTAGTTAGTAGGGCAATTACATTATTTGTAGCAAACAGAGATACAAAGTAAGAAATAGTAGCATTTGCTAATGATATTGAATAACAATAAAGTATAAACCAGCAATATTATGAATTATGCTCACCATACAAAGACTGATTAGGGTATTTTACTTGACTTGATCAAAATGCTGTCAAGTAGAAAGTATCAGATGCAGATGTAAGAAATAGTACAGAGAGATCCCAGGTAGCCTTTATTCAGTTCCCCACAATGGTACCTATTTGCAAAGCTATTGTGCAATATCCCAGCCATTGACACTGTCAAAATACAGCAGAGCTCCATTACAACACAGATTCCTTTTATTGTCCTTTTACAGACAAACACCTCCCTGCTGCCCCAATTCCCTCCTTAACTCCTGGTAACCACTAATCTTTTCTCCATTTCTATAATTTTATTATTTCAAAATGTTACATAAATGGAAAATACACATAAACTTTAGGGATTTGTTTGCTTTCCCCTTTCCCTCTCTTAGCACAGTTCTCTGGATGTTCATCCAGGTTGTTGGTAAAATTGATAGTTCATTCCTGTTTATTGCTCAACAGTATTCCTTAGTAGTTGTGCATCACAGTTTAACCATTCACCCATTGAAGGACATCTGAATTATTTCCTGTTTGGACCTATTATCAATAAGGTGGCTATACATATTCATGTATACATTTTTATGTGAACACAGCCTTCATTTCTCTGCATAAATGCCCAGGTTTCTGAGCATTTACTGAGGTATATGCTCGTCAGGTTTAGTTTTTTAAAGAAACTACTGAACTGTGTCCCAGAGTGACTGAACAATTTTACTTCCCCATCAGCAATGTATGAGTCATTCAGTTTCTCCACATTCTGCCAGGATTTGGCATTGTCACTATGCTTTACTTTAACTATTCTGAGTGTAGTGATATCTCATGATGTGGTTTAATTTGCATGTCCCTAATGGCTAATAATGTTGAGCATCTTTTCATGTGCTTATGTGCCATCTGTGTATCTTCATTGAAATTTCCCTTCATGTGTTTTTCCCATATTCCAATTGGATTTCTTGTTTTTGTTTTTGTTTTTTTTACTGGTCAGTTTTGAGAGTAATTTATATATTCAAGATGCTAATCTTTGTCAGAGATGTGGTTTGCAACTACTACCGTAGTTTGTCTTTTCATTCTCTTAACATAGTCTTTTATTGAGCAAAAGCTTTTAATTTGATAAGGTCAAATTTATAAATTTTCCCCTTTTTGGACCATGTTTTTGGTGTCAAGTTAAAGAACTCTGCCTGCTCCTAAATCTCAAAGACTTTCTCACGTTTTATTCCTAAAAGCTGTATAGTTTTACTTTTGTACCCATTTTGCATTTTGTTTATTTTTAAAATATTTTTTTTTATTGCTTTCAGAGAGGAAGGGAAGGGGAAAGATAGATACATCAATGATGAGAGAGAATCATTGATCAACTACCTCCTGTATACCCCACACTGGGAGTTGAGCCCACAACCTGGGCATGTGCCCTGACCAGGAATTGAACCATGACCTCCTGGTTCATAGGTGCATGCTCATCCACTGAGCCATGCTGACTAGGCATGAGTTATTTTTTTCAAGCATAAAACCTAGATAAAGGTTCTTTCTCTTTATAACCTATGTATGCCCATCTGCTCCAGAACCAACGCTGGAAAGGCTAACTTCCCTCATTAAATTGGTCTTGCACGCTGAAACCGGTTTGGTTCAGAGCTGAAACCGGTTTGGCTCAGTGGGTAGAGCGTCAGCTTGTGGACTGAAGGATCCCAGGTTCAATTCCGGTCAAGGGCACATACCTTGGTTGCGGGCACATCCCCAGTAGGGGGTATGCAAGAGGCAGCTGATCGATGATTCTCTCTCACTGATGTTTCTAACTCTCTATCCCTCTCTCTTCCTCTCTGTGAAAAATCAATAAAATATATATTTTTAAAAATAATAAATTGGTCTTGCACCTTTAAAAAAAATTCTGTATGACATGTTTGTATAGCTTCTATCCTATTATTGGGTTCTTTATTCCATTTCATTGATCTATCTATGTGTCTATCCCTCTGCCAATATTACACAGTCAATTACCGTAGCTACATAACAAATCTTAATATCAGTATCCTCCCACTTTGTTTTTTTACATCAATATTTTTTATTCTATGTCATGTGCTTTTCTATATAAATTTTAGAATAAGCTTATGTATAAAAATTTTTGCTGAAATTTTAATAGAACTTATGTTAAGTCTGTGTATTAGTTTGGGGAGAATTGACATCTTTAGAATATTGAGTATTCTAATCCGTGAACAGGGTATGTTCTCCATTATTTAGGCTTTACATTTTTTTCTTTTATCAGAATTCAGATCATTTCCAACATATACATCCTTACATCTTTTGTTCTATTTATTGCTAAGTATTGAATTTCCTTTGAAATATTCTAATGGTTATAAATGGGATTGTGTTTCTAATTTTGCTTCCCACATATTTGTTATTAATATATAAAAATGCAATTTATTTTTATCTATGGATCTTGTAAACTGATCTTTTAAGAAGCAACATTAACAAATATTTATTAGTATTTCACTCTTTGTAAATCATATAATATGGTGACTATTAGAATGAAGTTAATCCTCACCCAAGGATATTTTTCCATTAATTTTTAGAGAGTGGAAGGGAGTGACCAGGAATCGAACCCACAACCCTTCAGTGTGAGAGCCATGCTCTAACTACTTAGCAACACCAACCATGGCACTAACTAGTATTCTGATTGTGTACATACCACTCAATTGACCACTAGCAGAGGCTCAACAAGTGAAAAGTATGAGAAGATATAATTAAGTTATATCTAGAACATTGATGAGAAGTTTTGCAAAGGGATAGAAGAAACGATTGGATAAAATGAGTCTGAAGAGTACAGTGTGGAAAGTTCCCTGGCCTAAGATTCAGAATACCTAGGCTCTAATTGTCCTTCAGATTTTTTCTGTGACTCAGAAAAGCCTCTGAAAGACTTTGTCATCCATAAATGGTTCATATCTCACAAGTCCTCCCCACCCCTCCTACAGCAACATATTTTAGAATCCAATGAGATCATACTAGTAGACATGCTTCTGAAACACAGAAACAGTACATACACCAACATAAGGTTAGAAAATGTTCCCTCCCCCAGTGATTTACAGAATTAAGGGTCATTTTCCACTTGGAAAATGCTTTTGAGTTTTAGCATAAAGGTGAGATGTGTCTGATCAAGGTAGTCTGTCTACAAACAGCCATGTTTCTGGGGAACAGAAGTTAATTGCATCACACCATGTATGAGTGAGTGCCCCTTCCATCCAGGCCAACTGGGCATTATTACAAGTGAGTAATTGCACTGCCTTTCATCACTCGCCTAAATCATTAGAACACAAGATTATTAAACCAAGACCCTACCAATTTAGCTGCTCAAGGTTGGAGTCTATTAGACCATCTGCTACCTTATCAACACCAGACACAGCAAGTCCAGGCAACTTTATACCCAACATGTAGCATGTTACTGCTTCCAACTGATCCATCTACTACTTTTTTAAGTGATGGTTATTTAATTGCTAGAGCTAACAAGCCATCCAATAACTGTCCTCAGCTGTCAGGTTAGCCAAAAGTGAGCCGCGTGGTTCACACAGAGCCACTGCACAACAGAAGGCTATTTCAAAACATGTTGTTCAGTCTAGAGTCTGGGAAGACTATTTCAGGAAGGCACAAGTGTTAAAGACGCAGAACTGTGACCTCATCCTCCTCTCTGCTAGTGTTCTCTCACTATGTGGAGGCTCAGTTATTTTGAAAAGGTGAACAGCAAGAGAGAAATATGGAATACAGAAAATATTTTCTTTTCCTCTGAGTTCTTCTCTAATGTAAAAAATATTTACATTTACTTTTACTTTTTCTCTGAGTTCTTCTCTACCTTATATCTTATTTCTCTATAAAGGCAGAAATCATTTCTATATTGTTCACTATCATATTCAGCACCCAAAAGTGCCAAATAAGTATTTCATAAATAAATGAATGTTGCCTAAATGAATATATAGGTATGCGCGCACATATATAGAGAAAGAGGTAATGGGGAAAGTGCACAGAATTTGATGGGAGGAGGAGGGTGGATAAGTTTGCAGGAAGCAAACCAGTTTATTAGTAGTGATTTCTATCTCCTCTGAGAACTTCTGAGAACCAGAAAGTCTAGAACAATCGTGTCAAATTAAAAAACTAACACAGGCCAAATAAACAAGGTTTAAGTTTATGTGGGCCGCAAGAAAACAAAATTTTCATAGAAACATAGGTTTATTTTCACAGAGACATGCTGAATACAAAGGGCTGAAATAAATGAGTAATTGTTAACATAAAATAATAGGACATTTTAATAAAAACTAGTATTTTTTCTTGAACATTAACTTATCAGACACTGAATAAATGCACAAATTAATAAGCCTAACACTAATAAATCTATTTTTCTTGTTCTCCAAAAGCAAAATATTTCCTGTTGCACACACCCAACAAGTCAGTCCAAGATTAATGATGTGGCAATCGGCTGCTAAAATATTCACTGCTAGTATTAGTGGAGAGAAATGGTGTGCCTGCATGTAAGGTGTGTAAGGGAAATGAATGCAACACATTTACAGTAATCAGTCATTAGTGAGCATGGTAGTTCGTTATTAATAATCCTATCTAATAAAGAGGGAATATGCTAATTGCTGCCACACCCTCAAAGCTGGTGGTGCCCACAGCCACAAGATGGCAGCGCCCAGTCCCCTCAGCCCTGCAGGGCAGCAGGCACTATGTGCCTACCTCCGGAGTCCCCAGGTTCCCTCAGCCCCTGAGCCGCCCAGGGCCAGCCCAAGGTGCAGGCAAGCCTCAGATGGTGGCTGCCCAGGGCTCAGGTAACCAGGGCCTCCCAAGGCTCAGGTAACCAGGGCCGGCCGAGGCTTGCACTGCTGGCAGTGGCAGCAGCAGAGGTGTGATGGAGGTGTCACCTTCCCCTGATCGCTGGGTTGCCTCTGGCCGTGAGGGCTCCCAGACTGTGAGAAGGGGCAGGCCAGGCTGAGGGACCATCACCTCTCCAGTGCATGAATTTTTATGTACTGGGCTTCTAGTTATGTATACAAGAATATTGTAAAAATTAAGTTATAAATTTTTTATTAAAATGCTTCTTCATACCATTATGTTGGCTGGGCCACAAAAAAATATTCATTGTGGGCCACATGCAGCTTATAGGCTGCGAGTTTGACATGCTTGGTCTAGAAGCAATGACCTGGATGTTTTGATAGACTAACCTGCTGCTAGGGAGTTGAAGGAAAACAATAATGCTTTGGGTAAAAATGGAATGGAGTATTTGCCACCCTCTTGCAAATAAATCCTGCCCTACTGTTCTTCAATGCTGCAGCTCCTCCATGAACCACAAATCTCTGGATTAATGCGATATGCCCAGCCAACATAATGGTATGAAGGTAACCAGGGCCATTTGCAACAGCATGGATGGAACTGAAGAGTATTATATTGAGTGAAATAAGCCAGTCAGAGAAAGATAAATACCACATGATCTCACTCATTTATGGAATATAATGAACAACATAAATTGATGAACAAAAACAGATCCAGAGATAGAGAAGCATCAATCAGACTGTCAAATCTCAGAGGGAAGGTAGGGAAGGGTGGGGGTAAGGGAGAGAGAACAATCAAAGGACTTATATGCATGCATATATGCCTAACCAATGGACACAGACAACAGGGGGGTGAGGGCATGAGTGGGGGGAATGGGTGGGAGAATGGGGGGAATAAGGACACATATGTAATACCTTAATCAATAAAGAAATTTAAAAAATAATATAAAAAAGTAAAAGGGAAATAAATAAATATAAATTCCTCCTTAAAACAATGAGTGAAGCTGTAGAAAGTTAATGACTTCAAATGGTCTCTAGGTACAATATAATTGGGCTACTAGGTCTGTAGATTATAAGTAGCACATAGTAGACAATCAAGATTTAGTGCATTATTTATTCATTCAATAAATATTTGCTGACATAATATGGTAGGCCAAGCACTGGGTGAGGGATTGAATGCATAGGTAAATGGGTGTAGGATGGATGAATTTATATCAATGGCTGAATAAGTCTCCAAAATGTAAGGTCATTAACACTTGATTTAAACCAAGCACAATTATACCCTAAAAAAGATCAAGAGTGGAGAGCATATTATTTTTTTTTAAGGAATAAGGTCAAGTCTATAACCATTGGGATGCACACTTTTTCAGATATAACTTGGATTCTGAGAAGGCAGGGAGGATGGGCTCCTGACTCCACTGTGGGGCAGGGCCGAGTTATCCTCCATTCTGTAACTGAACCCTAGCCCTCACCAAATATATTTTAAAATCAAGTTATGTGTTACTTCTTTCTCTTTAAGAGATATGGTTTTTCTTTTTATCTTTCAAATCTAGGAAGTTTTGGGGCAAAAATATCTGTCTTTTGGTATAACTTCAAATGTTAGTTGATGTTCTTTCTTTGTAATATCCAAGCCTTGACTGAACCAAATTCCCAAGTGTTCCAGTTATATTCAGAACATTCTAAAATTATAAGAAATAATCCTAGTGTATCTCAAAATCTTATTAGTGTCTGGCCTTGGGATTATATAACTTTTAGCTATCAAGATAATAGATAAAATAGTGGTCCTGGATTCATTTAAACAGAAAATGTCAACTAAATCCTATCTTCCTACAATTCTTGACCACTTTGCTAGATGTTACCACACTTTACTCTGCCACATTAAGATAACTTAAACATTATTTTAAAATAATCATAACCATAATACTGCATCTTCTGAACAGCATATTAAGCTTCCCCAATGTTTTATTCTTTTTAATTTAGTCAAGTATTTTTCAAAACCCTGGGGTAGAGGATTCATATGCAAGTACAAGACTGGGAAAAAAACATCCATTTCTGTCATTGAAAGATGACTTGCTAGGACATGTGTCAGTCTAACCTGTCTTGAGGTAATACTTTGTTTTGATCAACAAATTTTCCAAGGCAAGGAAAAAGATGGCTAAGTCATCATTAGGGACCAAAAAGTTCTTCTCAGATTCAAGTAGCACTTAGAAGATTCTGCCTGTTATATCCCCTTAAAATTGTGTCCCTCTAAACTTCATGTTGAAGTCATAAGCTCAGAATGTGACTGTATTTGGAGATGGTAATGAGATAATTAAGATCAAATGAGGTTATATGGGTGGGACCTGATCTAATATGACTGGTGTCTCCATCAGAAAAGGTGAGTAAGACACAGACAGAGAGTAAGACCACATGAAGACACAGAGAATACTGGACATCTGCAAGCCAAGGAGAGAGATCTTTAGGAAAAAACAACACCTTGATGTTGAAATTCTATTCTCCAGAATTGTGAGAAAGTAAATTTGTGTTACTAAATCTCCTCATCTGTGGTATTTTGTTATAGTAATCCTAACAACCTAATACACTTTCTTATAAAATCTGCAGAAGAGATTCCTGAATAAGGTAGAAAGAAAGATAAAGAAAAACTGAAGTTTTTTTTTTCAGTCTCTGAGATGGCAGATGTCCATGAAATATGGCTGAAGATAGTTGCCTTAAAAAAATAAGTAGACCTTAAGTTGGATGAGGGACCTTTCCATTTAGTCCTACTTCTATTCAGGTAAAAGCTAGATTGATTTGTGCTTTGTTCACCAAACAGCTTGCTTTAGCAAGTGGCCAATGCCAAAGGGCTAGAAGAGAAGAAGGCTTTATCAGTATGCAGATGAGGCGCTTGGGGCAGGCTGCAAAACCAAGCAACCTTGTGCCTTTAACCTGATATAGGAATTCAGCCACATTTCTGGCCAGCAAATCAATTCATCCCAGAGAGAAACCTTGGGGATACACATTCACACACCATCAGGAATTCAAAGCCTTACCTCCTGCAAGACTGGCTTCCAACAATTTGGAATAATAATGCACCCCAACACAAAGACCCAAAGCAACAAAGCCCATCTCAGACTACTTAACCACATTTTAAAAAGCTCTAAGCAGATGGTCAGCTTCGTCCCAAACTGAACAGGCTGCACAGGACCTATCAAAATGCCCTGTTAGCACCATGCTTTCATCTTCATTCCAAAATCTAATGCTCACTAAGCGTTTCCAGTTTCAGGCAAGCCCCATTTTCACTTTCTTTAGAAGAAAGAGGTGAATCAGTCCGTCCCCCAAATTTAGGGGAATAACACTCTTTTAAAAATCCACCAGCAATGTCATCTTGTATACCTGAGATACCTTGTGTTTTTTCTCCTCTCAGCGGTGTACCTGGTTTATTTGATGCCCCGAGGAGATAATTTTAAACACTTTCTCCTCTCACAACAAAATTATTTCCAGCAAGAGTCATGAAATTAAGTGGGTAATGGCAAGAAACTAAATGCAAACAATGAAAACTTTTATTTTTCTTGAACTTTGTATATATAATCATGTTAGTGATTCTATTTCTATTCAAAAATAATAGAAAATAAAATATCCAAGTTTAAAAAAGAGGAAGGAATGAATTAATACCTTCTGTTAATGCAAAAAAGTCCAATTTAGGTAACTATGAAATCACACCACTAATTTAACATTGTAATGTCTTGATGGAGACACCAGTCATACCACTTCTTAATTAAAAAACGCAAAGGAACATCAAAGTTAAGGATACTCCAAGTATTTAAAATAAATATTTCACTTATGAACTAATGTTTGCATTTACTAAACAAAAAAAATAGCACCTGTGTTCCACATCCTGTTCAAAAACTCAAACAATTCCAAGTGATTGCAAAGACAAAAATGAGTAACTTCATCTTGACTGTTGTTTATATCTGATCCATCACAGGGGATGAAAACTCAAATTGTGCCTGAAACTTCATAATTCAGGGCCACTGGGAACTCGCTCTTGAAACAAACTCGTGTAACTGAGAGTCCACAGGTACCTGAGGCCAACCATAAAACCTGGCACTTTCTAATTAACTCTTATGTAGGCTACCTGTTCAGTGTAGGGTCATTTACATTTTTTTCTAATTTGGAGGTTATATACATACTAACTGTCCAGAGCCTGGACCCACACAAAAAATTTGTGGGGATGAGAGAGATTATGTCATGAAAAGTTTACAATGGTAGGTGGATGATGATAATAAAAAGCATTTTCAGTTAAGATGTATGATTTTTTAAAATTTTCTACAGACAGTGCTGCCTGTATCTGGAATGAACCACTGTCAACACCCCAGCCTTGGTACTCCACTGACATTTTCCCTACTGAAATTGACAAAAGGAGCTTCTGCTTTGTTCCCACACATCTTTCAGAGTTGTGTCTCTACCGGGACCCAGAACACTTTGACCTTTACTAGAGATACAAATGTTGAGACCAGGGATTACATATCTCTCTTCTTTACATTCCTCATGACATAAATGCCAACTGAATAAATGAATAAATTTATAAAAGATTTACTAATTTTTCTTATATATATAACATATCCTAAATAGTGATTCTATCCATAATTTTCTCTAAAAGTTATATACTATTTTCAATATTATAAATCTTAGGTAGATGAATCTCACAAAGAAAAGGTTGAGAAAAAAAGTCAGACACAAAAAGTGTATATATTGTAGGATTCCACGTAAATAAACTACAAAAGCAGGGTTCTATTTTAAGCTGGACGGGTCTAACACCAAGCCAGTTCCCATTACCCTGGGGTGGCAGAGAGGTTGTGCAAATAACTAAATGGGAGTACAAGGGAGTGTCTGTGAAGTTCTAGTACTGTTCTGTTTGTTGATCTGAAGACTGGTTGCAATGGGTTTGTTCAGTTTGTGAAAGTTCCCCACGCTGAAAATTTATGATATGTGTACTTTCTAATAGGTATATTATACTTAAATAAAGAGATTTTTCTTAAAAAAGAATCACAGAAAAAATGCATTATGTATTCAAGAACAAAAACATATTTTGACCACATGTACGCAATAGATGATCAAAACCTTAAGATCAAAAATCAGTGTTGGGTATATATCTTTAATCTCTCTAGCTTTCCACAATCCTTAGGCCTCAGGATTTTTTATCAATTTATTTACACAGTAGTATAGGCAGAATGAAAAACCTGCTCTAATAATAGTTTTTATTCCAAACTCATCATCTTTTGTATTTACACACTAGCTGGCTCTGGAATGGTCTCTGGTTGTCTAAGTTTTAATTGTTGTGTTTTTTTTGTTTTTTTTGTTTTTGTTTTTTTGTTTGTTTGTTTTTTTATCTTGGTCCTTCACTCTTCTCCTTATAATGGGCTTTCTGCCCCTAGAACAGTGATATCAATACCTTTTTTCAAGCATCCCGATTAAGTGCAGGAAAGTTTTCTCACCTGGTCCCCAAAACAACTTTGTTGATTCCCTATATTTCTTGATTCCATTAAACTTTAGCAGTGATGTTCTTAAGTGTATGAATCAAGTGAAAGCCTTCATTTACTTCATTCTCATCTCCTTTTCCCTGAAGACTCCCAAATCCCCTGCCCTCCCATAAATCATACTCTTTTCCCACAAACAAGGGGGTTTTGTGAAGGAAGACAATTTGTGAGGGGGAGATGCCCATGAACTAGACGTGAAATGGAAAGGAACTTGGGACATGAGAAAAAATAAAGAGAGGAATTAACAATAGCAAGAAGGTGACCACAGTGAGTCACAAGTTTGCCACAATCTAACACAACAGTAAGAGAACAATATTATTTACTGGCGTTTCTCAGAATATAAAGACAGCAACAATAATAAGAGCCACATCAACAATAGCTGTTATTTATTGAGGGTTTTCTATATGCTAGACACTGGGCTAAGCACTACTTTAGTCATGTTTCCTCCTCACAATTAGCAATGAGGTGTGTATTTTTACCTCTATTTTACAGATGAGATTGAAACTTGACCAAATTAACAGGGGATCAAACCATAATTTGAATCTAGTTTTCATCTGATGGGTCCTTAACACCATAAAATGCAAATATGACAAAGAAAATAAAGTACACAGCATGAGCCCCAAATTCTAGAATCCATTTGAGAAGCATTTTCAGTTTCAATCTGAAACTGGTCCATGGCCACATAACAGTTGATCTTATTTCTCTATCTTAGGATTTACAATGCTTTATTGAAATTGTTTGGTTACCTGTTGTATACACTTTCAAATTCCTGACATAACTACTGAATTTTATTCATCTTTGTATTTGCAGCATCTTGGATGTGTCTGACTCATCAGTAACAATGAGGGCTATTACAGGAAATAAGTCTCAAGATTTTCAATTCTTGGTTTACCAAAATCAAACACACCTCTCTCATTTCAATCAATCAACTTGAGCAACAAATCTCTACATTCTTATATCCCTTAATCAGGCTGAAACTAGGATCCACAAACCAATAACTAAACCCCATAATGATGATTTTTAAACTCTCTGCCAAAGATCTAGGCAGATTTTATTGTAGGGGATTCTTTTTTGTTTACATGTTGTTTCTGGAGGACATTTTAAATTTGTTCACTCTACTTCAAATTGCCCTATTTCTGCTTTTTTTTTTTTTTAATAAATCTTTATTGTTCTGATTATTATAATTGGTCCTCTTTTTTCTCCTCATAGCTCCCCTCCACCAGGTTCCCACCCCACCCCATGCTCTTAACCCCCCTACCCGCCACTGTCCTCACCCATAGGTGTAAGATTCTTGTCCAATCTCTTCCTGAACTCCCCACACCCCCTTCCCTCCTGAGAATTATCAATCCACTCCCTTTCTATGCCCTTATTCTATTATATTCACCAGTTTATTCTGTTCATCAGATTTTTAATTCACTTGATTTTTAGATTCACTTGTTGATGGATATGTATTTGTTGTCATTTTGTTGTTCATAATTTTTATTTTACCTTTTTCTTCTTCTTCCTCTTCTTAAAGATTAACCTTCAGCATTTCGTATAATACTGGTTTGGTGGTAATGAATTCCTTTAGCTTTTTCTTATCTTTGAAGCTATTTATCTGACCTTCAATTCTAAATGATAATTTTTCTGGGTAAAGTAATCTTGGTTGTAGGTTCTTGCAATTCATCACTTTGAATATTTCTTGCCACTCCCTTCTGGCCTGCATAGTTTCTATTGAGAAGTCAGCTGGAAGTTCTATGGGTGCTCCCTTATAGGTAACTAACTGTTTTTCTCTTGCTGCTTTTAAGATTCTCTCTTTATCTTTTGCTCTTGGCATTTTAATTATGATGTGTCTTGATGTGGTCCTCTTTGGATTCCTTTTGTTCAAGGTTCGGTTCTCTGTTTTTCCTGGACTTGTAAATATACTTCTTTCACCAGGTAGAGGACCTTTTCAGTCATTATTTCTTCAAATAGATTTTTAATACCTTGCTCTTGCTCTTCTTCTGGAACCCCCATAATTTGGATGTTGGTACACTTGATGCTTTTCTGGTTGGGTTTTTTTTGCTTTTTTTTGTATTTCAAATATTTAATTTGATTCTTGGGATCCTCTAGTCTACTGTTGGATCTCTGTGTATTATTCTTTATTTCAGGCAGTGTATGCTTAATTTCTAGTTGGTCCTTTTTATATTCTTGAGGGACTCACTAAATTTATTGGCAGTTTTTATAATATTCTTGAGTAACCTTATAACCATGGTTTTGAACTCTATATCCAGTAGTTTGCTTTCCTCCATTTCTGTCATTTGTGACCTGTTTCTTTGTCTCCACATTTTGGCTGCTTCCTTGTGTTGATAGCATGGTTTTATTTGCTAGGTGTCCAATACGGCCCAGTGGCTCAGCCTCCCCAGTTACCTGAGGTGGACACTACTGGTGCACCCCTTTGTGGGCTGTGTGCACAATCTTGTTGTAGTTAAGTCTTGATTGTTGTTGGTATCACTGGGAGGAATTGGCCTCCAGGAGCAAACAGCAATGGCTAACTATCAGCCTTGCCTGAAACAGGTTCCATGTCTCTGTGTCCCACGGCCCTGTGCAGGAACAATAATTGATGCAAGCATCTCTGAAAGTCACCTTCAAGTTCTGCCCGATGCCAGACAGTCCAGTTTCTCCCCAAATGAGCCTGGCTCCCCAGAGTCTTGCCCAGAATGAGTTCAGAGCAATCTGGTGCTTGTATCTCCCTCCAGATTGAAAAAGACAACGGTGTACTCAGTTGCCAGGCCTTTCTGAACACGTGCATTCCTCCAGACCTCTGCACTTCACTTCTGCATCTCTGCCCCTCCTCCGAGTCTCAGTGTGCTTTTCTCTTTCCTTCTAGTTGTATAATTTTCACTCATCCATCCTTCCCATGGTTCTGGATGATACCCGTTTTGTCTTTTAGTTGTAGTTTTGATGTGGTTGTGAGGCAGCAAGTTCAGGTGTTTACTTATGCAGCCATCTTGGTTCCTCTCCCCATTATTTCTTAAAAACTAGTTTTTCTACCATTATAAAGTTTTGGGGCATCAGGCAAAAACAAAACAAAACAAAAAAACAAAAAAAAAACTTGCAGTTTGGATAAAAGAAGAAAAAGATAAGGATCATCTGAGGGTGTTTCTGTTTGTATTTTGTTTTGATTTTAAAAATGAGATGAGCAACTTTATATGAGATCAATTTTCACAAAATAAATTAGTAACAGTGGATTTATACTATAGCATGGGAGACTCTGTTTATATACATGAAAAAAACTTTTATTGACAAAAGTGATCAATAATACTTTAGAGTGGCTGCTGATGAAGGAGGGTTAGCATGAGGTGGCTACTTGATAAATGTATATCCTAAGTCAAATTCCACAAGAACTCATATGGCAAATTTAATGAAGAAAAGGACTGACTATAAGTTATCTTGGCTCTACATTGATTAAGGGTCCTCCCCCGCCCCCCAACATAAGATGTAAATTATATTATATATTAATTTATAAATTATTGTAAATTATATAATTTTAACAATATATGATATCTTCAATATGTGGTCTTTTAAGCATTCCATAGCTCTATGCTCTGTGTAAAATTGCAATAAATATGGTGCACAACAGCATCTCCATCAGTCGTAACATGTGCATGTGTATCTCTAATTCTCCCTGATTAAATCTATGTCTTCAGCATACCTCAGAACAAGTAATTAAAGGAGTTTAGTGAGCATGCAGCTCACTCACAGGACCACACAGTCATTTTGAAAAACATGCTCCACCTAGTCCCTTAACAATTGAGTGATTTGGGATAGTGTATCATCCTTGTGCAACCAGGCTAGTAAATTCACTGAGCCTGTCAACCTAGAAGTTAGACAATTTATTTTGTGAGAGTGGATACGACTATTTTCTTATATCAAAATATTATCTACTGAACCATCTGGTTATAGTTCCATAATCAGACCTAGGTTTCTTCTTTAGATTCACTTATTTCACAAATACTCATTGAATATATAAAATATGCTACATGCCTGAGCTACATCTATAAACAAAACAAAATCATGGCAATTGTTAAGCTTATATTCTAGCAAGGGAATAAAGACAATAAACAATGAAAATGATAAGTGTATAATATAGTATATTAGAAAGTCAGAAGCAATGGGGGCATAAAATAAAGCAAGGTAAGAGGGATGCATTAATATTTAGACATGATGCATATTTCTCACTTTTATCCTTGGTAGTATCATGAGGGAAAATATCAAAATTTTTAGACAAAATTACATGTTAATCTATAATAATATTTGAGTATGACTGAGTTTCAAGAGAAGCTATAGTTTAAAAAAAGAAACTTCCATTGGAAAATTGGAGAGAAAATACCAACCAAAATATCTTTTCTCTCTCCCCTTTCCCCCCCAAATAATTACCTGTTTTTATCCCAGGGAACCGTGGCACGCAAGCCACACGCAGCTCTTTGGCCCCTTGAGTGTGGCTCTTTCACAAAATACCACGGGCTAGGCAAGTCAATTTTGAAGAAGTGACATTAGGAGAAGTTTAAGTTTAAAAATTTTGGCTCTCAAAAGAAATTTCAATCGTTGTACTGTTGATATTTGGTTCTGTTGACTAATGAGTTTGCCCACCACTGCTAGGAAGAATTCAAATGTGGAAAATTAAATGAGATTTATATTTCGCACTACAGTTGGACTGGTCATCCAGAGTAAACAAACAGCAATCTACTTAGTCAACTTTCACTTCTGACTTGAAATATTGGAACAATGAAGACACCTTGGATTTCCTGATAGTTAACTTTACAAGCCACATAAGCCAACATGATTCAAATGAAGGTTTAGAAGAATCCAGTTCAATGATATACCATGCTTATACATTGATTCCCAGAAGGAAAATGGCTGGTTCTTGGCTTGCTGTTTGGGGAACATGCTTATGAAACATGAGGACCCAATTCTAGTTTCTAATTATGCGAGGAATTGCTGTTTGAACATAACACATTTCCTGGGACATCTTTGTGTATACCATAATCTCACTCAACCACAAACTGTCACACGCTGACACCCTCTACCCTCAAATCCATAATCTACAGTATGATTCCTATTGACCCAGGAACAATAGGGTTGCTACCTTGGAGGAAGGCAAGGGGGTGGTGGAGTGACCATTGAGTTTATTCTGATTATTTTTTTTAAAAAATGTCATATGGCGAGATAGTAGTAGGTTTCAATGCTGTCACCTATTCAGTCAGGCCAGATGAACTAGAATCACCATTTCAGTTATATCATAGCTCCAGGCAAGAACATGTCACCCTCTTTATTTCCAGCTTCCAACAAGCTGCTTAGGCAGATGCTAAATGTGGTCCTCCCTGCCACATTCGGTAGAGTGGCCTTTGTGTGGGTTAATTGAGCCCCCACTCCATTTAATAGGCTGTTGAAGTCTTATTGAAACAGAGCTAGTGCCGCAGGTTAAATACATTGCAGTGCTCTCGCTAATCCTCTCATTAACAGGGCTGGAAAGCTTGTTGGGAGCTGTGAGTTTGCATATATTAACAGGGAGCTCTTCACTCAAGTGCTATCAATAAAATGACAAAGCCAGTTTGCAAATAGTGAAATCAACAGTGCCACAAAGCTAGATACCTTTAAAAAATAAACAGCTTAATAACTGATAAATCTTATATTCACACTTGAGAGAAGAAAAGGATAAGCTGGGAAAGGATGTCTTTTATTGGGTCAGACCTAAGACAGGAAAGAGACTGTTGTCAAACCACTACAGAGACTAGTGGATGAAGCTGAACTGAGAATGATGTGTTAATGTTAATGAGCCATAGAGGGTAGGCATACATCTAGAAGTACCCAATGTGGCACAGTATGTTGTTTTTTATATAACAGGATAAAAAGTAAAAGAAAATCTGGCAACAGCTTAAATAGGTGAGAGAGAACAGTGAAGAGTTGCTAGTTCTCCTTGGAAAATAGTCCCAATATAACCATTTCAGAAAGCAGGTGGCATCAGGAGTGGACTCCTGGAGCTCTGTGCCAGCAGGGGAAGTGGGAGCAAGGGGGAATTGTGAAAAACAGAGAGGGTCACAGGAGTATTCAGCTGAAGATTGTCCATCACCAGTTTGTATCTCATTCAAGAAAATGAAAAGGGGTTAGGGAGAAGGGTATATCAATAGATGGAGTTAGTGTCAAAAAGGGCTAAGCAGTGTGGCACCAGACAAGAATCCATCAAATGGTCTGACATGTTAGCTGTCCTTGATACTTAGTGAAAAGGCAAAAAAACAAGGCTCCATGATGAATTCTGAATATATTGAGTAAATGGTATCTACATTTTAGGCAAAAAAGATTTCCCCTTGCCAACTGGTCAAATGGCAAGAATTTACATTGCCTACTAAAATAAAACATAAATAAAAACAGATGAGAGACAAGTGATTAGTGGTACTTTTCCTAGGACTGCTGAGTCATAGGGTTCTTCTACTGTTTTCCACCCCTCCCCATCCACCTGTTTGCTTGTCTAGAAAGGAGAAACAACCAGGTTTCCAAGTAAATCACTGACCTGAGAGTCCCTAATCTTGAGAAAGTGTGAAACTTTAGTTATTTTTGTTTTAAGAAGTGTAGTTTGGCCAAACTATCCAAAATATCAAAAATGCTGCCATAATGAGCGATGTTTACAGTTCTGTGAGGTATTAGATAATAAATTTTTCTCATTTAACTTCCCAGTTTACAAATTTCAATAGAGTACAAACAGGGTCACTCTCTTCTTTAGTTTACTTGAAGGTATCTTGTAAAAAAGGCCTTCATGTAAAAGGGAATCAATAAAGATTTGTTGAATTAACTGAAGTGATTTGCAAAATACTCTTAAATGTTCCCTTGTGAATTCTAAGTTGCTATTTAAATACATCTTTTTAAAAATGAGGACAACTACCTGGGCTTCACCCTTTGGTGCCTTGAAATTCTCACGTTAGATTTTTATTTTTAAGAGAGTCCATACATGTGGGTAGGCAAATAACCTTACATTGAAATAGAGGAAATCCAAGTTTCTCAAGATAAATGAAAATATATCCAAGATCACACACAGCTCCTTGCTGACAGAGCCAGGATGAGAAGGGTTGGGTTATCCTGAACGAGTGAAAGTGCTGTTCATGGACCAAGAGAAGCTGAAATTTTATTAAGAATGCAGATTCTCAAACCTCATCATAGACCAACAGAGTCAGAATCTGCATTGAACAAGATCCTCAGGTGAACTGTGTGCACATTAAAGTTTGAGAAGCACTGCTCACAGACAGACCATCCTGCTAGAAAAGAGGTAATGCATGTGAAGCTTTCAGAAATCAAAGCTTACAGGTAAATTTATTTTCAACTCATAATTGTTTAGAGGTAGTCTATGACAGAACAAACAAACAAACAAAACAGAATGACATTGTTAGCATCATTCTTATTTATTCAGGACTAATAATTATTATTTGAGGTAAAAAAACAAGCCCCCCTTTTACCAGCTCACATGAAAAGTCATTAGCAACATTCAGATTCAGTTAAGTCAAGCAAATGAAGGCAATTACCCTTTCTCCCTATTCTATTCAAACAGTTGCTATTCTAGCCCTAGCCAGTTTTGCTCAGTGGATAGAGCATTGGCCTACAGACTGAAGGGTCCCAAGTTCAATTCCAGTCAATGGCACGTACCTCAGTTGCTGGTTTGATCTCAACCCTGATTGAGGTTCTTGTAGGAGGCAGCCAATCCATGTCTCTCTCTCAGATCGATACTCCTCTCTTTCTGTCTCTCCCCCTCTTTCTATATCTCCCACTCCTTCTAAAAATCAATGGAAAATATTCTTGTATAAGGATTAAAAAAACAAAACAAAAAACCCTCAGTTATTATTCTAATTTAGCACAGCATTTTCAAGACTGCACTAAAAACCTTCAGCCACTCCCAAACCTCACTTACTAGAATCAACTACCCTACATTTCAAATCCAGTTCTTTATTAAATATAAAAAAATAGAAATTCTCTTTAGAAAAATCAGGATTTGTTTTGGTCCACAATCCTATTGTCAGATTTCTAAGATATTGTTTATACTAGTTGTAGTAAAAAAAAAAAAAAAATGAAATACAAAGGAATCTCATAGCCAAACAATGAAGCTGACCAACTCAATGGCTGTGGAAGATTATGGATTTCAATTTGTTCTCTCCACTCCTCCCTCTTCCTCACCTCGCCTCTACTTTTCTTTAGAAAACAGGATTTGTTGGGGAGTTTCCTTGGAGAAGCACCTTGTCATTTCACCACTCTTTAAGACAACTGTGGAATCCAAAAGGGAAATTCTGCCTAAGAATTCCCCACCATTATGTTGCCCCAAGTTGAAACTGATCACATTTATCAAACACCATAGAAGTGCTAATGTTATGCACTGTTATCCACAGTTAATGCAATCAAGGGAACACCTCCTGTATTCTGTGTATATGTGCGTGTTTGTGGGGGTGTGTGCCAGAGCTGATATTTGGGTGAAGAGAGCAGGAGAGATTACAGAATAGGCTAGTGTGAGCATTTTTCCATTTAAAGAAAGACTTTTGGAATTCTGTATCAATTCAGTGGGATATTAACAGATCATGATGAATTCTCTCAATGGTCAGTGAAAATGCAAGAGAAAGAAACTAAAGCAGTTCTTTTTAATATATTTTATTGATTTTTTTTTTTACAGAGAGTCAGAAACATTGATGAGAGAGCATCATCAATCAGCTGCCTCTTGCATCGCCCCTACTTGGGATGTGCCCGCAACCAAGGGACATGCCCTTGACCAGAATCGAACTCGGGACCTCTCAGTCCGCACGCTCTATCCACTGAGCCAAACTGGTTTCAGCTAAAGTAGTTCTTAAAGTGAAAAAAAAAAGCAAGGCTATATGCTATGTGAGGAAAAAACTCCTACTAACTATAGCTTTGATGGAGTTGGTCAGAGAAATATAATCCTGAAATACCCACATTTTTCCTTCTGAGGCAAAAGCAAAATATCATGTATGGGCTGCAGCAGTAAAAACAGAAGGGATGGATGGGATTACATAAGTCTACAACCTTAATTTAGCCCCAGGGTGTAAATGCAGTCCTGAACTAGACTCTAGGCACAGCTCTCTGTCCTTCACCCAATAGTATGGCAATGATTTTCTTCTTTTATTAAAAAAAAAAAATTTTTTAAGAGTCTGGGCCCAAGTGGTTTTATAGGACAAAATTTCCCCTAAAGTTTAAAATATGGAAAATTTCTCTTTATAATAATTCAGCCAACACATAGTTAAAAAAAGAAACACACACACACACACACACACACACACACACACACACATCATTTTATTTTCTCTCCTGAAGACAACACTGATGCCAAACTGGATAATCACCATCCCCAACTCCCACCAAGAATACAGTAGATACATCTCATGAAAAAAAAAAAAAAAAAAAAAAAAAAGCTAAACATAATAGTATCAAGTGAAATAAAAATGATTGAAGTGGTTCTAGTTGTTAATCTCCACAGCAAACTATTTCATCTGAAGTATCCTAGGTTTTGCACAGGTTTTGTTTCCTAGGAAGCAGACAGAGTGTTTATTAAAAAGTGTCCTAGGGATCAACACCTATGGACAGCAGAGAGAAGGAATATGAGTAAGCAAAGGGAGACACTGACTGGTGATACAGGCTCCAATGCATCCAGAGCCCACAGGCCCACACAGGGAACTCTGAAGCTCCAATAGCCCTCCATTCTCATGAATTTATCCAGACCTTTTACTTCCACTTCCATCAGACATTGGGTATGTGCTACCTGGGAAGGGGCATGACCTTGGTTGAGGCATCTCTCACCTCCAACGCTGGGATAGAAGGCTCCTTCTTTACTCTAGATTTGTTGGGCTTGGTCTTCTGATAGCCATGCAGGAGTAGAGAACAGCAGGTCAGAAATTTCTTTGATTTCTATATTTCTTTTTAAAAACCATTTATTATTTTAAAATATATTTTTATTGATTTCGGAGAGGAAGGGAAAAGGAAAGAGAGACAGAAACATCAATGATGAGAGAGAATCATTCATTGGCTGCTTCCTGCATGCCCCATCCTGGGGATTGAGCCCAAAACATGGGCATGTACCCTGACCGAAAACTGAACTGTGACCTCCTGGTTCAGAGGCCAATGCTCAACCACTGAGTGATGCCAGCTGGACATATTTCTATAGGAATGAGAAACTGCCTGATGCATCTATCTATCTTGAGAGGAGGTTTAGATGATTAATGGAGTGAATCAAAATTTGATTAGTTTTTTTTTTAACTCAAATAACCACAATAACAAATAACAGAATTACTAACCAAAGAAATAATTAAAAAGTTGTATAGGAAAATAAAAGTTAGTATAAGCTGTGGAAGAATTTATAGTCATGTGAACATGGATTATGATATGGCCAACAATATATCAGTATAAGGAAATAAGATAAGTTTATGAGTGGGTAAGGATGAAGGGGTGGGGATGTGTGTGTGAGAGAGCTAAAGTTTTTTCTTCCATAAGGAAAGGGAACAGAGAATGCCTAAAACTGAAACATCAAGATGTAGCAATATTGGCATATTACTTAGAAATATGGAGTTAAAACATCAAACAAAAACAAACTCGGCTCAGCCTGACCTCAAACTCTGTGTTCTTTTCACTACCACACACACAGACCCTAATAAAGAGAGTAAGGGCCATTGTGTTCCTCTGGGTGGTGGCTGTAAGTAACACAACACTTGAAAGAGTCTGAGATGAGCCATTAGGAGGTTGACTGGTGTAATGGGGTGCATTGACATAAGGAAGAAGTGAAAAATATGTTTTGAGAGCTGGTGATATACTTGGTTTTCTCGTGTGATCCTATTTGTCTACAAAGAAATAGTAACACTTGTCTTTCTGAACATCTTAGCCAGAAGAATAGAGTAGAAAGATATTAACCAGTCTCTGGTTTGTTTATTTCAAAGTGACATTTGCTTCAGATGCCCACCGCTAAAGCTAATGCATGTATTTTATATTGTAAGTATCTAAATAGTGTGTTAAATTTTATTGGAACATTGTAGATTCCAGAAATGTTAGAGGCCAGAATTCACATAGATACCTTCTTTTTTTTTTAATTTCTTTTTTTTAATATATTTTATTGATTTTGTACAGATAGGAAGGGAGAGAGATAGAGAGTTAGAAACATCGATGAGAGAGAGTCATCGATCAGCTGCCTCTTGCACACCCCCTACTGAGGATATGCCCGCAACCAAGGTACATGCCCTTGACCGGAATCGAACCTGGGACCCTTCAGTCCCCAAGCCGATGCTCTATCCATTGAGCCAAACCGGTTTTGGCTCACATAGATACCTTCTAAATACTATTTTATAAAAGACATTTTTATATTTGTATATTTCATTTTTAGTTTATTCTACTGGATAAATCATAGGAGGAGGATTGATTCACTTGAAACATAACTTAAGAAAAATATATAAATGCAACAGTGAACAAGAGAGAGAATATTTAAATAGCTCAAAATGCTCCAGCTTCTGGATCCAACTTAAGGATATAACCCATAGAGTTACAGGCTTAAAGGGAAATAGAGCCTTCAGCTATATTTTATCTAGCCATTAATATTAGCAAGTTTTTTGATCACTGGGTTTCATATGTCAATCTATTTTTCATATTCTTTAAAGCAACACCTCTAAGTTGAGTTAATAATAAGAAACAAAGGATACTAGTCAAACTGAAAATCATAAAACATTTAAGGGGTGTGGATTTTCCCAACTTTAATAGGGGCCGTTAAAAAATCTAGTTTCAATCATTTCACTGCATTTTAGTTTTGCTTTGAAGCCCACATTACTCCAACTTGTTCCTGTCACTATATGAGAATCATAAAATATAGATGGTAAAAATTACAAAGTTGGGCTTTCATCTTCTGGATATCCACTGCTAGAAAATGAAATACAGTTCAACAATGGACTGATGGGTTTATACACACATCAACTGTTTCATGATAAAACCAGAAAATTTATCCATGTAGATCTTCATGCACCAGAGCCTTTAAAAGTATCTTAATTGCAGGTATATACAAATCTAGAAAACAAAGGTCTATCTTTTTTTTTTTTTTTTTTTAAATAATGTTTTGTTACTATAAAGACTTTAAGAATGCCATTAAACTCCTTAGTATTGAGATAAGGAAACTGAGGGACAGAGAGGTTGAGCAACCTCCCCAAAGTCACCTACTAAGAAATTGAATTTCAAGTCAACAAATACAGTCTGGTGTTTTGTTGGTTCAATTGTCTATTCATTCATTCAAAATATTTTTGAACACCTATCATAGGCCTGGAATTGGAATTTAGCAATGAAAAAAATCTCTGCATTAAGAAGCTAATTGTTTGGTGGGGAGGACAGAAAATCAACCAAGGACTATAACATTTACTAAAGAAAATAAAGAAGGATAAAAAGAAAAAAGAGAAAGATAGATTGGGTTGGAGAATTGTGGTAGGAAATGAAGTTTGGAGATGGAGTCAGGGGACATGTCTTCATAGGCCCCTATAGGCCTTTATATTTTATTTTAAGTACTTGAGGCCTGGTGCACAAATTTGTGCACTGGTGGGGTCAAGCCAGCCCTTTTGCGGTCTGGGCCCCACCCCAGATCAGGGGGGTGGAGTGCTGGTGGGGTGGAGGGAGGGCTGGCCAGTGGGAGGGGCTGTGGTGTTCCAATCTTTCAGCCCTTTGGTTGATTTGCATATTACCCTTTTATTATATACTGTGTTTCCTCGAAAATAAGACATCCTCTGAAAATAAGACCTAGTGCATGGAAAAATAAGACAACCCCTGAAAATAAGACCTAGCGCAACTTTGGGAGAAAAAATTAATATAAGACACGGTCGTATTTTCGAGGAAACAGGGTAGGACAATGGGAAATAAAAAAGGTTTTGAGCATGAGTGTGACACCATTGGTTCCATTAATTGCATCATGTTTATTCGTACTATTAAATGTTTGGTTTACTTATTGCAATGGCTACATTTTCCTTTATTATTTCAAAAACTTATGTCTACCTTTCATTTATTATTTTATTTTATTTTTTTAATTAAATTATTATCTTTGCACATATACCATTGCCCCCCCCCATACATGCCCTCCCTCCCCAGAGTCTACCTTTTATTTTTAAAGACACAGCAAGCCATGTCTCTAGCAGAGATCCCCCAGCTTTGATGATGTCAAGTCTGGGCAAACAAACCAGGCATTTGAGGGTCAGATGACCTACAAGTCTGCAGATCTAGTTCCTTCCCCAAGATTTCTGTCTTCATTAATCTAAGTCCTGTTTCCTTTTACCCATTATTCCTAGTGTTAACTAACCAGGAATGCTGTCTTTCCCAGAATATTTTGAAATCCACTGCCCTTTAAAGATGCAATAACAGCAATGACATGGAAATAAAACTTAAAACCAACAATAAAGCTGAAACCAGTTTGGCTCAGTGGATAGAGCGTTGGTCGATGGACTGAAAGGTCCCAGGTTCGATTTCGGTCAAGGGCATGTATTGTACATTAGTTGGGGGCACATCCCCGATGGCCGGGTGTGCAGGAGGCAGCTGGTCAATGTTTCTAGCTCTCTGTCCCTCTCCCTTCCTCTTTGTGGAAAATCAATAAAATATATTAAAAACAACAACAAGAATAAAAACTACAATTTATCTTTTTGGAGAATATGCATCATGAATTTTGTAGAATGGTCCTGATTGTAAGTATTTTGTCTTTATATCCTTAAAAGATATTTATACTCATTGCTCCATTATTTCTAATTCTTAATAGACGATAACTACTTATTCCACATTGTAAAATCAAGTGAACTGAGATTTGCTCAAAGGAGTCTTCAGTTGACCTTACAGTCATATTGGAAAAAAACCTATCAATATGCTTCCACCTTTTCATATCTTGAAGAAAGAGAAAATGTCACAAAAATGCAATTATTGAGATATGGTTCAGGACCTTTTTCCCCTTAATTTTAAATTTACACATTTTTCACCCTTAGAAATAGATATATTTGGTTTTTTGGGTAATTAATGAGTTATTTCAGCTAAAAAGCATTTTTCATGAATATTTCTCTAATAGAAAATTTCAAAGAGAATAACTGATGAAAGAGAGGGAGAAAGGAGGGAAGAAGGGAGGGAGGGACAGAGGGAGAGAGAGAAGAAGAAGAAAATAAAAAACTCTTCTTATCAAACCTCCTAGAAAATATTTTAGATTTATTTCAAGGCTTAATACATCATAATTAACATATTTTTCTGTTCAATAAGCACTCCAAAACTACTACTTTGTTCGGCTTTTCACTTAAATCCAGATAGATCTCCTATCTTTAAACATATTTTGAATGTTAATATTTGCTCATCTTTTTACAGTACTCATCTATACCAATAACATTTGTGTACAGTTAAATAGATATTTACTGAACAGAATACGAAATGATTAAGCCAGATATTAAAAAAGAACAAAAATATTTATTGAGAATAATCTTGGCAAGATCCAAGATGTATTTTTAACTTAAACCCAGCTATAGTTTCAGTCAATCACAATAGCAATAAGACTTGCCAAATGTTCTCTTTCACAAGATAGATTCCTGTCTACCCATAAATGTTTCTAGTGAACAGCTGAATCAAAAAGGGACCAAGCTAGGGGACACAGGAGTTAGCCTTTACTAGCTAGACCTGTAAGCTTGAGTAAATTAACCTCTCTAAGCCCCCATTTTTCCATCTGTAAGTGGAAAGGAAATATCACACATAAAGTGTTTAGCACAGTGTCTAACACATAGTAAGTTGTCATCAATAGGAGTTATTTGTTATAAATAAGTTGGCCTGTGAGGCCTACCCACAGCCCTACTATCCTGAGGCAGCTGTCCTGATACACAAGTGATAAATCAACAGTCAGAAGACCAGAGCAATTGTGAACTGGAAAGTACCTCAGAGGTCTTTGACTTCATCCTCCCCCATTTCCAGGTGAGGAAACTGAGACCCAGGTCAGAGAAATATGGCTCAGGGACACGTAGCTAGTTACTGACAGAGTTTAGAATATAAGTATCCTGACTTCCAGACACATTATTTATTTCCTATAGCTCAAGAATCCCCGCTCATAAAGTGTTACATGTAGCTAAGTGAAGCTTCACAACATGTAAATCATTGTTTGAGTAATTCACTGATCATAGGGCTGAGGCTCCAACTGGCCTCTGAGTACAGCTCACAGAATGAGCTGCTGGTCTGAAGGCTGGAACGGAGCCTTTTGCCCAGCTCACCATCTCCCAGACACCCACATGGCTCTGCCTTCACTTTATTCACGTCTCAGCTCAAATCCCATCTCACTCTAGAGGCCTTCCCTACTCTCCCTTATATAGAATGGCCCCTCTACCTCTTCCACTCTTCTCTCCTCTCAGCCTGCTTTATTGTTTTTCACATCACTGATCCTTAGCAGGCATTTTGATGGATATCAATTTACTGCTTATTGTATTTCCCGCTAGAAGGTTGGCTCTATAAGATCAAGGAGTTTAATGTGTTTGCTGTTATATCTTCAGAGTCTAGACAAAACTTCATCAAGGGGAAAACAGGCATCATCTTTCTTTTTTTATTTTATATTTTATTGATTTTTTATAGAAAAGAAGGAAGAGGGATAGAGAATCAGAAACATCAATGAGAGAGAAACATCAAACAGCTGCCTCCTGTACACCCCCCACTGGGGATGTGCCTGCAACCAATGTACATGCCCTTGACCTGAATCCAACCAGGGACCTTTCAGTCTGCAGACCTACGCTCTATCCACTGAGCCAAACCGGTTCCAGCTCATCTTTCTTAATAAGACCTTACGCCACCCAGTTGCTTAATTATATACATGCTTATTTTATCTGCCTCTTCTCATTCGTTTGCTGACTTCATGAGAGCAAGAACTTTGGTTCTCTTCGATGTTCCTAGCACTAGACCAGTGACTGGTACGTGGTTGGTGCTCAATAAATTGAATGAATAAATCAATAAGTACGAGTTTATAAAGAGAAAGCAAGAAAAAAATTATGTAAATATAAAGTAGCTAGTGTAGGCCTTAAATACTGGTCTGAGCTGGACCCCTAATAGGCAATTAAAAAACCAGGGCTCTGTTATATCTAAAAATAAAAATATTAATTTTCAGAAACTGAATTTATACAATGTTTTTGTTTTTTTCCTTCTTTATTTATTGCCTTCCTTCCTTCATTTATTCTTTTTGTTGTTGTTGTTGCTATCTGGGCACCCTATTGCTATCAATAGATCCTGTTTGGATAATAATTTTCTAACATTCCCTCATCTGCTCAATATATATTATTGGAGAACCAACTATGTGTCGAACACTGTGTTAGATACCACAAATATGGTGAGGAAAAGAAACACAATCCTTGCTTTTACTGGACTCACACTCTTGTAGAGGGAAGAGATATTAAACAAATAAACCTACAAGTGACTTAATCTTATTGCTGATTGTATAAACATCCTAAGGTAAAAACAAAATACAAGGAAAACATCAGACTTATGTGAAACACATTCTGGCAGTTACAATCCAGAGTTGTCCCTCCCTTATCCTTGAAACCAAAAGCTGATGTATGTCCTGTAGGTCTAAGTATAAGTATCATATTTGCCAAATATCTTTCACAAATATCTTTCACAAGATAGATTCTTTTGTATAGTATCTTTTGCATATACTATTCAGTTGTATAGTATCACTCACCTGAATGGGGTTCTTTATTGGAGGACCAGGCTCAAAAGAGCCATGGTAGGGTTCTCTGTTAAATTTATACAAAATATTTACCTGAAACCTCAGAGATTTCATAAACACAGCACTTACTTGCATTCTAAATATCAGCCAAAGCTCCTCCACTTATACAAACAATAATTATAGCAGACCCCTCTCTATCCCATACTCCGTGCCAGTGTTCTCAGCTTTTTACATTCATCAACTCATTTGTAGTTATAAAGTAGCTACTATTATTATCCTCATTTCACAGGTGAGGGTTCAGGCACCATGTGATTAAATGACTTGTTTATGCACATACAGCTATTTAGTAGCAGAACTGGGTCCATGCATGAATTGTTTTCAGTTGTTCATCTTTTGTAGATTAATGACCGTGGTGACTCTTGAATGTATATGGAAAGAGCAGAAACTCACTTTTATATTTTATTATAAACTCAAGTTTCAAATAAGTTGACATTGCCCAAAGGATAGCTAAAGGTCTTACCATTCTGTATTTACCACAAGGACGAAGGCTCTTGCTATAAATATTAGTTTTCTATCTGTCATTTCTAGACTTGACACTGAAATGTGAACTCTGAAATATAATTCTCTTCCTCTTATCTTCCTGTGTGAAGCATTTAGAGAGCACACAGGGCTAACGCATTTCCCACCCGCTGCACTGTCATTTTGAAGACATTCATTGACCCCATCAAGCCCTCAGAGGTCCTGCAAGCAAGGAAAGTGCGAAGTGAAGCAATGTTCCAATCAGTGTGACAATTTCCAAAGAGAAATTCCTTCTTACATGTTATTTTCCCCCAAAAGGCCATACTATTAGGAGAGAGAAAAGCAATAGTACAGAAGACAGTATATCTGGCAATCTAGGTTTTTAGTTAGTATTTACAAAACTCCACCACCTATGAGGAAAAAAAAAAAATGGATGTGTGTGTCTATATGATTGGTTCTCAATGTGGGGTGATTTTGCCCTCAAGGAAACATTTGGCAATGTCTGAAGACATTTTTGATTATCATAACTTGTGAGTGATATAGGCATCTAGTGGGTAGAGGCCAGGGACAAGGCATCTCATAAAACACACAATAGTTTTCCATTAGCCCACAACAAAGAATTATCTGGCCCAAAATGTCAGTAAGGATGAGATTGATAAACAGTAGTCTATAATAAATTACTTGTTTCCAGTTTTCTTCCAGATGCCATTCATATACTCCTTGGGGACATTACCCCAAGCCCAAGCAAGTCATAGATGTTGCATAGATCTTCCAGGATTGTGTCAGTGTCCTCCTCAGTTGGCAATAGCCTAGAAAAAGATCCTCCTCAGGTAGTGCGCCTTAATACCTGCTCTAACTCCTTAATACTTTGGTTGAATCAAAGAGATAGAGTTTGAAGAGAGAAACACCACTTGATATTAGGATGAAGACCATTAATAAACGGAGGATGTCTGGGAGCATTGCCAGCAGTAAGCACAATCTTTAAAGGTGTGTTATTTAGTTATTCTCCAGACAGTTCTGTACTTCTCTGTTTTACTGACATAACAATTTAGGCAGGCATCTTGGAAAGATGGGTCACCCATGACTTCTATTGCTCCTGCAGTACAGAGGTAGTGAGTGCTTACTGATGTACTTAAGGGCCTCAGGGTTCTCACTGTGCCAGATCTCAAAGGGTTTCAATTTGTAGCCTGTAACATTGCCCCCAAGTAAGACTGTCACCCTGTCCTTAAAAGTCTCAGAATCTGGCATTAACCTGGCCTCCTTAAGGATGAAACTCCTTTTAGGCATCCATTTCCAGAATAGGGACTTTTCATCCATATTGAATATGTGTTCTGGCTGGTGATTTTTCTCCTTGTAATTAGCTTACCTAGAGTTTCCCAAAATTCTTCAGTTGCCTGCACATTAGCACTCCCAGTCTCACTACTAACTTTCACATCACATAATGAATAGTGATTCTTAAATTGTTTAAACCACCCAGAGATAGAAGTAAATTCAGTTAGATCCAGTCTTTTCTTTCAAAATTGTAAACAGCCTCTTTGCTTTGGCCAGGATTCTCACGGTGCTGAGAGGAATACACTTCTGTGTCTGGTCTTTAATCAGGTCTTATAAGTTTCTCCACATCTGATATAGGCTCTTTTTGAAGTATTGTTAGTCTCATTGCCTTCAATGAAGAAGATCCTTTAACAGCTTTCGTCACTTTGTCTTTATTCTTCAAGATTATAGATATGGTGAACGGGACATTCCTTACTGGTGATTAGTAATCATCACAGATTTTCCAACTTTGTAGTTTTCAAGAATTATTAAGTTTATTCCCAGGTCAATTACTTCATGTGGCCACTTACTGGTAACATTAGCAGTGAATCTTGTATTTAGGGGCCATGATGAACAAAACAACATGAGATTAAATCAAACACAAAAGAAAATGATGTAATCAAGAGACTTGATAAACATGAGATGCATGAGGCTGCTCCCAAAGTAATATAGCCTACTGTTTCACTGCAAATATTTTTTATAAGTAGAAACAGTACACTATAAAATAACAATAAAAAACATAGTATAGAAAATACAAAAACCAGTTAGCAGTTATTTATTATATTTATCAAGTATTATATATTGAACATATTTGTATGTGCTCTTTTACATGGCTTGTAGTGCACATACATTTTCACCAGCATCAGCACAAACACATGAATAATGCATTATGCTAGGACATTACTGTACCTACAACATCAGTAAGTGGAAGGAATTTTTCACCTCCATTATAATTTTGTGGAAGTAACATATGTGGTCCACCAGACCAAAATGTTCTTATGTAGCATATGACTGTATGTGAAGATCAATCAGTGTGATCCACCATGTTAACAGGCTACAAAAGACAAATGACACAACCTAAGCATTCAATGCAGGAGAAAGCATGTGACAGAACCCATCAGCCATTCACGATAAACTATCGATACCTCATTTACATGGGGTTTGCAGATGCTTGGCACAAGTAGAGGTAACTTCTTTCCCCTACTATACTGGTGACAGATATCACTAATCAAACTCAGCACTTGCTATGTAGCGCTTTGCCTAGCTGTGGCCTTAGAATCTATCTCAACATAGCACTTAGTCTAGGCAGCATTTGCCAATTGATAAGAATTAATTATAGAGAAAAACCTACCATTATAAGCCATCCCCCTGCCAAATGAATGACGTTAATATCTCACCGCCCTACTTCTGTAGAGAGTGGGATTTCAGGCTTCTGGAATTTGGGAGGAAGAGCAAGCTGCCTGTGTAAAGCTTCAACTGGGTCACTCTCCTTCAGAGGACTGGCTCTCACATGGAGGAATTTTCCTAGTCCTCAATAGACACGTCAGCACTCTCCCTACCTGCTGTCTCTGGCAGAGAGGAAGGGAGAGACAGGGACGAAGGACTGCCACAGATTCCAGGTGTCCCTTAATGCAGTCCAACGTGGCCACTGCAGGACCTCTCTGCTTGCTCGCAGATATCCTTTTGAGCGTTCAATTAAAAGGGACATTTGCTGACGTCCGTAGGTGGTGTGCATGGTGCTGGCAGTTTCAACATGTTGGCTTCCAGCATGGATGTTTATAAGATTTGGGAGATTTTTGTGTGTTTGTTTAAATGCAAACATTAATGTTTTATAGGACCTGGGCTATTTGTATTTCTTTAAAGCCTCAGAAATAATGGGACTACTAGTACTTTCTGTAATGAGGTAATATTTTGCAAAAGTTTTCCCACATTGGACATGGGTGTTTTAACATTAAAATTTGAGATTTAGAATCAAGAACAAAGAATAAGCAAAAACCTCCCAGCAAAATGTTTTGTGAAGTGATACCAAGAAGAATAATTCATTTTCTTACTCTTTGTACTATGTTTTGAGGAACCTTAGGAAAAAGGGAAGCCTATGTTGAATCCTGGATTTCAGTTTCCTCATCTATAAAATAAGGCTGATGACACAGAGGATTGTTGAAACAATGAAGGTAATGAGTGACTTTAAAATTCTGGAGTGGCAGAAAGCCTTTTAACAAGTACTCAAAATCCAGGGGCCAATAAAAATATTTATACAGTCAAATATATTTTTTAAATAAGCAAACCAAATCATGAAAGAAAAACTAGAAACTATCTGTACAGGTCTTATATCACAAATAGTTCATCCCTTTAACATATAAAGAGTTCCTAGAAATTGAGAAGAAAATGCCCAAAGGTTTCATAATTGGACTGCTTACAGATAAAAAAGAAATACAAACAGCTCTTATACATATGAAAAGAAGCTTAACTTCACTCAGAATAAGAAACAAAACCAAGTAAAATTACACTGAAATAACATTTCTCACCTATCAGATTGGCAAAAACCCAAAAGTTGAACAACACACTCTGTTGGCAAGGTGGTAGAGAAATGGGCACTCTCATACATTGCTGGTGGGAGTGCAAAATGGTGCAACCCCTATGGAGGACAATTTGGCAATCATTATCAAAATGTTAAAAGCATTTACCCTTTGACCCAGCAATCCCACTTCTGGGAATTTATCCTACAGCTATACTTCATGTATATAAAACAATTAACATGTATTAATATACAGCATTAATTAATGGGGGGAGGGGAAGAAACAATCCCACTGTTCATTAATGGGGAACTGATGAAATAAACAATAATTTAGGCACTCTGTGGAATATTATACAGCTATAAAACAAAGAATGGGGGTGTTATGTACTGATACAGTAAGATCCCTGGTACTTCTTCTGCATTTTTGTTGTTGCTGTTATCCTCACCTGAGAATATTTTTCCCATTGTTTTTCAGAGAGAATGGAAGGAAGAGAGGAAAGAGAGAAGAAAGAAACATCAATGTGAGAGACACATTGACTGATTGCCTCTCACACATGCCCCGGCCTGGGTACATAAGTGAGGATTGAGATTCCCCAGATGTCAGTAGTGCCCTTGACCTAGAATTGAACCCGCCACCCTTTGTTGTGTGGCTGACTCTCTAACCACTTAACCACACTGGCCAGGGCTCTCTGGCACTTCTTACTGAAAAAAAGCCAGGAGGAGACTGTATTTAGTGAATTACCTTTTGTGTAAGGAAGATGAGGAGTTGGGGGAGAAAAATATATGTGTCTTAATTTTCAAAAAGAAATATTTGTAGTACCCAAAAGAAATTAATAGAAATAGGATTCAGGATCACAGAGCTGGATATCAAATGAATGGGAACAATGGCAGGAGCAATACTTTTTGACATATCTTTAAAAATAATATTTTGATTTTTAACCATGTGACTTTCTTACCTTTTAAAAATATTTAGAAAAAAAGAATCAAGTGAACATAAAATAGTTATCAAGTGTTCTAGATCCTTCTAGTAATAAATGTTAATGGTTGATATAATTTTAAAAGGTAACCTCATAGTTTTGGAATTGGGCTCTACAAAAATCTATGGCTGTTTCTCCTATGGTGGCCTTCAAATCACTAGCATCACACTTTTCTGTGGTACGTATTAAAATGAAGATGTCTGTGCTCCACTCATTATATGCATGCAAAATCAGAACCTCTGGGGCTAAGGCCAAGGAATCAAGATTTTTAAAATCTCTCTGGGTGATTCTTATGAACTTTGAAGTTTGAGTACCACTCCTGCTCTACCTCAGGTACAGACCATGTGGGAGGTAGCAAGCATGGAGGAGCACATTCTGGCCAGGACTTCAATGCCAAGTTCAAAATAGGTGTCTCTAGCCTTGAGCTCTCAACTTGCATATCCAACTGCCTATTGGCATCATCACTTACTGTGTAACAGAAATCTCCAGTCCTCACATACATGATGTGATTAGGATCTGTTGCTCTGTGTTATCCACAACATCTTTCATTATAATTAGGAAAAAAAAATCTGGAATGTAATAGAAGAATCAATTCTGGCTTTAGTAGGTCATGGAAACAAGTTAAACTCTGCTTTTTTCTGGCCTCTCAGACCTTGGCGCAGAAGAGCATTGCAGTCCGCCTTAAATCAGAGCAGCATCCCCTTTCTTCTTTGTAAGCTCACCCTCTTGTAAGCGCCTATAAAATAAAACCAGCAGATTCCCAGAAGATAAAAAATCCATTCTCTCTCTCCCGTTCACATAAGTGCATCCTCACATAGTCACAGGCTTCTGCAGATTTTAATAAGGTCCCCTGTGTGGGTCTCTTCAAATATGGGCAAAATACTCAGAGTGAGAAAATGTCACATCTAATCAAGGGTGCTATAAATGCAGCACTGTGGCAGGCAGACAGCTCACAAGTGGCTTGAACCAAATCACAACCTTTGCCTGTTGGTAACCAACATGGAAGCATCTCATTTTGGGTCTGCATTTTTGCAATTGTATTTAAATACATAGGATTTTTTTTTAAAGCTATATCTGAATTGGGCAAATAGCATCGCCTGCTAATGGTGAGAGACCCTCAAAACTTTTATTTCCTGGGAAAAATTGCTTTAGAGACCAATGTTTCTTTTAAACATACAGATGTAACTACACAGACACAACCACACCTAAATCCCACTGTATTCCAAATTATTTCTGACTATGCACTTTGATCTTCAGCTTGGATTTCTTCAGTCCTATGGCTGAATTCAATAGCCCAGGCTATGAGAGTGTCTAAGCCCTTCCTGGTATTTCTGGAGAGCTTGGTGTAGAATAGTAGTTCTTACCCAGGGAGATTTTGCCTATAGATGATATTTGGAAATGTCTAGAACAATTTTTGGTGTTATAGCTGGGGAGGAAAAGGTGCTACGGGCATTTAGCAAGTGGAGGCAATGGATGCTGCTATACATCTATGATGCACAGGACTGCTGAACACAACCAAGAACGATCACGCCTTAGATGTCAGTAGTGCCATGGCTGAGAAAGGGACTTGAGTTTCTGAAGAGGCACTCTATACTGAAGGCTTCTTCTCAGTCATTGTAGGCTCTACTCTGCAGTCCTGGGACCTATAACAGGCTTAGACCTGCACCTCTGCTGATTTGACTGTCTGCAGCTCTGGGATTTTTTTCCTTTCTCTGTGATGCTGCTGTCACCATGCCAGTATTAGTAGAATGTTTAAAGGACTAGACTGTCCCTTTATTCCCCTCTCACCCAAAGCTGAGTTCTCATATGCAGGCTCTGAAGCAGAATCCATTTCTGAGATCACTCAGGTGGTTGGTAGAGTTAATTCCTTATAGCTGTAGGACTGAGGTCCTATTATCTTACCTGCTGCTCTAGGCTCTTATAGGCAAATCCATGATCTTTTTTTTTTTTTCAGAAGCAAAAATATAATCAATTTATAACTGAAGGTCCCAAATTTTCTTCCTTGCATTTAGTGATGTAATTAGCTATAGGCAAGGATCCCAAAGTATACTAGCAGATCACTTCATAAAACACATTTCTAGCTAGGAGCCTGAGACACAGTTCAGAACTTTTGTGAAACCATACATTGGATAAAATCAATGTATGTAAATTGGCCAGAGGTTTTTCTTTTTCCTTTTTTCAAAATGCTTTGAAAAAGAAAGAGATTTATTTTGAAATTAGCTGGGAGGAAGGTGGGCAGGGAATGGCAAAGGTTATGCTGCAGGAGGTATGACTAATCCTCAAACTATCTTCTCTCACAAGGTATCAACCTTACCCTGGGCCACGGGGGTTGCCACTTCTTTAATGTGTCTTTGAGTCACATGTTGTGGGTGAACCCAAACTTCAAAGACAAGATCAACGAGGAAGAGTGTTTCTGAGTGTAAGATTTCCTGCAAATGGGTCTTACATGGTTTCATGATGCAGGGCACATAGGAGAAAGGCTGCCTCCTCAGAGAGGTCTTGGAGTGAGCCCCTTGAAAGGGACACTTGGATATTCTAGAAGATTTAAAAGTCATAGCAGTTGATTTCCCATGTAGCTTCTAGAGTCTCATGTATTTCTCCTCTCCAGCAGCAACCAAAGTCCTGGCCAACCTCCAAAGCTTGCAGAGCTTCATGTATATAAACTGATGGCCTTGAAATGCAGAGCTTTTTCCTAAATTCTGTTTGACCCAAAGGACTCCATGTAGAGATCACTAGATTTCCAGCTCTCTGACTTCTTTCTCCCAGAGGGAGGCACAGTTGATCTCTATGAATGCACCATGAACATAGTGCATTCCCCTTTCTTTCTAGCCAACAGCTAGAGATGTAAATTTTAGTTGATAATCCTATATAATAAAGAGGTAATATGCAAATTGACCCTCATGCCATAATGCCATCAAAAGATGGTGGTGCACAATGGGAGCAGGTCAGCGGGTCCACGTGGCCCATAGGCGGGGCATCTGGGCGGCACTCCAGGACTCAGGGCCATCACGCTGGCCATGTGGGGCCAGGCTCCGGGATTGGGAGCAGTCCCATAGCATGGGAGCGGAGGAGTCCTGGGTCTCGCATGATTTCGACAGGTCACTAGTATTAGCCAGAAGGATGAATGGAGGGATGAATGCTGGCTTGCAGAAGCCCATGATATAGGCACAAAACCCCCTTCTCACACCTCCATTCAGTAGCTTCACCACACATTATACTGGTGAATTTACTGCCACAATTATCCACTTCCAGGCATTAGTCCTCACAAAAGTTTAAGATTCACCCCTTAATCAGTATAGAGGGCACTGATAAATTCAGATTAGCTTCCAACTGCCAGTTTTCAATAGCTTCTTTGGCATTTACACAAATCTTTGTATACTATGGAGGCAGAGATTTTCCTCATTTTTTTGTTCTTTTGATTTCTTATAAAAATGTGTCCATTTTTGGAACCTGCATGTTTATGCTGCAGGAAGTTTATACGATAAATTCTATGCATGTTAACTAAACCCAAATATTATATTAAAGAAAGAGAGGGAAGATATTTTGGTTCCTATTATCCCCTAAACTGCACAAGACATATGGTTCTCTGCATTGAGTACTTGTCTTCCCTTCTCAGTAGCACAGAAAAGTTGTGGCACATTGCTCACAAAAGCAAGATGTATGACAGCTAAGAACCTCTCATTTGCTGTCCTTGTGGACAGTTTTTTTTTTGTTTGTTTTTTTAAATATATTTTATTGATTTTGTACAGAGAGGAAGGGAGAGAGATAGAGAGTTAGAAACATCGAGGAGAGTCATCGATCAGCTGCCTCTTGCACACCCCCTACTGGGGATATGCCCACAACCAAGGTACATGCCCTTGACCGGAATCGAACCGGGGACCCTTCAGTCCCCAAGCCGATGCTCAATCCATTGAGCCAAACCGGTTTTGGCTTGTGGACAGTTTTTAAACTAGAAGAGGGAGTTTAAAAGAAGTAGGATTTAGTTAACCAAGTCTGAGAACTGGAGAGCAGATCCTTCCCAATTGGGCTAGTGTCCCTCCCGGCGCTGTGCAGGTGACCACAGCTCTCGCACAAGGCAATCGTGTTGACCTTGCAACCAGCATCTACTGAAGGTTGAAACTCAAAACTAAACTTACATGCATGCCATCAAAGCCCATCACACCTGAGAAAAAAAGAAAGAAGGAAATAAGGGAGCTCATGTGGACAGAAACTGTCAAGTTTCCCATTACTTGTATTTGTCAGCATCACATCAGAAGTCCCCACCCACCAACCCTTCCTCCTTCCTTCCTGAAGTGATGCTGAGGGAAACACACGCAGCAGAGATAGGAACATGTGCACAAGAGAGAGCCCTGCGGGGCTTTACCAGAATGGTTTTGACCACAGCAGATCATTTACCCAGAACATGCTTAATACAACTAGTTTCCCTAATTTACTCTTAGAGTTAACTTTCAGTACCTGACAAGTGACATTTATTTTGCCTGCTCTGAAAGGGCATTTAGAAGCCATTGCCACCCAGTCCCCAAGCTGCTTTCAGGACTTGAACTTGTGTGAGAACAAAGAGCAAGCCATATAGTACTTTGCCTACCCTACTCCCACATATGGAAACCCAGCTCAATCTGGGCTGGTTTTTAGAATGTCTCATTGCCAAAGGAATACATTCCCTAGGACTCCAAAAAGAATGAAAGCACAGTGAAAGTTCATCATGATCTTGTACCTAGCATAGAGCACTTACAACAGCCAGGCCCTGTGCTAAATCCTGGATAAGGATGAGGCATTTAATCCTCATAACAACAACTCTGTAGCATAGAGGAAACTGAGGCACAAGGAGGTTAAGTGAGTTGCCTTCCATGCATAGTCTAATGGGGCCCTTTCAAACACAGCATCAACAGCAGGATACTGGCAGGATGTATAACAATTTACCGCTCTATCCAAGTGACAATTTGAGAAGGCTAACTCACTAAACATCACTCACCAATTACTGGGGTTTCTGAGTAATTTTCTTGGGAAAGGTGTGAATTGCAGTAAAAAGTAAGCCCTAGCCTTTTCAGATACCAAAGTTTGCTTTCTCCAGCTTTATTCTGAAAGGGGGCAGGAGTGGCAGGTAGAATGATAAGAAAGAAGGAAGAATTGAAGTGGAAAAAAAAAAATCCAAAACCCAGAAAGGATCTCTTCATCTCATACTATTTTATAAAAAGTAACTTAATATCTTGCTTTGATTTTTCTCCCCACAGCAATCTCTGTTGTCATTGCAATTTCACAGACAACAAAGGAAGGCATCTATCTCATTGAGACATGCACCCTTCTTCAGAAAGTAGCTCATTCTGACACTTTAGGGGATGCAAGACCCAACAGCAATCTTGTGGATTTGTAAGACCGTTACTTTACAGGACCAATTGCCATCTGTTTCCTTTGTTCTTCCTCCAGAGAACTTCCACTACCCTTAAGGAAAATACTGTGTGGGAGGAAATGAAAAAATGAGGAAAGAATTTATTGTATTATATATATATATATTTTTTAATTAAATAGAAGGTCTTAGACATCATTCAGGGAGATCTTTCCATTTTGGGGACAAAGAATGAGGACCAGATATGAGTCCTGAATATACCCAGAGCCATGTATTATATCAAGGTTTGATCCTACTCTCAATCTCACTTCATTCCTCACTTTACTGCATATTTTACACTCGCCCACTAGATGAAGTTGGCAATACACTATTTAACATGAGAAAGATGGTTCTGAAGCCTTCACTGAATCAATCTTGTAATTTTAAACTAGTATTCTTCACTCTAGTGTCTTTCTAAAAAGACCTAAAACAAAAATCATTTAAAAAATGTGTGACCACCCAGCCCACTGAGCATCATCCCATACATCAAGAGGTTGCTGGTTCCATTCCTGGTCAGGTTACATGCCCAGCTGTAGGCTTGATCCTATTGGGGGTTGTGCATGAGGCAGTGGATCAATGATTCTCATCATTGATGTTTCTCTCTCTCCCTCTCTCTCTCTCTTCCTCTCTCCCTCTCTCTTTCTCCCTTCCTCTCCCTTCCTCTTCCTTCCTCTCTGAAAACAAAAAAATATATATTTTTAAAAAAAGCAAAGGGAAAAAATTGGAAATGTGTATCATATGGGAAAAAACTGGCTACCACCACCTGAATGTCTTTATTCTGCCTCATAATTTACCAAAAGAAACTTTAAAAGAAGTACACTGAGCATCCTTGGATAGATCTAAATATATGGTCAGCTTATTTTCTTTATAGAAATACAATAAGATGTTCCCTCGTTCCCCCACAGCTGTGCCTGTCTAAAACATTTACAATCAGCTGGCTTCTTACAGAGCCCACTTAGGAGGAAACGAAGACAGTGCTTTTAGCAGCTGGGTCCCAGACCCACGCTACAGGTCTCAGTGTAGCTTGTCAACCCTGAAGTGTGAGGAAGGGACCCCAGACTTTGGTTATGCCTTCCACTGTCTGCCTTTTACTGTCACAGCTACTGTTTTTGTTAAGGGTGACATCTAAACAGGCTCCTGACGGTGAGAAGAGAGAGAAGACTTCACCACAACCCAGGAATGAGGGGGTTTCTCAGAGGGAATGAAACTTTCTCCAGACCTCTGGTATCATCATCAAAAGACACCTCTTCTACAGAAAATTATTACAAATCCAAAACACTCTATTTGAGTCTTCAGTTTATAAATCAAACAGTGTTTTCAAGTGTAGTATTGAACAGGTGTCAATATACTTTAGGAGTGATTAAAAGAGTAGGTTGAAATTCTGGATCTACCTCTTACTAGATATACAGTCTTATACCTCTTCAATTCTTTGTGCCTCAATTCTTTTTCCCCCCCTCTTAGTTAATATCTATAGTTAGCAAGCTATGCATTATATCTCCATGACTTATTTTATAACTGAGGCTTTGTACCTTTTGACCCCTTAAACCATTTCTCACACCACAACCCACTCCCCACCTGTGGCATAAACCAATCTGTGTTCTTTGTATCTATGAGCTTGGTGGGCTTTTGTGTGTATGTGTGGGTAGATTACACATATAAGTGAAATATGGCATTTACCTTTCTCTAACTTATTTCCCTTAACATAATGCCCTCAACTTCCATCCATCTTATTTCAAATAACAGGATTTCATTCTTTCTTGTGATTAAATGGTATTCCATTATGCAACATATATTTTTTATCCATTCATCCATTGATGGACACTTAAGGTGGTTTCCATAACTTAGCTATTATAAATACTGCTGCAATGAACATGTGGTTGCATACATCTTTTCAAATTAGTGTTTTCTACTTCTTTGGCTAAATATTCCAAAGCCGAATCAGTGGATCATATGGTGGTTTTATTTTTAATTTTTTAAAATGTATTTGTATTGATTCAGAGAGGGAGAGAGATAGAAACATCAATGATGAGAGAGAATCATCAGTTGGCTGCCTCCTGCATGCCCCCTGTTGGTGATCGAGGCCATTATCAGAAGTGTGCCCTTGACTAGAATTGAACCTAGGATTCTTCAGTCTGTAGGCCAATGCTCTAGCCAAACCAGCTAGAGCTATTTTTAATTCCATACTGTTTTCTATAGTAGCTATACCAATTTACATTTTTATCAACAGTACACAAGGATTCCTATTTATCTATATCCTTGCCAATATTTATTATCTTTTTAAAAATATATATTTTATTGATTTTTCACAGAGAGGAATTGAGAGGGACATAGAGTTAGAAACATCGATGAGAGAGAAACATTGACCAGCTGCCTCTTGCACACCCCCAACTGGGATGTGCTCGCAACCAAGGTATATGCCCTTGACCAGAATCGAACCCGGGACATTTCAGTCCTCAGGCCGACACTCTATCCACTGAGCCAAACCGGTCCCAGTTATTATCTTTTTTTATAACCATTCTAACACTCTGAGGTGATATCTCAAGGTGGTTTTCATTTACATTTCCCTAATGATTGGTGATGTTGAGCATCGTTCATGTACCTGTTGGCCATCTTTGGAAAAATATTTATTCAGATGGCCTGTCCATTTTTGTAATTGCATTGTGGGTTTTTTGCAATTGCATTGTATGAGTTCTTTATATATTTCAGATATTAACCTCATAGATATATAGTTATTGGGTATATAATTTGCAAATATTTTTATCATTTAGTAAGGTGCTTTTTTATTCACTGTGCAGAAGAGTTTTAATTTGCTGTAGTCCAACTTGCTTAGTTTTGCTTTTGAAGTCGGATACAAATAATCAGATTGATGTCAAGGAAGTGACTGCCTGTGATTTCTTCTAAGAGTTTATGGTTTGGGGTCTTACATTCAAGTCTTTAACCTATTTTGAGCTAACTTTTGTGTATACTGTAAGATAGTCTAGTTTCATTCTTTTGCATGTGGCTGTTCAGTTTTCCCAACACCATTTATGGAATTCATTGATTGACTTTCTATTTTTTACAACAGGATAAAATAAGCACTTTGGATAAAATAAGAGCTTTGGCTCAGCATCTACCCATAGGGTTATTATGAGGATCAAATGTGATAATGCATTAAAGCATTCGTCACGTACCTAGTTGTAGTACATAGCAAGTGCTTGATCAATTGGTTTATGTTATTGTTTCATTCATACTGTATTATCTCTTTATTTTCATTCAGGCAGAGCCATCCTTTCATGAGCATACAATGTGAGCCAATGAAGGCAAGCTAGCATTTGGTCAGCCAGGAGGAAGAGACCATATGGCCTAGTTCCATTTACAGACATGCACCAGAAAAAGCTGGGCTACTATGAATAACATAGTTTGAAAATTCACTATAGTAATCAGGAATGAAAAGCAGGTTTAGTACCTACCACTTGCTGTTGGGTTAACTGAGGAGACATAGCCTGGAATCAGATGTGAATTGAATCAATCCACATTCCTAAAGCTTCTTTAAACTAATCTTGAAGTAAAAAAAACAACCCCTTCCTTTCTGGCAGGCCAATCCAAGTTCAGGTCCATAACCAAAATTGTATGATCTACAAGCTCTGCTAGAAACATGACATTGAATGGAGTTTTCCCATTGTTTTCCTGTCCTACTCCTTGCCCCCCACCCCCTTTATTAATGGTTCAGTGTTCCGCTGTTTGCTAGGATGAAGAGAACTAGAGAGAATATATGGTATCTGCTAGCCTAACAACAGAAAAGCCTGAATAAATTACAAAAACATAGCCAAAACTGGTCTGGCTCAATAGATAGAGCGTTGGCCTGCAGACTGAAAGGTCCCATGTTCGATTCCGGTCAAGGACATGCACCTTGGTTGTGGGCACATCCTGGTAGGGAGTGTGCAAGAGGCAGCTGGTTGATGTTTCTCTCTCACTGATGTTTCTAGCTCTCTATCCTTCTCCCTTCCTCTCTATAAAAAATCAATAAAATATATTAAAACAAACAAAAAAAACCCCATAACTTTTTTGAGCTCTTCAGATTGCTGCGGTTGCTGATCCAACTGTAGCCCGAGATTCAAGGAAAGGAAGACTCTTTCAAGGAATGATAAAATAAGAGCTTTGGCTCACTTGTGGCAGACCAAATGAAGGTGATCATAGCAATGATAAAAACCCAGACTCAGCTCATATCATAGCTCAGTTCTACTCTGATTGACTCAACCACCACATTAATGGCAACCCCTCCTCCTCCTTCCCCCCCACCACTAACCTATAAAGTCTTGAAGTCTGGTCTTGGATGGAAAAGGAACAGCTGGATAAAATTAAATGCATTACATTGTAGAATTTGAGCATACATTATAGAATCATAAAATGGTGCATTAAAGGAAATGGCTTATTTCATAGGGTATCCCCCAGCAATTTCTGTTGGTGGAACATATTTCTCATAGTTGGGTCCTTTACACCAATCTAGGCAGGAAATACTTGTGGCAAGAGTTCATATCAGGTCAGAAGATTTGGTGACAAATTTGGAGAATTTCAAAACTGCAGCTTCCTTATTATGTAATAAACAACAGCCTCTCAAATTTTTATAGTAAACTTCTTGCAAAGCACTAAGTATCTTGTATTTGTTTTCCTTATTAGTCGCCAAAACATCTGCTTCAAAGTAGGAAAGCAATGGATACATCACCATTTGCCACATGTAAAAGCTAAACTAGTGGTGGGGTAGGTTCTTAATCATTTCACAAACCCAGTTTTATTTAAATGATCAATTTAGAAGAAAAGATAATGGAGGCTTGGATTTTGTTGAAAACCCTCCAGTAAGAATCAGCATCATGTATGTGGCTAGGACTCTATAGAATACACCCCTTTTTTCACTAGAAGGAATTTGTTCAGGAGCAACCTCGTTAATTTTATCTTCTGAAAAGAACTTGGCTATCAAATTTATATCAAATACCAGAAGGCTGTCTTTTGGTTTTGAAAGGTGTCTGAGTCACTTAAGAATCACAGAGTTCTGAGCTTGGGGAAGACCTTTGGTGTTGAAAGGTGTCTGAGTCACTTAGGATATGTAGAAAGATGGCTCCCTGCCAGCTCCTGGGTTATCTAACATCTGAGCAGCCCAAAGTTCATGTTGGCTGTTTGCATTAATCACCGTAATTTGACTAACAAGCCCGAAGTGACAGCTTAGCATCAGCATGGTACCAGGGCCACAAACCAAACAAAGACAAAAAGAAAAAGGGAGGTGGTGAGGCAGAAATCCCGTTTCCCTCCGTGGTGGTTGAGGGTTTCCGAAGTGTCAGTAGAGGCATCGACAATTCAAGCACAGAGAGATCGTGAAGGGAAGCCCAAGTGGGAAGAGGATAGTTCCATCTTCATGCTCTGCCAGTTCTGTTTTTACCTTTTTCTGCAAATTTCAGCCAGTGTCTCTCTGGTCCAGCCATGCCTAGACATCCAGGTACTACCTTGGTTTCCCTTGCCATGCTCAAGAATTCAAACTGGACACTTTTGATTTCCAATAGATTTTATTTTTAGTTTTAAAACATGTCATCCTTCTAAGAGCTAGGTGAAAATTGATTTAAAAAAAGAATTTTAACAAAATAGAAATGAACACATTAGTTATAAGGAAAGTGGGGTAGAGCTGCACCCCTCACCGCCATGACCACAACCAGATTACTTATTTTGTAAGTACCTAAACTCGAGCAATTGATTGCCTTTTCTTTGCTTCTTTTTAGTAGGAAACTTGATCTACTGGTCAAAAGACCATGCTCCTCTCCACAATCAAGTACTTTTTCCAAAAGTTCTCTCCCAATTCCTGAACTGAATTCACAGAGTTCTAGTTTGTGGGAATCTACTTTTCAGCAAATTTTAACAAGCAACAGAGCTCCTTGGGACCTCCTGCATGCTTGTGTGCCTTGTGAATCTTCACAAAACAACATAGCATGCACACTTTTTCAAACTTCTTAGAAAAAGGAGCCTTTTTATTTCTCTCAGTCACAACATCTATTCCATATAACACAGTTCAGAAATTTCTGTCAACTTCATAAGTTAATTTTGTCTCCCAATGACAGGAGAGACTACTTCTTATTCTAAAACCCAACACTGTATTATATACTTTGCTCAGAACCCTACCTCCAGCTCAGAGCTCATTTGCTGAACAGGCTTACTTGAGTCAGCTGAGTCCAATCCCTCCTGCCATTATCTGCATGTCCCCAGGGGCTAACATAAAAATTAAAATGCTACACAAAATAAGCCAGAGAAAGACCAATATCACATGATTTACCTACGTGTGGAATCTAATGAACAAAATAAATTAATGAACAAAGTAGATACAGAGGCATAGATACATGGAACAGACTGACAGAATTCAAAGTGGGAGAGGGAGGAAGGACAGGAAGAGACTAACCAAAGAACATATATGTGTATATACATAGCCTAAGGACACAAACAATAGGGCAATTAAGGCCTGGAGTAAAGCAAGGTCGGGTGGAAGGGGGATGAGGGGTGGGGGAATGGAAGACATCTGTAATGCTGTCAAGAAAATAAACAAAAAAAGACACCTCTCTACAGCAGAGGGGACTTTCAGAATTGGATTCATTATGGTTATTCTTTATGGTTATTACACACATATGGTAACATCAAAAAGAGGGTGCTTCCACTTCCCTCTAAGTTAACTCATAGCCCAGGAACATATTATATTATCTCCTCACTTGATACTCAGCTTGCTTCCTTTTGCTTCGACTTAACAATAATTTTTAAATCTGTGCCTTAGAGTTTAGCTATAACATATACTTCATGGAAGATCCTGGATGTTTAATAAGATGGAAATAGATATGCCCCTACTTTTCCTTCAAGACATAGCTACCATGCTTGTTCATAAATTGAAATGTGATTTCAAAGAAAAACAGATGCCCTTCACAACTGTAAATCTGCCTGATCAGATTTTAAATTTTGATTTCTGAAAACAAGAAAATTCAGTGATAGACTCCTCTTTCAATTGTTCACTGCAACTTATTTCAGGTTTTTGTTTTTTGTTTTAATTAGAAATGGATCAGGTTTGGAGAAATATTTATTTTGATCAAGTCTGAAGATTTTTTACCTATTTTACAATTATGTATTTTTTTAAAGTGTGCATTTGGAAGAAAACAAAGATAGCTGTAGGTGGGAAGAGGTGTCTCCTCTTCTCACAGAGATTTCAAAGCTTGAGTCATCCTTGTCATTTTCAGATTCAACGGCCCAAAGCTGAGTCACAGGGGTGGAACGAAGTGGGGGTTAAACTGAATTTTGAAATCAATCCAACAATTTTAATAGGTGGTCACCTGTGACATCATTCACAGAGGCTACTTCATTCATTGTCACAACATATACCTTTTCTGTTCCTTTCTGTGGCTCCCCAGAAAAAGAATACGTTAGGCTCTGTTCATATCCCAGAAATGTCCTCTCCTCTGAGAGATGATATGCTTGCTAGCAAAACAGCTCCAAATATCTGGACTTGTATAGTTTAACATCCATATATCCTAAAGTTCTTATTAAAAAATCGACCATATTTTTAAAATTTTTAAAAAATTAATTTCAGAGAAGAATGGAGAGGGAGAAGAAAAGAAACATCAATGATGAAAGAGAAGCATTGATTAGCTGCCTCCTCATGCCCTCTACTATGAATCAAATCCATAGCTCAGGCATGTGCCCTGACTGAGAATCGAACCATGACCTCCTGGTTCATAGGTGGATGCTCAGCCACTGAGTCACACTGGCTGGGCAAAAGATCAACCATATTTTATGCCTATCTCTTAGAGTTCACTGTAAGGAATATATGAATTGGTACATCTCATGGGATTATGGGCAGAAAACTAACCAAGCCTGCTACAGTCTCTATGTACCTTCTTCCTCATTATGCCCTTCCTCTTATCTTTCCTAGCACAAAAATCGTCCATCATGCACAGAACTCTTGAGATCACTTTCCCTCATTTGCCAAGATCAACAGGTAACCAGTCCTCTCAAGTCTACCTCTGCAAAGATTCTCAAATTTGTTCTCCATTCGCCATCACCTTGCCACTGTACAAGTTCAGAGTTATACCATGCAACACTATTGCCCTCCCCCCAACTGCTCTCAGCTCAAACCCTGTCTGCCACCTGTATACGCCTGTTACACACAAGGTACAACAAGAAAGTACCCTGCTCTTCCATGCCTTTCCCCGTGCTTCCAGGCAGAAATGGTCATCTGCCTTCTGTTCCCATAATAGTACTTCTGTATATTCTAGGAGTGAGACATTTGTCTTATGCTAGTGTTGGTCATTTACAGGATCCATTTATCCAGAGAGATTTGGAGCCACTCAGAGATAAAAACTGTGGTTGCTTTTCCTGCACTTAGCATAGATTAGGGACTTGACAAATATTAAATAATGAAATTATCAACTCTAAAGTACTTCTAGTTAATTTAGCTTATGAACAAGTATTATTTAAAAAAAATAATTTCAGAGAAGAATGGAGAGGGAGAAGGAAAGAAACATCAATGATGAAAGAGAAGCATTGATTAGCTGCCTCCTCATGAGTAGGGAGAAGGAAAGAAACATCAATGATGAAAGAGAAGCATTGATTAGCTGCCTCCTCATGAGGTATTATGAGTCTACTAGATGCCCAGTGCACAAAATTCATGCATGGGTGGGGTCCTTCATCCTGGTTGGTGATCGTGGCCTATTGGGGCTATCTCACACAATCCTGATCAGGGCCGGGCCGGCTGGGACCTGCTGACTGCCAGCTGTCAGACGGGGCCTGCCAGATGGGGCCTGCCAGATGTGGGGAGGGACCATGGGAGGTTTGCCTGGGGGGGCGGGAGGAGAAACTGAGGGAAGTTGGCTGGCTGTGGGAGGCTGGCTGTGGGAGTGCACTGACCACCAGAGGGCAGCTCCCACCTTGAGCGTCTGCCCCCTGGTGGTCATTGCACATCATAGCAACTGGTCCACTGATCGTTCTGGTCATTCCAGGCATAACAATCATTTAGGCTTTTATATATATATATATATATATATATATATATATATATATATATATATAGAGAGAGAGAGAGAGAGAGAGAGAGAGAGAGAGAGAGAGAGAGAGACTGACTAGTGGCCCAGTGCACAGATTTGTGCACACTGAAAGGAAATCGGGAGTCCTTGCCTGTATGCCCAGGGAGTTTCCACGTCCCTGTGAGCCCTGGGAAGTCATGTGCGGAGTCTGTCCTCCCCCCCTCCACAAGCCCCCCACAGCTTCCTGAAAAAATATTTCCAAGTGTCTCTTCCACAGCCAGGGTCGCACCATGCCAGCTGGGAGGTCCCCGGGGGACACCAAGTGCTGGATGCTTTCCACCACTAGGAGCCAGATAAGAAATGCTCCCAGGTGAACAATACAAAGTTGGGGATCTTGGAGGGTGAGGTGCTCTCTCGCCCATGCCCCCAACATGTAGATCCATCTTTCTGAATTTTACCCCAATTACCAGTCACCACCTTGTGGCCATTTTGATATTGCTGCCTTCCTTTGTAGTCCTTCTGCTCATTTGTGTCTCATCACACATCTGTGGGTAGGCATCACCATCACCACTTTGCTGATGTGGGAATGTGGGCTCAGAGAGGTTGGTTAATTAGCACAAAGTCACACAGCAGTCCTGGGGCAATCAGTAAGGGATGGGATTTGATCTAGATGCCCAAGGCAGAGTTCCAGGAGACTGATGGAGATATCAAGCTCATCCTGGTTACTCTGAGTGTCCATGCTTCATCCATTCCCTGGAGATTGAACCTGTAGGCTTATGGGGTATGTGCCTCACGGCAACTTCTGGCTGAGCTGTGGGTGTCCAACACCACTAGGGGCCCATCTGCAAGAGCCACTGTCCATGGGCCCGCCTGATAACCCCTAATCACTTATCTGCCTGACTGCTCTTAACATCACTCTGCTTGCCTGATCAACCCTAACTCACCTGCCTGCCTGATTGCCCCTAACAACTTACCTGCCTGCCTGATCGCCCTTAACTGCTCGCCTGCCTGCCTGCCTGATCACTCCTAACCACCTCTGCCTTGGCCCCCAATACCATGACTTCATCCGGAAGGATGTCCAGAATGATGCCCAGAAGGCATCATTATGCTTTTATTATTATAGATACTTATGTTTAATAAACTCAAAGATGCACACACTACACGTAGAGAAAGAAGGAAAAGGGTGAGACATTGTACATAAACTTTTCATGTGTTTTATATATAAAACCTCGTTCATTTGCCATTTGGCAGATTCTCTCAACTACTTCTGAAGACTTTTTGGAATCTTTAATGCAAACAATTCCCTCAAGAATTAGACACATTTTCTAAAACCGGTTTGGCTCAGTGGATAGAATGTCAGCCTGAAAGGTCCCAGGTTCGATTCTGGCCAAGGGCATGTACCTTGGTTGTGGGCACATCCCCAGTAGGGGTTGTGTAAGAGGCAGCTGATCGATGATTCTCTCTCATCGATGTTTCTAACTCTCAATCCCTCTCTCTTCCTCTCTGTAAAAAAATCAATAAAATATATTTTTTAAAAAAGAATTAGACACATTTAATAAAGCACGTAACAGCCAAGGCCAATAAATAGCTATTATTTTAGCTATTAATCACCAATTTTTATATTCACTAAATACTTGAAACTGTTTCCCAAATACAAGCCCTGAAAATAGATGCTGTTTGCTTTTACTAATATCAGAGCACATCCCTGAACAAGCGCAACATTTGTAACTTGAGTAATTAGCATCCGGTCTGTTCTTTTTACATTGTGAGTCTCTCTTTCTCTCTTTTGCTAGTGCTCCCTCTTTCTCCCTGCATCTCTGGTTTAATTAATGCTAATGCATACTGCCCTACAAGAATTTGCAAGCTGTCCTGAGAAATAATGCAGCGTTAGTTTTGTAATTTAGTGCACAGAGCACATTTGTGCAAAAGCTTTGTAAACTGGGCCTGTGGTCAAAAGGAGCAATTAGCACTTTGTTAGTATGCAATGATGTACTAATCTGTGCAGTCCCCAAAAGCAGTTGTCTGTTCCATTTTGCCCTCATGTGCAAATTTTTTCCAGTGTATACAGCACCGCTCCAAAAATAACACATTGCACGCCCGGTGCTGCAAATTGGGTTCATGATGATAAAGACATATCAATGAGAAAATATTTGTGGGGCGGAAATGCACATGACTTTGGCCCTACAGTTTCCAGCCAAGCAAGGATGTTGGTGCACAGCCTTTTAGGGGAGCTACAGTTCTTTGGTCCTCCCTCAGGTTTCACAAGTGAAGTTGTCTTCACCTTTAGAGAAGACTATGGGAAGGGCATTTGCTGGGAAACTAAGACCTCAAACCAGAATAGTTAACCCAAAATCACACTAAGGCAGACTTCGTTAACACTGCAGACTGATTTGCATTTAAACAGACACCATCCGTTCCTTTATTTAAATAGCACAGAGGAACCATCTAACAATACATGTGTTCTTTGGATTTCCAAGTTCTTAGTGAAGCACATGACCATGTCAGGTTAATGATAAAAATAATAATAATGTCTTATATTTTTATGGTGATCTGCAGTTCCCCAAGATATTTCATGTACATGGGATCATTTGTGTCTCACCACACATCTGTGGGTAGGCATCGCCATCACCACTTTGCTGATGTGGAAATGTGGGCTCAGAGAGGTTGGTTAACTACACAAAGTCACACAGGAGCAGTACTTTGTAGTGGTTCGAAGCATAGGCACATTTCACTCTGCTTCTGTCTGACCCTGTGAACTTGGCTTCACCTTTCTGCACTCCAGGTTCTTCATCTATAAAATGGGGATGATAACTAGAGTACCTACCTCAGGAGGTTATTATGAGGTTTGAATGTAAAGCACTTAAAACAATGCCTGATGCCAATATGTGCCATAAAAGCATAAGCTATTGTTATTATTATTATATAGCATATAAGTAAGTGACAAAACTAGGACTTATTCTCAGATATGGTGAACTTTCAAAAGAGTCACAGGTTATCTAGTAAATATAACCATCTTTCATTCTCAGAGGTTCATTTTTCAGGCTATCAAAGTACCAGACATCCTAGTATTTGTGAAGGTAAGAGAGAGCCAAAGGGAAAATTAATGCTATTAACTTGAGGAAAAGCTACTGCAGGGAGGATATGGAATATTGTTCTTTATTATCATCAGAGGAGAATACAACAAGCTGGAACTCAGCTGAAGCATGCTTTTGATTTGATAGAGAGAGAAAGCCTGATAGTGAGAAAGGGGATTCCCAAGGAGTGTGGTGGACTACAAATGACGACCACCACCAGCACCTTTCCTTGAATCTATGGCCCTTGCAAGGTAACTGCATCTCCCACCATCGAGAGATGGAGGCTGGTGTTCTTGGGTGACCTTGTGGCTCGCTTGGGCAAATGAAATGTAGTAGAAATGATGGTGTGCCAATTCTGCATCTAGACAGACCTCAAGACACTTTACAACTTCTGTTCTTGTCTTGGAAAGTCGACCATTTAGCTAGAGGATGAGAGAACCCATCACCCCTTTGCCCCAGGGGGTAGCTAGCAAACTTAGGAGGCAGCCATCCAGCCACTGGCACCTGACTGCAGGTGCACAGTGAGCCCTGCTGAGCCTAGGCCAGATAGCTAACCCACAGAAACATGCGCTCAGTCAGTGTTGTTGTTTCAGGATGCTAGGGTTTGGGTGGTTTGCTGTACTGGGAGACCATGTCACATTTGATCTTAACCATCCTAAAAGACAGAATAGATATTGAGACTATCTAGAAAAAAACTATATGGCATAAAAGGATAAAATTGGAGACTAGTGTGTTTTCTTTTATCTAAAACACATGCTTCTCTGAGTTGATGAAGTGGAGGTTTAAACTCTAGCTAAAGGATTACTTTCTGTTCATAAGCAAACACTATAATATTTTAATCAAGTGTTTACTAAACATTATTGAGCACCTTCTATGTGTTAAATACAAAGAAAATGATTTCTTTCCTAGAAAAATAAATTGTGACAAGTATAACTTAACTATATTTTGTTCACTAGATGATATTCAAAATCAAAGCTTTAAAAAAAAGAAATAAATTACATTTCCATAGTAATCATATAAGTTTAATGACAATATTACATGAAAAACCAGTTAAAAAATGTGTCAGCACACACATAAATCTAAGTGTACCTACTTGCAAAAAGCTGAAATTTTAAAATTAGGCATTTAAGCAGATGTCAGGCCATGCCATTATTTTATTTTCCCCATCAGAATTTGGTAGAGCATGACTGAACCCTGCAATTAACCTTTTTTCCCCAAAAATGTATATACCAGCCAACATTTCCTGTCATACAGATTTGACACATCTGGGCAATCTCTCTACCTTCCCTTTGGCATTTGGTAACCACAATTTTATTCTAATCCTCATTCTAAAGAAATTCCTCTTCCTACACTTCTTTTCTTCTATTGTATATTTGTCAGCGGTGGTTGGAGCCACTGAACCTCTCCCTTCTGGTTTCAGGTCTGGTGCTATTTTCAGTCATGGCATCATCCTGGTTTAGAGATCAATCTCCTTACACTCAGGGTGTAGCAGGATGGCATGAAACTCTCCTCAATTTCTCATTGTTGGCTTCACATGGGAAGCCTGGTGTCTCATAGTTGCAGAACAATTATTCAAATTTTCTAATTGCCTGGAGCATATACCTAATTCACAGTCTTCTCTTGTTCATTCTCTTGTTCGTTCACTCAACAAATAACTATTGATCCAGGCAATATGCTGGACATTGTAAAACATAAATGTGAGCCAAATATGACCTTGAACCCTGATTTATGGAATTCAGATTCTAGTAGAAGAGTCAGGCCATTTTACAATAATCACAAAAGGAAATTTAAAATTGCTCCTCTTGATCTGAATACTTTTTATAACAGCTTTCATGAGGTGGTTTGTTAAACATGCAGATTTCAAGGCCCCACCCTATAACTTCTGGTCCAAATCTATGAAGGTGAGACCCGGAACCTGTCCTGTGTTCTGAGCTACCCATGACTAAAAAAATTATATTGCCTAAAGCAGACAGGTAAGTTGGAAAATGATGAGGCTGAAACTAGATATTCAAAACCCCATCAACTCCTCAGCCTGAGCCCTGAGCAAATAGAAGGAAAGACACAGGTACAGTTAAAGAGCTTTAGACGTGAGGCCTCTTATAGGCCAAGTCAGCGCATTTCCCAGTGCCCTGGAGTTTGTCACAGGACCTCTCTGTGCCAGTTTTCTCACATCTGTACCGCACTGCCAAAGGTTCCAGCAATTAATACTACATTCTAAATTAGGGGTGTCGAACTCAATCAGAGAAGGGGCCAAAATCTAAAATCCAGCCTAAATCGCGGGCCGAATGGTTTACTGAACAGTCATAAACTGTCATTGTGATGGAAACGCAGCGGAGTGCAGTGATAACAGCGCGGTGCGGGCCACATTGCAAGGCCTGGCGGGACGGATTTGGCCCGTGGGCCTTGTGTTTGACACATGTGCTCTAAATGATGCTCTATGGTGACTCCTATCTTTCTTATAGACTGTGACATCAAGCATTTCACCTTAATTGCTTGCTGGTTGCCAACTGAAAATTTCTCACAGTACTTTAAATCAGGTGTCAGTGTGTTGTATTTCATGTGTTGAACCATAAGACTATTTCATGACAATACAATTATATGAAATTTAAATTTAGTGTTCAAAATGCAGTTTTATTGAAACGTAGAACTATGATTAGTCATTTATATAATTATCTATGGCTGGTTTTGTTCCATATATATCATACAAAGGCACAATTGAATAATTGTGATAGAGACCATATGGACTACAAGCTTAAATATTTACTATAATTTTTTAAGACAAAGCTTCCAACTCATGCTTTAAATTAACCTCACAGCCTATTTAGTCAACTTACAAATAAATTACCAAGCTCCTGTGAAGCAAATCATTAATTTGTAATGCAAATAAATTGCCCCATACTTGAAATCCTTCATAAGCTTGACTTTTCATATTGAATTTTCTCGAAGCGAAGCATGGTCTCATCTCTATGTAGTTATGACTAACCCATTGTTAATCAGGTAAATCAAAACATATACGACTTAGTAAAGGATCTAACATACTTATCAGTCCACTGCATAATGCCTACTTTTCTACAAATAGTAAGACAAAAACCAGCACAGAGTCTCTACTTCCAATTGATTTATCTGAAACAGAATTAATTACTTTTGGCTTGAAAACCACTTTGTGTTAATATTATACATTTGAATGATAACATTGTATGAATATGCAAAATGCTTTTGGAAACAGATAATTCACACCAATGACAAGGAGGCCCAGAACAGATTAGCACATTGCTTGGGAGAGAGGATTAACTGATTTAAAAAAATGATGTAAGTTTACAGAATCACCTTGTAAACTGTGCCCAGAGAGACACATGCTGTTGACAACAATCTTTCAGTAAAGATACCATAACATATTTGGTAAACATAATGGGAGTTGCACTTGCAGGAGACCTCATTACAGCTCTTGGCTATGAAATCTTGGTGGGGAAGCGGGGTGAGACTGCTGGGTCTTCTGTGATAAGTATTGAGTTTGTGGACTGTTGAGAAGGTGAGAACCAGTAAATAAGTAGGGTTAGGCTGCACAGCACTTTTCAAAATTCATTCTGTCTTTGATATTTACACTGCTAAAGACATTCATTCACAGAATCAACTAGAGACTAGGAAATATAATTTAAATATAATTATTATTTTAGTTGGTTTTGATTTTTTTTTTTTTGTACCAGATACCACTCCTTAGAGCAGTAAAGTCTTTTAAAGGAAAGAAATTAGACTTGAGGAGAAACAAAACAAACAGCTAATAAATAACCTTTGGATAGCACCTTCTCTACCTTTCCCATCTCTTAATAAGCTCTTGAGAGAGCAGAAAAAAATTTAAAAACCCAGTGGAAAAGAAAATTAAAATTGCTTCCTCTACCATGGGCCAATCCTAAGCAATTTAATATAGAAATCAACATTTTAAAAAAATATATTTTATTGATTTTTTTACAGAGAGGAAGAGAGAGGAATAAAGAGTTAGAAACATCGATGAGAGAGAATCATCGATCAGCTGCCTCTTGCATACCCCCTACTGGGGATGTGCCCGCAACCAAGGTACATGCCCTTGACCAGAATCAAACCTGGGACCTTTCAGTCTGCAAGCAGATGCTCTATCCACTGAGCCAAACTGGTTTCAGCTAGAAATCAACATTTTTAAATAAAATTTCTACTCCTCAACCCAGAATTTGTTTTGTAGTAAATTACTTGCTTATTTCTTGATCATCAATTCAACAAATATTTACTGAGCACCAGAGAAGCACCAGGTAAAATTCCTGGCAGTTCTACAGAAGGCTACTTTAAGAAGTAGAGCCTGCTGTATGAGGATAGGAGCGATGCTATAACAAACAATACAAATATCTCACTGAATAAACATAATATGAGTTTATTTCTTGCTCATGTAACTTTTCAGTGTGGAAATTGGGTCCCAGACTCCTCCCAGACTGAAGCAGCTGCCTAGGTGGAGTAGGAGCAACCAGAATGAAACTGGAAATGAAGCTGAAGGGCTACATTTGGTTACTATGTCCCAAGAATCTCCCCTGTACAAATTTCTGGATGATTAAGCCTGACAAACTCAATGTTACTTTTCAAGAAAGATGTTAAAAAGATATATCCATAGCTTCATCCTGGTTCAAGCATTTAGTTCTACATTTCCCTACTCTCATGCTCTATCCAATCACCCACCTTAACTAATTGGAGTCTCAACTATCTCAAAATGAACTTTATACTGCAATGGGGATTCTATTTCATAGAGAGCTAAGCCAAGAAGCTTAAAACTTACATTCAGTAAAAATTATAGAATTAACTAAATTATTCATGTAAAAAGGCATATCATGCAGAATTGATGGCATCATTAGATTATTGTTGGAGGCTGAAGACCAAAGTATACTATATGATAAGTTAGCTGGTGTTCAAAGATGGTCCCAAATGAATAGCAATCCCAGTCTTTCTTCCCTCGTGCTGTCCTCTCAAAGACTGAATCTAAGCTGGCCCTGTGACACCCTTCAACTGTAGAATGCAGAGGAAATGATACCAGGACAATTCCAAGCCCTACATCAATAAGAAGACCTAGCAGCTTGAGCCATAACACATGTAAGATGTTCAGCTACTTTGCTGGAGAGACCACATGGAGGAGAGATCAACTGAAGGAGAGAGAGAACCAATGGAGCCCCAGGCTTAGGTGTCCTTGCCAAGGTACCTGTCAGACTAAATGCTTAAGCCCCACCCTCAACCTTACAATAGCTACAGAGACCCTAAGTGAGACCAGCGGAAGAACCATCTAACAAAACCTATTTAACTTTAATGGGAGAGAAGATGATGGCTTTTTCTCATGATGGTCTGTAGATGTCACTGTGGGGAGTGCCAATATGCCTCTGGTTTTGCTGATGCCAGGAGAAGTAGGAAACTCTTACAGGGGATGGATGTGTCTTGTGGTTAAAGCTTGGTGAGAAAAATTAGATTAAATTTCCAGGGTCCTCTAAGATGGGTTATCAACCCCTCTCATGGCTACCCTCTCCCCAATCCAGGCTCCCATTTCTTAACAACTTTATTTCCTAACACCATTTGCCTACCTGGTTCTTGAGGTTGGCTGGATGTATCAGGTAGTCACAGCCACTAGAGGAGAATAGGAAGGAGAAAGCCAACATCTTTTACGAAAAACAAACAAACAAACAAACAAACAAATAAAAAACGGCTCCATGAGACTCCAGAAATAGGCTGAAAAGAACATGGAGAAGAAAACTGACAGATACACAGAGGTCCTCAAGACTCCTGGACTCCTGGTCTGAGCCCAATAAAATTGACTGTTAATTCCTTACAAAATAAAAATAGTGGGAGAAATAGCATGCAAGTGCTTTCTGAATTCGGTCTTTGTTAAGGCTTACGCTGGCTTGTATCATTTGAATATCCACTCTCCAGAATGACAACCCACAAAATACGCAGAATAATTAAATAGCTGTATTTTTAAGCCACTATATATTAGAGTGATTTGTCCTGCAGCAATATGTAACTAAAATATATATAAAGGCAGGCATTTAGAGTGACGATGGGGACTCTCAAACCCACACAACAATTTCTTTTCAGAGCTGGGATTTTCCATTTTGTTCAATGGTTTCATATCTCTAAGCAGAGCCTACCCACTCTGTTACATTAAGACACAGATCTTAAAATATTTCACTTGGAAGATCTGGGAACACTCCTGACTCCCAGAGACTTGAGAATGCTCTTATTTATTTATTTATTTATTTATTTATTTATTTGGAATCAAATGTGAATTTCCTTGAGATCTTGAGATCCACTAGAACCTATTAACTAAGAATGTAGACAAAAGCAATCTTCTAAGGTGGGCTCCCCAACATATGTGCACCCACCACTGCTGAAAGTGTGGAAATTTAGTTCCTTTCTTAAAAGCACGAGGCTTTCTGAAACAGGCCTTCAATCCAGTGAAGTGTCTAAAAGAGTAAAATAACCCACACACACAGGCTCGTGAAATCATAATAGTAATAAAAACCCCTCCGATTTTTTTTTTTTTTTTTTCCAGCACTGAAGCAGCACCTGCCATTAGCTGTGGTGGTTCCTATTTTCATATTGTCTGACAGTAGCAGTTGGATCAGGTTTGAGCCAGTGTGACTGAGAGGCAGGCTCCCTGCTTCCACAAAGCTGAATTTAATAAGATGAGAACAGCATGCCAAGATGGGGAGCTCCCTCCCTAACACTTATCCTGACACCAGCCCCTCAGCGGGGCCGTATTGCTGCGGTAATCTGGGTGAGCCGGACAGAGCGTCCTGCTTACAAGTTCAATATAATGGAACAGCAGGGGGTGAAGGGCTGGCAGAAAAGCTTAGCAAAGTTAAAGCCTATTACTCTATGCTTGAGGAAAAATGAGTCACAAAATATTACACCCAGAGCAAGACTTGAACCTGCCAAATGCAGCAGCAACACACGCTAAGCCTTGTTCATAATAGTGCATTCATTATTCTGTGGTCCAGGATAATGTGGATTTAAATGTCTTTAACCCTAATGGAAATGTATATGCAAATTTGCCCATAAATCCATCCCTCCCTCGCTTTTCTTTTGCCCTGTTTGAATCTGATAGGCAAGGTGACTGTACTCTACATATGTCAAAGAAAATGATGCCTTTTTAAATCTGCCTTCAGTAACAAGAAGAAGACAAGAAACAGAAGCTGGACAGAAAGAAATCTCTCAGCTGCATATATGGCCTTTGTTGTTGTTGTTTTCTGCCTCTTGTGGTGTGGAATTTAAAACCAATCAGAGAAATAGCAAGCAAGTGGTCTCAGTGTTCAGCTGGTTTGAGTTTTAGGCTGACTTCGCTCATTTAAATATCAACTCTCCATTATAAGTGAGTTCTAACACAAAATCTTCCATACTAGTTAATCAAATTGAACTCTTAGATTTGGAACAGACTTGTCTCATACTTTCAATGGACTGATGCCCCCAGAACCAATCTAGGACTCCTTCTAATTAAAGAACCATTATTTAGAATCCTGATCATTAAACTGTTTGAGGACTGGTTTTTGGTTTTTTTAAGAGTAACAATAGATCTAAGAGGGGATTCCTTCTGCTCACCCTAGACTAGCTATAAGTTCTTATTACAATAAAGACCACAGACCATCAGGTATGGTGTCAATGACAGCAACCACCAAATACTGAGCTCTTACCACTGGCCAGGCACTTGGTTTGATGCTTTATAGTCATTACCTGTAATCTGTATGTAGTGGGTTATATATGGTCTCATTGTTTCTCAGATGTATAAAGACATTTCAGCTTCTTTATTTATAGATGATCTCATCTTCTACATGATTCTCCCATGGGGAAACAACCTCAAACTTCAGACTTGCCAAATTGTCTTTTATTACCTTCTGGTTTCAAGTTGTTTGGATATGTGGTGTCTCTTAGTCTTTTAGAGTTCATTCCCTTTCTTTATGCCCTTCAAAGATGGTGTCTGGATCTGATATGCCCATTGCCAGTGGAGACTGAGGGCTCCGAGAATTCATGAACAGAGTTAATAGTCAAGGAACACAGTGAAAAGCTCCAAATAGCCAGTTAAGACCTGATTGCTCTCCAGTCTGCACAGCCAACTGGACCAACCATTCCTGCAGGTATCCAGAAGTTACCACCGAAAGAGAAGTGGGGAAGTGAGAGAGGAAAGGGAAGGCAATTATGTATTATAGGCTAGTTACCACTGTGAGCAACTAGACTTTAATCCCATGTGAAAATTTGGGTAATAGGATAGAGAACAGTGTTATTCACGCGAGGGTTGAGGAAATTGCAGCATTTGTACACTGATTCCTATCACTCACTGGTTGAGGACCACTCCCCCTGGATGATGAAACCGTTCTTATATATGTGTAGAATGAAGATATACAGATGGCAAATAAGCATATGAAAAGATGCTCAACACCATGTGTCACCAGGCAAATGCAAATTAAAACGAGATACCATTACACACCTATTTGAATGGCAAAAATCCAAAAAACCAACAACACAAAATGCTGGTGAGGATATGCAGCAACACATTCCCATAGGTAGTCAGAATGCAAGATGATACAGACATGTTGCGCAACAGTTTGGCAGTTTCTTGCAAAACCAAACATATTCTTACCATATGTGATCCTGCAATAATACTCGTTGGTATTTACCTAAACAACTTGAAAACTTACATCCACAAAAACCCACACACAGATGTTTATATCGGTTTTATTAATGATTGCCATAGCTTGAAAGTAACCAAGAAGTCCTTCAGTAGATGAATGGATAATTAAACTGTGGCACATCCAGACCGTGGACTATTATTCAGCAATAAAAATGAGTGTGTCATGAAACCATTAAAAGACAGGGAGGAAACGTAAATACACGTTGCTAAGTGAAAGAAGCCAATCCAAAAAGGTTACATAGTAAGTAAATGCACCCAACTAGACAACATTTGGAGAAAAACAAAACACTGGACTCACTCAAGAAGCTTTCAAAATTACTGATGCCTGGGTCTCCTACCATGGATTTCTGATTTACTAATAGGTCAGGGTAAGGCCTGAGCATTGGGGTTTTTAAAGCTTTTCAGATAACTCAAATGAGAAGCCAAGGCTGAAAATCATGGCCCTATATCTATACCAATAGAGCCCTGCATCTCAAAGTGTGGTCTTAAGTCAGGAATATCACCAGGGAGCTTGTTAGAAATGAGCAAACTTGCGCCCCACTCTAGCCTAATAATGAGAATCTGCATTTAAAAATATATATATATATTTATTGATTTCAGAGAGGAAAAGAGAGGGAGAGAGAGGGATAGAAACATCAATGATGAGAATCATTGGTAAGCTGCTTCCTGCATACCCCCTACTGGGGATCGAGCCCACAACCTGGGCATGTGTCCTTGACCAGAATGGAACCAGGGACTCTCTAGTCCACAGGCCAACACCCTGTCCACTGAGCTAAACAAGCTAGGGTGAGAATTCTCAGAGGATTCATGTGCACAGTAAATTTTGAAAAGCCCTGAATCGGAGTCCTCCTACCCACCTAACTTCAGAGCACTCATCACCAGATCTCACCTTTGCTCCATTTGAGCTCCTCCTTCCTAGGATGTCAGAATTTAAGACAAAACAAGGAACTCACTACATCTGCCCTTTCTCCAAAGGGAGTGGTTACCTTCTACTTTGCAGGCATGAACCTGAAGAGTCTTCTCTTTTTACCCTACCCTGTTCTCTAACCCATATTCCTAGACTCAGTTGCCATCTTAGACACAGCCTTCACTACACCTAGTATTTATTAACACCAAGGCTCCATACTTGAATTCAAGTAAAGACAGGAGGCAGAATCAATGTCTTAGTGGGATTTAAAAAAACTTTTTCTTAAAAAAAAAATGTTAGCTCCTGGTTTCTCCCTAAATTGCCATAACACAGAGATGTGTTGAGATGATATTATAAAAGAATCTTATCCGCTACAGGGTGGAAAGTGAAAAGTAACATGGAAGGGATGCCTAATGATTTGGAAAAAAGAAAAAGATCCAACTGCATTAGTAAAGAAATTATGAGGTGTCTATGACCAGAGAAACCTGAAATGTGCTAATTGAATGCCCTCAGATGCCATTAGCGGGGCAGTCCTCCATAACTAACAGCACAAGCACATCTGAGCAGAAACCTGAGCTAATAGCAAACAGGACTGTCTTGATGGCCTAAGAAGGATTCTAAGTGCATGAGTCAGCAGGTAAGGGACTTTGTGTTCATCAGGAATCCTCCACAGACAAGAGGGAAATTTTCCTCTGGTTGAGTATGCCATGCCATGGTCAAAACCCAGAGAAAAGACAAGTTTGGTTTTTAGGGAGAACAATAATACCTTTTCATAGGAATATGTGCGTGCACACATGTACTCATGTACACACACACACACACACACACACACACTCCAACTCACAACTCTTGCTACTCTAGATGTGCTCCATGAACCAGCAGCATCTGGCTCCAGCGCTACACCTACTGTTTAACACTGCACATTAACAAGTATCCCACGTTATTTGTATGCACATCAAAGTTTGAGAAACATGGTTCTAAACCAGTGGTTAGCAACTTTGGTTGCACACTGGAATCACTCAGAGATTTCAATATGCAGTCAATTTGGAGAACTGTTGATCTAAAATAAAAGTTAAAAACATGCCCTCTCTTTTCCCTTCAGATTGAGCCTTTTGACCACTTTAAAAATAGGACAATGATGTATAAGAGGACTACTTCAAGACCGCTGTTGGAACATCTGGCTTATAACCATTTAAAGACTAGTCTTATTCTGTTTGGGTAATTAATTATCTCTCTATTTATCTGCTTCCTGAGACCAATGACCTTGACTTTGTGTCTGCTATCCCAACAAAATTATTAGTAGAGTCCCTTTTCAATCCCTGAAGTGTTCAGATTGGACAGTACGGTCACCCGGAGAGCTGACCTTTATTGACTTTTTACCTTAGCTAAGCACTCTTCTAAGCAAATTATTTCATTAAACCCTCACAACACGCCTCAGAGATTATGTACCATTATTATTTTCAACTTATAGATGAAGAAACTAAGTATAATAGCTGAAGTTATATGGGTAGTAAACAGCAAAATCTAGATTGTAACCTATGAAAATGATCCTAAAAGTCAGAATGCTTAACCACAATGTTCCATCTATTAATTAAAACCTGCAGTTAGAGCAAGATACCAGGAAATTGTCTGTTCTGCTTGGGAAAATGATGTGTTTGGTAGAAGATCAGGAGACAAGGATAGAAAGATAATTTTATAGGCAATGTTAGTTTCTCATCTTTCTCTTCTTTAGTTGGCTTAATCTAACATATGAGATGAGGTAAAAACATGCATTTCCAGAAGGTGTGTACACATATGTACATGTCCAGAGATAATGGGTGGAGAAGAGGTCATGAAGGAGCTGAGATGGCATTTGCCACAGAGTACAGAAGGCTCAAGATCCTACCTTTGGCTCTCAAGCTTCACTGAATCACCAAAATGAAGGGAAGACTTCAGCCATGGCTTCAGACTGAGGCAAGATGGAAACCTCATCAAGCCTGTGTTATTGTTGGAGGGTTGATTCAAAAATAAAAGACCTAAGTTTCAGCTGGTCCCAAACTATGAAGAATCTTATCTACACAAAGCCCCCATTTGCCAATGCAAATCTGGTAATTGGACTTTTAATTACCCTATTTGCACACATAAATGAGGGGTGTGCCTGCAGAGAAATCAGAGCCTACTCTTAAAACTTTGGCCCCAAGCAACGAAATCACATGCTTTTGTCAACAGGAAAATTGGTTAGAATTGTGTTTATCTCTGCTCCTGTTAGGCCACATGTATTTTCACTGCAGCCTGATGCCTATTGAGTGAAAGCTTAGTTAAAAAACAACAACAACACAAAAACCAATGTTATGCATGCGGAAAACCTAGATAGTAGTTGCCAACTATATGCCAAGAATCCTTTCATTGTATGGAGAATGCAAGACCTGAAAAAGAAAACCTTTTTGCAAATTCATATGCTTGGGCACACTCAACAGTCTTATAGTCATAATAAAGACAGAAGGGCCTTTTAAAAGAATACTTTAAACAACATTTCTAGCATGGATTAATCTCTTGAATAAATGATTTGGGCATTGAATTTTCTCATTTCCCTAGGGCAGGTAAACAGGTGAATTTTCTCTGAATATCTTCTAGTTAGACAGTGAACTAACAATGTCCTTAGGGGGGAAATGTTCTTTGATTTGGAAGCATGTGTTGTGAATATGTCCATCTGGGTTTCCTCTCCATGAATCAAAACGGTCAAGATTTGGCTATTTCTTGATCTTTGATTTATAAAAAAAACAAAAAAACAAAACCTGGGTTCTAGTCCAGGCTTCAACTCAAACTAGTCACATACTCTTAAGGATTGATTATATTATTTAGTTGAATAATGGTCAAGGGAAAAGGGACAGCTTGTCAGGGGGAGTCAAGTAGTGTGTTGGAAGTAAAGGCAGGCCATGGGAGGCCACTAAGGTGTCAAAGGTAAGCGAGGATGAGTAACAAAGAATGATCAATGAGTTCTGTGATTTGGAGTTCAATAATAACATTATCTTTGTTTTGGTCATTAGATGCTCAAGAAATACTTATTCAGTGAACGACTTAATTATCAGCACCATTTATCAACAGTCACTTTGTAGGGAGTGCTATGCAAGGAGTTGGAAGTAATCAGGGGGGAAAAATGAGACCCTGCCTATAAGGTTATTGAAGAGTAAAAAAGCCACCAAAGTGCAACAATATCAAATAAGACATTTGAAAGAGTCAATGTGAGAATTAGAGGACAAGATGACCTTTGAATTTCTTCATGGCATTCGAAGACCTACTATCCTACCTAATAAAAGAAAAACATGAAAATTGACCGCCACCTTCGCTACACCCACAAGCCCTACCCACCAGCCAATCAGGGCAAGCATGCAAATTAACCCAACCAAGATGGCGGTTAATTTGCATATCCAGGCCAGAGTGAGGATTGAAGACAGGTAGAAAGAAGCCGAGCACTATGGAGAAGCAAGTGGGGGCAGGGGAGAAGGGAGAGAAGCAGGCGGGGTGGGGAGAAGGGTGGAAAGCAGGCGGGGCAGCTTTCTGCAAAGGGCATCTAGTGTATTCCATAAAAGGTTCCCCTACTGCTTGGCATTCAGGGGCTTACTGTGGAAAGACTAGAGCTGGCTTGCCTCTACCACGGCTATGATCTCCTTAGGTTCAATGGATGCCAATCAATGCAGAAAAACTATGCACCATGGGCTGCCCCACCTTAACACAATGAAAACCAGAGAACTATGAAATCAGTCCTTTTCTGATGAGTTAGTTATACTGATTAAATTAGTTCATTGAAACAAAGCTTTATAGTATAGAATCCTTGACTCAATATAGTTAGTAGTTCATAAGTCTTTTCATCAGCTCTCCTTATCCAAACCTGTACATGGAAGGTTAATGGATATGTAATGAGATTTCAGAATGCTGAACCCAGAACTTTACAGAAATAACTATATCTCCCTAAATCTGGTTTTTGCCCATCTGCTTTATTGGCTGATGATGAATATCAATTAGAATTAAACTCCCCATTTCTGCTTCCTAGATTCATTGAGTATCAGAGAAGTTCCAAGACGGATTTTGTTCAACATTTGCACAAATCAGATTAGCAGTAAAATTTATCCAGGAAAACAAAACTTTACTAATAGAAGTCACTGCCCTGTTCTACCTCAAACACTTACCAAAATCAGATCTCATCATAAGCGGGAGGAAAATGCAACACTAATTATTCACTAAAAAAATTATTGAGTATCTGCTATGTTCTAGGACAAGAACTATGCTGGAGATAAGGGAAGAGAAAAGACAAACATTCTTCCATCTACAAGAAGTTTATAATCCAACAGAGACTGAGGGCCAGTCTCTGCACACAATTGAACTCCTTATGACTAAAATTTTACTCAAGAATAGAGATCAAACTAGTGTTTGTGTGGTAGTATCTTCATAGTTCTGAACAAGCTTGAAAGATATATGGGAAATGGCTGTAACACTTGAAAGTGTCACTTTTGAGTAAATTACTTCTTGATTTTTTCTAAAATTCAAAGATGAATAATACCCTAATTCCATCCAGGACATTTAAGTTAATGGGCAGACAGGCATATAATACACAAAACATGAGCAGTGCCTGCTTACGAAGCATAGAAAGGTGTTTGGCATTACAATGGGCCTCTGGTACAGAGATTAAACCACCTACTTCAAGGGTTATGCTGTTGAAAAGGACAGAAGACTCAGAGTCTGATCATTTGGATGGTTCTACTCTGCTCAACTTCTCTGAGCCTTCATTTCCTGTTCTATTAGAATAAAATTAGAGAATAATAATACCCCGCCTCCCAGAGCTGTTGTGAGGTTTATATACAATAATAAATTTTAATGTAGTAAGAAAATATGTTATTGTTATGATGCAGGAGTATTAATACTGAGTCCCTTTTACATCTATTAGGTCATCTCCCAAGACCGGAGAGGAACTGAGTTCCCACATCAAATGTGCCTTCCCTGCCTCCTCTAGCTTGCTCTATTGTCCCTAACCAATGTAAATCCAACATCCAACATTCTGATGAAATGGAATCTAAGGTTGTGTATTATTCCATTTGGAAGCTTGAGCTTAAATGTGGGTAATTTTGTACTCATTCTACACTCCCCAATTCCTACTCCCTCTATCTCACCCACCAATTTGGTTTAATTCTTCTGGTATTAAAGTGATCTGATCTCTAAAATCTCTCTCTTGTTGCATTCTTTTTTCTCTTTCTCTCTCAGGGTTCATAGCAGAGTGACTTCCATAGAACCGGTGCTCAATATTGGTTAACAAAAGGAAAAGGGATCATCCTTTTGGGTGATGATGTTTGGTAAAATTATTTCCCACACTGTGTGGTGCAAGCTTCTCATGCTTTCTGATATTTCACAACTAGTACCCAACATTAGTCAGAAGACCAATTCATTTGTTCTAATCAAATCTGTTGAGTTCAGACTACTACATTGGTAAGTGTTGGGGACACTTATCAAGAGTGAGCAAAAATATACTTGTCTGTTGTCATAAAATTTAAGATCTATTTGTTATGCATGGTAAATGACATTATAAATTGTAAGTGAAGACAAAAAAATCAGCAGTCAACTTGGAATTCAGTGATAACACAGATACAGCTGTGCGTATGGCCAGAATCCATTCCAGTCAGTCATTAGACCATAATTTTCAGAAATTATTTTTTATTATTACCAAGTATAAACTTTTAAGTTAAAAATGTCTACTGCAAAATAGTTTTTTTAAATACCATCCCTGATGTAGTAACCTGTAAATAGAATGTTTTTTGTGTTTTGATTTACACTATCCTATATAATAAAAGGGTAATATGCAAATTGACCCTAATGGGAGAATGACTGTGGCTATGATACGCACTTACCATCAGGAGGCAGACGCTGGGCTGAAGAACCCCTGCACCCTGAGTGCACAAATTTTTGTGCACCAGACCTCTAGTTAGATATAATATGACTCCTCAACTGAATGGCCAGTGCCAGTCTCTTGCTGAACATAGGTTGCAATGCAAATGCAGATTTATGTCCATTGCAGATGTACCCACTAGATAATCTCCTTGACAAGGACAAAGCCCTTTGGCTTCTGCCTGATTCAAGGGAGCATGACTCCATTTCCCAAGGTACGTACTTTGTCAGTTAGTACCCAAACTTGAAGAAAAGTTTCATATGTAAGAGAGCATGTGAAGGTCCTAAGGGGTGTCGAACTCAATCAGAGAAGGGGCCAAAATCTAAAATCCAGCCTAAATTGCGGGCCCAATGGTTTACTGAACAGTCATAAACTGTCATTGTGATGGAAATGCAGCGGAGTACAGTGATGACAGTGCGGTGCGGGCCACATTGCAAGGCCTGGCGGGACGGATTTGGCCCGCGGGCCTTGTGTTTGACACATGTGTCCTAAGAAGTCCTGCAATTAAAACATCTATTTGTGGGATCTCAGTACCAGATATCAAACAGTATTACAAAGCCACTATTCTCAAAACAGCCTGGTACTGGCACAAGAACAGACATATAGACCAATGGAAAAGAATACAGAACCCAGAAATCGACCCAAACTGCAATGCTCAATTAATATTTGACAAAGGAGGCAAGAACATACAATGGAGTCAAGACAGTCTCTACAATAAAAGGTGTTGGAAAAATTGGACAGATATATGCAAAAAAATGAAACTAGACCACAAACTTACACCATACACAAAAATAAACTCAAAATGGATAAAGGACTTAAAAATAAGATGGAAAACCATAAAAATACTAGAGGAACCCATAGGCAGCAAAATCTCAGACATATGCCAAAGCAATTTCTTCACTGATACTGTTCCTAGGGCAATAGAAACTAAACAGAAAATAAACAAATGGGACTACATAAAAATAAAAAGCTTTTGCACAACAAAATAAACCATCAACAAAACAATAAGAAAGCCTACTGCAAGGGGGGACACATTTGCCAGTGTTATCACTGATAAGGATTTATCTCCAACGTTTACAGGGAACTCATACAACTTGACAAAAGGTAGATAAAGCAACCCAATAAAAAAATGGGCAATAGATCTAAATATATACTTTTGAAAGAAGACATAAGAAAGGCCAAGAGACATATGAAAACATGCTCAAAGTCACTAAATCATCCAAGAGATGTAAATCAAAACAACAATGAGGTACCATCTCACACCTGTCAGAATGGCTATTATCAACAAATCAATAAATAACAAGTGCTGGTGAGGATGCGGAGAAAAAAGAACCCTCGTGCCCTGCTGGTGGGAATGCAGACTGGTGCAGCCACTGTATGGAAGACAGTATGGAGTTTCCTTAAAAAACTGAAAATGGAACTCCCATTTGACCCAGTGATCCCACTTCTAGGAATATATCCAAAAAAAAAACAAACACCAATCAGAAAGGATATATTCAATATGTACCCCTATGTTCATAGCAACACAATTTACTATAGCTAAGATTTGGAAACAGCATAAGGGCCCATCAGCAGATGAGTGGATTAAAAAAAAACTGTGTTTACATCTACACAATGGAATACTATGCTGTGGTTAAAAAAAAAAGAGAGAAGTTCTTACCATTTGCAAAAGCATGGATGGAACTGGACAGCATTACGCTAAGTGAAATAAGCCATTCAGAGAAAGATAAATATCACATGATCTCACTCATTTATGGAATATTATGAACAACATAAACTGATGAACAAAAACAGATCCAGAGACAGAGAAGCATCCATCAGACCAGCAAACATCAGAAGGAAGGTAGGGGAGGGTGGGGGTAAGGGGGAGAGATCAACCAAAGGACTTGTATGCATGCATATAAGCCTAACCAATGGACACAGACAACAGGGTGGTGAGGGCATGAGTGGGGGTGGGATGGGGGGCAATGAGATGATAAGGACACATATGTAATACCTTAATCAATAAAGAAAAAAAATCTATTTGATGTGTAACCCAATCGCCCCCACTTTCATTTCACCATTTTTCTAAAACTCACACATAAATATCCTGAAAAATAATATTCTAGGAAAGTTATTTTTTGGAATATTCTGGTTTAACTTATTCAGATCCCACTCTGGTGTTTTCTTTAATTGGCCTCATAAAAACTTTATAAATGTACTGAGTTATTCTAAGTCTATTTTGATCAATGATGTCACTGGCTGAACAGACAATCAAAATTCTATTTTGTCTTTCAATAGAGAAAGCAATGAAAATGAGAACATTAAGAGTGGCTCTTCACCATCAGAAACAGCCAGAGAATGGCACTACCTGAGTACATACAGGGGCCTGCAGAGAATTCATCCCACAAACAGACATACAATTCGTTTCTTATACCTTCATTTCATATTTATTTTCCTTCTGCTTCTCTTTGCTTTGGCAATCTTAGGTACATTTCTACTTTTCCAAGATTGCCTGCAGTGAAGTCCTGTCCCCAGAGATTGTTTTTTATTAGTCTCTTAAGCAAGTTATACAATTCAAATCACCTCTCCCTGTCCACCCATCTGCTTGTTTTTGCTTTTCTTCCTCTCTGCTGGATTCAGTGTAGAAATCCTCTATGCCTCCTCTCTCCCCTCCCTGTCCACTGCCCTAAACTCTCCCCCACCGTTCTGTCTATCCTCTCTGTCAGGGTCCAAGGGCCCCTTCTGTTCAGATGGCTCTGGGCCCACCTGTACCAGCCCCATCTGTCAGCAAATCAGCCCCAGCATCCCATAAACCTGGTGGAGGAAATTCTCCTCTGAAGAATTGACGTCACTAGGTGTTCTCCTGAGAGTTGTGCCCTGAAAAATTAGCTACATTGAGGAAGAATAAAGGGTAGTTTCGCATGGAATAGAGGTGTTCAGGCAATTGGCATTAATAAAATACTTCTCACACACAGGACCACATTTCAGTTTTCTGTTTGAAGCATTACTTAACATCCACCAGAATATTAAAGGGAACTAGAAATGGAAAAACAATATCTTCAGGCTAACTAGAAATTTTAAAATATTCATATTTTAATACATTAGAAGATCAAATGAATAAATTCTATTTTCTAAAGCTAACATGACAAACGTATTTGCAAGATTATCTCTGCTCATTCTTCCAATTTGAGTAACGTAGCAATCTTTTTTTTTTTTAAGAAATCATTCAGTTTTAGAGGTTTTTTATTTTGCTTTATTTTTTAAAGAAATCAAGCATTTCCTTGAAAGAAACATTTATTTCTCATATTTTAAATCCCCAGGTTTCTATAAAACATATATATATAGAGAGAGAACAAGGAAGGTCTACAGTCGAATAATACATTAAGGGTTGGCTATTTTTCCCCATCTGAAATTTGATTCATATTTAACCCAGATTTGTGTGCTGATTTAGAGGCTAAAGTGCCAATAGGAGAACAGAATGGTCACAGCCAGCCACTGGAGAGAGTACTTGGTGCCAGGACTGAACAAGGTCTAAAAATTGTGGATGGCACCTGAAACTCCTACAGCAGAGCCCCCGGACTTCCAAGCCGGCCTCTTGGTTCTGATGTTCCCTTGCCCGTTTCCTGTGTATGCGAGCAGCACTGCAGCGACCCTGTTTATCTGGCCCCTGCACAACATTGTCAAGACACATTTCCATTTTCCAAGTGACTGCTGCCACTGGGCCGCAGTCTGTGCTCATTTCTCGAGTAGCTAAACCCTTTGACACTGTGGTTTTTAATTAAAATTACATTAAAGTTAATCAACCAGAAAGAGGCTGCTGTAGAAGGCAGGTTTGATTGCAACCTGCAAAGGGCACGGAGGCTGCCAACTTGCTAAAGATGTGCCTGCAGATGCCAATCTGCCTGTGTGAGCCCCACGGTTACAGAGCTGCTGAGGAGAGGTCGGTTCGGCTTGCATTTTCTCGGGGACTGTCGAAAAAAATCGTGATGGCAGTAGCATGGCCCCTCTAACACGCACTGTCACTGCATTTCTGCTACTGCCCCAAACCACTGAGGGCGAAACTGTCACATCCCAACTGTTTCATCTTCAGACCCAGTTAGACTCAAGCAGGAGTCACTAGGTTTGCTGTTGGGGAGGCTACAGACAGTCTCAGATGATTCTGTTCTATAGGCTAGTTTTCTGGCATATGGTTCTGTGTTTGATTTTCTTTTGTTTCTGAAGAGACAGAGGAAATATTTGAATGCTTCAGGATTCTTTGTTCCTCTCCAGGTTCTTTCCCAACGGCTTCGTTGGAAAAATGATTACACACAGCTTAGCACTCTGAACCAAGGGACTATCAAATAAAAATTCACATCTCAAATTATTAGCTATTTCACACTTACCAAATGTTGTAGTGATACTGAGTCTAAAGTTTACATTTTATTTCTGTTCTTATATGATTAATTTACTTAATATATTCAGACCTTGACAAAGTACCTGACACTGGGTAAGAGATTGATTAGTTTTGGATAAGTGAATTTTGATGAATAAATGCATGAAGAAAGGAGTGCATTGTCCATAGGAACTAATGCTATTTGTGCAACATTTGTACAAAAACCCAGATATCATTTCTCCTGAATTCGGATCTATTGATAATTGCTGCCTAAATCACTGTGTTGAGAAGGATTCTGAAACTGTATCCAAGTAACTGAGCAGAGATGATCTCTGGTAAGGGCTTTGAGTCTATCCTGTTCTAAGAGTAGGGGAGAAATATAAAGGTTATATCAGCCTTGGCTGTGTGGCTCATCCCACACAACCAAAATGTGGCGGGTTTGATTCCCGGTGAGGGCACATACCTAGGTTGCAAGTTCAATTCTCAATTAGTGTGCATACAGGAGGCAACTAATGTTTCTCTCTTACATTAATGTTTTTCTCTCTCTAACATCAATATAAACATATCCTTGGATGAAGATTCTAAAAAAAAAAAAGGGGGGGGGAGGGAGGTATGTCAGAATTCTACGGTTGCTTGAAAATAAGTGACCAAAGCTTTCTTCCTTCATTTACAAGGAAAGAAGTTTTATTTTCTATATCCTTGAGTGGCTTCCTGAGTCCATTGGCTGATTCTAACAAAGCCATTGGTCCTACAATTGCTATATTCATCTATGCATATCCATGTCATATACCAGGTATACCTGAGTACTTTGTTTATAGCAAGATTCTTGAGGCAGGCAGACCCCAGGTGCCATGCACATGCTAGCTGTGAATATTAATGATTGGCAAAGTGTCTCCTGATAAATACCTACTAATAAAAAACAGAATTTTGTTCTTTGAAAAAGTTAATTCTGTTTTCTACAATGAGATCTAAGAGGAAATCTTCTAGGGAGAGAATGCATTTTTCAAATATTTTTTATTCTCTAGTAGAAGGAGAAATACACCTGCAAGGAGTTAGTTTTGACTCTCTGGCCATGAATGAAGTAGCCAGAATGACTGGAGCTATAGCAGCCATCCTATAACCATAAGGGACAAGCACCAAGACAAAAAAAAAAAAAAAAAAAAAAAAAAAGGAGAAGAAGAAGAAGAAGCAAACTCTAAGAATGGTGAAACAGAAGGATTGGAAAAAACAGATCTTTAAAGACATTTTTGAACTGCTCTTTTTACATCGAACCTCTAGATTCCTTTTTATATAAAACTAGAGGCCCAGTGTACAACATTTGTGCACAGGCAAGGTCCCTAGCAGCTACCAGCTGGGGCCTTCCTTCATTCCATGCTGCTGCCTGGTGGTCAGTGCATATCAACTCTTGGTTGGTCAAACTCCAGAGGGGACACTTTGCATATTAGGCTTTTATATATATATAGATTACTATATAAGCATTATAGTACTTATACCACTATTAGTTGGGGAATTTTTTACTTGCGGCTAAAAGCTTTTTAACTTATGTAGTGTCTGGTTTTCCAACATAGAAAGTAAAGTCTCCCAAACCCATAATCTACTTCATTTCTCTCACTTTAATATTTTAATTATGCTATATTTTGGGGATCACAGTACACCAAAAGTCTACTTATTCCTTATAGAAGTCTCTCGTGGAGGAAGCTATCAAAGGTTAGCTTCTCTTGCCTGGGCAGATTTTGGAGCACTCTCTGTGGGCCTCTAGAAGACCTCCACAAAACTCTCCAGTCAATCCTTATGTGTTTTCTCTTCTAGTTTCAAGTCAAGCAGAAGTTCTCTTGTCCAATAGAAAGTAATTTTCTCAAGAAAAAATTAATTGATGTCTATGTGTTTGGACCAATCAGACTATTTCCTGAATTTTGAAAAAAGTCAAAGAACAAGCTGAGGACTAGGGCTAATTAGGTAGGCAGGCTGAAGAATCTTGTAGTAGAGGAGGCAGATGAGACTGAGGCTGTTATCAGCCACCTCTGCTACCTCCATTCTTGTACCAGGAAAGATCTCAAATCCTGCTACTAATCACATATGCCAGCCATAAATATCATCGGGAAAGCTGGCAAATTTTGAAACCTAAACTAACATACTGAATTTTTAAATACCCACCTAGCCCACCTGGTATTGCCAAGTGGTTGAGCATCGACCCAGGAAACAAGAGGTCACTGGTTCAATTCCCAGTCAGAGCACATGCCCATATTTCTGGGCTTGATCCTCAGTAGGGGGCTTGCAGGAAGCAGCTAATTGATGTATCTGTCTCTCTAGCTCTCTTCCTTCCTCTCTTTCTAAAAATCAATAAAAGCATATTTTAAAAAATATCCATTTTTGGCTTTTCACAAGAGATACCCCTAGGGATGAAGACACAAAATAACTGAAAATAAAAGAATGTACAAAAGGAAAAAAAATAGACCATACAAATCCTAAGCCAAAACACTAAAGTAGCTACATGAGAAAGGATGCTGTTAGAAATTCAATTGGAGTGCTCAGACATGATCAATATTCTATCCCTAGTGAGACCACTGCATGCCTCCCAATGGTTGGAGCAATGGGCAGTGTTCACTTTAGGAATGGCCTTTCCCATGCATTGACCCCGGAGGAGGTTTGAAACTCCAGGTAGCCAGCTGAGAAGGGAAGAAAGGACAGAGAAACAAAACCATTCTTTCCTTCCTGAAGGGAGCTGGCCTATCTGCAACTGCCCCCAGATGTTGGTGGAGGGGTTGAGGGAACAGGGAAAACTCTTTTTTGTCTGTTTGCTTTGTTTTTACAGGATCAATATAGAGCTTTATTCTATACCATGAAGCTTTTTCTTTTTTTTTTTAAATTACAGTTTACACTCCATATTATTTTGCATTAGTTTCAGGTGTTGATAGGCAATCATATAATTCACAAAGTGTTCCCCCCAATATTTCAAGTACCCCCTGGCACCAAAGATAATCACTACACTCGCTGTACTTAACATCTCTGTGACTATTATAGTTTTTATTTCTTTCACCTTTACATGCAGCCTCTCAAAAGCCCCTCCCCTCTGTCAACCATCAGTCTGTTCTCCTTATCTAAAAGTCTGGAAAAAACTCGTTTTGGGTGAAAATTGAAATAAAGATTAAAACACAGAGCAAAAATGCATTTCTACTTAACTCAGGAGTCAAAGAAGAAACCATGGTGGAAACCAGACAAGCCATTATGGACCATTAAAACCAATGCCTTCATATTAAAAATGAGGAGGCCAAGACCCACAGTCAAGTAGCTTGCTCATGATTGCAATGCATGTTGATAGTAGATAAGGGAGCAGCAGAGTGTTATTGAGAGTACAAAGACTGAGGACACAGGCTACGGGGTCAGGTTTCTTCTCCTTCATCATCTACTAACAGCTGCCAGTGATCTAGACAGAGCCAAGTTTTAAACCCAGGTTCAAATGACAGGTGTGCTGGTGCAGAGAATGCAGAGCAGAAGCTACGAGGAGCTGGTAGAGTGAAACGGACCAAGGCAAGGCAAGACAGATGGCTGTAAACCGGAAGGAAGCATGCACTGGGTCACTCCTGGGAACCATGAGGATCCAACAACAGGACGAAATAGTGCAGCTGCTAGTCTGGTAGCACCAGCACCAGCCTTGGGAATGGTGGGGGCAATCTATCGGGCCCTCCAGGAAAATTTAACATGAAGCCTTCCTGTGAGATTTATAGAGATAATTATTCCTCAATTTTAATATTTGTGAAAATGCAAACTTCTTTAGCAAAGAAACTTCTTTCACGTAACACCCATACAGTATGTTCCGTGTATTAATTGGCTTATTTGCAAATTCGGTTCACAACTATTTCTGGGCTAGAAATGATGTTAGGCACATAGAACCCAATGCTATTGCTCAATTAGCATCACCCTCAAAAACAATCTTTGCAGCCAGACAAAAATAACAAGTAACATTAAGGGCTATATTAGTTACCCATTGCCACAATAATACTGTGTAACAAGCAACCACCAAACCTCCATGGCATCCAAGAATAGGCATTTGTTTTGCTCACCAGTCTATGTGTTGGCTGGCTGGGTTCTGGTTCTCTGCCCCAGGCTCAGCTGATCTCAAATGTGCTTGCTCATGCATCTGCACTTAGCTGGCAGGTGGGCAGGTTTAGGAGGTTCTTGAGTGGGAGGACTCAGCTTGCTCCACTTGGCCAGCAGGCCGCTGTTGGCAGCGTGAGGGGTCTGAGGGAAAACAGAAGTCCACAAAGCTCAGTGTCAGAATTTGCATATTGTCCCCTTTTCTGTGTTCTATTGGCCAAAGCAAGTCACAAGTTCAGCCCAGACTCCATGGGTGGGGAAAATAAAATCTATCTCTTTATTAAAGGAGCCCAAAGGCACACAGCAAAGAACAAAGAAAGAGGGAGGGGTGGAGAATTTGGAAACAATTTTTGCAGTCCATCTACAGGAGGCTGAATGGATTCTTTGGCAAAAGCTATGCATGGGATAGATTAGAATTAAAACGAATGTTTGTCTTGTTAGAAGAGACAATATTTCCTTTAAAAGCAGCATGTGTTTTTCTCTTTAAAAGAATCCATACCTTCCAACAAAGATGGGATACAAAAGACCAATTGATATATGAAATAATTGATGAGGAAACATAAAAGCAATTGTTGAGGTTACATGAGCTAAAACAAATTTATTTTTTACTTTTCTAGAACAAATCTAATTAAAAAAAATTTTTTTTTAACAGAGAGGAAGAGAGAGGAATAGAGAGTTAGAAACATCAATGAGAGAGAATAATCGATCAGCTGCCTCCTGCACACCCCCTACTGGGGATGTGCCTGCAACTAAGGTACATGCCCTTAACCAGAATTATTGATAAATCTGGAACCTTTCAGTCCACAGGCCGACGCTCTATCCACTGAGCCAAACCTGTTTCGGCAACAAATCTAATTTTAGATCAGAACATCTGAATCAAATTATTCAGCATAGAAAGATGACATGTCTAATATTCAACTTGTTTTGGTTTGGTATACAACAAAATATTGACAAATTAATCAAAGTCCATGGCCACAACATTTAACAGTAGGAGCCTTTTAACTACCATTCCTTCAAGTACAAAAAAAAAAAAAAAAAAAAAAAAAGAAGGTTCTATTTTAAAAAATATATATTTTATTGATTTTTTACAGAGAAGAAGAGAGAGGGATAGAGAGTTAGAAATGTCGATGAGAGAGAAACATCGACCAGCTGCCTCTTGCACACCCCCTACTGGGGATGTGCCCACAACCAAGGTACATGCCCTTGACCTGAATCGAACCTGGGACCTTTCAGTCCGCAGACCGACACTCTACCACTGAGCCAAACCAGTTTCGGCAAGAAGGTTCTATTTTTTTTATGGGAATCTGAATGATATAAAAAGCTGGAATACAATGCATCTCATCCAGTCTTTATGAATGTAAGCCCTTTTATGTATTGTATGTTTAGTGCAAAAACAGAGAGCATTTATTATAGCATGAGAGAGTATCCTTACAAGGGTAAAAAAAAAAAAAAAAAAGCATGAGAAATGTAATGTTACTTGTAGCACACTTCAGCTATATTATAAATAAATCTTGAAGATGCCATTAACCATCATCTAACCATGATTCCAGAGGATAAGCCTATACATGTTTTAAAAAGCACATTTTATCTGATCCAATAATACATTTAAACCTTCTGATAACCAAGGCTTATGGTCTGAGGAACAAATTAAAACATGTTTATATTTACAGCAATAAAACAACACATCATGAAGTTTGCTTAAATTCTTGCACATCTGTTGAAACTTTGCCCCACTCCACACCTGCAAGAAATAAAAGCTATGGAATAAGTTATTAAAAAAAAAAAGAAGTGCTGATGCACTCTTTTTCAGAGACAACAGTAAACTGTATTATTGACAGAACCAGAAACTTAATTGAAAAGCCTGTTACTACTGGTGTTAATAAACCTGGCATATTTTCAATTTAGATTGACACCATTCAAACTGATACTTCTCTACAGTAATAAAACATGTAAAAAAATCTGGATGAGAAGACTGACTATCTAACTTAAGCTTTTATTACTTGAAAATAATGAAGTCTATTACAGATGTTCCACGATGGATTTTTTTTTTTTCATAAAAATGTTCTACTTAAGAAGCCAAGATGAAATAATGGTAAATAATGCCATTTACCTCCTGGCTAGAAAATAATTGTTAACACTTATCTATGATATTAAAATTTTAAATAACTAAGTGAATTTATTTAAGGAATAATATGTGTACTGCCTGATTTTCAAAATTGAATGATTGTTACTTTTATTCTGCCCCTTCAGCCAATGTTTATAGATATTATGTGTCAGGTATTCTTGTAGGGGTTGGAAAATATGGAATAAGACAGACCAAGATGCCACTCCCATGTAGTTTACATTTAAGTGTTGTTTTTTTTAATCAGCATTTAATGAGCCTTATTAAAGAACGACTTGAACACTATAGTGACACAATAACTTCTTGAAAAACTATGGTGAAATAAAATAAAAATTGTGATAAAGGTTCAAGTATTTCTAGAGAGTTATGTCAGAGAAAACAGTGTTAGTTAGCACCTCCTTACCTCTCCAAAATGACACAAGAATGTCTTTAAACCTCCTCCTAATCCCCACTCCACATACACCCATACCACACCACCACCAATTCTTTTATTTTCACGACCAATTAACTCCCTAGTGCTTCTGGGTTGAGGTAAGGAGAGGATGGCTTATATTTTCAGAGTTGGCACTACTTTCCGGCCTCTATGTTCTAGAAGTTTTTTCGGTTCCACTCATTTCACTACATAGAACTCAGTGCTTTCTTATTTTCCACAACTATCATGCACATCATTTCCTAAAATTCTTCCTGTGTTTCTCTGCTCTCAAGGGACACGGATCTACTTTCTATGGAGCACACTAAGCCAACTCCTTTCTCAAGGGCCATTACACCTGCTGTTGCACCTGCTTAGAACACTGTTCTTCCAGGTACCTGCACAGATTGCACCCTCGCTAACCACTACAATTCTGTGGCACACCCAAAAATCTATTCTATTTTTTGCCAATCTGACAAAAATGAAAAAGGTATAAATTTTGATTCATTCACACTGTAAGGCTATTGTGTTGGCTATTACTACTTTTCTTTTCTTTCCTTTTTTTATTTTTTTATTTTAACTATTTAAGAGAAAGGAGCTCAGTGTCCCTGATCAAATAGTTAGATTTTGCATGTGTTTTAAACATTCTTGTGGCACATGGGTTGAAAATTGCTGCTTTACGTCATTGCAGGTCAGCCAAGGGCACTGTTTCATGTCACCTTCCTCTGGAACTCACCACACCAAGACTTGCTGGGCTTATAGCAGAAGGGATTGAGCTCTCAGGTCTTACACTAGCAGCTCTAGCCTGGAAGTAACACAAGGTACAGTACTCCCCCAGTAATATGTTCTAAGACCCCCCTGAGAATGCTTGAAACTGTAGAGTACCGAACTCTAAATACTGTTATTTCCTATACATACCCTGATAAAGTTTAATTTATTAATTAGGCATAGAGATTAACAATAACTAATAATAAACTAGAAGAATTAGCCCCAGCTGGTATGGCTCAGTGGATAGAACATCAGCCTGTAGACCCAAGGGTCACAAGTTCAATTCTAGTCAAGGTCACATACTTTGGATGCAGGCTCCTCTCCACCCGGGGCCCTGGTCCTGGTTGGAACTCATGCAGGAGACAACCAATTGATGTGTTTCTCTGACATCAGTGTTTCTCTTTTCCCTCTACCTTCCACTCTCTGAAAATCAATGGGAAAATATCCTCAGGTGAGGTTTACAACAAATAACAACAACTAGAATAATTATAACAATACACTGCAATAAAAGTTATGTGAACGTGGTCTCTGTCTCTCAAAATACCTTCTTGTAACTCACCTTGTCATTTAAAGGAGGCCCTTTCCAGGATCTCTTTGGTGCATCTGAACTGCCAACACCCTTCCTCTCGCGCTTTGCGGTCCTTATTAAGTAAAATCGAGGGTGATCTGAACGCAAGGACTACGACATGATAGCAGAGGAACCAGATAGCAGAGCCAGCTGCCTAGTAACAAAACCGCAAGATGGAACACAGCCTGGAGAACCTGGGCAATAAGTCACCTCTCGCGAGTCTCGGCGGCACGAGATTTCATCACGCTACTTCGCGCAGCGCAAGATTTTATCACGCTATTTAGAACAAACATCGCGAGATTTTTGCCACACTGCTCAGAACGCTGCGCCGTTTGAAACGTGGATTGCTTCTTTCTGGAATTTTGCATTTGTTATTTTCGGACCTCAGTTGACCTCGGATAACCGAAGCCATAGGAAGTGAGACTGTGGGTAATGAGGAACAGCTTAATGTACATTTAACATCCCCTGTCCCACCAAAGGAAGTCAGGTAATGCCAAAGTACCGTTGTCTCAAAGATCACATGTTGAAAGTATTTGGTGAATCACACCAAAGACTTGTGTGGTGACTGCACATTGGCCCCCCGAGATAATCAGATCCTAGTCCCTGAACCTGTGAATGTTACCTTATTGGAAGAGAGCCTTTGCCAATGTGATTAAGTATCTGGAGCTGGGGAGATTATCCTGTAATATCCAGGTAGGCCCTAAATGACACATAGTGAATCTGGATGACTGAGACTTATGATAAATATTTATTTGGTATTTGACCTTGTTCCTGGCAGAGAGCTCCTAAAACCCTTGGAATTTCCTGTGAGAAGAGCAAAAAATGTGTCTTTTGGAACAGTAATGAGGTGACTTTTGGAAATCTATTTACCTAGGGATGGGGCTGCTTGAAGGAGCCAACCTTGTGCTTGAGCTTTATTCTATACCATGAAACTGTTTTTTGTTTTGTTTTGTTTTAATTACCGTTTACATTCCATATTATTTTGCATTAGTTTCAGGTGTAGTTAGGCCAGTGGTTCTCAACCTTTTTAATGCCTCGACCCTTTAATACAGTTCCTCATGTTGTGGAGACCCCCAACTATAAAATTATTTTTGTTACTACTTCATAACTGTAATTTTGCTACTGTTAATGAATTGTAATGTAAATATCTGTGTTTTCTGATGGTCTTAGGATCTACAGCAGTGGGGTACATTGTTATTAACTTAATTAGGGTACTCCTAAGCTGGCTTTTGCTAAAAACTCAAGGGGCCAAAAGCCGCATACGGCTCGCAAGCAGCAGTTTGCTGACCACTGGCCTAAGACCATCGGAAAACACAGATATTTACATTACGATTCATTAACAGTAGCAAAATTACAGTTATGAAGTAGCAACAAACATAATTTTATGGTTGGGAATCACCACAACATGAGAAACTGTATTAAAGGGTCAAGGCAATCATACACTTCACGAAGGGAGGAGATGTTTCCATTTCCCAGGACAGGAGAGGGCTGTAGATTAAGTTTGATCACCCATAACAAGTGAGTTATGTCAATCATGATTATGTAATAAAGCTTCTGTAAAAACCAAAAGGACAGAGTTTGGAGAGGTTCTAGATTGGTGAACATATGGAGGTGCTGGAAGAGAAAGTAAAAGTTCACCACCCCTTCCCATATATCTTACCCTATGTGTCTTTTCCATCTGGCTATTCCTGACTCATATCCTTTTATAGTAAACTAGAAGCCCAGTGCATGAAATTCATGCATGGGTGTGTGTGTCCCTCAGCCGCTCTCCAATCTGGGACCCCTCAATTGCCCGTTTAGGCCCAATCCAAGGCTGCTGGCTCCCAACTGCTCGCCTGCCTACCTTCTTGATTGCCCCTGACTGCTTCTGCCTGCTAGCTTGATCACCCTCTAATCACTCCCCTGCCAGCCTGTTTGCCCCTAACTGTACTCCCCTGCAGGCCTGGTCACCCCTAACTGCCCTTCCCTGCAGGCTTGATTGCCCCAAATTCCCTCCCTTGCTGGCCTGGTCCCTTCCAACTGCCCTCCCCTGCTGGCCATCTTGTGGCATCCATCTTGTGTCCACATGGGGGCAGCCATCTTGTGTGTTGGAGTGATGGTCAGTTTGCATATTACTCTTTTATTAGATAGGATGGGTGATCTAATAAGTAATACATGATTCTGAGTTCTGGGAGCCACTCTAGCAAATGAATCAAACCCAGCTGGGCCCAGTCAGAAGCACAGAGGACAACCTGGATGTGTAGTTAGCATCTGAAGTGGGGGGAGGAGGCAGGCACGGTGGTCTGGTATGACTGAGCCCTTACCCTATGGGATCTGATGCTATATCCAGGTAGATAGTGTCAGAATTGACTTGAGTTGTAGGACACCCTAGTTTCAGAGAATTGCATGTTGCTATGGAGAAAGAAAGAAAACAAAACAAAACATTGAAATTGGTGTCAAAACCACAGGGGCTGGTAGAGTTTTGACATAGAACAGAAGGAGGCTATGTGACCCTGGAGGCAGAGCCTGGAGTGATGCAGCCACAGTCAAGGGGTGCGGGTGGCCAGAGAAGCTGGAAGAGGCAAGACACAATTTCCCTAGAGACTCTAGAGCACATGTGTCAAACACAAGGCCCGCGGGCCAAATCCGTACCGCCAGGCCTTGCAATGTGGCCCGCACCGAGCTGTCATCACTGCACTCCACTGCGATTCCATCACAATGACAGTTTATGACTGTTCAGTAAACCATTGGGCCCGCGATTTAGGCTGGATTTTAGATTTTGGCCCCTTCTCTGATTGAGTTCAACACCCCTACTCTAGAGGGAGTAATGCCCTGCCAACACCTTGATTCCTGACTAGTGACACTGGTTTTAGACTTCTGGCCTCCAGAACTGGGAGGGAATGCATTACGTTCAGAACGTTAGGAAATTAAGAATAAAAGCTACAGTGCTGTCTTTGTTAAAAATAAAGCACAGTGGTCCAGAAGGGTGCAGGACTGTGAGGGAATGCATTTCTGTTGTGCAGCCTCTGTCATGACAAGAGGGGTTTGCTCTAGGGAAGGAGAGTGGGAGGTGGCTGCTGGAGAGGCACCGAGTGTTTGCCACAAATAGTGCAGAGCATATGTAGTCCATTCAGTACCTGCTTTTTAATAAAGCATTAAGGTTGAGAATGATTGTCACCTCCCGCTAAAATTTAACATTGATCTTTAAGGTTTTTGTTCCTTATGTTTCTGTCACTTTTTCTGACAGCCTTTGATCCTACAGTGGCTCCGACATGGTAACAAGCATGCTTTGGAAATGGACCAAGAAATGCTGGATTGCTTTCAGAGTGAAGTGATGGCATTTAATTTTCTCACCTGGAAAGAACTACAACTCCGGGAGAGACCATTTCTCCTTGTATTACTGATTGGTCCACCAACAACCTTTAGGCCAAAGCTGTGAATATATGTTTTCTGTCAGCCTTCTGTGCATGGACTTAGGAGTGGGCCTGTGCCCGGAACTCCTCTTGTCCAGGGAAACTGCAAGGCCAGCCCCAGACTCCTCATGTGGCCTCTCCAGGGGCAATAAAGCAGCAGTTCCATTACCGTCATCCAAATGGCAAATGAGAAGCGATGGTTTGAGTGTATGGCCCTGTCTGGAAAAGAAGAGGAAGAGGGAGTGCTTCTGACAGAGCTGTTCACGCCTTCCCTGCAGAGCTGGGAGACCTTTGCAGGATTCCCCACATTGGCTGCTTTCTGGCACTTAGGTTAAGTTAAAAACCCTGAGAGCCTCCAAGGTAAGCTGGATTTCTATCATACACATTTAGCAGCTAAATCACCAAAAGTCACTTTCAGACATTCATGCAAAGCTGCATCTTTACCCAAGGTCAAAAGTTCAATAAAAGCTAGCGAGAAGAGAATTGTGGACAAGACGCAAGGAAAGAAAGAGAAAATTTTGATAGATTACCTCTGTTCCAAAGCTGCATTCTTTTTGAGAGAGAAAAGAATGCTCAGGAAAGAAGGTAAAATATAGTTTTGAAATAAATTGTGTGGAATATATCATTGAAGGATAGGCATAACATTTCTTTGTATGTTGATTTCCACTCTTGCCACCTTATTGAGTGAATGGCAAACATGTTAGGAAGGCCAGAGAAGCTATGAAATTTATATCAAGAATTTGAAATGTCTTAAGCAAATAACCCACATTTTAGAATGCTTTCTTCACTACTCCTATATTCAGTAGGCTGGTCTGCCTCCCTCAGTGGCTGTCAAATGATTTTATACAAAAGTTATACCTAAAATCTGTTTAAACCAAAATCTGTTCAGTAGCAAAATATCTAGTGTCATTATGGCTTTGGTCAAAGCTAACTTGAGTCAAATGTCTGCAAGATTTTTAATGAATAGTTTTTTAATCCTGTGTTATTTGGATAGAGATATATAGAAAAACTAAAACAGAACCTTAGAATATAAAAGACTAGACTCCAGCCCCACGTTTTCTGGCACTTAGTCTCTATAATCCTTGTAATTTCCAATGAGATACAAGTCTTAGGGGTATCTTTCCTTGTAATCAGTTTTGTTCCCAGTTCCTGAAACAGCTCCAGATCAAATGTGAAATAGGCGTCTTATTCATGACAAGCTCTTTCCAACTACACCTGAGTTTATGTTAGTGGATCAATTTTTTTGGAAAGCGCCCAGATAATCACATGATGGGGGCTGGTTGTTAGGTAAAATTACATTGTGATTACAGGGTATTAACTTTCCACTCTACCTTCACCTTACCTCCTGGGAAGTGGGAGGGGCTGAAAGTTGAGTTAATCACCAATGGCCAGGGATTTAATCAATCATGCCTACATAATGAAGCCTACATAAGAAAACCCCAAAGGATAGTGTTCTGAGAGTTTTGAGAGAGCAAACACATGGAGGTGCTGGGGAGGGTGGCATACCTACAGAAGGCATGGAAGCTGCATGCTGCTCCCCTGACAATTTGCCCTATGGATCTCTTCCATCTGGCTATTCCCAGGTGTATTCTTTTATGATAAACCAATTATCTTATAAGTAAACTGTTTTTCATGAGTACTGTAAGGTACTCTAGTAAATGACTGAACCTGAGGAGGAGGTTGTAGGAACCTCCAGTTTGTGGCCAGTCAGAAGCACAAGATAACAGTTTGGACTTGTGAAATTCAATTAGTCTTGTGGGACTGAGCCTTTAATCTGTGGGATATGACACTATATCTATTAGATAAATTTTGTTGAATTGTAGTACACACACTGGTATCTGAGAATTAATTGGTGTGGAGCGAAAATCCATACATTTGTTGACAAGAAGTGAAGTATTCTGTGAGTATTGTATTCTTAGTGTACAGAGAAAGGAAAAAACAGAGAATTGTTTCCTTAAAACACCATATATCTCATAACTATCACATTCTAACTTGTTACTTGAGGTGTACTACTACTCAAAAGTATGCTTTCTGTTAGCTATGTTGTCTTAAGCAACCGAATTTATAATAGTATCTTCAACCAAGGGCTTGTTTCAGCATTTGGACAGATCCAGGGAGTTGGCCTGCCTGATGTCCTGTGAAGATTTTTGAAAGGAGCTGGTTCTATCTCCATTCTTTAGGTAGAACCAGGAGAGTATCGGTTTTCTTATCACATACCTAAGGGTAATTGATTGCAAATTCTGCTTTTAAACAAGAATCCAGAGATCCTTCACCCATCAATACTCTACAATGATCTCATACTGAAAGGTTGTCTGAAAAAAATTTCAAACTTATTTTTACCAAGACCTTCAGTAAGAAATGTATCACGCCACATGTACATGCAACATCACACACACATACAAGTTTTGTAGTACAGCACTTGCCCTTACTAAATACAAAGATTCTATCTTCTATTTATTGTTTCATTTTTAAAAGTGCTATTTATGACTTACTATATGGATTTTATAATCCTTAAAAAGTTATAATATGCAATTTGAAAAACATGGATTTAAGAGATATGCTGTTGAATTTTATCCTAGATTTTTAAAGTTCTCTCCCCATTCCAATTAAGTCATAAGAAAATAACATGTCTATAGAATATTCTTTTTAGCTTCTTAAAGACATGCTTTATTGACTTAAGAATTAAGATTTTACCCTGGCCTTTCATCAGAGGCTGAGATAAGATATTGCTACAAGTAGGGCAATGATTTTTACAAGGTCCTCTTGGAGTTTAAGGAAAATTTGCTCCTAACTAGATTACAGTATTTTACTAGGTAATTATTATGGAATCACAGCTTTTATTTCCTGCTTCTCCATGATCGTTGTATGATTATTATTATTATTTTTAGTATGCACATAGAGTAGCACAAAAGCAGATGCTTATGTATCTAGGAATTCTATTTCTTACAAAAAATAAACATCTAGATGTAGATCTTAAACTGGCCCTCTACCAGGCCTAACTTCGTAAAGACTGCTTTTTAAAATTTCTGCCTTGAATACCTTTACATAGGTATGTGCTGACTGGTGCACTTTTCCCCACTCTCATACACATACCCCATTACACCCCTTTCAGTTATGATACCTGCAAGACCCCTAATGAGATTGTGTGGTGATTAGCTGGAGAAGAGAATGCCATGACTCATTTTTGGCATGCTAAGTTTGAAATCTATTAGCCACTCACAAAAATGGGATTCGGTGGAGAATTTTAGACTAGAGCCATAGATTAGCATTGGCTAAAGATGGGATTTCAAGACTTAGTTAGAGAATATAGACAGAAAAGAGAAAGAAGACCCCAATCCAAAATCAATGATACTCCAACAATAGGAGTTGGAATAAAGCAGGAAAAGCCAGCAAAAATAAAATAAAATAAAATTTTCCAGAAGGAGCCTGCAGCTGGAAAGAAAGAAGAAGAATACACGGAGAATGTGTAGAAGAAGCCATCTAAATAAAAGAACTTTGTTAAATGTTGCAGAGAAGATGAGTTGAGGCTAGAAAAACAGCCCTACAGTTTTGCACACTGTAGGTCACTGGTAACCTGAACAGAATGATTTTGGTGAATGCTGCAATGGAAGCCAAATGGAAAGAGATTGAAGAGAAAACATGAAGAGAAAAAATGGTGATAGTCTGAGCAAGGGTTCACTGGGCTTCTCAATAAGCAGCTTTACATATCTGCTTCGAGCTCCTGGGACTGCTTACAGCATCCTAAAAATATGAATTTGGGGTATATGGTTACACTGTTTACCTTACCTTTAGGATCCCTTTCAATTTGAAGATGCCAACCTTTCCCTTGGTTCAGTCACTACTGATGTTTTTCATCCATCTACTCTCTCAAAAAGCAGTTTTACAACTTGGCTGTGATCATTCTGCCTGTCAGTGCACTTCAGAGCCTGAGGTTATCTCAAGATGGTGTGTTGGAATCTGTACAAGTTTTGTTTATTTAAAACTTGGACCTGGTAAAAGAGTCTCCTGAGATATAACACCTCCCTCCCCTGGAAAGCTTGGGGAGGGGAAACAAATCATACACGGCAAATATCATTTACACCATTCTAACACATTCATAGCACTCTCACCAAATCCTAATGAAGGGAGAGAGAATGCTCATGCAATACAGGCGTTCATAAAATGAGAACTATACAGTCCTTTTAGGGACACATAATCCAATCAAGAAGTTGTGGGAGAGCTGCTGACCCATTGATCATTTGTAACTTGAAGAGATATTGGTATTTAGAATTTTAAGACCTAAAAATAAAAGGAATTCTGTACTTCTGAACAGGAAAAAAGATGCTATTATTTTGCATCTTTTGGTATCTAAGCAACTCTTCTCTTCTCTGATAATAATGAATGAATTGCCTCTCATTGCCATTGTGGAGTTGTAATGGTTATACTTTTGATATCTTCATTTTAGAAATTCTGTATCTAGTCAGAATATTGCAATTTAACCCAACTACTAATTAAGTCCATTATCTGCTAAGAGAAAAATTTTGTATATAAAAACAAAGCATATCCTCAGATTAAAAAAAAAGAGAGCTGAGCAATTTGCTATGTTAGTCCATGATGAAAATAAAAATATTAATATAGTTACTAATAGTTCTTACAAGGGCCCAGAATAATAATAGTAAAAAGAAACCCAATCAAACAAATAAAGAAACAATGACAACAAAACAGAAACAGTTAGCATCAATCATGTAGAACCTCTTGAAGTAGAACTTTGAATCAAAGCTTTAAGATGGACAAAAATAAAAACATAGAAGGCAGACAACATGGATAAAAGCACAAAGATGGAATTCAAAACAAAACATCACCAAAAACCTAGACTTGGAAAAAGCAAGTAGTGTCATCAGGCTTGAGCTAACACAAAATATTAAGCAGAGTGAGGAAGGAAAAGAAAATTTATGTAGATTATTCAATAAAAGAGTACGTAGTTGAAATTTCATATACTAGGCAAACGGAAGCCACCAGAGATTTTTTTGCAGATGATTGTCACTTTTCCATTTTACTACTTTGATCTATAGGAGAAGTACACTTAAAATCACACTCTCAGACTTTATTTTTTAATTTTTTTATTAATTAATGTATTATATGTGTCCATATCTCCCCATTATTCTTGTCTCTGGAACTAAACTCCAAGGAAACACAGGTAGATGTTGAAAATCATATTCTATTATTCCTATCATATTTCTCCATGGAATGATCAAGGATAGGAGAGTGATCAGCGGTAAAAGAGCCATTTCAGAGGCTGCTTTCCCTACATAAACCAGTGGCCTGAGAAACCCAGACTTGCAGTTTGTTGAAGAGTGAATTGGAATAGTGTTGAGCTAGGATTTCCATCAAATTGGTAATTCCACATCTGGAGGGGCATGAAAAGTTAGTCTTCTATTTGTAATAGGAAAAACTGATCCTCTGATAGATCATGTCCATGGAAGACAAAGTGCAAACACTGTTCTTCAGTAAAAATATCTAATCATAGTTCTGTTGTTCACAATTTATTATTTTTGGTACAAAAGTAAACAAAAATTTCCCAAATCCTTTGACATCATTAGAGCCTGGGTGTTTTGATTAGTCTATAATATATGTATGTGTTAAAGATGAAAGGCTGAAAACTTGTTAGTTCCTGCCACTGAGAAATGTTATCTAATATCTGAATTTTTAAACTATCATTCTATTGTGAAGAGTAGTAACTGGTCAGTATAAAGATTTATGTTTAAATCTCAGCAAAATATGGCCTAAGCCTGGACCCTGTACAATGTGTACATCAAACAAATTTGTGAAACCCAAGTGTTCTCCATGTATTAAAGAATACTAATGACTTTAATAAGAGTGAAATGTTGTGCTTAAAGCAAACGGATTAACCTTGACAACAAAAGTGTAAATAAGAGTCTAATGAATATTAATTTTTCTTTTTTTCTGCATTAGCTGTAGCTGTTGACTGATTAGCTCTGACACGTACGTGGTCAAATTAACAAACACATTTGTAAGACGGTTTTTATTGTTTATAATCTCAGAAATATTTCTGAACTTCGATAGGTTGTTAATAGTGAGCTGTCATCATTTCTTAGAAATCTACCAGATTACCTCTAAAACCACCACGTGTATAAACTCCCATACTGAAGAAGATGGGTATTTTGGAATGGATGCAAGTAGTTCTAATAATTTATAGTGAGATTTTAGAAGCTAAATCAAAATGTAATAATGATTCCACTATTAGATTTACACCTGAGCTGACTTACTGAGTAGCAGCATTTATTCAAGGGCAGGCTTGATGTATACAGAGCTACCATATTGAACTAAGTGCCACTTCCCATTGTGCCCTTGCCATCTGTATAATGACATCAAAGGAGACAAGGCAGGAGCAGATGGCACCAATGGCATACAAGAGCAAAAGTCACACCCATAGCATGCTGCTGAGTAATAAAAGTGAGGTGATACACAGGCAGAGAGCAGGAAGAAATTAAGAGAGGGTTATGGTGATGCTTTGGACTGCTAAGCTCCCACCAACATTACAAGAGCAGCACATCCCACCCATTCCTACCTCCTCTTTATGGGAATGTTCTCCCACCATTCCCAGCAAGTGCTTCTAGAAGGGACTGTCATGTTTTTGCAGAATCTAATCTCCCTGGCTATCGTTGATTGTTTCAGGAGGTCAGCACCTGGCCCAGACTGAACCCATTTTGCCCAGAATTTGAACTAAGTCAAAAGAGAGAGTCCTTCTCCAGTAGTGGTAAGAAATACCAGATGAAAACCTGTGAGCTGCCAGCAGTGATGTTTCCAGCCAGGAGGGGAAAATTAGCCTATAGTTTGAGAGGAAAACAAATAACACCAACATGAAGTGAGAAGCAGATGGACAATATCTGAGGTTGAATTTTAGAAGATTAAAAAAATCTCTGAAATGAAAGAGAAATGGGATTCAGACATAACTGTTTCTATCACTCCCCACTTAGGCAGGTCAAGGTGTAAACTGTACTATTCAACCTTGGCAGAAACAGTCAAGACTGGCCAGAGTATCACCTAGAATCTTAGATCATTTGCTTCCCTCTAGCTAAACCTGTGAAAGAAACTGGGCTGTTTTATAGTTACCTACTTTTTTCCATAATAAGGAAATCTTTTAGCATGTGCCCATGAATTCCTGTCCCAATTTCACTCCATTCAGAAAGCTTATTCAAGATACCTCAAGTGTTTCCTGCTCTTAATCCTCTTAAATCTAGCAGAAGCCAAAACACTGCCATAAATTTATTCATGCCACTGGGACAGTTGGTTTTTTTTGTTGCATACATAATGTAGGTGAGTGATTTCTGTAGAAGGAATTATAATTGGGAAGAGAGGTAGTAGGCAAAAGAAACACTCAAGGAAGGTATATTGATTAAATTAGTTTATAGTGATGATGCTATTATAATAATGAATAGAGGCCTGGTACATGAAAATTTATGCACTTGAGGGGGAGTCCCTCAGCCCAGCCTGACCCCTCTCATAGCCTGGGAACCCTCAGGGGTGGGAGGTGACCTAGGGATAAGGAGAAGGCAATGCCCCATCACACTCCTGCTGCTGCCACTGCCAGCAGCACTAGCCTCAGCCGGCCCTGTTTACCTGAGCCTCAGGCAGCCCTGAGTGGCTGGGTAGCCAACATCTGAGGCTTGCCTGTGCCTCAGGCCAGCCCTTTGGTGGCTATGGGGCAGAGGGGTACTGGGCAGGTGTGAGACAGGGCTGAGGGGACTGGGCACCACCATCTTGTGGCTGTGGGCACCGCCATCTTTGAGGGTAGAGCAGTCAATTAGCATATTCTTCTTTATTGGCTGTAAGCGCTGCCATCTTTGTGATGGCATGAGGATCAATTAGCATATCCCTCTTTATTAGGTAGGATAATGAGTATCAAGTTTTCTTCAAATACTTTACATATATTAATTCATTTAAATCTGGCAACAATTCTAGAAGGTAAGCAGTAAAATTATCCCTATTTTGTAAAAGAGGAAGCTGAAGCATGGGTCAATTAATTTACTCAGTGTCAGGCAACTAATAACTGGCAGATCCTAGATGCTAATTAAGTAATATTAGATCTGTCATCTTAACCAATGTACTTTACTCTGACTAATAGGAAGAAAATGGCACTCATGTATTGATTGTGTTATTAAAACTAAGGTAAGAAAGACTTAAAACTTTAAAAAATGAATTTGGAAAGGTAGATACCAAATATAAATAGCAAAATAAATTTTTACTATTGGGGAGAGTTTTTATTTTATTTACTTATTACTTTATTATTGTTATTAATTTTTCCGATAACATGCTTTCCTTTTGCAATAAAAAATGTCACTAGTTTTTGAGGTTACATAGTTCACACAATATCCTGGGACTCTCCACAATATCACAAGGGAACATTATGGAAAGCATGTAGCAGCTTCCTTTCCAATTGGTAATTGAGTGGCTCTTTTCCATGATAATGGGCAACAACAGTTAGATTTTTGCTGAGATATTGCAAAAATCTCCCACTCCAGCACAGAATACTATTTGAAAAGGTGTATGTTACATCAAATAAATATGAGAATGGGTGTAATAAAGTTGATATGCAACTTATATCAGAATGATACTACAAAGTGTGGGCTATGAGAATTTTCTCATGATACAGTGAGTACAGTATCTTTAATTTCTGTCTGAGAACAGTCATGCTAACTAAGACCAATATAAAATGGAAGGAAGCATGATACTGTCAAAAGGATACAAGGTAAATATTTGTCCTTGGGGGGTGGTAGAAAAGAACATGAGATTGGGAAAGCAGGCTGTGATGTGGAAAAGATACTTTACCCCATTAGAAAAGATTTTTTTTGTGTTTTTTTTTTATCCCAACTGTGCCTTAAATGATGTCACCTTATGCAAGTCATTTAACTCTTTGACCTTTAGTTTTCTTATAAATAGATGCCAGTGTTAAAATTAGAATATCTCATGATCACATGCTCATAGAGTTGGTCATGTCTATAGAATTTACTTTTATACTTTTGATTAAAAGTGAAATTTCCTGAGCAATCAAAAACTGAAATTTTCCATCTTTTGGACATGTATATAACACTCCCTTAGGGTAATAGGTTGCTATAGCTATTTAAATGTGTTCCCTTATCCAAATGAATGTCAAATATACACATTCAAAAAGGCACGGCTGTCTGGTAGGAGTAACCCATGAGATGAGAGTTTCAGACTTGGTATCAATAGAACAAATGGATGTCAGCTTTCAGCTCACACAGTGAAAGTAACATTTACTATTGATAGTTTCAAGTCAATGATTTTTGACAGGTATTCTAGCAGAAAAAACTCCAGACAAGGATAAAAATTAATTTCTGCCTGGAGATAGTTCATTTGAGAATAAGATGGCCTATATTTTTAAAAGTTTATTTATCCCTCTAAACAGAACATTATAAGTAAAAGGAATCAGTTTTCAAAACTTATGGGAAGTGCAAATGTGCACAAGGGAATTGGTGGGGGTGTTAGAAATGTTCAATTTCTTCATTGCAGTAGTGGTTACATGGGTCTGTACATTTGTCAAAACGTTGAACCATATCATTAAATTGGATACATTTTTATATGCAAATCATACTTCAATAAAGTTGAATTAAGAACAACTCATGGAGACACATTATCAGTATAATCAAAAGGATTCCTTCTCACTTTTTTGAGCCAAAGATAATAAAAAGTTCCAAAATGCTTAATTTAACATATACTTACTTTTCAATTCAGAAATCCCATGGAAATTATCATCGTATTGATGAAATTTATGAAAACTAAAATTTATCTTCAAGGCTATTCATTGAAATCCTATTTATAATAGCAAACAAAAGTATATAAGGTAAATGTTTGGCCTTGGGGGATGGTCGCATGGTGAATTAATTAAAAGCCTGGATTCTGAGTCCAGATGTTCAGTTCAAATCTTATCTGTGTTACTTAATAACTGGAGCTCTCAGACAAGTTTCTTCACCTTTCTTGCTTCAGTTCCTCCATTTCTAAAATGAGGTTAATAATAGAACTTAAACTCGTGGGGTTATCATAAAAATTAAACAACTTAATGTTTGGAAAGTTCTTGAAAACATTGCCTGGCAAACTTACATGCATTGCCCATGGACATAGATAATAGGGTGGTGAAGGACAAGGGTGGGTGGGAACCAGGTGACAGAGGGTAATGGGGGATTGAGGAGGACATCTGTAATACCCTCAACAATAATGATTTTAAAAAAGGAAAAGAAAACCGTGATTGGCACATAGTAAGGGCTGAATCATTAAGTGAGCAAAGTGCCTTCCTTCATCTTTTATCAAAGTTCTAGCTTAACCAAAGTTTATTTTAATCAGTTTTTCTCTTTTAGATCTATGTTAACATAGTAGTTTTATACATGTACTATATAGACCTGAATTTAATAAAAATAACTAAGTACTTTTATAAGAATAGTAACTTACGATTTGTAGAACTTTGTTTTATAGCCTTCTAAGCACTGTCCTCCACAAAATAATATGAAAACTATGCTTTCTTTTAAAAGAAAGGAACCTAAAAGTACATTTGATTTTTAAAAAATGAAACAGTATACCACAAATAAGTGTAAATGGCTATAAAGGGAAGGAGGGAACAGATGAAGATGAAAGAGATGGAATGCAATTAGTTTTATAGTTGTGTCTTTGGTTCATGTAAGTGCTCTAGGTAACAAAAAAACAAATTAACCTAAATGTGATGGTTAATTTTGTGTCTCAACTTGATGGGCAAAGGGATACCCAGATAGCTGGTAAACTATCATTTCTGGGTGTGTCTGTGAAGGTGTTTGTGGAAGAGATTAGCATTTGAATTGGTGAACCTGAGTAAAGCAGATGGTCTTCCCCAATGCAGGCATTATCCATTCCCTTGAGAGCCTGAATAGGACATAAAGGTGGAGGGAGGGTGAATTTACCAACCTGGCTGGAGGTGAGACACCCATCTTCTCCTGCCCTCACATGGGTGCACCTGGTGCACAGGCCTTCAGACTCAGGTCAGGCCTTTCACCACTAGCCACTCTATTCTCAGTCCTTTAGAATCAGCCAGAATAATACCTCAGGCTTTCCCAGAGCTCCAGCTTTCAACTAATTGATTATGGAACTTCTTGGCCTCCATAACTATGTGAGCTGATTACTATTGTATAATAAATATCTATATATACAAGGTGTCCGAAAAAATCCATATTCACTTTAACAACTGATAATTCAATTTTGAAAATGAAATATATTTTAATAAACACTGACTTTATTCAGAGTATATGAGCCAATTATGTTCAGTGGTAAGAGCATCAGCCCAAAGACTGGTTTGTGGGTCCAACCCCTCAACTACCATTGGCTGAGGTTGCTCAAAGGACCTGCCCTTCAGCAGCCATTGGGTGAGGGTGGCAGAGGGACCAGCCCCTCAGCTCCCATTGGCTGAGGTTGGCAGTGGGACCCACCCCTCAACTACCATTGGCCCCTTAACTACCAAAAAAACTACAAAGTTATCAAACTATGTTTAATAATCTTATTGTTAGTAATAATACTAGTATGACTATTTTGAAATCATATATTAGTATTGTTAGGATCAATCAAATAATTATATTAATTGTCATTAGATATCAAGATTTGCAGCATACAGAAAAGGAGATACAACTATAAAATAAGTTAAATAAAAATTATACATTTATGCCGAAACTTTGGCTCAGTGTATAGAGTGTCGGTCTGCGGACTGAAAGGTCCCAGGTTTGATTCCGGTCAAGGGCATGTACATTGGTTGCAGGCACATCCCCAGTAGGGGGTGTGCAGGAGGCAGCTGATCGATGTTGTTTCTAACTATCCATCCCTCTCTCTTCCTCTCTGTGAAAAAAAATAAAATGTAATTCTTTTAAAAATTATACATTTAGCCCAGACCAGTTTGGCTCAATGGATAGAGCGTCGGCTTGGGGACTGAAGGGACCCGGGTTCAATTCCGGTCAAGGGCATGTACCTTGGTTGCGGGCATATCCCCAGTAGGGGGCGTGCAAGAGGCAGCTGATTGATGACTCTCTCTCATCGATGTTTCTAACTCTCTCTCTCTCTCTCTTCCTCTCTGTAAAAATCAATAAAATATATTTTTTAAAAATTATACATTTATGTTAGATATATCCGTATGAACTTGATGCCAGAGGGATGAGTGCCTGGGGGAGACTAGAGTTCTAAGCCTCAAGAGGGTTCTTATGTCTGTGTAGGAAAGAATTCAAGACCTGAGCCAGACAAGAGGTTAAAATTGAAGCAAGTTTATTGAGCAGAGAAAATAAACAAGGAAAACCACTCCACAGAGTAGCAGACTGTCCTCACAAGAGAAGGAAGAGAGACCCCAATTGTCTCTTGAGGTTGCGCTTTTTGCTGTTTGTAGTTTCTATGGGAAAATGCTGATATGGGGAACTAGAGAGTAGAAGGAAATGTTGGGATTAACTTTAACCCTTTCAAGGTATATTTTGTGGCTTGTTTTTCTTTTATGGGTTGGGTAATGAGCAAGCTATAGATAGTAGTTTTTACAAGAATTTTCTTCGTTCCGGTGTCTCCTCCCGGTGAGCTTGCATCTCTAGCCAACTGAGTTCCCTGTCAGGCAGCATGTAGCAGGCCCCCTGACAACTTTGTTTGGTTTTAGTTAATTTATATAGTTTTCATGCCCATCTCCTACATAGACTCATGATAGGTTTCTTCTGGAAAATTTTTTTTCCCCATTTCTGACTTTTAAAAAGTCAGACTGCAGAGGGGTAGGGGGGTTTGGTGGTGGAAGCAACACCATGGCAGTAAGCATCCTCAGATTGCAGTTTTTAAATATTATTTCCCACTTTAAAAACAGAAATAAGAAAAGGGGCTTTCTGGGAACATGGCTAATTACAGACAATAAAACTCAGGACTAACTATGAAAATTCTTGCAAGAAAATAAATTAAAAAAACTAAATTTGGTCAAGCCTCTAGTGTAATTATCAGTTTATAGGAAACCCAGAGATTAAATTGTTACAGCTAATCAGTAAAATCAGAAAGTGGGGAATTCCACATGATAAATTACCTGATTTCTTTAATAAATAAATAGCAAGCAAAAATTTAAAAATGGTAGAATTAAATGAAATGGGACTTAGACACACTATGCCACATGTATCTTGTTGCATATTCAGTTGACCAACAACAAAGCAAAACTATCAAGTAAGGAAATAATACAACTGGGGAAATGTAAATCATGGCTAAATATTTAATGGCATTGACAAATTATTGTTAATTTTATTTTAGGAATTATAATGATTACCTGTCTGTGTTTTAAAAAGTTTTCTTTTATGGATACTATTTGAAATACCTACAGGTGAAATAATAGGATGCTGAGATTTACTTTGAAATAATTGAAGTTAGGATCAAGGGCAAAAAGTGGTAGGGTTATAATGAAATAAGTTAGGTTATATGATGATAATTATAGAAGCTGAGTAGTTGTTCATGGAGTTTGCTATATTAGTTTCTACTTATGCATACGTTTAAAAATCTCCATAGGAAAAGGTACCACCTTCTCTTGATTTCTTTTTTTTTTATATAAAAAATATATTTTTATTGATTTTATACAGAGAGGAAGGGAGAGAGATTAGAGAGTTAGAAACATCGATGAGAGTCATCGATCAGCTGCCTCTTGCACACCCCCTACTGGGGATATGCCCGCAACCAAGGTACATGCCCTTGACCGGAATCGAACCCGGGACCCTTCAGTCCCCAAGCCAACACTCTATCCATTGAGCCAAACTGGTCTCGGCTTGATTTCTAATCTTGTCTTTTGGGGGGTAGGGTTGGGGGGTTTGGTTTGTTTGTGTGTTATTATTTTTATAATTCTTTGTTCTTTTTGAAGTTAGGGTGGATATTTATAATTAAATCCTGGGATAAGGCTTCTTACAATGGAATCAAAGCAAGATATGAAAGTGGAGTGGTAGGTGGGAAGCCACAGGTGTAACAAACCTAAAAATCTCCTAGCTTCCAAGTCATAATATATTATTACATAACTAGAGGCCCGGTGCACGAGATTCGTGTCCTGGGGGCAAAGGGGTCCCTTAGCTCAGCCTGCGCCCTCTTGCAGTCCAGGACCCCCTGGGGGATCAGGCCTAAGCCAGCAGTCAGACATCCCTCTTGCAGTCCAGGACTCTCACAGTCTGGGACCCTTTGCTCCTTACTGCCCGCCTACAGTGGAGGCTTCTGCCACCACCGCTGCGCTCGCCAGCTATAAGCATGGCTTCTGGCTGAGTGGCACTCCCCCTATGGGAGTGCACTGACCACCAGGGGGCAGCTCCTGCATTGAGCGTCTGCCCCTTGGTGGTCAGCAACCAGTTGTTCTGCCGTTTGGTCGATATGTATAGTATTAGGCTTTTATTATAATGGGATGACGTGTCCTCACTTTTGTTTGACTTCAAATGAAGCTGTATTTCTTCAATTCATTGCCAGTGGATAATAGTGTGCTGTGAATGTCAAACATAATTATATAAAACATAGCCAAGCACAAGGAAAGATATTGTCAGCAGCCAGTGAATACAGTGCTGTTCTTGATTCAGTAAAAACGGTGCCACAGGCAGCTGAACAGATGCTGCGTTTGACTCAAAGGAAGCAATTCCGCAATACAATATATCCCCCTCCATTTCATCTCCTGGCCTTTATTACTTGGTCTGTTCATAGAGTGTCCCTTACCTGTTTTCCTTAGCCATAGTCTCTCCCTCTCTAATGCATATTTTCCTAAAATTTGCCCAGCTCAGACCCTGCTCCTGGTTACTCAGGTCCCCTGCAATCTGCTCAAGTCAATCCCAGCCCTTATCCTGGCATTCAGTGCCTTTCACCATCTGGCTCTAACCTTTGTTTCTGGCCCTAGCTCCAGCCACTCTTTCCTGCATTCCATGTTCCAGGCAAATTGGCTACTTATTGTTTTCTGAACACACCTAAACTCCTCATTTAGAATCGCCACCTAGTTTCTCCTATGCTTCCAACCTTTCCAGCCCCGACCCCTCTTTCCCAGTTAATCTGAAAGATCATTAAAAAGAAAAAAATTTTTTTTTAACCTTTCAACCCCTTAACTTCTTATCTCAGTGTCTGCCATTAACCTTTCAAAGTCATATAGATACACATTCAGCATTCTTCTTCAAATTCCAAAGCCATCTGCCAGTTTCCTCCCACTTACACAATCATTTTCTTTATACCCTTTATACCTGCCAGATCCTTCTTTCTAGGCAAATTCCCTTTTCGATCTGTATTTGCTGGGTCTATATATTCTTGACCCTTTGTAATAATTGTTAAATGTAAACCATAAATTCTGTATGGCAGGGACCACACTTGTCTTTTTCACATTGTTATCCCAGGGCCAAGAGCAAAGAGACAAACCTTTTCAGTAAATGAATACGTGCAGCAAATCTCTGAGACCTTCATGTATATGCAATGTTAATTATTTAATATCAGTTAGCCAATAGCAATTTTGCTTTATCCTTCTTTAGTACATCCTTTGTTCCAGGTTAGGAATTATCCTTTTCTTTTCTTTCCTCATTAAAAAAAAATAAAAAATTAAAAAAAATAAAAAACCAAATCCCCCTTACACAAATTATTTTCAGAGTATACGCAAACTCTCGTAATCCTAAAATATACCAATAGAGTATCTACTTTCCCTTACATACCCATATCATATATCCAAAATAGGAACATTGTACAATAAATAAACGGGGATAATGAAAACGATGTATGTATAAAACAGGTATTGGCAAACTGCAACCATGGACTAAATCTAGCCTGCAGACTATTTTTGTAAAATTTTATTGAAACACGGCCATTCTCACTCATTTACATATTGCTTTTGGATACTTTCACACAAGGACAAAGTGACAGAGACCATGGGATCCACAAAGCCTAAAATATTTACTGTCCGTTCCTTTACAGAAAAAGTTTGCTGGTGCCTGGTTAAAAAAAAAAAAAAAAAAAGAATGACTTTACAGGAGGATGGGGGAAAGATTTGTGATCCCCCCACTGCCACTCCTGCCCAGGGTCAGAAAGACATATCTAGCGAACACTTTGCAATGTCAGGCGAACCTCCAGATAAGAAGGAAAGAAATTCACGTGTCGTATCACAAGGTAAACATGCATGCCAGAAGGGAAACAGTCTATTACTAGTAACAACAGCAGTGATGTTGAATTTGAGTGAACTCGTGAGGCAAGTATCCAAAGGATATTATTACAATCCCAGATCATAGGCAGACTTGCTACCCCTGAAAGAATTACCTTCGCGTTTGTTCCTCAACGTTAAACTAGTCATTTTTTGGTGACAGGGCGGTTGGTGCTCTGGGCCATCATTGAAGTGTGAGACCCAGAGATACTCAAGTGATGAGCAGAGAATGAAAAGTGTGGAGAGTACACAGCTGTGTGCCTTTGGGCGATTCTATTACCCCTATCTGTGAGATGGGGAATGATAATATGTAAAAACTTAAATAAGAAAATATATCTGAAAGTGTTTGGCATCATTAATCAACATATCTTTGACTAGGCTGAACAGAATACTATAATCTATCATAAAGGATTTTATCATAATCATGGATATTGGCAAAGTAAGTTCTCCATAAATAGTAGTGATTATTCTTACAGTAAAATATTGCATTTTTCCTTATATGTGACAGGTGAGATAATCCAGAGTTATCACAGACACAACAACTTGACTTCTTTTAAAAAAAATTAGTACTAGCCGAAACCGGTTTGGCTCAATGGATAGAGCGTTGGCTTGGGGACTGAAGGGTCCCGGGTTCGATTCCGGTCAAGGGCATGTACCTTGGTTGCGGGCACATCCCCGGTAGGGGGTGTGCAAGAGGCAGCTGGTCGATGTTACTCTTTCATCGACGTTTCTATCTCTCTATCTCTCTCCCTTCCTCTCTGTAAAAAATCAATAAAATATATTTTTTAAAAATTAGTACTAATTTCCATGATAGCCTTTCTGTAAAACTGTATTAGTATTTCTGATTTAACTATTATTTTTATGGCTCTCAATAACCTGGAATTACTATTAGAGTCTCTCCTAATCTCCAAAGTCACATAAGAAAATGCTGGCCCTCTGGAATTAGACAAGAAGGTAGCATTATCAGCTCCATAATCTTTTCCTACTCTTCTTTTAAGAGAATTTCTGATCTGTTCTGTTTGACAGTGACCTCCCTAAAAGGCCAAGGGATTTTACCCTTCTATGGGGAGCATGTGTTCATATGTTTATTAAGGGCTTACTATGTGCCAGACACTCTTCTAGTATTTGAATGCACAGTAGTCAACATTAGTATTGTACTTCTTAAGGTAATACTAACTGATATAACTAATATAATTCCAAATCTAATTGGTTCAATTAACTAATTAATTAATTTCTAAAATCCTCACCTGAGGATGTTTTCTTTGATCTTAGAGAGAGAGGAAAGAAGGGGGGGGAGAGAGAAACATGGCAGTTATATCCCATACATGCCACAACTGGGGATCAAACCTTCAAAATGAGTATGTGCCCTGACTGGGAATTGAACATGTGACACATCAGTGCATAGGATGATGCTCCAGCCATTGATTGAGTCATACTGGCCAGACATCTAAATCTCATTGGTTTAAACCAATAAATGTGCCTTAGATTTCTGTAAAGTCCAATATATGGGAACAAGGAGAGGCACTCTGCTCCATGTAGTGATTCAGGGACTAGGTTGATAAAGGTTGCTATGCATGGCTTTCCAGAAGGTCCTGAGTTAGCAGATGAGGGATAAGAGAGCATGGAGGATGGTCCAGGGGTGTTAAGTGCCAGGGCTAGAAGAGCTATTCCTCACTTACATCCACATTCCATTGACCAGAACTTAGTCCTGTGGTCCACCTAGGTGCAGGAATGCTGACAATAGTGACTATGGCTAGAAGCCTGTTTCTGAAACAATTCAAAACAATTAAAGGGGAGCATCAACTCGTGCCAAACAATTGCCCATTCCGTAACACTTCCCTATAAAGGTGAGACCCCATTAACAATTGCACGCATAAATATTTGAGGGCGTTCTGAAAAAGTAAGCAAGTCAAAGAGTACATAGATGTTCACATTTTCTGTCACAAAAGGGTCACTGGTAAATTTTAGTAAGCTGTATAGAACTCTCTGAATATAAGCCATAGGTGCTTTCGAAGCAAAAGTAGAAGAGTAAACAGATGCACAAAATGAAGTTTAATGTAGTTGTTCTTTCTTTCTTTCTTTTTTTCTTTTTTTTTTAGTGTAACTTTATTTTATCACTTTTATTAGATCATTTCATTGTTTTCTCAAAACTTTTCCTTCCTGAATTTGTTACTATAATCTCAGAGGAGGATGGATAAATAAATAAATAAATAAATAAATATGCTGTTGGAAACTTGCTTGGTGAACATCTGTCATGGTGTTTAATTATATGTTAACAGCAACCATAAAAATGCATTAATGACTTTTGCAGTCTTGAATTGTTCATCATGAAATTGTGTGGATCATGTTGTATTATGAAATTTTTTGCCAGGGATAAAAAACCCAGAAGTTTCCAACTATCACAGGAACTCTGGATCCTAATTAAGCAATCAGATTCAACAAAGTGTGTATTAATGTAAGATCACATACCTTGGGGGCATTGAAAAGCTGAAGACTGTTCTCTGAAAGTCAATTAGAATTTGTCATGTCACAGTGTCTCCTGAGTTAAATTGAGAAAGTTTTTATCTTTCCACTGTGGGTCACTCAGTCTGAAAGGCATTTAGGTCCAGGCATAACTTAATTGTGTAATAGTTCTATCTGTTTTTACCTAAAATTACAAGTATGTAACGATTCTTTTGATGTACCCTCATATGTCATGTTACATAAGGTTGTGTTACTTGTCAGCGACCATGATGAAAGACAGATACTATATTTAGAAAAGAACACTCCATTTATTGGAGGACAGTGTGCTCAACAGTAACAATCATGTTCCTTAAGGGTCCTTTGAAAATTCGTGGGGGCATATTTGGTTGTCCTAATTATTGGATGACATTACTATTACTTAGTGGGCAGTGTCCATGGATTCTAGAACAGATTCATGGAATGAAGAATTGTTCAGCAGTGAACACAGCTTCAGCATCTTGACATTCATGAAGAGGAAATATCTTTGTTCTCTAACCTGTTTTATGTACTACCACAAAATATATTCTGTATAATTTTTAGATTCACTGACATTTCCAGAAACGTTACTACCATGTAAATTCATGGCAGTGTGTCCTCTGTTTTGTTCAGGATTTCACCATTTCAAAAAATAGTGTTTCTAAATGCAGTGCTGGTTATAATATTTGAACCACCAATACCAGTCGGCATGGTAGATTGACCATTTGTGTGCATTCTAATTTTTGGTGAACATGTGGCAACTTTTTATGTTTGCTTGCATAGTCATGCCAGAACTTCTATAATTGTTTTATTATAAATTACATTCCTTTTTTATTTGTAGATAAGAGTTTGTATATACATATCGGTACATATATATATTAATGAATGTGCTTTAAATATATAATCTATGAGTATCAGGAGACTCACAAAACCTTTGTGTCATTGAGTCTGAGAGGATTGAGAACCATTGTTTAGCACAGCAGAGGTTTCCAGGATTAAAATGAGACCCTAATTATAATGATAGCTATCATTTATCAATTGCTTACGATGCACCATGCAGTGTGCTAATCACTTTAAAAGTATATTCTCAGTTGGTTCTCACAGCACAACTTTCACATAGGTGCTATTTTTATCTCTATTTTATAAGTAAGTATAGAGAGGTTAATTGAATTGGCCAATGCAGTTAATAAATAACAGAATATCATTTGAACCCAAGTCTACCTGAGCACAAAGCCAAGGTGCCTTCTACCCAGAAAAGATTGCTGCATTGGCTGAGAAAACTACCCGAAGTATGTGAAAGCTCTATGTCTCAACCATCCTTGCTTCTAATACAGCAAAACCAGTTTCTTACTTTCAGGATTGAAGGGAGGCTCTCTAAAATAGTGCTGCTGAAAGTTTCATGTACATACTCACCTGGGGATCTTATTAAAATGCAGACTCTGATTTGTAGGCTGCTCTTTGTTTAGAGACCACGTTTTAGGAAGAAAAAAACTAAAAATAAGTTTCAAATATTAATGAATCCTGTGTATAGAAAATTGCTAATTTTCATACAATTGAAGCATTAGGAAAAAATGCAAAAACAAAATTTTCAATTTTTCCATAAATTAAAATCTGCATTGTTATGATGTAAGAGAACAACATGAGAAAATACTTGAAAAAATAAGAGAGATTAGTAAATATAACATAGAACTGGTATGCACAACTAGGAGCCTCACCAAAATTCCAAAAAATACAATAAACGCTGGAAATATATGGATATTTTACACTAAAAAATGTAAATAATAAGATATTAAACTTAGCTAATATTATATACTATAATATATTCTATTACATATATAGTGAAATTATAAAATATATAACTGATTAACTGTAAATATATTAAACACTAGAGGTCTGGTGCATGAAATTCATGCATGCGTAGGGTCCCTAGGCCTGGCCAGCAATCAGGGCTAATTTGTAGGGCAACTGATAAGATGATTGGCCCACCCCCAACTCGCACCCACCTTGGCTGGCCTGGCACCGCCACTGGTGGTCAGTTTGAGCCTCTGCCCCCTGGTGGTCAGTTTGTATCATAGTGACCAGATGTTCTGCCAGTGGTTCCACTGTTTGGTCGATTTGCATATTAGGGTTTTATATAGAAAGATTATTGAAAAACCTTTTTTACCTGTTTTTATTGATTTCAGGAGAAAGGAAGAGGGAGAGAGATAGAAAAAACAATGATGAGAGAGAATCTGGAGCCTTCCTGTGATCCCTTTCTGGCTGGCCAACCTCCTGCATCCCTCCCTGGCTTCAATTATGCACCAGTGGGGTACCTCGGCCTGGCCTGCATCCTTTTGCAATCCTGGCTGAGGGACCCACCCCCAAGTGCAAGAATTTCATGCACCAGGCCCCTAGTTTTAATATAAATCTAGTTAGATTGTGGGGGAAATATAAATAGATTAGAGGCCTGGTGCACAGATTCATGCACAGGTGGGGTCCCTTGGCCTGGCCTGTGGGGATCAGGCTAACTTCAGCTCTCCAACATCCCCTGAGAGGTCCCAGATTGCTAGAGAGCGGTTCTCGGGCCACACACCCCGGGATCAGGCTCCCTCCCCTCTGGTTCAGGTGCAGCATCTGCCCCCTGATGATCAGTGTGCATGATAGCTACCTGTCAGACGGTCGAACGGTCGGAAGGTCGCTTAGGCTTTTATGTATATAGATTTATGGTTACATTTTTTTAAATGTGATTATTATGTCAGATAATATAATTTTTATTAAAATTATGAAATGTTCATATTCTATGATCAGAAATCATAGAATATGCTAGGCTGTTTATAGTACCAAAGGATTTAGCCTGAGAATACAATTAACACACACACAAGTTTTAAAGCTTTTCATATCTAGGGTTTAATTAAGTTTAACAGATGTTTATGGAATGCCTTCTGTGGTCTATGTATGAGGTATCGTTGTAGGCACCTGGGCACATCAGGGAATGAAAAAAGTGAAGATCTCTAACCCTTCTCTGCAAGGGAATCAGTCAATGAAAAAGAAATGCAATAAGAACATTTGATAGTATGTTATAATGTGATTGGTGCTGTAGAAAAAATAAGCAGGGAAGGGCAAGGTGGGTTAGCATTAGGGTGAGGGGGTAGGCAGGGACCATCTTGGTTTTCACTCTGGGTGTCATATGGAGCCATTGTAGGGTCCTGAGCAGAGGAGTAGCAAGAATAGTTGCAATACTGAGAAAATAAAAACAACCTATGTCAGATTTCTATATTCTTCATGTAAGCTAAAGGTAGACACATTCAGAGCAGATACATAACAAAATTAAATTTTTCTTAAGGTCATAAGAGTTTCTTTTTCTTTGGACTCCTTTTTATTCACCCTTATACTTTATAGACATAGGTACTTTAAGGTTTCTTCTAACTCTAAAAAAAACTAAAATCTACAATTCTTTGTTATTTTTATAATTAATTTAGGCTCAAATATCTGACCTCTATTTCTTCGACATTCATGCTCAAACATATCAGGAAAGACAGAAAGAAGAGCTGTGTAGAAATAACAGACTTCAAATATATCTGCTGCTTCTCCCATTTTAAAAGTAAAAATGCAACAGACATCTATAAGGTCAAGATCTCCTCTGTTCAGCTCTTCTCAATGAACAACTTCTTCATATACTCATGAAAAACCTTTGACCTGCAAGAAGCCAGCAGCACTGATAATTATGTCTCAAAAACAACTCTTTATATGGTATCCACTCCATAATGGATTCAGACACATGAATAAAACATCTTAATTTTCAAGTATTTCTTTTTAAATTAATTTCGAAAGAAAAATATCTTGTAAAGAAAGAAGATTCTTTTTTTTTTTTTTTCAGGTGTGCAGCTCTTGCATAGAAGGACATAGTTTTCATGGCCTGTCTTGTTAAAAATATTCCAGTACCCATCTGATGCACACTTATTTATGGATTTTAGATTAAAAGCTCTTTTTTTGCCAGTTTTCTTCACAAGCACTTATCTTGACATCCTCATTAGGTGATTTTTCTCTTTTCTTTTTTGTGGAGGCCTCTCCATGCCCTTGGTACTCTCTTTTGTTCCATGCTGCAAAAGGAGTGGTTTTAAAGGCTCTCTCTCCACCAGTCCCACCTTTTCTGCCTACTTTGTAATTAGCCTTATTTGAGGACCAGAAAAGAAAAAGACTGGAAAGAAATACAAAAACTGTTGAACAAAAGATAGGATGTTCTTTACCCCAACCATATGCTGTATAGCTCATGCAGAACCTGGGTCAGATGACTCTCATATATGCCTTCAAATGAAAAGAAAAAGAGAAAGCTCTGACTTACACGGCAGCTGCATTGGTATAAACACACAGGCAGTAAATGTCACAATGAAAGGAGAATAATACATTTTCCCTTCATTGCAAAAGTAATTCTCTTGAAAACCAAAGAACATCATGAAAGTACACACATGCTAACAATGCTGACAGATAGCCACTTGAAATAGCTTAATATGAAGAGCCTTACATAATTGGCTTTAATTGGAATGAAACACTTTTCTTTTTGCAAGTTCTGAGCCACCCGCCAAGTGAAATATCTCAGCTATTTTCTTTAAAATGGGTTCATTAGAAATGTTCTGATGCCGTGATGATGAATGTAATATTTTTTCTACCTTCTCTTTTCTTAGTTCATGAATTAAAGCCTCTGTCTAAACAAAGAGCCAAAGAATTTATGCTATTCTTGTCCCTAGAAGCAGAACTCTAGTGTTCAAAATATTAAAATTCATACTAGTAAATACCACCTGGCTATTGTGCCTAGAATTGGGTTACTCTTTAAAAAAAAAAAAGTGTTTTGTATCAATGAAATTCCATGAGATTGACCATCAAGGTCAGTTTTGATATTGGCAAATGTTACAAATGTGAAGGCTGAGAGTTCCCAAGACATAGTCAGTCTTCCTCCCCACTCCACCCCATAAAATAAACATTTTAAGTTTATCAGAATCTGGACGTTATTTATTTGTTTGTTTGTTTATTTATTTAGTCTTCCATTTTGATTGGCCAAGTATCAATGACCTAACAAGAAATGCAGAGCATAGACTAACTGGGTAATTTAAGGAGAGTTCAATAAATGGACTGTTTATAAAGAAGGTATGAAAGGGGTTTGGAAAAGGCAACACACAAAAGATCTACCAGATAATTTTTTTTTCTTTTTTGTTGATTGGGTAGTAACTAGTACGGAATGATGATGATGATGATGAAGATATAATGCATAGTACATGTCAAGTGCTGTGTATAAGTACATCACATGTACAACAACCCTATAAGTTGTCTACTTCTATAATCTGCATTTGCAATAGAGAAAACTGGCACGCTAGGTCACATATTGTGGGAACTGAGATTTGTCCTCATGCAGCCCAAGTAAAGAGGTCCTTATTATACTGCTTTCCCATAGGATTAATGATAGATGGGCTCAGTGAATAAACACCCTTAAAGAATTATTAAATAGAAGCCCTATCCTAATTAAAATAAGAAAGAGTGATAACTAAAAGTTTTCACTATTTAAAACCCATTTTCCATTATCATCTGGGGTACAACTAGCTGAGGTTAAGCATACATTTATACCCATAATCTTGATTTTGGCATCACACTATTTCAGAGGCAGTCAGGGCATCTTGATTGTGCTTAGAACCACCTATCAGTCTTTCTGTGCCATAAGAACTCTCTGTGCCAGGCAGAATTAGATCCACCAATATTCTAATGCTGAAATTAGAGAACTCAAACAACAGCTGATTGCACACCATGAGATCCACTAAAATCTGACAGCAGGTGTACTCACCAATTTTGACCATAATGACAGCAATAAGGAGACTTTCTGTTAAAGGGGACCAGAGAGCAGATATCTGGCATCAGGCACTGGGAAAAAAAAGCAAGACAATTTTAAACAAGTACCACATGTGGTGACTCATTAGATGTTGAGAGCTAATAAGAGGTGAAGATTTTTAGCTTAGCACTGATGCTGTGGACAGCAGGATATCCTAACATCTAGAAATTGAGAATGAATCAGGAGGTGGTGATAAATCCTGTGTTGATGCCTGGGGTGTGGAACTGTTATATTTTTAGGATAAAGGCAAAGATGTAAAAATCCAAGAGCATGCCAGAGTGAAGCAAATGTGCTGAAAGATCTGTGTGTTTGTATATTCCCTCATTCACTAAGCAAGTACAATGTGATAGGTAGCGTCCCAGATTTCAGAATACAGAAGTTAACAAGAAAGAGGTTAAACTCCTGATGGAGTTTATAATCTCACAGAAAAAGGAACAATGAACCAGATAAAGATTATAACGTGTGATGAATGTTGGGTTACTAGAAATATAGGTAGGAAACTATGAGGGCCATGGTCTATAGATGTGAAGAAATTTCGGTGGAGGTGCAGGCCCAGGACAAGAAGGAGTAATGTGAATAGGGAGGGAAGTCTCATAAACAGGGCATTGTATGTAAGAAGGTTAGAGATAGCAGGTGCTGAGGGTAACCAGCGAGGATGGAGAGGTGGGCAGGGGTCAATGTTTATAATCTATACAAAAACTTATCTATTCTTACAGACAGAAAAGTTATTTTAATAGCCACCCTATTTTAAAAGCAGCCAGCTAAGAAGCATTTATATTTTATGTATGTTATTCTCTGAATGAGATAAAGTCCCTGCCATCAAGAATAAATACAAATAAATACCTACTGTTGCTAAGGAAAAAGATGAAGTAAGGGGCTAGGGGAGAGCAGGAGCAAAGGGGCACAGGGGATACTTTAACTCCCTCTGTTGGGGAGGAAATATTTGAATTGAGGTCTGAACAGTGTAATCAGCTGTTGTTTGAGTTCTCTAATTTCAGCATTAGAATATTGGTGGATCTGATTCTGCCTGGCACAGAATTGAGAAAAGAGGTGGTATGTGAAAGAGGAGGCATGTGAAAGTCTGAGGACAGCATGCCAAGCAGAAGGATCAGCAAATACTTTGCACTGGAAGCAAACAGGTGTATGTCAAGGCCCTGAAATTAGTTTAATTTGGCCAAAAAAAGGAATAAAGGGAGATTTAAGGGAGATGATATCAGAGAGGTGAGTAATGGGCATATTAAGTACAGTCTTAAATGAAAAGTGATCAAATGTTGAGTTTGACCCAAGATAACCCCAGTTATTGCTCTTTAATCCAGTTTAATCTATACTAATAAAAGAGTAATATGCTAATTAACCAGGTCAACTGGATGTCTTCTGGATGTTATTCCATATGTCCTTCCTGACAAAGTCGGGGGCATGGCCAGCCTGCAAACTGCCCATAGCCCCTTTACCCAGGCCAGCCCTGTCCCCCAGCGAAGACCCCCACCCCCACCCTGATGAGGGGTATGGCCGGCCGGCAAGCTGCCCACTGCCCCTCACCCAGGCCGGCTATGCCACCCCCCCAAGCAGAGACTCCAACCCAACCCTGATTGGGGGCATGGCTGGCTCGAAAACCCCTGGCAGCCCCTCGCCCAGGCCAGTCCTGCCTCCCAGCGGGGTCCCCCGCCTCAATCCAGGTCCCCCTTCAGGGCAGTCCAATGTACCAGGCCTCTATCCTATGTATTAAAAGGGTAATATGCAATTGACCCTAACCACAGAATGACCAGAATGACTGCTGGACCAATCACTGTGAAGCTCATTGACCATTTCTCAGTCTCTTCTCCTGGCCATCAGGCACTGATCACCCAATGGCAAACGGGACTAGGGTTGGGTGGCGATGGGGTGCAGGGCCAGCTGCAGGTAGCTGGAGAAGAAGGCCCTGATCTCAGGCCAGGCTTAGGGACCTTACCCATGTACAAATTTCATGGGCTGGGCCTCTAGTCCTATATAATAAAAGGTTAATATGCAAATTAACCAAATGGTGGAATGACTGGTCACTGTGATGCACACTGACTATTGGGGCAGACGCTCAACACAGGAGCTGCCCCTGGTTATGAGTGTGCTCTCACAGCTGGCGAGCACAACAGAGTTGGCGGGAGCTTTTCCAGCCTCCATGGCAGCACTAAGGATGTCTGACTGATGGGGAGTAGACCTAAGAACTTCCTATTTTTTCACGGTGTTCCAGAATCTTGGATTGTGCAAAGAATCTTGAAGTTGACTTTGTCTCTACTCCTTTATCATGGAAGAATGTCTTTTACAATAGTTGATGCTTACAACTGGCCTTAATGAAATGGAAATAAGTGTTAGGTTTTAAAGAGAAGACTGTCATCAAATAAAGAGCTGGGACACAGAGTAAAAACAGATTTGGGAGCAAGACAGAGCCAGATATGAGTCCTGACCCTTTACAGGGTTTGTGACCTTGGACAAATTACCCTCTCTGAGTCTTTGATTCACCATCTGAAAAATATAAATAATAATAACCACAAGGCTGCCATTAAACATAAGGTATGTAAAGCACTGCCTGGTGAATAGTAATATAATATTATAAAAAGAATTTAAATAATAAAGATTCTTCAATGATATTTCAAAATGCAAGCTCTCCCTGACAATAATGTTTTCAAATTATTGAAGACATCATTTTTCCTAGTTTACTTTGAAACTTTGTTTAAAGTAAGCCATTCTCTCCTCAAACTAATGGACACACTGATATGCACATGAAATTTTGTAAACATTTATTAGCTGCATGCTCTGAAACAATTTTTGCAAAACTGTTGGTGTGTCTTTTAAGGCAGAAACTGAGCTGTCAGTCACAGAACTGTAATTCTATGTAAGCCCTATCCTCCATATTCTAACTTTCTTAGAAAGGTGACTTAAATCTTTCCCCCCTATGTTGCTTATATTCTTCTCTACCTTAGTCTATCTGACCTCACTAAGCAAATGGGTAGGTTACCAGGGACTATCAGACAAATGAAAGGAAAGCAGTATAATAACAAAGAAAGAAGAAAACTATTAAAGGTCTCCAGTAATCACTACAACAATGTTTTCTTTTATTGATTTTATCCTATAAAATCAGGACAAGTCTGACTATTCCTGAAATATATACTCTCATTGTCTCCTGTAACTAGTATAAGGTGACCCACATCTTTGTGATTTATCAAAGGTGCTAAGGACCACAAACACATAACACCTAAAGGAACAGCCTTTCTCAGAAATCTTAAGTAGTATGTAATTAGATTAGCTCCAGAAGGAGTCATAGTAAATCTATCACAGACACTTGCATTAGAATTTGAGAGTTGCCACAAACAAGTACCACAAACTGAGTTGCATAAACAACAGGACTTCGTCTCACAGTGCTAGTGGCCAGAAGTCTTAGATCAAGGTACTGGCAAAGTCGTTCTTTCTGAAGGCTGAGAAAGGGTATAAGTCACATGCCTATACAATAAAAAGAAATGAGCTATTACATCATGAAAAGACATAGAGGAACCATAAATGCATAAGACCATAAGTAAAAGAAGCCAATCTGAAAAAAAATACATATCTATATATATATAAGCCTAAGCAACTGCACAACCAAATTACTGGTCGACAGGTCACTATGATGCACACTGGCCATCAGGGGGCAGGTGCTCAATTCAGGGACTGCCCCCCTGGTGGTCATTGTGCTCCCGGAGACCACAATGGAGCAGCAGCAAGCCTACTGAGTGGCAGTGATGTCAGGCACAGCGGGGCCTGGATAAGCAGGAGCAGCAGGTGGCATTGGACTACCAGTTTTGGTCTGGTCCCCACAGGCTATGCTGTGGGACCCCACTGGTGCATGAATCTGTGTACTGGACCTCTAATATATATATATATATATATGTGTGTGTGTGTGTGTGTGTGTGTGTGTGTGTGTGGTGTTCCAAACTATATGATTTGGTAGAAAAGGGCAAAACTATGGAAAAAGTAAAAGATTAGTGTTTGCCAAGGGTTGGCAAGGTTGGGGGAACGGGTGTGAACAGAATATTTTTAGGGCAATAAAAGTACTCTGTATGATACCATAATGATATGAATTCTCACTATACATTTGTCCAAACTCATAGAAAGTATAACACTAACAGTGTACAATTATGTAAACTATGAACTTTGTATGATTATGATGTGTCAGTGTATGTCATCAATTATAACACATGTATCACTCTGGAATGAGGAGGTTGATAATAGGGATGAGAGGTCTAATTTTTGCTGTGAACCTTAAACTACTCTAAAAAAGTCTTAATTTAAAAAAAAGTGACACTTATAAAAGATCTTGGAGCTACTTGTCATTTTTTCTAAAAAAGGTATTTCTTTGAAAATATTATGCCTTGTTAAAAACATATACAGCATATGACAAGGAATTAAAATGGAGAATTTCATGCAAACCTCCCCACAGGCCCACCCCTGCCACCACTTGTTCTCAAAGTTGACATTTGAGTCTCAAAGGTAATCAAGAACATGGAATTTGTTCTGAAAATCTCCGCTGCTCAGTTGGAACAACTGTTTGTGTTTATAAGGCACACGGTGTGATGCAGATTACATTTATTTTAGATTAGTCTGGGGGCTGCCATTGTTGTTCTAAAAGTCTGAAGATGAAATTACAAATTTAAACAGTTCACATTAGTAGCAAAGCCTGCTGTTTGCTGTGGCAGATGCTGCCAGTGCTCCACCATATCCTATAGGATTTGTCCTACCAAAAGCACCTGTGTCTGCCAGAGGATTTTCTTTAGCCTGCAGGAAGTGTAATCTGGAAGTGCCAGGGACTAGTTAAACCACTGGAGGAATCTTCAGCCAATGGCAGATAGGAGTTTGTAGCTGAGTGCTTTAGCTGGCTCACAACTTGATTGGGATAATCCAGAAAAATGTCTACACTGATTCCCAACATTCTCAAGCTGGATTCATCTTTAGTTCCCTGTAAAGTAAAGTTTGAACAACAACAAAAACATGCAAGGAATAATCAGGTGGGAGGGAAACCAAAAGAATGTGATGTCCAAGTGAAAAAAAAAAAAGTTTATTAAAAAAGAGGGTGTATACAACTGTGTCACTGTCAATAAGTCAACTAAAATGGCTCAGATTGGATCATTTGGTTTATTATTATGGAAGTTATTGATGACTTTGTCATTATCTATAGAGTGGGGCAAAATATGTTTCTAATTGATTTCAAAAATAAATGAAGGCAAATAATATAGACATGGAGTACAAAAACTATTTTCCATGAGCTTCCTATAAAGAGAAAGAGAAAAAAAAAAATAGGCATCAACCAGATGGAGACCTGAAATCAAAATGGAAAAAAATGGCAGAGTATCCTATCTAATAAAAGGGTAATATGCAAATTAACCATCACTCTATCACAAAGATGGTGACACCCATAGCCACAAGACAGCGGTGCCCAGTCCTCTCAGTCCCTCTGTAGTCCCCCAGTCCTGGAGGGGCAGAGGGTGGGCAGCATGAGTGACCTGGCAGAATGCTTGCTCTGTTGCCACAGTGACGAGGCAAGCATCTGAGCCCAGCCTCGGATGAGCCTCTGGCCAGGCCATGGTGCTCATGGGCCTCTGGGAAGCAGGCACGGAGCAGCCAGGCCCAGCAGAGAGCTACTGGCACACAGATTTGTGTGCAGGGCTACTATTGTGTTTATAATGATGCAAAATAAATCCAAGTCAGAGGAAAATTTTGATGCCAAAGAGAGAAAATTGTTGAAGCAGTATCCTTGCTTGGGTGGGAAAGAGAGAATTGATCATGACTTTGGAGTCATGTTATGTTCATTTCAATATGTTTTGTAGATGCAAAGAAAGTTAAATTTGAAACAGATAGAGAAGATGCCCATATCATCTTGTCACTTTCTATTTTGTACATGCTTACAGCTTTTTACCTCAAGCACAGCATGAGAACTTTCTCTGGCTGAAAGAGTGGAAGAGCAGGCTTGGTCCAAAAGTGTCACCTCTCCTCCCCAAGCAGTCTTCAGCCAATCACAGATATAAGCACCATGGCTTCTTCACCCAGAGTGAAAGTTTCTGTGCCAACTCCTACAAATCTTTGGTGGAATTGGACCTCAGTTGCCCACAGCAGTAAGCTGCTCATTAGCTCACCCTATCCTGGCTGATTTTCCTTCCTGGTCTTATTTTCTCCTTCCCTACAGTGCTAGGACTTCCTGGGATCAACACCCAAATGAACTACTTACACGCATATCCTTATCCCAACACAAGACAGTTTAAATTAGAATAATTTTGACTAAACCCTACCTACTGGTTAGTAGTAGTGCTTCTTTCAAGTGGCATAGAAAAGTTGTCGCCGAAACCGGTTTGGCTCAGTGGTAGAGCATCGGTCTGCGGACTGGGAGGTCCCAGGTTCGATTCCGGTCAGGGGCATGTACCTTGCTTGCTGGCACATCCCCAGTAGGGTGTGTGCAAGAGGCAGCTGGTCGATGTTTCTCTCTCATCGATGTTTCTAGCTCTCTATCTCTCTCCCTTCCTCTCTGTGAAAAAAATCAATAAAAGATATATAAAAAAAAAAAGTTGTCATTTCAGACTACAAACAAGGTCTGTAGACCTTAACAGATTTGCAGACTATAACACAGTAGACTTTTTATCTTGACTTACATAGCCCCATATCTATGCTTGAATGTCATTCTCTGTCACATTAAGTGTTTAGCTTGAATAAGTGGTTCCTTATCTTGATAATACACCATGGGTCCAGCATTCTGCTCACTATATTTTCAGCTCCATCAGGACAGCCTAAGATATCTCAGAATTCCCTGGGATTTTCAAACTGTGATTCATTTGTTCTATTATGCACTCAACATGTCTTGTCCATTTGAACTAGATTCACCAGGGAATGCAATTAGATAGCCATTTCATTTCTTTTTTTCTCCCTCCTTTTTACACTCTCTAGCTTGCCATTTATTTTTTTGTTTAGTCTGAATATTTCTCATCCCTACCCACCTTGCCTCTCTCATCTTCCACTTCAAATACCACCGAGATGAGTATCTAGAATATAGATCTTTATCTTTTCTTAATACCATAATGTATCATTTTATAAAATTGGGGAATAATAGCTAATATTTATGCAATACTCATAGTGCTTCACTGATATAAGTACTTTACCTGAGTTATTTATTCTTCACATCAACTCTGTGTTGCAGGTACTATTGTATTATTATCTCTATTTTAAAAGATTGAATTATTATGAATTTTAATTGGTACATTTTGAATTTCACAGAACCTCAGGGCTAGAAGCAACCTTGAAAGTTCATGTAGGTTATCTTTTCTTGATAAATAGAGATGCTTTCAAGTGCTCCCAGCATAATTAAAGACACAAACTTTTGAAAGAGTTTACAGATAATTACATTCTATCCCCACCTGAAAATTAATATGTTGAAGCCCTAACAGCTAATGTGATGGTATTTTGGGGATGGGGGCCTTTGGGAAGTAAGATTATGAGGGTGGGAACCTCATGATAGGATTAGTGCACCTAAAAGGAGAAACCTCGTCTCCCCAGAAACCAAATTGATCATTTCTGGTTTATAACTCTTCAAGGCAAAAGGTGAAAGTGCTAAATAATCTGAACCAAATCTTGGATCAGAATTTGACCCAGATCAAATGATAAAGCAAAACCAAGAATTGTACCATTACTTTTTTCTGTTAATAGGCACAAAGGGATAAGTATGCAAACTGACATTGTTACTGTCCCACCCCTTTGTGCCCCCCAAAAAGAAAAGAAAAAGATTTTACACAAAGTGTCGGTTTTGATGGTATCAAACATGGTAGGAAGAGCCTCTTCCTTTAGTAGTTTCCTGTTTGTCAGTTTTCTATCTAGGTGTCAGGTTTAAATTTGGAACATGCAATATGCAGTGACTTTATCTCAGGCAAAGGAAGAGAAAAAGGGGAAGAAACAAAAGTTCATATTACCCAACTGAAAACAAAGTAATTTAATATATAATGTTATTTTTCTAGTTATAAAAGCTATTGTGCTATAAATGGAGTTAATTTGCATTATGCCAATGACCTCCATAGATAAATACAGCTCTAATTGTTTGTGAATTGTTAGACTGTGATTTGAAGTTTGACTTGGGAAATGCTGACATTGAAAGATTATAAAAGAGGTGATGAAAAGTGATAGATTACAAAAAAGGATAAGTCAAAAGTGAAATATCAAGAGCAAAATTAATGTGAAATCTCCAAATAGAATAAGAAATGAAAAGATATTCTATCTGAAAAAAAATACAATAGCACTGATTGGTATAAGGATTCACTGGTACTAAAATTAAGTTTCTTTTTCTTTTTTTAAAAAAAATATATTTTATTGATTTTTTACAGAGAGGAAGATAAAGGGATAGAGAGTTAGAAACATCGATGAGAGAGAATCATCGATCAGCTGCCTCTTGCACACTCCGTACTGGGGATGTGCACGCAACCAAGGTACATGCCCTTGACTGGAATCGAACCCGAGACCTTTCAGTACGCAGGCTGATGCTCTATCCACTGAGCCAAACCGGTTTTGGCTAAAATTAAGTTTCTTAATAGCTAATATATGGAAGAGATGATAGCCTATTAGACCCGCCTAATGACTGACTGGAAGACAGTAAACATTAAGAGAATTCTCTCAGTGCATGTGTATGCCCACCTACCAGTGGGGAAGATAGCTACACCCTGATTATTTAGACTGCAACTTAGTACAATGCCTATTTGTTTATTTTTAATTGTTATACAATAGATAACAGCAAAAATTCACAAATCTTAATTGTATAGCACAATTAATTTTTACTTATGCATTCACCCATGTAACCATCACCCAGATCAAGATTTAATATATTCCATCACCTTAGAAGTTTTTGTTATGACCTTAGAAGTTTTTGTTATGACCCATTCCAGTCAATTCCTCTTCTCCTAAATAAAGCCAGACACTCTTTCAACCCCTTTCACACTAGCTTAATTTGCATATTCTTCAACTAAATGTAAATGAAATCATACAGTATATACTCTTTTTGTCTGGCTTCTTTCTTTTTTTTTTAAATATATATTTTTTATTGATTTTTCATAGAGAGGACGAGAAAGTTAGAGACATCGATGAGAGAGAAACATTGATCAGCTGCCTCCTGCACACCCCCTACTGGGTATGTGCCCACAACCAAGGTACATGCCCTTGACGGGAATCGAACCTGGGACCCTTCAGTTTCCAGGCTGATGCTCTATCCACTGAGCCAAATCAACTAGGGCTTTTTTTTTTTTTTTTTTTTTTTTTTTTTGGGTGTCTTGCATTTTTCATTGCTGAATGACATTGGTTCCATCTTTAAATCATAATGAATGAAACTACTATGAGTATTCTTTAAAAAGTCTTTAGGTGGATATGTTTTCATCTGAGCATAGGTCATCATATATAGTTCATATTCAATGTGAATTAAAGGGAAGGAGCAGAAGGTACATAGCAATCATAGGCCCACTGAAATCCACTCAGGCACATGTCACCAATCCCTTCATTAGGCCTAATTCTTCACCTTGTGAATGGATTCTTCTTGACTTTTGGCTTTGACTTACCAGCTGTTGGCTTTTCCCTCTGAATCATTGTTTTTTCCATTAAAAATGTTTGTTTGCAGCAAGATAGGTTTCTTCCTGCTTCCTGGCCATAGAAATAATTATATACTATCCTGTCTCTTTCATTACAAGCTGTTTTCACCCCTTTAACAACTTTGTGGGTTTCTTAAATCAATTTACAATAAACTCCAACAAACAAAGCCACACCCAGATTTCTTTCTGAAATAAGTTATTTTATATCTGGATCATGTGTAAGGCTACTATGGCATAATACCCTTAAAATTCTCAAGCACTTTAGTATTAAACAGAGAGGATCTATAAAAGTCTCCTTCAGTCTTTCTCAGATCCTAACAGTGGGTCTTACAGCTACACACTTGAGATATTTACCCTGAATTCATGTTCTACTCTTGGCTCTGGATTTGATCTTGCCATTTATGACTTTGAAAATCTTTTACTGGGAGACACTGGGGATAAAAAAGTTTTATTTTAAAGCCTAGCAAGTCCTCAATGTAATTCCCCTAAATTTGATTTAAAAACTTAAGTTTCTTTTTTATTTCATCTTTCTTATAATTTATCATAATTAGGAGAATTAGGCAGTTGGAACTTTCTTGTTCTTTTTGCCTAAAATCTCCACAACCAAGCCCATGAGTACTTTAAGTACCGTTTCTCTTGTCCCAATTGCCATAGGTAACTATATGCCACTACATAGCAAGGATCCCTTTCTCCCCCACCTTCAAATAACATTTTCTTTATTATCATAAGAGCCTTCAGCCAAGGCCTCTTAGGCCCTTTGAACTTACATTTACAATATTCTTGAAACACTACCAGTATCTACTCACTACCCAGTTGCAAAGCCAATGTCACATATTTAAAATGTTCATTATGAAGCACCACCATTCCAGGTACCATTGCTGGACAAGAAATTACATCAAAATGTAATGGCTCCAAACAATAGCCATTGAATTATATCTGATTATTTTCTGGGTCAGGAATTTGGGCAGGATTTTTCAGAGTGTTTTCTGCTCCATGTGCCATTGACTGAGGCCACTCCATGGTGTTCAGTTGTGACAAATTGCTCGATTTAGACAGTCCAAGATAGCCTTCACATATGTCCAAAGCACTTTTGTGGGAATGGCTGGAAGTCTGGGATTAACTGGAGTGCCTGCCCATGGCCTCTTCAACATGATGGTCTCAGGGTAACAGACTTCTAACAGCACATCAGCGTTCCCAGAGAAGCTACTAAGCTTTTTCTGACCTAGTCTTGGAAGACACACAATGTGTCATTTCTGCCACATTCTAATAGCTATGAGAAAGCCACAAGATCTGGAAAAGAGGTATGGTTCACTGAGGGATCATCGTTGGACACTTTACAGCATAAATGGTACAAAAGTGTAGTATGCCATTAAAGACTAATGAGAAACACTACAATGTAACTTTTCCATGTCCAACCTTTTCTGTGTTATGTAATCTTGGGTAAATTATTTAATAACTAGAGGCCTGGTGCACAGATTTGTGCACTGGTAGGGGCCCTCAGTGTGGCCTGTACCCTCTCACAATCTGGGACCGCTTGGGGGATGTAGCAGTGTGTGAAACAGCAAGGGAGGAGACCAAGCCCAGGCTAGGCACCTCTCCCACTAATCCCCTCCCCACTGTACCTGCTGCTGCCATTTGGTAGTGCTGCCATAGAAGTGGGAGAGGCTGGCGCCACCATAGCTGCGCTCGCCAGCTGTGAGCTGACTTCCGGCTGAGCATTGCTCCTACTGTGGGAGTGCACTGACAACCAGGGGGCAGCTCATGCATTGATTGTCTGCCCCCAAGTGGTCAGTGTGTGTCATAGCGACTGGTTGACTGGTCATTTGGTCATAACGTTCACTTAGGCTTTTACATATATAGATTCTATGCTTTATTTTTGTTATTTGTTACACTTCACAAATTTGTTGTGATTATTTAATTGAGATGATAAAGTGCTTAGTTGAATGTCTATCACATAGTAATTAGGCATAACAATATAAATATTTAATATTATTAATGTCTTTTCTGATAAAAAATTCTACTGCAAAAGAATTATTTGTAATATAGAATAAACAAAAAGCAGACTCACACAAGAGAGTTTTATGATCTATTAACTGAAATCATTTTATTTTTGAGCCTTAGATATATATAAATGGTATTTTATAAATACAAATATAAAGATGCTAAGCCAGAATATAATGGTATTTAAAAAAATACCTTTGTTGAAAGTATTACAGAGGTCCCCTTTTTCCCATTGACCACCATCTACCTAGCACCCACCAGGCCTGCACCTCACTATCTAATGGTATTTGTAAATGGTTAGCAGAAAACTGAAAGGGCATTGACACATGTCTATACTGACTTACACTTCTAAGACTTTAGATGGCCCTTGTATACCTTAAATTATCCCTGAATACAGGGGTGATGAGAAGATTAATATCATCTATAGGAACTTCTTTGGCTTAGAATTCTCCAAAGAATGGAGAGGTTATCTGCTTCATGCCCTGTTTCAGAACCAACTCTGAATTTAAGGGAAAATTCAGCATTACTATTTTTTTGTTTTGTTTTGTTTTTTGTTTTGCTTCAAATTAGAGTACCTGTAGACAATAGGCCAGTCAACATATGGTTCTAATGAACACTTTTTAAAATGTATGTGGTGCTGATAGAGAAGCATGCTATACTTTTAAGACCAGTCAAAGCATTCAAAATCTTAAACCTTAGAATAAGTCCATGGAGGCCTGACACTCTTTTTTAAGAGGCATGTTCAGCAAATATGAAAGTTACTTTTCTGAACTCTCTGTCAAATATTTAACTTTAATCATATTTCACTCTCTTCAACCAATTTCTCCCAGATGTTGCTGTTGTAATATTGCAAATTGGTCAGTGATTCTGCTTGGGCTAAGCTTTCTTAGGAAGTGTCTGTTAACTTGGATCTTCCAAGAAGGTCAAAATGAACCTGGCTGGCATGGCTCAGTGATTAAGCATCAATCTATGAACCAGTAGGTCACAGTTTGATTCCTAGTCAATATATGCCTGAGAACTAAAGTATCCTAAATCTAGGTGGGACCCTATTGATAAGTGATGGTCATTCTGATTCACTGAATTGAGTGCACTATCATGAAGCTGGGAATTTAGGTAATGAAGCAAAACTAAATATGAGTTAGCCAAATAGTATGCTACTAGTAAACTGGCTATGAATATAGGAATATTATGCTACTTTGTATAACCCAATGCTATTATGTTTTTTATCTCATTTTTCTGCTATCACATATTCTAATGGCTTGCCATTTGCTTGCCTGGTGTAATATCCAAACCAAGACAGGAGAAGCAATTTGGGGTTATGTTTTTATAATGGGAAGCACTTAAAGAACAAGGTTGTTGCTTAGAGGCTTGCTAGCCTGTGTGTCTACACACAACCATGCCTGGGAGAATGCTTTCACCCAAATGCCTAAAGAAAGAAAGCATATGAAGTAGAAAAGATATTTTCTGAATGAGAGAAGTTAATTTTTGTTCATTTTCAGTACCTGGTTTACATCCTAAAGAAGACTATTAGGACATTAATGATCAATTGTACCACTTTAGTTTAGGACCAAAGCTAATACTGATATAGGGTCGAGGAATTATTACATATCACAATGGGTTAACATTTTAGCCTATCTTTATTTCAACAAAGAATGGGGGTCACAGATAAACTTCTATTCTTTAGTCTCTCTTTTTGATCATGATACCCTATACATCAGAGTAACTTATTGATACAGAAAAATCAAGTGCCCAAAAAGATCTTAAGCCAGGTTATAAATTAACAGATTTCATCATTAGTATCAGAGAGCAGCAGCAAAACCAAAAGCCAACTGGAGAACTCATTACTATTATAGTTATAATAATAGTTACAATTATTATTTGAGTTACTAACGTCTTCAGGCAACTCAGAAGACAAATCTAAAATTTATGGCTTTGCAGTTTGGCTCAGTGGTTAGAACATCGGCTTGCGGACTCAAGGGTCCCAGGTTCGGTTCCAGTAAGGGGCATGTACCCTGGTTATGGGCACATACCCAGTTGGGGAGTGTGCAAGGGGCAGCTGATAGATGTTTCTTTCTCATCGATGTTTCTTACTCTCTATCCTTCTCCCTTCCTCTCTGTTAAAAAAATTAATAAAGTATATTTTTTTAAAAGCAAATAAAATTTCAAAACATAAAAACAAATTCTGGCTTTGTCCTTCTGAAGTTACAGCTACTGTTAAAATCTTATAGTGCCTGTTCCCTTTTCCAATTCCATGAAAGACTAATTCATTTGTAAAATGCCTCCTCTTCATTCATTTGTTTATAACTAAGATTTGCACCAATTCACTCAAGAAACAAATCTTGCTATTTGTGTTATTCAAATATTGTTTTATGAAATAAAATTAGAAGTGTAAATGCAGTTAACATTTTAAAAATAAGTCAATTGAAGGTACTAATACTCCTTGAACTCATTTGACCAAGTATTTTTTTCCCCATTTTTTAAAATCACACCTGTGTTAAGACATGTACTCTCTTCCTCTATCTGGTAAGCACAAGGTGTGGAAACTTGTGCAATAGATAATTAATCTCTATTGCTATCTATAGTTTCATAGTTAACACTGTCTTAGCAGAAGTGTGAAAACACATTCACACCTTTGAAAATGGATGATTAACTAATCAAATGACAATATGAATGTTAGACAGAATTACAGAAATGACTGCAAGGAAGAGCTATTTATGATTATGGCATTCTATTTAATTTTTAAGGATAGATTGTTCAATGTAATCTGTGCTCCTCAAATATCTAAACGGATTCTCAACTTTTTAATTGCATTGACTTTTCAGAAGGAATGAAAAAATTTCAGATTGTCCCCAAATTAAGCATTTTTAAATGCAAGAGGTTAAGAAGAAAAAGTATATATAGTTCAAGACCATTGGCAGAGAGGAGCCAAGAAAGGACAATTGCATTTGAGTGAAATAGTCATTTCTTTCCTCGGACTTTGTCATTTTCATTTAAAATCCAACTGCACAATTGAATATCCAGTCTATCACAGCAAGTTCTCTTTTGGTAGTCTGATGTTTAAAAGTCCAAATTGGGAGGTGGGGCCCACCTTCATTATTAGTTAGTTTTCTAAGTTTACTGGTATGTTCTTTTTAAGCAATGATAATTGGGAAAAGGTAATTATATCATTGGAAAACCACAAATCTAATAACTAAAGCTTTAAAAGCAATATTCCATATACATTTTATTAAAAGCCTTTAGATAAAAGGCTTTATCTATATATTTTAAGATAAATAGGGTATATTTGTGGTACTTATTACTTATTGCCTTATGGTGTAGTGTTTTAAAGACCTTAATTTCCCTATAAAGACACCTTAAAATCTGGCTACATATCTGACCCATTACCAAACCCCAAACTATCTCAATGCTTTATACTAGACATCCTTGTCTATTGAATCAATGCTAAATACTAAATGATGAAACATGTTGTTATAAAGTTGTATTTTCATGGAAAAATCCTTATTCTTTAAATTATAAAAACCTTGATTTTTCAATTTATAAATTAGTTACATATTTCTATAGAAAAAAATTCTATTAATTATTAATAGTTTATTAGCACTAAGTGAGCATGCTGTCAACTATTTAACACTGTAGTTGCTATTGCCCCACCTTGAATGTTAATGTGAGTGTAGGTGTATTTACACACCTATTCACCCCTCCACACACAAACACTGGCTTCTGTCTTCATGGCTTTAAAAATATGCCATGGCTTTAAAACTACTCTGGTCAAGGTCTTTCCCATCTTTCTTTACCTTGACTTCTCAATAACATTTGCTACCAGTGCATGCTCCTTTCTTTTGGAAACCTTACTTTTTTTAGGTTTCCATGCCACCACACATAATTTTTCTCCTACATCTTTTCTTGGGAGATCTCATTTACTCCTTGGATTCAGTTACTAAGTATATAATCTTATGTCTGCCAGGCTTAAATCTCCAGACCAAACCTCTCTTCTCACCTTTAGTTTCATATACATATATGAATTTATGCATGTGCACACATACACTCACACTCTTGGGTACCGCTCTTTGTCTCCTAAGCCTGCTCCTTCTCTCTGTTTCCCTCTCCCAGTGACTTGAGGAGCTTTTCATTTAGTTATCTAAGTGGTGCCATTCTTCATACTTCCCTCTGATACCCCCACCCCACATCTAACCTCTCACCATATCCTATTAATTATATATCCCAAATATTTATTGGGTTCATTTACTTCTGTCTGTCATCACTGTGCTACCCCATTCTGGGCAACAACCATTATCCTACCTCAAATATTGCAATACCCTACCGTTAGTATTCTTGCATCTGGTCTTGTCTCCTCCTGTTCCTTCTCATACTGTACCCAACAGTAGTCATTACATTTTTTGTGTGTGCTCACAACCCCCCTTCAGAAATTAAAAAATATATATTTATGCTCTTATACATTGCTAAGTTGACATAAATTATTTAACTATAAGTATAAGTTATTACAAAGGATGGGAGAAATATACTATCATTTATACTTAAACCCAACCTACAAAGTAAAAATAATCTACAAATTTGAGAAGGCTTATTTCACCCTGAAAGTAAATAAGCAATTTTTTCATGGCTAATGATTCTTATAATTGGGATACTATGTACTTCTAGTATAATTAATGAAGAGTTGGGTTATTCATATGTTCTGAAAATCCATCTTAGGTTGCCCTCTTAATAGTAAATTGAAGAAGCTGTCATTAACAATATTTCACAGGTGGTTTGAGATTGAATTTTTTTCTTTTTCAGCCCAGAGTTTTTTTCTCCTTTACAATTTCAGAGTGTAATAATAAATAGTTTGAAGCAGAAGTATAGTACAGTAGATGATGTCAAACCCCTTGTCTCATGCAAACCCTGAGTCAAAGAATTATTAAAAGAGCCGGGACCAGTTTGGCTCAGTGGATAGAGCATCGGCCTGTGGACTGAAAGGTCCCGGGTTCGATTCCGAGCAAGGGCATGTACCTCGGTTGCGGGCACATCCCCAGTAGGGAGTGTGCAAGAGGCAGCTGATTGATGACTCTCTCACATCAATGTTTCTAACTTTCTGTCCCTCTCTCTTCATCTCTGTGAAAAATCAATAAAATATATTTTTTTAAGAAAAGAATTATTAGAAGAATGCATTGAATTATAGGTAACTAATGAATCAGGTCAGTGGAAAGTGTTGATGAGTTAAGGAGGGAAGGAAAATAAGGAGAGAAGTTCAATTAGGATCTTCTTGGTCCACAGGCGGATGCTCTATCACTGAACCAAACTGGCTAGAGTGACCCTGAAGGCATCTTGACCTTAGACATACAGCTTTCTGAACTGTGAGAATGTAAATTTCTTTTGTCTAAGCCATCCAATCTATGGTATTTTGTTTTGATGGCCTGAACTGACTAAGATATATCATAGTGGAAAGAGCATTGACCACCACAGGAGTATTCCCTAATAAACTTCCTGTGTGCTAATCTCCACCTCAAAGCCTGCTTCCCAGAAACACAGCAGGTTTGAATAGAGTAAATATAAACACGTTCAGCAACCAAGGGTGGGAAGTCAACATTCCTTAGCTGAACCTCAAGAGTGGAATATGGGTTCCCACATCCTACCCCTCATCTGTCTGCTCACAGATGTGATCTGAAATTGGAAGAGATGAAAATATCCTTTGTACCTTCACTTTACCTAACCAGAGCTTAAGAGTTAGTTGGAAATGACAAGCCTATTATACAGTCACAGAAATGGGCAAAGAGAAGGACAGTGGAAATAGATCTAAGATTAAAACAAAAAACTGAAAATGAAAAGGTAGGTTAATCAGTAAATACTTCTGGGAATAAAGTGTTAAAAAATTGGTTAGTTATTTGGAAAAAATAAAGTTAGATATTCAATTCCCACCATAATAAAATGCAGTGAAGAGGAAAAAAAGAAAATAGATGTAAAATAGCAATCAATTTTTTTTAAAAAGAGAAGAAATATAGAGGATAGGATGTATCATCACTTACTAAGAATTAAATAATGAAATAAATTATAAAGGTAAATAATCCATATGTATATAAGACTGTCAAATTATTATTAATAAAAGTAAAAGAAAAAAATACTTACAATAAATGTCACAAACAGAATAGAAAAATGTTTTATATAGAATGACAATATATAAACTAGTAAAATAGTCTAATTCAAAATGGGAAAGAATAAGTTCATAGTGGGACAATAAACAGTGTGTTGAGTTTGCAAAATATTTATCCCTACTAATAAAAATTAAGTTGTATCCATGTGCCTGTTTATATCAATTTAGCAATTGTACTTAAAATGTTACCCAAATTGACAATTAATCCATAGTAATTAGCACAATAACTCCACGTTAATGAATCATCCTTCAGAAAGAAACAGCTAAAGATAAAGGTTTTATTTTTAAAATATTTATCTCAGTGTTAATTTTAAAAGAAAAATATTAGAAACAACCTCAAAATTGAACAATAAACAAGTAAAATGTAGTATCTAGACACAGCTCACAACAGGACAAGAACAGGAAAATTGTAAACTGGCATATGATACTGGAGACAGTAGGCTGATTTTGTGTGTGTGTGTGTGTGTGTGTGTGTGTGTGTGTGTGTGTGTTTGCCTGGCTTTTTATGTATTCCCAAAGGCAAGGTGCATAGAGAGAACTTGATAGTGAGAAGGTGACAGACATTTACATAGCACTGGAGAAGCTAAGAACATAAACTTTGGGTCAGATTTCTATGTGTTCACATTCAGTTCTATTGCTTGTACAATTTTATTCTATGGGCAATGAGGAAACCATTGTAAGTCTTTGTATCAATTAGGACAATGTCTTTGAGTAGCAAGGAGCAGGAACCAACTTGAATCAGTTTAAACAAAAAAATGAGAATCAGTGCGCAAGTACTTTTAGCCAAGATTATGTGCAAGTGGATTGTCTTGGAATATAATCCCAGGAAGCGGGAGTGAAGGATCAGGAAGAGTGAAACATGAGAGGAGAGAAAGATAAATACATAGTTGTTTTATTGAGTTTTCTCTCCACAGATGACTGGTGCTGAATTCCCTGGGACGTTTGGAGGTATTTTACAAAATGTGCTTCAGAACTGCCTTCCCAGGAAATAAGAAGTGGGACTCATTTATCCACTGGATTCCATTTAGTGTTGATCAGAGTGGACCCACAGGCATTATTGAATTTTTCTGCTCCTCTGGGTTGTGTATGTGTGACAGCTGAGAGCGTCTCTGAGGGTGTTCCACGCAGCAGTGTCAGAGAAGCAGGTAAGAGGTGCAAGGTACCACCAGAAGCACCTACATGATGATGATTGAAGACTTCAAGGAACTTGTGGCCACATACAGGAGTAGTTTACAAGACATGACCTACATATAAGTCTTTTGTGACCCAAAGAAGAGCAAAAAAACAGAAAGGGAGGAATGGAGCTGAGCCTGAGAACAACCACAGCCACAGGTTCCAACTCCATCTGGATTTTCTTCCTTTTTTATTTTATTGTTTAAAGTATTACAAATAGCACTACATATGTCTATTGTAGTTCCCCCTCCCCCCCATAGACCTCCCTTCAGCCTCTCCTACCCTCTGGCACATGCCCTCCTTACCCCTGCCCCCCAGTCTTGAACTTCTGTTTCTCTTTAGTTGTGCATATCACCCTTTCTTTCTCCTTAGAGATAGCTTTCTCCACATGGCACAAAACTTGTCTAATAGTTTTTACATTTTGTATTTTATAATTCCTACCTCAGAAGACAGACTTGCTGGTATTCTTAGACGCACATCTAATATATCCCAGGGCAAAGCTTTATTGGCCAATTTTAGGTCAGGCATCCATTCTTGGGCAAATGAGTGTGGTTAAAGAGAGGAGTCATGTACAGACATGAGGACACTGGTAGAAACTATATAATAAAGTAGGACAGGAGCAGTTTCCTAAAGAAGAGCCAGATGCCAAGCAGATAATGCCAGAAATGTGTGTCTTATGGTCTACATAAGACAGTGCCTGGACCAGAAAACATCTCTTAAAGTATGTAGAATCTGCATGTATCTTTAGCCAAGACCAGAAAGGACAAAATAGAGCCTGAATTAAGGCAAAGCTACAGGGACAAGGAGGAAGATAGAAGTGATTCGAAGGAAAAAATAATCAATGGACCATGTGACAAATATATCAGTTTCCCACGGTGCCCTTGCATTCTGCATTAGCATGAACTTAGGCAACAAACATTTACACGGCCAGATGCCAAGTCCTGTGACAGATGCTAAAGGTGCAAATGTGCATAAGACAAAGCATCTCCCCTCATGAGCAGAGTCCTGTGACTTGGCAACATAAATACCTCATTTGTTTAGGAAACCTTTTATCCACACCTTGGAATTACTGAATCCATGACATAAAATCTGGTTAATGGAATATATTAGTGTAAGCTCTCTTCTTTACAGAAGGTCAAGGCCTGAGCTTATAGTAACTCTTCATTTGGACTTATTGCTTCATATCTGTGGTAAAGGTACCACAATCAATAGACTTGGGGTCATTTTGTCTGCGCATAGCACTTGTGAGAAAGCACTGAAACTTGATAGCAATTCTCAACATTTGACTCCCCTCCCCCGCCATGGGTCTTGTCTATATGGCTGCAAATAATAATAGCCAATCTAGCTATTTTAACCATATTTGTGGTTCTTGGCTGTTGTACACCTATTCTATACATATAATACTGTCAGGACTCCATTTTCTTTCTCTTGTCGAATACCTAATCATCCTGTAGGACTTACTTCAAATACAAGTATTTATATAAAGTCTTTCATAATTTGAATGGATTTTTCCTCCCTCTAGGGTCCCACATCATTTTCTATCATGTTGGACTGTAATTATTTGTTCACATATTGTCTTTCTTTAGGTTCTGAGTTTCTTAAGGATAGAGTTTTAATCTTATCTTTGTTTCCCTGGGACTCAGAACAATGCATGGCACCTAGTAGGCTTTCCATGTGGATCATGAATTCAGAAAGTTTTCTCTCTGTCAGATGAGCAGTGCAGAGACACTTGGGCACTAAATGTTTTCACTGACTTTATTTCCTTTAAATAAACAAAAACTCCTGGAGATTCTTTCAGTGCAGCTGGTCCTCTAACTGGGATATCACTGATATTTCAGACTCATCGCACAATAGAAAATGCTGCTGTTTCAGTTTGTCAAGTTTTTCAGCTCCTGTGAGAAATTCTACAGAGAGTCACAGCATCTGCACAAGGCCAAGATAACTCTATGAAAGCCATGTCATAGTATTATCATTATCTTTATTATTATTTCATGTTTTTAGAAGTAAGTCTCTGACCCCAGAGAAAATTGTGGTCTGTCTCAAAGGAGGCCACCCAGAAAACAATACACAGTAAAAACAAAACATGAAATATAGAAAGCCTTCTGCAGAGGTGAGAGGTGATTTTTTCACACTTTTTTTTTTCTCACCTGATAAGTGATAAGGCACACTGTTAAATCTCCTTTGTTCATTTGAAGGGTGTTTCACATAATCCTGATTTAAACATACATTTCAGTCTTGAAGGCAGAATAGCTCAGAACCATAACATCAAAAAAGCCAAAACCTGAACATAGGGCAATAACAGTTCAAAAGGACAGTTCTGTAAAAGCAAATGATATTTATCACAATAACAATAGGTAGAATTTATGAATAGCCTACCATTTACCAGAAACCACTCTCAGTGTTTGTCTATCTCAGTCAATCATGCAGGGTGGTGTTATTGAGGAAACGAGGCTGAGGAGGAGAAAAGATTTACCCAATGTAGGTTAGAAGTAGAGAGCAGATATGTAGATACATGAATGAGTCTTATAGCTACGTAGATACATGATTGAGTGAGTCTCATAGCTATTAAGTTGAACCAAAGAAGCCAGACATGTATGATTACATTTATATAAAGTTCCGATGCAAGCAAAACTAATCAATTCTCATAGATGTCAAGAGACTAGTTACTTTTGTTGGCTTCAGTTTGACTAAGAGGGTTTATCAAAACATTCTGTGTATAACTAGAAATGAACTATATATTTTGACTGCATGGTAGTTAAAAAATGCATACATATGTAAAAACTCATTCAGCTGCACAAAAATTTGTGCCCTTTTCTGTATATTAGTTATATCTCAATAAAACAGTTAAAAAGTAGATAAGGGGAAGGAAATTTTGAATTTAGCTGTTTAGTTCCAAAGGTCTTTTCATTCTACTACACAGTCTTTCTGCAATTTCTCCAGTTTTTTAAACACACAATTTTACCCGTTTTTGCACAAAAAGGTTCATAATAAACTATTGCAAGTAAATTCACATAGTGGAAATTGCAGAGTACAGGAGGCTGGTCATGAAATGATGAAGAAGTAAACTGGGACTGAATTATAAAGAGTTTTATGAATCTCTTAAAAGTGATGGGTATGGATTTTATTTATATGGGGAATATTTGAAGATTTTATATTAAAAATTTTATAACCATATTAGCTGTTGTGGGTAAAATGGATTAGAAAGAATAAAGGGGAGAACAAAGAGAAAGTTAGGAGGCTGTTGCTGATAGGTGTTGGATTGATTATGACAGTGTGGTTGGTAGGTGAATAAATATATATTAAGGGAGAACTGAGTAAGTCTTTGCGATCAATTGGATGTGGGTGATGAGGGATAGATAGGAGCTGACTGAAGTGGCCAGGTGAACTTATCCATATTGAAGCAGGTCCTATTCAAACACCAGGAAAACAGAGACAAAGTATATTGCTCTAGGAGAGACTAATGTTAGGCAGGGTGTCAGGATTCTAGCCAAGTGATTTGGGATTCAGGGAAGGTTTCTAGTCCTTGTAAAAAAAAAAAAATAGAATATTATTATAGGCTGAATTGTGTCCCTAGTGCCTGAGATTGTGACTGTTGGAGACAATGTCTTTAAAGAGGTAATTTAAGTTCAAATGAGGTCACGAGGGTAGGCCCCTAATCCATATGAGTTGTCTCCTTATTTTAAGAAAAAAAAGGAAATTTGGTCATAGATACAGACAGAAAGAAGATCATGTTAAGAGATAGGGAGAAGATGGCTATCTACATGCCAAGGAGAGAGAACCTCAGAAGAAACTAAGCCTACAGACAACTTGATCTTGGACTTCCAGCCTCCGATTGTGAGAAGATAAATTTCTGTTGTTTAAGCAACAAAGTCTGTGGTACTTCACTATGGCAGACCTAGCAAACTAATATGTGTCCACTTGAACTTAAGCCCATTCAAATCAGAGAGGGTACAAGGCCATATGGGTGTGGGAAGGGGCTGAATTATATAGCTCAGAAAGCAGGGCCAATGGCGCCCTTTGGATAGTGATCTTCTAGCTAGGAATTAATTCCAAACTCCATCTACTGTAGGGATGGGAGCTTCTAATATTTTCCCAAATTTAATTCTCATTGGCTCAAAGATCAGGCAGAGCAGAGCTATAAGTGGAAAGCCTTTAATTCTGCTGCTGGGCAGAGTTAGAAGCAAGCAGGGGTTGACTGATCATCTCAATATTTTAAAATAACCAACTGGATGTCAACATAAATGATAGGTACGGTCAAGATAGACTTGATAAACAATTTAGATATTTGTACTTGTACATTCCTTGGATATTAGACTAAGAAATCCATGTAAATATATGTGTACTAATGTTTAGTCAACATACTTCATTTCATATCCTCTTCAGTGGATCAACCATTATCCTTGCTTGCTTCTATTATTGCAGCTTCTGTCTCAGTATTGCTCCCCAGTAATGAGGATCAAGGTAGATTATGAGGCATGAATATATGCATTGCCATGATATTCTCATTTGTCTGTATATATTTGTCTAGGATGGGATCACTTAGAAATTATTCTAACCTCCTTGTTCTAGTCTCCTAAGTTTAATGATAAAGTTTAGATTCTTCCTTTGCAATTACTTTTACATCCATCCTTTCTTTTTACATTTCTACATATCCTAGTTTAAGCTATTTTTTAATCCTGCCTGAACTGCAATAGGTTATTCTCTGTCCTGCTTATCTCCTGGGTCTCTCCTCACCACCTAAATCTATCCTGCAGAAAATCTTTAGAGAACATCACGTTGACTACAATGCCATTTTTCTATTTGTTAACCTCCAACAGCTCCTGATTGTGTATAGGGACAAATGTCAACACTCCTCAGTCTAATGTTCAAGGCTTTGGGAATCTGACCCCCTCTAACATATTTCTATCTTATTTTCATCTGCCCTAGCTTTCCAAATCTTCAAATGCATTGAAGTGTTTTCAGGCATTACCATCCACATGCCTCCATGCAGCCCTGTGCTTTACACCCCCACACTATTGTTCATATGGTTCCACCTCTTATCTACCTCCTTTCCTGTGCCCTTCCTATCCTCTAAGAACGTCTCAAATCCCAGAAGCTTTTGATCTTGTTTTTCTCCTAGTGTGACATCCTCTTCTCTGCCTACCCATCTTTCAAGGCCTACCATAATTTCTACCACATCTTGAAATCTCTCCTAACCATCCTGGCAGTTAATCCTTTGTGAAAGGTTACTTACTGTGGGGCATTTAGGTGATAGATGCTGTCTGAGCCCTAGGGGTCATGGTTGATAAAACGTACATACCTCCTCATTTCCAGGACAAGGTGTTCTTCTTCCTTATGTGCCTATTGCAGTTAATGCCCAAAGAATTGTCTATTAACAATGTGATATATTAGGAAATTAATTCTGTTTTGAATTGCCAATTAAATTTCTATGATTTAACTTTTTTAAGAAATGGTTTATGTTTCCCAATTAGATAGTAAAGGCTTTGCCCCCAGATGATCTAGTTTGAGAGAGGGGTACACTATTACATACCAGGCAATGAGGTGTGCTTTTGCTAATGCTTCTTCATAGTGTGACATGGGTAACAGTCCCTTTTCTGGGACACAAAAAATTCATGGTTTTACAAATAGTGTTACTTAAGATAGGACAAAAGTGGATAGTCTCCATTTAAATCTTTTGAAAAGTGAGTTGATTTTAATAAAAAATTAGAGGCCTGGTGCACAGGTCCCTAGACCTGGCCTGCAGCTCTGTGACATCCCCTGAGGGGGTCCCAGATTGCAAGAGGGTGCAGGCCAGACCGAGGGACCCTACAGGTGCACAATCAGAGCTGGAGAGGGACCACGGGAGGTTGGCCAGCCAGAGAAGGACCAAGGAAGGCCTCCAGGACTCCAGGGCATATCTGGCCCATCTTGCCCAGTCCCTATCAACCAGACCCCAGCAGCAAGCTGACCTACTGGTTGTAGCATCTGCCCCCTGGTGGTCAGTTCACGTTATAGTGACTGGTCGAACGGTCAAATGAATGGTAGGACACTTAGTTAGACCTTGAAAGATAGGTGGGCAGATGGGTAGGCTTTTATTATATAGGATATAAATAATGGTTATAACAAAAGTGTGGCAAATCCTCTAGAAGTGGTTCTTTAATTATTAGAACAGTGTTATATGATATCACACTTATTTCTGAGAACAACCTTGCAAATTAGAAACTAAACTTCAGAGAAACATTGGAACTTACTTAAGTCAGAAAGCTAATGGGCCATGATGCAAGTTCAGGTGTTGGTACCTAGGTCTCTGACAAAAGCTCTCCAAGTTTCCCCTTTACCATGATGCTCTTTTACATGTAGGAAGATTTCGTGTAATTAACTGTGTGTCTGACTTGTGCTTTTACACCCCACATCATCTCCTCAGAAAAATTTACTTTCTAAATTAAGTCCTTCACCTCCAGAAATATAAAAGGGGAACCAGAATGAAAGTGGTGTGCTTCTAAGCACATTTATAACACATACAAGGAAAAGGAGCCCATTTCCTGCTTGGCAGAGTGAAACATTAATTCTTCACCTTGGCACCTCAACCTACAGCTGTAATAAGGACCGCTATGCCCAAATAGGCCCTTAAACGGAAGACCTGCTGAGCAGAGACCCACTTTCCCAGCCCTGCTCCAAGACGGTCAGCTTTTCTGCCAACTGACCAGGCGGAAGCGGCAGCAGGGGAGGAGGGCCTGCAGGTAGGTGGGGAGGGGATCATTTTGAAAGCCCCAAATCCCTTGCAGGGAAGAAGCAGCTGCTCCTTCTTTCTCTAACATCTGTCCCCTCTGTCCCTGGCTGCATGTCACCCTTTGGAGGCTTGAGCTAGCTAAACGTGGGGATGACAAGAAAGCACTTTTGAAGGCCCGTCGGCGGGTGGAAATTAGCATAATTGTCACCAGGAAGTTTCTTCAGATGGGAAGAAGGCAATTGGAGTTCTCAAGGAGGATGGTTACTACCTTACTTCATTTCCCTCACAAAACATACAGTTTTAATGATCAAGAGTGGGATTTATACTGCCTGAGGATATTATTTCATTAAACAGCGCCCAATTAAAAATTTTAACCTCCAGAGGAGCCACAGGCTACTGATTTGGGAAAGAGAGAATGCTACTGCACACTTTGTACCACCTTTATGGTATACTAAACTGCATATCTCGCACGTGTGGCTTTTATCACAATTAACAGCGTGTTGCTTGCATCTCACTCCCCCATTAATACGGTGCTCCTCGAGAATGGGGATCTTATTATTATTCAATTATTTTCCCCTCGTGTTCAAAACCCTGGTTGTATAACCTGACAAGCATGAAATAGACATTTATAAATGAATGAACGTTAACCAAGAAAAAACGAAGAGGATAATTCATTTGGTTCTCCCAAAGCGGCAGTGGAGCCTGGAGCCTGGATTTAGACCGTGTCACCAAGGAAGGCGCAGTCCCAAAGGTCCACAGCTTCGGCTCCGGGCACCCTGGCTGAGTGGGTCTGAGTCGGCTCCGCCCCGCAAGGCGCGCGCGGCCACGCCCCTTCCCGGCCACGCCCACTGAGACCTGCACTCCACTCTGTACAAGTTAGGGGCGGGGCCAGGGGAGCGCAGGCGCAATGGGAGGCGGAAGTAGCTACTCTGGAAGAGGGAAAGGGACTTGCTGCGCTTCGTGAAGGGCAACGCGCTCAAACTCCCGTGCAGCTCCGGGAAGCCCGTGCGGGCGGCTGCACGTGCGGCCTCACCCAGGCTCCTCCCCTCCCCGCCCCCTGCCCGGGTGTGGCCTCGCGGCTGCGTTCTCCGTCGCCGAGATGGCGCTCGACCCGGCAGGTACGCGGGCGGGAAGCGGGGGTTGTTGCTGAAGTCTCGGCCCGGGGCTGTAACCGCAGGCCTGCGGGCTGGGGCCGCCCAGGAGAGGCGCTGGCCCTGCGGTGGCACCGCTTCCGCAGACGTCCCCTCCCGTCCGGCCGGCTGCTTAGGGGGTTTGGTCAGCCCCCGTTCCTTCCCTTGGGCTCCAGGTCGTCTTCCCGCTCCTCGTGGTCAGGGTTAGGCAAAGGCATTGGGTTTCTTGTCTAGGCTCCAGTCCATTTGTGGCTTACAAACATTTTCCTCCCCAACGCGACTGGTTTCTTCATCCTCATTCTCTTTTTTTCGCTTCTTTGAGACACAGCCTCCTTTAAATATCTGTAGCCTAACTTAAACACATCAACACACAGGATCGATCCCTGTGGGAAGAGGCAGTTTCTTTGGAAAGAATCACCAAAGTCGTCGTCATGGTTATTTTAACGTAGATGCTCACACCCCACTCCCATTTGCAACAGTAATTTTAGTTTCCCTCCAATTCCCACCCTTAAGGAAGCTGACCTGTGGTATCTTTGCTTTAGGCTCTTTTATGTAAGAACATAGTACAGACAACGTGATTTTTGGAGGAAACAGTGATTGATATAATTCATTACCTTCATTTTAAGGGCATGAAAACACAAGGCATTAGGAGGAGAAACCTTTGGAGATTCAGAAATGAAAAAAAAGTCACTTTGGTGGACCTCAAGGAGAAAGAAAAATATGTGTTGCTGACAATAGATTTATTGCACACTATTATCAAACTTCTCAATTATCCAGCAATAGCGTGGCATGGTAGATCTCTGTTATACAGATTTGGAAACTGAGGTTGAGAGGATAAAAGAATTTGAAGCATAAAAAAACACATGCAGGTCATACCAATATTGGGCCAGGTGATTGGGTCAGACTTTATGAAGCAGTTAACAATTGTGGGTTTTGAAAGATAGAATTGGTGAAGATGTGGCAGAACAAGCAAATGTGAGTCAGGAAAGTGCACCACGTGATGCTTGGTTGCAGGGTGAACACTTGGATTTGGCTGGTGGGGGTAGGAGGAGTGTCAGTGAGGGAAGTTCAGATTGGAAAGCAGATGGAGGCCTATACAGTTCTAGTATTTCTGAGCTGGAAGGGACATTCATAGTAACCTCATACCATACAGAGGTTAAAGGCTTTTGTTTGCCTTTGTTTTTGAATTTAGACAGGCAGGGAGATTTAGAAAAAAATCTTCATACAGAGACTCTTAGCCCACTCCAATCTTGTGCCGTGTTCAAGGCCACACAGCTAATTGCTGATAGAGCCAAGTCTAGATAGAACTCAAATAATTTCCTTTCCAGCCCATTTGAGTATTTATTGATTAAACAACTACTTGTTGAGTGCCCATTATATGTCATGTATTGTTCTAGGCCCTAGAGGTAGAACAAGCAACATCCCTACTTCAAATAGAGCTTGTGTTCTGGTGGTAGAAGAAATAAGACAACTACCACTTCCCCACCTTAGACACACACTTGGACTGTGATAAACATTATGAAGAAGATAAGCAGTGTCCTGTGGTAGATGGTGAAGAGAGGACTATTTTAGATAGTGGTCAATCAAGAACACTATGAGGAAGTGTCAATTGTCACCCCGGCCAGGAGGACACGCTGAGTAGATGCTTGGAGACCAACTAAGAGATGTTAGAGATTGATAGCACCTGCTGTTATACTGAATAAGGGTGGTGAGGGAAAGGAAGGTATTAAAGATAATTCCTCAGGCTTTTTACTTTTAACAACTGGGTGGATGGTAATGGTCAATCTAATGACATGATCACTGAGAACTTAAGACAAAAGCGAGGATGGAAGCAAGATTAAAATGGAAAGTAAGAAAGTAGAGTCAGCAAGAAGAAAGATCTTAGAGAAAAAAATTCTTTATTTGTTTAAATTCCAGTATACAAATGTCAGCTGCTTTTTTTTTTTAACTTTATTTTTATTTGGTTCAGAAGTTGAAGCATAGGCTCACATTTTGATATTTCTCTTGCTTTTTTACAGTCCACAATGCTAATGTGCCCATACTGAGTAGATATTATAGTTATGCTAAATGAGGTTTCTATAACGACTTTGTTTTCCCGTTGGCTTAGATTACACTTTTTGAGATCATAAGTTTGATATTCTCTTATCAGTAGCTTTTAAGTAACGGTAGAGTCCACTTTTCTCAAGAAACTCTGAACCCAATAATGAAATAAACGCAGGTGGCATATTTATTTTTATACATAATTTTATTTAAACTGTTTTTCTTTATGTTAGCGTCGAGGTAATAATAGCACTCTTTGTAAGTTTATTATCTGTAATTGTGTTCATTATTTCCCCTTACTATCTGATTGCTGAGAGGAAAAGCTGGAGAGAGTCCAAAACACCCAGGAAAAGTGGCTGTAGCATTTGAGAAAAATACTAGGGCCTGGGTTGCCCAAGCCTCTGGCATGTAAAATACTCCATAGACAATATGCAGAGTAGAGGAGAACCACTATTTTTGAACTCTTTCCCCTTTTATTGACTAGTCTTTTGGCTTTGTTTTCTTATCAGTCTCATCTTCTGATTCCCAGAAGAAATTCTCTGCATCTTTAGCCATAAATTGGACCTATGATTGCATAATAATAATAATAGAGAAATATATAGTATAACTTATTCAGTACTAGGACTTAAACATAGTAAATCTTATTCCAAGCTATAGCTTCTTTACCAATTTATAAACCTTTCCACAAATATTGTATATTTTTAAAAATCTAGAAAATGTAGTGATTGAAAATTTCAAAGGTGGCTTTTTTTTAATGTATAACCCATGATCATCTCTAGAAACAATGTTAAAAGTGGTGCTTGTTGCCGGGACCAGTTTGGCTCAATGGATAGAGCGTCGGCTTGGGGACTGAAGGGCCCCGGGTTCGATTCCGGTCAAGGGCATGTACCTTGGTTGCGGGCATATCCCAAGTAGGGGGTGTGCAAGAGGCAGCTGATTTATGACTCTCATTTACGTTTCTAACATTCTATCTCTCTCCCTTCCTCTCTGTACAAAAATCAATAAAATATATTTTTTTTAAAAAGTGTTGCTTGTTAAAGTAGAATTTTAAAAAAGATAAAATTATTACACATGCAAATATAAAATGAATACATGCTGAAGATTGAAGATTTTCTTCAACTTGTTAATTAGTGAAGGAACCAATAAAATGTAAAAAACAGTTCAGAAAGTATTTGAGAAGTTAGATACATAGACAGTTTCATATAATAGATTGCTGGCTTAGCTGAAAGCTGGTTTATTTAAGACAGGATCACAAACTATAATCTTCTGGGCCTTTCTCTTCCACAGGTCAAAAATTATTTCTCTCTCTGTTTGACACCTAGAAGTTACACTGCCCCTTAACAAGTTGTAAAAAAGCCCATTAATGGAAAATCAAGCCCAGAACTAGTCCTGAAAGAACATCCTGTTAGGCCTTTGCTATTTTCAGATTCCCAATAAATATTCTAACATGATTATATACCCAGATGACAACTCACAAGAATGGGCCTGATCATTTTGATTTCTGATTTTTTCTAATAACTAGAAGAGACTCCTTCCTCCCTTTTTTTTTTTTTTTTCCCATCTCTCCTTTAGAATAAGAAGTTTTCCTTCCCCCTTCAATTAATAGGGATTTATTTTCTACTTTTGCACAATAAGGGCAGGGGCAGCATGAGAAGTTTCTTTAATCAACGTGTCCATATCTGTGTGTCTGTCCCTGTCCTTCCATTCGTGTTTTAGTCCAGAAATCTAATTAGGGGAGGAGGATAGGACAGTGATAGCGCTCAGGGGGAGTAGACATGGGATCAGAGATTTTATGACATTGTATTAGTAGATGTTTAAAGTATATGTATCTTGCCGAAACCGGTTTGGCTCAATGGATAGAGCTTCGGCTTGGGGACTGAAGGGACCCGGGTTCGATTCCGGTCAAGGGCATGTATCTTGGTTGCGGGCATATCCCCAGTAGGAGTTGTGCAAGAGGCAGCTGATCTCATTGCACTCTCTCTCATTGATGTTTCTAACTATCTCTTTCCCTTCCTCTCTGTACAAAAATCAATAAAATATATATTTCAAGTATATGTATCTTGAGAAGATGTCATTCTAGTAGCTTTTGGCGTCTGGGCTGCAGGAGTTCTTTCAGTGGTTCCAGTGGGGATGTAGGTAGATTAGCAATAGGGGTACAGCACTTATATTTACTGGAAATTTTAAATTTTTGAGTTAGATATCTCAACAGATTTGGAAAAAAAAATTGAGCATTATGTAGTTAATATGTTATGTTGTTGATAAGAAAATTTTTGATTTTATTATTGCTACTATCTACAGGATTTTCTTAGACCTGAATTGTATTCATAAAACTAAAAATCTGGTTAAATTCTACATTTTGTAAATTTCTAAACTTAAAGTATGTTTGTACTAAAAAATACATTGTTTTTTCTCACTAGATTAATTTAACAACCCTCTAATGGGTTGTTTACTGAAAGTTGAAAAACATTAGCTTATGTAAAAAGCATAAGAAAGAGTTGACATCAAAGAGAAGTGTGTTGTGGCATTGGAAGGGTTGTCAGTCATGAAATCTCCTGTAAACATTTTAGGTGTTTGAATTATATTCTAAGAACAGTGGGAAGACATTGCAAGTTTTTAGGTAAGGGGTGACATGTAGAACTTCATTTTGTGTTGATTGACTTTTGATTAGATAGAGGTTATGCTTTCTCAGCAAATACTGCATAAGTGGTATATTTTTCTCAGAATATCATTTCTGGAGGCACATGATGTGTCTCTATCTCTCAAAGGTGGTATGAATTTTGATCATGTAGTCAAGGTCTTGTCCCACTGTGGGATCAGGCCTAAACCAGCAGTTGGACATCCTTCTCACAATATGAGACTGCTAGCTCCTAACCACTCACCTGCCTGCCCCTGATTGCCCCTAACAGCTTCTGCCTGCCAGCCTGATCGCCTCATAACCGCTTCCAACACTGCTATCCCCTGTTGGCCATCTTGTGGTGGTCATCTATGGTAGCCATCTTGTGATGACATCACACTGTGCCGCCTATGCTTTTATTTTATAGGATTATTAGAGCATTTTTGAGCATCTTTTTTTCTCACACAAGATGTCCCTGGCTCAGCTTACACCTACCTGGCTTAGCCGATCCAGGACCAGTCATTTCTCTGACAAGCCCTTGTTCATTTTATTTGGGTACAAATTCGTATACATTGAAAGGAAATTAATTAGAAGAAATATTTTCAAAGCTTGGGAGGGTTCCAGAGTGTGTTGAGACCTTTTCACCCAGTCCCCATAGGACTGTAGGAGGTTGGCTAGCCAGGGAGGAACTGTGGGAGAGCTCCAGGGTATGTCCAGCCCTTCTCAGCTAATCCCAGTTGGCCAGACCCCAGCAGCAAGCTAACCTACCGGTCAGAGCAAATGCCCCCTGGTGGTCAGTGAACGTTGTAGTGACCGATCAGACACTTAGCATAGAGTCCTATTCGCGGTGAACGAGAAAGCTAACCACTGGAAGGGCTTCTGTGCTCTGCTTGGATGGGGCGGAGTCTCGGGGTGGTGCAGACAACCTTGGTTTCTCCTCAGCCCCTCCCTACTAGGGTCTGGTTTCTGAGTCCTGCAGTAATGGCCGCTGGCTTCACACACCTCTGAGAGATCTCTGCCCACTGTCTGGCAGTCTGGCCTCTCCCTGTCTGGGGCCATCTATCAGAGCAATAGGGTGGTTCTGTTTTCCTCTAAAACAAGGAAGCTAGCCGCGCATTAGTTGTCCGCCTAATCCACAGCATTCAGGAGAAGAGTTTGCAAATAGTGTGATGTGTGATACATTTGTCAGTCCAGATGTGACCAGAACCAATAGTATTGGCGGCCACAAAATCTCAGGTGTAAAGGAAGGAGAAGTCACTTTCATGTGACGGTTTGAGGGAGAACTTTGGGATGGAAAAGTAATTATTGGCTTTGATTTTAGTTAAGTAAACTTTGATAAGAAAATAAGAGATAGAGCCGAAGCTGGTTTGGCTCAGTGGATAGAGCATCGGCCTGCGGACTGAAGGGTCCCAGGTTCGATTTCGGTCAAGGGCATGTACCTTGGTTGCGGGCACATCCCCAGTAAAGGGTGTGCAAGAGGCAGCTGATCGATGATTCCCTTTCATCAATGTTTCTAACTCTCTATCCCTCTCTCTTCCTCTCTGTAAAAAATCAATAAAATATATTTTTTTTAAAAGAAAAGAAAATAAGAGGTAGAAGATAGAAAATAAAGGCAGATGATAGAGCTGGACTTGAACTCCACCAGTTATTTGCTAGATCATGTTGCAAGATTGCTTTGAGCTTTATGAACCTCAGCTGCTTCATAATACCTGCTCATGCACATGATGATGTTTCTAAAACAGTTTCTTCTACATCCCCCTCCTTCCTTTATTCTGCAAATATTTGTTGTGCTTCTTCTGTGTACTGTGTAAATGGAAGTGATTTTATTTAGGTGAGGAGGATAACATAACCACTGAGATGGCAAAATGAAGATTTAAATTGTATTGATAGAAATGTTAAGTTGGAATCGCAATGCTGATGGGACATGGAAATTACCAATATATGCTTGAAAATGTGGGTAGACTAGATTTGGAGCTAGAGATAAGCACTGAGAACTCAGCACAATAAACACAATCTTGGAAGATAGAACCTTGTGGGATTGCCACAAAAGGAAGAGGAGCAGATCTTTATCTTGGAAGTGTTTACACTTTTTCTGGTATTACTGCCATTACTCAGAATATTTTTGAAACTCCTTTCAAATTTGCTTTCAGCAACTATAGGATACTCACCTTAATGTCCTCCTTTTGTTAAATTTTTGTTCAGAAGGTGAACTTGAATTTGAACCAAGGTTAGCCAAATTCAGTCTGGGGAAGATGGTAGAGGTTCATCCTGGGAAATGATACTCCCCTGTAAAGTTATACTATGGAACTGGTTTTCATGTTAACTCAGACTGGCTCTGAAGGTCATGCCAAGAAAGATATTGTGAGTCACTCAATCAAAGGTTGAGTCTTTGAAGTAAGTGAATAACTTAATAGAAAAATAATCTTCCCATTTCCTTATCAGCGTAGTACAAAGTTTAGTGAAATATTGTAAAATGAAGAAGAACCAGTAGAGATAGGGTATCTAGAGGCATTGAGGAACATTCATAGTTTTGAGACATATACTAATGTACATTAGAGGAAAAATAACCAGGCTATTATTGTTGAGAAGGCATAGGCTTGCTGTGCTTTACTGCTTTCTCAGATATTTACTTCTGTCTCCCATAACACTGCTGAATTTCTATTAGATATCAATGGGAAACTCTGCTTGTCGGAAAAGATAGTTTTGAAGTTTTACCAAATATATAAATGTGAAACCCTTTTACTTAAGAAATTACGGCCTCAATGGGGATTGCAGCATGTTTCTAAAATTGGCATGACTTATTGCATAAGTTGATTTCCTGCTTTGGTATAATTTTAGATTTGTTGTCTCTTTTTGGCCTCATCTTGGTTAAAGTAACGTGGGTGGAAGAGGAAGTTTTCATACCTAGCAATCTGCAGAATCTGAGGTCCAAGAAATAGATGCTTTTGGGAAATGGGCACATCTAGTGTAAACTATGTGTTTATTAGCAATGAAAGCTGGTAGGACAAAGAAGTTCAAATGAAGTTTATGATTGTGGGACACAGGTGGTATCTAAGCCAAATGCTGAGTAGAAATAAGCACATGTACTTCATTTATCTGCTTTTCATATTTTGTAAGAGTTTGAACTTACAAAAAATTAGATTCTTACTCATTCTTTGAAGATGTCTTTCAACTGATAAACCTTTCCTCTTGCTTTTTTTTAAAAAAAAGAATTATTTTTTTCATGGTATGTATCAGCTAATCAGATTTCCATTTAACTTGATTTTCTGATTAAAAATTGAGAAGTATGCAGTTGTGAATTTTGCTTGTTCAAAATTATGCTTCTAAAACAAACAGTTGTATCATCTAAGGGTTTCCATGCTTCACCATAACTGGAAGCTCTCACAACCTTGTTTGCTAAAATCCCTTAAACTGGCCACCATCTCAGGTGTGTAATAGAGCTGTTGAAGAAGATGTGGAACCTGTCTTCCATGATCTTGACATTGCCATTTTATCAGAGGCTTGGGTTATTTCACCTCTGTGAGCATCCACTTCATCTGCAAAATGGAATCAAAATACTTATCTGAAAGGGTTGTTGTGAAATTATGGGCCTTCATTGCCCTCATCTTGAGATTTCATAGACAGGCAGGCTGGAATATTGAGGATGGGGGTGTAATCTCTTACTACTGATTTTCTGGAGTTGTGTGTGTGTGTGTGAAGTTCAAGTATGATTTAAAGGAAAGAAGGTAAATGGAACACTTATCACTGTCTTAATTTTCCAAAGGATCTCTGCCCACCCCCTTACTCATTTTATTACTGTCATTATTGCAAGAAAGTATGAAGGAGCTGGCAAGAACATGAAAATCTGCTCAGGAGCTTATGTATCTGTGTCCTTTTCAGGAGAATTGGAATCTGCCTAGCTTCCTGGTATGAAGGTAGCGATTGAGAGTTCTGGCCTTGTACTATACATGATATCATCTGCCTGGGACTCTTCATTTTGAGACTGTTGGTATGAAATAAAGAAGAGGGCCAAAAGGTCAAAACTGATGCTACTGAGAAGACTTGTAAATTTGCGGCTCTTTGGCCCCTTGAGTGTGGCTCTTCCACGGAAGCACATACAGTGTGATTGACACTTCGTGGCCCATGTGCAGAAGTTGGTTTTCGGCCTGTATGAGTCTATTTCGAAGAAGTGACGTTAGAACACTCAAGGGGCCAAAGAGCCGCATGTGGCTCTGGAGCCGCAGTTTGCCAACCATTGCTAAATAGTAGTATAGAAATGTCTTCAGGAGCAAGTAAATGGAACTAGGAAGTTAAAATTTTTTTAAGTGGCAGTATCTAAATAATCAAATTAGCTAAATGAAAACATTTTTATTATTGAAAAGGCACACCTTGCCCTTTAGGTATTACTTCTTCCCAGTGAAAGATTCTGTAATATTCTGATTTAGATACTGCCTCGTTGTTATCTTTGTGGATTCATAAGCAAGTACTGTTGTCAGTAGCCTTGTAATCTAGTGCTGCCATATTTGTAGGAACACGTGAGCCCCAAAGCAAAATCTGAGCTAACAAGTTCAGCCATTGGAAAAGGTGAAAATTGACTTTCAGGTGATGATAGAATGTTGAGAAGTTAGAGCTTTGGAAATTTTTCCTGGTGGCATTATTCTGATTCTTTATCTCAGTATAAATTCATGTGACTATATAGTAGCAAACTCAATATTTGATTTTTCTTTTTTGCAGGTTCTTGTACAAATGGATAATATATATGCATCACATTGACATTGAGAGAATCACTGTAATTTTATGAGTAAAGTGCTATATCTATAATATTTATAGTATGGAATATAGCTCTGAAATATGTATACAATCTTAATTAATGGTTGAAATGCTACCAAATTCTTTGCAGAATTTATATCTTTTAAAGTGTGTCATTTCTTATTTAATGCCCAAATTAAAACATCATTTGAAGTGTACCTTTCTCAACTGGCATAGATAACCAATTTTCTAATTTTTATCACCACCATCGCTTCTCGGCCTTTTGGCTAAGATCAAGTGTAGTGTCTAATTTTTATCACCAGATATTAATTCTGCATGTTCTTGTATCCTGTAATAATGTAGTCTTGTGTCTGGCTTCTTTTTCTCAACAAAATTTTAAAGATTCATTCATGTTGAGTGTATCAGCACTTAATTTTGTGGTATTGCTAAGTAGTGTGCAATTGGGCATTTAGGTTGTTTCTGATTTTTAAACAGACTTGTACAGATTGTTTTCTGGATATATATTTTCATTTGTCTTTGGTAAATGAATACCTAGCAGTGGAAAATAGGTTGGGTGTATATTTAACTTCATAGCTTAAAAAGCAGTTTTCCAAAGAAGTTTATCATTTCACACTCCCACCAGCAATAGTTTACGAAAGTTCCAGTTTCTCCACATTTTCCCTAACATTTGGTGTTCTCAGTGTTTTTAATTTTAGTCATTCTGGTGGGTGTAAATGATATCATGGGTTTCATTGGCATTTTCTTAATGACTAATGATTTTAAACACCTTTTCATGTATGTATTTACAGTTTGGATACCTTCTTTTTGAAGTGTCCATTAAAGCCTTTGCTCTATTTTTTATTGGGTTGTTTATATTTTTTATTATTAATATGCAGGTGTTCTCTATACAGTGTGTCCCCAAAAAAGTATACACACTTTTAATAATTATAAAGGCAGTGTTTATTAAAATACATTTCATTTTCAAATGCAATATGAAAAAATGCAATAGAATCTACAGATGTACTGTTATATATTTTTGAGTAGACACAAATTTGATTCAATTTGTCACTTTTATATGGATAGTGAACACTTTCTTCTGATCCATGGCTTGCTGTTTAATAGTTTTAATTTATGAACCATAGCAAATTAATTTTTGTGGGTTCTATGAAGCTGGGGATCAGAGGGTTCAGATAGATTTTTTTCATGTTTATCCAGGTCATTGTTCACAATACTTTTATTTTTTCATTGACTAGTCTTGGTGCATTGGTCAAATTAAATTGGCTATATATACATAGACGTATTTTTGGACTCTTATTTTGTTAATCTATTGGCTTATCCTAATTATGTCACTATTCCACTACTGTGATTGCTGTAGCTTTTAAAACAACTTTCTCATTAGGTAGTGGAAGTCATCCAAGTGTGTTCTTTTATTTTTATGTTGTTTTGGTTATCTTAGGTCCTTTGCTTTTCCTCCTATATTTTAAAGCTTTTTTTATAACTTAATTTTGACATAGTTTAAACAAATCATGCTGCAAATTAGTATAATTTCAATGTATATATTCTCCAGCTTTCCTTAATGATACTACCTTAAATAATCAGTACATATCTTCAGTGAGCATGATACTGCCTTTAAAGGGGCAAAGATTGATATTGGGGGAGAAAAATCATACTATTTCAATGTATAAAGCACTGTTATACATACAGTACATGAACAGATACACAATGTATCTGTGATAGTAACATTTAGGGGGGGGATTAGGAGATAATGTCTGAAAAAGCTCATTTAGGGGCAAAATAGTGAAACAGTTGGGGCATACTGCTATAATTCAGTGTAACTAAGGAAACCAGGAACTGACATTAATATACTATTTACTCAGGTACATATCTGAGTTGAATTTCACCACTTTTTAAAAAATAAATGTTTTTATTGATTTTAGAGAGAAGGTAAACTTCAGATTCTACATATCTGAAAATGTGTTTAACTTTACTCTTAATTGGCTCTATAATTCTTGGATGTAAAATAATCTCTCTCAGAACTTTGAAGTTACTTCTCCATTATTGCATTCAGGTCTTGCCAGGGAAATATGATGTAATCTGATTCTCATTCCTTTGGGTGGGAAATATATTTTCCCTTTTGAAGCTTTTAGGATTTTGTTTCAGAGATTTCATCTAAGTGTGTGTAAGTAATTTATAGTCCATTTCTGTCCAAGGACTCGTGTCTTATTATTTGCTTCAGTATATTTATCATACGAATTTTAAAATAGGATTTTCCATATTCTTTTTGTTTGTTTGTTTTTGTTTTGTTTTTTGTTTTTTGGATTTTCCGTATTCTTTGAACTCTCTTAGGAGTTGGTTACTTCTTGAGTAATCACAGAGTGTTGTCCTTCATCAAATTAAGGTGATTCTTGGCTGTTTTGTTTTGTTTGCTTTTTGATGTACCCTGGTACCCTCACTACACTACCTGCATTTAGAGATGGTTGATCACATATTACCAGGGAGAGTTTAGGGGTTTCTGGTTGTCCTAGGTGTTATGAGATACTGGGAAACTTCCTTATGAACTTTTGGGGATAATTACCCGTTACTTACCTCTTTTATCCATAGTCTGAAAGCAGCACCAGATGTGACTCACTTGGCTCCTACTCATGTATTTCAACCAGTAAAGCTTTAGTTTCCTCAATGAAGTCTTTTGCTCCTTATTTTTGCTGCTTCTGAGCATGGAGCAACAACACCCACTTGTCCTGGGGAAAAACTGCTTCCTGGAATCTGATCTCATCTGCCTTTTGTCTTTTAGAGATTCTTGATCATTTTAGTTCCCTGAGAACACTTTTGTTTTTATTTATTTATTTTCTTCTTTTCTTAATCCTTACCCGAGGACATGATTTTATTGAATTTTAGAAAGGGAGGAAGAGGGACATGGAAGTGAAAGAAATATCTATCAGTTGCCTTCCCCACAGGCCCCGATACAAGATCAAACTTGCAATCCAGGCATGTGCCCTGACCAGGAATCAAACCGGCAACCTTTCAGTGTTTGAACAATGCTCCAACCAACTGACAGACCTGGCCAGGGCACTTTCCATTTGTTTTTCAGGACTCTAGGAATTTAAGGAGCAGGTGGGACTCTGCAGCAGGTGCTCAGTCTATTACTTTAATCTAATTGTGGAAGTTGTGTTTAAAATGCACAGAAATCTCACAGGTTTTTTTTTATGCACATAATATTCCACTTTTTCTTCTGCAGTTCTGGCTTTCTTAAACCACTCTTATTACTAAATACATTATTCGTGTGTCTCTTAATCTTGGGTTTCAGTATCGATAAACATCATCATCAATATCTTCTATCCTTGGATCTTAGTATTGATAAAACTCCTCTTGGGGATTATATTAATTAAAAAATTATAATATTTTAGTCTATAACTTAATTTTGATAAGATTACATGAAATATGTTATAGTTTGCAGAAATTTTAGAAATATGTTGCCTATGTCTTACATTTTTTCCTGCTCTATATAAAAATTATTTGGAATGATTTTTAGTGACTGAAATAATCATAATTTTATGAAGTTATAAAACAGTTTTTAACATATTTGCATAGACTTTTATTTAAGTAAACCACAGTGCTTATTTCCCCTTCATACAGGTGATTTACTTGAGACTTACGTATATTAAAGAAATACCTCCTTTTTTTTCAGAACAGCATCTCAGACATGTTGAAAAAGATGTTTTGATCCCTAAAATAATGAGAGAAAAGGCCCGAGAGAGGTGTTCTGAACAAGTTCAAGGTAATATTCAAATATTCATATAAAGATCAAATACATTTTTTATAATATGATCTGAATTTAATCTTTAGCCTTAGAGTCAAGTAGTCAATGAATTAATATGTATGAATTGTTTCTCACCCTTTCACCGAGATACCAGGGTTTCAGCTTTCAGAACTTCCAGATTATATTGAATTCATTTACAACTTAAAAATATTCTCTCAAATTACTAGTAAAAAATGCTTTCCCCCCCAGAAATATAGCTACATATAGGGACTTAGTATGAATATTTTGGAGAAACAAGTCACTCTGGTGGTTTTGATAGAGCAAGAAGAAACATAAAAAAACATGTACCTGTTTTCATCTGTCAACATATTCATACAGGAATATATTTCAAGATGATTTTCTCTGGTGTCATTGTCTATTGCTGAATTGTTAATGGAATTCCATAGTACTTATTATGAGTCTGTTGTTTTTTTAATGTTTTATCTTGATGAGTAGAAGCTATTTATATAAATCAGGGGTAGGGAACCCTTTGGGCCTAGGGCCATTTGGACACTTATAACTTTACTAGAGGCCCCATGCACAAAATTTATGCAAGAATAGGCCTTCCTGTTCTAGCCAGTTTTGCTCAGTGGATAGAGACCCAGCCTGTGGACTGAAGGGTCCAGGGTTCAATTCCGGTCAAGGACATATGTCTGAATTGCGGACTTGATCCCCAATAGGGGGAGTGCAGAAGGCAGCCAGTTATTCTCATCATTGATGTTTCTGTCTCTCTCTCCTCTTCCTTCCTCTCTGAAATAAAACATATATATATATATATATATATATATATATATGTTTAGAAAAAGAAAAAAAAAAAAAAAAAAAAAAGAGAGAGAGAGAAACAGTAGGCCTTCCTTCCCCAGGCTGCTGGCACTGGCTTCCTTCTGGCACCTTAGCCTTAGAGTCAAGTAGTCAATGAATTAATATTGACTTAATTTTTTTTAAAATTAAGGTCAGGGCACATGCCTGGGTTGCAGGTTTGATCCTGGGTCGGGGCCTGTGGGGGAGGCAACTGATAATATTTCGTCCAGAAGGTCTTCCAGAAGGACATTCAGCTGTCTGATCTAATTAACATATTATGCCTTTATTATTATAGATTCTCAGGCCATACAAAATTATCAACTTAAAAATTATCCTGTTATATTGGGTCTAGTAATAATTAATGTCGTTTTTAAACATTAGTTTAAAATCTTGCTTGGCGTTGACTTGTATTGACATAACCTTCAAACACGTGGTATCTACAGAATGTGTGAAGTGCAGTTAACAACTTTTGCTTGAAAAAGTTTGTGTTTGGTTTGGTTTTAGTTGCAAAACTAGGGCTAAGAAGATGGCGGATGAAGAGCATATTCGGCACTGCATGCTTTACGAGTTCCAATTAGGAAGAAAAGCAAGTGAGGCTGCAAAAAACATCTGTAGTGCTCTTGGTCAAGATGCAGTTAGCGCCAGAAAATGCCAGCGTTGGTTTGAGAAATTTCACGAGGGAAATTTTTCGTTAGATGACAAGAGTGGTCGAGGCCGTGTGTCCAATTTTGATCAAGAAGCTCCTCAAGCTCTTTTGGTGCAAAATTCTCAAATTACCCAACAAGAGCTTGCGACAACTTTAAATTGTTCACAAAAAACAATTTCCAATCAATTGCGTGCACTTGGCAAAGTCCAAAAGTTTGGAAAATGGGTTCCTCATGAGTTGACCTACAACAACCGTAATCAAAGAGTCACAATTTGCAGTTCGCTCCTCTCTCGTCAAAACCGTTTGCCGTTTTTAGAGCAAATTGTTACCGGAGTTGAAGAATGGGTGCTGTATGTTAATTTGAAAAGGCGGCCTCAATGGTTGGACAAAAATGAGGCTCCGCAGCCCACGCCAAAACCTGACTTGCATGCGAAAAAAGTGATGATGTGTGTTTGGTGGAATTTTAAAAGAATTCTTCATTATGAACTTTTACCATCTAACCAAACCATTACAAGTGCAGTGTATAGTGCCCAATTGGAAAGGTTAGCCCAAGCTTTAAGAGAAAAAGAACCCGCGCTGATTAATCGGAAGGGTGTAATTCTTCACCACGATAACGCACGACCGCATACTGCAAGAATCACTGCTGAAAAACTGCGCCAGTTGGAATGGGAAGTTCTCCCTCAACCTGCATATTCTCCTGATATTGCCCCTTCCGATTACCATTTGTTTCGTTCTTTGCAAAACTTTCTTCTTGGAAAAAAATTTAATAATGAAGAATGCCTCAAAAATGCATTGACCAAATTTTTTGCATCAAAATCACAAGAATTTCACAACAGAGGGATTAAAATGCTTCCTGAGCGTTGGGCACAAGTAGTAGAAAACAACGGCAACTATATTGTTGATTAAATTTTGTTGTATTGTTTAAATAAATTCGATTTAAAAAGGTATTAGAAAACGACATTAATTATTACTAGACCTAATATTTGGTCAAACATTTAATTACCTCACCCCTAATGCCTTGGCAGGTCCAAACCAAATGATTTTGCTGGCTTTATATGGCTTTTGGGCCAGGCATTCCCCACCCCTGAAAATGGATGTATGCTTACTTAGAGAATGTTTTAAAATATTTTAATACCACCTTGCTATATTCTGTAAATCTAGAGATGTATTGTTGATTAATATGTAACATGGTGAAAAATGTAAGCAAGCCAGTGGGAGGTGAAAAATGAGGCTATAAATTATTAAAAAGTCAGTTGGCAGTATTGCTGTAGAAATGTCTTTTAAAAATAATCTACCTCTTGGAATGGTCAGCTAAAAGAAATAGTGTAAAATTTTGCTAAGGTAGGCTATTTTCCTGGCTCCTTTCATTAATTTCCCCTGTAGTCTTCTTCTTCAGTGATAGACCACAGTAATTTTAGTGGGAGTGATGAGCTGCCACTTCACTACAGGTTTCTCTAGGGAAGTCAGGCTGTGTCAACTGTAGTTTTGGGACTTTGGATACTGGGAATATTTCTATTCCTCTGATGTCTCTCCTTAGAGAATGACCTTTGTGATAAATGGATGGAGGCAGTAAAAAAGAATAGTTCCTCAGAACTGACATTATATGATGGTTATTTCTGTGTCTTATATGACTTATTTGGACATATTCCAGTTTAACTCCATTTGTAAATTAGATTTAAATTAAATTCATATATATATATATATATATAATCTATATATATAAAAGGCTAATATGCGAGTGTCCCCACAGGAGTTAGACCAGGAGACTGGGAGTTCTATTGCTCATTATGATGTGCACTGACCACCAGGGGGCAACACAGTACAAGGGAAGGCCCCAGCCAGCAGTCAGGGAAGGGAGGCCCAAGCTGGCAGCCAGAAGGCCCCGATGGGCCCTGATCATTGGCCAGGCCAAGGGGCCTTATCCATGCATGAATTTTGTGCTGTGGGCCTCTAGTTTATAAAGAAATTTGTTTATAAATTACCAATAATTTATTAGTGTCATTCTATGCTATTGTTTTTGCTTTCATTATGAATTAGCTGCTTAATCAGAGCACTTGCCTTTTATACCGCTTTACTCCCCCATGTGACAGGAAAAATTAACCCATTGGCACCTGCAGGCAGGGTTCAGTGCACATCTGGCATTGGCAGGTATGCTGATAGTCTCAAGAGATAATCTTTCACTTGCCTCATAGAACTTAAAAAAACACACACACACACATATATATATATATATATATATATATATATATATATATATATAAAATCTCCTGTGTTAGGGTTAACTTTTCACTACTAGGAAAACATACTTTAATAAGTAATTGGTCTAAAGTTATAAATATGAGTTGTATTTATGCCGTCTTATAACACACATTAATTTGATATCTAGAGTTATATATTAACTTTTTACTCCCATAATTCAGATGAAAATGCAGAATGATTGTGTGGCTTTGGGTTTTATAACTGTCTTTTCTTACTGGTAGATGATGAAACTGTTTTTGAAATGTAGAAGAATATAAGTTTAAAGTATTTGTTTGTGTTCCACAACTACCATTTTGTAATGGTACAGAAAAAATTTTTTAATTTTTGATTCTTCATAAAATATTACATTGTTTAGGCTGTTGACATGGTTCAGTTTCTCTTATTAACGTACATAAAATCTTCTGAAGATTGAAAGCATCTTAAAACTTGGGTTATTTCAATGCATTTGTAATTATTAGAACATGTTATAACAATTGATTTTTTAACAATTGAAATTTTATAGATAATCATATATTGATTTTTTTAGGCCATATGGTCCAAAACAGTGTTTTTAGAATCTAAAATTAATTACTTTATAAAGCAATAATCCTTAGTATTCTTCCTGTTTAACCTTGTGAATTAAGAAAGAACATACATTGCTATTATTTAAGTGGCCGAGCAACAGCTACATTTAAAATGAACAACAAGATGCAAATTATAATCAGGATACTTCTATTATAATTTATTTACTATTTATCACCTTTGCTTTATTAAATAATTATAGGATTTTATATAAAAACATTATACATTGTTCTTAGATAAAGATATAGGAATTTTAATAAGTGGTCTGACTTTCTGCTAAATGCCTGAAACATGATTATGTAGGAAAGCTTTTCTGTTTGATTTTTTTTTTCTCATGTCATTGCAACCTGGTTGATCATAAGAATTGGGTCAGGCTGCCAGCAACTTAGGTTTGTGAAGGGAATGGAACAGCTTTTTGAGGGACAAAGAGAAATGAAATCACTTTCAATGAAAGCAAGATGCCTCATTATAGTCACCAACAGCAGTTATTGACAGCTACACTTCCTATTAACAAGGAGCATTTAACTAAGAGTTTGGCTGTTGGATCTTTGGACTTGATCTAATTTGCTAGCATTAATTAGTTTCTTTTGAGCACAGACACTTGGTGCTCACAGCTATAGATTTGGAGGGCTAATTAGGATAGAAAATTGAACAGAATGGGGTAAGGCATTAACCTTCAACCATTACCAGCTGGGACACTGATAAAGACCACAGAGTCCAAATGCTCCCTATTGATGTGAAGAGTACCCTAATGAATATCAATTTCAGCCAGGTTGATATATACTTACTACTTTTTTCTTCATTATAAAGTTTAACCAACTTCCATGATATCTTCATTATCTATATATACACTATTGTTTTTCATTATACACTGAGTTAGTCTGAGTTGCACATTTCACCTTATGTTTTAAACAGAATTTATCGTTAGTAGCAGATAATATTTAGAATATCTCACCGTACAGTAAAATTTAACTTTTATCTACAATGATATGATTCTAATTCTATATTGAATTTTTATAGTCTCCCCCTCCTGAAAGCCAAAACAGAAGTCCCCTTCCACCAAGCATGATGGTGGAATCATTTTTTATTTTTATTTTTTTTTTCTTGGATCTGGGAGTTAATGACCTGTGGCTTTAGGGAAGTGGTTGATGACCTTTGGAGGTTACTTTCCACTCTGTGACTTTTTCCAGGTTTAAATATTTTTATTGTTTTCACAGAGGAAGAGAGAGGGAGAGAGAGATCCAAACATCAATGATGAGAGAGAATCATTAATCGGCTGCCTCCTGCAAGGCCCACACTGGGATCAAACCTGAAACCCGGGCATGTGCCCCTGACCAGAATCGAACCTGGAACCTCTCCATCCCCCAGTCCTTAGGCTGACACTCTATTCACTAAGCCAAACCAGTCATGGATCCCATGTGTTTTGACACTTTGCTAATTTAATGATTTGTATTTTCTATGTTAGTAATATTTTAAAAATATTTGTTGTCATGTATATTGGTAAATTATGCATTCTAGTAATTATAAATTTCACTTCTGGAAATAGAGCCTCCATTAAGAGAGTCACTGAATTGCTGTATTTTGTAAAAAATCCTCATTATATTTGCTCTTTTTAGATTGCATAGTTGATATCTGATATTGTCTCTATGCTGAAGAATGAAGTTTGCTTTAAAAATAATAAGAACTTTTTTTTTTCTTTTTCTTTTGCAATGACAGATCAAGACCAAAAAAGTACATTTTTATCAGGGATGACCTAGAACTTTCTTTAACCTAGCTATATTCTCCTACTTACTAACTCCTTTCATCCTTTGGGCCTTTATATCATTTTAATGTTTCTTTTATATCATTTTATTCTGTTGCCATGTTTTTGATCTTCTGACCAATAGTTGGGGCTTGGTTCTAAAGGAATTATATATAATATAAGAAAGCAAGGATTATTTGTTTTTTTCTGAAACATCAAAGAGATATCCTATCTAATAAAGAGTGGATATGCTAATTGATCCTCAGGCCATCACAAAGATGGCAGTGCCCACAGCCAATAAGGAAGGAATATGCTAATTGAATGCCCCATCCTCAAAGATGGCAGCACTCACATCCCATAAGGAGGGAATAAGCTAATTGACTGCCATACCCTCAAGGATGGTGATGCCCACAGCCACAAGATGGTGGCACCCAGACCCTCAGCCCTGCTGGGGCTGCAGGTGCACGGCAAGGCCAGGCTCAGCCCCAGGTGGTCCCAGCAGCTCCGAGTGCCTGCCTCCAGGGTCCCCTAGTCCCCTCATCCCCCCATGCACCCAGGGCTGGCCCGAGGCACATGCAAGCCTTGGATGATGGCTGCCCAGCCAACCAGGGCTGCCCGAGGTTCAGGTAACCAGGGCCAGCAGAGGCTTGTGCTGCCAGCAGTGGCAGTAGCAGAGGTGTGATGGGGCGTTGCCTTCCCCTGGTTGCCAAGTTGCCTCCCGCCCCTGAGGGCTCCCAGACTGTAATTGGGGGCAGGCCAGGCTGAGGGACACCCCCCTCCAGTGCATGAACTTCAATGCACTGGGCATCTAGTAGCTAAGTAACACAGAAGCTTGATAAAATACCTACCCTTTTCTATCTGTCAGATACAACTGAAGTATGTTACATTTTGCTAAATTCCAAACATACATGAATAGACAAAAAAGAAAATCAAATTAAGAATGTTTAGGACAGTCTTTCAAAGGTTTGCAGGCAGAGAACTATCAAAAAATTATTAAAACAATTGGAGGCTATAAATAAACACAGTAATCAACCTTTCCATGTTACTTGAACCTGATGAAGATTTCATTTGTTTGAATACTTTCATTACCACATATGTTTTTGGCATTTAACCAGTTCACTAATGTTAACCAACACTGAAGTGGAGATGTAACATATCTTTATACTGGTTTGGATGTATTATGATAATATATAAAATTACCAAATATGATATCTGATACAGTACATATTATGTATGCATTCTAAAGAATATAAAGAGTATGTTATGTACTCTAAGAAACAAATGGACTATTTTAATTTCTGAATATTGGCATTCTTTTAAAATTAGAAGCTGTTGTTCAAGAACTTGACAGATGTTTGTTTGCCAGAGATGAAGGGACAGTCTTCTCAGACTGCAGTGGCATAACCTCTGGCATTTATCAAGTGTCATGCTGCTGTGTGAGGATGAGCATTAACTGCAGTATTTCTACATAGTTAACTGTGACAGTCTTTCTTTCATTCTTACAGGTGTCCTTAGGCATATATTATTCACAAGAGGCCCAGTGCACAAATTCATGCACAGGTGGGGTTCGGCCAGCCCATCCCAATCATGCTGGGCTGCCTGTGAGGAGGGGCCACAAGCAGTTGGCTGGCCAGCCCTGCCCTTGTTTGGGGTAGGGAGGCAATCAGGGGCAGGGCCACAGGCGGTTAGCCAGCTGGCGCTACCTCCTAGTCAAACTCCTGGTTGAACTCCTGGTTAAAGGGGATAGTTTGCATATTAGTCTTTTATTATACAGGATTATCTTCTAGAGAAATTAATTAGCTGGATTTGTCAGATTTTTAAATCTAACAGTTTATTTTATTTTCAGTTTCCAAAGCTGAAGAAAATCCTGTTTGGTCTAAGAATGGCTAAATAGTTAAACAGTAGTTTATTGTTTATTCTCTGAATTTAAATGGCAATTGACTTCTGCTTACATAATCTGAAAGTTGTGTCAGGGTGCTTCTCCCTCCCCACACCCCTCAATCAACACCAGTAGTTTTATTCTGCATCTATGTAATAAAAGCCCAAGCTACCCTTATGGTGGAACAACCAGAATGGCTGATCAGCCAGGAAGCTGGGCTCACAGCTGGCGAGTGCATCAGCGGTGGCGGGATGCGGCAGCACTAAGGAACAGCGAGCAGGTGGGCAGCAAGGAGTGAGGGGTCCTGGACTGCGAGAAGGAGAGATAAGTGGGAGAGAGAACATTTCCAGACCAAAAAACACGGCTGGTGAATATCCCCCTAAGCCATCAGTTGGACATCCCCCAAGGGCTCCCAAACTGTGAGAGGGCACAGGCCAGGCTGAGAGAGACCCCACCCCCTCCGAGTGCACGAATTTCATGCACCGGGCCTCTAGTTTATTTATTTTTTTTTAATTTCTTTATTGATTAAGGTATTACATATTTGTCCTCACACCCCCCTTCCCCATTCCCATCCCAAACTCCTCCACATGTATGCCCCCATTCCCCTGTTGTCCGTGACCACTGGTTAGGCTCATATGCATGCACACAAGTCCTTTGGTTGATCTCTCTCTCTCTTATCCCCACCCTCCCCTACCTTCTCTCTGAGGTCCAACAGTCAATGCTTCCTTGTCTCTGGGTATGTTCTTGTTCATCAGTCTATATTGTTCATCATTTCTCCTAGATGAGTGAGCTCATATGTTACTAGAAATACACTTATAAGAACCAAAAATGAGATAAGCAATAATGGTTATACTGAGAGGCAACTGAATCAGTCTGTAGTGAGTTTCTTTCTAGGCCAACAGTTTGAGTGCCGGCCCTCTAGTTCTAATGTAATACCCATGCTCATACCTTTAAAAGGCATTAATGAATAATTTGTTTACAATGATTCTTTTTATCCTTTTGATTCTTCATCATAACCCTAAAACTGGTTATAATGATGTCCAAATTCAAAACCACAGCACAGATTTAACTCTGAACCCATATTATTAGATGTCTTTGCTTACTTTAAATATCTCTGCTAGCAAAGCAGAGAAAAACTTACTGAATTTGACTTAGTAGGACACATTATCGTTATTCAAGGTTCCCAGATTGTCGCACACAAGTTTAGCTTCCTCTTAACTTTCTCAACTTCATGTTTTATTACCACATATTTCTGTAGTTTGTCACCACACTTACACCTCCCTAGACAGTGAGGTTGCCAAAGTCTGTCTTCTTTCCCAAAGTTCTTCATTGATCAGCCTCTAGTCAAATCAGGGGTTCATACCAAACACATGACTAGAATCCAGTTCTCTTTGAAAAACATATTACCTCACTTTTAGTTGTCTTTCTAAGCCTATTGGATTCTTGAGCTCCAGTGGTATTTCCATTCTAACAGTAGCCTTTTCTTGTGCTGGAGAGGCCTTTTTTATTAGTAGTAGCAATTCTGATCCAGCTCAGTACAGATGAATGCAGCTGCAGCCTTTGATTACTTTTCTCATCACTCAGATATACAGACTGAACTCTAGACAATCCTAGAAAAGTCAAGACCATATTTGGAAATTTCATACTCATTCTCAAGGGAGCTAGACAGTCATTGAACCCTAAATTATGTCAACACAGGGTACAAATTCTGGTTTAAGATATGTTGCATCCTATTCTGTGCCTGGCATATCTCCCATAGATTTGTTTTATACCTAGCTCATAAACTTTAAACTTTTGAAAAGTTTAATTTCTGATCATATAGAAGGTTTGACTAACCATACTTTTTTTGTGCTAGTGTGAAAAATTGCAACTGTTTTTTCTTATTTTGGCCTCAGGAGACCATATGTTCAACATACATGTGGTTGATTTATTAAGTAACTCTTTAGTTTTGTTAGTCCTCATGATTTTTTGAGTGGATATAATTATTCAATCCTCAGTGATAAAGGATTCATGCAATTTCTTCTGTATTACCTTTTCCTTCCACATTTCTCCTGGTCAGATTTATTCAGATGATGAAATTCAAATCATATTTTTTTATTGTAGAACTTCTTCTCTGTCATTATAATTAGAGTGTATTTGATGTTCATCTCTCACTCTTAGGCTAGATCAGCGGTCCTAAATCCTTAATATACATCAGAATTATCTGATGCATAATTCAGGCTCCCTTTCACAAAGAAAGGTATTTTTTGTTTGTTTGTGTTTTCCATGAGCTCCCTAGGTGAGCTGAATATGCGACCAGGGTTTGAGAAACAAGGGATTAGCCAAAGGCACAAAATTATCCCTTAAAGCAGCTCACAGTAGCAGGCCATATGGATTTTACTCCTGTTCCCAGCACATTTTTTATATATATGTTTTTATGACAGCCTTCAAGTTTTTTCCCAGTGAGCCAGAGATTCTTAGCAAACTCTAAGAAAATAGTGAACTTAAGTATGCTCTTATAGTCTTAAACCTTGACCCTTTTGTTCCCCTGAAAATTATATGTCTGTTTCCTTTCCCCTTTTCCTGTTCTGAAAATTAATAACCTCGTTCATGGCACACAAACTCCATCCTCTTCAGTAGTCCTCCTCTTCTGTGTTCTATCATTACATGGTTTGGGTTGTCAAATTTCATATGTAGATTCTAATCATCAGCAGAGATGGGTTTGTGATTGTTTTCGATCCCTGAGTCCACAGGATGTAATGTGAATACTTACTTTACAAGATTAGTGAAGGAAGTTAGGACAGAGAAGAAGTCTTTGACCAGCAAGTTGGTGTATTCTTTGCCCGCCCCAAGGTGGTGGTTTAGGTGCTGAACACAGTAGATAAAGAGCCTCAGGTGACATGCCCTATTGGGAAGGAAGGCCTCCTGTGGTGACATTTACAGTCCAAAACTGTTTCATCGGTTCAGTAAAAATTTGTTCCAGTTAGCAAAATGTATACATTAGTGTATGTATACAAATATGAGAGTGGATCTTTTAGAAATCTTAAATTTGGATGAAAAGAAAACCTCATGATTTATCAGATTATCAATTCATTAGAATAATCCTGTATATCACCCAGGTAAATTCTCAGCTCATTCTTTTGTGTTACTCTGGAGGTATATACATATTAGACTTGTATATGCTCAGTTTTTGAGTGTCATTAAGGAAATGCTGATTTAAATATGTTGTTATTGAGTTGTATAGGTTAGTGTTCTAGCTAATATTGATATAACAACTCTTTTTTTTGCCATATAAGTATTTTGAGTGGGCCTAATTGAATATCAACATTTGTACATCATGATTTAGAGTTAACTTAGGTGCCTCTTCATATTTTTGACCTTGAAGGAACATTAGTTTTCCAATAGTGGGTTATATTGGTTAGTTTATATAGGGTTAATGTTATTGAGATTGGATTCTTCATCTTTTTTTTATTTTAACATGCCATTTAATAAATGTAAAGTTAATGCAAAGCATTTATATTAAATAGGATGGTTAAGTATGTCTTTCCTATCTTCTACATGGCTCCCACTGAGAGTGTTAATTTTCAACTATTCATTTATTATGTGTGTTATTCAGGAATATACCTATAAGAATATGCCATATTCTTGATCTTTGAATTATTGTTAAAGAACACACTCCTTAATATTTTTTATTAGTGGGTGGGATTTATCAGTTTTCTTCTTTTCATTTATTCCCTTTTGTTTTGAAACAAAAGTTCCAAGATATAAGGAAATAAGTCATGGTGTCTATGAACGGAGGAACTGAAGTATAGTATGAAGTAAAAATTGAAGCTCAGTTGCCCTCTAGGGGTTCCATTTTAACACAGCACATGTCACGGAGATTTAACGAGATCTTTTCTGGGAGGGGTGGATCTGAATAGAGGAGTTCTGTTTTTCATTTTCTGGTACAGTGTGACTCGTCAACAGCAAGCTGATTTTGACTATTTATTGCAGGTGAGCATATCTCACTTTTGTAACCTAAATACAGGTTAGCTAAATATCCTTTTGGGGGGTTTGTTTTTGAAGCCAGAGTACCTGTGCCAGAATAATCCAACTATCAACATATTATCAAGAATTACTTGGTGACCAATCTACAAATTCTTCTCCAGTACTCTTTTGTCTCCTCAATGTCACCTCTGTGTGGTACTGTTATGTCAGATCCCTCCCCTCTTCTGCCAAAATTCAATACAGACCTTTCTTTGTGGAAGAGAGCCTGAGCCTGAATTATACATCAGATAATTCTGATGTATATTAAGGATTGAGGACCACTGATCTAGCCTATGTGTGAGAGATGAACATCAAATGCACTCCAATTATAATGACAGAGAAGAGGTTCCACAATAAAAATCTATGTTTTCAGGATGTGATCTTGAAGTGTTTTTCTTTTACGTTTAGCATCTTTGATTGGCTTTTTTGTCTGGATTGGTGAGAATGTTTCTCTTAGTTTGAAACACATTGACTGTTGGCTCTCTAGCCTAAATGGTGCCCAACTTTGCATCACTTGAGGTCTAGGTGATTCCTGTTGGAATCTGTGTGGTGCAAAGCCCTATACTTTGTAAGAGCATTAGATTCTTTCTATTTGTAAAGAGGGAATTTTTTTTGTTTTGTTATCGAAAACTTTAACTTGGACTTGAGTAAATGATAAATATGGGTTTATTTTGTGTGCAGATATTTAAATGCCTGGAATATTTGAGCACATTTTAATATCAAATATGAAAATTCACATTTATTATTATGTTTCTAAAAGATTTGTGTATATATTGTATATTAACTAGAGACCTGGTGCACGGAATTTGTGCACAGAGGCGAGGGGTGGGGAGCCTTCCCAGCCTGCACCCTCTCTCAATCTGGGACCGCTGGCTCCTAGCCACTCTGCCTGTATGCCTGATGCTCCTAACTGCTCACCTGCCTGCATGATTGCCTCTAACCACTCTGCCTGCCTGCCTCTAACCACTCACCTGCCTGCCTGATCGCCCCTAACCACCTCTGCCTCAGCCCCTCGCTGCCACTGCTTCGTCAGGAAGGACATCCGGAATGATGTCCAGAAGGTTGTTCAGCTGTCTGGTCTAATTAGCATATTATGCTTTTATTATTATAGATAATGCTCTTTTATTCCCTTAAAAGGATGCTATAAAGCTTTATTTCTTTCAATATATGTTTATCTCCTCCATAGTATATTGAGCTTTCTAATTTATTTTCTCATGGTTATGGAAAAATGTCTATTAAAATTCTCAGAATCTTTTTTATCATTAATTTATAATTATTTTAATTTTTATAGTTTAGGTTTTATCTGTTAATTATTTTAATATCCAAAGTTTCTATTAGATTTTGATATATATTAAAATATTAAGTTGGCTGTTATGTAAATTTGTGCTGTCCGGTATAATAGGCACTATTCATATTAGCCATTTAATATTTCTTCGTAGCACTAGCTACTTTTTACATGCTTGATAGCCACATGTGGTCTGTGGCTATAATTATGGATAATGCAGATATTGACCACTTCCCTCACTGCAAAAAGTACTGTTGGGCAGCATTGGTACAGAGACATAAATCATCTTTTTAAGTATATATTTAAAAAGATTTTAATACTGGTAGTTCTACTCTGCAAAATGAACTGAAACATGAAAACATGTTTTTCTCTTTCCTTCTATTTTATCAAAAGAATATTTTTGAAACAACTGTAATTGAAACTGATCACATATAAAGTAGTTTTACCTGTTTATCTTAAAGACCAGCATGTATTTTGGATTACGAGCTATTATCAATTGTTTTAATAAAAATTATATATTTTTGAAATATATAAAAACATCTACTTTATCTCCATCTTGTGATAGAAATATATGGAAATCCTATTCTTTCTCATTACTGTAAAAATAACATTAGATGATAAGTGTTTATTAACAAAGTTTTAGGTCTTATTCAAGGAGCCAATTAAAAATAATTTTAGACTTTGTAATCATTATTAAAGGGGAAATCCAGACCTGCATCTGGCATTCTGAATATATCAGAATATCCAAATAAAGAATGTAAACACTTTAGTCATGGTTGAGAGGAAAAAAACAAGAAAGCTGCTTACTTGCAAATGTAATTATGTGTTGTTAAAAAGGACTTTTACGGTTTCTATCATACATCAATGAAGTTTCATAAATTGTTTCTTACATACATAAATAGTTTTTTAAAGTAATTTTATTATTATTTTTTTTTATTGACGTTAGCGAAAGAGGGAGGGAGAGGGACAGAGAGAAATATTGATGAAAAACATCAATCATGTATCTGCTGCCTCCTACACACCCTGTACTAGAGAACAAGCCTGCAACCTGGGTATGTGCCCTGACTGGGAATGAAACCGGCAACTTCTCTCTCTCTCTCTCTCTCTCTCTCTCTCTCTTTCTCTCTTTTCTTTTCTTTCCTTTTCCTTTTCCTTTTCTTTTTCTTTTTTCCTTTCCTTTCCCTTTCCTGTTTATTTAAGAAGAGTCTTCGGGTTGTAGAATCCTAGATAATCTATCATGTTTGGAAATAACTGCTTGTTGCCTTGTATGTGTATGTTATATAGAGTGGGTATAAAATTTTCCTTTCTTCAGAACTTTGTACATATTGCATTAGTATTTTTATGACACTGAATGTTGATCTGGGAATTCTGAGACAAGCCTGATTTTCATCTCTCTCCTACCTTGCAATCACTCTGCCATATGTAACTTGATTTTCCTGCTTGGATATTAGAGAAACACTTTATCCTCCAGTTTGGGAACTTAACTAGCATATATTCTGGGTGTTACTTGTTCTTCATCAGTTCTTTCTGCAACATACTGTATCCTTTTGCTTTGCAGATTCAGTTCTTTATGTCAAAACTTTTCTTAAATTGACATTTAAAATATTTTTTTCTTTTTCTTTTTCTTTTTTGAATTTTCTATCTTAGAGATACCAGTTGTCTTTGGAACTTTGAAATGGGATTAATACTTGATATTATTTGCTACATAACAAATTACCCCAAAATTTAGTGGCCATAAATAGCTCACATTTATTATCTTACCATTTCAGTGGGTCAGAAATCCAATATGACAAAACTGAGTCCACTTCTTTAGTTTCTCTCAAGATTTGTTAAGGCAGTGGTCGGCAAACTGCGGCTCGCAAGCCACATGTGGCTTGCGAGCCATGGTTTGCCGCTCTGTTGACTAATGAGTTTGCCGATCACTGTGTAAGGCATTACCCTTACCCAGAAGTTTTGACTTCAGGTTAAATATATTAATACATTATTAAAATGCTTTTTAAGTGTTTTTCCCTAAGGCAGTGGCTGCAGTTTGTCTACCACTGAGGTAAGATGTTGGCTCAGGGTCTGCAGTCTCATCTGAACTCTCGATTGGGGAAGGATCTGCTTCCAAGATCACTCAGTGCTTGTTGGCGGCATTCAGTTTCCCATGGGATGTGGTACTGACAGTCTCAGTTCCTTGCTGACTGTTAGCCAGAGGTCACCCTCCATTTCTTACCAGCTGAGTCTCTCCCACATATGGCAGTTTTCTTTATCAAAGCATGAAACATGGGAAGGCAATAGAGAGCATCTGCTAATCAGACGTAAGTTGTGGTCTTTTGTAACCTAATCATGGCAGTGAATGTCATTCACATTTTCATATTCTTGAACTAGAAGGAAATCTCTAGGTTTAGCTTACACTCAAAGGGAATGGTTTACCTGAGAGTGTGGATCCAGGAGGCTGGGATCATTTGAAGCCATCCTAGAAGCTACCTACCATAATAGTTGCCTTGGTTTGCATTAACCTTTTTTTTTTTTTTTTTTTTTTTAATTTCCTCTATATTTACTATGATTATCGTAATTCACTCTTATAAAGTCTCTCATATAGCTGTGTCTATTCTATTTCTTACATATTTCTAATGCATTTACCTAGCACTGTAATGGATTTGTTTTGGTCTTCAACTTCCATTTTTATCTTCTCTTCTCACTCAATTTTATCAACTATTTATTGAAGTCGAGCTTTCTTATATTTATGTTTTTATTAAATTCTTATATAATGTGACATATGAGGTGAATTTTCTTTTCAATTAGAATGTGTTTTCAGAGTTGTCCTGCTATCCCTCTGAAAAATTGTGTGTGAATTCTCTTTAACATTCCTGCCACCCTTTTCTGATATGATTGTTCTCCTTGGTGGGCTGTAGTTTGGAGGCTAAAGTGTGTTCTTCTTTGTACTTTTCTGAAGCCTGGAAATTGGGGGAGAAGGAACACACTGGCCAATGCACTGTTTTTTGCTAAATGGTCTCTAGGATGTTGCCTCTTTTCTTGTGAGGTTACTTTTGGCTTATCCTCTTTAGAGTATGGAATCCTAAAAAATGCATACCCTAGTGACTTTTCTGCCCCTGCTGAGGTATCTATCCTTTGAAGTTGAGTAGAGGCTTTTATTCGAAGGGGTTTTGTTTTTATTTTTACTTTTCTCTAGAATTCTCATTTATGCCCTCGGTCCACTTCTCTCAAGAATGAAAAGTGCCATTAGTGGGAATTCTCAGGTTTTTAAACTCATTTTCCCAGTGTTCTATGGGAAGGAATTGGGACTAGGAGCCTTGCCATGCTGAACCTTGCTAGAATCCTTTTTTCTTTCCTGACTATTACTTTTTGAAGTTTATAATATGAAACTATATGTTGTAGTTGGCTAGTTTTTTTCTTTCTTTTTTTCTTTTTCTTGTTAGATTCCTTTTGTTTGGCTTATTGAGGAAAGGTTTATGAGCCTGGAATCTCCTTCAGTTTTTACCCAGAATATCTGTTGCCTGAATTGTTTTATTAGCATATAGACTAGCTTACCTTAACTTTACCTTAAGTTGTTGCTACGTAAAGCTTTCTGCAGTGTGCAGTTTAGTTCTTGCCATTCCCCACTGCCTAATCTCAAATCTGAATTCTTACATTTAACGTGTTCTAGGAATTTACTTAAGCCTACACTGGGTAGATTTCCAAGATATGGTTAATACATTATATGGTACATATTTGTTGTGGTTTTTAGACCTTTCAATCTCCTGATCACCTTTCTGTAGGAACTTGCTCATTAACATACAGATGGCCCACAGAGGAGAACACAGATATGCTGTGATCTTCTTGCCATGTGATTGGAACACTGATATTAAGATTGGTCTAGGTTAAGGTTACCAGTTCGTCCAGGTGTTGGTGCGACAGTCCTGATTTCTAACAATATTTCCCACATCCTGCGGCGTTTTAAAAAAGTCCCGATTTTTGGAAAGATTGGAAACATTGAAAAGATTCTTTCCAAAAATTGGGACTTTTTAAAAATGCCATGGGTCGTGGGAAAAATTGTTAGATATCAGGACTGTCCCACCAACACCTGGACGATCTGGTCACCTTAGTTTAGGTGTTCTGTCATGTTTCACATAGTTGGATCATATATGTTTTCATCTGTCATTTTGTTCTAAAATTTGGGGGGGAAATTAAGCCTAATTAATTGCATTTATCCCTGAGAAATCTATCCTTTTTTTTTTTTTTGCTTTGGTTGTCCATATTGTTGAGATTGTTTTGAATCTCAATCTTCTTTTACACCTGTATATGCTAATTATGCCTTTAGTGGTTTCCTATAATTCTGTAATAGAAATAGGAATTTTGTAAGACGGTAAATGCAGTAGTTTCATTATTTTTGCGTCCTGTTAATCTCATCCGGTTCTGTTTTCCCCCTCAATTTCTCTAGTGATCTGCGGTATGAAAATGGTGATTCCTATGGGTGCTAAGGCTGGGTGGAGTAGGTGCTATTAGTAAGTGATCCACAAAAGGGTTGCAGACTTCAGTTTACATCAGGCAATAGGTGAACCACAAAAATTTAAAATGTAAAATTTTAAATAGAACCCATTTTCCCTTTGTTTTATGTGGCTGTTTGGAAGTGTTTTATTTCAGATTTAATTTGCGAGTACTTATAACCTTTGTTTTTCAAGTTTATCTATTAGCTGATGTGATGAGAAACGGATTCTTTCAAAAACTGTGGATCCAGTTGTTTAGTGAAAATGAACTTATTTGTAACATGTGCAATTTCTCTCAAGTGTGTTTGTTTTTTTAAGTTTGGGCTCATTTCTTACTGATGGAGGAAGGGCTCTTTCCTGATTTATGGGAGCAAGTAATTAAGGAGGCAGAAATGGAACTGAAGCGGAGTTAAAAGGCAGCCATAAGATCCATTCTGAGATCTGAATAATATCCAGGATCAAGTGGGCTGGGAACAGATTGTTAGAAATCTTAATTCATTTCTCCCCCCAGCTGTTATGACTTAACGGGGCAGGAATCATGCATATATTCAATTAACTAGAAAGTGACAGATACCTCCCATGAAAAACCAGTGATGAGATTCCTTACTGGCTGTTGATTATTATTGTAACTTTGTAAAAATTTATACTAATAACATGAGTCCTGGGAAATAAATTCTGTTCCACAAAAAATATGATGATGCTCTAGTTTTAAAGTTTGTACATTTGGAGAAAGCTCTTTTTAGCTTAAAGTCAGCAAAGCAGCTGCTGTTTGAATTTACTTTGTAAAACACTGAATTATTCATTTCTATAAACAAAACTTCCTTAGTAATTATTTAGCATTAATTTATTTCTCTTCATTTCAATCAACCCTGTTGACATTCTATTTTAAAATTAAAAATATTCTTTGTGGAATCTAACAAATAAGACTGTGACACTCACTTTTTCTACTTTCTTCAGCCATGATAGAAAATTAAAAAACCTTTTAAAAAATTTTATGTTTTAAATATATTTAAATTAATTTTTGTTATTTTAATGGAAGTTAGCAATAAAACATACAATACAAGTGAAATTCTTAATCGGTAGTGTCTCTAAGTAGCTTTTAAGACCATGCCCATGATACTGACCTATTAGACTTTGCCACGATGCTTTGTGAATGTATATAATTAACAGCTACTAGACTGCGTTCTGACCATGTAGAATTATTAGAAATATTAAAAATAATTATTCATTTCATCATTTATACCCACAGGTTGATTAATAGATTGTGTAGGAGGAGGTAAAGGCAAAGATTGTTGTTTGACACTTCTTGGATTTCTTCATTCTTCTTTGCAAATGAAAAGAGTCTTATGTAAGCAGTTGTGCTGCCTTTCTAGTAGCCTGTAGTGAGCTCTTCCTCCTTCAGTCTCTTAGTTTAGTCATTGCATGTGACCTCCTTAGGCAGTCAATCTTTTTTTGCCATGTCCATGTGATACTTGTCATTTTTCCATATTTGCTGTGTTTATTTAACCCTCACCCAAGGATATATTTTCATATTTTCACTCGAGAGAGAGGGAGAGGGGGGGAGGGAGAGAAACATCAATGTGAGAGAGACATTGATGGGTTGCTTCTCCTACTCGCCTGGATTGGGATGAAACCCACATTTTAGTGTACAGAACGATTCTCCAATCAATGCAAGGGCTCCCATAATTGTTTTATTTTGTATTATTTAATGTTAGGTATGTCATTGCTTTGCTGCTCCATTGGAGACCTCTGAGAGCAGCAGACAAACTGTTACCTTACTAAATGTCTGATAATTTAATAGAGGAGAAAAAGAAACCCCTTTATTTTATCAAGTAGCATCCATTCAAACAACACATTCTTCTTACCTGATGTGCTTCTTCTTTTTTAATTTTTTTTTCTTTATTGATTAAGGTATTGCATGTGTCCTTATTGCCCCATTGTCCCCTCCACCCCCACTAAGGGGAGAGATCAACCAAAGGACTTGTATGCATGCTTATAAGCCTAACCAATGGACACAGACACCAGGGGGTGCAAGCTGATGTGCTTCTTGAGGTAAGAGAGGTTTAGCAACTGATAAACAGTACATTCAGTGTGGGCTCGAAGAAAAACTAAACTTTCAGTTAAGATCCATTTAAAAAAAATTTTATTGATTTTTTTACAGAGAGGAAGCGAGAGTGATAGAAAGATAGAAACATCAATGAGAGAGAATCATCAATCAGCTCCTCCTGCACACCTTCTACTGGGTTTGTGTCCACAACCAAGGTACATGCCCTTGAATGGAATCGAACCTGGGACCTTTCAGTTCCCAGGCCGATGCTCTATCCACTGAGCCAAACCAGTCAGGGTGAGGATCCATTTGATTCCCTGTTTTAAGTTTCATGAAGGATGTCAACATCCATCATGACTGACTGCCTCACAGGGCCCTGAAAAGTTTGAGTTTGGGGAGTTAGTGATGGGAACATCTCCATTTAATTCCTCTGCTTCTAGGCTAAGATGCTGTTTAGAATTATTATGAGACTTCTGCTTGAGTAGTTGGCCAGTTGAGTGATAGACATTTTTGATGGGATAACCACATGTGCATAATCATCTCAGAGTTGAGGTGTTCAAGAAAGCCTTTCAAGCTAATGACCAACCAGAATCAGCCTTCAGCTCAGAGCCATTGTGCAGGTATATTTTGGTTTTCCTCTGTGCATTGTCTTAGTAAACAAAGTTAGCTAAACTATTTAAAATGGTAAGGTTTTATATAAAACAGACATTCCAGCTTTAAAAATACATAAATCCATTTCTGCAAGGCAAACAATGATCTGGGATAAAGTAACAGCTGCACCTTCAAACATGGGGCATGCACACTGGTTGTTAGTCTTTTCTTTCACTGTCATTTATATAATATGCATGTATAAATTTATAATGTACACATTAGAGAAATCTAGTGAATATATACAAGGTGGGGTAAAGGTAGGTTTAAAGTATGGAAAATAATACAATAATTAATAAATAATAATACAAGAATAAACCTATTTGCATACTCACAACTATAGCCTACTCTTGCCCCACCCTTTATAATGTATAAGAGAAATATTTTTCCAAAGATATGCTTCAGTCATAAAGAAGAAAATAAAACCAAGATTTCTGCATGCTTTAAAAAAAATAGGAGGGAGTCTTTCATGCAAGAAAGACTATCCTTTTATGCTGAAACTGGTTTGGCTCAGTGGATAGAGCGTCGGACTGCGGACTGAAAGGTCCCGGGTTCCGATTCTGGTCAAGGGCACGTACCTTGGTTGTGGGCACATCCCCAGTGGTGGGGAGAGGGGGAATGTGCAAGAGGCAGCTGGTCGATGTTTTTCTCTCATTGATGTTTCTAGTTCTCTGTCCCTCTCAATTCCTCTCTGTGTAAAACCAATAAAATACAATATATATATTTTTAAAAAGTATCCTTTTATGTCTAACATATAAATGGCCCCCCCTTCCAAGTTGCATTTGTGGCTCCAGCCTCAGAGGTTACAAATCCTTGGATAGTAACATACTTTATCAAGTTTTGTTTTTCATGCCTTGGTTATGGTTTATAACTAACTTCTGGGCAGTTTCTCATCAGATATAAATTTTGGAAATCTGTATTTCCAAGTGAAGTTGCGGAATTCTTAGTTCCTCATATTCTTTTCTGTAAGATGGAATATTTAAGACACCAGAAAAGGCACATTTGAGTATACCTATGAATTATTTAGTGCATAGTAGTAACCTACTTTGTGAGGTTTAAAAGTCATATATGATAAATATATATTTCATATGTTTTTTTAATATTTCATATGTTTTATATATGTTATACCTTTATATAGAAAGTATTTTACATGTAATATATACATAATATATATAGTGCTCACTGTTGGACACACACTAAGTACTCTAAGTTGTATTATTTTCAATTTTAATAGTACATTTAGCTGTGATTTTGCTTTCTTAAATATATTTGAAATTTTTATATAATATTTGAAAATTTTGTTATTTTCACTGAATTATTGAGTTTACTAACAAGTAAAATAATATTTGCTACTCAACTAATAGTACAAATAATTTAGCTTTCCTCTTCTCCATCTTTAGAAGGGAATTAAGGAAGGAAAGGAGGAAAATCTATTTCATGTTCTCTTTAGTAGTAAGAGTTACAAATATGAAAGCATTTTGTTATTTTAGGATTCACTACGTTTTACCCTGATCAGCAAGAGTGGGTCAGTATGTCCTCCATTTTCTGAAAAATCTATAGAAATAATTTGGGTTTTTTTAGGCATGTGCTTGCATTTTGGAGTTAGCAGTGGTGGAAAGAGTATGAGTTAAAAAGAACTGTTCTTTGCCCACTTTATAAATATTTCTGCCTGAAACAATACTCTTCTCTGAGAGTAATCAATCTTTGATAAAACCACATACCTAACTAGTTGAGCTGATAAATAGTGAGGTTTGTTTTAAAAAAGTCAAGTTTATTTTATGTCAATATTCTATTTGCCCCGTATAAGATATATTTAATTACTTTATTCCATCTCTGTGTTCAGATTAATCAGATTCTGCTACATATTGGTGCTCAAATTAGAATAATTCTTTAATCAACTGTGTTATCCATGCCATGGTAGACTAGAATGGGAAAGCTACTCTTGGCATATTGAAGATGTGTGCATTTTATTTTCTATTGTAATTTAAAAGTAAAATCAGAAATATTGATTTCTACTTGACTGGAGAGATGATTTAGTTTGAATATCAGTCTGATCTTAATCAAGTGAGAATTAATTGAGTTGGAGGTATTAGATATTCAGTGATGTTAACTGAACCATGATCAATCTAGAGAGAGGCTTTCTTTTGTACTATGTTGGAATTACCAAATAGCTCATGCACTGCGATATAAAATAATCTTTTCAGGTTCATCCTTCTACTTTCTTTGTCTCATTATTTGCACCACTAAATTCATTCTATACATAGACTAATCTCTAAAGTAGCAAGCTAATAAATCACAATTTAATACAAAATTAAAAGCATAATAATTTTGTCATAAAATGCTGTTGTTGCCAGAATTTTACAATGATATATTTTCTGGTGCTTAATTTTAAAACCAAGTGATTAAAATTTGTTTTCCAAGTGGACCTGGGACTTGAAAAAAAAAGTTTTATTTTTTTTAATGTTCAACATTGGAAGAATAAAGTGAGCAATACAGAACTATTTCAGTGTTTATTTCCAGAAATAAAAATAGAGTCTGTAGCATTATATTGGTCTGCAATGTGGCATGGGCTTTTCATTTATTTTAAGAGTGTGATAGCAATATCATAAGTGTTGTGAAAATATAAATGGTGAGATGACACCTCCATAGGACTTGCTTCTAAGTAGTAAAATTGTAAAGTCTTTAAATAAACTGCAGTCAGAATTGAAAGGATCGATTTGCCTTGTTAACTAGGGATACTACACTTATTAAATGTCTAATTAAATTTAGCGTAACATGCCTTTTATTCTCTTTTTTGCTCTTAAAAGCTGAGAATTTGGACTTATTAGCAAGGTGGTCCATGTTATCATTGCCAGATGTCTTTCGTTTTGGCAGTTGGTGTGACCATGTTAAATGAAAAGAAAGCCAACAGTGTGACTTTCATGGTATCATTTCATCTTGAAAGAATGTTTTTCACTTGGCCTGCGTAAAATGGAGAGAGTAGGATCTCTGTAGTTGTATATTTTGTGAAAGGAAATGTCCAGATTTGTATTTTATAGCAATCAGTATTTAATGAAATTAATCCATATATGCAAAATACCCCTATAGTGTGATGAATAGGGTGTGGTGTTCTTAGTGAGATGTAGAGGAATTTCCCTCCCTCCTTCCCTCCCTCCCTCCCTCCTTCCCTCTTTCCCTCCCCCTTCCCTCCCTTCCTCCTTCCCCCTCCTTCTCCCCTTCCCTCTCTCCCTCCTTCCCTCTTTCCCTTCCCCTTCCCTGCCTTCCTCCTTCCCCCTCCTTCTCTCCTTCCCTCCCTCCCTCCCTTTCTCCCTTCCTCCCTCTCTCCATCTCCTTTTTCCTCCCTCTCTTTCCCTGCCTCTCCCTGCCTCCCTTTTGTTGCTAATCAGCAATTTAAAGGAAAGAACTTGTTTAGGGAAAAAATGGAAAGAGATGACTTCTTTATTCGTAAAGCCAAAGCTCCTCTCATCTGGACTTCCCTCCACCAAAGCTACTACTTTAAAAAATATATATGTTTTGTAAATTTAACACACATACCAAAACACAGTGCAAATATGCTTCTTCAATTCTTGTTCTTGTCAATTCTTACCCTCCTCCGAGACAACCAGTTTCTTACATCTTCCACAGCCATTTTCTGCTTACACAAACATCTATCTATCTTTCCAAATACATGCATACACACATACATATACTTACATGTGTATATTCTAAACTGAAATGGCAACATATTATTAATAGACTCTTTTGCATTTTGCTTTTCCTGTTTAAGTCTTTGGAGATCGTCCTTATCTGTATATTTTTTTAGTGGCTGTGTAGTATTCTGTGGTATACTGTTTGTACTTTGGATGTGGGGTGATTGTGTTAGATTAAAAGAAAGCTGTTAAATGGGTTTTAATGGTGTCAAAGGCTATTTTTTTGCTTCAGCTAAGAGAAGACAGGATAGGGAATGGCTGGTGGCATGTTATTCTCTTAATACAAAATACAAAGTGATTTGTATTTATATATTTAAATATTTTGTTTAGGAAAGATGTAGCCATTGTTATTATTTTTAAATATATTTTTTATCGATTTCAGAGAGGAAGGGAGAGGGAGAGAGAGAGATTGAAACATCAATTATGAGAATCATTGACTGGCCACCTCCTGCAAGCTCCTAACTGGGGACGAAGCTCCCAACTTGGGCATCTGCCTTTGGCCAGAATCAAATCCTGGACCATTTAGGTTGACATTCTGTTCACTGAGCCAAACCAGCTAGGGCGCCATTGTTATTTTTATATTTGGCTTACTGCCTATTGTGTTTGGATTTCAAGAACTTATCAAACCTTTATGAATGCTGTTTTTTAAGGGAGTTACCAAGCTACTTCAAATCCTGTATGGAGCAAAACAAGGTGCTAAATAGATAAATTGGCAAACCAGCAGATTATGGGGAGGGTAATCCAGATTTTATCAGTACTCTGGAAACTACATTTAGTAAAGACTCTGAACCAGGAGAAGGAAAAAGCTAGGAATGTTATTTTCTACTATTGACTTCACATATGAATTCGTGCACATTGAAAGGAACTTAATTGAAAGAAATATTTTAATATCGATATTTGCTCTTTCTCTATAATAGAAGTGTCAACCAAATTCACGATTGACAATGACAGATCGAAACATATGTGTGTAATTGATGCTAGTGAGAGCTTTATATGTATTGCACCTGCAAGAGTCAACGTAGCCTTTTATATATACATACATATATATATATATACATATATACATATATATATATACACACACACTGAGTGGCCAGATTATTATGATCTCTGAACGCATAATGATCTGGCCATTCAATATATATATTAGAGGCCTAGCGCATGAATTCGTACATGGGTGGGATCTAGCCAGCCTGGCCAGAGGCAGGGGACATGGGCTGTTTGCCAGCCTGCTTGCTGGTCGAACTCCTGGCAGTTTTAATTAAGTTTATTCTATACTGAGTGGCCAGATTATTATGATCTCTGGGCGCATGTGGCCACTCAGTGTATATCCTATATAATAAAGGCTAATATGCAAATTTTCCCCTCAACCAGGAGTTCTTGAGGGGAAAGGAGTGTGGGGGGTGCAGGAAGAGACTGGACAAAAATCATACACCTATGGATGAGGTCAGTTGGGGGGAGGTAAGGACTTGGGGTGGGGTGGGAACCTGGTGGAGGGTAGCTATGGGGGGAAAATAGGAACAACTGTAATAGTTGAACAATAAAGATTTAAAAAGAAAATCTTTCACAAGAGCTTCCTGACATTGTTCATGCTGTCAGTTATACAGAGTAATGTGCTTGGTGGCCTTGTGGCCTTGGTTTGTGTCAGTTGAGCAGTCATTAGAGGAAGACAAACTACTGTCTTCACGGTCTCTCTCTGCCTTGGCTTTAGGCCTTCGTTACTGCACTCGGGGTTGGTGTGCTCAGAACCGAGGGTGACCTCCTGTTGTCTTCAGGCACTTTTTACTTCACAGCTTCCAGAAGGGAGGATGATTACTGAGATCAGCACAGCACTTAGGCATAGTCTACAGGGACCTGGCATTACACTGCTCACAACAGAAGTCTTTACTTAAAGAATAGCTTTTTCCTGCGAAAAATTAGTTTTAGACTTAAATTTATATTACAGATTTAACACTCCAGACACCTTTGTCTGAAGGAAAATCTTACTAAAAGTCACCACCTACCTAATCCCTCCCCAAATTGTATCATTTTCAGTTCTGCATTCCTAAAACCTCTTCTGATTTAATAATTGGTTCAAAAGATCTTTTATACAGTATTTAAAGTATATCTGTCTTTGTTCTTATCCAGTTCTGTAAAAGCCAATGGTTTTATGCTTAAGATTTCCAGTTGTAAAGTTAATGATGCATTATGAACTTAAGGTGATTTTAAAATCTATCTTACTACATATAATTAATAAGCAAGACCTCCATAAATCTTTTTCATTTAGATAAAATTGAAGTTCTAGATTTTAAGGTGAAACCATTAAGATGATGGTGTAGTTACAGAAATATTACACATAGCTTACATGTTAAAATTCTAAGTTATATTTGTTTTTTATAATACAGCTGAAAAAATAGGTACTTTATAAATATTTTACTTATTAATGAAATAAAAGTACTAATGAAATAGAAAGTTACAAGTAATTCTGTGTCTAAAGGGGTTCTGTAAAAATTTATAAACTTAGGATTTCTAAAAAAAATGTAGGTTAGTGGAGATATAAATGGAGTGGTTTCTAGTCATAGACGAGACATTGAGGATTATTAGTGTCATCTCATTGAATGCTTTCGCTGTAACTGGATGACTCATTATTTTGCCAATAATGTTTGGGGTTTATTGAAATATTAAAATATAATAAAAGTTCCATAAAGTAAATAAGTTAAAAAATTTTTAAATGATTTATTTCTCTTATTGTTTATACAGAGGTTCCCCCAAAGGTTTTTTTTCCTATAGAAACTGGAAATTATATAGGCTACTTGTACATAATTTCAATGTGATTATTTTGCCCATTACCTTTGACTAAAGTTAAGAGAAGATTTTCTTTCTGTTTTTCATAGATATACTTGACCTAAATTTTATTAATCCTAAAACATATTTTTACCAATAGTTTCTTATATGGTATTGTGTTTTGTTTTGTTTTCAGAGAAATGAGGATCTACAAAAGAAAGATACTCTTTCATGTTCTTGATTTTTTTTTTTTTTTTTTTAGGAAGAAAGTCTTGAATTCTGTATTTAACTACTTTTCTTTAAAGTTTAGAATAACTCTTAATAATCTCTCTACACTCACTATTTATTGCTATTCATTTGCATTACCTTAAGGTTTACTTAAGTGAATGAAATTTTATTTTTACTAGGATAGTGTTTAATGGTAATTAAATTATATAGAGGTGTTAGAGCTCTTTAACATTTAACATAATATTGAAAGAAGCAATTTTAATTGGATTTGTTTCAGAATACTATTTTAGAAATCAGTTGGCAGTATTAGCAACATCATTATTATATGAATGTATGCTAATGTGGTATGAAAGAAAGACCCTCATTAAAATCTTGTTGCTAAACAAGTGACAAAAACCCTACAAACAGCTTGAGGCTTTAGGCCAGTCACAGTTATTCCTGAAGAGATTTGGACAAGTGTGAAAATACATAGAATGCGCCTTTATTGTGATCAGAACACATAAATGCTACCTTGCATTAATTCCCTACTAAGGGCATTTCTATTTATGTTAGGGAAAGAAGTATTAAAATAATGAATGCCTAAGCATTCTGACGTGAATTATCAGTGTAAAAATATTGTGTTTGTTAAATTCAGAAAGTGGACTTTTGATAATAGCCATTGTGTTTGTGTTTTCCAGAAAAGGACTAAGATTGGTCAACTATGAAATTTCATTAGGCAGAGTCTTCCTTATAGACATTAACTGAGTGAACTGGTCCAGAGGTCTCTGAGGTTCCAGGAAGGGGAGGTGGTGCAGGGAGATCAGCTCATGGTTCATCACCACTGCACCATGGCAGTTCCCTTCAAGGAGCCCTTAGCCAGATTTAGTCACTTCTGAGTTACTTTGATGCACATATTCCCTTTGAGTATTGCTCATGTCTTAATTTTTCTTTGGGATAATTCTTGCTTCTAGAAAGATAGATTTTACTATACTCTAGGTAGAAAAACTAACTTGTGTAGGCATGCTAATGACATTCCAGAGTGAAAGTTTTTGATAATCATGGTCTCTACTGATAATGGGCTGATTATATAAAGTTTGCTTTGCATTTTTGAGTTGTAGGAAGTCCTTATTCAAAGCGCACAAACAATGATCCCTTGGTCTGATTTGGCCTGGTATCTAGCTCATTTGCACAGAGAGGATGGAGAACATTTCGTAGTTGGAATAAAAAAGGTATCTGAGTAGGTTCAGGAATCAGAGCAGTTGTTGGGCCTGCTGAGACTAGTGAACAAGGAACTAAAATAAGCTAATCCTATATTTGAAGTGGAGTATTATATATCACCCATAATTTAATGTGATTAGACCCACTAAATTTTTGCATTACAGTCATTACCTGTATCTATTGCCTTTGTTCCTATACTACCATGTATTCTTCAAAGTGTTCTGTGATGCTGCAGGTACATACTGGTATCTCTGATGTAAGGCTCTTGTCCCAGCAAAGTCCCTCTGAGTTTTTATGCATTTAACAAATCTCAATCATTTCCAGTTTGCTTGTGGTTTAAAAAATATTTTTGTGACATATTATGTGTTTTCATGGAGTCTCCTGAAATTGCATGCTTGCTTTAAAATAATTATAAATTATATTCCTTAGTAACTATAAATGGGTAATACACAGCTCAAGAAAAGGAAATCTTGATAACAGTGTATTACAAGTTATAAAATATAGTCAGAAAAAGTTAATTTTTTACCTAGTTAATTCTTTGTGAGGATGATATAATTCAAGGTTTCTCTTCTTCTCTCTCCCTTTTTCTCTAAAAATCAGTAAACCACATGCTTGGGTGAGGATTAAAGAAACAAGAAAGGGAGTGCCTTTATGCCATCAAGAGAAGACATGTAGAGACTGGACACCCAATGCCCATGTCTAGAAACAGCTCCTCTTTTACTTATTTAGTATATTTATTAACTAACATATATTTAATATATTTATTTTTAAATATATTTTTACTGATTTCAGAGAGGAAGGGAAAGGGATATATATATATATATATATATATATATATATATATATATATATATATAACATTAATAATGAGCGAGAATCGTTGATCAGCTGCCTCCTGCACCCCCCACACTGAGGATCTAGCCCTGACCGGGAATTGAACCATAACCATTCATAGATTGAAGCTCAACCACTGAGCCATGACGGCTGGGTGGAAACAGCTCCTCTTTTGCCCTTCTTACTCATTTCTTCTAGAAAAAGCTTTTTCTCTGTTAGAAATCATATTTTTCTACATCCTATCTGTCTCCTCACTCCAAGAGGTGTTCCTCTCTCCCTCCTCTCAAATCTCTTTATTTCCACAAAATAAGTGACACTCATCTCATTCTGCCTTTCATTCTTGTACATGTCTTTGGGAGAGAGAGCATGTGCTGTGTGCCAAACACAGTCTAGTAATAGATATTAAATTATATCTGTTAGAAATTGTGTGGATATAATTACAAATTATTTCTTTTTCTTTCCAAATGTTTTATTTCAGATTTTACCAAATGTTGCAAGGAATCTGGAATGCTTATGGTAGTAAAATGCCGGAAAGAAAATTCTGCATTAAAAGAATGTCTAACCGCTTAGTAAGTAGTTATCTCAGTGTTTGTGCTTCATAATATATTTTGTCCCCCCCCAAATCCATCATATTTTTAGCTAAGTCTAAAGGTTCAATTTGTTAAACATTATTCTAAAAATAAAGCAACATATTTATAAAGTGTCTATGTTATATGGGTCAGCATTGTATCTGATTAAATATATGGGGTCAGTAAACAAAAGCATGTTTGTTTGTTTTTTTATTGTTTAAAGTATTAAAGTATCTTTTCCCTGATTAACTACCTCCCCGCCCGCTACTCCCACCCCTGAGGGCAAGCCCCCACCGCCCCAAAGTCTGTGTCCATTGGTCATGTTAATTCGAATGCATGCAAGTCCTTTGGTTGACCTCAAACACCCTCGGGCTCCTCCCCACCCCCTTTCTCCCCAAGGTTGGATGGTCTGCTTGCTCAGTGCCACCTTGTCTCTGGGTCCATTTTTTTTTTGGAGGGGTGGGGGGTTTATGCAACTTTATTGAAGAAAAATAAATCAATTACTAGCAGAGCTATTAATTGATCACTCATCCATTGACAACTTGCATCATTTATTCAGTGCTATATTAAACAGTGTATTGAAAGATAGATCAACTAATAGCTCCAAGCCTCCTAACAATTTAAATGAAAATTAAAAAATGTTTGAGACCCTGTTTTGGAATACAAAGGGTATTTGACTTCCAATTTCCATTCTCTGCAGAACAAGAACAGATCATTCCTTTATTGACATGCATAAAATACATCACATTTTCTGTTCTGCTGATGCTATAAATTCAATACCAATTCACCAGCCACATCAGTCATGAGCATAAAGTATATCATGTAACCTCAGATCTCTAACAGTGGAAGGCCTAAACAAGAATGGATGCTGCTAGAATAATGCTGTTTCCTTTGATGTGACAACTGAGCCTCCATTTCCCTCCCCTCAGATGATTTCTTTAGCATGTTAGAGCAGTGAGGAATGGGTTCAACCAAATTAGAGTGAAGACATTGGCCACATAATACACATGCTCCATTAAAAAATAATCTGAATTTTGGGCAACTGTTCTCTTATAACTACTTTACAGTTTCTAAAAGCAGTTATTGTCCAAAGCTGGAAGAACTTAAGTCTTCTCAGATGAGCATGTGAATGAATGGAGGGAAGCAAACAAAAAATAAAATTAAAAAAGATGAGGTCTGATAGGGGAGCAGCTGGATAAGAAAATCAAAAAGGAACAGTAATTTAAAATTTACTTCAGCTATAATGCAGGTTATTCTGACTTTAAGTTAGCATCGCATGGCATACTTCTGAGTCCATTCCCGAGATATTCTGTTGTACTTAACTCTGTTTTTTAGATCCGTGCAATCTGGGGGTCATAGATCTGGCACTAGGGGGTCATCTGGGTTTGGATCACATAGCAGTGAACAGATGGATAAAAGAACTTTAGAAATAGTTAATGCAGGAGACCACTGTGATCTTAGAATATCAAGACAAATGCTGCCATTACTGTTAATATTTGGATGATAAATTTTTTAAAAATATATTTTATTGATTTTTTACAGAGAGGAAGAGAGAGGGACAGAGAGTTAGAAATATCGATGAGAGAGAAGCATCGACCAGCTGCCTCTTGCACACCCCCTACTGGAGATGTGCCCGCAACCAATGTACATGCCCTTGACCAGAATCGAACCCCGGGACCCTTCAGTCCGCAGGCCGACGTTCTATCCACTGAGCCAAACAGGTTTCAGCTGGATGATAAATTCTTGCTGTAAATGCAACCTTGGGTGGTTTGAAGGAGTAGTCTGTAGGAAAATGAATTGTCAGAAAGAATACACCTCCTTGATATGGGCTGCCATTTGGTCCTATAATTGTGGCTTGCCAATGAAACATATCATCCCCCACTAGTCCTGCAGAACACTGTGCTGGAGGGTCACGGGCCAAATCACCAAGTTCCTTATTAATCCGTTTCAACGCCATAGTCTGTGCTTTGCGTCTGGCTCCTCACTCTCTAGGTGTGTGCTCAAGGGTGCCGCCAAAACTCTTGATTACCCCAGCAGCAGGGAAGGCTTGTCTCTTCGTCTCACACCAGCTCTGCCAGGCACAGGCGCTGAGGGGCGGGGCCTCCCTCCGGCTGCTGATTCCAACTCCTCCCCGCACAGAAGCTGGGTGCCTCCCCAGCCCAACGAGGCTCACGTACACGACCTCTGATTCCATTTTTATTCATCCGTTTATGTTGATCATTATATCCCACATATGAGTGAGATCATGTAATACATATTTTTCTCCAACTGGCTTATTTCACTTAGCATGAAGCTCTCCAGTTTCATCCATGCAGTGGCAAGTGGTAAAAGTTCCTTTTTTATAGCAGAGTAGTATTCCATTGTGAAAAGCATGTTTTTCATGTGATTTAACCAATTTCTTTTCACGTTAACCAATTTTCACGAAGAGGTTGATCTAAAGAATATGTTTTAGATGGGTTTATAGTTAAGAAATAGTATTTTTCATCTTTGAGTAAAAAAAGTGCTCTGCCTTAGTTACTATTGACATTCCCTAAAATGGATGTAACCACTATGCTCTCTCATCTTTTCATAGTGACATCTTGAAACATTGTTTGTGCTCTTGTTTCTGCCTGTCTCATCTTCATGAATTCAATACACTGTAATCTGACTTCTGTCCTCACTCTATTGAAGTTGCTCTTCCTAAAGGTTTAGTTGGTTCATGGTAGCCAAATTGAATCTCTTTGCAGTCCTTTCTTTTACCTGACCTCTTTGGAAATCTTATAAACTGCTTTTCTATCTGGCTTCCTGTTTCCTAATATCTATAGCTATTTCTTTGCCTTTCCCCCCCTTAATCTGTTTTTTAAATTTGCTTCTCTATTTCTCTCCTCATTCTTAAATAAGAGAAAGTTCAGTTTGCACTCATAGAGTCAGTTACTTCTTATTGACTGTGACATTTCTATGCTTTCTTCAGGCACAAAATTGAACTCATCTGCTTTTACTCTGCATTATGTGTCTTGGTGAATTATACTACAATAGTATAGTTGTCTAGTATCTTTCTTGTCTCCTAACTCTAATCGGTTATTTCCTATTGATCCATTTCCCAAATCTCCCCCAGATCCATTTCATCCATTTCATTACTGCTGCTTCTCCTTTGGCCTAGGCCCTCATCATTTCTTGTCTGAGTCATTATGATAGTTTATTTATTGGATATCCTGCTTCTAACTTTGCTGCCCCCTTTTAGCCTATGTGCTGCATATTCATCTAAGACACAAAGCTGACCTTCCAGTTGCTCTCCTAATAGTGTCCCATCGTCTTCAGGATAGCTTTTTAACTTCTTACTATGGCATAAGTGGACCATCATGATTTGGTCTTGCCCTTTCTAGCTACATCTCGGGCCCTTTCTCCTATGTGCATAATCTGCCATAGTGGTTCCAAGTTACCTACAGTTCTTTATGCATCCAAGTTTTTCCTCACCTCAGTGCCTTTGCACACATGTGCCTTCTACAGGGATTTCTGATAATCCTTCAAACTGCAGCTCAAGCATTTCCCTTTGACGTCTCCACCTTCCCCATTTCTTCCCCATCTTTCCATGGTGCACTGGGCCATACTTCTATCACAGCACTTTGTATAGTTAGTTAGAATTCACTCTTTACCTATCTGTTCTGTAACACCATGGGCTCCTTGAGGATAGGCAGTGTGCTTCTCATTATATCCTGGGATAGTGTCGTTACCATTAGATCTTTTTATTTTTCTGGTCTTTCATTAGTTTGGTGGAGTACTGTTTACAGTGAATTTAAGGTTATTACAAAATATCTTCTTTTGAAAAAAAATTTATTTCAATTGCAATTGACATTCAATATTATTTTAGTTTCAGCTGTTAAAATCTACTTCTAATGTTCATGCCAGATCAACTGGATATCTGAATGTTATTAAAGGAAGCCTATATTAAATACTTGCAGAGTGATTCATTTAAAAGGTGTTCACTTCTTTCTTATAGCTATACTGATCCTGCCTTTTATGAAGAATGTAAAATGGAATACCTGAAGGAAAGGGAAGAATTCAGAAAAACTGGAATTCCTACCAAGAAAAGGCTACAGAAGCTTCCAACAAGCATGTAGGCAAATACTCAATGATACTAACTCTATTCATGGAAATCACAATTACCTAAGATAATGGACTCAAGGAATTGTGTCTGCTTATCCTAAATTATGGAAATATTAATTTCATCTGAAATAAAGTTTTTTTTTAAATATAAAGTTAGGTTTATTAAATGAGATTGAATTAAATAGTGAAATGGGATATAGTTTGCCTGGTCGTTATGGATTTTTTTAAAAAAAATTTCCACAACTGTAGTTCTAATTTTTCTTTTTAAATATATTTTTTATTGATTTTGTACAGAGAGGGAGGGAGATAGAGAGCTAGAAACATCGATGAGAGTCATTGATCAGCTGCCTCTTGCACATCCCCTACTGGGGATATGCCTGCAACCAAGGTACATGCCCTTGACCGGAATTGAACCCGGGTCCCTTCAGTCCCCAAGCCGACACTCTATCCATTGAGCCTAACCAGTTTTGGCTGTAGTTGTAATTTTTAGGGTTCCATATAGATCTTATCTTACTCTCTATCAGTGTAGAGTGAAGGCTAATCATGGGGCCTGATGTAACTAAAGGAAAACAGGAATGGACAACCGTCAAAGGAGTTAGTAACTAGGAAGTACAGCAGAGTGATTATGAAACAGGATCCTTCCTTGTTCTCTACTTATTAGCTATACAACTGGAAATAAGTCTCATACAGTTACTGTGAGGATTGGGTAGTGTAATAAATACATAGAATAGACCCCTGGACATGGTAAATGCTCTTTAATGCTACTTATTGTTATTATTACTAAATGCTTATTTGGAAATATAGATGGTAGATAAGTATGTAAAAATTAACATCTTTTTAAAAAAATATTTTTTTTAATATATTTTATTGATTTTGTACAGAGAGGAAGGGAGAGAGATAGTTAGAAACATCGATGAGACAGAGTCATCGATCAGCTGCCTCTTGCACACCCCCTACTGGGGATATGCCCGCAACCAAGGTACATGCCCTTGACCGGAATCGAACCCGGACCCATCAGTCCCCAAGCCAATGCTCTATCCATTGAGCCAAACCGGTCTCGGCAAAATTAATTAACATCTTTGATGGCAATTTTTTCCTAAATGTATCACTATACTCCTTGACCTGTAATTTGGCTACTGAAAATACTTTAATCTTTTTAAAAAGGTCTTTATAAACCTAAATGACCATTTTATAACATAGTAATGGTTTCAGGAGTTAATGTAAAATTTTTCTGTCCCAATGCAATATGGTCCCAGGTTGAGCTTTTATATTAAAAGTTGCCCCCCCCCCCCCCATGAACTATTAACTTTACTACAGCCATTGCAACCACTTTCCAGGTAAGTGCATTTTATATGTTTACAGTTCTCATTAAAATCCCAAATAGAAATGACTATCTCCAAGGACAAGATTTAACTTTGTCCCAAACCCCACTGAAATAGATCTGATATTTTTAAAGAACTTAAAGCAGCAAGTCAAAAACTAAACTATTCATCATAGCCTTTAGACTATTCATGCTTCTGCACACTCAAGTCTACATTTACAACTAGACATCTGCCTCAATTTTTGTCTTGCTTGCTCTTTTGTGCCTCAGCTGGTGTTATTTTGTTGTGACAATCCAGATTTTCTGCCCTGTAAGATCTACCTTCCCCAAGTAGGTTGTCTGGATAGGATCATTCCTTTGTTTTCACATTGATTCAGTTCTTCAGTTCTAAGGTCTGAGTCCTGTCCCCTCCCTCCCCCCGTCCCCCCTCCCCCCCATTTTGGTTTTCTAATGTTTCACATAGGTGTCCCTGCTCTGCTTAGGAATTAGGTTCCATTTTGACAGAACCTCCGTTTTCTTTTAGAGAAGATGTAAATTTAGTTTTAGCTAATAGGGGATCAAGAGGAAGGGATGAGTGGCTGTTAGTTGTCAGCTGTGGTCTCTTCATTGGAATGGATATAGAGAATTGGGATATTGTTAAAAAAGAAATTTGATTAAGAAATTTTCAAGGGAAGTCCTTTGGAGCAAGTTTATAAGCTACCGATGGGCCATTAATTTCTTTTGAAATTTTACCTAAAACAGAAATGATAAAGTATACATTTAAAAATTTAAGTATACATTAAGAAAAACTTAAGGCTGGGTACAAATAATTTTTGGTTAATCTTTCTTAGGTAATCTTACACAACACTTATTTAGCACTTTAAACTGCCAGAACATCAACCACTGACTTTCTGTTTTGATAGCTACTCTTTTGTTTAGCTGGAAAAGCATTTTTTCCACTCAAAAGAAGTTAGTTTAACAAGACAAATGTCTGTTATATGAGTTAAAATTAACAATAAACATTTAGTACCAGATCTTGAAATATATAACAGGCAAATTTCACCTCCACTTCAAATAAAAATAATTTTAACTTCTTTGCATTGTTCAAAACATTGATCAAGTCATTATCTCATATGACTTATTTTCTTTATAGAGTAAAATTTCCAATCTTGGTTTTAAAAATGGCAAACCAGCCAGCTACATTAGAGATTAGATATAATATACAGCCTATGCAGCAACATGAGAAGTAGTTTCTGCAGCTTTCATATTACACAGGTAGTTGCTTCCTTCAGCTAAAGCCTGGAGTCTTGTGTTTGTTTTATGCATATTGTATTTTGTTCTGTTACTTGGCAGGAGATTCTACTCCCTTGAGTCAGCTGTGTTCATTGGTCAGAATAAATTTCAGCATCTGACACCAATTCCATTAATCACAGACAAGCCTGAATAAGTGAGTAAGATAATAGAAAGACAAAAATATATGATGAACAGTGAACATTGTTTATGTATGTATGCTATTCAGATAATATAGACGTGATCTGAGATATTCTTTTGAGTTTAAGACGGATGTTTGAAACTGTCTATTAAAAAGACTAAAGGTTTCCCACATGAAACACTTTATCTCAAGCAAAGGATGTATGAAATCAAGTAATACATTTTATTACTAATATTCTTAATACTGCAGCCCTGAAAGAATTTAAATAAGTTTCCATGTGAAGCCATCCTTGTTATTTCTTTGTTTATAAATAATAGGCCATTTAGGATGTTTGAGGACATTTTATAATTATACTTTATCAATATGGCACAGAATATGGTTTCTAGAATTAAAATCCTTAAATTAATTAAAAATCACTCAATAAGTAACACATCACAAAAAATCTAATAATTTATAAGCTGCTCTACATAACAAGTGAACGTTCTGTAGACCCTTTGAAGAAAATTAATTTATACAGTTATACCTTTAGATTTTCATTATGGACCCTGAAGGGACAAATTAGACTGAAACCTTTGTGATGCTCTACTTCTAACTAGTTGGCTTCTAAAGTCAGGTTACTTCAAATCTTAAAATTCAAATTGCAGTTCTAAACTTTATCAAAAACATTGTGATTAAAAATTTTCTTAAACTTTGAAACACAATAGCATATAGAGATGGAAAAACCTACATAGTATTATTCCACTATTTATTTGTATTTTTCACATTTATCAACAGGAAATAACTATTCACATTGCTATTTGCTCCTTTATGTAACTTAAAGCAACTTATATAAATTTCCTCTTATATTAATGGCCTCCTTTATTTTTAATGAATAGCTATTTAGACATTTCACATGCTTTGTAAAACCATATCTAAAAACTTTCAATTCCATTCTTTATGTGAGGCCGAAATGTACAAACATTATCAAAGACAGACTTTTTGAAACACCTCAAGTTTATTAATTTATTAGTAGTATATATCTGATTTTTAGCCAGAATGTGAAGCTGGACAGTTGCTCTCATACTGGAAAATCAACTACATAATACATTACAGTATTGTGCAAATGTGTACATTGAAGAACTTTGCAAAAGTTTAATCAAACCTGCTTTCAGTTTATTAAATAATTTCTCAAGAATACTTGCTGGAGTTACAGCAGCCTCATGACCAAGTCACAGATCTCTTCAGAATTAATTCTTATAAAGGCAGTTTTGATTACGTTGATCCAAGTTAAGTGGGGGTGGCAGGATGGGTGAAGGAAAAGTTTTATTTTTAGTTTCCCCAAATGCTGTTTCACTTGATTTAGGAGGGCTTGGGAGTACCCAAGAATTGTCTTCCAGAGAATTTCTGCCATACGAGTAGTGTTCCTGAAAGTTTGAACAGTCATGAGGAATGGGTCTCTCGTTATCGGTCCATGATTGGAGAATTGCTTTCTCTGGTAAAACCTTTACATCTCCTGGAAAAGGGGAAGATGTGGTATGACAAAGAGTTTTGCCATTTGGTGAGAGAGGGGGGTGTCTTTTGTATGTTGCAGTGAAATTCGTCAAGTGCAGGTTTGTGCTTTCTTTCCCAAGGTCTTCCATGAATCCTACAGGGGTGCAGGCTAAAAGAGAAAGTATAGGCCAAATGTCAGTTGTCATGGCATTTTTTATCATAAAATTAACATTAATTGGTTGAATTTATAACTGGAAGTAAAGTGAACATTTCCAAGTTAGAGAAGTCACTGCACTGTCCCAGGTATCACTTTTCTCACTTGCAAAATGGACAAAGCATAGTAATCCTATCCCACCTGTATCACTGCACCATTAAAGGTGAAGTATTTAAAATTTCAAAAAGTGGGAAACCAATAAAGTTAAAATACAAGTAAAGATTCTGTTCTGGGCTCTTAATGGGGCGAGAGAAGGCTTGCAGACTTTTTACTTCAGTAGAGAATAAGGCTTTCCTTAAGTTTCAGTATTTATTATTAAATATCATATTCCTTTATTTTTTAAAATCTTTTTTTTTCCATAGGTGGTCCAAAAGCAAGTTTTTTCAGAAAGAATTATATTATGAATTAGTGAGACCTAAATAATATGTGTTCAGGCTTTTATGAATATAATAGTTTAAGTAACATCTATAAAATAATCCAGTATTTTATTAAATACATATAATGTAAGTTCTGCTACTGTTACAGTATAGGCTAAGAAAATAAACAACAAAAATGTCTTCAGTAAACATATAATGGCTTAGAAAACAGACTGCTCTGAAGCTATTATTTAGTCACAGCCAACACAATGGTAGTATGAGCTTTTGTTACTCTTCCAGTTCCCAGGGCAGAAAGATCATTTATCCTAAGTCTAAAAGGATGCCAATTGCAACTGAGTTTGACTCTATATAGTTTTAGGATAAAGCAATTGAACCACATTATAAAATAAGCTCCATCTTTTTGCTTGGACGGAGAGACAGGGGTGTGGGAGAATTGGAAGTAACACTGTTCAGCTTTTGGGACAGGGTGATACTGTAGTCAGGAAAAAAGGTAATCTAGTCTCGTCTCTGTCTACTCATCAGAGCATTGAGTTTTGTAGTGAGAAGTGGTGGCCTCAAGCCTGCCACTGTTATACAAAATGTCCTAGGAAGCACTAAAAACTTATCACCAGCTCAGGACACAGAATGAACCATTTCTAAATAGGAGAGAGCATTCTCCTTTAGTATTATATGAAAATTATATTTATTATATAAATGGCCACACTGAAAACTCACTGCAAAATTACTGAACGAGTCCCTTTTAAGAGAAGTCTTATTTCTACCCTCAACTTATATTCCCTTATGTATAATCTTGGCCACTAGAACACTCAAAGACAAAATGAACCATAAATTAAGTGAGGGCTTGCCAAAGCACCTTATTATTTTGTTTTGATTCATAAGTCACTAACTGTAGAAAATGAAACAAATTCTGAATTTAGTTTTCACAATATGCAACATTTCCGCCCACTAGTGTATACTCCTGAGGAGAGCTATTTATAAAATACAATTTTTTTGCACTCTAGGGACAATCTGAAATATAAACAGTTTAAAACTGGATAATGATTATTTTTTATAAAAATTCATATCATTACTTTAAAAAGTAAATTTTAGGCATTCAAATTTATATCACACAACTTCTCAGAAATACAACTATTATGTAATAAAAGGTATAAATACACTGATTTTTCTCTAAGGTATAGAAATAGCTTTGGCAAAGTAACCACTACTCGTTAACACAAAACTCTTAAAAGTTTAGCCAGCAACACAATAGTAAAATATGAAAGGCAAAGCAATAAAAATTCTTGTTTGGCTAAAGGAGATAAGCATCTAGCCTCTCTTTTAAATAACCTATCTTTTATGGACAGAAAAAAACTGCAAAACATGAAAACCAAAATAATGAATCAAAGTTGCTTTTTTCAAAACAATTGAAAGAGCTAGGTCTTTGGTATACTCTGTAATGAAAAATATCTTTGGATGTCTTGATGTCTTTTTTTTTTTTTTTTCTCCAAATATATGTAGTAGTTGTGGTAAAAGGTCAACTAGAGCAAACTTAACACCTCAGCCTTATACACATAAGCAACACTTGGCTGAGAAAAAAAAGCCACAAGGGGAAAGAGTACAGTACTGAAGAAAAAACACATCAGCAACACCTTTATGTGTGAAGTTGACCAGTATGAGACTGAAGCCAGAGACTGGGTAGGCTGTGAACATACTATATATACTTTGGCTTATCAAACTCATTTGATGAGATTTTGATAAGATATGATAGCTTAGTTGCTCTTCAAGCTTTTGGCTGGAATCAGTGGTTTCCGGCAAACATTGACTTGCCTTTCTTGATCGCAGTTGGGGTTTTCAGTTTTCTTAGTAGTTCAACTTGTACTTGAGTCACCAGATGTAAATTAGACATTTCTCTCTTCAGCTCCCAGTATACATTTTGCACATCATCACTGAAATACGGGGTTTTAAAAAAAGTTAATGGTCATTCTCTTTGTGAACAGAGAGCATAACTTTAAAATAGAAATGCTTATATCTGCATTTCTGCTTGAATTAGTTTTGATATTATGTAAATTAAAACTTCCTCATTAAATAATTGAAAGATACTTAATTAGGGCATTATAACAAGTGAAAAGACTTTATTCATAATAATAACACCGACCTAATTTCTAGCAATTAACAGAACTATACTAAAAAGAGTATTACGAAAAAAAGTATTTTAACCAGAGTTTCCTATAGTTCTTGTCTCAGAATTGAGATTTTATCATAGACTACAGTGCAACTGTATAGTAAGGAGTATGTTTTTCATTTATAACTGATCAAAACTAAAGTGATGTTCATGTATGGGTTTTAAATTTTTATTTATCTTATGATTATTCTGTTTTGACACTGTGAATTGAAATACTCATATCAATTGCTGAATGTATACCCAGGCCCCATTAAAATAAAATTTGGGTTTCCTGTATTCCTTTCTTTTCTGTTTCACTGGGCTGTCTCATACTGTTGGTACTAAACCAATGTGACATGACAGCATTAAGACATGAAAAGCCAGATGATTTCCTGGTACGGGGGAAAAACTAAGGAGAGAGGATCATATGAAACAGAAATAAAAACTTGACAAATGCCTCTCATTTTTATGATTAAAAGTATTTTTTCCTCAATTATATGACATTATGTTGTTTTAAACTTAATTTTTTATAAGTTTCATCTTCAATTAAATATTCTTATTTGGATATTCATGATTTTTTCCCTTTTTAGGTTCTTTATTAACTAAATAAATCAAAATCTACAACATATATTCTTCCTTTGCGGTACTAAAATACATAAAATATGAGAGTAAGAACAATTGTTACCAGTGTTCAAATAACCATTATTGTTTTGTACAGATTAGTGTAATTTTAGGAGCAATGATATCAAATTGGACAGACATGTCACTTCATCCTTTAATTTTTAACTAACTTTAAATGAAAACCTTTTAAAATAAATTTCAAGGAATACTATTCTTGATACTTAAATCTCATGTCCTATTTTAATCACAGAAGCAACAGACATATTAAAAAACAATTATTTTGAATTATGTAAGGAGGTTACATATATATTTTTATCAAAATATTCCATCCTACTCAGAATGCTTTCAATAGTAGCAGTGGAATACTTTCTCTGCCTCTGAGAGAAATTTGCAGGTTTTAGTCTGTTGTAAACATCACTTGTTAACCAGTACATTAAAAATCACAGGGATGTCCGGCTGGTGTGGTTCAGTGGTTGAGCATTGACCTATGAACCAGGAGATCATGGTTTGATCACCAGATCAAGTTATATGCTCAGGTTGCGGGTTCGCCCCCAGAAAATGAAGTATAAACAGTTGAAAACTAGACAATTATTATTTATCCATTAATAATTTGCAGGAGGTAGTTGGTCAATGATTCTCATCATTGATGTTTCTCCCTCATCTCCCCTCTTATCTCTCTGAAATCAATAAAATATATATATATATTTAAATCACAGGGCTTTTTGCAGGTTTTTGAAAGGTATAAATAATTATGTCACAAAAATTAGTTAATCACCTCTACTTCACCAGTAAACATCTGAGATGGTGCTACATTGACTATTTCACATAGGAACCTATCTTCATTGTGAAGAGAGCTGTTGGACCTTGGTGCAATCCTGGGTATTTGGTGTGCTTTCCAGAGTTACTCATTACATAGCAGTACATATAAACACTGTATGTGTGCTAATAATTCATGCAGTCACAGTATGAATCATACTGCTTAAAAATAGTGTGCCATTATTGTCATGAGATGGTAAATCAGTACCTGACTTATAGGAAAGCAAATACCCAAGATAGTGTTTGGATACTGGAATATCAAACATATTTTAAACATTCAAAATAGCTAAGCATATAAAAGAGAATTATCATAGAGGTATTAAAAGCAATGTCTGATACAGATTTTCCAATTCAGTTTAATGAAGACTGCTTATACTAATAGATTATGCTAAACTAACAGCTAGGTCACGAAGTTGAACATCTAACTAGTCTTTTTCTTTTGTCCTTAATGTCACCTGGATTGAAAACTACAGATATAAATATCTGAAATTACTAAGAACAAGCTCTCCCTCTTGTGGATAACAAAGTAATGGCAGTTACTTTACAACTAACACTAAAAGTGCTATAGTCTTCAAGGTGTTACAAATTTATTTTTAATTTTATCTATTTAAATAAATCTACTTAAATAAAATGTTTAAATATTACTTAAGTGAGATTAGAAAAAGAAAGCTATCACGCACAAATCTTTAGCAGAGTTCCAACTAATCTTCACTTATCAAGGCATCCTTGAGATTACACTGCAACACTGACCCCCTTTTGCCCACCCAACAGGGATTGAAGTTAAGTTTTGCTTTAAATGCCATGCAAGCAAAATCCTACTAATATATATGGTTTCTATAAAGAACTTATAAAACTACTCAAACACTTGAGATGCAACACTGAAACATCCAAAATGAAACCCTAAAAACAATAGATAAAACAAACAAAGTTGTTTGAGTGCTTCGCATTCTCACGGCAACTTGGCAAACTAGGTTACCGAATTTTACTGGAGGAAATGGGTTCAACAAGAATTTACTTCACTCTAATGTGCTGTTGCTCAAAGGCATCTTTTAGTTATCCAGTCTGACTGGCTTTGGTGGGGTAATATTTTTCATATCACCACCATACATTTATCAAACACCCACATAAGCATACTGTCAACACCACCTTATTAATCCCACTATAATATTTCATAATTCTAAATCTTAAGTGTAATGAGACCTTTTTATCCACGTTTCAAGAAGGAGTAGATGTCCTGCTTACCAAGTAAAATTGTGTAAAAGCCCACTTTTCTTAATTGACATTCTATATTTACCTCTGATTGTTAGCATTTTTTAGCAATAACATTTTTAAAGTATGTACATAGTTTGTTTTTTCAGACATATGCTTATTGCTTTTGTTCTTAGCCAAGGAGGATAATTCTCTTAGAATTTATGTTATACCAAAGACTAAGGCTGTCCACGTTTATCCTTAAGATAAGTGATACTACTGTGTAAGAAATGCATAGTTCTCTATGTATAAATTAGGATTTATTACAGAACACTTCTACACAGTTAACTCTCTAATATTCTAACTAAAATATTATTGAATGTTCAAAAATTTTGTCTTAAGGCATTACATTATGCACCTTTATACTATTCAAGTTCAAGCATATTTAAGTATCAGTTAAATGTGTTTTATATACTGTGATCAGACATTACACGCAGTACCCAAATAATATCCGTTTTTAAGGCTAAGTCAAAAAAACACACACAAAAACAACTTAAGTACCTATATACAAAGTAGTCTATGGAAATAGTCAAATATGTATTATAATTGAATGCTGAATAATCATACCTTGAAATGCTTAGTCTTTGGAGATCTCTGCTCTGCAGATTGTCTTGGGATGGATCCTGTCATTTAAAAAAGTTTAAAAGTTGTTACATTCTATTTATTCTCAATACCAGAGACATCTTTCAAATAGTTGTCTATGACTCTACAGCATAAACTGGATTTGATGTTCAATTTTATAAAAATACCTCCAAACCTACATAAAAAACACAATTTCAAATATTTCAAAATCAATTATAATTATTTAATCATTGCTTTAAAAAATGCTCTTATGTAAAAGAATTTGGAATCTTATAAAGTATACTTCTGAAATCTAAAGTCTACATTCTAAAAAAGGATAACAAAGTAAAGCTCATTCAAATTACATGTGAATGAATTCTACGAGAAAATGAAGTTTTATTTATATTTCACTTTTTGATATTTTTTAAAAGTACCAAAATTTAACAGGTTATTTTAAAAATATATCAGGCTAGCCGAGACCGGTTTGGCTCAATGGATAGAGCGTCGGCTTGGGGACTGAAGGGAGCCGGGTTCGATTCCCGTCAAGGGCATGTACCTTGGTTGCGGGCATATCCCCAGTAGGGGGTGTGCAGGAGGCAGCTGATCGATGACTCTCTCTCTCATCGATGTTTCTAGCTTTCTATCTCTCTCCCTTCCTCTCTGTACAAAATCAATAAAATATATTTAAAAAATATATATATATATCAGGCTAAACTTCCTCATTTCACATAAATAAGTCTATAAAATCTTTTATATATTTTAAGTTTTAGTGGTGTAGATTATAGATATGACAGAAAAAAACAACATATTAAGAAGTAAATATGTTCAAGACAACTCTGTAACACACTTTGTTTTCAGTGCATCCTCATTTAAGGATCTGTAACAAAAATCACTATCATGGGTATAATTCACTTGGCAGAAGTGGCCAGTATAAGCTGAGAGAACAAAATTTAATTTTAATATTTTTATTTACATAATCTAAATATGTTTTAACATGGAACATTAAAAAGCTGTTAAGGACTTTGTGAGTACTGTAAATTTGGGAGAGTGAAATATTAAAATATTTTCTATTATAGGAGTTAAAGCATTTTTGGATCTCTGATTATTCAGAAAATACCAACTAAAAATACTTTTAAGGTGTTATCTTGGGGAGCACAATAGGAGAAAAGAGAACTGGCCCAAGACTCACAAAAGATCCATAGCATATGACCTTGGACATTTTTCTTTCCTGTTCTCCATAAGAGATAAAGGAATCAGATCAGGTCACTTTTAGCTTCTTTGTATCACTGATTAAAAATATGCATTTAAATTAATGTATACTTAATATAGAATTGAAACCTTCATTTTTAAAAGAATAGTTTATTGGCCTTTTCTTTTCTTTTTCTTTTTTTATAAGAAAGAGGAAGGAAGAGAAATATTGATGTGAGAGTGTAGCATCGGTTGCCATTGGGGATGGAGCCAGCAATCCAGTCCTGTGCCCTTGACCAGGAATTGAACCAGTAACCTCCTTGTGCATGCCCGATCAACTAAGTGAGCCACTTCATTTTTAAAGCTAATGATATATTTTTAAAATTATGACCTTTGGGTTGGAAAAATATTTTTTCAGCTATTGCCTAACAATTCAGAAAAATTTAATGTAAACTAGCATTAAGCACAAATGAATTGTCTCTAATATTAAAAAATCCAGTTCCTGGCCAGTCATTAGTTTGCCAGTTTTCTAAAAGGCAGTATGGGTCTGTTTCCTAAGTGGTGCCATATGATGTGGGAGTTTCCCATAAAGGAGCAGGCCCATGGCTTGGGAAACATTGCTCAAATTAAACAGCTTCTTGTACTAGATGGGACTTCTCAGACCTTACAGTACACTATAGTACATTGTAAATGGGCCATTATTAGGTACCTCAAACATCTACACCATCTCCCTTTTACTGATCCAGTGTGTCCTATACTTCTTTGGCAATGGTGGCTGTTTTTCTCAAAGTATCAACTATACTTGATAACAAGGGCTGGAATATTGGGGGCTACAGAAAGTATAAAACAGTGGTCACCAACCGAAGGTCCATGGACCACTGGTGGTCCGTGAGGCCCGAAAGGTACCACTGGTCTAAAAGGACCATAGTGGAACTGACCCTGGAACCTTGACCTCATTAATACCAAACACTAATCAAATGAATTCACTAAATATTTAAGCACACAAACCAAAAAACACTGTTATGTTCATGTAGGATGCTGTATCACTTTTCAGATGGTGGTATATGTTTCACAGAAAGTACTATCTTAAAAATATTTATAAATATGGCTATAGTAGATATAAGCAAGATTAATGTAAACATATATTTCTCTTTGTCTTGCTTTTTTATTCTCATGCTACCACCACCTTTGAAACAGCATTTAAAAGTACACATCCCACAATGTCAAGGTAAGATTTCAACCTGGAACCCTTGATGAATTAAGCATTTCCACTTTTTCTTTTCCTGGTTATTTTCTTATAGTAGTTGTAAGCATTTTTAACTTTATATCTCACCTTTCCCTGCCAAATAAATAAATAAATACCAATGAGATGCTGACCTTTTTATAAAAAGATTATTCACCCCATCTCACCTTAGACTCAAGGTTTCTTAGTCTCTCAGTTTCAGTTTCATCAGTAGTAAGAAGTGATAAAGTTTCTTCTATCTTTAAGTCTGTTTCTGTGATTTATGATAGATGAATTAAACTAAGAGCAAATTTATCCCCTAGCACCATCTAGTGGAAAAGAGTAATAACTGAACTATAATTCATATACATACAATTATGAGCCAAGTTTTATTTTTATGATTTTATGGTGTTGCTTCCTACTCTATAAGGAAATATCTATTATGTATAAAAGCTATCAAATTATTTGAAGTAGAATGTATAATTGTACATTCTGAGCTTTTGACAGTTATAATTCAGAACTTCAAGGTGCAGATCTTTAGTTGCAAGTACATCTTTTTGAGAAGACTCTCAGGGCTACTGGCAGCTGGGCTTGTGGGAAAGGCTGCTAAAAGCCTTTGAAGGAATTGTGGAACATAGTCACAGGTTCAAAGCTGGGAAAATCAACTTGAGATGTCGAATAGGAAAAAGGAAACATTTTGACTGTAACAACAGTTGACTAATTTTTGTACTGTTTCCAAGACAAGTTCTTTGTTCAGTTCACAGGAATTCATTTGGTCAAGGCCAAGGCAGGATGCTGTATTACTCTTGATTCCTGGCTCATTCTTAACTAGTGGTCACCTTCGATAAAGACTGACTATAGCAATGAGCTCTATATAAGGACAGTTGGGATTCAGAGGCACACCCTGGCTGGCTGTCAGGAAGTGTTGGAAGTAGTCTTCTTTTAGTTAGTGACATCCCAGAGGCACCTGGGGTACGTGACTCAGCTCCTCAATAGTGCTGAAATGCTCAGATGGGCAAAATGGTTGAGCTGAGAAATAATTATCCAACTAGGTACCTTAGTTTGAAATACATGACTGTATATATAATGCATATAAATGCTATCTGAATCTATACTACTAAGTTTTCAAATTTCTTGTAATAACTTTTAAAATTTGCATTTGCTGCACTGCTCTGACACCACCCTGCTTCTCTATCATCTCTTCATCTTCAGCACTGTTTGCCATGACATCGGAAAACATGCATCCAAACTTGTTAGAACCCAATGTAAAGTATTAGTAAACAGACTCTTGGAAGACTTAAAGCTAACGACAATTAAGCAGCTAAGCAGGGTGTTTTGGGTTTGCTTTCCTCTCCCTCTCGCTCTCCCTCTCCCTCTCCCTCTCCCTCCCGCCCCCCCGCCCCAAATTCTTAAATTCTCAGCTATTTGCTGAGAATTAAGCTTGCCCCAAAGTATCAGACTTCTGAAAATGATTGGCCTCTGTAAAGTCTTTTTTAAAAATTTTAAAAATCAAGTTGTCTCTTGTGGTGTCTATATTTATTAAATTAAGGAAAATAAAACGGAAACTTAAAACCGAGCTCTCTTTAAACCAGAGAAAAATGATTTAAGGAAATTGAAGGAAAGGGAGTTTGAAAGAATAGCTTTAATAAATTGATAAATAATAAGCTTTATAAAAGTTAGTTTTTATACAACAAAATTATATAATTCTGGGATTATACTAAAGTATACAGTATATCATATTTCAGCACAAACAGGAGGATAAAGGTGAATTTTTCAGAGAATGTAACTCTAAGAATTTGTTAACTCTGTGATTTTTAAAGTTAGTTAAGTCATTCATATAATGCACACAGAATCTGAAATTCTCAATTTAACTCTGCAGTACCGTTTGTTTGGCTTTTTGTAGCTCTATTCTGAGATTGTTACATTCTTTCTTCATCTGTTCTAGTTCTTGTTCCAAGCCATGGATCTTCAGGTCACAACTCAACTTTTCCACCTCCCAGTTTGATGAAGGTGGATTTAAATTCCTTATCACTAGAAAAAAAAGGAGAGACATCACAATTTTTTTTTTCTGTCTTCTACTTATATTTCAAAAAAGTTATGCTAGTAAAATGCAGATAATAGAAAAACTAATATAAAATATATAAAGTTAGTAGTTTTTTTAAAAACAGTAATTACTTTAAAAATATATGCTAATTAGAATAAGAAATCTAGCAAGTCTTGTTTTACAATGTATTTTCCACCCCTATCCCTGAATTTCTGTTTAGGTTAAAGTACAAATTGGTCAGTATGGAACTTCCAGATATATACTAGTCAAGCATATGCTAAAATTATAGACAGATCAATAATCTGTATATAAGTCAAGGTTAAGACAGTGACAAAAATTAAATAAAGTGAGTAAACTGAGGCTCACTCTGCTAATCATTCCACATAGTCCTTTCAGAGTATAAAGTTTGACACTGAGAACATTGTCAAAACAATTTTATTCATAAAACTTCCACTGTAGACCCCTCGATCAACTGAATACTGACTTATCCTGACTGTTCCTTAGTCTACCTAAAAAAAGTCCCAATCTCCTATCAAAAGGTCTCTCAGAGGCCTACTTTTCAGCTTGTTTCATTAGAATGTTCATGTAAACATGCTATACTCATATCCCACATATCTAACTTTTCACCTTAGCAACTCATTGCTCATCTGCACATTTTAATAACCTTCAGAAATTAAAAAAAACAAAACACAACAACACATAATTGTAACCAGTCCACAACATGTCTAACAGTGGACAAAAGATTAGTGGGAAGAAAAGCCAGAACATACCAGCGGGCAAGAGGTTTTGACAAGAATGGGGCTCTACTTTCTTCATCTACTTTATCACAAACTAGCCCTGAATTAAAAACTTCTGTCTCCTCTCCCCCAAGAATAGTGCAATTTATAGCTAAGGAAAGTTAAGAGTTGAAAGCAGAATAGGTAATATAAGCCTAAAAATTAAATAAGTTAAAGCTGTAGCATACAGATAAAGTGGTCATGGATATAGCATAGGAACGGAAAAAATGTACTAATCCCATTAAAATATTTATAGCAAGTAAGTGGCATACCCTGCTGAGTTTCCACCTCTGTTCTTAGCTGGAGGAGTTCTACTTCTTTAGATTGCAGCTGTTCATTCAATACTTTCAAAGATTCAGAGTTGTCTTTATTCTAGTTAAGTAGGAAAAATGGCAAATTACATTTTAAAAAATCTGCAGGTGATATATATTAATTTTCAGGTTGACATTAAAAAACTGATTCTAGCTTTTTAAAAGTAAGGTGGGAAAATGAACTTAAGTTTTTCACTTTTTTTTCTTTTTCCAACTTGGGACATATTATTCCCTGGCCTTAAAAAAAAAAATACTGAGAAATTCTACCATGTCCTTATTTTTCAAAATAAGTGAGTGGTGTTAGATGTATTTAAGTCCTAACATCATTATGTATACTATTAGAGGCCCAGTGCACAAATTGGTGCATGGGTGGGGTCCAAACAGCCTGGCCCCAATCAGGGCAGAAAGGGGCTGGGCCTGTGAAGAGGAGGAGACGGCTGGAGATTGGCCGGTCAGCCTGCCCCCATTAGGGGGACAATCAGGGGCGGAGCTGGCTGGAGAGAGGGGCCACAGGCCTATGGGGTGGTGGGGGCTGATTGGGGGTGGGGCTGGCCATGGGGAGGGGCTGTGGGCCCTACACCGTGACATGAGGGTGGGCGGGGCCTCACCATTTGGAATTGAGTGCTGGGCTCCTAATTAGGAATAATGTAAATTGAATGAATCTCTTCCAGACCTGATCAGAGAGTGGGGAGGTGTTGGGGGCCCATCAGGGGTGGGGAAGGCCAGGGGGAGGGGCCACAGCCAGCCAGCCAGCCAGCCCTGTCCCTGATTGGAGTGGGGGGGGCGGAGCTGTGGGCCCATCGGGGCAGTGGATTGGGGCATTGGGGGATGGATGGGCAGGGGGAAGGGCTCCAGGCAGTTGGTCAGCCAGCCCTGCCCGATAGGGGTTGAGTGGCCAAGGTAAGGGGCTGCAGGAGGTTGGCTGATTGGCCCCACTTCCTGATCTGCAGGTTCACTGGCCACCATGGGCATCGTAATGACCGGTCGTTGCAGTCATTCCGGCATTCTGGTCACTGGTTTTTTATATATATATATATAGATTTATTTTGCATAGAATTAAGTTGTAAACATTACTGTTAATACTTTCTTAAAAATATGTATTTTATTGATTTCAGAGAGGAAGGGAGAAGGAAAAACAGAAACATCAATGATGAGAGAGAGAACCACTGTTTGGCTGCCTTCTGCATGCACCCCACTGGGAATTGACCCTTGACCAGAATTGAACCCGGGACCCTTCAGTCCCCAGATCAACGCTCCATCCACTGAACCAAACCACCTAAGGCTATTAATACTTTTTATTTTTGCCTTGCGCATGTTTATTTTTAAATTTTTATTTAATAAATATTTTGTATATCTAACGTCAACATCTTGAATGAAAAAATTCATTTGCAATATATAGTATTCTTTTCAAACCAACTTACCATTTTATCCAATTTGCTCTTTAAATTATCTCTATCAATGCAAACCTCTCGATATGCATGATAGGCCTTATTTACTTGTTCTCGTCCCACCGAACTTGTTTCTTCATCTAATAAAGCGTCTGTAAGCTAATGATACAGAGTAAGAGAAAGTTTAAAAGGGTATTCTACATAAAACAATTAGTCTTCTCATGGCATCACATCTTACTTTAATCATTATAATACAGGGATAAAGCCTGGACTGTAATTATCTGAACATTTCACTTCCATATAATTAACTTTTACTGATTAAGAAAGCAAAAAAGTACAGAATATTTTTTAAAGTATTCTATTTTATGCTTTTACAATAGAAGCTCCTTTCTCAAACTCAATTTGTTCTGGAAGACTGACTGAAAAAGGAATTATTTTCCATATATATATGTATATGAAATATGCTAATTAACCAGATGCCGAAACGGGTCAACCAGACAGGAGGAGGTTACGTGTGCAGTGTCCGGGGTGGGGCGGCGGGGCCTCCACATGCCTGCACTGGGGGAGGGCCTGATCAGCAGCGGCCATGGCTGCTTCAAGGGGTGAAGAGGGAGGCAGGGCCCACTGGCAGAGGCCTAGGGGCCTGAAGAGGGAGGCAGGGCCCTACACCGTGACATGAGGGTGGGCGGGGCCTCACCATTTGGAATTGAGTGCTGGGCTCCTAATTAGGAATAATGTAAATTGAATGAATCTCTTCCAGACCCCAAAATGACTCCCTATTTTGTTTTAATCTTTATTATACACAGTACATGTCTAATGTACTGTTTGTTTTATAAATACTATGAATAAATGCTTTAAAAAGGAAGACATGAAATATAAATGAAAATTTAACAAAAAGGAAATGAAATGTACACTAAAAATGAAAATTTAATCATAATAAGGAGCAATAAGAGGAAAAAAAAATATTCACAGCACAATTTCTTGAGATGTTACATCATAAGGTTTAGTGATAACCTGACTCATAATCATGCATTCTCTCCTTTGTCACCTGAGAGATGAGTGACTGATTATACAGGTATCAGCATGAAAGTTACCGGGTTGAGAAATGAACTGTTCAAAATGGAATATGTTTGAGAACTGAGGTTTGACTGTACTTATTAAAATATTTTATACTTTGCAGTATCTGTTTTATAGCATATTCATCTATCATACTAAAACACAGTACATCATTTTTTTTAGTCTTTAGTTGTTTTCCAAGTCATAGTATTTACTTTCCATTATCACAAAAAATGTCAAGGAAAGGATGGATTAGTTCATTAAATCCTATATTACTCCAGAGTGGGAATTAATAGATTATTGACCACAAACTACAGAAATATTTCCAATATTATTCTGAACTTTAAAACACACACAGCTACGAGCTCCAAAATGTTACTTTTTCTCATTTTATCCCAGAATGTCACAAATTCATTTCATTACCACTAAAGTAAATTCATATGAATACAAAGAAATTGTGAATAATTTTTACAACAGACTCCTCTTTTTCCTCCAAAAGAATTAAACTTTATCAAACCCCATCCTCGAGTTTTCACAAGCAGATAATTCATTTCCGTGTTTGCTAAGGAACACATTTCCTTCCCCCTCTACTGAAGCTGCTGCTTGTGAAATACAAATATGCTGATCTGAAGAAACAAATTAAGCTAAAACTTTAAAACTCAAAAACAAATGGGTAAGGAAAATGTCCTAATACACAAAGCCAAGTAGAACTGATGATTCATAATTGAATCATCTACCTTGCTTGTATATTTTATAACATTTAAAAGTGTCAGGTTACTTCAGGAGAAAGGTAAGTAGATGAATTTATCAGTTAAAAAGCAGTATTCTTGTTATGTGTGTTCAAAAGCAAAAGAGAATGTTGAGGTAAAGAAGATATAAGTCCTGGCGAAGATATTAAGCATATTAAAACACTGTTCCAGGCGCTTTCTCCTTTGACACTTAATTTCCTTTATTAGCTATAACTTTTACACAGATTTTAAAATCCTGAATAAAAAATTTGCAATTATGAAAGTAATGCAATCTGAAAGAGGTTAAGAAAAATATCTGGCATATATCCCTCCAAATTGCTAAATCCTATTCTATAAATATTCCCGCAGCACAGCGTATGTAAAACAGTGCTAGCTATCAGTACAATACTCAGGGTTTTGAAGTTAGCAGTGAGTTATCCTTGGAAATTTAGTACAACCATGGAAGACAGGACAGAAAAATATTAAATATTTTAAATATTTTCAAATGTTCATTGGGTCACAAAACGTAATGAAGGTAATAAATAATTACCTTTTCTTCCAAAAATCTTATTCTTTTCTTTAGGAAAGAGTTCTCTTTTTCTGAATCCTTGAGTCGTTTTTTGATGTCTTCATATGCAGTGACAAGGGCAAAATGTGAAGCGACAGACTCATCTGAATATATTGAGACCGGAGTCACTGTTTCTCTCCTATGGGCTTTTTCATGATTTAGAATGCAGATATCATCTTCTACCAGTGTATCCATGACAGCTATTTAAAACAGTAAATATGTATAATATAAATGCCTCACTGAATAAATGAACAGGAAAAAGAACATTTAGAATAATGTGAATATTGAGGCGATGCTTCAAAATTCCTGTTAATTTCAGAGGCAGTATAGTATAATATATGGTTAACAGCACGGACTCCGAAACCAGACTGGCACAGGTTTAAATCCAAGCTCTACTACTTAGTGTCTATGTGACTTTGAGCAAGTTACTTAACCTCTCTGCCTCAGTTTCCTTAGTTATAAAGTATAAGAAGTAATAGCAACTACTTCATAAGAGTTTTTAAGAATATTAAAATAGTTGATATCTATAAATCATATAAAACCATTTCAGCTATTAGTAAGTTTTATAAAAAGCTTGAAACACCATTTTCAGTCAAAGAATAAACAGTTTTATACTCTATACCCATATATTTCCTCATCAAAATTTCCATTCTTAGATATAAATAGCAAGTTTATAGCCTCTCAAAATATAAATTTTCAAAAACTCTTCTAGTATAATTCATTACCTTATTATTAGATATTTTAATGCATACTCCACTATATTCTTTCCATATTAGTAACTGATTATATTTGTTATACATTCAAAGTAGGAGACAAAGGAATTAACATTTGAGTGTCCACTATGTCCCAGTACCATGTACTACATTCTTTTAATATTATTTAAATTCATGGTTGGAATTTGAAGGGTAAAACAATTTGCTCAAAATTAAATCTAGTAGAACATTAGCTTTGTGATGGCAGAGGTTACATCTGTTTTTTGCTCATCATGTCCCCAACTCATCATTGTGTGGAAGATACTCAATATTTATTATTGAGTGAAGAATGATAAGAGGGTTCAAATCAAACTCTGAGTCTAAAACCTAAGAGAAGCCAACTACTTAATTAGTTAAAATATACTCACTCTTTCCATCTACTTTTGTTGTTAGATTCAGCATTACTTCCCCACCTGAGTTATATTCCTGAAAAAACACGATGGAAGGAGAAATAGTAGCTGAAACCTTTTAAAATCTCATGGGAAAGACAGAGTAACAGGGACTGTAGGCCATAAGAGAACCTAAACAATCCTTTAAAATAAGACACCAAATAAAGCATTCTAAATGAAGACTCTCAATGGTGTTTTATGTATCTTAGATTAATAATTGATGCTTGAAAAATGTTTTTATTTACCAGTCCTTGCTTGAGATGACATTTGATTGTTTACTAGTGTCAGTCACTGTTCTAAAAGTATTATAGGTGAAGAAACTGATATAGAAGGAATTTAATTTTCCATAGTAAATGGAGAGCTGAGATGTAAACACAGATGCAGAATCTGTTTTCACTCTGCCTATGTTTTTATGGAGGTTTCATTACATAATAGGCATAATTGATTTGATTCAAACTCCAGCTCCTCTCCACTATCCTGAAGTCTGTGGGACTATTATTTCCAACCCTCTAATCAGATGGGTGGTTCTCCTGGCAACCAGCCATCATCCTGAGGTGCTGAACAAAAGTCATCTCTTGCCGAAGCCGGTTTGGCTCAGTGGTAGAGTGTCGGTCTGCGGACTGAAAGGTCCCGGGTTCGATTCTGGTCAGGGGCATGTGTGTTGGTTGCGGGCACATCCCCAGTAGGGGGTGTGCAAGAGGCAGCTGGTCGGTGTTTCTCTCTCATCGACGTTTCTAGCTCTCTCTCTCTCTCCCTTCCTCTCTGTAAAAAATCAATAAAAATATATTTAAAAAAAAAAAAGTCATCTCTCATTAACATAAACCCAGTTCTGTGGAAAGAGTTTGTTACACCAGTAAATAACAAGATGCCCATTTCACTTTTATGGCTCTGATGTGATTTCAGGAATTGAGGATGAGACCAAATACACGAGTGGGCAAAAGTAGGTTTACATTCATGAGTTTGTGAAAGTGTCGTCTTGCATTATTTTTAATTGCTGTAGTATTTATTTGTATTACAACTGTAGAGCTACTTTGCCCACTCCTGTATTATGACAAAAGATGCTCTCATAGCTCTTGCCCCTCAGCAAATTCCAAGCATTGTGTATAAGAAATATTATTTTGGTTACCTGAATATATATATATATATCTCATAAAATCACATATTGCAATAATAATGGAGAAACAAACCACAATTTGCCAGATCAGGTGGATAGGAAACAGTTCCTGAGGCTATGGGAGAGGCATAAAGAAAAAAATAGACTCAAATATTGTTAATCAGAATTATTTTTTAACATCTTAAATTTCAGTCTTCACTACAGTTAACACTGAGAGGACCCTCAGTTGAGATATGCTACATATACAAGTGCGAGACTCTAGAAAACAAAGAAATACCTTCTAACAGACTGGTCTTTTTTCTAGAATAAATATGATCATCTCATATTCCATCATCATATCTACCATTAATTGCTCCCTTACTGTATGTCAGGCACTGGTGCTTCCACATGCATCTTTCTATTTAGTGCTATTATTCTAATTTATAAACAAATTAATTCTAGAAACATTAAATACTTTGATTACAGATATATAACTAATCAGTGGCAAAGCTGGGATATGAACCCAAATAAGCTTCCAAATTTAGTATTTCCTTTAAAAAATTTTTCATTTATTGAATTTTTTTTTTTTTTTTTTTTTTTTTTTTTTTTTTTTAAGAGAGTGAGAGAGAAGGGAACACTGACTTGTAGCTCCAGCACTCATTGGCTGACTGCTGCTCTATCTCTGAATAGGGATCAGATCCCCAATCCTGGCATATGGGGACAACATTCCAACCAAGCTATCCAGCCAGGGCCAAATATATGCTTTTCTTTTTTAAGTGGATAGAGTGTCAGCCTGGCTACTGACATTCTTAGAGGCAACATTCTTAGAGGCAACATAGCATGGATTCTGATTTTCCCAAAAATAATCTGGACAAGGCAGAGCTCAGTGGTAGAAAGAACTCTGGCCCAAGATTCAGAAACCTAGATTCTAGTATACAATCTGTTGTCTTGAGTATTACTTTAATTCCCCAGATCTAAATTTTCCCACCAATAAAATGATAGGGTTGAACTACATCACTAAGATGCCACCTTCCTAAATTGTGAAGGCAAAATTTTAATCTGAACATGGAATGGCAACCTATAGATATAAGGGAATGCACATTTTTGCCAGGAACTGAGTAAAAGGTATGTAATACTAGTCCACACCAAACTTGACTAGAATGGTGACTACCTCAGATGAGAAAACTGAGGCTCAGAGGTGAAGTAAATTTGCCTAAAATCACTGACAGTATGTGACATGTAGGGTTTAAATAAAGGCCTGTTTGTTACTTTCTTTTTTTCTATTCTACATTACCTCTTTTTTTTCCCTAAGTTTTTTTTTAATTGTTAACCATACTGCAGATGTTCTCTTTACCTGCTGCCCTCATCACTATAGTCTGTGTCCACGGGCTATGTAAAAACTGCATTCTTTAGCTAATCCCTTCACCTTTCTTTATCCAGTACCCCTCCCACCCTCTGAACTTTGTCATTCTGTTGTTTTTCTTGTTCATTAGATTCCACATATTAGTGAGATCAATGGTATTTGTCTTTCATATTTGACTGGCTTATTTCAATTAGCATTTCTACCTCTGAAAAGCCAGAATATCCCTTCATAAAGTTAGTCCAGATACTATGAAGCAAGACTTCCTTTCTCTGTTTTAATGAATAGATACAGGAATGGCCTAACAATTCAATCTAGGTACTATAGCACTCAATTGCTCTCTAACTCAGTGAGTGTCCCCAAATGTGCTTACTTAGCACCAGATATAACCTTCTATAGTATGAAAAACTTCATTCTCATTTTTATAACCTTCACTGAGTTATCTCACTAACTGCATCAGTCCAGAAATGAATTTTTGTGACCAGGAATCATAAGAATTTTTCAGGGTTAACATAGGTATAAAGTGCAGTCTACTTCTTTTCATTCCTTTCATAAAATAACACATCTCAATGTAATTGAGCACCTATGTAGTGCACTAAATGTTACTATTGTAGTATGAGCAATGAGTATTTTCTGATAGTGATATAACAACTATAATACAGAATATAAATACCACATTGGCTCTGTTACTTCATGAATTATGAAAAAATGTCACAACATTTTATTAATCATGACAGCTTCTGTGTTGGTAATATTTACCAAGTGTTTATACAATAGTATGTCAGGCAATATGCTTTGTCTTTAAGGGAAACTCATTTATTTTTAACGATTCATTAAATCTACATTAAGACCTCTGAGGTAGGCAGGAAATTCTTATCACAGGTGGAGCAACTGAGAAAGACAAAAGTATAAAGTGTGGGAGCCAGAAATTAAAATCAACCAGTTGACTCGAGTCGGCAAAACTCTTAGAGACTTTGCTTTGGTACCTTGGAGAGTAATCCTTCATACCATTGGAGAGACAGAGAAAACGAAGAGATTTAATCTCTTAACCAGTGCAAAATGCATAATTAGAAAAATCAGCAGTCAGACCCTGAGTGAATGTTCTGACTTATTCCAGCGCATTTCCCATGACACTATACTGTCTCTTTAAATTAAAACTTGACATTTGTACACAACTTCCGATTTTAGAAACAAAAGCGCATTACAACTTTATTTTTTTTCTTCATGCATTAAAACTATAACAACCCTGTGAGAGACGCACAACTCCTACTTTACACATGCTTGTAGTGGTGAGTGATCACAACAGGTTGGGAAACCAGATCCGGCATGTTTGGAGAACTGGAATTTAAATTCTGCCACGGGATCTTGCTCAATCCAATTAAAAATTACAAAAATAAAACAGCGTCTTCCACATTGCAGAGGCACGGGTCCATTTCAAACCTCGTACAAGTCACTGTCTTTTATCACCTTAGCCTATTTCTAACCACACATCCCGGAACAATCTTCTTTCTTTTTTTTTTTTAACCTGTATCGCGAGGATCTTATTTGCGTTCCCTAACTGCAGGAACGGGGTCTCTGCCTACCTTGCAAGTTTGCAGTCCCTCAGCAGAAGATGGAAGACCCTACAACGCACAGGTGTGACTCTGGCGAGAGGATACTCACCGTTGACCTCGACAATGAGGAGGGGGTGTAGTCCACTGCCCTCCCGGCCACGCGTCCCTCTTACGTTTTAGGTACAGAAGCCGGCCTCAATGAATGACATAAAACCGAAGCTGCCCCCCCGTCAATCAGAGTCCGGGACGAAAATAAGGAGAAGTGAGGCGAAGGACCCAGAAGGGCCCGGCCCGGCGAGGGTGCGGGGCCGGCAGGGGGAAGGGATGCCCAGGCGCGGGCGGCTCGGCAGCCGCAGAAAGGGGCCCGTCCCCGGGGCGGCCACGGCGGCGGCGGTGGCCGTTGGTCCCGGCGCTGCCCGCGACCCTCCCCCGGCCACAGCCGCTCACTCACTCACTCACCCCCGAGGCCGGCGACGGAGGGCCGCGGAGTTTCGATTCCACAGCGTTCGTTCGGAAACGGGTCGCCAGAGGTCACCACGGGCTTCCGGTTTCTTCGAAGACGACGCCGCTCCCCCGGCGAAGGCCGCCGCTCCGGGCACACCGCGGAGGGGTTCCCATCGCTTCGGCCTCCGCTGCACCAGGGCCGACCAGTGTGGGCTGGGCCCGGAGGATCGGGAAGGAGTGGCAAAGCCGGCGCAGGAGGGGCCGAGGCGCCGCCGCCGGGAGCAGGCCCGTTACCCAGCAACGCGCGCGCGGGGCCCAGGACCGCTGGCGCCGGCCCCCTCGCTCCCACTCGGGCCGCTCCGCGCGGCAGGGAAACGCGGCCGAAAAGGGGCTGGTGGCGAGCTGGACCCGACCGGAAGGGGGCTGCCGCGGTCCGTGCTCTCGGCGCCGGGGCCACGCCAGCAAACCGGAAGTGGGCCCCGGGAGCCGGAGCTTGGACGGGTGGGGAGAGGAGGAGGTGGGCGTGGCGTACTACGTGTCCCGTGAGCCTCCGCGGCGGGCCTGGGCGGGCCGCAGCGGCGACGCGAGGACGGGAGGCGGAGCTGCAGAGGGGTGAGGGCGCTATTCGCTGTGAAAGGTTCTCCCTTCCTCTCTAGCGCGTCCAGTTGGGGGTCCCCGAGCGTGTGTGCTGAGTGATGGATCCGCTGGGTAGCGCCCTCCCGAGCGCTCCGGCTGTCGCCTCGCGGAGGCCGGGGAGCACTGGGAAACCTGTGGCCGCGCGCGCGTGGAGGGTGTGGGCGGCGGGTGGGGAGTCGGGGGCGCGCGCGGGGGACCGTTTACCCCTCCCCCGCTGATTCGAACCCTTCGGCGGTCGTTTGAAGCCATCTCGGCGCTGTGCTGAACGTCCCATAGTCATTCCGCACCCTGCTGTCTTTAGAAAGATGAAATCGATTGGATTTAGGACCAAGCTCTGGGATTTCGGCATTGTACCAGCCGCCCCGGTTTTTCCCGGAGGACATTCCTGAGCTGTGGCGTTAGGAGTAACCGGGGTTGTTATATTTGGGGGGCGCGGCCAGTGGGGCCCCTCAAGCCTCGGGGCTGTTTCGGTTTAAAGGAATAAAGGAGAAAACGGTCATGACAGGCAGATTTCCCTTATTGACCGCCAGCCCCTCGCCACTCGCCACTCGCCCTCCTAGTGTTTTGTTAACGGAGGGCTTAAATACCGTTACAGGTGTGTGTGTGCTTTTTCATCGCCTTTTAATTCATCAAGCCCACTGTCAGCTCATCCAAGTATGGACTCACTCTAGGCCAGTGTTTCCCAAACTTCTCTCATGGTGAGAATCACCTGGTGGAGTTGTTCAAATTTTACCTATATGTTCCCAAAAATTCTAGCTTAGCACTTCTTAGTTGGGATTCAGGAACAACTCCACCAGGAGATTCTCATCATGAGAGAAGTTTGGGAAACACTGGGCGAGGCTTCTGAAAAATTCACAGCTGTTACTACTACTTAGTTATGATGTGCTTAAAATATTTAAAAATCTGTATTCATGTATTCATTTAGAAAGTTCATTCGCTTCATTTAGAAAGTGTCTCTGCTGGGGCATGGAAGAGACCAGAGTTTTTAACTTAGTGGACAAGAATCCTGTTTGTTTACTTCGGTAGCGCCCCGTACACATGTAATAGTTAATTCCTGAAGGTCATCCGTAGCCAATCAGGGCAGCGGAAGGAGGGGGGGCAATTAAAAACCAAGCAGTATGTTTTAGTAAAATATTGAAGAATGTTAAACTAAAAGTAAAGAATATAAGTTTAGCTTCAAAACTAAAATGACAGTTTTAGTGTAGACATTTAATAACATGGGGTCATGTTTATAATATTGTTAAAGCAAATTGTCACGTTCTGTTCAAGATTTCTTTTTCTATTAAAACTACAGTTAAAAACTAGAAGAAAATGTGCACATAACAGAAAAGGAGAGGGTTGGATTATAACCAGTGAACAACGGATTTCAGCCAATACTCTGAGAGGAACTGGGTGTGAGCATGTCAGAGGGAGCCCAGGAGCTTCAGCACAGAGCAGGCTGGGCAGGTGCCCACCATGGAGGCAGGGCTCAGTCTTCCCGAACCATCTCCGTGAGGCTCTGAAGGCTTTTCAGTGGTTCTCAACCTTCCTAATGCTGCGGCCCTTTAATACAGTTCCTCATGTTGTGATGACCCCCAACCATAAAATCATTTTCATTGTTACTTCCTAATTTTGCTACTGTTAATGAATCGTAATGTAAATACCTGTGTTTTCTGATGGTCTTAGGCGACGCTGCTAGCGGTTCTCAACCTATGAGACAACCTAAGACAGTGGTCAGCAAGCTCATTAGTCAACAGAGCCAAATATCAACAGTGCAACGGCTGAAATTTCTTTGGAGAGCCACATTTTTTAAACATATTCTAATGCCACTTATTCAAAATAGACTCTTCCAGGCCGTGGTATTTTGTGGAAGAGCCACACTCAAGAGGCCAAAGAGCACCATGTGGCTCACGAGCCGCAGTTTGCTGACCACAGGCCTAAGACCACAGGAAAACACAGATATTTACATTAGAATTCATTAACACCAGCAAAATTACAGTTATGAAGTAGCAATGAAAATAATTTTATGGGTGTGGGACACCACAACATGAGGAAGTGTATTAAAGGGTCGAGGCATTAGAAAGGTTGAGAACCACTGCAAATGGGTGGATGGTGAATATGAGGTTTTTGGAGGTCTTTATCTAATACAATGAAGGTGCCTCCTTGTCTTTCCCATCTCATCATGCAGAAAGACAGGCAGTCCACGGTTTCCTCCCAGGCTAAAAGGACAGGCTACTCTCTATAGAAATAAAAAAGAAAATTGGACAAACAGGGCAAAACCTTTAGTTTGTTTCTTTCCAGGGTAATAATTCCAGCTTACTCCTATATATGTCATATTTGCTTTGCAAATTAAGATGTGACATGTTGAATCATGCTTTCAGTTTTATATTATGCAATTTAAAATTACTTCCATTTACAAATTCTTTTTTTCAAAACGCATAAGTGAAAGGTTTCTTAAAATTTTTGTGTAGTGATTCTTGAAACAATAATTATGTAGTTACTCTCTAGAACCCAGAGTAAGGTTATATCACTTTTGACTCATTAGAATTATGACACATTTTTAAAATGAGGAAAATAAATGACAATAGATAAATCATTTTGAATAACGAATTGAAATTATCTATTGATAATTAGATTGGCTTGAGGTTCTATTTTTGTGTCTTATGATTTAAAGGAAGTGGTAAACTTATTAAAGACTATTCTTTTACAAAATTCTATCTTTAAGCAAATGAACTATGTGACAATGGCCACATGTAAAGGAGAAATAACTAAGCTAGCCTGAAATTAATACTCTCCTTGTTTTGTTTTTGTTTTTTTTATATATATATTTTATTGATTTTTTACAGAGAGGAAGGGAGAGAGATAGAGAGCTAGAAACGTCGATGAGAGAGAAACATCGACAAGCTGCCTCCTGCACACCCCCTACCAGGGATGTGCCCACAACCAATGTACATGCCCTTGACCGGAATCGAACCCGGGACCTTTCAGTCCACAGACCGACGCTCTACCACTGAGCCAAACCAGCTTTGGCAATACTCTCCTTGTTTAACCTACAGATATAATTCTAGTCCGTTTATGGCACTATTACATTTGGTTGACAGTCTGAAGAGCTTAATTTTAATTATCTTAGTTGGATCAGTTATTTTCAACATACTGAATAAGCTGGATACTTACAGCCATCTAATATAGACCTAAAATATATAGATTGATTACTAAGTTTTGAAGTTGGCATTTAACACAGTTAATAAGATTTCTAATTATTTATGTTCCCCTTGAAAAATTGTAAAGTAGAAAGAGAATATTGTTGCTGCAAAAGATACCAGCCTTTTAGTATGGAAATGAATTGTTTCTTTTTGTTCTAATTTGATTGCTGATATTAGATGAAAACCATCAATTATCTATCTACATTACTAACACAAAAAAAGAAAGTATTTATTAAGCATCTTGGAACATTTATAAGCTATCAGTAGTATCAGTGCAAACTAGTCCCTGAATGATAAAGATAAATTTGATTTTGCACTGATAACTCCTAATAAATTTCTGTTGAATCATTAAATATGACCTACAGTTGACATAAAGGCACTGTTAATTAGGTAAATTAATGAACAATGTTATATTTATATCATAGAGAAGATTAAGGTAAATGCATTTTAAAGCTTAGAAGCCAAATAATTAAGTTGTGCACTGTTGAAAAATGAAGATAAGACAAAATAATTAGAGTGTTTTCATTTTACATTGGATTCTGCATATTTTTTTTTAATGTAACTACAACTGTAACTTGCTTTAAAGCAGTTTAGCAACAAAGTAAAAAAATTGTTATTGGTCTTTAGTGTACCTGCACTGAAATGGGTTTTTTCATATGCTGTTTCATCATTAAAATTAAAATTTCATCCTATAAATTATTATTACCTTCATGTACACATGATAAAATTATGCTCAGATTATTTAACTGACTTGTCTTCACTTAAAAATTTCATCAGAAATGGAGCCAGAATTTAAATCCAGAATTAGTTATTCAATTGATACAGCCACTCTCATTGCTACATGTTTTGAATATCAACACTGGTTAGGTCAGTCTAACTCTGAGATCCATATCATTTCATCATAATATAAATATTCGTTGCCTCTCTTTGGCAAGTATTTTTTAGATGCTGACAATATACTGTGTTTCCCCGAAAATAAGACATCCTCCGAAAATAAGACATAGCGCATGGAAAGATAAGACTCCCCTGAAAATAAGACCTAGCGCAACTTTGGGAGGAAAAATTAATATAAGACATGTCTTATTTTCGGGGAAACAGGGTAGAAATTAATCTTTCCCTAAGTGGATTTTCACGATGTGATAAGTGGTATACAGAGGGTGTAGAGACTGCTGGGGCACATAGTAGAGGCATTGACTCCTACTTACCGTATTTTTTGGACCATAAGACGCTCCGGACCATAAGACGCACCAGTTTTTAGAGAAGGGAAATTAAGAAAAAAAGATTCTGAAACAAATAGTGTCCTAAAATATTTTATGTGCATTAAAACCCAACATCACAGTCATAAACACATGTAATCAACCCTGTAAAGTAAACAGCAGCATTTAGAACTATTTTAGAGCCGGGCAAGCACACAGAGACCACACAGAGCTGGGCAAGTAAAAAAACTTTTTTTTTAAAGTATATGTGTAGGCTATATTTGGACCATAAGACGCAGGGACTCCCCCCCCCCCCCCACTTCTGGGGGGAAAAAAGTGCGTCTTATGGTCCGAAAAATACGGTAATCACTTTTCAGATTGTCTTACACTTGTGGTTGGCAAACTGTGGCTCGAGAGTCACATGCAACTCTTTGGCCCTTTGAGTGTGGCTCTTCCACAAAATACCACAGCCTGGGCGAGTCTATTTTGAATAAGTGGCATTAGAAGAAGTAGAAGTTTAAAAAATGTGGCTCTCAAAAGAAATTGCAGTCGTACTTTTGATATTTGGCTCTGTTGACTAATGAGTTTGCCAACACTGCCCTAGCCTATTGGAAAGTCTCAGGTGTGCTTTATGTGCTTCCACAGCATTTTGTAGTTGTCTTTTGGTAGTACTTACTATTACTTGAGGAGAAGCATCTTTTCTTTGCCTGAGCATTGTCTTGCTCATATCAAACCCTGAAGAAGTATTTCTTTTTAAAATATGTATATTTTTATTGATTTCAGAGAAGAAGGAAGAGAGTGAGAAAAAAGGAAACATCAATGATGAGAGAGAATCATTGATTGGCTGCCTCCTGCATGCTCTACACTGGGAATCAAACAGGCAACTCCCGGCATGTGCCCTGACCAGGATTGGAACCGTGACCTCAGTCCCTGAACCGTGCCAGCTTTTTTTTAAAAAAAAAAAGTATTTCAAAACAAAGAAACATAATGGTCTGAAACTGCAGCAAATAAATAAGAGAACAGTTTTAGATAAGTTTTTAGGTATTGAGTTGAAAAAGGATGGAGATTTTCTTGTAATGTAGGAGGAAAGTTTATCTTTTGAGAATGAGGAAGATAGCCTGAGATTTATAAAGGTTTCAAATAGTCGCTAAGGGTGCAAGAGGAAAAAGAGAAGATGAGTGTGGAATGGCTGCTTAGGAAGACTATTTCTAGAAGAAAAGATGTTTAGTTTTACAAGCCAAAGACACTGAAGTAGAGAGGGTTGCTGTATTTGCAGAGCTGGGTTCTCCAATTCTCAGTTCAGTGACAGTCAATGATGAAATGACTTTCAGAGCTGTTTGCAGTTATGTGAGACTACAGAAGACTTTCACAGTGGCTGAATGCTATTTGTGAAAAGAAAGAAAAAGCTGCTGGCAGGATAAAAAAAAAATCAAAAACTGGAACCATGTGGTAGATACAAGGGCAGGACCCAGTTCTCTGTATTGACACCAAAGAAAGTAAAAAGTTTATCTGGAAACCGGACAAAGAAGAAACCAGATCAGTGAACTGTGAGAAGAATTTTAGCCTCAGGATTTTGATGCCCAAGGTACCACCTCAAGCACTTCTCCAGCCCCATCTCCTATTGCAGTCACCAGATGATAGCTCTCGTGCAGATGGCTTCCGGTTCTAATAAGAACACCTGTCTCTTTCATTTAACCTCACATGTTGGAAAAGGCAGAAAATATGTTGTGGGTTTATCTTAAAAGACAATTTGGGAAAATCCTTTTAAACCTGCTGCAGCAATAAGAAAGCAGTGTCTGAGAAGCTGAAGGAATGGCGGGGAGAGCCTCTAACCATTTCCACTAAGGAATAGTGCCTGAGGTTTATATAGAAGAAAACCCAAATTTTGGAAAAGTGGTTGCATTAGTTCACCAAAGCTACCAAACGGAATATGCTAATTGACCCTCACAAAAGTGTTGGCGCCCAAAGCCAATAAGGAGGGAATGTGCTAATTGCCTGCAGTGCCCTCAAAGTTGGCTGTGTCCAGTCCCCTTAGCCCTGCCAGGGTCTTCAGCCCCCCAGCCACTCAGGGCAGGCCTGAGGCACAGGCAAGACTTGGATGGCAGCTGCCCAGTTGCCCAGGGCCACCCGTGGCTCAGGTAACCAGGGCCGGCTAAGGCTTGTGCTACTGGCAGTGGCAGCAGCAGATATGTGATGGGAGTATCACCTTCCCCTGATAGCCAGGTTGCCTCCCTCCCTTGAGGGCTCCCAGACTGTGAAGGGGCAGGCCAGGCTCAGGGACTGCCCCTCTAGTGCATGAATTTAACAAAATAATACAGACTAAGTGGTTTAAACAGAAATGTATTTTCTCACAGTTTTGGAGGCTAGAAGTCAAAGCAAGGTGTCCTTAGGGTTGGCTCTTTCTAAGATCCTTGAATTATCTGTTCCAGGCCTCTCTCCTTGGCTTATAGATGGTTGTCTTGCACCTGGGTCTTCACATCATCTTCCATCTGCAGGTTTCTATATCTAAATTTTCTCCTCTGATAAGTGATATTAAAACCTGCCCTGATGACTTCACTTTAATTTAATTACCTCTTTAGATACCCTGCCTCCAAATATAGTTAAATTCTGAGGTACTAAGGTTTAGGACTTAAATATATAAAATTTGAGGGTGGGTGGGATATAATTCATCCATTAATAGTGATTTTTTTCATTTTTGACTTTTGCTATTCTCCAAAAGGCAATTTCTAGAATGGTTTTGAATTGGTGGTTCTTTTCTCCATTTCTACAAACTCTAAAGCCAGTACTGTATCTAGCTTACTAAAATAGAATCATTAATAGTTAAGATACTGAGAATTTCATAGGAAAGCTAAATGCTGCTATAAAGTGTTCTTAAGTCTTTAAACCCCCTTCTAATGAATAAAATTAAGGGAATTTCAGGGGATAGAGATAAGATTAATTGTATGATAAACCCGATGTAGTTTTATCCTATATTGAAAAGTAGTGGTTGAGGCATTTTTAAATGATTATTGCCTATACTTGTTTTGCCTGATAAATATAAATTTGTAGTAACTTGGTCACATAGCCTTGTCATTGGAAGTATTAATAATTTTGAATTACGGTTTTGTCAAGGTTCTAATCACTCAAACCTTCACTACTGAAATATACAGGGTAGACTAAGCTTTCTAGTGTCAATACCTTGAAGGAGAAAGTAATTCCTAAATATACAAAGAGGTAACTTGACTATCTGTGTTGCAGCCTGTGTTATCTTCCTGTATGTTAATATTTGACAAGGTGTTTAATTTATATGAGACTTCTAAAGCAGAACCAGTCTTTGGAAAAACTTTAAGATAAGAGATCTTGTAGGAATATACCAAATTACAGTAGCTAATACACTCTATTAAAATGTTATTCTATATGAAAAATAAATTGTGTAGGTTGTTACGATGACACAGCACAAAGGTTAATGCTTCTTGGGGTACATTTCTTAGAAGATTTACCACATACGTAAATAGTTGGCTTTTATTTATATTATATGACTGATGATTTCACTGAAAACCTGCACAGTTCAATTTTAGCTTTCGATTCAGTTGACCGTTGTGTGAAGAATTTACCTATATACAGTTTGGGCATTTGGTTTGTTTTAACCTATTAGGATCCCCTCCCACCCCATTTCATATTAAATAAAATTTGTGGAAGAAAAAGGTGTGGATTAATGCTGAGTGGGTTGGTTTTAGGGTGGATCTTTTAGTAAGGCTTTTGGGAAACATTGCAATGTTAAGTGATTAGTGAATCCTGAGTGTGAAGCTCTTTAGTTATAAAGTCTTTATTAAAAGCCTTTCTCAGCCCTAACCAGTTTGGCCCAGTAGATAGAGCGTCAGCCTGCAGACTCAAGGGTTCTAGGTTTGATTCCGGTCAAGGGAATTTACCTTGGTTGTAGGCACATCCCTAGGAGGGGCTGTGCAGGAGGCAGCTGATTAATGTTTCTAACTCTCTCTCCCTCTCCCTTCCTCTCTGTAAAACATCAATAAAATATATTTTAAATAAATAAATAAATGCCTCTTTCATTTGAGCCCAAACCAATGTATTGTCATTGTCACTTTTCTAAAAGTTCAGGAATGAAACATTACCAGTTCAGAGTATTTATAATAAGGAAAAAACATTTTGCCTACCTTATTAAAATGTGTCTCAATGCTGATTTTTAAAACTGGCTTCTAAAAATTAGATAATCTACCTAACAGTAAGCAATGAATCATTTTTATGGGTATCCTATAATTTTATACTTACTAATCTAAAATTAAAATTCTATTCATCCTTTTGGAAAAACATACCACATGTCACCATATACACAAACTACATAATGAGTTGGGTGGGATCTCTCCTTAGACTTTGATATATAAAAGAGTCTTAGTCATTATCATCTCTCTCGTGAGCCTTTTTTGAATACTTGTGTACAGGTTAATAATGCGGATTGTTTTTCAATAGATGGAGTTACACATATGTTGATATATATGGGTTTGATATGTATGCTATTTTGTTGTATTGATAACAAGCTTCAAAACTTTAAATATCAAATTTTCTGAAGGTGTTAACATCATAGATATTTTTACCCTTTAAAAATGTTGAATTTTATACGCCAATAAAGAGCATTTGTGGGAAGTTGTAATTCATTATTTTGAAGAAAAGTGCTGCTGAATACTTCGGGAAGCTTATGGTGAACATACTCCATCTCAAAATACTTGTGAACATTGGATTAAATGCTTTAAAAGAGATTATTTCAATGTGAAAGATAATGTCCAGGTCAACTGAAAAAGTTGGAAGACCAACAATTACAAGCATTACTGGATGAAGATGCATGTCAAACTCAAAAACAACTTGCAGAAAGATTAAACATTTCTCAGCAAACAATTTCTGATTGTTCACAAGCAATGGGAAATATTTTAAAGGAAAGAAAATGAGTGTCACATCAACTGCCTGAAGACAAATGAAAAACTGAAAAATCATCAGTAAAATGTTGCTTCAACAGCACAAAAGAAAGTCTTTTTAGCATCAAATTGTGATTGGCAATGAATAGTGGATTGATTTTGAGAATCCCAAATGCACAAAATCATTGGTTGACCAAGGTAAACCATCAACATTGACTGCAAGGCCAAATCACTCTGAGTTCGGTGGGATCAGGAAGGTGTAATGTATTAGGAGCTTCTAAAACCAGGTGAAATCAATAATACTGATCACTACTAACAACAAATAATCAATTTGAACCACGCTTTGATCGTGAAATGACCAGAATATTCCAGATGGCACAGCAAAGTAATTTTGCTTCATGATGACGTGCAATCACATACTATAAAACCAGTTAAAGACACATTAAAATATCCTGCCTGGGAAGTATTAACCCACGTACCATATTCTGGTTCACCTGACCTTGCTCTTTCAGATTACCAATTGTTTGGATCATGGCACACACACTTTCTGAGCAGCACTTCAAAACGTATGAAGAAATGGAAAATTGGTTCTCTGAATGGTTTGCCTCAAAACAATTTCTATTGGGATGGTATCCACAAATTGCCTGAAAGATGGGGAAATGTGTAGCTAGCAATGGACACTACTTCAAATAAAGTACTTTTGATGTTTTCTCTTGAAATTATCATTTTTCTTTGATTATAAAATCTGCTCTTATTAACTAACTGGTACATCTAGTATTATTTTGTACATTTTGGCTAGTATTGATTGAATATACTACAATATGGATTATCTCTATGTCTGTACTTTTTTACTATACCCACTCATAGTTGTCTTTTCTGCCCCACCCCTTTCTTTGGTCAAGGAATGTATGACATAGTCATATTCTTTGTATTAATGTATTTGAAATCACAAGTCTCTTTTATGCTTTTATGTTGTTAGATTCTGTTTATCAGACTTTTACTAGAATATTGAATAAATTTAGTCTTATTATAAAATTTAAAGACTGTAAACAAAAGCAACTCTGAGGCTTCCCTGCTTTCCTGAAGCTCTTCTACTGAGTATTCGCCTCATACTTTAAGGTATTTCTGAATATTGATCCATATGTCTGTATATTGAAAATATTTCATCCTTGTATATTTCTTGCTTTTCAACTTATTTTATGGAGTTTTTTGTTTATTTACACAGAATCTTAACATGTTCAAGTTTATCAATCTTCTATGGCTTTTGTGTTTTACATACAAATACATTTCTATTTCAGTGATATGTTATTTTATATATTTTTACATTATTAGTCATTTTGAAGTTTTTACTTATATAAATGGTGCAAGACTGAGATTTTATTTTTTGTTGTAAAAATCATGAATGAATGTTGATTTTCTCACATGCTTTTGGGTGGCAAATGTTAACATTATATGGTTTTCCTTCTTTAATCTGTAAAGTGGCATGCCATGCAAACAGTGCAGCTGGCCAAGCAGCATACCTTTCAGCTCTGCTGGAGCAGCATTTCTTAGAGCTCACAGACAGGGATCAGTAGCTCAGTGGATGAATCTCCTTTGCTTCATTTTACCTGAATCAAAACATAGAGATTTAATAAGGCCTACGACAAACTTCATTGTGAAAGAAACTTGACGATGAGCTATGGAGCTTTTAATTAATATTAGAGAAATACCAGTTACTACTTCCTTAGCATAACCAGGGACCAGAATACAATCTATCCTATATAATAAAAGGCTAATATGCAAATCAACTGAACAGCAGAATGACCAATCACTATGATGTGTACTGACTACCAGTGGCAGATGCTCAATGCAGGAGCTGCCCTCGGGTGGTCAGTATGTTCCCACGGGGAGCGCTGCTCAGCCAGAAGCCAGGCTCACTGCTGGTAAGCCATCATTCGGACATCTCCCGAGGCTCCTGGACTGTGAGCGGGCTCAGGCCAGGCTGAGGGGCCCTTTCCTCCGAGTGCATGAATTTTGTGCTCTGGGCCTCTAGTATATATATTAAAACCTAAGCAGCCATTATGATCAGTCAGCTGATGACCAGCCAGTAGCTATGATGCACACTGACATCAGGGAGCAGACGCTCAATGCAGGAGCTGCCCCCTAATGGTCAGTGCACTCTCATAGCCAACCTCCCATGGCCAGCCAAGCTCCCACAGTCCCTCCCCCCTTCCACCCCGCACCTCCTCAGCCAGCCCTGATCAGGACCAGGACTGGGCAAAACAGCCCCAATCACTAGCTAGGCCAAGGGGTTCCATCCATGCTTGAATTCATGCACCAGGCTTCTAGTAGTACTATAATGTGGCAGAACTTCGGTCCTAGCACAATTTTGAGAGAATGGCATTTGAGGTTGATGGGCAGTCCCAGCCCAACTAAAATCTAAGCCTTGTGATTACAGATAGCTTCAAGATGTTGCACATTAGTAGTACAATTGCAACTCAGTAAGCCACATCAGTATACATGATTGGGCTAGCACCAGCCCCCTTGCTGGCATACTGGGAGGTGGAGGTGGCACTGAGATCCAAACATTGTTGACCATAGTTAACTTCCATGTGTAGGACATCACATTTGGAAGGCCATCTTTCAGGGGACCAGTCTTGAACTTATTAATTACTTCTAATTGCATATTTGCCATGATTAATTTTTCTCTAGCAGATCTGATTCATTTCACAGATCTGATCTGCTTTAGCTAAGGTTTTTAAAAGTTTACTTTTTAAAATGAGATTAACATAGTCTTTGTTTTCTTATGCTCAAAAGGAAACTGAAATTTCCTTTTGAGTTAAATATATACAAGGTATCCTCTAGTAATTAAAAAAATTTAAAGCCCTATAGTTATATATCTAATATTACTTATTCCTGAATTTTTTTCTTTTTAAGGAACCAGGTTTTGGTTTGACTGATTGTTATGTACCAAAAATTATGTGCCCCTAAATTCATATGTTGAATAGTGTAAGAGAATGTCAAGTAATTATCATTTTAAAATTGTAAATATGTTATTTTTAAACTTTGCTAGGTTGATATGCGACTTCTTCAGATCCATCCCAGTGGAACCCTTATCTTTTTTTGCTATTATAGACTTCATCTTTCTTCTCTGTAGCATTTTTTCTCCTTTATAAAACCTAAGAATAATTTTTTAAAATTCCCCCTCTAGGAGTACTGCAAAACTTTCAAACTTGATTGTCTCGCTACAGATGCATTTTTATTTCTATTACTGTTCACTATTATGTTTATTTATTAAAAATCATCCTTTCAACCTCTCTATGAAATAATAATTTTACAGATAAAATTATAAGACTTTCAATGACTCTCAAAGTTATATAGCCAATAATTGAAGGAATATGGACTTGAATTTATATCTGCTATCATTAATTGTCTTGAAGGTTGTAATAAAAGCATCTTTCATGAGAGATGCTGGAAGCTATCAATCTGAAGGTGCCAGATGGGGATTGAAGGTGACGAAGAGTGCCGCATTTTAAGACTGGCAAGAAATACACCTTGTAGACTAACCTGATTGCCTATGTAAGGGAGATTACATATGAACCAAAAACAGAATAAACACTAAAAACCAACACTTACTGCAAAACAAATAAAGTTTAGCAAGTCTTCAGAGCTAACAAGACTAACACAGTGATGAAAGGGAGGCTGGTGAAGTTTAAACTCTGATATGTGGCTAAAAGAACATAGAAGAGCGGATAATCCAGTGCAGGGAGTAGATATTTTTGAAGAAAAACAGCCAGAATGTGTCAATTAAAGCAGGACAACTTTTTAGAGGTCATCTAGCTGTACTCTCCTTATTTTACAGATGGGGACACTGAGGCCTTCTGAAACTATATATTTTTTATTCCAAGTACTCATCCTTTTTTACTGTCTCTTTACTATTATAAAATGTTAATTTATAACATTAAAATTATTAATTCAAGTTCTATTTGAAAGTAGGCAGGTTTAGTTATTTTAAATTTAAATTCAAAATCCAGTAAAATTTTAAAAATATGATCTTACTGATTTTTAGAGAGAGAGAAAGGAAGAGGGATAGAGACAACCATCGACGAGAGAAACACTGATTGTCTGCCTGGTGCATACCCCCCCTCACTGGGAATGAAACCCATGACCTCTTGATTCCTGGATTGATGCTCACCTGCTGGGCCACACATTGGTTACAGGTGAGATGTTATCTAGAAAATAGAAGTAATTGAAATTGAAATTATAAGGCTGAAATGCTCCAACTTTGAAGATAGCAGTACAGATACTATTATTTTTCTCAAACCTAGAGGAGTTGTATTGTCTGGGATAGCCTGTGGTTAAAAATGGATTACTTCCTATAACAACAATGTTGGAGAGCAAAAGAATAATGACAATTTTGTTTGTTTGGAAGAACCAGTCATTTTTCTCATTCACATACAAACAATAAAAACAATTTCTATCATAAGTAGCCATTTATCTTCATTCCTCGTCTGTATGTATTTATTCACACAGTCTCATTAAATTCTGATATCGTTCAGAACTCCGTGAGTATGTTATAATTTTACCATCTGGGATGCATCAGTCATAAAATGTATATACATTGTAATAAAAACTGATGCTTCACAAGAATTCACATTGGCTGTACTCCATCTTAAAGACCTTTGTTCTGTTGAACAATGGAACTATGTAATATATCTATTCAAGAAAAATTGATTTTTTTTTTCAGGCTCTGCTATAACATTCTAAAATAACATTCATGAAATACAAAAATCTTTGGAGAATTTATGTAAAATGTATATGGAATTTTTTTGTTTTCTTCTTTAGCTCATGATTTTCACTTTAATATTACAATTTATATATAATGTTATACTGTATTAAGTTGTCTAGAACTGTTTAATGGAGTTCTGCAGACCTTGGTGGTTTCTTTAATAAATTCAATTTAACTAGTAATGCATTGTAATGTATTGTTACCAATAAAAATTGCTCTCTAATCCCTTCCCCATCTGTTAGAATATTTATCCAGTTCCAGATGCTACACAGAAGTATAGGAGAAATTGAACAAAATTAGGTAAGTGATATGAAAAATCCCTACATGTAAAGCATTTTTTGGCATTTTGGAATCAATATAAAACGGGCAATTTTTCTATCATCAGTTCATACATTGCTGGCAACACAAAAATAATATCTCTTTCATCAGATAGCTTATAGTCCAGTGATAGGAAGTGGTCAGTACACATCACTATAATATGAAGCAGAATGTTATACATACCAGAAGTTAAGAGGACACAAAGGTCAAGCAGGGAGAAATTGCAGCTGGTTGGGGATATCCAGAAAAACTTCTTAAAAGAGATGGTATTTGAGGTAGATTTTAAAAGTGGAAAATTTACAGGTTATGATAGAATAAGGAGGATAGCATGAACAAAGACATACTAATAGAGATAGAACACATTGGATATATTAGATATATATCAAGCAATGTAAGTTGATGCAGTTTTAAAGTTTAAAAAAAGAAAATAATGCAACCATTTAATGAATACCTACTATGTGCTGTACTTCTTGGTTCATACAATACATGCATTATTTTAGTGAACATTCCTCTATTATTAGTATAGATACTCTAAATGTAAATGGACTAATTCTATAATCATACACTGAAAGTGAAAGGATGAAAAATAATATTCCATGCAAAAGAGAGCAGAGGTTACTATACTAATATCAGACAAAATAGAATTTAAGTAAAAGCTTGAAAAAAAAAGTCAAGGTGGTTATATAACTAGGGGTCTGGTTCACAAATTTGTGCACCTTGAAAGGAACTGTGGGTCGCAAGGCTGCAATGGGTACAGGACAGGTCTCAGCCCATCCTCTGCACCCCGACCCAGCCCTTCCCACTGTGGCCCCTGGACCCCAGTCTGTTGGTAGCCCTACTCCCACCACCACCACTTCCATTTGCTGATGATGTTGGTCCCACTTACACCTGCTGACGGTGCAAAGCGATTAGGGTCTGCACCTGTAGCGGGTGCAAGCGGCGGATGCTGCCCCGATTGCCCTCAGGAGCATGGGAAGGTGAAGCCCTGAAGGGCAATTGGGGACAGCATCCACTGCTTGCACCTGCTGCTGGCACCTGGCACCAGCCCCAGTCACTCAGTGCCAGCACTGGGCTCCGGCACTGGCAGCAGGTGCAAGTGGGGCTGGCATCAGCAGCAGGAGCAAGTGCCGGGTGTGACCGTGGTGCGTAGGAGCAAAGAATTTTCAGTAACCAACAGAGGCTTGTCCCGCACCTCACCTTGGTCTGGCACCCCCGCTCACCTCCACCATCCCACCACTGCCAATGCCCAGTACGTTCTGCGCTCTGCTGCATGCTGCTGACACCATGTTCTGCACATGTCCCCTGGTGATCAGCCTATGTCACAGTGACTGGTTGTTCAGTTGTTCTGCTGTTCAGTCTGTTTGCATATTAGGTTATTTATAGATAGACGATAAAGGTATTAATTTATCTAGAGGATTGAACATGTTTATGCATCCAGTATTGGAGCATCAAAATAAAGAAGCTAATATTAATGGGAGAAATAGATAGCAATACAATAATGAAGGATTTCAATATGCCCCTATCAACAATAGATGGATCACTCAGACAAAATCAATACAGGACCATTTGACTTAAAATACACTTTAGATTAAAAGAACGTATAGAGAACATTCAATAGTAGAAGAATATATATTCTCAGATGTACATGCAATGGTCCTCAGGATAGATCATATGTTAGGCCAAAAACCAGCCTTAACAAATATTAGAACATTAAAATGATATCAGTCATCTTTTATCATTACAATGCTATGAAACTAGAAATCAGTAACAGGAGAGAAACTGGAAATTCTTCTTTGGATGCATTCCCATGAGTGGAATTAGTAGGTCAAAAATTATGAATTGTGTCAATTGTAATATATTGGCAGTTTTTTCTAAAGCTATTTGTAGTTATCCTGGAAAAAGCATATAAGTGAGTTTCAAAACATATAATTAAATCATGAGTTAAGAGCTTTTTTAAATGGTGCATATTCTTGGCTAGTAGTATTCTACTAACTCATTAATATAGTGTATAAGTTTTTTAAATGTAAAAAATAGGTTTTGCATTGCAAAATAAGATGCTAATATTTTACTTGTATTTTATTAATTACAGTAATTATTAGTTTAAATATATTTTAGTAGTATGCACATAGCAATTATTGTTGACGTTAGAAATTGAGACCTTAATCTACAATGCTAACTTTTCTTACAAGTTTAAAATTTTTATAAAAAGAAAGCTCTGAGAGTGTTCTTTTTCAAATGACTTAAATTAATAAAAGGTAAAATTATACATGCAAACATTTTTTAATTTTCTTAAAGCATTTCACATTTTCATATGATGAAATGTTTTTCTGCATTTGATTTTCCTCAGAATTAGAAAAAGAATGGGCTTATCAAGTCATGTTATAATATATACCTAGAGGCAGAACTGCTTAGTAGGTAACATCACTGAATTTGGAACCAAACTGCCTTCATCTTAATTCTATTCTACCATATATAAGCTCTGGAACCTTAAACAAATTACTTTCCTTTGCTTCAGTTTTTTCTTTAAAATTATTTCTTTAAAAATGGTTATACTAAGGTTGTTGGGAAGACTATGTAAGTTGTGTAAATGAGTCACTTAGAATGATACCTGGATCATAGCATTCAATAAGGCTTAACTATTTTTTTATGGCAAAAGTATTGGATATCTACCAGGTGTGTGTGATATAGTAGATTAACAGATATTAACCTCTAGTCTTACTCCATCATACTGTTCTTGTTTTTAATTTTGGTGCGTTTTGTGCCCAAAGGAATTGATTCATTTATTTTGTTTCTGGGTAAGTGGAAATAAACATGTTCAACATGTATAATCTTTATAGGATAGAGATTAGGTGGGCAAAGATGATATTTAAAGAGCTATTTCTCAGATTTTATATTCTTGAATCCTTATTTTATTTTCCTCTTATTTTCCAGATTAAATTCATTTATAAAAAAAGAAAAATTTGACAGTAAGATAATAGTAATCTTAATACTGCAATGGATTCATCCATGGAAAACAATATATATATAAACAAAATGTGGGTTCAATGTGAAAGTTGTTTGAAATGGAGGTTGTTGTCAAGTGAGGATGCAGCCAGAGTTGATCACAATGAATCATGGTATTGCTACATGAACACTGATTCAAAATATAATAAGTGCTCCATTTCTGAAGAAGATTTTCCTGAAGAGTCTCAGTTTCATCAAAGTGGATTTAAGATTGTCTATTCACAGCTTCCTGTTGGTAGCCTGGTTTTGGTAACATTGAAGAAGTGGCCAAGGTAAGATTTTTGCTATCCTATATAATCCTATATAATAAAAGGCTAATATGCAAATTGACCAAATGGTGGAACAACTGGTTGCTGCCCACTAGGGGGCAGACGCTCAACACAGGAGCTGCCCACTGGTGGTTAGTGCGCTCCCACAGAGGGAGCACTGCTCAGCCAGAGAAGCCCTGAGCCAGGCAGGGGATGGCAGGAGCGCTAAGGATGTCCCACTGCCGGTTTAGGCCTGAGGGCTCCCATATTGCAAGAGGGCGCAGGCCAGGCTGAGGGGACGTTCCCCCTCTCCCCGCCACCCTGAGTGCACTATCATTTATCCTTTTTCTTTTCTGACTCCTTTTAAAATCTGTCCCCAGTACATAACTAGACTTGATTTTCATTATGGCTCTTACAGTTCACTCACACATCCTCTTCTTTAACTCTGCTCTCTACTGACTCCTTTATAAAAATTTCCCCTCCCTCCCTCCCTTCTTAAACTTCCATTGGGGTGGGGGTGCGTTAACCCCAGCCAAGGTCTCAGCCCTGGCCAAGTGTTTGCCACTCCCCCCCCACCCCCCCTTCCTTGGCCTCCCTGCCTCTCTCTTGCTCCCATTCCCTGCCTGGGACACCCAACCCAGCAAGGATGGCTGAGGCCTGAGCATCCCAGGCTCTGCTGCCACGAAGCAGGAGCACCTCTGCCCAGAAGTCCTCCTCCACTCTGTCCTGGACCCATGGGCATCATCTCCCCACCAACGGAAGCCACCGCCTTCCTCCTGAGTCTGGGCGGGGCTCCCTGCTCAGCACCGCCTGCTCCCTGTCTCGATGGACACACCTGCTCTGCACATCCTACCCACCACTCTCCCCCTCCCCACCCCCCACCCCTACCTCCAGTTGCCACCGCTTCTGCATGCAGTTTCCTTCCCTTTCCCATTCCTACATCTCTTGCTTGTTCCCTTTCTGTATTTCTGTTTCTCCTCTCAGCCTGACTGCATGAAGTCTTGCCTTCTCTCCCTCTCTTTTCTTATCCCCTCCTATTGTATGCTATCCTGCCCCAGGCCTTTCAGCTGCCTGAGCAGAGGCAGGGGGCACAGCCTACTGATCCAGCGGTGGTGTGATGTTGTAACAGACAAATTTGTATATTCCTCTATTATTAGATTAGATTTTTCTCCTTCCCCTCTTTCTTCTTCTTCCTTCCTCTCCTGTTCCTTCTTCCTCGTCCTCCCTTTTTCCCCCTCTCCTCCCCCTCTTCTCCTTTTCTGTCTTCTTCTTTAGATTTTTATATATTTACTATTGTCTACCTCAGTGTTTCCCATTCCAGGTTTATTTTTTTCAAGAATATAATGTGTAGTATATAGTTTCAAGTCTTCCCCCTCCCAATTACTTTTTTAAAATCATAAGTATTCTGTTACATTGTTTTGATTTTCTTATTTTGGGGCTTATATATATATTACTTATGGTAGATCTTTATCATTGGTATTTTTTCTTCAACTCTTTTCATCTTTAAAATTTTAATTATTTTTTATTTTCCATCTTTTATCTTTCTGAAGGTATTATCAATTGAACTAATGTCTTTTGTGTTTTTTCCAGTTTAATCTTTATTGAAAAATTTTAAAATGTTTTTATGAGTTTTGTCACCTGTCTTTTCAAATCTTCCTTTTCTTCAAAACCTCCTTTTAGTTTTTCTAATTCTAATTTATATTTTTTCACAACTTACATTGTTTTCTTTCCTTTTAAAAAAAATATATTTTATTGATTTTTTTACAGAGAGGAAGGGAAAGAGATAGAGAGCTAGAAAAGTCGATGAGAGAGAACCATCGACCAGCTGCCTCTTGCACACCCTCTACTGGGAATGTGCCTGCAGCTAATGTACATGCCCTTGACCGGAATCGAACCTGGGACCTTTCAGTCCGCAGACCGACTCTCTACCACTGAGCCAAACCGGTTTCGGCTACATTATTTTCTTAATTTGGATTAACTCAACCTTTAGTGTTGTATTCCCACTTTTATTGGTACCATCTCTTTTCTTTATTCTTATTGGCTCTACCCTATTAAACTTGGATTATACTTCCAACAGTTTCTCTTCAGCATGAGCTTTTACTCTGAAAAGGAGCTCTGTTAGTTAGTTTTAAGTGTTCATAGGACCCAGGCTGCTTTAACTCTTTCAATATTGGTCTCACAATTTTGGCTGCTGTACTCAGTTTGACTTTCTAAGGAGAATTTCTTACGGTTTTAAGGTTCTTATGCCACAAACACATCAGAATTCTGGTTGCCTGCCCCCACCCACTTTGTGTTCTCTCATATATAAATTGCTAATAATGTGGGTCTTGTTAGTGTTGATAGTTTGTACCTACATTTTGGTGTTCATATGTATAGCTTACCAATTAGTTTTGCTATAGAGGTTTTGTGTCAGCTTTTGCCTTTCTGTTGTAATTGTTCTGCCTGTATTTATGGGGAAATCAGGAGATTATAAACGTATAACACCATTGCTGCCTTCTTCCCAGAATCCCTTGCTATTTTATATTACATTCTCTCACTTAGCATTCTTAAAGCTGGGAGACTGGCTTATGTTACCATGTTTGCATTCACATTGAACTGTTTTGTTTGAAGAATATGTTTGCTATCATAAACTGTGGTGAGCTTATTCTAAAATACACCTGTCACACACACAAGAGACCTTCAAGTCATATACCTAGATTTGGGTTGATTTATGTCCCCCAAAATCACATGTTAAAGCACTAACCTCAGAATGTAACTGTATTTGGAGTTAGTGCCTTTAAAAAGGTGATTAAGTTAAAAGAGGCTCTTAGGGTGGGCCCTAATCCAATCTGAGTGATCCTATAGGAAGAGGATTTATATACACAAAGAGACACCAAGGATACACAAAACAAATACCATATGAAGCCATCTACAACTCAGGGAGAGGTTTCAGGAGAAACCAACTCTGTTGACATATTGGCCTTGGACTTCTAGTCTCAAAAATGGTGAGAAAATTAATTTCTATAGTTTAAGCCACTCAGGTTGTGTTATTTTTCTATGACACCCATAACAAACTAATACATTAAATGTCTTTGCAAATGTGGAAATCGCTCTGATTTGTACATTTTCTTATGGAGAGCTTTTCTAGGGATCAAATGTGAAATATTGTGTGTGTGTGTGTGTGTGTGTGTGTGTGTATGTGTGTGTGTAATATATATATTACACACACATTTATATGTATATATATATATATATGTGTGTATATATCTATATATGTAAAACCCTAATATGCAAATAGACTGAATGACAGAACAACTGAACAACCAGTTGCTATGATGTGCACTGACCACCAGAGGGCACGTGGAACATGGTGGGGTTGGCACAAGGGATGGTAAAGCAGGTGGGCTGGGGCGCCAGACCAAGGCAGGGTGCTGGTTGCTGTCATTCTGGTGAGCCTCTGGTGATTACTGAAAATTCTTTGCTCCTGTGTGCCATTGTCTTGCCTGGCACTTGCATCTGCCAATAAAATAATACTTTCTTTTCTACAGCAAACTCTATGGAAAATCAAATTTTAACAGTTATATTTACCTCCACATTGTGATTGAGCACAAACTTATGTACTTGTAAAAATGCGTATGCAACCTCTTGCCTTTGGGCTATGTCTCTGCTTTGAGGTGGAGATATCTGCATGTACTAGGAAGAGAAAAACTATCTCCATAATGCTTAAGCAGCCTTGATTTTTTTAAATTGCAAATATCATTGTATTCAGCTAAAAAGAGCATAGAAATTAAAAGTAAAAGAGAGCAATACATATTTAACTTAGTATAGTAGGACACATTGTCAAACAGATGTTAGGCTCTGTTTAAAACTACCTTGGGCATATTTACAGGCATACAAAGCTTTCTCATGAATATGAAAATTAATTTATAGAAAATATATTTCCATCCTAATGTAATGTAGTAAAACAGTTTAGTAATAAAATATGTCTTTAGGTTAACAAACCAACCCAGTGATACTTTTTAGATATAGTATGTAAATTTATAAATTGATATTTCTACTAGTTCTTTCAGTATTACAAGTTATTTAATTACTTTGTATTTTTTGCCTATGGATTGATATACTCTGTGTGTGTGTGTGCATGTGTGTGTATGGATGGGAAATTTCTTCTCTCCAGCAACCCCTGAAGTTAGGCACAGTCCAGAAATTTCTTGACAAATATAATGTTAATGATGATTCTAGCTCATCTATTCTGTTTCTCATGGCTTAGGAATGAGGCCCAAGTAAAATTTGCTCTCCTCTTAAACATCCAAACCACAGTTGCCAGTAGAAATTAGTTATGTACTTCTTCTCATTGGAAATAAATAAATACATGCTTAAGCTTCAATTCCTATTGAGGGTAATAGCTATCATATTAAAGATCATTTTCCTGGATAAGAAATGTGTAAGATAGCAGTTTTTTCATAATATTCTAGAGGCCTGGTGCCAGAAATTGGTGCATGGATACAGTCCCTAGGCCTGGTCAGTGATCAAAGTGTGAGCATCTGGCATGGAAGGGCAGGTCCCAGCTGACCTCTGGGCCCTGGGCAGCACGTGGGCCCCAGGCCCTCGTGTGCTCCACTCACCCCAGTCATCGGGCCACTGCCTGGCGCCCTCACTGCCTGGGATCCCAGCCGCGGCCCTGCCCCCTGCCATCACTGGTCACTGTCTTTGGGACAGTCAGCAGGACGATCAGGCCCTGCTTGGCTCCCTCAGTGTCTGGGAGCCAGTAGGCAGCCCTGCTCCCCACCACTGCTACTGGTTGCCATCTACAGGGTGGTTGGCAGGCTGATCAGGCTCCACTGCACCCGCCTTAGCCTGGCGCTGCCTGCTTACCTGCTCCACCATCCCACCGTGATCCCACTCTCTTTGCAGCCCATTGGGATTGGCAGTGCCTCCACTGCCACCTGCTGCCAGCACCACATCACTGATGCCCACCATGTTCTGTGCACCCCCCTGGTGGTCAGTGCACATCATAGTGAGCAGACAAACTCCTGGTTGAACTCCCAGTTGAGGGGACAATTTGCATATGAGGCTTTTATTATATAGGATTTGCACCTCCCCTGGACTTTACCACTTGTTCTGCCAAAATGTTCTCCTTCCCTTCCAAGGGGAGTATAAAACCAGTTAAGCTTGTGGTGGTTGTACATTTTTAATCTTGTTGTGTTTGTACATTTTACACTCACAGATTCTAAAATTGATCATACACTTCCCTTGTAATTCTGATACGCTTCCATTGGGCTGCCTACTCTTGCTCTCTTTTTCCACCTTTAAGCTTCAGAATTTCTCATCAATATGAAAGTGAAAAATTGGGAAGTAGATGTGCACAATGTGCTGTCATCATTGACAGTTTTGGAACTGAAATTGAAGTCAGAGTGAGGGCAAAAATGGACATCAGCTTTTTTTCAATCACAGCAAGTCAGAGAAGATGATAGATGTAGCAGCTGCAGGGAAGTAATCATATTTTCTACATCTATTGCCTCTGCTCAGCTCTTCCTACTGTTAAGAGGAACATTCTGAGTTAACTGAGATATACAGACTAGGAGTAGATGATTCCTTTGCACCATCTAAAGAAATACAAAAGTGCCAGAGTTATTTAGACATTTGACAGTACTTAACATAATTTATCTCGGCATCAACATGCAGTATTTTCTGTAATATAGCATATTTTTAATGAACAGAAGCATTCAATGATTTTTAGAATCATCTTTTTATTTATTTTTATTTCATAGAGTAGTAACTTAGATTGAAGACTCTTGGGCCCAATAGGTTTGATGTATAATAAAAATAGTTATATCAGAATTTGTGTCAGAAAAATAGCAGTTCATCTTACACATAATTGCAAAATATTTCTTTCTTTCATATCTTAAGTGTTAAAAATCCTGAAACTGACACTGAATGGAGTAGTTGCTATGCATAAATTTGCTATTGTTTGGCAATGATCCTTTTTAAACTTGCTGTGAGGTGTAAATCAGTAGTATTAAACATGAGCCCCTTATATCATATTTTGCAAAAAGTTTAAACAAATATAATGTAACAATCAGTTTGGTTCTTTTAAAAAGCTGTTAATTAGATTGAAGCACCTACTTGTTCATTGGTGTTCAAAAAGTTGGGGGTCTCCATTGCAGCTGCCACTTATCCTTAGTCGTTTGTCCATTAAAGTCTTCTTTTAAGTGGGTTTCTTCAGAAAGTGGATTTCCAGCTTAGTTTTAAAATATTAGCTTCACTTGAGTTTTACTCTTAAGCACAGCCCAGTAAGAGCTTTCACATATTGTTATGTGAACCTGATAATAACCAGACAGTCTTCATTTAAGTCTTGAACCTCCATTTGCTTTCCATTATCGTTTCCTTTTCTTCTGAAGTATGAGGCGTGTTTGGGTTCCTGATAGTGTGACTCAATCTGTAATCCTCTAGCCCCTCTTCTTTCTTAATGGAAGCCAAGGCAGCCTTCTACCTTCCTTACCCTTAGAGAGGCCCAAAGCCACAGGACTCTGCTCAGCATCAGGGAACAGTGGCTAGCTGTTCCATTCTCACAATCCACCATCCCTGGTGACTGGTGCACCTAAGTCACCACCTAGTCAGCACCTCCTTGCAGTTCTTCTCGGGACTTACTAGTATCAGCTTCCTGGGATCAAATGTTTTTACCTTAATAATACTAAACATAAACTCTTTTCATTAATCTATAATCTGTGAAACTTTTTTATAGTTGGTTATGGTACATATATTTCTATATTTATGACTTCATAACTTTAATATCAATTTATAACTTAGTAGGACATCAATAATCTACAGTCCCCAAATCCAAACAATATATTTTTGTGATTTCAGAATTTTTGCAGCATGATTTGTATGCATCTTTTAGATTTTAAACTTACCTATTTAATTTATTTAGCTTTAAAATGATTGTTGAAATGGGGCAAAAAAATATTTTTGTATTATTCCTTCTACTTCTCAATGGTACCAATAGTCTTACCTATACAGTATATGGTTATATTTGTTTGCTAGGGTTCCCATAGCAAAGCGTCACAGACTGGGTGGCTTAAAAATAACAAAAAAATTATTCTCCCACAATTCTGAAGACTAAAAGTCTGAGATCAAGATTTCAACAAGGTTAATTTCTTCTGAGGCTCTCTCCTTGGCTTGTAGATGGGTTTGTGGCTTCACATGGTCCTCACTCATATTGGATTAGGGCCCACCTTTTAATCTAGTTACTTCCTTAAGGATGTTTCCAAACACAATCTCATTCTGAGGTACTGGGGGTTAGGACTTTAACATATAAATAGAATTGTACACAATTCAATATATAATGATGATACTTGAAAATATTTTAATTTTCCTAAAAACTAAAATGTGTAAAACACATGTTTGTTTCAATTTTGTAACCTCACAGTGAGGAAACAGAGTCACGGTGAGGCCTCATTGCCTGCTGCAGGCCTCTTGTCTGGGAGAATGCAGAACTAGAGCCTGGGTCTCCTGATTTGAACCTTGTTATCTTTTTACTCTATAGTGCTGCAAACTGAAATAGAATTTGACCATTGTACAGATCTTTGAATGTCTGGGTATATTAGATATGCATATTTTGGATCATGCGCTATAAACTTCGGATTTCTATTGCATATTAGTTAGTCACAGCTTCCTGATCTTATTTCGTACCTTTTTTCTGGCTTTATTTTCTGAAGAGTAGTAAGTCAAAGTCTAGAGAGATTGCTAAACTAGTTACAACTTAGTTGCCAAATGAAAAATAAAACATACCAAGGAATTTCTAGAGGTTTATGTTATTAAAAACAAAAAACAAAAAACCCCTAAAGATTTATTTTTTGTAAAGGATACATTTTATTTGTTACATGAGGATTTTTAGCAATGCGGTCACCTGCAAATGGAGCATATGGGGGCAGGGAGAGAGGGACAATATTGACTGCTGAACTTACTTCTGCTTGTCCCACAGAAGTTACATCTCCAGAGTTAGCACAGCCTGAGCTAACAGTACCCTTTGGGCAGCCCTGGCTCACGAAATGCCAACGCTCTCCTACCCCCTTAGAAGCCCTGTCAAGGGGTTAACATTTTAGTATTTAGGCATTCTGATTCGTTAGAGTTGAGTCAGTCCTGTCATGATTCTGATGAATCTTTTTCCTCTTAACAATTCCTAAGTGTCTCTTACAGACACTGGAGATCATTTCTTTGTCTTATAATTCTTTCTCATGTATTGTATATCTTAAATGAGTCACTATTTCAAAGCTTTCTATACCTACAAAGGCACAACTGATTACTTGTATCAAATGAATATCCTATTTTTAAAATGTGAATATGTGAAAGTTTATTTAATAATTTATTAAATTCAAAGAAGAAAGTTTGATATAAGACTGTAACAGATATATTGATGACTGCCCTTTTAAAAGCATCAAAATAATTAAAAATAATTTTCTTTGAAAGTTGGCCAGGGATACTTTGCCCTGATCCTTTAAAAGATAAATATGTGACCTATGACCTGGATGGAAATGTTGAACGGTATCACGTAGAATTCCTGGGTGATCCCCATTCAAAATCGTGGATAAAAGCAACATTTGTTGGACATTATAGTATCACATTAAAGGTAAGTAGAATAACATCAAAACTATTCTTCTTGAACTTGTTTTTAATTATTGCTATTTTTATCTCAGATCTTAAAAGATACTCTTTGTTTTAAACTCATATTTTTATTTTTAAAGTAGTTTTTCAAAGGAAGTACGACTATAAAAATAGTTATGGGATACTTTAAAATTTTATTTTTCTAATAGAAATATAGTATACATTAACTGAGGACTTTACATAATTGTGTTTTGAAATAATTTTAAGATTATTTGGGATTTTTTTCAATTCTTTTGAGAAAACTCTTAAGTTGTAAGTAATAGGGAAAATTAATTATGGAATGCAGCCTGATTTTCAAATTTCAAATGGAATATTTCATTATACTAACTCTATCTGTATATCTTTGATTCCTTTTAAACTTTAGATCACACAGTACAATTAATGAGTAGACTGGACTCTCAGGTTGATGAGAATAGGTAAACTGGACCTGTTTCCATGGATTTGGTTTAATTATTATAAATTAGCTCAATTATCTGTATTTTAATATTAAAACTTTTCATCTGCAAGTCATGCTTTCATAAGAAATCTGATTGAATAGTAGATGTCAGAAAAGTGGATTTCTTTTCCTCAGGATAGTGTCTACTTTTTAATGAGAAGCTTATGTATTCAGTTATACAAATGAGTGTATGTACATTTAAGGCATGCCCTTTCATCCACACTGTAAGTAAATCTGTGGGGATTTGAAGTACTTTAAAATGGGCTTTTACTCTGTCTTTGGCATAAGCAGTATATTTGCCCCATTTCAGCGTGAAAACAGAAGGAAAGGCTGTTTCATTTCAGTGTGGAATAACATTGCTTATATTCATGTCACAGTAGTTGTGAACCAGTCATCTTAATGTGAGCACCTTCTGGGCTCTGACTTCTTGGATGTATGCCTGGGTACTTCTACTGACAGTCACTGAATACAGGAAGTAGTGTTCTCCCTTCTCTGCCCCTATCCCTTTTCTGAAGGATGGGGAAGCCTAGCTTCTCATGAAGTAAACCTTAGAAACTTAGGTATTTGATAATGTGCTGAAGGGTGGGTCACTTTAAATATATATATATATATATATATATATATATATATATATATATATATATATATATATATATATATATATTATTTTTTTAATTGATTTTAGAGAGGAAGGGAGAGGGATAGAGAGATAGAAACATCAATGATGAGAGAAAATCATTGATCAGCTGCCACCTGCACTATCGCCTACTAGAGATCGAGCCTGCAACCTAAGCATGTGCCCCTGACTGGAATTGAACCTGGGACCTTTCAGTCCATTGGCTGACATTCTATCCATTGAGCCAAACTGACTAGGGTGAGTGGGACACTCTTAAGAAATTATATATAAATATAACTTAAAAAAATCAAAGTGTATTTTAAAATTGTTCCCTTACAGTGTATATAATATGCTTTCTTCTGTGGGTCTCTTCATTCAAGTCTGAAATTTTAATTCCTTTTTACTTCAGTTGAACTGGCACAGGCCAGACTATCTGTCTGTGCTCTGATTCCCCACTCCTGGCTACCTAAGATCTCAGCAAGCCAAGGAGGGGAGATTAACCCGTGACTGAAGCCTCCTTGCCCCAATCCACTCAAGAAACACAAGGCAAGATGGTTGACTCAGGGAATACAGACAACCAAGGAAGAAAAATGGTAAAAAATGATACATATGATCATGAAATTAGTTGAAAAGTATTAATTCCAAACTATGTATTACCTGGAGATAGCTGGGATTTCTATCCCTGTCCCCTGTGGATGGAGATAGTCTTGACTTCAACCTGTAGTTTTATTACGTAGACTTCCAGGAATTTAATCTTTTATTATTCTTTTTGCACTGGAGCTCCTGTATCTTCGGATGCTCTGTAGTATACCACAGTGATCCAGATATTAAATTCATACCTCCTCCCCCTCATAAGAAAGATCACTTACACAAAAAGTAATATATAGTAGACAATGTAAACTTTCTTTAAGATTTTTCTAGAAGTGGTGAAGAAGAGATACACATTGTCTGATACATATGTGTCTGATAGGCACATATAACTCTTACTGGCTTAAGCTGTCTAAATATTACACTTCATACACTATTTCAACATCATTTTCTCCTAATTTGTATAAGCTTAGTTTAACAAGTGATTAAATAATATTTCAAAATTTTCACTAAATATGACTATGTAAATTTTGTAGTATATGTTAAGGTGGGAGAGAAATAAGCTCCTCTGTAAAGACATTCCATGTATTTACAAGAAAATGGAATATTTTTAGTTTTAGATTATAAAAAATTTAACTCATTTATTTCATGTTGTCTATTTTTTTTTAATAGATAATTCCCCCTGGTAGATAGATATGTTTATGGGACCACTGAATTAGTAATTTTGTTGAAAGTGCAAAAGAACTCTGTTATTATCTATTCATACAAATGGTAGGGTTTTCTCCAATAAATAAAACTTACAGATACATTGCAATGTACTTTGGAAGAAAGTTGAAGGCAATATTTAGATTGCATATTTATAATTTATATTGGCTTATTCATACATTATTTTTTCATTTGCCATAAAATCAGTAGCTATAAAAAAAGTCCAAGTTCCTCCTCTATTTTAATGTGATAGACTACTACTTGATAGACTATGAGTTTAGCATTTCTTAAGCCTGAATGTGTATTAGAGAGCTTTACAAAACAGAAACAACACCACACACAACACAAATATAGCAATGCCAGGGTTCTACTCTACTGGATTGATTAAATCAGAAGGTATTGGAGTAGGGGCAGGCCTCAGCATTTTTAAGTTCCTCAGATAGATCTGATGTACAGTCCAGAGACAAAGAGAACTACTGACTAAGTTTTCACATCATGAAGCATCAGAGTTTTATTGAAGTTATCTCTACACTAAAGACCTCTATACCAGAGGTCCATTGTCATGGCCTATGGGGATTGGGCTAAAACCAGCTTTCAACATCCCCTGAGGGATAGTAGTGGGCAAAGCGGCAGGCAGTCAGGGAGGAGCAGCTCCTGCTTATCCCAGCCCTGTTTATCCCAATCAGCTGAGTGGTGCTCACTGTGGTAAGTGGGAGCACACTTACCACAAGGGGGAAGCTCCATCATTGAGTGTCTGCCCCTTGGTGGTCAGTGTGTGTCATAGCACCTGGTTTAATGGTCGGACACTTAGAATATTAGCCTTTTATATATGTAGATACTCATGTTGAATGACAGTCTTAGGTAGACTTGCTTAAGCAGAACTCTTGACTTTTCAAATTATATATACAGTATTAGTCATTACACAAGTGCATCTGGAGTACATCTATTCAAGTGAGTGTTTTGCTTCTAATATTCATTAAGATCCAAATACTAAGAATGCAGTATGTAATAAGGATTAGCCATTAGTTTATAGACTAGATTATCAGGCAGTATTTTGCTCTTAGAGTAATGGAGTGAAACTGGATACAAATCTATTGTATTAAGCAAATTCAGTGGAAAACCACATTTGCAGCCAAATCTGTAGAGCTACCAAACTCTCAATTTTTTTTGTTTGTTATAAGAATTCTATATTTGATGTGAAATTTTCTGTAATTTGCTATTAGTTTAAGACTTTTTGTTTTCTTTCTTTTTTTAAAATATATTTTATTGATTTTTCACAGAGAGGAAGGGAGAGAGATAGAGAGCTAGAAACATCGATGAGAGAGAAACTCTTGCACACCCCCTACCGGGGATGTGCCTGCAACCAACGTACGTGCCCTTGACCGGAATCGAACCTGGGACCTTTCAGACCTCAGACCAATGCTCTACTACTGAGCCAAACCGGTTTCGGCAAGACTTTTTGTTTTCTAAGCATTCTTTAGTTTTTGGCCTGGAGAAAGGTTAAGGGAATTAATTCTATAACTGCGACCTATTTGTGAATAATCTAATCTAATCTAATGTAAATTAGGAAAAGAATGAAGTTGTTAAAGTGGCTAAAAAGGCAGTCTCTAGAGCCAGGTTCTTTGGGTTTGAAGGTTGACTATACTATTTACTAGATGTTTGAACTCAGGTAGGTCACTTATCCTTTGCAAATCCACACTCCTCATATTAAAATGGAGGTTATAAGAGTACCTGCCTCATAAAGTTGTAGGAGTTAAAGCACAGTGCTTATCATCTAGTAGGCTCTTAATAAACAATTGATATTTTACAATGGGAATATAGGTGAAATACATAGCTAAATAATTAAATTTTTCCCCCTAGAAACCAGTATGTGTAGAAGGGAGCACCAAAAAATATACAAGAATGAAAAGGTGGAGAATAATATTTTTCTTTTGATTAAGATTATATGTTCAAATGACATGATTTTAATGGGAATTTTTAAAATCAATGAACATGATACTCCCAGAAATTGAGTGAAATAGACTGAATTGATCATCTGTCTTATCCTTTGATTCTTTAGTACATGGCTGAAAGAGTTCATTGCTGTAATGCTTTTATAGTTTAAGGTAAATGGGAGTGCTAAGAACTTTTGAAAGCAGGAGATGATTTAGAACCTTCTGAATCTGACTACTTGGTGAACGAATGAATAGTCCCCAATATCAGCAATGCCCCCAAGAATACTTTGGATTTGTTTGATGGAATTTGGAAGGAGAATAGGAAATATTATCTTTCAGGTCCTTTCATTCAGTTTCCCCCCCCCCCCATCTCTATTCTGCTTTTTGATTCACTCACATTTATATATGCTGACTTTGCTGTTTCAAGTAAATTTTTGAACTCACCTCTGTCCTCTCACACCTTCATTTCTTATAAATTTAGATAGCTGTGAGCTTCTACTGAAAGTAAAAGTCCAAATCCAAATAAATGACCAACTTTATTCTGTTTATAAAGGGATGGATCAGGTGGCTACCTTTCCCATCACCAAATGCATGAAAAAATCAGTTAAATATCAACTAGGTTTCTCATATGACTCCTCAGTGGAATAGCAGTCATCTTTTCTAAAAAATTCCAATGTGTAGCTTTCTCAGTTTTCTAGAAGTACTTATTTTTCTGTTAAAGAAACAAGAGTCAGATCATTGTTTTTAAGCCAAAATATAAGGCTCATTAAATGGCCTTCATTTAATGAGCCTTATATTAAATACCCCTTATAAGTAAGTCTGCCTTATAATGGGTCTTTTATATTGGGGTTCTTAAATAAGTAAATAGTTGTTGGGTAACTTTTTGGTACATTCTTCCATTAGGGATTGGAGAAGTCCAAAACTCATAATCAGATGAGTGCACAATTCATAGATAAACTTCTTTTTCCTTACATTTTCTTTAATTCCCCCACCATTTTTGCTTTGCTTTGATTTTCAGTATCTGTTAGCCAAGGGTCAAAACCAGTCCATGACTCAGGCAAAACCCATATCCCTAAAACCTAAATACTTTTTATTAAAATAACAAGTTTCAGAACCACTTCCTTACCATTTTGTTTATCTCACAGAATATGTACTGATTCTGTGTCACATAACTAACCATCCCTTTCTCCTAGATCTTCCACCTGCTCCATGTGTAGGTCTTTAAACATTACCTGAGCATCTTCCTGTAATAAATACCTCCATTGTTTTCTCATGAACTCATATTCCATGAAAAATGAGCAAATGCAGAGTAGAAAATAGCAGTCAAGTATGTCAACTTTCATTTAGGTTCAGGTCTTGATATCATTTGCTGTTGTTTAAAATCCTTTAGATCAAAGAACATCCTTTAGATCAATTCTGACTTTTTAAAGAGCTTAAATATTTTAAAAATTTAGTAAATATATGTAGCCTGTGATTTTTAAATAATCTTTTTTTTTTTTTTTATTGATTAAGGTATTACATATGTGTCCTTATGCCCCCCATGTTTCCCCATTCCCCTGCTCATGCCCTCACCCCCCCTGGTGTCTATGTCCATTGGTTATGCGTATACGCTTGCATACAAGTCCTTTGGTTGATCTCTCCCCTTACCCCCACTCTCCCCTACCTTCTGAGGCTTGACAGTCTGATCGATGCGTCTCTGTCTCTGAATTTGTTTTCATTCATCAGTTTATGTTGTTCATTATATTCCACAAATGAGTGAGATCATGTGATATTTATCTTTCTGTGACTGACTTATTTCGCTTAGCATAATGCTCTCCAGGTTCATCCATGCTGTTGCAAATGGTAGGAGTTCGTTCCTTTTTGCAGCAGCATAGTATTCCATTGTGTAGATGTACCACAGTTTTTTAATCCACTCATCTGCTGATGGGCACTTAGGATGTTTCCAAATCTTAGCTATGGTAAATTGTGCCATTATGAACATAGGGGTACATATTCTAGTTTCTTGGGATATAATCCTAGGAGTGGGATTACTGGGTCAAATGCGAGTTCCATTTTTAGTTTTTTTGAGGAAACTCCATACTGTTCTCCACAGTAGCTGCACCAATCTGCATTACCACCAGCAGTGCACAAGGGTTCCTTTTATTCTACATCCTCGCCAGCACTTGTCATTTGTCGAGAATAGTTATCCTGACAGATGTGAGATGGTACCTCATAGTCATTTTGCTTTGCATATCTTGGATGATTAGTGACTTTGAGCATGTTTTCATATGTCTCTTGGCTTTCTGTATGTCATGTTTTGAAAAGTACCTATTCAGGTTCCTTGCCCATTTTTTGATTGGGTTGTTTATATTCCTTTTGTTAAGTTGTATGAGTTCCCTGTAAATGTTGTTTTATTGATGGTTTCTTTTGCTGTGCAAAAGCTTTTTGTTTGATGTAGCCCCATTTGTTTATTTTCTCTTTAGTTTCCATTGCCCTAGGATCTGTATCAGTGAAGATATTGCTTCGGCATATGTCTGAGATTTTGCTGCCTGTGGATTCCTCTAAGATTTTTATGGTTTCCCGTCTTATGTTTAAGTCCTTTATCTGTTTGAGTTTATTTTTGTGTATACTGTGATTTTTTTTATTTGTCCATTGAGATTATTTTTACTATAGATGGCTTGACTTCATATGTCTCCTCTCATTCAGTGTTTGTTGCAGGGAGTACTCAGTTCCTGTATTGGTAGTTTTTGTATAGAATTCAAATATAAAGTCCCAGTATTTTAAGCCAAGTAATGGAATCACACTGTAAAGATTTAACTTTCAATTTTCTTTATTCTTTCTTTTCTGCCTAATTTCTCCCCTAGCATTCATTGCATTCTTGGCATTATGATTCAGACTGATGTAAAAGATCAGACTACATAGAGCTAGTACTCTTTTTTTTTTTGGTCAGGTTAACTGGTTCATACTTTGTAGTGGTGTGGGATGGGGCACAGAAGTTATTTTGATCTTAAAATCTTGGTGACTCAGAGTAAGCAAATATTCCTGTTTATGTCTAAGGAAACAAACAGGGCAAAAAAAAAAATGCATCTTTGAAAGCAGTATTTGCTTCAAGTGTTCAATAATTTGAGTAAGCTGTGTAAATATTCCAGAGTTGATTATTGAAGATTATGTGAATTTATGTTAAAGGTGACAAATGAGAGGGAGGTAGATATTAGGAAGACAAGGAATGTGTGGTGCACATAGGTGTGATGTGACTATCTTCTAGTTGACATAAAAGGAACAGGAGTGTTCTTACTGTCTAGATTACCAGCTGCTGTTGTAGAAATCCAATTTAAGGAAGACAAGATATCCTTGTGATTAACTTTCTACTGAGTTGCTTTAAGTGAAAACGGTCTGCTCAACTGAGGAGAAGAGCGATAACTTTGGCATGATAGTAAATAGAACGATGCATCAGGGCAATACATGGTTAGTCAGTGAACTACACTGCAAATTTGAATGTATAAGTAGTAGCAATTGACATAAATCACCAGGCAGAGCACTTTATAAAAGGCAGTGGTGCCCATCCTCATTTAGTTGGGGTGCATTCCAAAAGAAGATTATTTTATACTTCTTTAGATTATGACTTATATCCCCATATTTTAAGAGACATATTATCTAAGAAATAACTTAAAGTAATGGTCAATATTTGAAGTCATTTCAGTGAATTTATGAAGCCAATAAAGCAGGCTAAGTACTTATGATTCTGGTTTTCCAGATTTTTATCATATGCTCAACATTGTGTATAAAAGAAAAATTTCCTAAATTGTAAGTACTGATGTTGTAGTTAACTTTAATATTGATATAACAAAAATTCAAATTAAAATTTTGGATTGTGGACCCTATCGTATCTACAGAATTGTAGTGAGGCTCTGCCATACCCCAAATAGGGCAGATAAAGAAACATTTGATTGATTTGTTTTCAAATATGGTACTATTTTTTATATGCTGTTTAAGTATTTGAAGTTAAATACACATTTTTTATATGCTCCAATATAATAGAATAAATCAGAGGTCCATAAAACACTTTATAGATCTGAATTTGTACACAAAATGAAGGGCTGTACTATTTTAGGAGTAATTCTATATAATAAAAGCCTAATATGCTAAGTGTCTGGTCATCCGTTCAACCAAAGTGTAATTTGCTAATGATATGCTAAGGCTGCTCAACCGCTCGTTATGACATTCACTGAACACCAGGGGGGAGATGCTCCAACCGGTAGGTTACTTTGCTTCTGGGGTCTGGCTAATCAGGACTGAGCAAAATGGACCGGACACATCCTGGAGCCCTCCTGTGGTCCCTCCCTGGCTGGCCAACCTCCCATGTCCCGCCCCAGCCCCAATTGTGCACTGGTGGGGTCCCTCAGCCTGCCCTGCACCCTCTTGCAATCTCAGAGGATGTCAGAGAGCCGTTTTCAGTCAGATCCTGCAGGCCAGGCTGAGAGATCCCACTGGTGCACAAATTTGTGCACTAGGACTCTGGTATTGTCATATCATTCCTAAGGCTGGGTAGCCACCATGTTAATAAATTTTTCTTTTAGCTTCCTAGGCATAATCAAATAATTTAGGATTATGATGTAGCAACCTTTCACTTTTTTTTTTTCAATCCTCACTTGAGGATATTTTTTTTTTTTTATTGATTTGAGAGAAAGAAACATCAATGTGAGAGAAATATCAATTAGTTGCTTCCCATAAGCACCTGACTAGGAGTCAAACCTCAGTCTAGGTATGTGCCCTGACCAGGATCTGAACCCACACGTTTTGGTATACAGGATGACACTCCAACCAACTGAGCCACCTGGCCAGGGTGCAACCACTCACTTTCATTACCAATTTCCTGACTGAATTTTACCCTGAGGGGGGGGGGGGAAGCCTACTTATAACACCCAATAAATATTTACTGAGCTTCTATTATTTGTGACTCTTCTAGGCTCAGACGTGAACAAAACAGACAAAATTTAAATGCCTTTATGAAATTTAAATTGGTGGGATAAGAAATAGTAAACTAGCTAAGTAAATAAAGATATGGTATGCTGGTTGTTGCTGAATGTTATGAGGAAAAATTAAGAAAACGCAATAGATAAAGGAGTAGTAGGGTGCAAAGGGGTGGAAAGACTACCACCTGCCTTTTATTCCAATCTTCAAAGTCCCTTAGCTAGGAAATCATTCCCAACCAATCAAATACCAGTGGTTGGTTAATAATTTGTTTTGATTGTATTTTTCCCTTTCACTTATTCCAGAAAGTGTCAGGCTCCTAGTATTCCCATTCTCTGGGGACCAAAAGCAGAGCTTGTCTGTATTCTTGACCTGAGTTCCTTGAGGATGGGAAGGGTGGGCTGGGAATGAGAGGCCAGTGCCTCTGAGAGGGACAGGCAGGGGCAGCACAGCAGAGAAGAGATTCTGACAGACTTAGAAGAGAATAAAAGTCTGTCAGTGCCCTGGGTAGTAGCAGGACCTCCGAGAAGGATGGCAGTCTGGTGCACTAAGGGAGATTGAACCCATGCAATCATGGTCCCCAGCCTCTTTAAAGATTCTTTTGTCTAGGCGTGGCAAAGAAGCTGTTAGACTGCCTGACTTCAAGGGACCTGAACAAAGATGTTTTTCATGTAACCACTGTAGGTTGCAAAGTAATGATCTGTCCTCACTCTTCATTCACCACATTTCCCCCCCAATTTATATGAACCTGGGGAAAGTAAGGGATGGCTCCAAAAAATGACTAAAATCAATCATCTTTTTTGGCTTAGGGCTTTCTCATTCAACTTAGCAAAGATGTTGTGACATTGCGTACACATTCAAGTTTGCAGAGTAAAATTTATCCTGCTATAATGTCAGGCTTTTATATCTTGATTAATTCTCATGTAGAGAAGCAATCTTTTTGTACAGAGAGGAAGGGAAAGAGATAGTTAGAAATATCGATGAGAGTGAGTCATTGATCAGCTGCCTCTTGCACACCCCCTACTGGGGATGTGCCTGCAACCAAGGTACGTGCCTCTGACCGGAATCAAACCCGGGCGGGACCTTTCAGTCCCCAACCCGACACTCTATCCATTGAGCCAAACTGGTTTCGGCTAGAGAAGCAATCTTAACATACAAAGCAGCAGGCCCTGGCCAGTGTGGCTCAGCTGGATGAGCATCATCCCATGCACCAAAAGATAGCCAGTTTGATTTTTGGTCAGGGCACATGCTTGGATTGTGGAGTATGTAGAATGCAGCCAATTGGTATTTGTCTCTCCCTTTCCTTCTCTCTAAAATCAGTAAAAAAACATATTAAAAACATTATTTTTAAAATACAAAGCAACAGAAGACATGAGTTTCTGCCAGATTACAGATTTATCTCCACTGGCTTCACTGGGTGGACAAACATATGTATTCTTTTCCTTGAACTGGACACTCCATATTAGTGTATGGTGATAACACAAACCTTATTCAGTAAGTCGGAAGTTACTGAGAAGTGTCATTCAGTTTCTTCCTCAAACCCTGGGAAATGTAAAAGCGATATTAAGGCCTTCTGTCAGCCAATAACGTTTGATTGATTGAAACGAGACCATATAGGACAGTAATTTGCAAACTTTTCAGTTTTGGACTCGGGCCAGGAATTTTCTCAGATATAGAACACTATTTTTCCCTGTCTAATCATTTGTTTAGTCTCCAACCTCATGCTTACTTCAGATATTTGCATGCTGTTTTTCTAATAAGAATACATCTGTCAAGTATTATTTACTTTCATAAATTCACACAAATTTTTTAGACTATTTATCTTCCTTCTCTTTCCTTGATGATTACTTATTATTTCCCTCCACCCCAAGTTTAATGAAACTGATTGAGAAAAGTCAGGTTGCCACAGTAATATAAAAAGAATGAAGGACTTGACAACTGGAATATGAAGGTGCCCAGCCCTTTCTATAGTCTCATCTGAAGTCATTGATCTTAATCCTTGACTTCATACATTTTAGCTCTTTGAAAATTTGCTAGTTACCTTGAAAATGTCCTTATTAAATGAATGTATTTAAAAATTTGTCTGTGTTTTGTTTTGGGATGGAAGATGAGATGGAAGATCTAAATTTATTATGTATGGTCAAGTCTAAGTGAAAGGCATAGATCTTTAAAACTACAAAAGCTGAGGACAGCTTGGCCAATGATGCCCATTGCTAACAGTATCACTGGAAGACTGAAATAAACTGGAAATAATGGGTACTTTCCTTTTTTTTTATTTTTATTTTATTTTATTTATTTATTTATTTATTTTATTTTATTTTTAATAAGTTTTTATTGTTCATATTATTACAAATGTTCCTTTCCCCCCACCCACCATTGCTCTCCTCCACCAGGTTCCCATCCCACCCTCTGCCCTTTCCCCTCTCCCCATTGTCCTCATCCATAGGTGCACAGTTTATGTTCAGTCTCTTCCCACGCCCCCCTCTCCCCTTTACCCCAAGAATCGTCAGTTCACTCCCCTTCCATACCTCTGATTCTATTATATTCAACAGTTAATATTGTTCATCAGATTTTTTTAATTTCCTTGGTTTTTAGATTCACTTGTTGATAGTTATGTATTTGTTGTTCATAATTTTTATCTTTGTTTACTTTCTCTTCTGAAAGAACCCCCTTCAGCAATTCATATAATTCTGGTTTGGTGGTGATGAACTCCTTTAGCTTTTTTTTATTAGTGAAGCTCTTTATCTGGCCTTCGATTCTGAGTGATAGCTTTGCTGGATAGATTATTTTTGGCTGTAGGTTCTTGCTATTCATCACCTTGAATATTTCTTGCCATTCCCTTCTGGCCTGCATGGTTTCTGTTGAGAAGTCAGCTGACAATCGTATAGGTGCTCCTTTGTAGGTTACTACCTTCTTTGCTCTTGCTTCTTTTAATATTCTCTCTTTGTCTTTTGCTCTTGGAATTTTAATAATGATGTGTCTCGGTGTGGTCCTCTTTGGATTCCTTTTGTTTGGAGTTCTGTGCGCTTCCTGGACTTGTAAGTCTAATTCTTTCACCAGGTAGGGGAAGTTTTCTGTCACTATTTCTTTCAGTATGTTTTCCATATCTTGCTCTCTCTCATCTTCTGGGACCCCCATAATTCTGATGTTGGTTCGCTTGAAGTTGTCCCAGAGGTTTCTTACATTATCTTCAATTTTCTGGATTCTCTTGCCTTCTAGCTTCTGTGGAGGAGTGTCTTCTGGCTCTTTATGTTCCAAATCTTTGACTTGATTCTTGCGATCTTCCCTTCTGTTTTTAGGACTCAGTAAAATATTTTTTATTTCAGACAATGTATTCTTTATTTCTTGTTGATCCCTTATCATTTCTTGTTGACTCCTTATTAATTCTAGTTGATCTCTTTTCATATCCTCGTAGCCCTTATCCATCTTTTCTAAGAAATTCTTGAAAAAACTTATAAGCGTAGATTTGAACTCTATATCCAGACGCTTTTTGTCCTCCATTTCTTTCGTTTGTGATCTATTTTGTTGTCGCATTTCGCAGTTACAGATGGGACGGGGTTTCAGGGTGGAGCCTGCAGCTTTGGCTTCTGTCAGCCCCGCCCTATGCGGGTCCTTCAGTGCTCGCTGCTGCCAGCGCCTCTGAGAGAGAGGTGCCCTCGATTTTCGCCTGCTGCCACACAGTCTATGCTCTCCCCCAATGAGCCCGGTATTGGGGTTCAGTTCAGTTGGAAATGGAGTTGGAGGTGGCGTTCAGAGCAGTCTGGAGCCCAGGTCTCCTTCCCGTCAGGGCAATCCCGCGGCACAGCCGACCGTCCCTTCTCTGCGCGCAATGTGCGCGCCTCCGGGACCTCCTTTCGCCTCTCCCCGGGGTTCCGCCTTACAGCCCGGCTCCCTATGGCTGAGCCTGAGTCCCCGGGGTCTGGCCCAGAACCGGGGTTCAGAGCAGTTGGGGGCCCAGCACAGTCGGAGCTTTTCTCTCCTTTCCGCTCAGGAACGCCCGCCAGGCACTCGGCCTCCCTCCTCTCCGGCTCCGTCCTCTCCGCACGCCGCGTCTCCGTACCTTGGGCTTTTCCAGCTCCTCCGCGCCTCCTTCTGGTTTTCTCCTTGCTTCTCGCTGTAGAATTTCCAGTCAGTCAACCTTCCTGTAGTTCTGGGCAATGTCCGTTTTATATTTTAGTTGTATTTTATTGAAATTGTTGTGTGCAGCTGCGGCTAGGTGTTCACCTGGGCGCAGCCATCTTGGATCATGGGTACTTTCTATACGTTTAGAATGTGCACCTATCACTTCTTCAATTAAAAATCAAACTCGTAGAAAATGCAATCCATAAGCTGAGACTAAGTCTGGAATTCGCAATTCTAAGTCAACTTTTTGAGTTTAGATGTTTAATTGTTTTACCACTAGGTGGCACATACTTACTGATAAATTCTTAAAAACCCTCAGACAGGTTTTCCAAAAAGCTCTTCAGTTACCCAAACTTTGCAAACTTCACTGTAACTACATATTGCATTGATTTTTCTCAAGAAATTTCTTTACCTTCAATTGTTTAGTGCTATATCAGATTTTTTGTGATTTTTCTCTATAACTTCTTACTTAGCATTCTTACAGTATTTGAGTTGCAGAAATGTCTTAAGGCAAATACTAGCTAAGATATCTTTAATTTAGTGTAAATTTTCTAATGTTTATTGAGTTTTATATCTCTACTTTTCATATTTTTCATGTGAAATAACTTAATGAATGAAATTTAAAGATTCTGTGTACAAAGTAGATTTTTATTTGATTATATTGCTTCGCTGCTTTTATACCAAATAAATCAATGTCAAGGACCACATGCAATTTAAGAACCAATTTCTGAATGCTTTTATAATATGCAGAGAGATTAGGCAAATGGGTGCTGTGGAGAATACAAAAATGAAATATTATGTATTGCTTCTGTCTTCAAGGATCTTTCATTTTATGGGAGGAGATAGTTACGTGAATGCAAATTAACTATAATATAATTCAGAATGTAGTAAATAATTAAATGAAAATATTAAGTGTAATGAGAGCTAGATAGTAAATATTAATTTGGAGACTCCAAGAATAAAGTGGAATTTGAGAAGAGCCCAAGTAATTCTTATAGTCATTTTTTACCTAGAGATTCTTCAGTTGTTTTTCTTTTCTAAATACATGTTTGACAGAACTAAATAAACATTTATTGAGTGCTTCCTACTCTACCAAACTGTCATCTATTATTTAATTTAATATTCATGAATCCTTTGGATGTATGTACAGCTATCCACATTTTATAGATGAAGAATTTGAGGCACAGAAAGTTTAAGGAACTTGTATGAATATGTCAGGTGTCTTCCATAATACCAAAACTAGATGTGAATTGAATAAATTTTCTTACAATAAGAAACTTAGCTTTTTGATTTTTGTCCCTTCAGCATCACAATATTGCTTAAGAGGGAATCAACATTATTCTAATAAATGTTTTAACATTGACTACTTTGTTATATTTGTAGTCTTAATTTTTATAATTTTCTAAGTTTTATGTGAATCATATTCAAATATCTTGAATTAAGAATATGACCCTTTTGGCTATTAACATGCAAAATTTTTACAACTTTGCTGTATTCTAAAATAATAATACAATAATAATCAGATATCAAAATCTAAATAATATATTATATTTTGCTTAAATTAGATTTGGGTTCATATCAAATGGATATGCAAACACAATTATATATTTACAATGAATCTTGTTTTTCTATGTTTCCATAGCCAGGAAAATGTGGAAATAAAAAGGAGAAGTGGCATATAAGTGCACTACAAGAAGCATACCATCTTTATGGATATTCTCCTGAGCAAAGACTAGAAATGTGCTGCCTATCAAAACAGGGTATATGATTTTTAATTTTTTTGCCACCCCATTTAAAGATTTACTCAGATCCATGCTTTCCAAAATGTGTATGCTCATGTAAAAATCTTTTTCTTGCTGAAATCGGTTTGGCTCAATGGATAGAGCATCGGCCTGTGGACTGAAATGTCCCGGGTTCGATTCCTGTCAAGGGCATGTACCTTGGTTGTGGGCACATCCCCAGTAGGGGGTGTGCAAGAGGCAGCTGATGGATGATTCTCTCTCATCAATGTTTCTAGTTCTCTATCCCTCTCTTTTCCTTTCTGTAAAAAAATGAATAAAATATATTTTTAAAAAATATTTTTCTTTACTAGTATATCTTTGTTCACCGAAAAATTACTTTTGTGTAGATTAATAGTACATATTTTACTCTCTGAAACTATTTTCAAATGATGATACATACACTCTATTTTTTATTTACTTATTTATTATTTTAAAATATATTTTTATTGATTTCAGAGAGGAAGGAAAAGGGAGAGAGAGACAAAAGCATCAATGATGAGAATCATTAATTAGCTGCCTCCTGCAACCTCTCCCCACCCCTCACTGGGGTTTGAGCCCGCAACCCAGGCATGTGCCCTTGACCAGAATCAAACCTGGGACCCTTCAGTCAGCAAGCTGATGCTCTATCCACAGAGCCAAACTGGCTAGGGCCATCCACTCTATTTAAATACAGGGATTTTAATTGGTGTATCTGTCATCTTTGCTCTTAGATAACTATATAGGTACTCTTGTATATTTCAAAACATATATTTCAAAATTGGAAATTATGGCTTTAAAACATATTCCTGGGGTGAAACTTTCATTGGATATGCTGTAGTATTTCAGAATAAAGTATTTTTAAATAAATTGAAGTCAGAGATAAAAGCTAATCCTCAATTATCTTTTTAATTGGGTGAAAAAATATTTTCAAAGAAAGTTTTTTAAATTATATTTATACATAGCTTTTTAAATGGATTCATCATAAGAATTATAGCAGGTATAACATTTTTTAACTCTAAAATATTATGATTATCACATAAAATGTTGATTTTCAATAAGCTTAAGTGTTTTTAAATGTTTCTTCTTAGTAATTATAATAATTTTCTATCTTACGAAGTCCCCTTTTCACTTTATCAAAGTAATTTTTTAAAATATATTTTATTGTTTTTTTACAGAGACGAAGGGATAGGGAGAGAGAGTTAGAAATATCGATGAGATAGAAACATTAATCAACTGCCTCCTGCACTCCCCTACCCCCCCTGAGGATGTGCCATCAACCAAGGTACATGCCCCTGACCAGAATCAAACCTGGGACTCTTGAGTCTGCAGGCCAATGCTCTGTTCACTGAGCCAAACCGGTTAGGGCTATCGAAGTAATTTTTTTCTCCTTTGGAAAAATTTAATGCTCACATTTTAAAACTTACATGTGAAAACATTTGAGAAAATCCTATATAATAAAAGCCCAGTAACCAAAATTGTGGAATGACCAGAATGACCAGAGACCAGAACACCACAGCCCCTCGCCCAGGCTGGCCCTACCCCCCCAGGATTGGTTAGGTGTTATCAGGTAGTCAGACGAATGTTTGGGGGCCATCAGGCAGACAGGCTGAGGTGGTTAGGGGTAATCAGGCAGGCAGGCTAGTGGTTAGGGGTGATCAGGTAGGCAGGCTAGTGGTTAGGGGTGATCAGGCAAGCAGGCAAGCAGTTAGGAGCCTCTGGTCCCAGATTGAGAGGGAGATGTCCGACTGCCGGTTTAGACATGATCCACAGCGGGATCAGGCCTAACCTGGCAGTTGGAGTCCCCTAAAGGTCCCAGATTATGAGAAGATGCAGGCAGGGCTAAGGAATCCCCCTTCTGTACATGAACTTTGTGCACCGGGCCTCAAGTGTTTAAATATCAATCCAGCCCCCTAACTTTAGTTTTTAAAGCAAATATGTAGGTTAGAAATGAGTAGAAGAAGAATAACAAGACATTACTCTTACTTATTCTTAAGACTGGGAAGAGACATTTATAATCATAAATGTGATTTTATTCCTTGTGCTGTAAATATAATGTCTCCGTTACTAGCAATAAAAGTTGAATTCACTCTGTTGTCACAAATACAATTATATGCTTTGCATGGACTATAAATTTCTATTATGTAACCAAAATAAATTTTGAATAATTTGGTTTTTTAAAACATAGTGCCTGAAGTAATATAGTCATTTACTTTAAAAATTATACTACAGCCATTTCACATGAGCAGTAGACCCACTCTCCCAATAAGTTCTGAAACTGTCTTTGCTGTTGTTGTACATGGCGGGGTATTTGTGTCTGGGTCTTTGAGCATGGGTCCTCTCTGGGCTTGTCCAGAGAGATGGGTTATTTTCTCTCAGGTCTGGAGCAACAGAACATTTTCTATTGGAAGTCTGATGATTTTTGCATGTAGAATCTGATGTGAATTCAGCCTGATTATTGAGAGCCTTATGTCTAAAGCCTTTCATTTTCTCTGAAGTAGCAAAAATTGAGGGGCGGGGACAGACTACTATGAGTGCAGTCTTTGCCATAACTGTCTCACTCCCCTTCTTTCACCCTTCACTATCTCCATAATAGACAATTTAGTCCTAAGTCTGGTCTTCTTTCAGGGTGAATTCTAGTATGCATTTAGCTTCTTATTCTGTTCAAAAGTAGTGTGAGAGATAATTGGCTACTATTTAGATACTTTACAAAAGGTGAGTAACTCACCTGCAAACCATTTATTTAATCCCAGCAACTTTGAGGATATCTTCACTCAAAAATTTCTTCTTCCAACCCAGAAATAATAACTACTAAATTTTGGGTCTTATTTCTTCCTGCCCTGCAGAAATTGGCTCACGATTATGTTTGATGCCATTCTTTCTTTGTTGATATCTACAGAATCAGTAAATGACATGTAAATATAGACCCAGTCAGACTATGACAAATTTTAAAGTCCTGTCCACATGATTTGGTTGTCCTGTATCTGTTGTATTGACTATTACTCCCAATGAATGATTCTTCTGCTGTGATTAGGAAGCTTTTTCTTATATTGAAACATTCATTATAATTATATATTTAAAACAAATGGTCTCTTTATAATTGAGCCTTAGGTTTTTGTATTATAGAATTAATATTTTCTCACATGCTCTATATTTTAGAGTAGATGATCCTATCTCTACCTTTTTTCAGAATTATTTTTAAAAAATAAACTTAGTTTTTTAGAGCAGTTTTAGGGTCACAGCAAAATTAGGCAGAAAGTATTGTAGTTTCCATATGCTCCTTACCTCATCACTAGCAACATTCCTCATCAGAGTAGTAGATTTGTTACAATGGATGAACCAACTTTGACACATCATTATCCCTCAAAGTCCATAGTTTACATTAGGGTTCATTATCTGTGCTGTATATTCTATGGGTTTTGGTTTTGACAGATGTATAATGGCATGTATTCACCATTGTATTATCATACAGAATCATTTCACTGGCCTAAAAGTACCCTGGGTTCCATTTCTCCTCTTTCCCCATCTCTCCACCAATACCTGGCGGTCACTGATCTCTTTACTGTTTCCATAGTTTTGCCTTTTACATAATGTCATATAGTTGGAATCAAATAGAATATAACCTTTTCAGTTTGGGTTCTTTCACTTAGAAATATGCATTTAAGTTTCTTCCATGTCTTTATAGCTCTTTGTTTTAACACTGAATAATATTACATAGTTTGCATGTACCAGTTTATCCATTGACCTACTGAAGGACATTTTGTTGGCTTCCAAGCTTTGCCAGTTATGAATAAAGTTGCTATATTCACCCATGTATAGATATTTGGGTGGATATAAATATTTTCAGTTCCTTTGTTAAATAACAAGGAATACAACTGCTGGATCACGTGGCAAGAGTATGTTTACTTCTATAAGAAACTGGCAAATTATCTTTCAAAGTGGCTGTGCCACTTTGCATTCCCACCAAGCAGTGAATGACAGTTCCTATTGCTTCACATTCTCACAGTATTTGGTGGTATCATTGTTCTGGATTTTGGCCATTATAATAGGTGTGTTGTGGAATCTCATTGTTTTAATTTGAAACTCTCTAAATGACATTTGATGAACAGCCTTTTTCATATGTGTTAGCCATTTGTAAATCTTCTTTGCCCATTTTTAATTTAATCCAGTTGTTAATTTTCTTATGTTACTTCTGGGAGTTTTTTGTTTTGCATTTTAAATTTAGATGTGTTATCTATGTTGAGTTATTTTGTGTGAAAGATATAAGGTCGGTGTCTAGATTACATTTTTGGCATGTGGATATCTAGTTATTCCAACAGTATTTGTTGAAAATACTGTCTTTTCCCCTTTATATTGCCTTTGCTTCTTTGTCAAAGATCAGTTGGCTGTATTTATTATTTCTGGGTTATTTAATCAATTTCATTGTTTAATTTTTTAATTAGCTTTCTCAATACGCACTGTCTTTATTATTATAGTTTTACTAGACGCCCTTGTGCACCAGTGGGGTCCCTTGGCCTGGCCTGTGCCCTCTTGCAATCTGGGATCCTTCAGGAGATGTCGGAGAGTTGGTTTCAACCTGATCCCCACAGGCCAGGCCAAGGGACTCACTGGTGCACAAATTCGTGCACCAGGCCTCTAGTATGCATATAAGATCTTTGGTTAATCTCTTTTCACCCTCCCTACTTCCCCCCTTCCCTCTGAGATTCATCAGTCTGTTCCATGTTTCCATGCCTGTGGTTTCCACTCCTGTGTTGAGTGTCTGCCCCTTGTTGGTCAGTGCATGTCATAGCTACTGGCCAGTCAGAGCTGGCCGATCCTTAGACATATATATATATATATATATATATATATATATATATATATTGTATATATATATATATATATATATATATATATATATATATATATATGCATAGATGTTAAGTCTTGCAGTCAGGTAGAGTCAGTCCTTTGACTTTGTCCTTTTCATTATTGTGTTAGCTATTTTGGACCTTTGCCTTTCTATATAAACTTTAGAATCAATTTGTTGATTTTTACAAAATAACTTGTTGGGATTTTGATTGAGATTGCATTGAATACATAGATCAAGTTGGAAGAACTCATATCTTGACAATATGGAGATTTCCTATCAACAAATATCTATAACTATATCTACATTTATTTTGTTTTTTTATTTTATCAGAATGTTTTAGTTGTTCTCATAAAGATCTTGTTGATGTTTTGTTAGATTGATGCCTAACTATTTCATGTAAATGGTAAAGTGTTTTTAATTTCAAATTGATGGTAAATAGTATTTTATGTATTAACCTTGCTATCAGCTACACAGATTGTCATGCCATTTGTGAACAAAGTTGCTTTTATTTATTCTTAATCTGTAATTTTTCTTTTCTTGTCTTATTGCTAGGAATTCCAGTACAATATTTAAAAGAAAAGAGTACTGAGGGGGAACATTTTTTTATTTATTCCTCACTTTAGCCAAAAAGCTTGGAGTTTCTCACCATTATGATGTTAATTATAGGTTTTTTTTGGTAGATTCTCCTTATCCAGTTGAGGAAATTTTACTCTGTTCCTTGTTTGCTGAGGGCTTTTATCCTGAATGCATGTCAGATTTTGTGTGCTTTATCTGCATCTAATATGATCAGGTAACTTTCCTTCTATAGCTTGTCGACATCATATATTATATTAATTGATTTTGAATGTTGAACCAGCTTTGTATACCTGGGATAAGTTCCACTTGGTTGTGTGTATAATTCTTTTTATACATTGTTGGATTTGATTTACTAATATTTTGTTGAGATTTTTTTCATCTAAATATGAAGATATTAGTCTGTAGTTCTATTTTGTCTTTATTTGGTTTGGTATTAGAGTAATAATGGCCTCATTGAATGAGCTAGCAAGTTTTTCCTCTGCTTCTGTCTTCTAAATTAGTTTGTAAAGAATTGATATAATTTTTTCCTTAAATGTTTGGTAGAATTTACCAGTGAACCCATATGGGCTTGGTACTTTTTATTTCGGAAGGTTATTAATATTGATTCAATTTTTAAAGTAACATTGGCTGTTTCTTCTTGTGTGACTTTTGGCAGAAATCTTAGGAAGATTGGGACTTATAGTCAGATGGGTCTGGCCCCACTTCATGACCTCAGGCAGAGTATTTAACTTCAATAACCTCAACTGTGAAGGTGGGATGGGCTACATACTTTGCAAGATTATCATGATGATTAAATAAAATTATATCTATATAAAGTCTTTATCTCATGTCTGGCATGTAGTAGATATGCAAGTAGAAGTAGGTGAGATTTAATTCCAGATTCTATACACTCTAGAGCAGCAGTCACCAAGAGGTGGTCTGTGAGGTCCAAAAGGTTTGTGACAGCTGCTCTACAGCACATAAACTGATCAGAATCTAGAAATAAGATAAGTGTGATGCTAAATAAAGGACATCCAATCAACCAGTCAGACTTAAGAAAACATGTTTGTTAAATCAGTATACAAATCTCTGATGTTGTTATTACTTTTGCATTATTATGTTCTACTCAAATCTGGTAAGCTGAGTGTATTAGCATTCCGATAAAAAAACCAAAACACTGAAAACATATTCCACAGATTTAGAAAGTGGACAATTCTGATTGTGTAATTTTTCATTTATTTGAACAGGAGCATAGGTACTGTTTTTGAAGCAGCCATATTTTATTATCTTACAGATAAATCCAAAGCAGATGACAAAGTTGCTGTCATGGCCAACAGAAAGGTAAGATGATGGTTTATTATGTAAAGTATACAGACTTCAGATTCCATTTGATTAATACATTTTTTAAAAAATTAAATGAATATTTAAAAACAAAATAACATAATCAAATGTTTCTTCTAAATGTTAGTTGACTATGTTTTCTTTTTTAGGTTGACACTAGAAATTTCATATTTATGGTTATATCAGTGTTACAGAATTATCAGAAGTTAGAATAGAAAATTTTAATTTCAACACAAATTTTATTTTATTTACATTATTGTTCACATGTATACTCTCATATACTAAAATATTTTATTTTTTATATGCCATGATATTATAATGTGTGAAATCTCATGGAAAATATAAACAATTCATATTCACAACTTAAGTGATACTTACCTAAAGTTAAGTGAGAACAGCAGCCATTTGAATGAATTTAAACCTAGAATTTTTTTGGGGGGGTATTTATAAAGTCACTAGCATTCTTAAAGAATTTGAAAATTTTAACACATCATTCAGTATATTGTGTGCAGAGAGATGTTTAATTGTACTTACTGTCAAAATAGGGATAGGATTAACCTTGACATTGTCTTTAAGAGACAATATTCTTAATAGGATACCACTAAAAAAAGAAGAGTCAATGCTTAAATTCTTCTGAACAAATAATGTATTGGTGTCATAAGAAAAATAATTGTGATTGAAAGGAAAGCCTATATTTGTGATATTTTTTGTGTTGAGTGATGGGGTTGGTGCAGAGTGGATCCAGGAAGATTGAGTATAACCTGGGGGAACGGAAAAGGATGTTGGACAAGAACCAAGATGAATAGGCAATGAGGTGAACATTGGTGTGTATTCTGAATATGTATATTTAATGAGTCCTTTTAAAATCAGATTTTATTTTACTCCTTTGCTTTGGGATTGTAAAAAGAATCTGGACTATTTACTTGTTAAGTAATATTTATGTGCCTTTGCAGAGAGGGATGCAATGTCATAGAAAGCAATGTTGCCCTTTGAAAAAGAAAAGAAATAGGGCTTGTATGTCTATCTGAAGATTTGGACATGATTATGTGAGGTAGTACAGGATTGTTAATGTAGATGGAATTGTTTATTTCAGTCTCTGCTAAAGGATACTTAGAATTAAAAATGACAATTAATAATAACTGGCATCCTATATAATAATCCTAAATAATAAAGAAATAATATGCAAATTGACCATCACTCAAACACACAAGATGTGTTGCCTGGAACAGGTCCCATGTCTCTGTGTCCCATGGCCCTGTGCAGGAATAATGATTGCTACAAGCACCTCTGAGAGAAAGCTGCCCTTAAGTTCTGCCTGATGCCAGACAGTCCAATTTCTTCCTATATGAGTCTGGGTCCCCAGAGTCTCGCCCAGAACTGGAGTGCAGAGCAGTTGGGTGCTTGTATCTCCCTCCAGATTGAAAAAGACAACAGTGTACTCATTTGTCACCCCTTTCTGCATGTGTGCACACCTCTGTACCTATGCACTTCACTGCTGCACCTCTGCACCTCCTCCAAGTCTCATTGTGCTTTTCTCTTTCCTTCTTGTATAATTTCCACTCAGCCAGCCTTCACGTGTTTCTGGATGATACTCATTTTGTCTTTTAGTTGTAGTTTTGAAGTGGTCGTGTGAGACAGCAAGTTCAGGTGTTTATGCCACCATCTTGGTTTCTCCCGCTATATTGCTTTACCTTTACCAGTGATTCTCAATGATGGTGGTACTGTGCTTAGTAAAGTGTTATTCATAGTGTGGTCAAGAGACCATAGCTGTTCTGTGCACTATTTACTTTTGGTGTTTAATGAGATAAGAAAATAAAATGAGATAATTTATAAATTTGTATAATAATTTGACAGTAATTTTTGTCTGTTGATTATATTAATAAAATGGAACTTATGTTTTGTATTTATTTATTTTTTTTTCTAGTGACTTTTCCCCCATGGTGATTTGGAAAAAGTTTGTAAGGTATAGATTTTGAACAGATTGGATGGAAAACTGCTCCTTTTCCATAGATAGTTTAAAAGACATTGTTCTATGGGCTCTTTTAGGAATCTGTGGAAAAGCATGTAGTAATTTGGGTGAATACTAGGCATTTTTAGGGCAAATCTTAAGGACACCGAATATCTTGCAATGAATGGAACAAATGTATAGCAAGAACTTCCCAACAGTTGGTATGACTTTTGAATACACCACTGGATGACTCAACAAACTTCAGACATACCTGTGGTGACATAATACAAAATAATGTGGTAACATGCTAGACAAGAAGGCAAGGGATTTATAAGGCTTATTATGGAGAGAGAAGTTGAAATGAAATACATATACTGTTCTTGAGATCATTGAATACTTAATCTCTACTCAACATATTGTAACAGTTCAACTATTGTATATATTTAGCCATAAAGAGTAGAAATGCAGTTACTCAGAGCTCTGTCTGCAAGCCTCTAATCATCTCATAGTCCCCATCCTTCAGCTCTTCATCCATGTGGCTACTGCTAAGATAGATGTGAGTTGTGTAGGTGCACCCACCTGACTGCATCTCTGCTCAATGGCAGCAGTCTGAGTGAAAAAGAATAAGTTACTCTTAATCGTTTTTTATTTTAAAAAGGGGAAGATCTAGATTGCTCTAAGTCCCTTTCTGCTCTAATGCTCAATGAACTCTAAAATATTTATAACAGCTCAATAAGTACTTTTAGAATGTCAAAAGGCTAGTGTAAACCAGAGTAAATATCTAAGTCAATTAGCCTAGAAATAAAAATAATTTTAAATGAATAATAGCAATTGTATGCCAGGAGTAGCTGATGGTGTATCATAGATTATGGAAAGTGTGTGTGTGTGTGTGTGTGTGTGTGTGTTTAGGAAACAGAAAATTATGGTGGAAAGAATACATATTTATGAATGAGCCAAATATGCCTTTAAGAGCTAATTCTGCTACTGAGCTTTGTGATGTTAGGCAAGTTAATGCTTCTGAACCTCATTGAATTAATCTCTGCATTGGGAACAATAATAATCACCTTGTATGATTGCTATAAGGTTAATATGAAAAGCAATTATAATAGTATATAGTTAATATATTTTAGTAGGTGCTTGTATAATAAATGCTAGCACTTTTCTCCCTAATTTCTCCTCAAAACAAGATAGAAAGTGAGGACTTTAGGACATTTAAAATTCTCAGACTTGTAATAGCATCAAAGCTCTATTAGATAGTTAAGATTATGTAGAAGTTTTGTTTTTTTTAAAGAAGGCCCACATTTTAATCATGATTAATTTTTTCAAAGTAATGTTATAACATTGTATTTGGAGGACAGAATTTTAAAAATAATCTAAGAGTCATCACTTAATTAAACCAAGTTTTATTAATTTAATGCATTTATTTATAGTTATTTCTTTATACACATGTCTAAAGGTAACATGTTTAAGTATATATACATTCTTAACATAAATGGAATTAATTCAAACTTTACCGTTTCCCTTAATAATATTTTATTAACATCTCAAATCAAATCTGCCAAATCTTAAGTGGTTTCAGAGCATTTTATTTTATGGAAAAGTCTTAATTTATTGAACAATCTCCTAGACATTTAGGTTTCTTTGATTTGCAAAATTATAAATAATAAAGCAACAACATCATTACACAGAAATCTCTGTAGATTCTTACAGGAAAGATTGCAAGAAATAGGCTTCTAGTAAAAAGCACATTTTAAATTTTGCAAATTTGTCTAACATCCTTTACCAAAAACCCTCCCAACATTACTGTACCACTGACAGTCCCATCATTAGTTTAGGGAATGAGTGGTTTAGCTTGCCAGTTCTAGCCATTTTATAGTCAGTTTTTTTTCTTTAAAAGTTAATTCTTTGCCAATATGTTTCAAACATTTTTTTTTTTTAGTTTTTCTTTTAAAATTTATGTAATTCTTTAACTATACTTACATAGTAAAACTTTTCTCTTGGGGCTTTAGAGTTTTTGTGATATGTTTTAAAAGATTGCTCTTTTATTAAAACAAAACATATTGCAATTCACTTAACATTTCTCCTATTGCTACTGGTAACAATTGGATGAAAAAAACTAGAGCAAAAGGAATAAAGAGACAAGTTAGGTGATAGAGCCAGGATTCTCTCTATTCATTTTGCTTCAAGTTGTGGTTTTCTTTTCTTTTTTTTTCAGTATAGAATATTACGTATTTCTAATTAAGGCTACCTCAAGAACATGTTACTAATGGCAAAAAAAATCCCTTTTTCATTCTGTTTGATAATTTTTTGGTTTATATATAAAAATTATGTGTGTATGTATGGGCACCCCCCCCCCCCAACTTTACTTTTATTAACTTATATGGGCCTTCTGTCCCCTGGCTGTGGGTACTGCCTTCACTCTGGCCCAGAGCTACCTTTCTGCCTTGGCTCAGACCTGCAGCTGCCTTTCCACCTTCCCACACTGCCCAGAGGCCCAGAGAGGCTGGGGAAATGTGGAACACCTTCACTGTCACCATGGCGATGACATAAGCATCCCACCCCTGGCGGCTTGACACCTGTGTATGCAATTTAACCCACCATCTTTGTTGGATTCATTTGCATACTCACTCCTGATTAGCTGGTAATTTAAGCCTAAGTCTAAGCCTAGTTAAGCCTAAGTCTAAGCCTAGTTAAGCCTAAGCCTAAGCCTAGTTAAGCCTATGCTTAACCTAAGCCTAATCCTAGTTAAACTTAAGCCTAAGCCTAGTGAAGCCTAAGCCTAAGCCCAGTTAAGCCTAAACCTAAGCCTAGTTAAGCCTAAGCCTAAGCCTCGATAAGCCTAAGCCTAAATCTAGTTAAGTGTAAGCCTAAACCTAAGCCTAATCCTAGTTAAGTCTAAGCCTAAGCCTAGTTAAGCCTAAGCCTAAGTCCAGTTAAGCCTAAACCTAAGCCCAGTTAAGCCTAAACCTAAGCCTAGTTAAGCCTAAATCTAAGCCTAAGCCTAGATAAGCCTAAGCCTAAGCCTAGTAAAGCCTAAGTCTAGTTAAGCCTAAGCCTAGTTAAGCCTAAACTTAAGCTTAAGCCTAGTTTAACCTAAGCCTAAGCCTAGTTAAGCCTAAGCCTAAGCCTAGTTAAGCCTAAGCCTAAGCCTAGTAAAGCCTAAGCCTAAACCTAGTTAAGCCTAAGCCTGGTTAAACCTAAACTTAAGCTTAAGCCTAGTTAAGCCTAAGCTTAAGCCTAGTTAAGCCAAAACCTAAGCCTAAGCCTAAACCTAGTTAAGCCTAAGCCCAAGTCTAGTTAAGCCTAAGCCTAAGCCTAGTTAAACCTAAGCCTAAACCTACACCTAGTTAAGCCTAAGCCTAGTTAAGCCTAAGCCTAAGCCTAGTTAAGCCTAAACTTAAGCCTAATTCTAATTTAAGCCTAAGCCTACTTAAGCCTAAGCCTAAGCTTCAGCCTAGTTAAGCTTAAGCCTAAGCCTAATTCTAATTTAAGCCTAAGCCTAGTTAAACCTAAGCCTAAGCCTAAGCCTAGTTAAGCTTAAGCCTAAGCCTAAGCCTAAGCTTCAGCCTAGTTAAGTCTAAGCCTAAGCCTAAGCGTAATTAAGCCTAAGCCTAAGCCTAAACCTAGTTAAACCTAAGCATAAACCTAAGCCTAGTTAAGCATAAACCTAAGCCTAGTTAAGCATAAATTTAAGCTTAAGCCTAGTTAAGCCCAAGCCTAAGCCTAAGTCTAAGCGTAGTTAAGCCTAAGCCTAGGCCTAGTTAAGCCTAAGCCTAAGCCTAGTTAAACCAAACCCTAAGCCTAAGCCTAGTTAAGCCTAAGCCTAATCCTAGTTAGGCCTAAGCCTAAGCCTAGTTAAGCCTAAGCCTAAACCTAAGCCTAGTTAAGCTTAAGCCTAAGCCTAAGTCTAAGCAAAGTTAAGCCAAAACCTAAGCCTAGTTAAGCTTAAACCTATGCCTAAGCCTAGTTAAGCCTAAATCTAAGCCTAGTTAAGCCTAAGCCTAAGCCTAAGTGATAGCTTAGTTAAGCCTAAGCCTAAGCCTATGCCTAAGCCTAGTTAAGCCTAAGCCTAAGCCTAGTTATTAATCTCTCCCTAGTTATTAACCTCTCTAGCATTTTTTTAAAATGTATTTGGGTGCTCCTGTATTGGGTGCATATTGTATATATATTTCTTGTTGGATTGCTCCCGTTAGTATTATGAAGTAGCCTTCATTATCTCTTGTTATGTCCTCCACTCTGATATCTAATTTGTCAGACGTAAGTATTGTTACTCCAGCTTTTTTTTCATTTCCATTTGCCTGGAAAACCTTTTTCCATCCCTTCACCCTCAGTCTGTGTGCATTTTTTTCTGAAGTGGGTTTCTTGTAGACAACAGATATATGGGTCTTGTTTTCTTATCCAATCTGTTACCCTATGTCTTTTGATTGGAGCATTTAATCCATTTACATTTAAAGATATTTTTGATAGGTACTTGTTTGATGCCATTTTTATTCTATACCCCTGTGTTCCTTCTTCACTTCCTAGTTCTTTATTTTTACAGTAGACCCTTTAGCATTTCTTGCATTGCTTGTTTGGTGGAGATAAATTCCTTTAGTCTTTTTTTGTCTGTGAAGCTCCTGATTACACCTTCAATTTTGATTGATAGCCTTGCTGGGTACAGTATTCTTGGATTCAGACCCTTCCTTTGCATGACTTTGTATATTTCATCCCATTCCCTTCTGGCCTAATAAGTTTCTGTGGAGAAATCAGTTGCTAGTCTGATGGAGGTTCCTTTATATGTAACTTTCTGTCTCTCTCTGGCTGCTTTTAAGATTCTTACTTTGTCGTTGGTGTTTGCCAATTTAATTATAATATGCCTTGGCATCGGTCTTCTGGGATTTATTTTGCGTGGGACTCTGTGAGCATCTTGGATTTGTGTGGGTTTTTTCTTCTCTATCTCAGGAAAGTTTTCTGTCATTATTTCTTGAAATACGTTTTCCATGCCTTCCTCAGTTTCCTTTCCTTCTAAAACCCCTATTATTCTAATATTGTTTTGTTTTGTATTGTCCCAAAGTTCCCTTAGGCTCTCCTCCTGCTTTTTAATTTTTTTTTCCCCAGAAGCTGCTCTAATTGGGTATTTTTTTCCATCTTGTCTTCTAGCTCACTGATGTGATCCTCTGCTTCTTCTAGTCCACTCTTGATGCTTTCTATTGAGTTCTTCATAGTAGTGATGTTATTTTTCATTTCTTCTTGGTTAATCTTCATTTCCTCTTGGTTCTTCTTCAATTCCTCTTGGTTCTTCTTCAATTCCTCTTGGTTCTTCTTCATTTCCTCTTGTTTCTTATTCATATCGTCAAAATTTCTCTTCCATTCTTTTTAGCCATCCTATGATTATTACTCTGAATTCTTGCTCTGGTAGGTTGCTTGCCTCTAACTCGTTTACTTCCTTTTCTGGTGATGCCTGCTTTTCTTTCATGTGTGGGCTATTTTTTTTTGTCTCCCCAGGGTCTCTTTTCAGGATGTCTGATTATGTGGTATTTCTTCTCTTTTCCATGGATGATTGAAGAACTCCCTTGAATCCACGTGTTTGCGCCGATGGGGCGTCACAGCTGTTCAATGGTCTCCTCTGCTGTGGGTTTTCCAGGCCTCAGAGAAGATCCTCCTTTCTTGGTAAGATGGCGCAGCCTTCCCTCCGAGCCCATAGCTCTGGGAGAGGTCTCCGCTTCCACAGTGCTGGCTGCGTCGTCAGGAAATCCTGTCCAGCGGACCCTTCTTTACCTTCCTTTAGAGTTCTGGTACCCCTTAGCTTGCTAATCAATACTCCCTGAGCAACTCAGACTCTGCTTCTATCTGATCTGGGACCAGGCTCAGAACAAGTCCGTCTGTTCAGCCGCCATCTTGTGTCTCTTGAGAATCTAAATTATTACTTTTTAATGCTTTAAAATTATAATGACTTTGAGGTGCTATTTATCTTACTTTTTGCTTATGTATTTCATATTTCCACTTTGTTTCAAAAATTATTTGCTATACTATGAAATATGTATATTAGGTACATACCTTATAGCTATACTCCGATACATACTGGGGGACATGGTTATCCAGATTATACAAAGAGAGGTATAGGTGAACCTGAGTTTAAGACTGTCCTCCATTTCAAACTCTGGAATCATCAGAAACTTGATGTAAAAACTTGGATCCAGACAACATTTTTTTTTAAAGAATAATCTTTTTTTAAATGTTCCTCTTGTGTAGATACAGTCTGTCTATTTCTCTGTAGGAGAGAAATAATCTTTTACATATTGATGGCAATAAATGCTGAGAACATTTGACAATAATTTATGGGTTAAATAATCAGACTGGTAATCCTTACTAGTTGATGGAGCACAAAGGGGTAAAACAGATAACGAAGCCCTCAATATTCATTCTTTTGTTCAGAAAATATGTGTAATACAGGTACTATAACCATTGTTCTATGTGCTTCAGATTTTTAAAATTTAATTGAAATGGGTATATTCTAGAAAGCCTTCCTTAGAAACATTATCTTCTTCCAGCATTCATCTTGCTAAAATATCCAGTGACTTTAGATAAAAACTATACACAAATAGGAATTATTTTCAATAGACTTGGATTTTTAGAGCATCTCTAATTAGAGGTCAAATAATATAATTCAATCAGGTAAACACTGTGACATAAGTTCTGCTTTTCATGGGCATCTTTCCTCCCAGGACACCCTGTTTTGATTAACTCTTAGTACCCTTAGTTCTTTATAGATATGCGTGAAATTTGAGCAGTTTAAAAACAAATAAATAAAAACCTCCTGAATTTCTATGTTCTCTCCCTGGTATAGAAATTAAGATCAAGGCTTTAAAAATTATCAGGTGAAGTACATAATCTTAGAGTGTCCTGTTCCTTCTACTGTCACCCAGGATTGGGAGGTATTTAATAGAAGGTCTTTCATGCCTTCTGTTTAAGGTGGTCTTGTGGCCAACTTCTATTTTTAGGAAAGATACTTTCTGTGTCTCAGCGCACAGCATGAATACACACTTCATTGTTTTCTCTGGTAAGCCCCTCAAAGCAGAGAAATTCACAGCGCTTTAGTGTGAACTTACACATGGCTGAAGAAATAGGGCAGGGGACAGCAGGATATCTATAAATCATTTGCCAGGGACTATCTGTAATATTGTTCAAATCTCACAGGAATACTGAACTCTTCTAAAGATTGGCTAGACTGGAGCATATGGTAACTGATGGACATTTATGCAGATTTGTGTTCTCTCTGTTGAAAACATGTTGAAAATATAGCTAGAAAATGCTCATTTCAACCTTTCCCCTTTTCAAAGAAGTGTTAAAAACAATCATTATCTAGGCCTAAAGACTTTATTGTTGTACTCTCCAGATACTCAGTGTAAGTAATAACCATCATTTACAGTGCTCCTTGAACCTAGTTTTCATTCTTATGCCAAGTTTATTTTCTCAGCAGATTTTCCAGTTAAATGAGAGCATTTGCTGTTCTTTTGTATGATAACTTTTGACAAAGAGTTTGTGTACATTATTCAAGGCACAGATACACTTTTAGAAATTCTGTAAAAGTAGGCAGCTCTGTAGTGATTATTTGACTGACAATAACTCTCAAAAGAAGGTTACAAAATATATTTGTCTTCTATGAGCATAAAATGCTGAATCAGAATTTTACACCCTCAGATTTAACACAAATAACAGACTTCTTGTTTAAAAATTAAAAAAAAAATTCATTTTGATGAATAGTGACTTAAGGAAATAGACAATGTCAAGTCAGTTTATGCAGATTACACAAATCGGATATAAACACAATTATATATTCTAGAGGCCTAGTGCATGAAAACTTGTGCGGGGGAGTAGGAGGGGGTAGAGATGAGAGGGTCCCCTCAGCCCAGCATGCCCCTCCTCATAGTCCGGGAGCCCTCATGGATGTCTTACTGATGGCTTAGGCCCACTTCCCTCTGCAGAAGGCGACTGACCAATCAGGTATATAGATACTTTCTGGAGGCAGCACAGACTCCTTCCTTATTTCTTTCCTCTGTGGTTGGAGAACAGGGGACTAAAAGGAAACAGAACTGTGGCAGGACCTGGGGTTTTTGTAGGCAGCGGAAAGAGGGAGAGGGCTGGGGAAAGTCTAGACACATTTCCTTCATTGTCCTCCCTTCCTTCAGGCCCCTCCCTCTGTTTTATCCTTCTAATGGTGGACACTCAGGCCTTGGACCAACCAGAGCGCAGGCAGTGCCACATCCCAAGTCAAGGACACAGTATCATGTCCCTGGCCAGCAATGCAGGCAGGCAGCTTCACCTCAGCACTGGGTAGGATGTTAGTGCTGGTCATGCCCATTGACTAGTCGTGACTTAGATACCATAATGGACAAATTAGCATATTACCTCTTTATTTTATATATATATATATATATATATATATATATATATATATATATATATATATATATCTCCAGTCCTGGAAAAATATTTGAATTGCTCCTTGAGATTGAAGTTCACAAAAAGAAGAACAATTACTTAGTTTTCAGCTTCATGAGTGTTTCATACAAACATCCCTGGAATGATTATTAACTTATTTGTTTCATAATACTTTGAGGAACTATTAAATTCAGTTTTCATTTCATAGTTAATGCTTTTGAATGTGTAATGTGAAATTCACTCTACTAACTGCTAAACATATAGTAAATTAAAAAAATAATTCTTACCTTTGTAGTTTAGACGCTTGATTCAAAATTAGTAAAATCAAGATAAGTAAAACTGAAAGAATTCAACACAGCAGGCTAAGAAATTCTCACTTTAGTAAGTTGAAATGAAAAGAGAAAAGGCACTAACAAATATATTGAGGTGAAAGTTGCACTGAGCTGTCTTAGAAGCTGAGGCTAAATGGAATGAATTTGATAATGCCTAAGTCACCAACAATGGCAGTACAGAATGGACAGTAAAATCAACTCCATTTCCCTCCCTTTATGCTGATATCCCTTTATCCTATCTTTCTCCCAACAATTATTAATTTATTCCATATACACTTCATGTGCACCTACAGTATGCAAGGTGCAACATGGACACAACATGTATTACCCAGAGAGAATGTAAGTCTTGTATACAAATAATTAAAATGTGAGAGTATATCCTGACATAGATCATAACTTTTATCACAGGAAGGTCCATGGGAGAATGTGAGTTCTACTATATTTATGATTTGGTTACAAATTTATTCAGCTATACTTTGGGTTTTGACTTCTTATTTCTTTTATTATTTTATTGCATTTTAGTCTGTGAATATGGTCTGTAAGATAGAAATTATTTTAATATTTTTGAGACTTCCTTTGTGACTTAATAAGTGGTCAAATTTGCAAATGTCTTAGGCTTGAAAACAATATGTTTTCTGTAATTACTCAGTGTCAGGTTTGATATGTATTTATTAGATTAAATTTATTATTTGTTTTGTTGAATTATCCTATTTCTTCACTAATTTGTGTTTGCTTTATAATTTTTATGAGAAGTAAATTAAAATATTTTAACTGTAGATTCATCAGTTTCTACTTTTGTTTTGCTTTAAGGATAAGATTTTTGGAACATACAGGTTCAGGACTATTATACTTTCTGGGTGGATTTTTTTAACATTGAGTAATAACTGTTTCATCCCTGATAATGGTTTTTGACTTAAAATTCGATTTTTTTCTAACAGCAATATTGCTACATTGGGTTCCTTCTATTAATAGTTATCGATATAGGATATTCTATCTTCTTTCAATTTTTCTATCACTATTTTTTTTATAATTATACCTTTGTTGAGATATAATTTATTCACTCTTACAGTTCATTGAATTCTAGTATAGGTACAGTTTGGCAACCAATACCACTATCTAATTTTAGAACATGTTTTCATTATCCCAGAAGGAAACCACATACTCATTAGCAGTCATTGCCCATTTCTCTCCTCTCCAGAGTCCCTGGCAACTACTAATCTACTTCTGTCTTTATGGTTATGCCTTTTCTGGATGTGTCAGGTAAATGTAACAGACATGTGGCCTTTTGTTTCTGACATTTCTGACTTTTCACTTAGCATAATGTTTCAAGATTCATCCATATTGTAGTATGTGTCTTAACTTCTTATTTTTAAAGAATGAATAATATTCCGTTGTATGGCTATACCACATATTATCTATCTACTGATGAGCATTTGGACTGTTTCTACTTTCTGGCTATTATCAATAATGATGTTAAGAATGTACATGTACAATTTCTGTGTGGACATATATTTTTATTTCTCTTGGGTGTATACCTCGCAGTGGGATTGCTAGATCATAGGTAACTTTACATTTAGCATTTGAGGAATTGTCAAACTGTGTTCCAAAGTGGCCTTACCATTTCACATTCTCAGCAATGTATGAAGGTTCTTCATTGTATCTTTGCTGAATCTTTAAAACCACAGTCCCAAGTTCTTTGTTCCCTATCCTGGTGCAAATTCCTTGCAGCCCTCACCATGCTAATTCCCACCTATATGGTGTTGTATTCCTCATGTTTCTGGCACATACATATTTCTTTTCCTTTCTTTAATGGTCATATATGAATTAAGACTTAAAAAGTTGTTTTACTTAGTATTTTTATGTGTATGTGAAGGTGACAATCCTGGATGCAGGGCATAGTATTCATCTGAATCATCCCACCGTTCCTGGAAGTTGAGCAGATCAGTGCAATTGCAGGGACTGTGAAGTGGTTGACTTAGTGTTGGGTGTTGTTCAGAGCTCTGGTCCAGAGCTCTGGGCTAAATTACTGGACCCATATAGGATCCACTATTTTACTGAGCTCCAGTCCCATATGAATTATCTCTTCTTTTTTGTTGTTGTTATTTACAGTTGCCAGTTTCCAAAAATAATACTGAAACAAAAAAGCCCAAATTCAGAAAAAGGAAAAGGTATGTTTTTTTTTAAATTAAAAAGTATTATAATAAAATTGAAATATATATTGGGTCTACTTATTATATGGCATTTTCCCCTGGCTCTTGATTCTGTTTCTCTCGGGAGACAATTGGGTTTAAAATTTTCTAAAAGATTTAGTAAAATGATGAGTAGTAGTTATAAAAGTATGGAGAAAGTTTGATGTTTATACAAACATGTTGAACCAGGACTTTCAAAGATTAATATCATGAAAGCAACTAGATGATAAGCAGGTTTTCAGTTTAAATAGGTAATGGAAACCAGAAACAGGTCTTTATAATGAACTAATAAGTACTGATGACAAATTTTAGTGTTTATCATTGAATAAGCCATGGTTTGTTTATTTATTTATTTTTAATGAATGGAAATCAGTATTGTACAGTATTAAAGAGAGTCCTACTCAAAGACTAATTCTGATAGTCCTTTTTCAGAAAATGAATAAAGTTTTAAAAATGACTTTAGCTGCCTTATCTCATTTATATTTTCCAGTAACACCATCAGAATAGGTAGGGGAAGTACCACAGTCATCTTCATTTAAAAGGTGAAGAACTTGTGGCTTAGAGAAGCTAAATGGCTTTCTCAAGATCTTATGGTTAGAGAAAATGTGTTTGGACAAATGTTTTCTGACTCTTAATCAACAACACCATGTAGTGGAATAGCATGGATTTTGCAGTCAGACAGAATTTAGTGTGTCATGCTCAACCACTTACCTGTGTTGTCAAGTTGTTCAACTTCTCAGAGCTTCGGTTTCTTTACACAATGGGAGTGACAATTACTTAGTACGTTTCTGGGGGAAGGATTACATGAAAAAGCCTATGTAAGGTGCTTGGTAGATTATTAGTGCTTTTCACCTAGAGAGAGACCAAATCAATACTATTCCCCTTTGGTTTTTCACTGTATCATACTGTCTTACAGTATAAAACAATGAAGAGTATTTTAAGGTAAATATATACTCACTAAAGGCCCAGTGTACAAATTTGTGCCTGAGTGGGGTCCCTTGGCATGGCTGGTGATCAGGGCCAATCGGGGCTGGCCAGCCTTGGGGAGGGACCCTAGGTGGCAGAGGGAAGGGACTGCAGGAGGTTGGCTGTGGGAGTGCACTGACCACCAGGGCGCAGCTCCTGCGTTGAGCATCTGCCCCCTAGTGGTCAGTGCACATCATAGCTATTGCTGGTTGTCCAGTCATAATGGTCACTTAGGCTTTTATATACAGTGGTGCCTCACACAACAAACTTAATTTGTTCCAGGAGAAAGTTCGTTATGCGAAAAGTTTGTTATGTGAAACACGTTTTCCCATAACAATACATGTTAAAAAAAATAATTCGTTCTGTAGCATAAAATATGCTAAGATGACATAAAAGTCGTGGAAGCTCGGGCGACTTCGTTGTGTGAAACGAAGTTCGTTGTATGAATCATGAAATGAAGTTCGTTGTGTGCAGCGTTCGCTGTGCGAGGCGTTCTTTATGCGAGGCACCACTGTATAGATAATTTATTGTTACCAATGCATATCCATGAATGATTTAAATATACATGACTGATTATTTCAAACTAACTATGTCACATTTTTTTTTCTAGGAAAGCTAGTATTTTAAAATGCTGTTTTGAAAATGTTTGTTCAGATGATGCCTTATCAAAGGAAAATATGGGTATGTGAAGGCCTGTCCTGCTTTTAGTCCTTTTACTTCTATTTCATTCTACCAAATATTGTTGTAGTCCTTTGAAGAAAAATAATGTACATATATACATGTCTGTGAAACATTAGTGGGTTATCTTGGGTATTGATTTACATTCTAGGGCTTTTCAATTGTCTTTACATTTGTATTTTTTTAAATTAAATGTTCTCTGTTTTTAGCATGTACCATCTTCTTTTGGAATCTCTGCAAGCACTTCTTTTTGGACCATCTTTCCTATTAGTCTTCTGCTCCAGATTTGCTGTTCCTTTATGAAGCTGTTCTCTACCAATTGTCACCCCCTCACACACACCTCAGAGATCAGGAGGAGAGCTAATTATGTGCAGCTTCTTTACCTCTTCTTTACCTTTCTTTCTCTGTAATCAAGAGATGCAGTGAAAGCTGGCTTATCCAACATGGAGAGGACTGTTTCTGGAAATAATTTTTAAAAAAATAAAGTACCAGCAGTTGTGGCAAGAAATATCAGCAACAATACATTTCAATCCAGACCCTCTCCATTCCAAATGGAGTGGAGTGCCAAAGGGAGAGAAGGAAGAAAAGTGGCAGCCTGGGGCTCCCAGCCCAATAGCCGCTGGTATTAGAACACAGTAGGTGAATGTGGAATGCAGGGAGAAGGTTTTAATTTCAAAAGTGCTTTATCCTTTGTACATTTTTGTGTCTTGAAAAGCAGGCAAATGCTTATTTGCAAGATGGAACTTAGGCAGCCTTACAGAGGTTTCAAAGCACAGTAACCCCCCAGAAGTTATTCATGCTCTCCCTTTCGCTTGTAGCCACGACCAGAACCCTATGGCACCGTGTTTCAATTAGCTAAATAGTCACTTATTTATAGTCTCATTGAAAGAAAGAAAAACAGGCAGAGAAAGGTTGGGATAGTTATTATTACTTCAATCCTTTATTGTTTTCCTAAACTACTATAAAATAACATTGTTTCTATCTCTTCTCTAAATTAAAAGGCTGCTTCTTTCCTTTTAATTTATGTGCCCCTTTGGGTTATTTTGTCCCTTTGCCTCACAAGATCAGTTCAAATATTCCTGTAGCTTATCCCTGCCTGAGTGCCCACTAGGAAGCCCTGGCACTGAAGCTGAGGGCTACATCACTGGGATCCTTCTACCCTCCAACTTGCAAGGGGTACTGCATAAGAAACCCAGTGCCATTGGGAGCCCATTGACAGGAAGTGACTCTTCTGTGTAAATGAGTGAATTCATCTAAGGACTTATCCATGGGAAAGGAAGTCTTTTTAGAGATCTCACATTCTGTGTGGCTTTAAAAGCCTCAATGTTAATTGTTAAAATAGCCCAATCTGTGTTTTACTTCCTCCATCTCATTTGAAAATCTGAAGAGCAAAAACATCTAGCCTACAGTTTTCTTTGCAAGAGCTGTCTACATATTGAGAGAGTAGTTATTTAACAGAAGTCTAGTCCTCTTCAGATATTTTACCTGCTACCTATATTTCTATGGATCCCTAAATGCAAGCCTCCAATACCTCACATTTATTCTTAAGGCAGAATCAACCCGAGATCAAGTAATATAGGAAATTTATATCATCTTCTTCTGGAATCTCTGCAAGCCTTATTTTTTGGACTAGCTTTCCTATTGGTCTTCTGATCCAGATTTGCTGTTCTTTTATGAAGTTACTGAAGGCCCAGTGCATGAATTTGTGCATGGGTGGGGTCTGGCCGGCCTGGCCCCAATGGACTGGATTGGGACCGGGCCTATCGGGAGGAGAAGAGATTGGGAGGTTGGCTAGCAGGCTCACCCTGATTAGGGCCAGATCAGGGCAAGGCTGGCTGGGGGGAGGGGCCACATGAGATTGGCTGGTGGCGCACCCCCCTCCTTTGGGCGGGTTTGCTAGCCGCAGTGGGTGTCATAGTGACCGGTCATTCTGGTCCTTATGGCGTTCCAGTCACTGGTTTATATATATATTCTCTACCAATTGTCACCCTCACACACACCCTAGAGATCAGGAGGAGAACTAATTAAGTGCAGCTACTTTGCCTCTCCAACTATCAGTTTCTTCCTCTGTAATCAAGAGATGCAGTGAAAGCCAGCTTATCCAAAATGGAGAGGACTATTTCTGGAAATAAAGTAATTTTTGTGAGGCAAAAGGACAGAATAGTTGAGAAAAAGTTGAGTAATCATTAAATAATTTAAACTGTATACCTACCACTATGTAAAGATTTAATCTAAAATATAACTATTTGTGGAACATGTCTGTATTTTTTGGAAAATTGATACCAAGAATTAGGGGCAAAAATTAGGTTTGCAGTTGTAAGTATGTGAAACAGAGTTTATTCTTGTATTGTTATTAATTATTATATTATTTTTCATATGAGCAACTATAAACCTATTTTTGCCCCAACCTCTATTTGTATTATCTTTATAATTCATTTCCCCCAGTGTTTAGGGATAAGAAATTCATCTATGATGATGAAATATTAATAACAATAATAATAGCAATGAAAACCAATACTTATAACAATTTCTATATATCCTCACTCTTTTAATTATTTTATGTATTAGTTAACCCTTGTATGAGGTTGATAAAGTAGATATTATATCCCATTTTATTGATGAGAAAACTGAGGTACTTAAGAGGTTTTATGACTTTTCTAAGGTCACATTTTTTCTTAAAATTAATCAAAGTGTGAAGCTATTTCTTTGGTTGCTTTAAGTACCAGGAACCTTAAAGCTATTTTTTAAAAATGTACACCACTGGTATAACTACTGGTCTAAGCATTTTAAAATGTAATTATTGCCATTAGTATCTCCTTTAATGAATTGATTTTTATTTCTTTTAATATTTTAGTTTTTATCATTTTTCAAATTATAGCACTATTTTCTGTTGGTAAATAGCTCCTTTCTTTTCAGTGAATAGTCAGTCTATAAAAGTTTGATTAAAAAAGATATTGACATATTAATAATTCCCAGGGAAACTAATAATCTATTAGCATTCATTATTAAATTAGCAAATGATGTATTCATAATCAACTTGAGACATGTAAGCATGGAAGGGGGTGGTTAATATAGAAAAGGCCTGCATCGTGGGGTGAGTCCTATCAAGAGCATGAAGAGCTTGGATCTTGGGTCTGGGAGGTAGAAGGGGTGATAAGGAGAGAGGTGATATCTTACTACTCAAGACAAATCTTACCTCTTGGTAAGATGTGATTGGTCTTCATTCTCTTTGTACAAAGCCTTGTGCTTCCAATTTCTGTTTGTGTCCTCAGGAAGGATGCTGTCTTCTCCATTACATTTCACCCTGTATTGTACTCATCTCTATATTCATTATAAGCAGACAAAGGAGTGTTTTTGGTTACTCAAAATTCAAACAAAACCTAGTTTTCTAAAGAATGCCTTCTAAACGTCCTTATTGAAACGTCCCTGCAAATTTATTTAATATGATATTTTTTAGTGCCAGCTTTGGGGTGACCCAACCAGTAGCTTCTTTACATAGGAAGGAAACAGCTTCTTTAAACATTTAATAGAGAAGTAGAGTTGAAAGAAAACTCCATAAATATGCATTTGAAAGCTTTGAAAATAGTGACTGATTTATTAAGACAAACAGCATTTCTCATTGGGAATGGAAAAACAATTTGATTTATTTTACAAAACTTCATTTTTAAAAGCTAGATATGGACTTCAGCATGAGATTTCTTTTTCACTTTCTCTGAGTGATGGAACAGCTGAAATGCTATCATTTTACTTTGAACAACAAATTCAAAGAAGTCAGGGAAACTGCAGGATAATCAGTATTGATAGAAGATGATTGTTCACACAATCAGCAAAGGCATTTATTCTGTCTCTATCTTTGGAAGCTATCATTGACCAATTTTGATAACCTAGTTTGTAGATTACAGTAACTCCTCTTTCTTGAGAATTATTTTTGAACTCTATCAGTTCACAAAATAGGAATACCTATTTAGAAAAGCAAAGCTCCTGTGGCTCTGGAAACAGGATTTGACATCCATCAAGTTGGTATTATGGACCCTGGTTGATTTATGAAGTCATCCATTACTTTATCTACCCTTGTTCAAAAAGCAGTGTACATATTTTTCCAGATCACTTGAAAACAGAGAGTCTACAATGCCATTCAGCACCGATGTTCATTATCATAAATTGATTGTATTTTAGCATAGCTTTAGAAATATAAAGATGTTTTTGTGCCATTTTTCCTTTATAGCATAGCTCAAAAATCCATCTTCTCAACCGTGCATTAAATGTCAGTGTCAATAGCCATAGACTCAGAAGCAGGAAAACATAACGCCTATGAATAGCGCTGGAGAATCAGTGTAAAGTAGCCACAAGTAGTGGTCTATTAAGTAACAAGTTACTAAGTGAAAAGTTTGTCATATATAGAGGCCAATTTCATTAACAAAATTGCTTCAGCAAAAATGTACATTCCTCTAGAAAATTCTGGACACAGGGTAGCTTTCATATTTTTAGATAAACTCTCCAGGTGATTCCTATGTCCACCAAACTTTGAATACCGTTGTTCTATCTAGAATGTGATAGTTCAGATTTCATGTTCTTAGGCTCTAGCAGTTACCATAGAACACAGATCTATGTGGATGAAACTAACATATCATTCCAGCTTTTGCTTGTTTTATTTTTGAACATAGGAACTGGCACTAAAGTGTGAAATGGCATATCAGAATGCTGTTTTCAAGCTGTTTTGAGAAACCTAAGATTGATTGTGAAGATATGAGGACCAGAAAGTCTTATTGGTCTAGACCTATTCTCTTGAGTCCCTGGCCCTTAGTAGGCACAGAATAAATATTTGTTGATTTAATATAAAGAAAATTGGGGCAAGCAATAAATATTGACAGAAAAATTTCTGTTGTAGGCAAAATTACAATGTGCCTTGGCTGGTGTAGCTCAGTTGGTTGAGCGTCATCCCATGCAATGAAAGGTAGTCTGTTCGATTCCTGGTCAGGGTGTATGCCCAGGTTGTGGGCTCAATCTCTGGTAAGGGGGCATTGAGAAGGCAGCTGATCGATGTTTTCTTTCACATTGATATTTCTCTCTCTGTGTCTCTCTCTTCCCCCGCCCTCCTGTTCTCCTCTCTAAAAAATAAAATAATTAAAAATTGGAATGTGAAAAATGTAAACTAAAATTGTTTTTTCAGTACTCCAGGGACAACCAGGGAAGGATAAATATTATCTATTTAATAATCTCCCATGACCTTATTCAACACCATTATTTAATAAACAATGTTTTAGCAGAATTTTAAAATTTCTTTCTTAGAAATAATAGGTAAGAGAAAATTATCAACAAAAATGATAATAAAATATGGCTTCTTTTGAAATCAGGAAAACAAAACAATGCATAAAACTTTTCACATTATAATTTTTGTTTTTTACCTTACAACCATGCTTAGTTTATAAGTCTGTGTGTGTGTGTGTGTGTGTGTGTGTGCACGCACGCGCGCAGGCATGTGTGTGCATGAGGGGCTATAATCTCATGTGGACATGAGGTGCTATAATATCATGTGGATATGTATTTCACTTTTCCTAAACAGTATTAATAAGAAAAAATTTAAATGCATTCAACAGTTACCTTAAAAATTAATGCTGTTGCTGGGAACACCTTGCTTCTGTATTCAATGATAATATTTTAGCTCTACAGTGTGTATCTTGCTGGGTCTATTTTCATGTTCCATGAACTTTCAGCTGTTCTATGTAGTGTGATTTGTGGTGGTCTGCCAATGAACGGTGGATAATAGGAGGTGGTATGTCAGATTTTTGTAACCAGAGTGGAAGGTGATGGGATGTGTATTCATGGCCTTTCTCTTTGAATCATGTTGCCTTTGGAAGGACTTCTCAGGTGCTCCATCTGTCTCTTGTTCAGGACAGCAGGCTCCACATGGCTTCCGTTCCTTAATCATTACCTCAACGAGACTCTATAACAAATGAAATGCTTTTTTATTTAAATCAGAAATTCAGTTGCATATTGTTAATCAGTAATTGGGTCTATAGAGTTATAATAGGTGTTTATTTCTTTTGGGGGTATTTTATCTCAGCAAGTTCAGTGAATTACCAGATTTTTTTTTGTTTTTGCCAATTTAATATGTTCCTGTCACAGTAGCACACACAAAAGAAACTTTTAAGTGTTTTTTTTAAAAAAATATATCAGATTAGGCAATTAAGGTGTATTGATATTTGGATTAGAAATGGACGAGCCTGTATCTAGCCTAGCCACTTAATCATATGGCTCACTTTCAAAGAGTAATTTTAATAGTTTATTGCAGAGATTGGTAAACTGTGGCCCTCAGTCCTACTGTTGGCTGCCTGTTTTTGTAAATAAATTTTTATTGGAACATAGCCCCTCTCATTTGTTTGCGTACATGTCTATGGTTTGCACTACAGCAGTTGTGACAGAGACCATCTGGCCCACAAAGCCTGAACTATACTCTGACCTTTCACAGGAAAAGTTTGCTGACCCCTGGTCTATTAATAACATAATTTAGTTTAGTGTCCTTGGCTCCTGATTTTAAAAAAGCACACATTTTAGTGAGCTTTTGTTGTTTTGGGGTACTTAACACATAGCAAAAATGTCATTTACATTTTTCAAGGAATAATTGTAAAATATTCACCTTGAAATCTATAATAATTTTGTATCAAGTAGAGGGCATATGTAAAGTTTATTTCTAATATTATTTCTTATCCTTTAACATTTGGAAGATTTCCTCTTTTGTGGTGGCTACGATTATGAATTAGATTTAATTAAGATGTAGCATTTTTTACTATATTAATTATGTTTCTTTAGTTGTATCTGAGACAGAAATTTTACTAAAAGAACTGGAGCAAATGCTACAGCAAGCTCTAGAACCCACAACAACACCAGAAGAGCCTGAAGAGGAATGTGGAGAGGAAATAAATACAGGAGAAAAGGTAATATTGATAGTTATAAGTAACAACTTCAAATTCTTTACATGGCAGAGATTGTTCCTGGGTGGACATTTTAAGTATATGGAAAACCTTTCTCACTTCTCAAATTTGAGCCCTTGATTATCATGAGCTGAATGATAAACTAGTAGCCTGTTGAGAAATCAGAATAGATCTGTCAGTCTTTGAAAAAATACCTGACTTTCAGCAGAGGTGCTCTTTTTGTTTCAGATCTTTGAGGTTGGAATTGAAGAGAGATGGTAGGGGCTTGATGCAGTGAAGGGAATGCCACTAAAGAGGCCTCTGCACTGCCAGTCTCCACAGTCAGGAAGGGCACTGGGGTTAGGGCAGCTGGGGAAATCTGCCCTGTCTGTTTCATGCATAGGGATAGCTTCTATAGGGACAGGCTCCATTATTAAAATACTAGATAGAATCTTTTATTGTAATACCTTTCACCATTCATATCTAGACTCGTCCTATTTTTCCTTTTGGCCAACACGTTGGCCTGAGAAAGGCCACATGTCCTTAACTTTATTTAATACTTATATATGACAACAGAAATTTAAATTGGTTGAGAAACTGCTCAGCACATGAGCTCCATGTATTGTTTCCTGGTTTGTCTTAACTCCCAGGTCATTAATACAGAGCAGCGATGTGGTAGGTCTGAAAAAAATAAGTCATACGGCAGCCACTTCCACAGGCTGCATAGCTGTTCCCTATGTGATTAGGAAGGAGAATGGCAGCGAGGAGACAAGTATCCTTATGGCGTTACTCATTCTCTCATTCAATTATTTAGGTAGGTAGTGGGTCTGGAGTTGAGAGCACAGTGGTTAGGAGCCCTGACTCTAGAATACAGCCTGCGTCCCAACCCTGGTCTGCCACTGACAACTTGTGTAATTTGGCAAAGTTGCCTCAGAGGATTGTTTGGAGGTTAAATAAGACAAACTGGGAAAAGTGCTCTGTGTAGTGACACCTAAGGTTAGTTGTTACTATAGGTGAGAAATGGCAATGGTGGTCACTAGAGAGGAATGCAAAGATGTCTTTATCTGTTTCCCCATATTCTCACTACTTCTCATTCCCCCCGAAATGAAGATATTGTGAACACACTTTATTGCATGATTTTATTCAGAACTTCAGCAAGAATAAAGAAGATTCTTAAACACCTCCTTTATTGACTTTGAAATCAAGAGAATGTATAGAATTTACAATTAAGGAGATCAGTGTGTTAAAAGAAAATATGTAAAATTAATGTTAAAAACTTAACTGAGTTGAAAAACAAAATGGTTTTCTTAATCAGTTGAAAATGCTATTTTTACATTTAGAGTTCCTTTTTATCAAAAATTTTGTTTTCTGTATCTCACCTTTTATAGAACAAGATCTATAGATTGGTGATGTATCTTATATTTAACTAGAAACCTGATGCACGAAAATTCGTGCAAGAGTAGGCCTTCCTTCCCCTGGTTGCCAGCACCAGCTTCCTTCCAGCATCCAGGACCCAGTCTGGCTTCCCTCAGGCTGCCCGCGGGTACCAGGGACCGGGCTTCCCTCCGTCCCCAGCTTCATCAGGAAGGACTTCCAGTCTAATTAGCATATTACCCTTTTATTATAGATTATTGTACATTTTTCTTTAGCAAATGTGCGTTTTGTTTGAGCACCATATGATTCTATACAATGTGTTTTCAGTCTTTGCAGTTCATCTTTTCAAAAATACAGCCAGGTTGATTTTTATAGAGATGTCCTGGAGCTTTTACAGTCACAGAACTGGCTTCTGTTTTGCCATTATAACTAGTAACTTGATAAAATAGAAAATTACTTCTGATTTTTATTTCTTCAGGTACAACACATAATTTTAATACATCACCAGGCAAGAGCTTGCTTTTTTAGATTCTTATAATATTATATGCTTTCAAAAGGCATTTAGGAATTGTAAAAATTAACCATTTTAACCCACTGGCAGGCAGGGAAGGCCTCCTGCCGACTGGTTTATAAGCCATTCTCCACACTGAGCTTTGTACGTCTGGCATTCACACCAGGCTCAGGGTATTTAGGGCCTTGTTCACTTTTAAGCAGGGAGAATAGCAGTGAAACCAATGATCAAACCTGGAGTACTTTCCACTTTAAACGCAAAGAAGTGACCACCTCAGGGTTTTTTTTTTCTTCCTCTCTCCTTCCCTCCCTCCTTCCTTCCCTTCCTTTTTTTCTACTTAAAATGGGAGCTGCATTTTGTTTTTAGGAAAAAGTGGCCTCTTATAAGCTAATCCACCAAAAAGAACCATCTGATAACTTTAAAGTTCTGAGCATGTTCATACTCTAAGCAACTATTGTCTGAGCTATTTTCAAAGTTGTAAATTTGATGATGCTTTCATCATTCACTTCACATATGAGTTTTCAAGTTGATTTCTTGCAAGCATCTATACTAATGGATGAGAGTAGCAACATGAAAACAGCATACATATGGAAAATCAGAATTCATTTCTATTTATCATTGAAATACTTTAAGATTATTTTCCTCAGTGGAGTCACCTTCCTAATTATGTTCTTCTTTAGATGATATTAAAATGGGTCGACATGTCCTAACTTGTCAAGCAGTGGGCAGGGATTCATTTCAGATTTTTATAAAATCCGAGTAATTTACAAATTAGATAATCCATTTACAAAGAAAACAATTTACTTAATAATTATTTATATTATAGTATACTTTTGATATATGAAAATACTTATTTACATTTTTTCCTTGAATTTTCTGGGAAGTTAATTCAAATGAACCTTGTAGTTATAAATCTCCTATGTGTGGGTATGTTTGCATTGTTTTTACCAGTGTCCTGTCTAAACAAACTTAAGAAAATTATCCCTGTTTGTGAGGAATTGCAGATGCTTATGAGAAGATGACCTCAGAAAATAGCTTTAAGTTGTACTTCCTATAATAGTTTTAAAAGTAAACAAATATAGAAAACTCACAGAATTAAAATGATCCAATTTTTTCAAAATTAAAACTAAAAGTGTAGGGTTGGGGAACAGACAAGACCAAGACCTAAGTTTTATATTAACACTAGAGGCCCGGTGCACTGGGGGTGTCCCTCAGCCTGGCCTGCACCCTCTCTAATCTGGAACCCTTTGGGGGATGTCTGGCTGCCGGTTTAGGGGCATTAATTGCAGCCATTAGGAAAATCACACAGAATGTCCTTGACATACTAACAGTGTGGTTTTATGAAGTTGTTTTAATAATAAAGGCCATTCCTTTAAATAATATCTGCTTACATACAATATAGCTAGTACTATGTGAATTCAGAATGTTAATATAAAAAAATCATAGAAGATTATAATGGAAATAACCTTGAATTGTCTAGTCCAAACTTTTATAAATATTGGAATTCCCTTTTCAAAGATTTTGAATGCTTTTTGTCCTAAGAAGCTTAACCAATTTTTGAGGCAACCCATTTTCTGTGAAAGGACTGGGGGATTCTGGTGGGGCTGAGGGGACTGCGTGCCGCCATCTGTGGCTATGGGCATCACCATATTTGTGATGGTGTGATGGTCAATTTGCATATTCCCTCTTTATTAGATATGATTTACTACACATTATACTACACATAGGGATCATTTTTTGACCACCACCATAACAGAAAACTTTGTGTAATTGCTGTGGTTCAAGACTTACCAATTACTTTATGTTTTGTTCAAATAACTGAACCTAGTCTTCAGATACAGTTGAGATAGTACTGATGAATTGTGTGGTTATTTTTACAGTTGCCTCAGTGGGGCCCTGACACTTCTGCAAGCAATCTGTTTGAAAACCACTGTGAAGAGGACTATGTTATAATTGACGGGATAAAATTAAAAGCTGGGGAATGTATTGAAAATATAACTGACAAGTTTAAAGAAATCGATGCTTTGATATCTGAATTATAGGGCATTATCAATATTTTCAAAAGGTAATTATAAAAACAAAGTAAAAAACTTAAAATGTTTAGTAAAATAGGTATGTATTATACCAAAGTTGATATTTGTAATAACTTTCTACTTTATATTTTGAGGCTATACATTGTTTTGAGATCCAATCAAATTATATTAAATTTAGTGTTACAGTTTTAGAATTTAAGAAACCCTAATGTTTGTAGTTTTTCTTGTTTGCCCTAAGTTTAAAATGAATTGTGAAACTTATTGCACAAATACATGCTTTTCAATGGTTATTTAAGCCCTATATTCAAATGTGGATGTTAAGGTGGCTGACAAGTCTATTATATTTCTTACAGATAATTCAAATCTAATATGTTTAGAGAATGTGTATTTGTAGTAGAATTAAGCTACTACACAATAAAATGTAAAAATGGTTATATAATAGAATTGGAGCTTTTCTTAAAAAGCAAAAATGTTAATTGCCTTATTATATTGGAAATAATTATTTCAACCACAGTGCTCAAATTTGGCTAATACTCTGTTGTGGATCTTTGGAAGATCAGAATCCGGGATCCTTTTCCATGGAACCAGTAAATCTGGAAATGGGGATGGTCAAATGTAGTTAAAAATCTAAACAGATATGTTAAACATATTCACTATAAAACAAATCTAAACTATATAAAAAGTGCAAAGCACACCTGTAATACCACTCTCAACATCTCCCCTGAAACCCATTCCTTAGGGATTGCCTTAGTGGGCATTGGTCTAGATAGAGTTTTGTACACATCATGGTGTGTGTCTGTGCACATCCACCTCTAGTTCCAGCCCTGGCTCCCCCTCTCTTCCTGGTCATAAGGGTAGCAAAAAGGACATTCCAAACAAAAGCAAGAGAGCATCTGGTACCTGCTGTTAGTTGAATTAGCTGGAAATGAGGGCTGTGTAGACAGGTGGAGGAGTTTAAACAGTGGAATCCCTGTTCTACTTCAGAAAGATCTCATGAGTGGCAGGGTGGAGAATAGAGTTAGAGAGAGTAACCCTGGAGTCAGCAGACCAGTTAGAAGACTACTTTGGGTATTCAGTTGTGAGATTCTGAGAGAACTTACTGCACAGATACATGCTTTACAATAATTATTTAAGCCCTTTATTCAAATGTGGATGTTATTCAAACGTGAAGTATGGTGGTGCTGGGATGGAGAGAATTGGATAGATTCAGGCTATATTTATACCAATTAATTATTAGGATTTAGGGACTAGATATAAGGATGAGACAGGGGAGTCAAGGACAACTCCAGGTTTCTACTATTCACAATACATACAGATTAGAAATGTTAGACAAAGACCAAATTTGGGCCAAACTGTGTGACTTCAGCAGAGATTCTATGCTACTCGTGCTTTGACAAATCCTGCATCCCAATACTACAGTAAGAACGGAGTGACTAGAATAGTCTCAACATGTCATATTTAAATTCTATGTGGTATAAAACAGTGAAGATTAAGGCTTCCTTTTTTTCTTCCAGCTGAATTTGTTCCACAGCATTTTAGAAAAACTTTTCCTTTTTTTTCCCCCTTGGCATTATGATTTTTTATTCGCAGCCTACAAGATGTCTCAAAGTAATTAGTCCCATTTTTTGTTACTGCTTAGAATCAACTATAAAAGTGACTACAATTGTATTTGAAAGACTTCACCAGCAATTCAAGTGTTTGATATAAACCCCCATCCAGAAGATCAATTAGGTCACTTGCAAATTCCTGCTGGTGGAACAGTCAATGCTCATCAGAGTCCGATTTCACAGATCAGATACTGAAATATCCAGATTGAATTTATTTCTGCCACGTTCTGAGTGTTACAAGTCTGGAATTTCCACTTAAGACATTGTGTACTTGAGCAGCTCAAAATAGTTCTGAGGATAATTATTTGGGTTGGTTCTGCCTTCATTGGAAACCGCAGACTCCTAAGAAAAGGCTGGAGGAATCTCTTATCTATGTAAGAATAAAGGCTTTCAAATTTCCAGATAGAATCTCCCCGGAAAGGGGATGAAGGGATAGTCATGGCTGAGAATCCTGCCTGGCTGGCAAACCCTCCCTGCCGGTAAATGCCCAATGTTCCAAGGCAGGCTGTGTATACTGAGGTGGCATAGCAGTGGGGCTATGGAAACAGAATGCCTGCCTTCAGATCCTGGTGCTGCCATCTACTGGCTGGGAGACTTGAAGCAAGTTACTCAACTTCTCTGAGCCAAGGTTTTATAGGCTTTTCATCTAGAAAACAGAAAGCATGTGGAAAACGATGCAAGTTATGACCATGATTATTGTTGGCTCGAAGCATTTCTTTTCTGACCACCTCTGCCATGCCTCTTCTATGTCCATTGAACTAACATGCTCTAACACATCTGCTTTTGTGGGACTGAGACCAAGGACTGTGTGTGATTAGCTGATATGTAGGACAGGTCTGGTGGTAGGCAGTACCTTACAATTTATAGCTAGAATCTCTTGCTGGACCCAAGGAGAACATTATAAGGAAACTGCATCTTCACACCAAGGGAGGTTAAATTCTAAGTACACCTATTATATCAAGTTTGGTATGTGAGGTATAAGGCAATATGTCAGGGCCTTGTGCCCAGGCATTTATGTTTGAGGAGCAGCTGACTGATATTCTTTGGAACGAGTTGAGTCAAGCCTATCTGTCTACATTCTCCATGAACTTAGGGAAGGTCTGGGTCCTCTAGGAGCTGTGTCCTCAGATCTGTAGACCCTGGGGAGTTGAGCATCTCACAGCTCTGTTGTCCTACATTCCAGGAAGTCTCGGTCATTTGTCCTTACTGGAAGTTGAATTTGTGCAGGGATTTCCATTGGTAAAAGGCTTAGCTCTATCTTTATGGTAGGCTGCCTGTGCACTTTTGATAAGTTAGTCTCTTGTTGCCACCAGTGAGGTGAAGGAAATGCACTATATTCTTGCAAAAATCTGTAGCATACCACAATTAAAGAATTCTAAGTACTTCTTTAGGGCTGGACCCACTCTTGATGCCTTCAACCCCGAGGAAGTGATACTTTGGTCAAGCTGCTTTAGTCTCTCTATGTCTCACTTCCCTTATCTGAAAAATCAGGATGGTGATGATCATGGTAATAATTGTCTTAACAATACTAATGTCCTAGAGTTGTTGAGCAGAATAAAATGAGTTCCGACATGCAAGGCACCTAGCAAAATGCCTGGCACATTATGTAACTGTCATTACTATTTTTACAGTCTAGTAAGAGAGAGACCTCTGAAGCAGTGCCAGAATTGGGAGGGAGAAGAGTGGGCTTGCTGGAAAGGGTGAAAGCCACATGCCGAACAAAGCATGGAGGCGAGAAAACAGGAACACAAACACCCAGTCCCTAATCCCAGTAACCAGAATGCAGGGAATGGGGAGTGCAGGAGGTAGGGATTAAGGCTGCACTAAGCAGGTTGGGCTCTGCTCAAAGAAATCCTCTTATGTCAACCTAAAGGGGCAGCACCTCCTTCAATAGGGAAACCAAGTTACTATGTGGTCATGAGAACAGTGATCACTAAAATCTGCTGGTTTAAACACCCAAGAACTTTTTAAAAAACATTTTTAATAGGGTAGGTTGGTGCTGCGATTGGCTTGAAATCAGACTATTCTGCGATGTGCATGATTGAAGAAGGAGAGTGGGGGCAGCAGACAGACATTACTATACCAACCTGTGCCCCTGTGTCTGAGAAAACCGTGCCCCGATGTTAGCTCAGATTGTCAGCTTCCACAACGAGCACCTTAGGGTTGCCAGCAGGCAGCCAGTGAATGGAAGATTAGGTGTCTCCGCGAAGTCTTATTAAACTTTTGCTGCCTGGAAATAATGCACCATAACCACAGAGTTTTAAATGGCAAAGGATCTCTGGCTGTCAGAGAAGTTACAGGTAGACACTTTCATTTATCCTCCATGAAAGCTTAATATCATTTTCTTCTGTTCGAGTCAACTCACAGACCTCATTACTTCAAGTTCGCTGGGCAGCCAGAGCAGCCTTTTTGATTTTACTGTGCTCTCAGAATCTTGTTGGGGAAGAGCTAATGCATTTTTAACCAGGTCTAGCAATTTAAAGCTCTTAGGTGCTGTAGCATATTAATTCAGTTATTGGTAACTCTCTTAGGTAACTGTGTCAAGGGATTTCCGCTCTTGCCGTGTGAATTCCAGGAAGTAGGGGCCATATGTCCTCCCTTTGTGCTCCACCCAGAACATAGCATAGTGTCTTGATGGTTAGAGCATTTGTATTGATTTTAAATTTTATGCCAACCTACCCTATTAAAAATGTTTTTTTAAAAAGTTCTATATGCAAACACTGCTTGTTTGAACATAAGGTGGTGGTTGTAGTAAATATATACTTTTGAAAGCACATATGTAATATCAATCACATTGTTTTTTTCTCTCTTTAAAAAAATATTGATTTTTTTACAGAGTGGAAGGGAGAGGGACAGAGAGTTAGAAACATCAATGAAAGAGAAACATTGATCAGCTGCCTCCTGCACACCCCCCCCGGGGATGTGTCTGCAATCAAGGTACATGCCCTTGACTGTAATCGAACCTGGGACCCTTCAGTCCCAAGGCTAATGCTCTATCCAATGAGCCAAACTGGTTAGGGCTGCTTTTCTCTTATTGTAAACACATTGTAAGCCATGAAATATTGTTCTACAACCTGATTTTTAAGAAATAATTAGTATTTTATTAGCTTTACATTTATACAATGAAATACTCTCCTGCTTGTTTTCATAATTATAAACCACTTTGCCATGAATATCTTCTTCCTTCCATCTTTGTGTACATTCCTAGAAATTAATAAATAAGAGCCTTACACAGTAGTAAGGCTTTCTACATCTATCATTTATTATCTTCCACCAGACCTGTATGAGAGTATCTATTTCTCTATTATTGTGGTTTGGTTTCTACTTGAATTTCATGTTACTTATTACAGTGTATTGGGCTAATCTCTGTCTTAAAGAATATTGACTAAATGTCTATAAAATGGTAGTTTTTTTCTTAATTCCTTAGAGGGGATGAAAATTAGCATTAACATAGGCCATAGACTTCGGCCCTAAAGTGACTGAGGTAAGAATAATATATCAGGCCCTAACCAGTTTGGCTTAGTGGATAGAGCATCGGCCTGTGGCCTGAAGGGTCCCAGGTTCAATTCTGGTAAAGGGCATATACCTTGGTTGCAGGCACATCCCCAGTACAGGAGGTATCTGATTGATGTTTCTCTCTCATTGATGTTTCTGGCTCTCTGTCCTTCTCCCTACCTCTCTGTAAAAAAAATCAATAAAATATATTTTAAAAAAATAATAATATATCAGGTAATGGCAGGGAGAGAAAAATGTTAAACACACACACACACACACACACACACACACACACAAAACCAAAAAAAAAACAATGGTTACTTAATTTAGGATGAATGTCCTTTTGCTCAATCTTTGTTATGATGAATACTAGTGGAGAGTCATTGGGCTGGAAAATATTTTGGTGGACAGATTTAAAAATCTAGGAAGCTACATTGCAATTTGGACAGGAAAATAGAGGTGCTTCAGAGAAGATCAGTTTCTACTGATTGCTGTTAGTAAGGTGGTCAGGTGGCTTTTTTTCATGTATTATATTCATGATTGGTGAACTTTTGGATTTTAGAATACTTAAGCTGATTATTTCATAAATCCATCCTTCTTGTATTAAATTGAAGTTGCTTATAAGGAGAGCATAAAGACTATTTTATTTTCCATCCTTACATGTGATTATTTTGTAATATACAATATGTAATTTCTGTTGTGAGTGCCCAGAGGAAAACTGGCTTTGATGATGGTTCTTGTCCTCCCCACCTCCCCCTGCACAAAGAATTTACATTTATTAAAAACTATTATTGCTATAAAATTTTGACTTAGACACAATAAGTACCTCCTTCTCAGAGTCTGGGCTTTATTCATAAACCCAGGACCGACCACAGCAAGCAAGGGCCTATAAATATTGTTTATAAATACTGATTTAATAAATGAATATTAGGTCTAGTAATAATTAATGTCGTTTTCTAATACTTTTTAAAATCGAATTTATTTAAACAATACAACAAAATTTAATCAACAATATAGTTGCCGTTGTTTTCTACTACTTGTGCCCAATGCTCAGGAAGCATTTTAATCCCTCTGTTGTAAAATTCTTGTGATTTTGATGCAAAAAATTCGGTCAATGCATTTTTGAGGCATTCTTCATTATTAAATTTTTTTCCAAGAAGAAAGTTTTGCAAAGAACGAAACAAATGGTAATCGGAAGGGGCAATATCAGGAGAATATGCAGGTTGAGGGAGAACTTCCCATTCCAACTGGCGCAGTTTTTCAGCAGTGATTCTTGCAGTATGCGGTCGTGCGTTATCGTGGTGAAGAATTACGCCCTTCCGATTAATCAGCGCGAGTTCTTTTTCTCTTAAAGCTTGGGCTAAGCTTTCCAATTGGGCACTATACACTGCACTTGTAATGGTTTGGTTAGATGGTAAAAGTTCATAATGAAGAATTCCTTTAAAATTCCACCAAACACACAACATCACTTTTTTCGCATGCAAGTCAGGTTTTGGCGTGGGCTGCGGAGCCTCATTTTTGTCCAACCATTGAGGCCGCCTTTTCAAATTAACATACAGCACCCATTCTTCATCTCCGGTAACAATTTGCTCTAAAAACGGCAAACGGTTTTGACGAGAGAGGAGCGAACTGCAAATTGTGACTCTTTGATTACGGTTGTTGTCGGTCAACTCATGAGGAACCCATTTTCCAAACTTTTGGACTTTGCCAAGTGCACGCAATTGATTGGAAATTGTTTTTTGTGAACAATTTAAAGTTGTCGCAAGCTCTTGTTGGGTAATTTGAGGATTTTGCACCAAAAGAGCTTGAAGAGCTTCTTGATCAAAATTGGACACACGGCCTCGACCACTCTTGTCATCTAAGAAAAATTTCCCTCGCGAAATTTCTCAAACCAACACTGGCATTTTCTGGCGCTAACTGCATCTTGACCAAGAGCACTACAGATGTTTTTTGCAGCCTCACTTGCTTTTCTTCCTACTTGGAACTCGTAAAGCATGCAGTGCCGAATATGCTCTTCATCCGCCATCTTCTTAGCCCTAGTTTTGCAACAAAAACCAAACCAAACACAAACTTTTTCAAGCAAAACTTGTTAATTGCACTTCACACGTTCTGTAGATACCACGTGTTTGAAGGTTATGTCAATACAAGTCAACGCCAAGCAAGATTTTAAACGAATGTTTAAAAACGACATTAATTATTACCAGACCCGATATTTGCTGAACAAATGAATGAAATGTATGTTATAAAAATATCTGTACCAAACACCCTTCCCTAAATAAGGATTATATTTGCCATCTAACTTAGCCATTCTAATTATATGACTCCAAGTTCTCAAACTGATTGAACCTTGAATGTTTTCAAAATTTAATTTTTAATTATACACAAGGCAAGTATGCTTTGTTACTTTTTATGTGTGTGGAAGCCAGTCTCCAAGATGATTTTCACCATCTAGTATTCACACTCTTGTGTGATCTCTTTTTGCACATCAAGTAGGGCACATCTGTGGAACCATTAAGTTATTATAAACAAGACAGAGTGTGACATCTAAAGGCTAGGTCATAAAAGACTATGCAGCATCCACGTTGCTCTCTTTTGGATTATCAACTGGAAGAACTCAATTGCATATTATGAGGATGCTCAAACAACCCTACAGAGAGGTCCATGTGGTGAGAACCTAAAACCTCCTACCAATAGCCAGCACTAACTTGACAGCCGTGTGAGGGAGCTCCTCTGGAAGTGATCCTCCAGCACCAGTCAAGCCTTCAGATGACCACAACCTAGGTTGGTATCTTTATTACAAACTCATAAGACACCCTGAGCCAATACCACTCAGATAAGCCACTCCTAGATTCCTGTCCCATAGAAACTACATATGATAATAAATGTTCATTGTTTTAAGCTACTGATGTTTGGGATAATTTGTTACATAGCATTAAGTAGTTAAAAGAATGTGTGACAGACTTGTCTCACCAAATCTATACATATAAAAGGCTAATATGCAAAGTATCTCCTCAGGAGTTCAACTGGGAGACCAAGAGTTTGATGGCTTGCTATGATATGTGCTGACCACTAGGGGACAGAACTTCAAAGGAATTTCCTGGCCAGCAGCTGACAGCTGAGGAAGGGGGGCTCCTGGCCAGCAGCTGTAAGGCTCCAATCAGCCCTGATCATCGGCCAGGCCTAAGGACCATACCTATGCACGAATTTTGTGCACCAGGCCTCTCGTAGATTATAAGTACCTTGAAGGAAAGAACCATGTGTTTCATAGTCACTTACACGGTATTAAGATAATATTAGTCAAAATAAATGTTGTTAATGTTTCACAATTGCCTTCTACTCAAGTCACTAAATACTTCTTTAATACCCATCAAGCACTTTTCTAGGTCTAGGAGATAAAGAAAGCAGTAAACAAAAAGTAGCAAAGTCAATAACAGTTGATAGGACATAGTAATTTTAATACAGATATGAACCAGGTCAATGATGACATGAAGCTAACAAGTAAAATAAAGATGGGAGATACTGTTTTATGTATTTGATGCAAGGTGTCAGGAAGGCTTTCTCTGATAAGACATTTGAGAAAAGATCTGTTCAGGTATCTGGGAAAGAGCATCCCAGCCAGAGGAAATTGCAAGTTCAAAGCCACGAGACTGGGAAAGTGTGGTGAATTCAATAAAGTTAGTATGGTTAAGGCCGCGTTCATTATTTGTCACAGATTTCACTGGTAGGTTCACATCTCTACATTTAAATCTCACTTGGTGACTTGGATCCTTCTTTCCCTTGTTTTCTGAATGTGGTAGGTCACTAGATATTGGTATACTTTAAACAGGCCTATTAATGTGATTCATCATATAAATATATAAACATGACTAATGAGTTGAAATAGGCTGATATTTGTAGCTGGAATGAAGAATTGGAAAATTCACTGATTGCAATCTTCCTTTCATTACGTTTGAAGCTCTCTGACTTCATTGAAGCCATTTGTGTCCACCAATAAATTATACAGCATTTGGACTAACACAGATATGTTTGAATGTTTCTGACATGGCAGGAAATAATCAGGCTCAATCAATATATGTTTATCAAGACATAAGGTCTCAAATCGATGAGTAATTAGCTCTCCCAACAGAAGAACAAATAAAATTCTGTTTCCTAACTATTCTGTCATTCCGTGCTGTGGATTTCACCTCTTCCCTCTCTTGCTGACAGAAACACATGTCACAATGAATTGAATGATCACTGAAATATGAGTTCTGCCTTGATTATAGCATGTCTCTGATAATAAGTGAGATTGTGTTTGCATTTCATAGACATCTGAATTTATTTATTTTAAAAAAATATATTTTATTGATTTTGTACAGAGAGGTAGGGAGAGAGATAGAGAATTAGAAACATCGATGAGAGAGAGTCATCGATCAGCTGCCTCTTGCATATCCCCTACTGGGGATATGCCCACAACCAAGGTACATGCCCTTGACCGGAATTGAACCCGGGACCCCTCAGTCCCCAAGCCGATGCTCTATCCATTGAGCCATACTGGTCTCGGCGACATCTGAATTTTTTTAATCTTGCATTTCACCTCAGATAAGCCAGTTTATGCTTACTTTAATATGTAAAAGCCTCTCTGAAGGCACAACACAGAACCTAAGCTCACATTTAACATTGTAAACTATTGTGGCACAAGGGCTCCTGCATGGCTTTCCATGGCAGCAGCTGGTGTTCTTTCTATAAAGCTCAGTGATTTGCTTGCTTGCTTGCTCCCTTTTATGAACACAATCTTGGCAAATTAATGAATTGTTTTCTTTGTGCTTTAATTCTGAAGAGTAGATTTCATAAAGAGGGAGACATGGGGGGAGTAGGGAGTAGCATAGCTAGAATTAATCAGAGAGACACAGACATTGAGATGCAAAGAGAGAAAAAGTGTGTGTCTAAGTAAAGAGTAGAGAGATCACCACTGAGAAACAACCAGAAAGAAAAAAGAACAACTATTTAAATACTATGATTTGTTTATAGGAGGAAAGAAGAATACATTATTTAAAAAAAGATTAGTCCTAAAAAACTAATTATTATATGTATTTTTCTTAAATAAGAGGTATTTTAAATGGAGGCAAAATATTTTAAATAACTAAAAAGAAATATACTTAATAAATAATTCACCTGGAAACCTACTACTGTACCTTTCTATTAAAGCATATTAAAATCTCTCTATAAAACCCTAATATGCAAATAGATCAAACTGCGGAACAACCAGTCACTATGATGTGCGCTGACCACCAGGGAGCGCACATGGAGCATTGTGGGCATTGGCAGCAGGCGGCAGAGTGTGGAACATGGTGCACATCGAGCATAGCTGGATGGTGGAGCAGGTAAGTGGGAGCACCAGACCAAGGTGGGGCACCAGTCACTGTCATCAGGTGAGCCTCTGGTAGTTATTGAAAATTCTTTGCTCCTGTGTGCTGTGGTCCTGCCAGGCACTTGCACTTGCTGCTGCTGATGGCCCTGCTCACACTTGCTGTTGGTGCCTGGTGCTAGTCCCAATCACTCAGCACTGTTATCAGGTGCGAGGAGCGGCTGCCGGGCCCAATTGCTTCTGAGGGCTTCTCCACCTCTCCCTGCTCCTCAAGGATGGTCGGGGCAGCAACTGCCACTCTCACCCACTGTCCCAGCTCGCACCTGCTGCTGGCACCACTCTCAATCGCTCTGCACCATCAGCAGGTGGGACTGGTACCATCAGTGCATGGGAGCAGCAGTTTCGGGAGTGGGGCTGCCTACAGACTGGGAGTGGGGACTGTGGTGGGAGGGGCAAGGTGGGGGTGCAGAGGATTGGCCAAGACCAGCCCCTGTGCCCACTGTAGCCTTACAGCCCACAGTTCCTTTCAAGGTGCACAAATTCGTGAACTGGCCCCTAGTTTAAAATATATGAGGACCAGTCATGTATAGTATCATTTATAATTTGTTTTTCAGCTCTAAATGCCTTTGCTATATATAGTATAGTTAGGAAAAACAATTAGTTCTTTAAATATGAACAGAACTTTTATTTATCAGCGTAGTCATGCATAGGCAAACTTTTTTTTTTTTTTTTAAGTATTACTTTGGTGCATATTGAATTAATACGAAGTATTTAAAACATAGACTTCTGGATATAAAAATTTACAAAAAAAATTAAACTTTGATGGAAAACAAGCAAATGAATTTGCAAATATAGACAATTTTCAAATCATTTTCCAGAATTGTAATCTTGATATCCTTATAAATTTGGCATAAATGTAAACACATGCTGAAGTCCATTTATGTTAAATCACACAAACCTTAAAGATATTTTATTTAAAGCCGCAACCGGTTTGGCTCAGTGGTAGAGCGTCGGTCTGCGGACTGAAAGGTCCCAGGTTTGATTCTGGTCAGGGGAATGTACATTGGTTGCAGGCACATCCCTGGTGGGGCGTGTGCAGGAGGCAGCTGGTCGATGCTTCTCTCTCATCGACGTTTCTAGCTCTCTATCTCTCTCCCTTCCTCTCTGTAAAAAATCAATAAAATATATTTTAAAAAAAGATATTTTATTTAAGGACATTAAAACAAATTTTTCCAAATTGACAAATATCAACATTTTGGTTCTCTAAGTAGCAAGAATTTAAAATATTCATTCCCCAGAAAAAATGATCTCTTAACATTAATTTCAAGAGAATTCAGGGGATAATTTTATTGCATAGAAAATCTCAACAATCCAGAAGTTTAAACAAAATAACAAATAAAACAAAACAGTAAATCCTCATAAATGTTTCCTCCAAAGGACTATTTTCTTTGGGAATTTCTGTATTTCAAGGGAAAGTTAATTTTTGTGTGCCTGATTCACTTATGTATCTCAGAGCCATTTCAAATACCAACACATTTTACGTACCTTTTAATAAGCTTTTTCAAAGGTATTTTGATTTGAACTAGGGAATCATTTTTTGTTGGCACTAAATGGATCTCGGGTGCAGGAGAAAAAGTTACTTTGGAGCTCACAGAGTTCAAGTGACCCTAAATAAAGTCAACGCCATTCTTCCCGCTCAAATGAGATTAAAATAAAGGGTAGAAATGATCACTGGGTGACAGCATTTCTGAGTCAAATTGAAAAAAAGTAAAAATTTCTTCTAAAATTATTAAATATCTAAGGCCTCAAACAAATTATACACAAAGTGGAGTGAGTTGAATTTTTTTGAATTTGCTTGGTGCGTGCTTTGATAATTTTTTTTATTTGGAGACAAATATTTTTAAAAACACATATTTAAAGAACTTATACAACTCAATACCAGGAAAACAAACAATCCAATTGAAAAATAGGCAAAGGACCTGAAAAGACACTTCTCCAAAGAGGACATACAAAGGGTCAATAGGCATTCGAAAAAATGCTCAAAGGCATTAGTCATCAGAGAGATGCAAATTAAAATCCCAATGAGATATCTCCTCACACCAGTCAGAATGACTGCCCTCGATAAATCAACAAACAAGTGCTGGAGAGGATGTGGAGAAAAGGAGGCCTTGGTACATTGCTGGTGGGAATGCAGATTGATGCGCCACTATGGAAAACAGTATGGGGTTTCTTAAATTAAAAGTGGAACTGCCATTTGATCCAGTGATCCCCCTTCTGGAATATATCCTAAGAATCCCAAAACACAAGTTTAAAAGTACGTATGTACCCCTATGTTCATAGCAGTGTTATTTACAATAGCCAAGATCTGGGAACAGCCCAAGTGCCCTTCAGTAGGTGAGTGGGTAAAACAGCTCTGGTACATTTACACAATGGAATACTACACAGCCATAAAAGAAAAGGAACTCTTACCTTTTGCAGCAGCTTGATGGGTCTGGGAATTACTACACTATGTGAAATAAACCAGTCAGGGAAAGATAAATACCCTATAACCTCACTTACGTATAGAATCTAATGAATAAAATAAATTGATGAACAAAATAGAAACAGAAGCATGCGTGCATGGAACAACTGTCAAAGGTGGAGACTGGGTGAAACAAGATAAAGGGATTAGCCAAAGAATATATATGCATAACCCATAGATACAGTGTGGTTGGCCACAGGGAAGAGAGTGTGAGGGCTAGGGTGGGGTGGGGACATTTGTAATAGTGTAAATTCAGTCGCTTAAAACATCACTTATTCCTATAATGCACATGTTTATGGGTTGTTTGACCTCTACTAGGCTCACTCCTGCATCTTAGGGTTGGCTGGAGGCTCTGATCTTGGCTGGGACAACTCTACTCATTTCTTATCCACTCATGGGACAGAGGACTAGCTCATGCATGTTCTTGTCATGACAATGGCACAGTGTAAGAGAGCAAGCAGAAACATGGAGGTGTAGGCTTTGAATAGGCACACTTCTGTTTCCATCTCATTCTATTTGGCCAAAGCAAGTTACAGGGCTGAGCACATACAAAGGTGGGAAAATGGACTCTAACTTTTTAGTGAGATAAATGACAAGTTCATGTGACACAGGAGAGGTAAAGCATTGGGGCCTCTCACAGTCTGCCATGCTGCGGCAGAATATGGGTTATATTGATTGTTTAGCCCCCATACCTGTTCCATGCATTACTTCTTTTCCTCGCCTCACAAATAAACAGTAGGAAGCACACTTGAGATTGCTGCATTCCCATTAAGCCCATAAGTATGGCCAAAGGAGCATGCTCTACTATAACCTGGTTAAAGAAACAGTTCCATGGCAATGACATTGCATAGAGGAGGCAAAAGCCAATGAACCCAACTCTGATGTATTTATAATGGCAGTCCTCTGGGACAGGGGAGAAACAGTAGGTCTCCTTAACCCAGAACATCCCCAAACACATGCTTGGAGTTCAGTTTTTATTCAACTCTCCCAATTCTTCCTTTAACTCTACTCAAGTTTCTGCCTGTTATTTTCCCTATGAAAGCCCATACTCCAGGACACTCCAGAAATACCGTCTACTTTCATTCCTAAATTAGGCTTTTATATCCACCTCCTCATATTGCCAGGTCATTAAAATATGGGAGGCTGTTTGCTGTCCTGGGACATTTTCTTTGATGGTGACTTCCCCACAGCAGAAGATAACAATGGAATATACCTAGTCAGGACCAGATTTACCTGTCTGGAAAAATGGGGACCGTTGTCTAACATATAGGTGTCAATGTAAGTCAACAGTAGCCCTGGCTTTCTTAATTTTTATTTGGTGATAATCTTAATGCTGAGTCATTTTCTTACAAGTTAGTGGAAACCATAGATGCCTTTAAAATTATGCAAAGAACTAACTTTCACCTTCTAGTATTACTTGTAGCCAACAGTTGGTCTTCAGGTGGCCTTTTTCTTTCTCTTTTTCATGCTTCTTGTATTTTGGTGCAAACTTATTTTTGCTCACCATGTTAACTCTACTCATTTTCCAAGTACCACTAGAATTGGAGCATACTAATATATTTAATCTTAAGTTTTACTGTCCATCTCTTGCTGAGTGCTTGTATGCAAAAAGACCTTAACTAATTCATTAGCCTAAGAAATAATGCAAAGAAACACCGGGATTGCTTAATTAACATGGAAGTTCTATCTGCAAAAGTTTTTTTTTTTTTTTTTTTAAAGCCAAATAGTCTTGGCTTTATTAGCAGCATCAGGCAATTACCGAATCTGCTGCAATAAATGGCCAAGGTTATGGCACCCATAAAGTTTAATTTGCATTCTGAATATTACATTGTGTTCACTGCGAATGCAAAGCAGGCTCCGCAGAATGTGAGCAGCTAAATTACAGTGCATTTCAGGCTTTCTTTGGTTCAGTCAAAGGCAGGAGGAGAATGGTTTGCTAGTGTGTGGTCAGTCTCAACCTTTGCCTCTTCAGCAGGACATACGGAGCATCAAAACAGATGGTCCTTCTGGGCTACCCTTGGAGGAGACAGAGTCACCAGATGGTCTGATGCAAATTGTGACTGGGCTGCACTGCAGCCAATCAGATTATCTGGGTCATTTTGGGGATTAATGTAGATGGCCAGAAGATTGATAAGGTTGCCATGATTGGAACCTGCTGATAAGAAGATGAAAATGATTCAGCCAATTGCACCAAATGTGTATCATTCCAAGATGCCCAAGTGAGCAACTGAACTGGCATTGGGCAGAAACTCTGAAATTGGATGAGGATCTTATTGAGGGAGAACTAAAACCTTCAGGTCAATGAAATGTGTAGGAATCAGGCTACACGAGGAAGGAGTTCTAAGCACATAACCACTTTCACACAGCTTCCTCACACAAAGTATGTACGCATCAGTGGCCAAAGAAGGGAGGCCAGGCTTTGACCAACGTTGATAAAACTTCTCTGCTTGCTTGCTTGAGTCTTCTGCTCTTCTTTTCTGCATTCCTAGGCACCTTCCACATGCCACCTCCCCAGTGAACCAATGTGGAAGCCAGCCATTGGCACTTCCCAGTTTGTATAACTAGGCTGTCATTCCACAATATCTGCCTGCTGCACATGGAACTGCTCTATCACGGCCACCAACATTATGGACATCAGACTTAGAAAATCCCATTGAATTCCTTTTGGTGAAATGAAGTGGAATTTTAGGACACCAGGAAAAAGCCAGAGTTGAAGGTGAGAGACTATCATTCTTTGTTTCCTGAAAAAGCAATGCCAACCCACACTCAAACAGGACCCAATAGAAGGTGAGGGTCCTCAGATGTCCAAGGTTCTGAACCTCAATACTGCCTTGGTTCACTCAATGTTGCCTGCAAGGGTTGGGTGGAGAGGGCAGGGGAGAGAGGAATAGAAAGCATTGGTGCTCCCTACCTGAGGCTGAAACAGCACCATGGTTGACCACTCCAAGAATGGAACTGTCCTGGCCCCTTTTGTTGCATTACTGAGGGTATGAACAGAGGATCAGCTGTGACCTCCAAACTCCAAGCTCCCTCATCTCATTTGAGACAATGAACAAGGATTTAAAATTTTCCTCTTTAGTTCTTTAATAAGTTAGTCAACCTAATATTTTTAAAAATAGAGATTTGGGCCAGAAAATTTAATTGTCAATGTCTTATGTAATAAGTCAGAACACACACACACACACACACACACACACACACCAGCAAATAAACAAAAAAAGACTATATAAATGTATGCTGCACACTAAACAAGTTAAAATTAGACTATGTAATCACTCAGAAAAAAATAAAGTCAGAAGAAAAGAAAAATCCTCCTCCTCCACACACACACTTGAGTTTTGGTATTACCCCCCCCCCCCCTTTTAACCATTTTTCTGTGTGTGAACAATTTTATACAATTTTTGCCATTGGTATATTCACCCACACAGTGACACATGTTTTTCCATTTAATATTATATGATAAACTTTCCCTCATATCATTAAAAAATATAGATTAATGGCTATACTATAACTTATGTAACCATTTCCTATTGTTTTAATTGTTCCTACTAGGAAACATCTTTTTATGCTCATGAAAAATATTAATGACTATCTACTTGTATAAATGTGTGAATATCTGTTTTTCAGTTAAATTTTCAGTTGTTTGATAAAAGGATTCTAACTGAATGTAAACCACAGGAATAAAAGCCATCAGGGAGACAGCAGTAGTAAGAAATAGACCTGAAGGAGTGAGTATCTTATCACTTCCGACATGTATCCTTTTCTCTGGGTCCCTAGACCTTGCTCACCATTCTCTTTTGTTCACTTCTATTCACCTCCTTGTTTTTCATGATTTAGTCAGCAAACCATAGCAGGTCTTGCCCTCAACCCCAAAGCCAGCTGAAAGGGTGTTTCTGGGAAAGGCATTCTGCCTCCAGTTTGAGGAGAGTAATTCGAAGATGCTTAGGGCTTTTGGAAGGACTTGGAAATTCCTTCTGTAAATAGTCACAGCACGTTGCATGGTGCCTGGCACATGGACATCATTTAATAATTGTTCAATGGGCAAGTGAATCAATTCTTTTATCTATAGAGATTCCAAAACATTACATTTCTGTGTTGGCCTGTACTCTAAAACTAATCCGATTTACCATTAAGCTGGTTTCACATAGCTGAAAGCTAGATGGCAGGGTGGAGTAACAAACAAAGTGGGAATTTTCATTCAAAAGCTTGAATTCTAGTCCCTTAACAGCTAGGTGACCTTGATGAGCCTGTTTCCTTCTCTGTAAAACTGGGATTTAATTTTTGACTTATCTACATCCTGGGTTTTAAAAAATGAAGTTTTAATGCTCTGCTGTCTATGTTAATACCTTGTAAATTTTATTTTTTAAAATGTAATTTATTTTAATTAATTACTTAATTAATTAAAATTTAAATATATTTTATTGATTTTTTTACAGAGAGGAAGGGAGAGAGATAGAGAGTTAGAAACATCCATGAGAGAGAAGCATGGATCAGCTGCCTCCTGCATACCTCCTACTGGGATGTGCCTGAAACGACCGGAATCGAACTTGGGAACCTTTCAGTCCCCAGGCTTACACTCTATCCACTGAGCCAAACCAGTTATGGCCAATTTATTTTTAATTATTATTTTTTAATCCTTGCCTGAGGACGTGTTCATTGACTTTAGTGAGAAAAAGGGAGAGAGAGAAAGAGAAGGAGAAATATCAATTTGTTGCCTCTTACACATACATCAACCAGGGACTGAATCCACAACCTATGTATGTACCCTGACCAGAATCGAACCCATTATCTTTGATGTACAGAATGACCATCCCACCAACTGAGCCACACTGACTAGGGAAACATTTTGTAAAATTTAGACACCATTAGTTTTTATTATTATTGTAATACACAGTCAATGATCCTGGTTATAATTAGCAGAGACCATATATTTCTTCCTACACAGAACTCTCTAGCTTTCAGACTCATGGTAAAGTGTGTTTACATTCCTACTGGAAAAGATATTTTAGCTACTTATCCATTGATCCTCTTTCTGTTTCTTCATTTAAAAAATTTCTAGTTCACAGGATTCTGCCAAAGAATAGCTAATGAATTACAGATGCTATAAATGTCAAGCAATGACAACAGGCTTCTCTCAGGGGTCTGGTGTCATTGAATTCCATCACATCAGTCTCTTCCACTTCCTTTTCATCTTGGCATTTGATGCCACACCTGATGACATGCAGTCTCATCTTCAGAGAGTGGTGTAACAGAAGTTAGCACTTTTGTCATTATCCATTGAGCTGATTTTGAGATTCTTCAGAGGACTTAAAAGCAAGATCATCTGGATGCAGTCACGGCAAATATTTCAGCTGAAACATGCTCTTCTGAAATGACTGGTGTCTACATTTTCATCTGCATTGAAATTCACCAACTGTAGCTGCATTTTCCCTTTCATTGTGGTTTTTTTTGTGGGGGGGGTGGTGATCCAAATTTAGGGCTTTCAGTTATGAGATTTCCAAGTTGTAAGTGGTATTTCAGCAGTAGGTATATCCACCTGTTTGCTTTAATTGCAATGCTCTTTATTTCACTTTATTCATGCCCTATCAAGGCTCTTCTTTTTCTTCTTCCCTGAGCCTTTCTGGAAATACCACTATGACTTTTCACTTTTCTCCTGTAACTTGAGATTAGAAGGGACCTGAAGGATTCTCTAGCCTCAAACAATCTATATTACACAAATCTGGGCCAGCTAGTTGTTCAACCTCTGCTTGAACAAACAATTACATTGTACCCATTATTTTAGAGTAATAAAGATGGTTCCAATTATCTTATAACTTAGTTTTTCACTCCACAGAGAAACAGTCCTGAGTTGTTTCTTCTTGGTCTATTTAACCCTTAACATACTGCTAAGTGTTCATATTGGTCAGGATTGCTTTTGGCTGCAGAAAATTGAAGCTGACTTAGGGCTCTATCTTTTCCCATAAGAAGGAGTCTTATAGATGGCTATTGCTCCTATTGGTTCAGTGGGTGAATGATGTTGGGGCCAACAAAATCTTTCCCATGGATCTCTTTGCTGCAGCAACTGTCAAGTGGCAGCATGATCACATTCAAAATAGGAAGATGGAAGTAGAATCTATAACATTTTATCAAGACAACAACAGTTTCTCCAGAAAATTCCCATAATCTTTTTGCTTACATCTCATTGGCTAAAGTGATCATGCCACCATCTGTAGCTAAAAATGGGATTGTCATGTTTGGCATACCCCAATAATAACCCATCTCCTGGAGCTCAGTTTATTGACTCTCCCCCAAATAGGAGGGATCAACATTGAGGAAGAAAGGGAGAATGGATGTTAAGAGGGCTGTTGTCCTAGGCCAGTGGTAGGCAAACTGCGGCTTGTGAGCCACATGCGGCTCTTTGGCCCCTTGAGTGTGGGTCTTCCATAAAATACCACGGAGTGGGCGAGACTATTTTAAAGAAGTGTTATTAGAAGAAGTTTAAGTTTAAAAAATTTGGCTCTCAAAAGACATTTCAATTGTTGTACTGTTGATATTTGGCTCTGTTGACTAATGAGTTTGCCAACCAATGGCCTAGGCTATTGTTCCTCCAGAAGCTGATCATGAGATAAGGTTGTAAGCAAACTGGTTTATTTAGGAGGCGATCCTAGGAAGCATTAGCAGGAGAATGGAAAAGTGAGACAAGGAATGGAAGGAAGAACAATGCAGTGTGTGTCAATGAGCAGGTTAGTGCTCCAGGCAACTGGGGCTCAGTCCTACTCAAGCCCTCCATGAAGTAGCATAGAATATGCCTCAGAACTATCCCACCTGAGAGGCAAAGAAGTTGGGAACTCCTTCCAGCTCCAACCTACCTGGATGAACAAAGCATCTCCCTCAAGCAGAGCCTCAGGTGCTTGAGATAAGCCACCCAGGTACTAGGCCATGGTGAGTACCCAGGATTATGCACATGGTCTGCTAAAGGACCATCAGTGCCTGTCAAAAAACTTACGTAGTGCTCAATAAATATTTAAATTCAGTGAACATTTGTTGGGGAACTACCACTTACCCAGGAATGTGTAAGATACATTTACTAATTGGACAGACTTTCTTGACATAAACAAAAACAAAACAAGTGGTATTTAAACACAAATCTTGGTTAATTATAAAATCCTTTCCCAGAGGCTGTGACCCTTCCCCCTTCCCTCTCCAATATTAGCTTGTAAACTTCTTGTTCCTATCAAAGGAATCAGTCAGTCCTAGAACATCCTGTCACTGTACAGTTCTTAGGAAACAAGCTGTTTTATTTAATGAAATGCTTAGTGTTTCAGAGTTCTACTCTGTCCTTAAGAGCAGACATTTACTAAATAGCCCATTAGTTGCTTGAAAGAATGAAAACCTTTTTTTCCTATTCTAGAGTGGTGATTTACTGCCATGAGCTATCTGGCATTAATAACCATCATTGTCCTTAATTATTAAAATCAGAAAGTGACCGTCATGAATATAGGTCTTGGCTTCAGCCCTCCCTGAATTATTCTTAGGTACCCACGAGAACAGGAAGAATAGAAATGCCTACATTGGAGGCTAGCTTTGCCCCAGGGTTGTCCTGAGCCTAATGGATTAAGTCTGACATTGTGCCATGACTATTCTACTCTCAAGTGCTTTCACTGCATTCTTCTCTGCCTTCAACCCCTGCTCTCATTGACCACTGATTCTGTGGGCACTATGACTCTGTAGCATCTCTCCCACTCCTGTTCTTCTGTTGTAGCAGGCATATGGTTTGGTGGGATTGACTCCCCACCCCCATCCCCACCCAGATCCAGGGACAGGACAGGATTGGTGTATATTAATCAGATTATTGTACAATATTTTGTTGGCCATGGTGATTACTTCATGGGAGGGTATGTAGAATAATTTAGTCTAATAAGTGTGGAGGCAGCCTGAGGACGTAGATGACATGATAAAGACAGATCTAAGAGAACAGTAGTGAAATAAAGCCGAAGCCCAGTTCAATCTGTGCCTGAAATGAGACATTTTGTTTCCACAAAACAATAAACCCCTTTGTTGTTAAAATAGTTTTAGGGTTGTTTTGTTGTTGTTGTTTTTGTTACTTGTAGCCCAAAACATCTTTAGTGAAACAGATAGCTCGTACTTCCTTTCTTGTGCATTCTTGCATTGACCCTCACTTTTGTTCCTGATTCCCTTTTTGTTTCACTGGGCTCCAAATCTGGATTCTAGTTATTAACGAAAAAAACCATTGAAACCTGTAAAGAATTTTTTAATGAGTTTATTTGAGCCAAAACTGTCAATTGCCGGGAAGCAAAACCTCAACGGATTGAGATAATGCTCTGAAGAATGGCGAGTTACATTTATTTATTTATACACCGAAATCAAAGGAGGGACATAGGTGGGTTACATGAAATTCATTGGTGATGGAGTAAGGAGGCGAGAGAAAGCAAAGTGGTGGGAAACTCCTGGGACTGGATAAAAAGTAAAGTGATGGACCTGTACTCAGGTGAGTACAGGAACAATTAACATGATAAAGATATATTTTATTCGATTATTCTTTCTTGTGTATTTTATATTGGAAAAAATTGATCCAATGAAAAATATATATATATATTTTATTGATTTTTTACAGAGAGAAAGAGAGAGGGATAGAGAGTTAGAAACATCAGTGAGTTAGAATCATAGATCAGCTGCCTCTTGCGCGCGCGCACACACACACACACACACACACACACACACACACCCGGGATGTGCCCACAACCAATGTACATGCCCTTGACTGGAATCGAACCTGGGACCTTTCAGTCCGCAGACCACGCTCTATCCACTGAGCCAAACCTGTTTCAGCATGGGAAGGGTTTTTAGAACTGGACGTTAGGGAACATACTCATTTAATTATCCTCAAAAATAGAACCAATAGATTCTCATTGCTTAGACATCATTAAGTGAAGATAGTGCAAAATAATAGTCTTTGGATGTTGATGCTTGACACAGAGAAGTACATACTTAGTTTTAAGACAAAAGACTCATGAGGGCCTTCAGAATGAGAAACACTGTAAATGTAGAAGCAAACATTTGCAGCATGTTGAAGATATGGGTTTCTTTTTATTCCCCTCTCAATAATTTCACAGACTTTGTTGGTCCTTGATATTCCAGTGAATAGTAGATAGGAAAACAGGTCAGCTTTGGTTGAAATATAACAACTAGATTGCACATAGGTTTTTCTCTTATTTTGTCCATCTGAACCCTTGTGTGGTATTCTCATACATGGTCAGAGGATATTTATAGTTTGCTCAATATTCTTGGAACTTTTAATTTAGAATTAACAGGTACACCTAATGACACCCTGTCCTGTTGATCATGTTTTCTCATTCTAGTAATCTACAATCCAGTGCTTTTCTTTTGGCCATTGACTTATTTGGGATCTTATTTCTTGCCTTGGTTACTGCTATGATGAATTCCTTCATTTCCTTGCTCTCTAATCTGGTTCTTCTCCAAGAGTTGTCATAGAACTCTCCTCTCTCTTCTTATTTCCAACTTAAAATACCACCGTCATTCCTCCATAGGGTGCATGGTCTACTATCTAACTTCTTCCTAATTCTGCCAACCTTTGCATCAACCTCTCATCTCTTTGCACACTTGTTCCCTCAATGTGCCACGTTACTCTCATTCTCCATGCCCTGTACCTGTTGTTCTCCCTTCTTTGAACAGCATACTCGCTCCCTCTTAGTCTTCCTTGTTAACATCTCATCATCCTTTCAGATTTAGCCCTCTATTGTCCTCTTCCTCCTTCAGACTGGAGGAAGGGTTTTTAAAAAGTTAATTTCATACCTTGGTGAGGGGGCTGGAAATTCTTATTTCCCCTTTCCAATTACTAATGCCATCCCTAAGAAATCCCCAGGTATTCCCAGCTGCCTCTCTGCTTGGGACTTCCTCACCTTAATTTATTTTATAAATTAATTTATTGTTCTTTAAGGTGACCACCAGCTTGGTCCCTGGAATTCACCCTCCCACGTGAATTCTGAGATAGATTCCCCATTGGGTTCCCACAGCATCGTGTGCTGGTTGTCAGTCTCCTGATCTTGGAGGGCTAGAGCTGGATCTCATATTTCTGTATTTTTAGGGCCTTGCACAGCTCCTCCAGAAAGGTTGCTGAAATGAATGGATGAATGAATGAGGTAGACGTTACGCTTTATTTTCTCCTAGGGAAGACATGAATGAGTCAGGCTCATTATACACGGGCTCATTATACTCAGGTTCATTTTAACAGACTCATTATGCCCTTGTAAGAAGACCATAGTTGGCCCTGTTGTTGTTTTGTTTGTTTTTTTAAAATAAAAATCTAGACTTCTGACTTCCTGTATCACACAAAAAGCTTGTTGCCATGGAGTTCCACTAGTCAATCATGTTTAAAGAAGACCAGGCCTTCCCTATGCAGGCAGGTTACCTAACTTAATACAAAGTTATACCACACTCTGGATTGTGGGAAAGGCAGGTGAGGGCTGCAAATTGAGGCAGAAGTATTCTTTTTCAATGTGTCCTAATATACCCAAACTAGAGTCCCCTCTATGCAATGAAAATATTTGAAAGGTTCTTTTAAGAATGGATCTATTTAAAATTAAAATGGAGTCTAGTAATGCATAATGTATATTTATAAATGTGATAAGCAAGCACTTGAGGTAATTTTATCATTTAATCCCCACAATAACCCAAAGGTGGAGGAACTATTATTATACCTGTTTTACAGAAGGGAAAATTGAGGCTCAGAGAAATTGAATAATTTAGGTAAGTTTGAAAGTCACACATTTCCTAGTGGTGGAGTCAGGATTTGAAGTCCTGCTGTCAGATGACAGGGAGTTGTACACTTAATCACCTCAGCAAAGCTCAGCCACTGGGGAAAGCAATGTGTGCACAGTTTCAGTTCTTTTTATTGATACGGTGTCAACAAAAGCATCTGATGTTTTAACTATGTAAACAAGCTAACAAGGTACAAAGCATCAAATATTTAAAACCAAGAATCTGAAATATAAGTAAGTATGTAGAGGAGATATAATTCTATCTGAACAAGGTATGGATTATTATTCACAATGTAATGATTAAAAAACAAAACAAAACTGAGATCAGAGAAAGAGTTGAGCTGAGGTGTCCAAGGTTATAGAGTGGCTGAGGTAGGATTTGAACAAGAGCCATCTTACTCTGATATCCACTTTGGGCCTCCAGTGGTGGGCACTGTTAAAGCACTTAAACTTGTTATAGAAACAAAGAGCAGTAAACTGAATGCCAGACACCCTGCTTTATGACTAGAAGACAAGGGTGGGTCTATGATTTTTGCCACTCAAGGTCAACTGCTCTGGTATTAAGATGAGCTAAAAACCAGAATGAGCTATCACCTCCTACCCATTATAATGGCCACTATAGAAAATAACAAGTGTTGGCACAGATGTGGAAAGTTTAGAATCCTGTGTGATACTGGTGAAAATTTAATGGTGTAGTCACAAAGGAGAATAATTTGGTAGTTCTTCCAAAAATTTAAAGTAGGACTACTATGTGATCGAGCAATTCAACTACTGAGTATATGCCACAAAGAACCAAAACCAGGAACTCAAAGAGATGGATGTATACCCATGTTCCCAGCAATATTATTCACAAGAACTAAGGGTCCATCAGCAGATTAATGGGTAAAAAAAATCTGGTGTGTATATATAATGGATAGTATTTAGTCTTTGAAAGAAAGGAAATTTGACACATCTACAACATGGATGAACCTTGTGGACATTAAGTGAAATAAACCTTTAAAAAAAAAAAGCAATAAATAATGTATGATTCCACCCAATATGAGGAATAGTCAAACTTACAGACAGAAAATGGAATGGTAGTGGTGGAGGTTGCACAACAATATAAATGTTCTTAATTGCACATTAAATACGATTATGTTGATAAATTTTATGTGTATTTTGCCACAGTTGAAAATAATTTAAAAAATGAGTTAGCTAGGTGTATCATTCAGGGTCCAGTCACAGATACCACTCTACTATTTCAAGTGGAAGGGGCTGTGATACAAATGGTTATGCCTATGATGGCAGCCAGACGATGATGAGACCATGAGAGGTTAACAAGAGCAGGAGGCTGATCCCATCCCTGGTGTATCCCTGCACAACAGGACAGCTGGGCGCACCTGACAGGAGGGGATGCCGCTGCTGTAGGTTACAGTTGCAGCCAAGAGAGGGAAGAAACACCCCCACTTCTCCCTTCCTTGTACCCTCCTGTTTTCCACCAGTGCCTTCCAGGGACTTCAACTATCCATACACAAGTGTGCAAGAGAGCCTAGGAATGTAGAGTCCAGAGACACAGAGCAGAACAGGGGATAGAGGACCACCACAAACATATGGTCATATGTGTGACCACAAGCTGGCAAAACACCAGCACTTGGAGCCATGTAAAATTTCTTTCCCTGGCAGTTAAAAAGCTCTCTCAAATTCCTTTAAATAATTTTAAAAAGTACTCTACGTTGAATTATTTGGCTTTTACTGTGGTAAAATATATTTAACTTAAATGTTACCATTTCACTGGCATAAAGTACATTCATAATGTACATGCAACCATCACCAGCATCCATCTCCAGAACATTTTCTCTTCCCTAACAGAAACTCTGTACCCATTAAACACTAACTCCGCATTCCTCCCTCTCCTCAACCAATGGGAACCACCATTCTATTTTTCTGTCTTTATGAATTTGCCTATTTTAGGTACCTCATTTAAATGAAATTATGTATGCATCCTTTTGTGTCTGGCTCATTTCTTTTTAAAAAATTGTATTGAATGTATTGGGGTAACATTGCTTAATAAACTTATATAGGTGATTTTCAAGCATTACATGCTTAGCAAAACTGGTTAATCTCAATTAGATTAATTAACCTTCTATACATTGGCCACATTCAAAGTGTATAGAGAAACGTATTTCAACAGAGGTCTACCTTTGGGTATCATTCAATGTTTCAGAGACAATCTCTTGGCTGATCCACCAAAAGCTGTCCTGAGCTAAATGGGATTCTGTTCAATTTGATCTTGGCTGCTATTGTATTTGTAATGTGTGAGCTCAGATGGAATAAAACTCTTTCTGTGCCTTTAAACTTGGATCAGAGTTCACTTCCTTCTCTCTTCACTCACCTAAATCTAGGTTAGGGTTCTTTTCTTTGCAACCTCAGCATTCTGGGTTTCTTTGGAATATGATACTTGAAACAATGATAACTTTATATATAATACATATATATATATATATATATATATATATATATATATATATATTATTGATTTTTTTACAGAGAGAAAGAGAGAGGGATAGAGTTAGAAACATCAATGAGAGAGAATCATCGATCAGCTGCCTCTTGCACACCCACTACTGGGGATGTGCCCGCAACCAAGGTACATGCCCTTGACCGAAATCGAACCCGGGACCTTTCAGTCTGCAGGCTGACGCTCTATCCACCGAGCCAAACCAGTTTCAGCAACAATGATAACTTTTTGATGATTTGTCTTTTCTTTCTGCATGAGCCTATAAACTATTTGAGAGCAAAGATATGTATTTTTTTCATACATATTTGTGTGTGTGAACATACTATTGTATTGCCATCATTAATAACTGACAATGACAAGATAAGGCCAATTACAAAGTAGGTACTCAATGCTAAATGTTTTGTTGAATGGGTAAACTATGAGCTGAAGTGGAAGTAGTAGGTTTTATGTGAAGAGATTGGAACAAGAAGAGCCGATCTGCATGTGAGCTGTGGAGTGCTGGGATTGGGAAGAACATTGCTGATAATGTATTGAATAAATAGTGAAGAGTAAGGGAAGGCTTGATGTTGATAAAGAACTCAGTGAATTCGGATTTTGAAAAATTCCAATAGACCATCAGAACTGTGGAACTGGCTCCAGAAGTGAAGTCAGAGTGTGGAGGTAAATATTTAAAACTCATCTTTTAAAAAGTCATCTTTATAGATGGGCTTTATCAAGGAAAATGATGTGGCAGCTTTCTTCCAGTGCAACAATGCTTCCTGCTGTCCTATGTGCTCTCTAGTACCTTGTTCCTTTCCCATCAAGAAGTGGAGTCCAGCCCAGTTAGAGTGGCTCAGTGGTTCAGAGCTGACCTATGAACCAGGAGGTCACAATATGATTCCTGGGCAGGGCACATGCCTGGGTGTGGGCCCGATCCCCAGTGTGGGTGTGTAGGAGGCAGCCTATCAATGATTCTCTCTCATCACTGATGTTTCTGTCTCTCTTTCTTCCTTCTCTGAAATCAATAAAAATATATTTTTTAAAAAGTGGAGTCTATGTCACCTCCCCTTGAACTTGGGTGGGCCTTTAGTTGGTTGCCCCAATCAACAGAATATAGTAGAAATGACACCATGTGACTAAGTCATAACACCTTGTACTTCTACCTCTGTCTATTAGGTCCTTTGCTCTTGGAACCCAGCCACCATGCTGTGAAGAAGCCCAGGCAGCCTTCAGTGAGGTCCATGTAGGAAGGAACTGAGGCCCCCCACGCTCTCAGCCAACAGCCAATACCCACTTGCTAGCCTTGTGGTTGAGCCTTTGCCACGTGGAGCTTCCAACCCAGCTGAGCTGCTCTGGCTGATGCCACATGGAGCAAAGGCATATTAGATCCACTAAGCTTTGCGTCACAGGTACCTGAAGTAACATACATGCCTATCACTGTTTTAGTGCTTTGAGTTGGTGGTTTGTTACACAGCAGTCGGTAATTGATATACATAGGTGCATGAAAGGATGATGCAAATTGAGTCAGAAAGGACTGGGTTCAAATCTCTGATTCTGTGTCCTTCGTCATGTCACCTAGCCAATCAGAACCTTGTTTCCTTGTGTATAAAATGATGCTAGCAATGGCTACTGCAGAGAACTATTGTGATAATGAAAAGAGATGCTATATGTAAATGCCTAATGCTTAGTCTCTCTTGGTGATTGATAGTGAGCACTATTTCCCCAAGATGAGGAGGTGGAAGTTTTGTGAGTTCCTTGAATAAAGAGTATACATAGACTAGAACAAGTCACTTGGTGATGGATAAGAAAAGAAGAGTAAAAACAAACAAAAAACCAGTGGTGAGGGACTAGTCAGAGGATGAGGAAGAAATCAAGTCTGAGTAGCTCTTGGGGAGCTTGAAGTGAAACACAGGACAGAAGGCCAGCTGGGCTCAAGAGTGGAAAAAGGCATTGCCTTCAGCAGCGGGAAAGTGACAAGCCACACATAACACAATAGAGCCAACAGAGCAGAGGGCTTTGAGTTCCCATGCTGAGGGAAATTAACAGTTGGTATTTACATATGTAGATGCTTTCATTTGTAAGCATCTATGATATTACATAGATGCTTTAATTTGTAAGCATCTATGATATTCTTAAGTGACGTGAGAGAACTATTATGAATATATTAAAAAGGCATATATCACCTACTGAATTGTCATTTTCCCCATTACAGTGGTCCCTCTCTTTGCTCTAGAAATATATCCAGGTGAATTTTGCCACTCATCAACCACATGCTCTGGTTCTCCCTAAGAGCTCATTTATTATGTTTATCACTGTCTCTGTGGATTGCATGTTTCATATTCACATTTAAATTCCTGGTTTCCCAAAATGTCTGGCCAAATTATTACTGCTGTTGCACATGTCGCTTAGATTCTGTTTCCAAAATGGAAAGCAAAGTGGACAGGTAAAGGATACAATGATCAGGAGACCAAAGGCCACATCTAGAAATAGGAGATGAGAGTTGCTGTTTAATAGATGAAAATGAAAGCATGCCATTACAAACTACAGAGTTCCCTACCCTCACTTGATTATTGAATCCTTTCAGCATGAACTTAACTGGTCAGAAAATAGCTATAATGTTGTTACCTCAGTGTCTTGGAGCTGAAAGGAATTACAAGTTCTTTAACCCATAAAAAAGGAGACAGAGACTCAGAAAACATATTTGTGCAAAGGTACAATTATTTGTCTTCTTACAGCAGCTCAGTAAAACTGATACATGGTAATTCATGGTGAAAACCTCATTTCCAAACAGTCTATTCTTTAAAAAAAAAAAAAAAAGAAAGAAAGAAAAAGAAACTGAAAATGTCATTGGCTTCTTTAATTGGTTAAGAGCACAAAATGGAACAGGTAGAAGGTCTATGTTAAAAAATTTAAAAGTTGTGTTTTTCCCCCATCTACCCCATATCACACACACATACAAAAATGGTGTGTGGAAACGTACACAAGAAATTATATCCCGAATTAAGAGAAATGGCTATTGAAATAGGAATTGACACAATAAAGTCAGCCACGGATAAGTAATTTAAAAAACCCAGTCTTCAAACACTGCATGGCACAAAGCTATCCTACACTGCTAGATAGAAAGGGAAAAGTCTGTATATATTTTTTTAAGCAAAAACGCTTTTCCACAAAAGCAAATCAAAAGAATGTAATCAGCAGATCAAGGAGGCTGCAGCTAGATATCAGAGCTACAATTTCTCATATCTGATAGAAAATCCTATTCATCCAGAATGGACAAAACAGGGGCATTTAACATTTCTTACTTTTCTCTGCTTCGTTCCTCCCCCCCCCCCCCCGCCCCACCCCCCGACTATAATTCCACATAATCCTGCAGAAGGATGGCTGCTTTTAGACATGGTCCAAATAGCCTATTCTTGTTTTACTTTCCAAGATGAGATGCAAAGTCATTGCTAAGCCTTCCCATAAAAGGTTTTTAATATTCATCCTCAAACATTTATTTAGTTCCCACCATGTGGGAGGCACTGCATTAGGCGGGTCTTCTAAAATATACTATACGCTGGGATGAAAGGTAATTTCTGGTTTAAAAGGCCAAATTATGAAAATGCAATATTTATTAGGCATTTGTAAGATAAAAGGCTTCCCCTCTGCAAGCCTCACGCCTCCTTACAATTTCAGGTTGGCTCAGGTGATACAAGTAGGATGCTAACGAGAGCCAGGTCAGGAGTTTAATTCTTGACAGCTTTGTAGGAGGGATGTGAATTCACCAACCCTGTTTAAGACCCAGTACGTTAGTTCTACAATTGAGGGCAGTGTGGCCAGTAGAGCTGACGGTGGCCTGGACCACACAGGACCAATGAGCAGATACAAGAAGCAAGAAATGGAATGCTCCGAAGGGGGAGCCAGGCAGTGAGGGGACACTGAGAGAAGCGACTTGGGATCTGCTGATGCCGAAGCAGAATTCATTTGGGGGTGGGATTAACACTTTCCCCAAAAACGTCTGATAAACATTTCTTTCCATGAGTAGCAAGTTCAAGTAACATAACGCTTTTGGCATCTTTCTACTTTTTCACTTCCCTCTCCCCAGGAGAGGTGTCTTATGGGCCTAGTGAATTTTGGGGAAATGAACGCAGCTTCCTGGCCTCTTGCTTGTACCCCATGGGAGCTAATTGCCTGTGGGGTGCATGCAGGCAAAGCTGCAACAGCCCCATGGGGCTGTGACTGATTGGATCTGTATGCCTGATCCAAGTGTTCAAAAATAGGAAGACCAGCCCGGTTGGCATGGCTCAGTGGTTGAGTATCAACCTATGAACCAGAAGGTCACGGTTCAGTTCCTGGTCAGGGCACATGTCCAGGTTGTGGGATCCATTCCAGTGTGGATGTGCGTGAGGCAGATGGTCGGTGGTTCGCTGTCTTCCATCTCTTTCTCCCTCTCTGAAATAAAAAAATAAAATAAAATAGGAAGACCATTTGCCTACTGATACAAGCTACTTCCTCCAACCTAGACTTTATCAGTAAGAAAGGTGATGTTTTGGCAACGTTCAAGTCTACAAACAGCTCAGCAACTCTGGCATTCTGTACAAGATTCAGGAAGCCACTAGGTAGAGTTGCTCCAATATTGTCGGGGCAGAATGGGGCTGCTCGTGGAATGCAGGGTCCTGGAATATTTTCAGGTGCCTCAGAAGGTCAAGTTCAGAAGCCCTGGGAATCCTGTGTCTGTAAACTACACCTATAACTTGAGCTACGAATCATGGGTATATTTGCCTAGAACAACAATCAGGGCTTGTGGCTTAATTAATAAGCTGTGTTGTTGGGCATGAGATCCGCAAGGTTATATAAACACAGAACTGGGTTCCTCCTTTTTTGTCTATCCCCAAGGGGAGTAAATCTTTTCTTCTTCTTTCCTGGTTACTTTGCCCTCTGCCTTCTGAGATGGGTTCACATGGATTATGAAAAACTTGCCCTCACTTTCTGAAGAAAAGGAGAGCATGGGTAAAGAGGGTCTTAAGACGCCTGCATGAGAGTCAGGATGAGTTCTGAACGGCCTTTGAGCTCACAACCCTGAAATTGTATTGTCTGAAGTCCCTTGGAGTTTCTTTCCCGAGGACAATAAAGGCAGCCTATTTATTGGATTCTGTTGCTATGAAGTGACCATCCTCAGAAGTGAGGCTGTTTCCCTTAGCTACACATTTCTTTGTGGGCACAATCTTGTAGCGCACAGTGGCAGATCAGCGGCAGCTGGGCAAGGCAACGGCCCTGCAGAAATAGTTCCCTGGGGAGAGCCTCCTTCTTTTCTAAGACAGGTTGTGGTTAATGCAGCTTAGAAATGACACACATCTCTTTCAATCAAAGAAAATGGCTGATTCTATTTTAACACTGTCCTCTTCCCTCTTAAGCAGAAATTTGCTTATTTGTATTCTGAGGTGTATCTGTTAAATAATATCCCTCAAATAATCTCTCTCCTGATCATCCGAACCTTGAGGTTGTTGGAAGCAATGCAGGAGGTAATGTATGGTGGTGGCACTGCTATTGTAACCATGGTTGACATTGTTCCCAGCCCAGAGAATGGGAGACTCAAGGGGGCTGGTGCCTGTCTTTAAATCATTAGTGTCTTTGTTTCATTCCACCCCTCCCTTACCCTCCCATCCTTTCTTTTCCATCTCTTCTCTTCTCTTCTCTTCTCTTCTCTTCTCTTCTCTTCTCTTCTCTTCTCTTCTCTTCTCTTCTCTTCTCTTCTCTTCTCTTCTCTTCTCTTCCCATCTCATCTCATCTCTTCCCATCCCATCCCATCCCATCCCATCCCATCCCATCCCATCCCATCCCATCATTTCCTATCCCATTCCATTAATTGGTTCCACAGATTAGATATTTTCTTTCAAGGCAGTTACTGAGTACATTTTTTAATTTTATTTTGAATTTTATTTGCTATCTTCTGGCATCTTAGCTCCTTGATCCCTCCTTTGTTTTGTATCTCATCTTCCACTTTGAGAGGAATCTTCAAGTTTTTATATTTATTTTCCACATAGATACACACTTAACTTATTCAACTTTCCATTGTGCATCAATAAAATGCTGGGGAAGGAACTGTCTTTTTGTCTTTATGCAGAAATCATTTGTAGTCTTTTGTCTCTTCTTAAGACAGTTCTAAACATACTCCTTGTGTGTGATGTCTGAGAAGTCTGTAAAATTAAAGCTACATAATCATGAATGCTATGAAAAAGGTTTTGACAACTCTGGGTGGTACTTAATTCAAGTGAAACTCCTCTCATTCAAAATAATAAGCACAATGTTGCTTATTATGTAAATGAAGTGGCATGGAAGATGCTTTTCATCCTGGTGCACTCACTGGGGATTAATACACACAAAAACCGAGTGGGGGTGTTCAACCTGGAAACTTGAATAAGAGTTGAGCAACAGGAATGACTCTAGAACTGCTCTGTCCAACTGGGGAACCAATAACCACATGAAGCTACTTAAATTTACATAAGTTAAAATGAACTAAAATTAAAATTAAAAGTTTTCCAGTCATATTCGCCATGATTCATGTGTTCAATAGCCACAGAAGAATGTCCCAGATATAGGACATTCCCATCGGGAAAAGTTCTATCAGACAGTGCTGCTAACCATGTGGGTATTAAAATAGAACTGGGGATGCATGACTCCTCTTACCAACTGGAACTTTATCCACAAGGGTTTGTAGAACCTCTCAGAATGGGTGTAGATGGGTAGATAGCCAAGAGTTGCAGGGGTTAGGGCCAGGTTGCTGCTGATTGAGTGCCACCTCCCCATCTCATGAGGATACCCCAGAGCCCAGGTCGGCAAACTGTGGCTCGTGAGCCACATGTGGCTCTTTGGCCCCTTGAGTGTGGCTCTTCCACAAAATACCACGTCCTGGGAGAGTCTATTTTGAAGAATTGGCGTTAGAGGAAGTTTAAGTTTAAAAAATGTGGCTCTCAAAAGGAATTTCAATAGTTGTACTGTTGATATTTGGCTCTGTTGACTAATGAGTTTGCTCACCACTGCCCCAGGGCTACCAGTATGCTTCTCAATCTTTAAATGTGTATGCCTATCACCTGGGGATCTCAGACTGCAGATATGGATGCCATAGGTCTGCTTTGGGCCTGACAGTCAGCAATCATACCTGACTCCCAGGTGAAGCTGCCGATGCTGTTTTGAGGACCACACTTGGGGAATTAATGATGTGCAGCACTGTTCCCCGATCTTGGCTCCACATAGTAATCACCTGGAGAGGTTTAAAAACTACTGATGTCTGTATCTCCCTGCAGATATTTGGATTTAATTTGCCTGAGGTGCAGTCTGGGCATTGAATATTTTAAAAAACTCCCCAAGTGATTGCTACTTGAGAACCACTGACGATGATAAAGCAAGTTTATGAAATCTGAGGACCAGAAGCACTGGCCTCACCTGGAAGTGTGTTAGTTAGAAATGCAGAGACTCAGGCCCAATCTGCATTTCCTCAACATTCCCCTGGCGAGTTCCTTTACATTGAAGGTGAGAACTGCTACTAGACAGATAGCCCTTTAAAGTAATAATTTATTGATTTATGTGTAAGCGTTTTCTAGAAATTCTTCAAAAGTGATAAGTTCTGCTAGTTCCTAAAAATATTAGGTCATATCATTGAGACCATACTTATGTCAAATCATTGAAGGTTTATTAGACTTGTCATTACACAGACACAAATTTGGCAGTTTCTGCTTGCATTGTCACAGAAGGTATCAAAAATCCCAGCATAAAAGTTAATGTTCAAGATAAAGCACTATTCCATTTTTAGGTTAATGCCTTTTGATTTTTTGAAAACTGTATGCTTCTCATTCATTACAGAGATTCCAACACAGATGCATTCTTAATTTATGTAAGTTTTCATTATGCAACACTAGATCCTGAGGCGAGGGGCGGGGGGTGATGGAGAGGAACTTTAATTTCTTCACACACACACACACACACACACACACACACACACACACAGTTTCTAAGATTGTATTTTCCAAGTAAGTCTCTCTGAGCATTTATTTTAGGGGAACAGTCCAAAATATAAGCCAAAGAGTATGTGATGGGACAGAGCAGTGCTTCTCAAGCTCGAATGTGATTGAAAGCACTTGCAGCCCTTGTTAAAATGTAGACTCTGAGGAATGAAGTCTGGGGTGAGGTCTGAGACTGTATTTCTGCAATACAAGTGCTGTGATGCTATTGGTCCATTGACCCTATTTTGAGTGAGCTGACTCTTCCAGGACACCTTTGTGTAAACACTCATCTAAGTGGCTCAAAAAAGAGGAAGGGTGATTTTCTTGAAAGTGCTGATTTGTTCATTGGAATCACCTAAACCATGGACACCAAAAGGTCAAAATTATTCACAGACCCGTCATTAATTGAAAGCTAATTGGGAAATGAAGTGATTTAAGGCAAAAGCAAACCAGTAACACAAATACCTCAAATGACTACTGGGGCAAAATTTTGAAAAATGTTGCAAGCTGTCTGCATGCTTGAAGTAGCAATTTGCATGCATAATTAGGTGCAATCAACAGTTTTGAAATGTAATATATTTTCTGAGCCCATATTTACTTATGGCAGATGCAAAAAAAAAAAAAAAAAATTCAGTGTCCCCTAAAAATAGAAGGGCAGAGAAAGGAAAAAAAAAATTATTTAACAATGGGAATTTTTACAAGCACATGCCTAAATTTAGAACAAATATAGCTGAAGCATTGCATCTTTATTTTGATTTAATCTTCATTCAAACTTTAAGTTCACAAACACATTTTGGAAGTTACAAGCATGGGAAAATGGTGAGTTACCAGTCAGCTGGTTCCAGCTCCTGTGGAAACTGACATGTAATTTTTATTCCTACAGGGTAGAAAGAAAATCTGTCAAATTCAAAACTTTTTTGGGCAAAACACTATTGACTTTCTTTCTGCCTTCAGAAGCTTCATTCTTTGAAGATGCCAAGTATCTTTTAGAATAATTTATATGAAACGATTAATTAAGCTGGCAATTTCTTTTTCCTAAATCCAGGTCCTCAGATGAGTGCTCATGTGAAGCTGTATTTTCTTACTGTTTTCAGCGTAGCAGGTAGTGACTGTTGAGAACTCACTATGCACTAGGGTACTTTGCTAAGCCCTTTATACAGATAATCTAATTTACCGTTATAAAAATACTATAAGAATTGATTTAGTACAATGTACTGAGGAGGAACTAGAGATCAAGTAACTTCTTTAAAAGCACCTATCTCTATTATTTGTTTTCTGGCTGGTACATTACTGCATAAACATAAAGGGTCATCATGTTATTTTAAAAGTGTAGACTTTGACAGTGAGCTTGGAGTCTAGTTTTTTTTTTTTTTTTTTTTTTAGAAAATCTGAAGAAAAAGCAACTGAGCAACTCCATCCCCAAACTTTTTTTTTCTTTCTAAAAGCATGTTCACATTGCATTATCCAGATTGGCTGTCTATGCATTAAAGTGGCAATTAATTTCTGTCATACAGGCAGAGTGAGAGATTGCATTGAAGGACAAGACCTAATGATGTGTTCTTGTGTGACTGCATTTATTGGGTTTGGGTGTGTGTGTGTGTGTGTGTGTGTGTATCTTGATGTGTAAAAGTTGTACATTCATGCAAAGCAATGAACAATGCAATTTTTTAGTTTCATCAGGCAAGTGTTACCTGTGATACACTGTGTGCCAGGGGGAAAACAGCCACCCTCTGCTAAGAGATGCATGAATTGTTCATTTATCTCCTGATCCATTTGGGGGCATTATGGAACTCCAAGCCCAGAACAATAGGCTTTACTTAATACTGAACAGGTTCTCAGTAACTCGCTCTTCCTCTCCGTGGCTGTCAGGAGGTTTTTCCAGGACAGGCAGAGTTGCAGTAACGGTTCCCCTGAAGTTGGAAGAGACTCCTCCCAGACCCAGCGGTGTTAAATTTAGAAGTCATCCCCATCACCTGACTGTCAGTGAGCCCCGATTTCAGAATCTCCAAGTCTCCCTCTGCCATCACTGTATAGATCTGTATTTATAGACACGGCTCACTGTCTGGCTTGGGGTCACCTCGGGAACCTCCCGGAGACCCGGCCTGCTGAGGACGCCCTGCCAGCCCCTGAGAGCTGAGAGCTGGCCACTCCGGGGAGCATCAGCGCCCGGCTGGCGCCCACCCCGGGGGCCATTGCAGTAAATAAATGCCTGGCGGTGACTTCTTGCTTTTTCCTCCGCCTCCCCCCATCTATCGACCCTCCACTGCCAACCTTGACGCCAAACTCGGGCGCGCTGCGAGGCTCGCGTCCACGCCATCCAGCCCCGCGGGGCCCCACCCCTTCCTGGCTCCAGCCCGCGTCGGGGCAGGAGGTGAGGGCAGGTCGATTTCCTGCGGGGACTGGACGGCTCGCCCCTCTGGGCTCCGGTGGTGGTGCGGGGCTGCGAGGAGCAGACGGAGGAGCGGGGGGAGCCCCGATCCCACACGCGCGCACCGGAGGGGCTGACCCCGGACGCGCTCGGAGGCCGGGAGGGAGGCAGACCAGGGCCAGCGTGGAGGTGGAGGTCGCCTGCGGCGGGGGGTGAGCGCACCGGTCCCCAGCCCTCCGTATGTGTGCTCTTCTTCCAAAACCCTCGCCGCCGCCGCCACCTCGCCCAGGTCGGAGGGAGGACCCCCTTTCCTCGGCCCCTTTGCATCGGGGAGAGGGCAAAGGTGAGGGGCTGGCGCTCGGCCAGCGGGCGGGGACGGCGGACTGCACCTGCACCTGACATTCCCCATCGCTGCCTGCCTCGCCTGGCCGAACCCGCCCATCTGGGTTGCTCTTCCCGCAACTTTGTTCGGAAGGTTGGAAGGGAAGGCAGACGCCCAGAGGTCCCCGGAGAGAGACTGGGGAGCGGCGAGGACCGGGAGGCCAGGCTGGAGGGCAGGTCCCCGGGTGCCCCCGGGCCGGGCGCGCGGCGGGGAGGATGCGCTCCGCTTAGCGGGGCCGCCGGGGGCGCCTGAAGGCCGCCGCTCCAAGGACACCGGCCGCCCGCCCACCCGCGCTCCACCGCCCGGGCGCCGCCGGAGCTGGAGCGGGGCCGGGGCCGGGGCCGGGGCCGGAGCCGGAGCCGAGCCGGCGAGCGGAGCGGCGGGGAGCGAAGGGCGGCGGGGGGGAGGGCGGGCGCGCGGGAGGGAGGCGGCCCCTCCTCGGCGGAGCCATGCGTGCCACTGGCAGCTGAGAGCCGCCGCCGCCGCCAAGTCTCCGCTCCGCTTTTGTCTTGCCCTCCAGTGAATGGGAAGATGGAGATGGATGTGGAGGGACTTTCTCCGCGCCCGGAGCCCATCCCCCGGCCCCAGGGGGCTGGCGGAGCCTGCCAGGCGCCGCCACAGCCGCCCCAGCCCCAGCCCCAGCCCCAGCCGCAGCTGCTGGCTCAGGATGAACTGCCCGGAGGAGGAGGTGAGAGTGCGGGACCCGAGGACAGCGACGACCCCGAGGCGAGACCCCACGGCAGCAGCGAGAGAGGAGAGAGCAAGGTAGGTCCACCGTGTTGGCGCTGTGACACCTTTGGAACAAAACCGAGGAGCTCGAGGAGCTCGAATAGCGGCTGTCACTTTAAACCCTCTGCTCCCCCCCCCCCGCCCCCTCCCCTCGGTTGTGTGGCGGCGGGGGCTGCAGCCGCGGGGGGGAAGGCGTGCGATGGAAGGGGATCGCTGGGTGATAGTGACTTTCTGAACTGGAAGGCTTGAGTCCAAGTCTGCCCTGGTTTCCCCAGTGAGCGGTGTGTGCAGGCAAAAGTCTCCTGGTTCGTGCGATGTGATGCGAGGGCAGAGCCCACATCCTGGGAGAGCAGTGCCCAGAGACCTCTGCTTCCGCCCCGTTGACCGAGCTGATGTGGACGATGTAGGTCAGGGGGGAAACACATGTCTTTGGGGAGTTGGCCAGGTGGCTTCTGAGACTCCTCGGAAGAATGTGACATCAACCTGTAAAGATGACAACAATGGGAGCAAAGTTTGGCTCCTTTGTAGAATGCAGATCACTGCTGAACCCAGCTCCAAACTCCTCACCCTGCAGGCAGGGCACCCTCCTGCCTCGGAGGGTGGGGGACCCAGTGCCTGGCAGCAGGTGAGCCCTGCTGTGTCATTGTAGACTAAGGGGGACAGCTGGTACTTCCTGTGCAGAGAGAGTTCCCCTGGGTCACTGGATCCCAGTAAGAGATGGTTCAGATGCTATGCTCTGGTGCTGGTGCTCCTCCGCTGGAGGAAATTGTCAAGTCGATGCAATGCCTTGGGAAAAGAATGCTTTGGTGACGTGATGAGAGTGTGTTTATTACAGCTTTGCGTCCACGTACAGTCTTGCTTCTCCATACAAACTCGGAGTTCAGTTTTGTGGGAGCTAGTGTTCAGCTGTGTCTGTATAAAGTGTACACATGTGTTTGTTGATGCATTTTGAAACGTGCTGCTAAGGTCGGGGAAAAGTTGGTTCAACAAATCAGAACATTGGAACCAAAGAAGGGTCTGTCAACAGACCTCCCTTTTGCTCGCTTAAGGGAGAGCATACAAGCACATACAGAATCACTTCTCCCACCTAGGAAAGAACCGCGTGTCAGGAGATGTCCCTCGTAGGCGATTGCCTCGGTCTACTGGTTCTTCTGAGAGAGGTACTAGTGGACTAAGCATGTGGGAATCGCATCGAATGTTGTTGTTCTGTATTTGGAGACAGGCTCACTTAACAAGTGGGTATTTGCAAATGTTCAAACTGTTTTTTTGTGAATTGAAACTGAGCTAAGGACTGAGATTGTTGTTTATCTACCAAAATCAATATTGTAATTTTAATGGCAGCCTACCAAGGAACTGGAATTTCAACATGTTCTAGACCTGACCGGATGCCTTATGAATGCATACAAGATTTACATTGTAAAAGCTATGATGAATTTTAATATTCTGATATCCTCAGCTTTCCCAGTCGCTCCTGATTTCATGAATATTTAATTCTGTCATGACTGCATATTTACTACTTTAAGTGACTGTCTGTGCTCAGTTTTAGGAAATAACCATAACTGAGCATCATATTACCTAATTGGACGATAAGTCTCCTTTGCAAAGTAGGTGTGGGGGATAATTAAAATATACAGCCAGCACTGCTATTTCCGTAATGTTGGTTCATATGCCCTGAGCAGGAGAAATTCCTGCCATCAGCAAAAATCTGTGCTTATTTGTTTCCCTTGGATGCACCATGCAGACTATCTAATGTTCTTCGGGTGGTGAGGAATAAGGAAGGCGATGCACTACAGATATTACAGCAGGTGAAGGGAGGACTGAAAGCCGGTTGATTACAGTTCGTTAATTAGCATGTTCAGATAATTGAGTATTCCACTGATGTGATTTGCTTTATGTTTGTCTGCAATTTCTTGAGGTGGAGACAAAATACTACTTTTTCCCCTCCAGGTGTTTGCCTTAGAAAATGATCTTGCATCCCTCCCTTAACCCAGAAATCAGCTGTGCTTAACCTTTTCTTTGCTTGTCTCTGGTTTGCTCCTGCTGGTTCTTCTAAGAGTTTGATGGTGATTACTGTGTTTTGGACTTTTAATAACTCCTTTTGTCTTGGATGGGTACTAAGGCAGGTGATACACTGATGTTCTTCAGGAGTTGCTGGCTTCATTACCAGGGAGGCCTTTGGGTGTCTAACCAAATTAAAAAACTAAAATATAAATGGGAGACAAATTGGGATAAAGTGAAATGTGGTTTTACCAAGCTGGTTGGGGTGAGGTAGAGAGATTATCACCATTGGATTTCAACATAGCAATGTAGGAATGCGATGTATTGAACCATTATATTCTTTTCACTCATGAGAGTAAAGTAACATAAATTTTGAATACTGCATTATTTGTCTTAAGTCTTCCCCAAGCAGGATACTGTAAACAGGATGTCAGTGGATACGAATACCCTTTCCTATTGCAAGTGTCAGGGGGGTAATGGCATTTATTTACTTAATTTTTCTGACTCGGGTTTGGGGCCATGATTTATCTTCTTGTGAATTTATCCCAGTTGTCTTATTGGAAAAGAAATCAGAGCTTAGTGCCCGATGCACTTGTCTCCTGCATCGCAGGTTCACGGTCATACGTCTTCAGAAAGTCTCTGAAATAGGAAGAAAGATTAGAAAACTGGATCAGTCAGGGGATTTTTTTATGCCAGAGTTTTGTGACATGACTGGCACTTTCTGTTCTTAGAATAACGAGGCCCAATTCCTCTCTAGCAAGTACTCTTCAGAGATACATTAAAGCAGCCACATGCTGTGTACGAGGTGTACCAGTTAGTAATGCGGATTGTTTTCAATAGATGGGGTTACACATATGTTGATATATATGCGATTTGATATGAATGCTATTTTGTTGTATTGACAGCAAGCTTTAAAACTTCATATGTCATTGACCCGGTAAAGGGTCAAACCGCATTATTAGCCAATGTCCAGTTTTAACCCGTAAAGGGTCAGTCAGAATTTTTAACCGGTACTGGTTAATAATGCGGATTTTGTAATCAAATTGAACATGATTATTTCAAGAGAAATATCAAAAGGGCTTTAGTCAAAGTAATGTCCAGCACTAATTACACATTTCCCCCATCTTTCAGGTAATGTGTGGATACCGTCCCAATAGAACTTTTCTTGTTTTGAGGCAGACCAGTCAGAGACTCAATTTTCCACTTCTTTGTACGTTTTGAAGTGCTGCTCAGAAAGTGTGTGTGCTAGACCAAGTAGTAATCTGAAGGAGTAAAGTCTGATGAATACGACGGGTAGGTTAATAATTCCCAGGCAAGATCTTTTAACGTGTCTTTAACTGGTTTTGAAGTGTGTGATGATGCGTTATCATGAAACAAAATTACTTTGCCATGTCTTCTGGTCCATTCTGGTTTTTTAACAATCAAAGCATGGTTCAAATTGATTGTTTGTTGTTGGTAGCGATCGGTATTAATTGGTTTCACCTGGTTTTGGAAGCTCACTACACCAGTGTTTCCCAACCTTCTCTCATGATGAGAATCACCTGGTGGAGTTGTTAAAACACAGATTCCCGGATCCCAACTAAGAAGTGCTAAACTAGAATTTTTGGGAACATATAGGTAAAATTGTATACTTAACTAGTGCTCTAAGACAGATTTTATATACAGAGCACTAAGTTAGGTATGCAATTTTACCTATATGTTCTCAAAAATTCTAGTTTAGCACTTCTTAGTTGGGATCCGGGAATCTGTGTTTTAACAACTCCACCAGGTGATTCTCATCATGAGAGAAGGTTGGGAAACACTGCACTACACCACACCTTCCTGATCCCACCAAACGCAGAACATTGTCTTCTTTCCCAAGCGATTTGGCCTTGCAGTCAATGTTGATGGTTGACCTTGATCAACCCATGATTTTGTGCATTTGAGATTCTCAAAATAAATCTATTCATTGCCAGCCACAATTCTATGCAAAAAATACTTTCTTTCATGCCGTTGAAGCAACATTTTACTGATGACTTTTCGGTTTTCCATTTGTCTTTCAGGCAGTTGATGTGGCACCCATTTTCTTTCCTTTAAAATCTTTCCCATTGCTTGTAAATGATTGGAAATTGTTTGCTGAGCAACGTTTAATCTTTCTGCAAGTTGTTTCTGAGTTTGACATCCATTTTCATCCAATTATGCTTATAATTGTTGGTCTTCAAACTTTTTTGGTTGACCTGGACTTCCTTTGTCTTTCACATTGAAATTATCACCTTTAAAGCGATTAAACTAGCTTTTGCAGGAATCTTGAGATGGAGCATGTTCACCATCAGCTTCCTGAAGCATACGATAACTTTCAGCAGTACTTTTCTTCAAAATAATGAATTAAAACTTACCGCAAATGCTCTTTTTTGTTGGCATGAAATTCAACATTTTTAAGGCGTAAAAATATCTTATGATGTTAACCCCTTCAGAAAATGTGACACATGAAGTTTTGAAACTTGTCAATACAACAAAATAGCATACATATAAATATATGTGTAACTCCATCTGTTGAAAAAAAATTTGGCCGAAACCGGTTTGGCTTAATGGATAGAGCGTTGGCTTGGGGACTGAATGGTCCTGGGTTCGATTCTGGTCAAGGGAATGTACCTTGGTTGCGGGCATATCCCCGGTGGGGGGTGTGCAAGAGGCAGCTGATCGATGACTCTCTCTCATTGATGTTTCCAACTCTCTATCTCTCTCCCTTCCTCTCTGTACAAAATCAATAAAATATATTTAAAAGAAAAAAAAAAAGAAAAAAAAATTCGCATTATTAACTGGTACACCTAGTATGCTGTAATTCTACGAACTGAGAAGATCTATAATCTGTAATTTGTTCATCCTCTGCACTTTAAGGCCGGTTTATATTAAACCCTTATGCAAGCAATCTCCTGATCTTGCAATGACACCCAAAGATAGTGTGTCACCCCTTGGGGCACCTCAGGGGATATTTCCTCACCCATTACCTCAGGAACGCCTTCTTCACACCTGAAAAGAGGTTGTCTACACTGGACAAACCCTTTTCTTCTAGTCTTACAGATGAAGACTGAATGGCCACTGAATAAGAGACCTTCACATTCTGGGAAGTCTTCTTGACCCTGGGTTTGATCTTCCTTCAAACTTTCTTGCAGAGTTTTCTGTGGACCTTAAACATCTCATTCTTTCTGGGCCTCTTAAAACCCTTCAGAAGTACTTTGCTTATGGGAAATAATTCTTAGGTGGGTAGTTCTGAAACTTAGTTTGGAAAAGTTGAAAAAAATTTCCTTGTGTTGAGGAGCACCCCAGTATCTTCTTCATTTATGTTACCAAGTTACTTCTACAAATGTGAGTTCCTCCCAGGATCTCGGATGAGTGACCTAAATGATCCTTTCTTGTCTGCTTTACCTTCATTCATTCATATATTTTTTCATTTTCTTCCTCTCTGTCTGTATGTTTCACACACACACACACACACACACACACACACAGACACTCACTACTCACCCTTCCCCTACCATTTACCATGATGTTTTTATGTGTATTAAGTATGTGTTTATGGCCCAGATGTGAAGTATCATGAATAACCTCTCTTTTTCGTTTAGCTCTCATTTAAGCCTTGGTTTGCAAGATGTGTTTTTCTGGTGGTTTGGGATGAGAGAGACCCTGTGTCTTTGCTACTCATGGTACTTTCATTGATAAACTAGATTCCAGGTTCTCACCTCAACTGCATTCCTTCGGTGATGCTGTCAGTTGCACCGAGGATGCTGTAGGGAATTTCTTACCCAGCCTGTCCAGCACACCAGTAATCAATTAATTAAATAAAATAATTATTTGATTATTTAAAAATAATCAAATAATTATTTTATTTATTTAATGAAATAAAATAATTACTTCATTATTTTAAAATGAAATAATTTTAGGTTTAGAGAAGAGTTGCAAGATAAGACAGAAACCTCCCATATGTCTTTTGCCCTACTTCCCTTATGCCAGGGCCAGCCTGAAAAGTTGAACTGAGCTGAGGTAGGGAGGTGGGAATTGAGAAAAGAAAGAAAGACAGGAAAGTGGGATCGGAAGGGTTGCAGGTAGCCATGGACCGACTGCAGCCATGAAAGGTTGCTCTCATTTTACTGATAACTGCCATCCAAACAAGCCTGGGAAAACTGTGTGGGTAGGGGGCTAGCCTCGCAAGGACCTTGTCAGCTTACACCCGGTCTCCAACACCCTTAATGTTAACATCCTACGTAATCGTTGTATGTATACGACAGTAAAGACAATATTGTTGGTATAACACTAAACTTGTCCAGGCAGTTTTTGTTGAGCGAATGTGTAACCTATTGATGTTTTCCATTTCTATCCTCTTAGACTTAACACTTTATTTACATCTGAAAGGCTCTATGAGAGGATATTTAGGAGCCAAATTTAACTTGGGGTTAACTCTCCCCCCATTTTTTCCTGGTGGGCAGACCCAGCTTGCAAAATACAGAGGTAGAGGTCCCTGCAGCTCCTCACCACACTGCAGTGAGTCCTGTGAGAACGACAGCTGCAACCTTCCTGCCCCAGGTAGGATAGGGTTTGTCAGCATGCAGAGGACCGCAAAGTCTCATGTAACAAGGAGAGGAGAAAAGGCAATTGATAAAATCAAGACAGTTCACTTTGATGCCTAGCCCCTTGGGTGTTCGTTCCTGGCGTGACAAATAACGGAAGCCCTTTTGTTTTGGCATTGTGTTAGCCAGCGCAGCAGCAGAGACGTGCCCACATCAGATAGGATGCCATTTCTGATTAAGCGTGTTGGCTTTCCGATTAAGAGTGAAATCAGAAAGACCTGCATTTGATCTTGGCTCTTTCACCAGCTGCTACCCTCAGATAAGGACCTAACCTTTTTTAACCTCGGTTTGTTTTTTCTGTAAAATAAGAATAATGATGGTGCCTACCACTTACGGTTATTGTAGGTATGGCTTGAATGAGATACAACATGTAAATTGCTTCTTGATTCAGTGCTTCACAGTGATTGACTGCTCAGTCACTGTTAATAATAATAATAATAATAATAATAATAATAATAGTGTTTATTGTTATTACTCTTGTGTTCCAGGGTCCTGAAAAGGAGAATGAGTTGGGGCTCCAAGTTCACCTAGACTTTTCAGTGCTTCTGTAGGTCATGGGGCTGGAAACGATACAAACACATTGTTCCACAATCAAACCAAGCTGGTGTTCAGGGATCCAAATTTGCCCTGCTGGCCTTGAGATGTTCCCGTGACATCTCCTGGTGGACAGGAAGTTAGGAAAGGGTTATCCTTTATTCTGACTTGTCAATAACTGCTCCTCTCTCATTGGGAAAGCTAAGAGGACCAGGATGGAAGGCCCCTGGATCCCAGCCTAGGCCTCTGAGTACACGCGAGACACTAAAGCCAGTGAATTGACCTGCTTTTTTACACGTCAATTTATGGCTTCTCAGGAGGAGTGGGAAGCAACTTTTAACACTTAAAAAAATGATTTCAATTACAGTTCATATTCAGTATCATTTTGTATTAGTTTCAGGTGTGGAGCATAGCGGCTAGACAATTGTATCCTTCCGGTCTCTTTGATGGCAAGAAACAGAAACTGACTTTAATTTGAGCAAGAAAGTATTTTCTTGTGAAGTAGTAAGGTAACTTCAGAATCAAAGGAAAAAAGATGCGACTGGTTATGAGGAAAACAGGGAATCTAGATCTAAGTAGTAGAAAATGATGGATGATCTCTCAAGTGCTCTGACAGAAGAATAAATTCCAACCTTTTTTTTTTTTTTGCCTTCATGTCACTGCTCTAGTGTCAAAGTCCATGGAAAGGATCTAATTGGCCTTGCTTGGATCAGATATCTGCTTATTGGTCAGATGTCTGCTTAAGTGTGGCCATGTAAGCACAATAAAAGAATAAACAAACAAATATTTTTTTTCTGAATAAGGTAGCCTTTATTGAGAAAAAAAAGGCTGAAGCCTTTATCCAGTACTCTCCCTTCCACACCTCTCACTCTTGTCATGTATATCCCATCCCATCCCATCCCAACCCATCCCACCTCACCCCACCCTACCCTACCTGATTCTATACCATCCCATCCCATTCCACCTCACCCCACCCCACCCTACCAGATCCTATCCCATCCCAACCCATCCCATCTCATCCCACCTCACTCCACGTCACCCCACCCCACCCTACCAGATCCTATCCCACCACCCCAACCCATCCCATCCCACCTCACCTCACCCCACCCCACCCTACCAGATCCTATCCCACCACCCCAACCCATCCCATCCCATCCCACCTCACCTCACCCCACCCCACCCTACCAGATCCCATCCCATCCCATCCCATCCCACCCCATCCCATCCCATCCCATCCCATCTCATCCCATCCCATCCCATCCCATCTCATCTGTGGACCTCTGTGTACTTATGCATTGGGCTCTGGGAATTGCTGCGAGCCCCCGTGCATCAACTTTGAGATTGTCTTCCTGTTCTCATAACTGTAGCTTTGGCAGATGTGAAATCAGTTGAAAGAAAGATCCATTTTCTTAGAGGAGGCCCCTTGGTTGGCAAACTGCAGCTCGTGAGCCACAAGTGGCTCTTTGGTCCCTTGAGTGTGGCTCTTCCACAAAATACCATGGCCTGGTCAAGTCTATTTTGAAGAAGTGGAGTTAGAATAAGTTTAAGTTTAAAAAATTTGGCGAAATTTCAATAGTTGTACTGCTGATATTTGGCTCTGTTGACTAATGAGTTTGCCGACCACTAGACTAGGCTGCTGTCTAGTAAATTTTTAAAGCAGTCTTAAGCTCAGCCGAAACATAAAAAAAAAAAAAAAAAAAAAAAAAAAAAAAAGCAGGAGTAGTGCCTCTGCTGGCATGTTCTTCATAGGTGGGGCCACTGAACACATTTTTAAAGGTAAAATGTTGACCTATTTAACGAGCATTAGAAGTAGCCAAGTGAAGTGATACTGTGGGACCCATAGAGACACTGGCCAATGAGTGTCTCCCTTTTTCTTGGTTTGCTCCCCCAATAACCAAAGGCTCAGGTCATGTCCCATTCACACTTTGTCTAGTGGCTGGATCTGCCCTATCCATCCATCCTCCCAAGCTTCCACCTCCATCCTTTCCCAGGGTTGCATCCCCTTTCCAGACTAGACTCCCTGTATTTACCGTCTATTTTCTTTTTTAAAATCATGTAGTTATTTAAACAGTAGTTATGCAGTTTGTAACATTTATAAAAATATTCAGAAGAACTGCTATATAGCAGTCATAAATTTAAAAGTCAGTGGCACAATTCCATCACTTTATATGTCTTAAAGTTTTTAACCCCCCCCCCCTTTTTTTTTCAATTCCAGTTTATATTCAGTATTATTTTGTATTAGTTTCAGGTATGTAGCATAATGGTCAATTATATACTTTACAAAATGGTCCCTAACCCTGTATTTCAAGCAATATTGACTGTATTCTCTAGCCTGTACGTTACATCTCTTACTATTTTGTAACTACTAATCTGTACTTCTTAATCCCTTCACCTTTTTCCCAATCCTCCTACCCCCATTGAACTGGCAAACATCAGTCTGTTTTTGTATCAATGAGTCTGTTTCAATTTTGTTTGCTTATTTTGTTCTTTAGATCCCACATATGAGGGCAATCATATGGTATTTATTATAATCTATTTTTCTTTTTAAAGGAAGATCTACAGGCATATAATTTACTGGCAGTAAAATTCCTCCTTTTAAAGTGTACGGTTTAATGAGTTTTGACAAATGTGAATGCCTGTGTAACTACACCCCAAACAGGAAGTGTAATATTTCCATCACTTCCATAGAGTTCCTTATGTCTCTGCAGACAATCCCCTCACCCCACCGCAGCCTGCTCCAAGATTTCACATAAATGGAGTAAAAAGTGTATCTTTTGCATCTGACTTCTTTTGCTTAACACTTGTGTTTAATATTCACTCATGTTGAGGTCTCAGTAGTTCCTTTTTCTTACCGAATAGAATCTCTTTATATGGATGTACCACACATTATCTATTCATTTGCCTGTTAATGAATGTTTGAATTATTTACAGGTTTTTGGCTTTTATAAATAAAGCTCCTATAAAAAAAAATTTTTTTTTGTGTGTGTGTGGACATACATTTCATTTCTCTTAGAAGAATTCCTAGGAATGGGACTGCTGAGTTTTATGATAAGTTTCTAAGAAGCTGTCAATTTACTTTCAAAAGCCACTGTTCAAAATGTACCTGTCATACTGGTACATTCCCACTGTCGGTGTATGCAATTTCCACTTGCCCCACATCACTGTCAACACTTGGTGTTGTCAGTATTTTTAATGTTCGTCATTCTAGTAGGTGTGTGAAGGTATCTCATTGTGGCTTTAACCTGTATTAACTCATACAGTTGAAGACCTTTTCATGTGCCTAGTTGCCATTTATATGTTTATTTGGTGAAAGGTCTTCTAAAATATTTGACCCATTCTTATTTTAAACAAAATCGGGCTGCTTGTATTCTGATGATGCAATCTATTATAGGTTTAGGTTGCAGAGACTCTGGTGGAAGTTTGAGGAGATTCGAAAGCAAGAAAAACTTGGAGTTTCCTTTCTTTGGGGGGGCGTGTTGGTGAACTAACATTTATTGGACATTTATCATGTGCCAATCATGGAGCCGGGTAGATTCACCTTGAGTGATCTCATCTTGTGCTCCACAGTAGACCTTCGAAATAACTGCTATTAGCCATGAGATCACACAGCTAGTCTGTGGCAGAGGAAGGATTTCCACTTCAGCCTGCTCTACTCCTACTATTTCCCCTTCTTCAGGCGTGAGTCAACTCCTCTTCTCCACAACTCACCTGTTAGTTTCCCAGCCCAAACTGTTTGCACTGCTTTGGGTGTTTTAAAAGCAGCCTCAGGTAAAATAACATTGCTGGCATTGACATGCAAATCAGGACATTGAGCTTAAGGCAAAAGAGTGATAAATGATGGCAGAGAGACTTGACTTTGGGTGGTGAGCACACAGTGAAGCATGCAGATATGGGTTACAGTGTTGCACACTTGGAACCTGTATGGCTTTAGTAAGCAATGCCACCCCAAGAAATTCAATTTTAAAACAAAGACATTTGCCATTTAAAAAAAAGAACAAGGCATACATACCTATAAAAATTGAAAAAAAGAGAGTGCTCTCAGTTTTATTTCAGTCCTGAAAAAAAATCCAATCCACTCCATAAGGTAGAAAAGGGAGAATTCTCCAGAGAACTAGAAGGTTGGAGGTGTTCATTTACATCTTTCCCAGCTAAATTGCAGTGCTATGGTTACCCAGAAGGCCAGGGCAGGGCTAACCTCTGGGAATAAGATCTGTGTGCAAACTCCAGTTTTTTTCTACGGTCTGTGAGGACCTTGGGCAAACCATGCAGACACTCTGATTTGGATTCTCTTTCCAGTAAGGTAACCAACTCCTTCAGTGCCGGGAAACCCTGGGTCCCAGATGAACCCGAACAGTTGGTCACCCTAATTACAAGATACATGGACAGTATCTGGACCATTACAGACTCTCAAGATATGAGAGCTGTCACTGTTGAAAGTGCTCTGGGGCATTTGATCCATGAGTCTGAAAATGACTCATAGCATTTCAGAACTAATGAGGCTCTGTGAACGATTCCAGGTTCTCTGAATTGATTTAAAAAATAGTTCAGAGCAAAGTCCTGGAGTTGAATTGGACAAAGAGCATTACCTTTCTGAAGAAGTGGCTGTAGAACTTTCCAAGGTAGCACCCCAAGGTCTCCAACCACGAAGTAAGTGTGCTTCAGACCGCTAGCTGAGCCTCCCTCGCTGGAGAAGGGAAGGTGCTTTGAGAGAGTGCCTGCACCTGTAGGACAAAAATCACCTCAGTAAATAATTTTTTGAAAATTGCCTAGTTGATAGGGTCCGCTGGTCAGACTCAAGATTTCCTGTGGGGCCTTCAATTGAGAAGAAACTGCTACTGTAGAGGAGGTAATGGGACTTGGGTGGTGTGACTTTGAATCTTGGCTGTGTCCTGTCTAACTGAAGTCTTGGATGAGTCACATTTTCTTTGAGCCTCAGAGTTGTCAAACTGTGAAATGGGTATAATATTTTTACCTTTCTAAGAACAGTCTAGACTGGAAGTTCAAATTCAGTAATACATGGGCAAAGCCTTTTTGTAAACTCTTACAAAAGGCTGAGTGTGTGTGAGTGTGTGTGTGTGTGTGTGTGTGTGTGTGTGCGCGTGTGCGCGTGCGCGCACAAGTCTCTGGTTTTATTGGATAAATGAATTTTCTCCCGTGGTTTTCTATATCATTTTTAAGAAAACGAGCAAACAAATATCTCAATAGACTCAAAGGTGGCCATTACATCACTGACTGACCTTGATTACTTGTTCTCTAGCCCCTCTGCCTTGTTTGTTCTTTGGATGACAGTGAAACTGGTCTTTTTTTATTTTTTTTATTTAAGTTTTTGGAGCTCACTCTGCCCAGAGCTTTTGCCCAATTCGTTTCCTTTGCTCTTCCTCTTTTCCCCTTCGCTTCCATCTTCCTCTGTTAATTCCTACTTAAGCCTTCAAAGTTCAGTTCCACACCTCAAGGAAGCTTTTCCTTGAACCTCTCTTTGCCTAGCCCTTAAGTTAGGTCTTTGTTGCTATGTATCATACATTCTAAATTGTGTAATTATCTGTTTAATATAAGCCATGAGGATAGGGACTGGGCCTGCCTTTTCCTGGATAATTTCCAACAATAATATAGAACATTACATGTAGTAGACCTTCAAATATATTTCTGGAGAATAAATTTTGGTATGAATATACTCATTTGACAATCTTTTACCTGGTACCTACTTTCTGGCCCAGGATGGTCCATTACCTTATATATCTCACATTCTAGTGGGGAAGACATGCTAAACAAGTAAACAACAAATAAATGCAACGTATAAATAAACAATGAAATAAATAATCCGACATCAATAGCCCATTTAAAACCACTGCCCAGCCATATGTACATGAGAGCGTTAATCCAGTGCAGTAAATAAGTAACCATAATCCAGTCTATTTCTTCAATTACCATCTATCTCATCTGGTCGCCTCCTCTACTTTCCTCTACATTCTCTACAGAATTGAAGTTCTGTGCACCATATTGGCATTGAGAAATTGCAACACGTGTGCCACCAACTCAGACATTGCTAATTAATCACGGCACTCTTTCCCAAGGAGTTAGCCTTAGCTTTGGAAGCAGGCCTTCATTCACAGTCAGATGGCCTGCAAGATGAAACTGTGGTGCCGCTCTTGCTCTGGGCATACAGCTTTCCTGGACTGATCCTCAGGACTCCCCGCTTCTATTTCTAGACTTGTATTACCCAATATGGAGACGGTGGACACATGTGGCTTTTGAAATGTCAATAAAATTAAATAAGATTAAAATTCAGTTCTTCATTTGAACTAGCCACACTTCAATGTTCAAAAGCCCTTAGTTTAATGGCCACCATCTTGGGTGGTGCAGATATGGAACAGTCCTATCATTGAGGACAGTTCTACTGAACAACAGCGCTACAGACTGGGAAGTCACCTCTCCTGTCTGCCCAGCCATTGTTGATTGAAATCTCTCTGAGATGCTCTGAAACCAATTCGTTGACGGGGATGGAGAGTTTCCACATTCCTGGGGTTTGCTTTTAGATTCTTGGTGAATTACTTACAAATTGTTTTTGAATGACCTATATTGTGTAAACAGACTCTCATTCAAAAACTTTGGCTAGTGGTGTTGTTAATTTTCCTTAGGTGTTCCACTGAATCTTGGTATTTGTGTTTGACCATTCTAGAAAATAGTCTCTGGTAAAGTGGTTCAAAAGATGGATTTTCTGTTATCCTAGTTCAGAGTCTTTATTAGTGGGTGGTTGAACCACTGGCTGAAGGGCCATTGACTCCTCCCCTTTGCCATTTACTGATGATTGCCTTCACACCCTGGGGATCACTCTGATGGCACTTGTCAGCGTACACAGGCACAGAATCTTGCTGAAAGCCCAAATCGGATATCTTCACAGAGTCCCTATGCTTGTAACAACACGGGGAATAATTTTAAAATCATATAGTAATGAATAGCCTTGGTCTCTGTGGCTCAGCTGGTTGGAGCATTGCCCCATGCACCGAAAGGTCATCTGTTCAATTCCTAACGGGGGCATATACCCAAGTTGCATTTTGGATCCCTGGTGGGGCCCCTGCAGGAGGCAACCTATTGATTTTTCTCTCTCTCCCTTTCCCATCTCTTTCTCTAAAAAACAAGCAAAAGAATTACATTTTAAAAAAGTATGTAATAGATAAAGAGTACTAAGTTTTACCCTTAAGGTTTTCTATTATATCGCACTCAATAAATTTCCAAGAACATTTTGGTTACTATTGGTTTCACATCTGGATAAATAAGAAAAAGAGGATGTGAAAAAGAAAAAGTCTAATAATGAAAGCTACCTTTCCTCCCTTGATATATTTCTTTTTTATTTTTTTTTCTTCATGAGTGAGAATAGTGATCTTTGTTAAGACAGGAGGAAGGACTGAGAGTTAGTCCTAAAAGATTCTAATGTGGGATTGGCTGTGCCTGCGTCTAGCACTTTACATGAGTGTCAGTAGGGAAAGAGATGGGAAAATGGCCCCAGGCTGGATTTGGCGAATTTCCTCCCTGTTAGCTGGGATGAAAATTTGAATGACACCTTGAAGTGATTTAAAACTCTTTAATTTACACATCCAGTTAGCTGGAAGGCCCCTAGGCATCACATTCAGAATGTAGCAATGCCTGGGAAAGATGAGAGTGAAAGATGTGAGCGCGCCTTCCCCCATCCCAGCTGTGGCAGATTATCTGGACCAGAGTGCGAGAAAGCAGGTAATAGAAGAGACTAGTAACCAAGAGACAGAAAGGCATATGGCCAAGCCTGTAATAATGACACCTGTTTTGGTATTTTTATGTATCATTTAAAGGCATATTAAGCACACCGAGGTACATTAGCCAAAAATTAGAATTGTAGCCAAGGCAACCACAATTGCCCATTAGTCATTACCTTTTTTTTTTTTTTTTTTTTTCCTTCATGTTTGAGCTAAGGACATGAAGCTGGAGTTCATTTCAGAGGCTTAGGAATCAGGGAGGGTTCACTTTTCACCACTGAGATGTTGTGGGTGAAAAGATGGAATTGTGGCCCGGCTGGTGTGGCTCAGTGGTTAAGTGTCAACCTATGAACCAGGAGATCACGGTTCCATTCCCACTCAGCGCACAAGCCCAGGTTGTGGGCTGGATCCCCAGGAGAGGGTGTGCATCAGGCAGCTGATCAGTGATTCTCATCATTGATTCTTCTATCTCCCACTCTCCCTTCCGCTCTCTGAAATCAATAAAGACATATTTTTTAAAAAAAGGATGGAATTGTGGTGTTTGTGATGTCAACAGCTTCAAGCAACCCGAAACCTAGGAAGTGCATATACAAAGAGTAAGAGTACAAATAACTAGTGAGCTTTTAATCTCTGGGGACCTCCTTGCCTTCACCATTGGATCTTCCCATTCTCACTTATCAGAAATGTGTACGCATTCCCTGTCTCTTGAGCTAAAAAAGACTCTCAGCTTATGCTACTGTCAGAGGATGAAACTCTCCTGTCATTTGGGGGAAGCAGGGTTCTTGGGGTGCAGCTGAAATAAGAATTTTCAGAAGCCCCCACGGGAGGATGAAATGTGGAAGAAGCCTTTATTGGCATAGGGTTATATTTCTTGGGTTCCTGTAGAGGGGGTCAAACAGGGGTCACAGAGCCAGGTGCCCTGGAGCCAAGAGTGGCTTTTTGTCTAGAACAGTGGTTGGCAAACTGTGGCGTTAGAGCCACATGTGGCTCTTTGGCCCCTGGAGTGTGGCTCTTCCACAAAATACCATGTGTGGGTACGCACTTACAGTGTGATTGAAGGAGTAACCTAATTAAGTTAATAACAATGTACCTGTCTATATATTATAATTTAAGATGAAAAAATTTGGCTCTCAAAAGCAATTTCAATCGTTGTACTATTGTACGATTGATATTTGGCTCTGTTAACTAATGAGTTTGCCAACCACTGGGCTAGAAGTTTATATATTTAGATTTTGCACTCTTGCAGGGGCCATGCCCATCCTGGTCAATTACCTGTTTCCAGGAGTGATTGACATGAAAGCATTTCCCAGGTCACTTAGACCTTACTGGGCATGTGTCTAAACTGCCTTTGTCTGTTCCTTCCCCCATTAATCAGAGGGGTTGGAGAGGAGTGGGGGAGGCAGATGGGGGATAAACTTGGAGAATGTTTAATGGACTTTTGGGCAAAGCTGTACAAATGGCATGTCTATATCTTTGGTCTCCCATTTCATTCCTTTCTTTACTAATAACCAGATTATTACAACGGCATCAATGCTAGCTCAGGGTCCCAGCCAAAATGTTGGACAGTCCCTTGTCCATTTCTTCTTCTACTTTCAGCTTCCAGGCAATTTTCGAATTCAAAGGAAGCTTTTCATTTATGGCACAGTCCCCGAATTCTGAGGGGATTTGGTATTTGGGGCAATGTCAATGTGTCAGATGTTGCTTTGCGGGTGTGTATCCCTCTAGTGAAGGAAGGAAAAGGAAATCCTTGAGGAAAAAAAGCAATATCGAAGATCTAACGTTTCACTGATTCTGTGATGTTGAAAATATACGTGAAGTCTTCATTATCTCAATGCATCAGTTTAATGATGGCCTAGAGCTGAGATTTGCATCTCTGAGGCTATCAACTATAGAGCTACAACAATAAAGTAGCACCACACACTTCATTATTTAGTTTTATTTCCCCCCTTTGTGTCCCTTGTGTTACAGCTATCTTCAAAAAAACTGGAAGATCTATGAAGGGTTAATTTCATGCTGCGTTAAGTACTAAGTCCTAATGCTCTTCAGGGCCAGCCTCGGTATCTATTTAGTGCCAAATAGGCACAGCAGAATCCTACAAAGTGATGTTCCAGCTGAGGGTCATACCACTCTCTGAAAAATTGTCTGGATTTCTGCTGATGATTCATCAGAAAAATGAGCATGGTAATTGAATTGGGGACTTAAGAGGATCACAGGAAAACAACTGCGTTCAACGGTTGGCGCTGTCGTAAGAGATTCTGTTAATGTGCAGTAGGCAAGGTAGTCCTCTGTTGCAGTGGTCTCTTCAGCAAGTGCAGGCTACTTCATTTTTCGCCCCCATCAATTACAAGAGGCTGTCCATCATTGCTGCTGAATCAAAGCAGGGTTTGAAAATATCGAGTGGAAAAGCATGTTTTCCTGTAGATGCCGGAGATGCCTTCTACATGCTGATTAGATTCTGGGAAGGAAATCTGGGTACGACAGCACAAGATGGCAATCAGAGACGCAGACACAGATGAGTTTTCTGAGGAAAGGACGGGTCTCCTTTCCAGTGTGGCAGTGATAACTGTGACAAGGACATGTAGCTACTTCATCGTGGAAGGGACCAGATTTAGCTCCCAATCGGATGGATAGATGGTTTGCATAGATTGAATGAAATAACCGCCTTTGGCAAGTTAAAGGTCTACTGCTCTCCAGAGCAATGTTTCTCAACTGGAGGCAATGTTGTCCCCCACTGCCAGTGGGGACATTCAGTAATATCTGTAGACATTTTTGGATGTTAACCACGAGTGAGGTCTCCTGGCATCTAGTGTGTCAAGGCTAGGGATGCTGTTACATATTTTGCAGTGTACCCAAGACAGCCTCTTACAACAATGAATCTAGGGCCCCAAATGTCAGTAGCGAAAATCCCACGTTTAGAGAATGTTCTCGATCTGTGGGTCTAGAAGATTTGCATATACTTCATGAGGATAATATTTTGAGGGGAAGGGTTAAGCAGAAAATATCTAAGGCTTTTTCTTATTAAGGAGTTTTCAGGACCCCCAAATCTGTGAATTCATCCTTTCTCTAGATCTGATTTGAAAAGATGAGTCTGAGATGAAAGTTCTTTGCAGCCAAAATTCCAAGCATTGTCTTTGCTTTTCACAAAATGGACACTCTCTGAGACTCTTTCTGTTGCCTTGAAGGTGGACAATGGGAATTCTCCTCCCTAAACATAATTTTCTTAGACTATTACAAAGATTTTCTCTCTCAGTGCCAAAATATATACACTTTATGTTTCCAAATCAGTGAATCCAAATCCTATAGCTGTTATACTTTTATTAAATTTTGCTACAAGCGTGTTCTTGTATAATATGGATTAATCCATGCTCATGACTTTTCAAATCAAGAAGAACATTGTATTTCAAGTAGTTTACACATTTTAAAAAAGACAATATAAGGCTAAGGATATTTATCCCTGTAAAGTATTGGTGACCAACTAAATAAATGATGTTAGAAGAGAGATGACTACTTAAACCCACCCAATGGGTTTAAAAACTGTTAGACAAAGGTACACACAGTCCAAAGTCATTTTTTTAAAGGACATACTTGGTTAAGAAGGAACATTCTGTTTACTCCACTCAAAATCTTGCAAGATTTCATCTATCAAATTTGTTCTTTTAACTTTATTGAAATAAGAAATTAACTATGTCTGCATGAGAAGGCCAGGGAAAGGAAGGTCCCACATCAGTTTCCACATTCTGAGCTCAGAACAAAGAGTGTAATACTTTCTTTCAGGAGTTGGCAAACTTTTAATGCAAAGGGCCAGATAGTAAATAGTTCAGCTTTGTGAGCCATACGCTTCTGTCTCCACTACTCAACTTGGCTGTTGCAGTGTGAAAGCAGCTGTAGACGATCCACACATGGGTCGATGTGGTTGCATGCCAATAAAATTTCTTGATAAAAACAGGCATTGGTCCCACTTTGGCCCTCAAGCCCAAGTGTCTCCACCTCTGCTTACTTGAAACCAGGCAGTTTTATCATGGGCAAAGGCATCATTCCTGTTACATCTTTTTCAGTGGTGAGGATTATTTATGGAAGCCCAATACAATCTTCAAAGCCTCTAGGTTGGGAATGATTGCAGGATGCACTTAAGTGTTGATCCATACACCCTCACCAACATAATAGGCAGAGAAGACTGATCCCCCACCCCCCAATCACAAATTGATTTGGTTAAAAGTGCAGCAGTGTTCATGGAAATTGTCTAATAGGTTCTGTTAGTTTATTATGAACATACCAGTGATCTTTTATTTTATTTTATTTTTTTATCTTTACCCGAACATATTTTTTCCATTGATTATTTTAGATAGAGTGGAGAGGAGGAAGGGAGAAGAGAGAAAGCGAGAGAGAGAGAGAGAGAGAGAGAGAGAGAGAGAGAGAGAGAGAGAGAGAAACATTGATGTGATTGCCTCTTGCATGCTCCCCAACCAGGGTTGGGGGATTGAGCCTGCAAACCGGGTACATGCCCTTGACTGGAGATAGAACCTGTGACCCTTTAGTCTGTGGGTTGATACTAAGCAACTGAGCAACTGGCCAAGGCTACTCCATCATTTTAAATATTTGCTAGATTTCAGAATTGGTGAAGAATCAGGTTGGGGGAAGAAAGAAATGAGTCCTTTCAGACATGGGTTCCCTGCAGGCCCGAGCTGCTCTGTGGGCTGGTCAGAGCAGTGGGTCTCCCTCCACAGTCATCAGACGTTGCTTGCTCTGACCTTGGTAGCATATGATAAGTATGGCACTGTCTTATTCCCTGTATTCTGGGTCCCCCTGATACAGCTTTTCTAATGTGGGTTCTGTCATTAGGCCCTGTCAATGTGTCACTAATATAATGTAAGAGGGAACGACAGTTCGCACAAACTGTAAAGAGAGAAATGAGCCACCAGAAGAAGCTCCTTGCTCTCTATTCCTCAGTAATCACGCCACTGTGATCAAACACTGTGACACTTCCAACAAGTCAGACAGTCACGATGTGGAGGCAATGATAGGTTTCCCCCACCTCTTAAGTGCCCTCAGTCAAGAAAGATAAAACCGAAGTAGTTTCTGTGTGAGGGTTCTCAATCGTGGGGCAGGAGGCGCAGTGTGCTGTGGAAAGCACAAGCATAAAATTGCCCCTAAGTCTTCATTTTTTTTGGAAATGTGAGGCTCTTAAGAAATAGTCTCTGATTTCTTGAATGAAATATTCACTACATTCCTATGTTCAATTAGCCAAGTTTCCTTCAATTCTACCAGTCAACACACACACACACACACACACACACACACACACATTACACGAAGAAAGCAATGCTAAAAATTTGCTTTTCACACAATCCAGTGACAAGTTCATGAGTAAAAGCTTTCTTGTCTAATTAAAAAGAGCCTGTTATGCATAAAGAACTAATTTCATCAGACCTGTTTGGGGAAAACTCAATATAATGCTTACATGTCTGGCACAGTCCAGTCTCCTATTTCCAGGAAGCATGAAAAATAGACAAAGCTTTTCTATTCTCTTCCATTTCCTTCCCTTCCTCAACTATATATAAGTCACATAATTAAATAGATAAACTCACACAAAACAAGCTAGTGAATTAATCATCTATCGCTATGTAACAACTTACCCCTATATTTAGCAGCTTAAAAAACAATAATTTATTATTTCACACATTTTTGTAGGTCAGGAATTCAAACAACATATGTGGGTGGTTCTACATGAGGGGCTTTCATGAAGTTGCAGTCCACAGATGTCAGCCGGGGCTGCAGTGATCTGAAGGCTGGACTGGGGCTGGGTGATCATCTTGTAATGTAGTCCCATCATGTGACCATCAAGGTGGTGTTGGTTGTTGGTAGGTGGCTTTAGTTATTTGCCATTTGGATCTCTCCTTTTGATGTGGCAGCTGGTTTCTCCCAGAACAAGTGATCCAGGAGAAAGGAAGGTAGAAGCCACATGTCTTTCTCTGTCGTGTTTGCAGTACCCTACTATTACACAGGTAAGCCTGTTCAGTGTGGCAGGAGACAACACGGGCGTGCATACAAAGAGGTGAGAATCTTGGAGGTGGGCTTCTATATCCGGTGGTTTGAAAAGATTCTTTGATTTAGTACCTGTCCTTCGTTTTTATGAGCATGGAGATAGAAATTCCAGCAAAGTTTCTTTTTAAATATGTGGAGGCCATAATTCAACTAGGCTTTTCACAAAAACAGAGATGTTAAACTTAGCAAATATCTGATGGGCTCGTATGTTTATTTAGTTTTATTTATTTTTCTATTAATAACATCTTTCAGATACATTCTCTGGATGTTTTAGTGGATGCTGGTTGTTCAATTAAAAAAAAAATTCTCCTAAAAGGGTTACACTTACATGTATCTTGCTTTTCTTTTCATCTCTTGCTTAAGTATCCCAAGGTCTTACTGACTTATATTTTTCATGTAACTTTCCTCTGTGGAATCTGTTTTAGTAAGGAGAAGCTGAACTGCTATTAAAAGGGGGGGGGGGGGTAAGACCTAAAGATGTATAATGTCTCAAACACAATACAACTTTATTCCTGTGACAGTGCAAACTATATGTTTCTGGGTCAGTGGTGGCTTTCCTTCCTGCAGTTAGCCGGGGACCTAGATTCCTTCCATCGTGACGTCTGCCATCCCTGGTGGCCAAGTTATCCCTTGCATGCAGCTTGAAGAAGGGGTTAGAGTGTGGAGATGACAACGCCACTTACGTTCTGAGGAGCAAGCTTGTCACAGGCATTGGCTATTCCCAGATGACTGAGGAATGTGATCCCTTGTGAGGCAGCTGTTTCCCAGATCCAAGTTTATTTTCTCGAAGGAGGGGGTTCTGGGGTCAAAATGGGTTTTGATAAAGAGGCAACCATCTGTAGTTGAGATTTTCATGCTCCTGGGAACTGACATTTTATGAGAACTGAAATTATGCACTATGGGAAATTTTGTGGCAAAAGTTAAAATTACTTTACCTGATAAGTAAAATTTTAAATTATGTGACCCAATTTCCATATTAAAAATTTCAACAAAAGCCCTAGTCTAGCTGATTTGGCTCAAGTGAAAGGTCCCTGGTTCAATTCCGGTCAAGGGTACATGCCTGGGTTTCGGGCTTGATCCCCAGAGGGGGGCGTTCAGGAGGTTGTTGATCAATGATTCTCTCTTATCATTGGTGTTTCTATCTCTCTCTCCCTCTCTTCCTCTCTGTAATCAATAAAAAATTATTAATTTTTTTTCAACAAGAGTCACACAATTTCACAATTGGTGGCCAAGTGCATTGAAAAACTGTTTACACTATTGAAGAATGGATGGTCACAACTTTGCACTCATCAACATAAATGCCCCCCATTCCTTTTCAGGATCATTCTAGAATAATGTGAAGTCTTGGAGATACCAACATTAACATAAGAGACAATCAACCTCTTTTATCTAAAGTGTTCTTGGACTTATGGGACTGCTCCTTCTAATCTTCTGGCTTGTTTGTCTAAACCACTTCTTTTGTCCTCAGTATGAAATGGTTAGCATCTAGTTGAGGTAATTCTGAGCCATTGTTGTTGACACTGCTTTTCTAATTGTCATTGTCATCGTCAGCAACACCACTTACCCAGCACTTACTGGGGGCCAGGCAATGACCTAAATGTTTTGCTTATCTCTTATCTCATTTAATAATATTCGCAAAACCTTATAATGTAAGTATATTACCCTCATTTGATAATTAAGCTAAATGAGTTTCAGAGACAGTTAATGGTGGAACTGAGATTTAAATATATTCTATCTGGTACATGGCTCTTGCCCTTTCTTCCACAATATGATGTGCATCAGACTAGAGTCATATAAGTACATTTGACTTTTGGTCTCATATCTTGAGGCTTAATTAAATGACATGTTTCTTGATCCTTAAATCACACAGTGGAGGTATTTTCCTATCTTTTGCAATCATCTGTGATCCCAAACTTGGCTTCTTCACTTTCAAATGGAGGCATTTTATTTCGTGTGATATCTTTGCAAACTCACAGATACATTAAGCAAACTTTTCCCCTTTTTTGAACATGGATCTCCTTTTATGAATGAATTTGTAAGCGTCTTGAGGAAAATGGAGTATTGGACAGTAACCATTTTGGCTTTAGAGAGGAGATTCCAATCTCCTGTAACAAAGAGTGAAGGATGGATAACTCTTGTCAGTTTAAAAAGACTTCATCTATTACCACCTTTCCCAAGGCTTTTTGTTCTAACCTGCACTACCTACTCTTCAGTAAACTGGCAAATGGATACAGTTGATACAGATTTTCTCATTTGTTGGGTTTTCAAGCCCAAGGTGTCTTTAACAGCTTTTTTCTCAGTCTAGCCTTATTGAGCTGGTCTTCAACAGTGGTGAAAAGAACAAACTTTCAGCTCAGACTGCTATGACTTGGAATTCTGGCTCAGAAACTTCATCGCTGTGTGTGATGTTTGAGAAATTACTTAATTTTTCAGTACATCGGTCTTCAATTCTGCAAATAGAAATGATGATGCCTAAAGATTAAATAAGGCAAAAGAAATAAAAATACTCAGAACAGTTTCAGGAGACTGGTGGGTCCCCAGATAGTTATTGCTACATTAACTTTTTCATAAAAATAGCAGTTAGAATGTAGCAACAGACAGTGTGAAAAAGAGCTAGAAAAACCAGGGTTGATTTTTCTCACCAAGTAGTTTTGGAGATTGGTGGTTGCTAGTGATGTTAAGGCAGGATCTCAGGGCTGGAATCTCTGATTCTCTTGGCTTAGACCTCATGCTGGCAAGATAGCATCTGTAGCTCTAAACGTCATATCCCTGTGTGAGGTCAGGGGAAGAGGGAGGAGTCAGCTATGCTTTTCTCTACTGATAGGAAAACACAAAAGCTGTGCAGAGACTCTCTAGCAATTTTGCACTTACATCTCATTGGCCAGGCTGTGCCAAATGAACATCTTTAGCTGCAAGAGAGATTGAGGAAGGGACTATTTAGCTTTCTCAACTTCAACTGAGGACTTAGACAAGAACCCTATCTATAGCCTCATTTGGGGGTAGGGGCAGCATGGGAATGGGATATAAGGAATATAAAAGAGGAATGTGTGAGATGTTGTGAAAACACGGTAGAAAAAATGATGACATATGAGTGTGGCTTGAGGCTTAATTAGAGAGAAAAGAGTGTTTGAGAAAGATGCTAGAGAATGGATAATTGGCAGGGAAAAGAAATTTCCAGGCAGTAGAAATGAAATGGGATGCAGTGATACATGGGCATTGCTTGTGCTTCATGTTTGGGACTTGGTAGAAAGTTGGTGGGGACAGGGAGAGAGAATGAGAGAGAGAGGGGGGCAGGAAGGAAGGGTAGTTGTTGTGGTGAATATTATATTAAGACTGAAGTATAAGTTGGCACTAGACTTTAAAGGGCCTTGTGCCTAATGAAAATAAGTTTGGACTTGATCCTGCAGGTGGGGTGTATACTAGATGGCTTTTCATAAGGATGTGATAATGAACTTACGTTTTGAACTGGAATGAAGAAATATTAGATGCAGATTAGCAATGGTGGAGCATTGAGTTAAGGCTGTAAGGAAAAATGAGGAGAGAGCATATACCAGAAGTATTTGTGTGGTGGACATGACACAACTTTTTCTGAATTGCTTGAAAACTAACAGAGAGGGAGGAGTTAAAAAGTCTAGCTTGGGTGCATGATGATGCCATTAAATAAAGAGAAGGAATCCTGGGAAAAGAGCAGGCTGGAGGGGAAAGATAATGACTTTGGTCTTGGTAGATGAATGTTAATGTAGGAAGCATCTTTAGGATAAATGCTTAGAAAGCAATCACCGGGTCTCTAAAAATCCTTTTGAGACTTGATCTCAGATTCCTCCCACTCTCCACATGGCTATCTCAGAGGCTCCTGGTAGACTTTTCCTAGTCTCCTTACAGTTACTACAAAGGCATCTCTGCACTTCTCTGCACGTGACTTATTCTTAGGCTACAGTGGGTTTCCTGAGGAGTCACCTGTGTGTGGAGTGTTATGACTGGAGAACCAGAAGCAACAGTCAAACAGAACAGTGACTCATCCCAAAGAGCAACTTTCTAATACATTTTTAATAAGGGATGAGCTCCTCCCTGAAGCAGGATCAGCATTATCCCCTTAAATAAACAATAACAACAACAATAACAACAACAACAACAACAACTACTACAACAACAAAAAGAGGTGAAATCTCTTAAGTTACCTGGATGAAATCACTTCCTGGCAGTGTAGGCTCCTGAGCTTTGAAATGCATTCCTGGTTATAACTTCAGAGTCTTATCTGGAGATCCTTAAGCATTTTCAGAGTCTCTTTGGCAGAAGTGGGTAAGTGAACTTGTGTTAGAATGAGATGCTCCCTTCGGTGACCTCCCTGGGCAGTTGCTAAATGCATGAAGTCACTCTTCAACCTGGGAGATGTGCCATTACCCAAGGTTTATTGTGCTTTGTTCAAGTGATTATCAGTTAAGCCCGGTTTCGGTGTATGTTTGTGCGACTCATTCCATAGAGTAGATTGAAATCTGAAGTTATTTTTCCACTTCAATTCTTTTGTCCACGAATAGTGCTTCTGTGAGAAAAGAGATCAGTGTTGTTTATTGTTGCTACTTTTGTTTTCTTATAGCTGGAAGCTTTTTCTATCAATACAGATTCCAGTTCTTTATGAAAGATCAGATTTAGTCACATGTAAGCTTTACGTCCAGGGTTACTCTAAATGACACCATTTCCAACCTCCTGCAAAACTCACTTCGACTCTCATCTGTTTCTTCATTTTTTTATATTTTGGGCTTTCTTTAGAAATATTTTCCTGTTTCCTCTTTCTTTGGGGCTGAATGCCTGAAGGAGAAAGTATAGGCAGCCAGTGGAATATTTTTTCCCTCTAAATAAAAGATCACAGAAGCTGCCTCAGGAGATTTAGACCTCAGTGAAAATAAAAGGAGCATTTTTATTCTCTCTTCTGGGACAGTTTTACTTGGGGGGGGGGGGGGCTTTGTGAGCCTCTTCTTCCTATTCTTTCAGTATTTTGTCAGTGCGAACTAATTTAATTTTCTGGTGCTACAAGGATGACAGAGTGAGATTAACACATGAAGACAGGGGTTTTGATTCAGGGAAATATGACCATCTCATGTGGGGTGTTCAGGACTGAAGCCTTTATTCCTAAGTGGAAAAATGTTTAAAAGGTAACCAAGTTCTTCTGTCTTTTTGGATTTCATGTGAAAAATACCGAAGTATGCAACTGCTAATCCTCCCCCCTCCCAAGTTCCTAACTTTTTGTTCCTTGACTGTATCCTTTTCCAACACTGATGGGTGAGTTTGTAGTGTTTTTCCCTTGAAAATTTACAATGGGTATCCGAGGGCTATATACCATCAGTTAAAATAAAAATACTGATTTCACCAGAAAGAGACCATGGTGGGAACAACCTGGTCAGTAGGAATCAGTGCAAATTTGCACGATGATGACGAAAGCAGAAAGCCCATTGACCTGGGATGGTGGACCCCTATGGTGTTCTTGACTGCCTGGAATGAGCTCCAAGGCCTTAGGGGACTCATCCTCATCCTGGGATTCCCCTGTTAGTGGAGGAGCTAGGCTGAGGGTCAGGGATCCTAACTTCTCAGTTATGGCCTGCCACTAATTTACTGGATCCATCTGCCTCAGCAAGACTATCTCCTGTCATTTTCTCCTAGGTGTAATAATCAGAATTCATACTTCCAAATTACAGACACACTTAAGTAAGCATTTAGTATCAGGATATAAAATTGTCTTAAATGTTCCTAAATTGGCTGAGTATATTTAGTGTCACTTTCTGAAACCGTGAAATAAGTCCGAAGTTGTGAAAAGAGGAAGTGGGAGTTAATGATTACTACAATTCTGCATTTTTAATTCAATCACTCAGTGACCAATTCCTAGGAAGCTAATACTTGGTTGAGGACCCAGCAGGTGGACATGGGGCATGTGGGAACAATGACGCTGTGAGAGGCAGAAATTAGGGGTAGGGCCCCTATCTGCTGGGAGATAGCAGGTTCAGGAAAGCTGAAAATGTGGGTGAAATGTAGACTATTTTATTATTTATTTATTTTTTAAAAATATATTTTATTGATTTTTTACAGAGAGGAAGGGAGAGAGATAGAGAGCTAGAAACATCGATGAGAGAGAAACATCGACCAGCTGCCTCTTGCACACCCACTACCGGGGATGTGCTCGCAACCAAGGTACATGCCCCTGACCGGAATCGAACCTGGGACCTTTCAGTCCACAGACCGACGCTCTAACACTGAGCCAAACCGGTTTCGGCAAGATGTAGACTATTTTAGAGTGAGTGAGTGCTGTTCTTTCTCCATGCTAGGCCCCTCTCTTGGTTTTTGTTCATTTCCCACCTTTAATCATTGACACACCTTCACCCTTTTCAACTCTCCTCTTCCACATACGCATCTATTCTAATTATGTTGTCCTTGGAAATACACATAATCTTAGCAAGGCCTACCCTCAAGAGAAACCATTTCTCAAAGCCTCACTTACCTAGGGGAAGGGAAGCCCCTCTTGCCTTTGTGCCTCACCTGAGGGATGGGGTGAGGACTGAGAAGCATGTGTAAAGGTCACAATCAGGGACACAGGCTCACTGAAGGCTGAGACCTACTCATAGAACTATAGAATATTTTCCCTTCTCCAACCCTCCCCACCTCATCACCAAAGGCCTATTTACTACAGTTCCTTTTACCTAGTGCATCATGTCCACCTTTCACCAAAAAATGACAAGGCATACTATAAGCCAAAAAGCAAAAACAAAAGCAAAACAGTTTGAAGAGAGGGCAAGCATCAGAATCAGACTCAGACTTGGCAGGGTGTTGGAATTATCAGACTGGGAATCATAACTATGATTAATATTCTAAGGGCTCTAATGGGAAAAAGTAGACAACATACAAGAACAGATGGGTAATGTAAGTGGAGAGTTGGAAATCCTAAGAAAGAATCCAATAAGAAATGCTACAAATCAAAAAACGTTGACACAAATGAAGATGCCTTTGATAGACTCATTAGGAAAACTTGCCTAAGTGAGTCTAAATGTTATGAGTGCATTCAAATGTCACTTTTGAAATTATAAACAAGTCTAAACATTACTGTTTCTGTGAAAAACCTGGCTTTTTACCTAATATATTTCAGACCTGGTTATGATGTTCTTGAAGTCTACAATGTACAGGGAAGATTGCTTATGAAGCAATAGAAAGGGGAAGAGAGCATAACATAGTGACTTTGGATACAAGATGTGCAATGGGGAAATTATTTGGTGAGATATATTTTTACCATAATGAAGAAAAATTCAGATTTTTGGCGTGAAGAATTCTGACATTAGCCATAGAATCTGGATAGCTAAAATTGGGGGAGGTGTGACTATGAAAATTACAAGAAATAAAATGTTTTAAAATACTAAAATATTTTACTTATGACTCGCAACAATTTTTTGTTCAATATGTTGTATTCACTTCTTTTTCCTGAGAAAGCTTGCATTTCATGCATTATGGCTGCTTGATTTTAATTGACAATAGCCATTAACTATGTCTGATTTATGCAGAGATTGCAAATTCAAAAAAAAAGTAGGAATAGAAAAGAAATATGTTAGAAGCATTTAAAAATATTTAGGATAGTAGCAAGGTACATAATTAACATATTGATTTTTTTAAAATTGGGATCATAAAAAAAAATATGCTCTTATGTACCTTGCTTTCATTAATCATACATTGCGGGCATCTTTCCAAGTCATCAGGCCATCACAAGTAGACTTGCCTCATTCTTTACCCATTTTATGGATATACAACAATTTGTCCAACCCCTGTCCTAGTTATGCCATCACCTATTTGTTTTTGGGTAGAGGGATTTGGTGAACACAATTGCATATTATATCTTTAAGTAGTCATGCCAGTGCTTCAGGGGGAGCTAGATTATAAATGTGAAATTACAAAGTCATGGATTGTGGACATTTAACATGTTGATCGTGACTGTCAAGTCCCCTCCAAAAACGATGGGCCCCAGTCTCCTTTCCTCTAAGAGCAGAGTGCCCATTTCTCACACATTTGCCATCACCCAACGTTATTAATCATTTTAATTTGTGTCAGTCCAATAAGCTTTTCTTGGTATCTAGAGGCATTGGGCTCAAAATGGTAGACTGATGATATGCATCTAACTGTTCTCTCATCCATTAAAGTTATTGAATGAAATTGTAAAGAGAACAAGTAAAAGCATTGTCAGTGGCCAGAACTTTTGAAGAATATGTGGGAGACAGAGAACATGTGTGATTGAACTGATGGAGAGAGCTCAATAGAAACCACAATTCAGAGCAATTCTAAGCCTGGGGTCAACAACAGGAGCTAGAGTGGCCTGTTGGAGCATAATCAGAGTTGTTCCTGTATAGACCAGTGTTTCTCACAGCCTGCACATTTGTCACTCCCCCTAGTCCCATGGTCAGCAAACTGCGGCTTGCTAGTCACATGCGGCTCTTTGGCCCCTTGAGTGTGGCTCTTCCACAAAATGCCACGGCCTGGGTGAGTCTATTTTGAAGAAGTGGCGTTAGAAGAAGTTTAAGTTTAAAAAATTTGGCTCTCAAAATAAATTTCCATCGTTGTACTGTTGATATTTGGCTCTGTTGACTAATGAGTTTGCCGACCACTGCCCTAGACTCTCAATTCCAATAATAATATACTTAATATATAGGGGAATTCTAGTACTCCAAAGATAAAGGGGTGATTTTAAAAGCTTCCAGAGACAAGGGAAAACAAATTCCTTATCAAGGTATAAGGATTAGAGTGACATCCTGCCTTCTGTCAGCAGCCCTGGATAGTGGAAGATGAGGGAGCAGTCTTCATTATGCTGGAGGGCAGGGAAAGGTCTTGAAGCTAGGATTCTATACTTTGCCAACTGCAATCAAGCATGAAGGCTCTGGATGCACCATGGTTTAGGAAGTTTGTGAAAAGATGGCAATAGCAATACGAGAAAGGAATAAGGCGTGAGAGAATTCAAGGAAGGTCAGAGGTCAGTTGGAGTGAGCACCTGAAATCCTCACCTCCAACTGGAGGGGATTTATGGATGATTTCTTACGGATCACTCTTCCTGGTCCTAAAGTGTATAATATTTACGCATTTATAAAAAATTGTAGGGACTCTTTGTTAATTTTCCATTTTTAGAGTCAACCTTTACCAACAAAGCACAGAAGAGTTAACAGTCTTTCAAGGCAAAATGTCCATGCCTTCGAATGCCCTCCTCACCACTGGGGACAAAGCGATTTGCTTTAAACAATTAGGAAATAAATATAACTCTCCTGAGTAACACTTGGTGGAGTGGCATCTGAAGAGAGAAATTACTTTGAGTCCACATTGGAAATGGGGCGAAGGGGAGATGGGGTCACACCAGTTGGGAGCATCGTTGTCTTTGATCTAAGTATGCAGCCTCCTCATCAGGGAGCCTTAGGTGTGGCAAGTCCACTGGTTGGGACCTGCATTTGCTCTCTAGGAAGCATTTGAAGCATGAAATCGTTCTCATTCTCTTCCTCCCGAGGACCCATCCTCACCCAGTACGGAATGTGTAGTTCTGTTGTTGAGGTGTTTTGGTTAGAAGGTGCATAATGCTCTTACTTTTCTGGGAGAGAGGATAGTATGTGACAAAATGCCTTTGTAATGGACTGGTGCTTGTGTGTTAAATATTTAAAAAGCGACAGGGAAGGAGAAAGCTGAAATGTTTCCCTTTCATTTTCTTCATTTGAAATTGGTGTGAAAGGGCTTAGCCTCATTTCAGAGAAATAAGAGTTGAACTCCCAAAGAGCATAAACAACAGAAAAGAGAAACGAAACAAAAAACAAATGCTAATTGGTGATTAAAGGAGCGGAGTTCAGTATTTTTTGACTGTACGGCAAAAGCTGACATTCTCCAGGATAAACGTTTCTAATGAGGCCCAAAGACTACAGGGCAAAAAGAAAATGGGATAGTAAAGACTTTTTAATAATCTGAAATAGCTAGGGAAAATAAAGACAGTTTTAAGGCTTTTAAACCATATTGACTCAACTGGTTGAAAATCTCGCCTTAATGTTAGGTTGTTTCTGCGCCAAAGCAAATAACCTTCTCTAAATCACCCTTTTCTCCTTCCGTTTGCAAAATACAACTATAATTTGGCTTCTTTGACTTAAGATGTTTATTATAGGATAAGGGAAATATGCAATCTCCAGGCCATGACATGGGCTGCATCACAGGTCAGGGCTGGGCAAAGGAGAAGGGATGGAATTATTGTCAAGTGAGGAACCAAAGAAAATCTCAGAGCTGTGCTCCTAAGAGCAGGCTCTCAGTATTTGCTGAGTGTTGTCAAGGGACAACTTTATGCAGCCTGCACTCATGGTGGGAGCATTATGAATGAATATTGTATAGGAAGAAGCACAGAGAAACGTTTTAGAAAAAAATGTTTTTAAATGAACAATCCAAGAAATCTACATCTAGAAAGGAGGCCATGAAAATGAAAAAAGTGCTTAGTCAAAGGACCTGGGAAGCAAAATGGGAAAGCAGAAAAGCCTTATGTGGCTCTTGTGTTGTATGTGTGAACACTGCTAGGATAATGGTAATGAATGGGCTTATAAGAGGAAACATTCCAGGGATTTATAAGTAATACCTCCTAAGATAGTTTTTAGAAGCATCTGTTAGTGTATGACCCCCCCCCCCCCCCCCCACCAAATGAGCAAACATATCAATGGACATACAGATGGTCCCTGACATATGATGGTTCTATTTAGGATTTTCAACTTCACTATGGTGTGAAAGCGATATGCATTGAGTAGAAACCATGCTTTGTTTTGAATTTTGATATTTTTCCCTCCTAGCCTGGTGATATGTAGTATGGTACTCTCTCGTGGTGCTAGGCCATGGCAGCGAGTTGATTTTGCCCAGCTGTAGGTTAATGTAAATGTTCTGAACATGTTTAAAGTAGACTAGGCTAACCTGTAATGTTTGGCAAGTTTAGGTGTATTAAATGCATTTTAACTTATTATATTTTCAGTGTACGGTGGGTATATTGGATGTAACCCCACATAAGTCAAGGAGCATCTGAATTTGATTTATTACACAGAAAGAAATACTTGGAGTCTGTTGAAAGAAGGGGGTCATACCCAAAATAATAGCTGACATTTAGAGTCCCTACTGTGGGCCAGGCACTGTCCTAAGTGCTTTTGGTGTATCATCTCATTTAATTCTCACTACAGTTTTAGAAAGTTGGGACTCTAGCAAATATCACCCACTGGATGACCTCAACAACAGATATTTATTTCTCACAGTTCTGGAGGCTGGGAAGTCCAAGATCAAGGTTCTGGCTGGCTTGGTTCCTGGTGAGGGCCCACTTCCTGACTTGAAGACAGCTACCTTCTTGCCATGTCCTTACATTGCCTTTCCTCAGTGCTTAAGCATGAAGAGAGACTTCCTTCTGTCTTTTTTTTTTTTTTTTAAATCAGGACACTCATCCTACTCTCATGATCTCATCTAAGCCTAATTACCTCCCAAAGTCCCCACCTCCAAATACTATCACATTAGAGGTTAGGACTTCAACATATGGGTTTGGAGGGGACACAACTTATAGCTTGAATTTTGAACCCAGACCTTCTGAGCTTGGAGCTATGTTTTGTTTTGTGTGTGTTTTTTAAAAAAATATATATTTTATTCATTTTTTACAGAGAGGAAGGAAGAGAGATAGAGAGTTAGAAACATCAATGAGAGAGAATCATCGATCAGCTGCCTCTTGCACGCCCCCTACTGGGATGTGCCCACAACCAAGGTACATGCCCTTGACCGGAATTGAACCCAGGACCCCTCAGTCCACATGCTGATGCTCTATCCACTGAGCCAAACCAGTTTTGGCTGGAGCTATGTTTTGAACTACTCTGTTTCTACTATGGCATTATTGCTGCTAATATTACAGTGTTATAGTATTTTTACTCAATAAATGGGGAGTATTACTGATGCAAGGAGTAACATATAACCTTAAGGCCCTGCATTTCTTTTCACCTCAGTATCAAATAAACTATTAATAAAGTAACAACCACGGTTTCTGAGGATTTAAATGAGATGTGTCATTTCATTTAATTCTATTATCAAACCTAAGAGTCATTAAATAAGGAAGGAAGCAAGTCTGGGTTCTAATCTCAGCTCTACCATATAACAGTACAGATGGGTGTCCTTGGCAAGTCTTTTAATTTCACTGAAACTCCAGCTCCCTGTCTATAAAATGGCAACAATAATACCACTTTCATCATGAGATGGTGAGACTTAAATTGCTAATCAGAATAATGCTGAGAACATATTAATTGCTTGAATGTTATCTTATTCCAATCTAAGTAACTAGTCAAGGGCTATATTTATGTGTTATTAGTTAAATGTACACAATTATATTAGTTAAATGTACACAATTATATTAGTTAAATGTACACAAAATATATGTCACATATATACACATATATATAATGTAGCAAATCTGGGATTCTAATTTCTATGAGCTCCAAACTTCAGTCTTATCTCTTAAGCCTCTGCTGTAATGCCATCCTGGGGTTCGGTCTCACAACTCTGTTTTCTGAGGATTATTCAGGATGCTTTCCCTTGCGATTTCAGCTCCAGCATGGATTGTCTTATGAAGAGAGTGCCTGGTGTGCCTGGGCAAGTCAAGGTTAAGGCAATGAATAAATTAGGAAGTTGACACAGTTGCAGGTGACCCATTTTTAAAGATCGAATTTAAAAGCACTTTGTCTTCAAAGGGAACTGAATTAAGTGAAAATGCTCTGTTTGGCTAAAACATGGACCGTCTATTTGAAGAAGCATTTAGAATATCTTATTTCCAATGGTGGCTTGTTCGTAAATGCATGACATTAAGGAAGGAACAGAGCTTTTAGTTTTAGTGACTTTGAAGTTAAAAAAAAAAAAAGCAGCAGCACAATCGGTTCTATAATTCATATCCAAAGTGCAGAAGAGCATGAAGAAGTACAAATAAAGCATGTCCCGAATTGCTATATTCAGGGGAATAGCTTTCAAGGGTAGTATTAAAGGGATATGTAATGAGCTCTTTATAGGTTAACTATATACCCTTAGGCTTTTGTTTTCTGTTATTTTTTTAAACATTTTTGGAAAATCATGGGATATCAGAGAGCATGAGTTGTATAATTGTGTACATTTAACTAAAAGGAAAAGGGTCTAACTCTGTGGTCGGCACACTGTGGCTCGTGAGCCACGTGCAACTTTTTGGCCCCTTGAGTGTGGCTCTTCCACAAAATACCATGGCCTGGGTGAATCTATTTTGAAGAAGTGGCATTAGAAGAAGTTTAATTTAAAAAATTTGGCTCTCCAAAGAAATTTCAGTCATTGTACTGTTGATATTTGGCTCTGTTGACTAATGAGTTTGCTGACCACTGGTCTAACTCATTCAGTGGCCCCCAAACATACTGGGGATCTCATCATAAGATAGCATGATATTTAGTGAATGTGTCACATTGTGGATCCACTCCCAATAGGCTCAGAACACTCATTTCTCAGGACACTCATTTCTCAGTGGTTTCTTCTCTTAGGTGTGGACTCGTGAAGTCACAAACTCCTGACCCTAATATTTAAAGCCAGAAAGCCAAGTGATGAGCATAAAGCAAGCCTTTCTTGTCAAAAGTCTAGCCCATGCCATCAGCTAGCCCATCATGGCTTTGTAAACATAGACAACAAATAATAGCTATAATCAGCCACAATGAGGGGCATCACAGAATTCAGATATCCAGTGGCACGAGGCTGAGATAGTTGGTTACATCACTTCTGCCAAAGAGTGACACAGCCATCAGGACCACATACCTTACACCACATGTGTCAAACACAAGGCCCGCGGGCCAAATCCGTCCTGCCAGGCCTTGCAATGTGGCCCACACCGTGCTGTCATCACTGCACTCCGCTGCGTTTCCATCACAATGACAGTTTATGACTGTTCAGTAAACCATTCGGCCCACGATTTAGGCTGGATTCTAGATTTTGGCCCCTTCTCTGATTGAGTTCGACACCCCTACCTTACACAGTAGTTGGGTGGCAATGTCAACCGGAATTGCTCCGTGTAAACTCAGCAAGTTACCTGCCTCACCGTGTGGCAAGTCCCTAGTGTATAAAAATGTATGAGTGAGGGTTTAGCAGAACACTCGGCCCATGAGAAGCCATCATCTTCTATCCCTGGGTGGGGAACGTCCAGCCCAAAGGCTGTATAAGGCCCACAAAATCATTTGTTCTGGCCCCACCAAGGCATTTGGGGTGAGTTGATTACATACCTGACCAAATATAGCAGGCTGATTTTTAAGCCGATAATTTTTGTATGGCCCACGAATGATGTTATGAATATCCAAATAGCCCTTGGCAGAAAAAGGGTTCCCCACCCCTGTTCTAGTCCCAACTAAGTCGTTCTTCACACCAAAGTCATTCTATCGCCTTAAAGTGACTTTGCCCTGCTCTGACTTTAAAAGTTTAATTCAACAGAGGGAAACATTTTTCCTGGCTTCTAAGTTCTCATAGGTTCCAAGCAAAGAGAACACTGATAACGGGGTTTTTTAAAAGGCTGCCCATGTAGCCAAATTAAACATTATTTAGGCTTTTTTTTGGTGTTGATACAAAACAAAGCATTATGCCGAAAGTCTGCAGAAAGGGGACCTGTCTATATACATCATCTATTTAACTTCCAAAAAACTAAAATATCCTTAGCTGTTACTCCCCCCTCTCCCCCCCGCAACCCCACCCCAAAATATTTATGTGGATATAAAAGCATCGCCCTTTCTTGTGTTTTCCCCTCAACATGTTTCTCTTTCCTATGGAACAGAGGGCAGGCATGAGCTGGCTGCTTCCCCCACTGACAGTGAAGAATTGGTTTGCAGGGAGCACAGAATGGAGGACAAGTGAGCCTTCCCGTTACAGAGACAATTGATAATCACTGGCACCTGCTTGATAACCACACCAGCATGGGCAATATTTAAGTCAACTGCCTCTTTGCTTCGGCTTTTTATTACAGAAAACAGCCTTTGCGTCCTCTGTAAATCTCCTACCTCTTTCCCCTCCTGCCTCACACGGTGCACTTAGACACCATTATCCCGCTCGGGGTCAGACATTTGCTGGGGAAGTGTCTGATCCAGTCTCTTTCAGGAAAAGGAAACCCATCACTGATGGTAATGTGGCATCCGACTCATAATTTAGTGCTTTATTTTGAACATTTGGTGGCCATTTATGTTTCCATTCAAACCCAGGAGTTAAGAGTTTCAAAGTAAATCATTTTCCCGTGACGAGCCTGGACGTCCCTGCGTTCCCCTTGATGTTTCTGTGAAATGTGTTATCCTGGATTAATCCCGAATCGGGCACCGAGGCCTCGGTATTAAATATCACACAGCCGCATTAACTTTTTTATGCGATGAGGCTGAGCCGCAAAACATGCATGCGTGGACTTTGGAGAGGATTGTTTCTGACTGGTGAGTTATGACGACGAGGTTTTTATCTGTAGTACTAGAGCTGGGCTGATCGGATTAATCCATTTGTAGGCATATAAACCTGCATTGTAAAGAAGAGAAATATGTTCTCATTGCAAGCCATGCTTTGGAGGTAATGGTGTCACTATGAGTTTTTGAAGCTCTTGAAATATACTCTGGATGATTGGAGAGGGCTTATATTTCCCTATTCCCCGGGATATTAATATGCATGTCTGTGAAAGGAAATGGAATCTAATGGCCTCGCCAGAGCTGTCTATTGTTGATGGGACACCCAGCGCCATCAGATCGCGGGCTGCACTAAACATGATTAGGAGCTGTCACAATGCATTTAGCCCTCATCGGTTAGCTAGAGGCTCTGGGCCAAAGGTCATTCTCTACAGCAAAGTGGGCATTTAGTGCTTTTATTTGCTCTAATGGTAAATGATAGTTAATGAAAACCATTTATAAACCTTGTCCAAACCAGTGTTTCCCTCCTGAAAACGGCGGCTGGCTGTCTCTCGGAAGGACTGTAATTGCAATACGGTTGACGCCATGTGATAGTAATTGGGCTTACAGCTTAATGAACTCTGTGTCCGGTAACTCATTTCCACATAGTGGGAAAGCAGGCGGAGGCACCGGGCCTCCCTGATGGGAACTCGGGCTCCTGCTTCGTCTCGTGGGCCTTTGTCACTTTGCACTTGGAAGTGGTATATTAGCACCTTGGAAATGGTGTGCCCAGTCTGAGGCCTCTTGCTTTTGGACAGTGGTTGACACATACCCTAATGAAGATTAATAGCCTTTTCAAGTATCCTCGTTGTTGTAAAGGTCATTTAATCTTTATGTAGCAGCTTAATTGAAATTTTATCCTTCTTATACACCTGGCATTCATTTTGGGGAAGGAAAGATATAGTCACTGAAAATCGACGAGAAATAATTTATATGGAAGTCCTTCTCCTTCCTCAGATTTTCATTTTATTCAGTTAAAAATTTCCCCATTCATTTGACTTCTTTCCCAATTGTGGTAATTTATTTTTATTTATTTATTTGTGTGTGTGTGTGTGTGTGTGTGTGTGTGTGTGAAATCCAAGCTTGCAGCTTCTTGGGAGGGTTTCCTTTTCATCAGTCAACTATTAGAAAAGAATGCTTGGCCACTCACTCTATGTTCCTTTAAACCATAGATGTCTGAGTGAGAGAACAGTCACCTGTTTGAAGGACTAGTATTAGAATGAAAATGTTTCTGAAGACTTTCAACAGTCTGTGGAAGACTCAACATTTTGGAGGAATTTATATAGAACAGCAACTAGTAACTAACATTTATTGAGTACTATGTGCCAACCCCTGGACTAGGCCTTTGACATGAATTAACTCATTTAATCTTTGCAAGGACCCTGTGAGAACCAGAGGGTCTCTCTCCCCAGTTTATAGAGGAGGAAAATAGGAAAGGAAAGAGAGGGTAAGTAAGTCACTCAGTCAGGCAGCCATTCAATGGGGCTGCACTTAGTCCTTGTGATACTGTGCGTAATTTAGGAAAAGGCTCTCCCTCTGGGGATGGCTTGGCTGGCTGAGCACAGGATGGACTTCCACCCCTGATGTAGCCTCTGCTAAGTGCCCTAGTATATGTGGCAGTCCTGCTGGTGAATGATGGGCCCCAAATCCAAACTGGGATAGTAGAGCAGGAAAGCATTTCCAATGGAAAGAGAATGTAATTTTAACTTTTCTAGTAGCCACCTGTTAATCAATCAATCAATTTTTAAGCCCTTGGGCAGATTTTTTTTTCTTCAGGATGGGGAGATAATTTACCTGGATTTAAAAAAATATGTTTTCATTGATTTTAAAGGGAGAGGAAGAGAGGTAGATAGAGACATAGAAACATCAATGAGAGAGAAACATGGTTTGGTTGCCTCCTACAGCCCAGGCAAATGCCCTGACTGGGAATCCAACCAGTACCCTCCAGGTTCATGGGACAGTGCTCAACCACTGAACAACACTGGCCAGGCCCTAGTAGCCACCTTTTAAAAAGTAAAAAGAAATAGGCAAAGATATTTTAAAGAATGTGTTTTACTATATTTTACTAACATGTTTAATATACTATATCCAAAAATTATTTTAATATGTAGTCAATATGAAAGTTATCAAGATATTTTATATTATTTTATTTTTTCGATATCTACCCCTTAAAATTCAATGGGCTTTTTACACTGGGATTTTTATACTTCTTGTGCTTTTCAGTTTGCAGTTAGCCATTTCAAGCATTCAATAGTCACACATGGCTGGTAGTTTGGACCAGTGGTTGGCAACCAGTGGTGGTCTGTGAGATCCGAAAGGTTCGCGACCGCTGGTTTGGACAGTATAGCTCTAGAGACCCAGATCTTAACCACCACATCCTATATTGGTTCTGAAAGAATGAGAATTTACACACACCACACTCAATTAAGAAAACCTTATTAGACACCCGCAGGTAGATCAGAAATTCTAACCATGGTTCCCTCTGGCTGCTCTCAGGGTAATTATGAAAGCTTTGTTTTTGCATACAAAGGGTCTATCAGCACTGTGACTAATATGACCACATCTTGGGGATACAGAGTCTGAATATCTATATTAATGGATTGTCAGATTCTGTGAGTCCTTTAGTTGCTGTCTTTTTGCCATTCTTCCTGTCCTTTACATTTCAGTATAGAACTTGAAAGGCACTAAGACGCAAACCAAAGACCTTTTCAGCTTCTCAGCATCAGAGTGTAATGCAGTGTAGAAACTTAACATTTCTGGATGACTGGTTCCAGGATTTTTTATGATGTTTATACTCTGTAGTTAGACCAAGTTACCGGAAGCACAGAAGCAAAGGCAGATCCCAGATTCTCATCTTCTTGCAGTACCTGTGAGCAAGATTTAAAGGATTAAATTTATAGAATTTTTTTTCTTGAATAATCTACTTCATCGTGTTTAATAATAAGGTATGAATCAGATGGAATGTCATCAGTCTGTGACATTTTTGAAGAATGTTCCAGATTCTTTTGAAGCTCTCTTGGAAGTAATGACATCACATGCAAGGGTTTGTAGAGCTTTAATTACTAGCTGGTTACTACGATTGCCGTCTGGGAAACCTGCCAAAGAGTGGAGAGTGGTTGGGGAGTAGTATGGCCTGGTTTCCTTGAAGCAAGGACAGCTGTGAATTGCGTAGCATTTTGAGAAGAAGAGGGACATTAGAATTTAGGTTTGCAATGACCTCTTGTCATTTTCTTATAAGTAACATGAGAAAATGGTCCCTCCTACCTGTGATTGTCATGAAGAACTAATGAGAACTATGTAAAGCATCAGCTTTGTGCCCAGCAAGAGTAAATAATCTATAAATATCAGCAATCATCATCACTAATAGAATCGATTTGATATCTTTTTGAGTTGGTTATACTTTCCTTCCCATCAAATCGTAACTATTAACATTTATGGCTTGCTGTTAACAAAGACTGTCTTCTAGTACTCAAGGTCATGATCCCACTACATAGCTTGTGCTGTTAGAAACACAATAGAACGTTTCTTAGAAAAAGAATGAATTGGGAAATTACCAGGATGAATTAAAATAAAAGTGATACTAATTATGCAGAATTATATTGGATAAAAACTAGAACTTTTTGATATCAGAGGAGTAGGAAGATTGCTAAAAACCCAAGAACATGTACATATTTTCCTTGCAAAATAGTGTTAGAAGATACTATGATCTCTTATTTTTTTCTTTTCTTTTGCCCTTTTTGTCCTCCCTCCCTCCCTCCCTCCCTCCCTCCCTCCCTCCCTTCCTTCCTTCCTTCCTTCCTTCCTTCCTTCCTTCCTTCCTTCCTTCCTTCCTTCCTTCCTTCCTTTCATTTTCTTTCTATTTCCTTTCTTCCTTTCTTAGAAGGAAATAGGTTAATCTGTTTTGAGGTTTGGGCTTGAGGTTTTGTGTATGGAAAAGGAAGTTTTTTTACTATAAAAATCTAACTGACAGATCATGGTGTTTTGTGTGAATTATGGCTATGGGGAATATTTTTATGGAAGAAATGCTATTATTTTGAGTTACCAAGGTCTGGATAATGGGTGCATTAATTACTCCTAATCTTAATTCACATCGTTTATTAAGCTCTTTGTCATGGCTACAAAATACCTTTAAAAGTATGATATGTATTCTAGAATGAGAACCAAAGAAATGCAAACACTGAAGTACAGTTGGATATTTATCAGTTAAGTGCTTTTGGTGCAAACACAGATCTCAAATCTAAGTTAGGGAATAAAAAGGGCACTTAGAGAATGTATCCTGAGTAGATGGGCAACTTGAATAGTAAACTGAAGGATGATGCTTGGCTGTGGATTAGGAACAGGCAGCTCTTGGCATCCCCCAACAGGATCTATCTAAAAGTTTCATCATTTATGATCTTATCCCATTTTGCTCAAGATTGGACCTTGTAATAGAGAGTCCAATAACTGAAGCTTAGATTACATAGTCATGCCCCTTGGAATGGGTTGGAATATGCCTACTAGGACTGAAGAGCACATCTGGATGGTGAGTAGCCAAAATGTCAATACATAAATGTTCACTACAGATGCAGTTTTTATTTAAGGACCACTGTTATCAACAGCTGCTTCCATGTGGCCTAACTTTCCTATAATTCTCAATCATCCTGACATTCTCATTTACCTTGCTTCTTTGCATAGGACCAGAAGTTCTTCTTTGGCTTAGTCAACTGACATGTTTCCGGTGCCTCATGTTCAAAAGCTTTGACCTTTTGTGATAAGGCACCATCTCAGCAGCTGTTGAAAACTACTCAGTGTATAGTGCTATTTTTCCTACCAGTTTTTCTATTCTCTATCTTTTATATGCCCAAAATATCAAGAAGAGAGACAGGAAGAGTAAAGTACCTTCAGTAAGAACAAAACAAAACACAAATCATAATGGCATTTACGAATGCTTGGGGCTTCTATTGGTGCTTAGTATCTTTGTCTTATCCGTCTTTTCTTATTTCTTGCATTTGAAAACTACTGTTAAAAACACACATGCACAGCTCTGGCTGGTGTGTCTCATTGGTTAGATAATCATCCTGTGCACAGAAGGGTCGAGGATTTGATTCCCGGTCAAGGCACATACCCAGGTTGTGAGTTTGATTCCCAGTCGGGATGAGTGTACAAGGCAACTGGTCAATGTTTCTCTCTCACAGCAATATTTCTCTCTTTCTTCTTATATCTTCCTCTCTTTCTAGAATCAGTGAAAAAAATATCCTGTGGTGAAAAACCCCCACAAACTAACAAAACCCATACATGCACACATACACAGTGGAATGTTTATGAAACTGTCATTTGAGGTGATTATTTTTTTCTTAGCAAGGAAAAATGCTCAATGTCATTGTAAGTCAGTGTCACTGGTGGTGTTCACTGGTGGTGTCAAACAGGATTGTGTGGTTAATGGATTCAGTGGAGAGGCCTGCCTGGTGCTTTCCACCCAGCTCTTTGAGGTGCTGCAAAGATAACTGACATTTTAATATACTGTCAATACACATTATAATGCAGAGAGCATTATGCGTAAAGCTAGCCACATAATAGCAGGTCAATAATTTCATGTTTCTGATTGATTGATCTGTAGTCCATCATTATTCATCCTTTAAGACAATAATTAGGATCTAGCTGGTAATAGAAGTTGTGAAATACCATCATTGTGTTTGAGTTTGTCCCTTTGATTCTTTTTCTTTGGAGGACATTGCCATTTAGCCATAGCTGCAGGTGAAGGAGGTTCTCAGAGTAAGAATATGGGGCAAACTCTAGAAGACCCAAGTTCTATTATAATGTCAGGTCCAAATGGCCCTACATTCCAAAGAAACAGGCCAAATTCTAAACTGCAACAGGAATTCCTGCATATGTCCCCAACTTTTATCAGTAACTTTTAGGGCATGGCTGTGGTTTTAACAGTCCATCATCCATTTATCTTTCCTCATGATTTTTTCATCAGGTAACTTGTTCTATTTTTCAGACATGAGTGTATGAACCCACATTTCTAGAAATGGGGCACTGATGGGTTTAAACCAAGAAAATGGAAACTACCCGTGAAAAAGAGATTGATTATTGGAGACCTAACTTCATAGAGGTTATTTTAATCCCCTATCTACAAATGAATCTGATAGCTCTCTTTCAGTTGTTAATAATAGAAAACTCAACATAACCAATTCTAGAGAAATGAAATATATTGGCTCACACATCTCAGAAGTTCTGGGGTTGTTAACTTCAGGCTCAGTTGACTTCAGGACTCAAATTAGATTTTAGTTTCTCTTTTATTTTATGGCTCTGCTTTTAGGGCATTTGCTCCATTCTCATACAGCACCACCCTTTCTGGTCACAGATGGCTGCCACACAGGGAACCAATCCTGTTAAGAGAAGTGAGTTCCTTTAAGGAAGTCCCAGCAGTCTCACTGGCTCTGATTGGTTGGGTCAGTGGTTGGCAAACTCATTAGTCAACAGAGCCAACTATCAGCCAAATATCAACAGTACAATGATTGAAATTTCTTTTGAGAGCCAAAACCCGACTTCTGCGCATAGGCCACGTAGTTTCAGTCACACTGTACCTGCGCGCCTGCACGTGGTATTTTATGGAAGAGTCACACTCAAGGGGCAAAAGAGTTGCATGTGGCTCTCAAGCTGCAGTTTGCCAACCACTGGTTGGGTCATGCCTCCTTCACTGGATGATTCATTGTGGCCAAAGTGAATATCAAATCTTAGTTGGCTAGGGCTCTAGGTTATGTGCTGCATGCCTGGAGTTTGGACTTGCATTCCCTGTTAAGCTACCTCTAAGGACATTCCTATTGGCATACTGTATACATGGCACTCCTTTTAATGCAATACAGAGAAAAGAATAAGACATAACAAAACATTAATAGTGGCTGTCTCTTTGAGTGGCATTGTAGGTGGTTTAAACTTTTTTATTTTATTTTTATTATTTTTGTGATTTCTAAATTTTCAGGTAGGTGACTAAAATTTTTATAAGTAGAAAAATTATCTTAATTGTAATTATACCTTATTAGTAAAAGGACTCTAGGATTGCATTCTTTAAGAAAATAATTAAAGATCCCCCCCCCACCTGTTCCTTTGCATTTTTTCTTAGAAAACTTTTCTTTCCAAAAGTTAAATATTTACCTGTGTTCTATCATTTCTACATTATTTCGCCAATCTACTTGGAAGTTATGTGGGTGTGTGGTATAAGGTGAGACTCTACTAATAGAAAAATTCTCTCTTGTTGACCTTATGTCAGCCAACTTCCCCTTGGGGAAGGGAGAAAGTAAACGTGAAGATTTAGGAAAACAGGAAAGAAAGAGCGAATGTTCTCTGCTTGTAGAGTTCTTCGATCCTTGGAGGTAGCACCAAAAAACAAAGTTCTATAATCATATGACAGCCCTATTTCTTCTTTCCCCAACTCCCTCTTACTGTAACACCTATTGATGTAGGAAATATCGGCCAGTCAAACATGGGAAGCTATTTTGTAAACATTCTGGAATAGTCCATTGCCAGAAGCGAATTCCAGCATGTCAGCAAGGACTGAATCATCTGAGATGGCTGAAAGACATTCCCCCAAACCTGAAAAGGATGATTTCTTGCTGCCAGATAGCTCAGGGCATCTTAATTTACATGCTATTGCCTCCTCCCGGACAAACACCTGAATGGCCAGAGGTAATTCCCAATTCTGACAATTGATTCTGGGAACCCTACCCTTTGATGTGTATATCTCCACCTTGCCTTAGGACAATTTGTGTTAATAAATAGCAAGGGGTCCTGAGACAAGAGAACCTGGTTTCTTCAGCCAGGCTCCTCTGCACCCCAATATGCCTTTCAAAATTTTTGCACAGTCCTTCTCCAGATTCCAGAACACTTCTAGATGCCGGATCAAGACCCACTGGCATTAAATGGCACCCAATGTCCAGCATTAGTTAATAACCAAATTCACATCTTGTCCCACATGTCAAACTTTACAGATACAGAACTCGAAGGAAAATATTCATTACTATGCAAACTAGTCCACATTTGTTTAAAATCAAGACATTTATTAGAAATATGTTTTAATCATTTATATATTTACCTATTTAGTTTGGCCAATGACATTTTACATTTCAAAGAATATTCCTTAACATTTTGGAACAGTTTTTGGTATGGCCTTAAAATGGAAGATTTTAGTGTAATTCAAAGATGAAATCTTACGAATGATTAAAAAGACACTTTCTGAGAATCCTCCATAATAAGGACCCCTGAGAAAATTGCTGTGAACATATGTTGGTGATACAATCAGGAAGACGTTTATGAAGGCTTGGTAATCTTTTAGTTACTAAGTTAAAATCATACATGGAACCATCCCTAAAGTTACTTCAATTTTAGAAGTTCCATTGAGGTCAATAGGAATCTTGCTTGGGAAGGACTGCAGTTCTGAAGATATGGTTGAATATTTTGTACTTACCCAAAGGATACTATGGATTTTTGCCAATAAAAGACTGTCGAATTTTGTTTATTTCAAAATCCTAGTGCAGCACCCCCATTCCAATTTGCCACCATCAAAACTTAATTTTCTTAAATTATTTCTCATAGGAATATCAGTGTGATTTTTTTCTAAGACCAATTTCATTTACTGCCATGTCTCTCTCACTTTGTAGGAGATAACATTTCCATGAATGAGCGAGAGTTTTCTCTCTTGAGATTTGTGGATTGAATGAGACCATCTGCATAGATATGTTTAGCATCTATTTAGATGTTTTTAGAATCTGTTTAATTGATAATCAAGACTCCGGCCTGTTGATTAAAAAATTGGTTCTTCTTTTAGTGAACTGGTTTCTCTTTTAGTGAGCTGTGCTTCCCACACTAAACAGCAAAATTCCCTATACCAAATCTCAGAACTCTTAGGAAATCGTATACTTGAATATACATGTTTAGTTTTAGTCTCTATGATAAATATCTTATAGATATCAGATGTTCTCCCTCCCAACCATGACCCCAAGCATTGGAAACAGGCCATTTTACATCTCTGATAAGCATACTGGAGTGAGTTTATGATCATATTTAATTTTGGTTTTAGGGTGATGAACCTGGAGTTGAGCCCATGGATAGGCCGATAAAAATAATTTTATAAATATTCCATTCTTCTTTGCTGTTGGGCCCAGCTGTGCTGCCATGGCTATTGCCTCTGTGTTGGATGTTCCCTGTTCTGTCAGTGGGAACTCAGGAAACACTTGGGAGCCTGCTAATTCTTTCTTTCCTTTTTGGGGGCAAGAGGTGCTGTATGCTTTTGAAGATAAGGTCAGTGTGTTGTAATTCACTAAAGATCATTTGTTGTAAATACTTATTTAAAAAAAAAAAAGCAACAACTAATGCCACAAAATCTATTATTGTTTGGGTAAAATATTATTATTTAATGGGTATATATCTCTGCTCTTCAGTCAGGATATTCATTTGTTTTCTCCTTAAGAGCCAGAATTGTCATTATTTCTGAAATCCCTGTGCAGAACTCAGGACCTTTAGATATCAGTTGCAGGATTCAGGAAGATGAGTGGAAACTCAGATGAGGATGGTACAAAGCCTAACGGTGAAGGGCCCATCTCTGGGTGGAGAAGGGGTGATGATGTGATCCCTTGGGTGGGAAGATATCTTTCACTATGTATTGGTTAACTTCGTTTTGATGCTGTGCAGTACATTTGGGAAGTCACAGGCAGAGTCATTCATGTGATTGAGTGGTTGATGAGGAGAAGTTACCACAGACTCAGGGCTCTCCAGGGGCCACTGTCATCAGAGAGCTAGGGCAAAGGGACTGCTCTTCCAGGAAATTCACAGAGGCAGTGCACCCACAGAAGGAAGCTTGTTCTCAAATTAAAATTGATCTCAGCAGCAGCGAGCTTCTTTCTGAAACAGTTGTCCCAGTGAATCTTGCAGAACTGGTGTAAAGAACAAGTTCCTATTAACATGGAACTTCAGCTCTTTACTTTTCCTGGGAACAAGCCGAGTCTTGCCAAGTTAAGAAGAGATGTGACATATTTCTAGTACAAATTGACTCTTTACGCCACATCTATTTATGCTAAATGCAAATCTATTGTTAAAATAATTACATCTTCCTTTCTAGAACACTGAAAATGTTCTATATAAATGTGATATTTATTAATTTGGAGTGGATTAAAAAGTTATTATTTTAATAGTTGGTGCCAAAGTTCTTTTTAGTGGGGAAACCATTTTTTATTTAGGAAATATCTATGGAAATGTGAAGCTTTGTAGGCAAGATCTGTAAGAAAAAATATTTAAAAAAATAGATAAATGTATTTCTGTTTGTAGTGAACCATAACATTAGTGGGGGAGGTGGATGCAAGGGAGAAGAGAGTTGAGTAGGTAGAAAGAAGGGACTGGGATAGACAACATGGCGGAGGAGGGACCCTTCAAAGACAGGTGTCCAGGGAAAAAAGCCCAGTGTTAGGTTGGCTGAGGGATGTATTAATAAGAAATAGTCTAATACTCGAATTTATATTATGTGTGCAGCTCCACTTTAAAGTCATCAGTAAAGTCTACCACACATTCCAGTGCATGCTTGGGTTATCAGTGTCTGAAATCCATGACTGGGTTGGCACAGACCCGAGGGAGGTATTGCCCGAGGTAAAATACCCTGTGAGATGTGGAAGAAGTCTGGTGGATCCATAGTAACCTTGAGGCAAAATCCCCCTAGGATTTGAAGAAAACTTCTGGGAGTTGTGGGGCTTTCTAGAAGTCAGGAAGAAAGGAGCTGGGGCCAATTTTGTCAAATCAGAATTGACAGGATGGGTGGAAGGGAGGGTGAGTGGATAGGAAGGAAGATGCCACCAACAGAAAGACATTGTTTGGTTCAGTTAGAGGTCTCTAAGCCAGATTTTCCATCTTTCCAGGACAATGGTATAATTCTGGCCAAGGTGATGACCAGAAAAATAAGGAACAAGAGGGCAGTTTGGAGGAGGCTATTAGAGGCCTCCTGGTTCAAAGGAAGATGCTTTGCATGGACCCCATCAAACAGCCACGCCCCACACTGTGTGTAATTGTCAAGTCCTCTCGAGACCTAAGCAGTAGACTCATCTAATACCACACATCTTGTCCTCTTCATTCCAAGGAGACAATTTCCTGTAGTAGTTCTATGTGTTATCCTACACTGCCAGGAGAGAGAGAGAGAGAGAGAGAGAGAGAGAGAGAGAGAGAGAGAGAGAGACTGACTCCCGCACATCTCTTGTCTCTGCCCCTCATCTAAAACTCTCTTCTGGCCAAGTTCCTATGAAACACTTCTCTGACTTTGTAGAGGGGGGCAAGGGTGCAATTTATTGTCCATGAGTTGAGCTCATTAACTTGGGTTGCTGTAAAAATAAGGGCAGTTGTTCATTCAATTTGGTCCTATTGCCGTATACGGCATAAAATGGGAGAAAGAAACGCTCCAACCTCCCGAGTTTGATGGGAGGATGCTATACATTAATACACTCTCAGCTCTGAGAACAGTACAGGATGCATAACGGGCCATAAAAGCATTAGCTATTATTGTTATGCATGGTAGTAAAAATCCCTAGTGTTGAATGTGGTGCAAGTTAGGGCACGTCTCTTTCTTCTCCTTTTATTCATGGAGTGCCATCTCATTGTTTTTCTGGACAGCAGCCTTCTGTGAAAACTGGAGACAGAAGTGTAAATTTAAGGATTTCCCTGAGTGGCACTAAACAGCAATCGCCTTCATCTCGTTCCTGGAAGCATCCGATGCCCAGGACCAGGGCTGCTCTTGTGTTAAAAGCAGAAAGGCCCAAACTTGCCCAGAACCTCCCCACCAGTGTCCATCATTCTTTGTCTGGCTGCAGCCCGCGTGGGCACATTTATCCATTTTGGTGAGAAGATGAATTGATAGTCAAGCATCCAGATCCCCTCAGGCTCAGTCCCAGAGCTGCCTTTGGCTTTCTGGCAAAGGAAAAGATTCTTCTCCTCCCTTTGCATCATTTCTCAGTGAACCAGACGTTGGCTGAAGTGTCTTGTGGTCCCAATTCTGGACAACATGGAAAGAGAGCATGCACATCACTCTAGCGCCTGCAGCCCTCCCTCCTTTAAATGGTTTAAGGATTCCAGATCCACTCATTGATTTGCTTGGTTGTTTAAGAAAAGCTGAAATGCCACGCAATCATGCCCCAGGAATGTTTTCAGGGAATGCATGTTAGAGAGGCTTCAAGGATTCTCCATAGTTATGATTTTGACCATATAAAGAATAATCACAGGAAACTCCTGTGATGAGGCATTCACAATTTTATTTTTTTTATTTTTATTTTTATTGAGTACTTACTATATTTGAGACCTCATACAAATGTTAGGCATCCAGCAAGGCCCCTGCTTTCCTGGTGTTTATGTTCAATTGTGGGAAAAGAGAGGTACTGTTTGTTTTCCGTTTGTTGCTTCAGATCTGACATCTGTCCTCAGCTGTAATCTGAGTCCTGGGGAGCTGATCCGAATGGTCGCATGAGGGGTCAGCAAGCTATGGTTCACGGGCCACATCTGGGTTGGCACCTCTGCTTGTGTGGCCTGCGAGCTAAGAATAATATCTGTAGTTTTAAATGGATGAGAAAGAAATCTAAAGACGGATATTTCATGACATGCGGAAATTATATGGAACACTAATTTCCGTGCCTGTCAATAAAGTCTTATTGGCACACAGCCACACCCACTTGTTTACAGTCCCTTAGACTCCTTGCTGGCCTAAAACCGCAGATGTGAGGAGTTGCCAATGGCACCCTATTGTCCAAAAACCCTTTAATGTTTACTATCTGATTCTTTACAGAAAGAAAGTGCCCATTCCTGGCCTCCATTATTAGATCCCTTGCCCTCTTCTTCAATTTTTATTTACTGATTGATTGATTGACTGATTTGAGAAAGAGAGATGGAAACATTGGTTTGTTGTTCCACTTATTCATACATGTGAATTGATTCTTGTATGTGCTCTGACTGGGGATCGAACCCGCAACCTTGGTGTAACAGGACGATGCTTTAACCAACTGAGCTACCCAGCCAGGCCCCCTTTTCTTCTTCTTGTTGAGCTTGGAAAATAGGGAGCTCCTGCTGAAGAATGGGGGCATTTCTTCTCTAGCTTTCTCTTTGGAGTCTTTGCAGTTTGCAGCTTCTGAAGGTCACAGCTCCTACCAGGTCATCCTCGAAATATAAAATCCTTTTCCTTCTCTTTGTGCCAACACCTGCTCTTGCCCCTGCCCCTCCAGGCTCAGGGCTGCTAATGTCCCTCCTTATTCCCAGGCCCAGGGGATTGCACTGTCCCGTGGTTTCCCCACACTCTGCCTCTACTTCCGTAAATAGCCCCTTTAGTAAGCTATCTTCCAACTGCCCGTGTTGTTTGTAACATCCATTTCCTGCTTGGACCCTAATGGGTAAGGTAATATTAAAGAAATAAGTCAGAGATCAAGATAATTTTGATGGTGAAAAGTGTGGAAGGCTCTATACTTAAATCTGGAGTTAAGGAATGTTAGAGTTTCTTAACTCTAGGTGGGATAATGATGATTGAAATTTGATTCCATTAAATGGTACATCTTACTTGACTTTACAAGGAGAAGACATTGCATTTCTTTTCTTCATTTCTTTGGCAAATGATGTCCTGTTTCCTGCATTTATAACTCCTTCTAAAGCTTTAAAAGCCATAAACTACCCTCTCTTCAGACAGTAAAAAATAAAAGTGAGATTTTGGATTAAAAAAAAAATCTAATTTCTGTGAGAGCAAACAGGAAAAAATGCAATAGCATAAGCAGTTTGTGATTGTGTTTGATTGCACTGACTGGTTTTGGTTGTGTTTTCTGTACTTCTCCGAATTGTTCCTCTCGGTTTCTTGGTCAGGGTGCAGTGGTTAAATTTCATTACAAAGGCTGGTTTTCATTCTCCCTGCCTCTACCTCCCCACCCCTACACACACACACACACACACACACACTCACTCACTCTTAGGGATATTATAAAATTAGATCCTTGCTGGCATCTTGCTATCGTACCCAGCATCCTGGAAGAGGGAGATGGCCGTTAGCTGGGATCACCTTACTGGTGGTGGGAATATTTTGTCACTTCCCATCCTGCCTGAAGCTCTGGGCATGTCTGTTAACCCCCTTTTCAGCTGACAGCCTCCTGCCACCTGGATGAGCAGGGCCAGCCAAGGGATCCTTCTTAAAACACCTGCATTGGTCCACTGAGAAAAGTCTTCCTCCCAGCTTCTGTGTGTCACTTAGTTTGGCCATTTCCTGTGGTACAGGTGGAACATTCTTTTGGTAGGATCTCCACACCTACCAAATGGACCCATGAGTCTAGGTCAGTGGTCAGCAAACTTATTCATTAGTCTACAGAGCCAAATATCAACAGTACAACGATTGAAATTCCTTTTGAGAACCAAATTTTTTAAACTTAAACTATATAGGTAGGTACATTGTTATTAACTTAATTAGGGTACTCCTAAGCTGGCCTTTGCTAAAAACCCAAGGGGCCAAAGAGCCTCATGTGGCTCTAGAGTAGCAGTTTGTCAACCACTGGTCTAGGCCATTCATGTATTCAGCAGATATTTATTGGGTGCCTAATATGTAGCAGGTCCTGTGCTAGTGAGTGGATGGCCTTTGTCCTCAGGGAGCACATGGTACCCTGGGGGAGCCGGGCACCTAAGCCGATAATTAAAACCCAATGTAGCGAGTAAAACAGAATGCCAATGGTCATTACAGAGGCAGGAAAGTGCAGTGGTTGGCATCCCAGATGCTGGAGCCAGACAGCCTTGGTGTCAATTCCAGCTTCCCTATTCATTATCTCCACGTTTCTGGGCAAACTACTTAAACTCGCTGTGCCCTGTTTTGCTTCTCAGGAAAAAGGACATGCCGCAAGGATTAAGAAAGCCAATCCAGCAAAACGGCTGGAAGAAAGCCCAATGCAGAGCAAGGGGCGGACAACCATGATCTATTAATATCAGTCTCCCCTCAGGAGCCTCGCAGGGTTAAAGTCTGGAAAAGGAGGATAGAACTTAATGTGAGCTAGTTGCCACTTGGAACCTGGAGACTTTTTTCAGAGCAGTTAGTAAGGAGCCAATGTCTGGTTCGCGAGATTATTTTGAGTAACTAAAACTACAGGATGGAATTCTTAAAGATAACTTTCCAAATAGTTTCCCCCCTGGAATTCATGTTTTCGGATGCAAACCTCCTGTGTCTGCTTTGCCGAGTTGCATGGAGAAGACACGAATCTTTTCTGTTTGCTAATAGAGCCGGTGGCACCAATTTCTAGGACACATTTTTCATCACGTCATCCTAGACCTTGGCGCCTACCTCCTTTTAAATGAGCTGTCTTCCCCTGAGGCTTCCCAAGGAAATAGGTGAGTCCGAGGCCCAGATACATGGGTTTTCATTCCCGTTTTTCAGCCTTGTACCTCCTCAGCCGCACACGCAGGGAGAAACCTTCTGAAATCCCTTTGAGTGTGAAATACAGAGAGCCTGAGCACTGGGCACCTAAATGTCAGCAGCCTTCCCAGCGCCAGTCACTCCATCTCCCACACGCTTTTCGGAAGTGATTAGCCCTGCAGAGCTCTCAATGACACCTCCTCTCCCGTGGCATCTTGAGGGATTGTGTCTGCAACACCTCTCGTCCTCATTAACCAGTGCATATTAGCCGCTTCATCATTGTTTGTTGAATAAACAGGTGAGTGAGTGATCTTAGTGTCTGGGCCTGTCATGAAATATGTTGAGCTCCTAAGTGCTCACAGAATTTCCTGTTCTCTTTCCTTGCTTTGTATCTTATGGATAGACACACAATTATACTACTTTATGCCTCGGGCTGGGCTGCTGAATATAGTTGTGTAGGGTGGGCATTGCATAGAAGCTTCCAGGCAGGGGCATTGGAATTTGGCCCATCGGCTGCTCACCTCGGGCCCTCGCAAGGGGCTCTGTCCAATCACAGAAAGGGCAGGCTGTCTTTCTCGCTGTGGCACAGCAATACTGTCCACTGGCCAATCCAAGTATCCACGGGGCTTTTGTCCCCACCACACAAGCACCATGCACTCACTCTCCTGCTCAGAAGGCACGTCCTTATCTAATTGGTGCACAGGCACCAGATAGTCTAGCAGTGGCCCTGGCAGCAAATTCAGGATTCCGTTGCCGTGTGTTCCATGGTTACCAAAAGCCAAGAGGGAATAGGAAGAGGAAATAAATGCCCTGCTCCTTTAAGCCGATTGTCCACAATGTAGGTGTAGGATAATATGAAAACCAGCTTCCTCTCCTGTCATCCAGCCCCGTGATCAACTCTCTACTTCAGAGCGGTTTGCTGTTATTTCCAGGTGGTTTTATAATCACACATATAACTCGTTGCAATCCTCTTCCCTCTACCAGAGTATTAACTCTAAAAGCGTCTCCTACTAATGATGAATTTTTTTTAGCACCATCTGTACATAGGTGAGCTCCAAGGAATTTCAAAGGAGAGGGCCCACATCTTCCCTAATTGCCCTCTCAGCCAAGATCTTTCATTTCATGCTCGCACTGAGTCTGTTGCGAGAACTGCTAACAATTCGAAAAAAAAAAAAATGAATCGTTTATGTCTTTTCCCTGCACATTTCCTGTGTGGCTCTGCTAATGACTAATGGATGGGCAGGAGAGAGGAGCGCAGGAGGCTGCAGATCAGCCAAGCCCTCAATGAGCTCCCGCTGGGATGTGAGGAGTCTAAGATGCAGGAGAACTGGGCCCAGCCTTCCCGGGGTGCCTTGCCACCCACAGACCAATGGCTTCCTGCAGCTAACCTTGCTTGTCTCTGGCTGGTGGTAGGATTACAAGTGCATGTTTTTTTTTTTTGGTGTTTTTTTTTTTGTTTGTTTCCAGAAAACTTATAGATTATAGGGTTCGAATGGATAATTTTAATGAAAGAAAGAAGGATGTGGTAAAGATGAGGATGTACAGGTGAACACTTGCTCTTAAAGGGACCAGTATCCACATTCACCCCGGCCCCATTCCCTCAGGTATTTCCAGACATTCCAGTATTTAAAAAAAAAAATTATTGAATTTTTACAGAGAGGAAGGGGGAGGGAGAGAGAGTCAGAAACATTGATGAGAGAGAAACATTGACCAGCTGCCTCCTGCATGCCCCCTAATGGGGATGTGCCCACAACCAAGGTACGTGCCCTTGACCGGAATCGAACCTGGGACCTTTCAGTCTGCAGGCTGACCCTCTATCCACTGAGCCAAACCGGTTTCAACCATTCCAGTATTTTCAAAGGAAATTGGAAAAGCTTATTTTTAATGTGAAACCTAATGAGTTTTTACATGTTGGCTTTGATTTTTTTAAAATAGTATGACACAAATAAAGCACTTCCACCGTGGGATTCAGCTCTCCTGCTGAGAGCTTGTGAATGAGTGTGGGTGTGAGCAGACCAAGGCCTGGATTGTCGTGTTTTAGTTATTCCCACCAGGCTGTGCACCATGTTGGGAGGGACAGTCCTGGCGTTGGAAGGTTGAAGCATAAGGCTGAGAATCGATGGAGGAGGCTCACCCATGAGGCCGCATGTGATGATAAAGGGGACAGGGATGATCGCCCATGGACTGGTCCCAGCATCTTTGTCAGCAGCCTGGGCCCGGTCCTGGGCTGTGATGTATATCACCGTGCATTGTACAGTCGACCAAGAGCTGACCATAGCCAACCCGAAGAGAAGGCGGTCCTGAGCATCAGGGTTGCAGAGAAATATATATGTGTGATTGTGTATGTGTGTATATAGCATTTACATTCCCTGTATTTATAAATATAAAAAATATTATGTCTATATATATATATATATATATATATATATATATATATATATGTGTGTGTAGGGTAGGGCAGAAGGTTGGACATTTCCTTTACAGTCAACTGATTGGAGAAATTAATCACATTTTACTATTACCTTCACAGCAACACATAGATTACTGTTGGATTAAATATCTAGATACTGTAGTTTAGCCTCATTGATTAAAAAAAAACCTAACCATCACACCCAGGTTTGTTGTCATGGTGTTGGGAAGTGAGGGAGCATGACACTAGGAGAGGCTGGGAGAATATTTCCAGAATTATATCCGATAAAGCACTTAGCACAGGGCCACACACACTTTGTAAACATTGTATTTGCATGTGATGAATTCTAACCTTGGCCATTCAAGCCTCTCACTAACACAGGATCCTTCCAGACTATTGTACCTGATTTTGGGTTCATGGCATGAATTTCTCTTCTTGGTCCTCCCTCATTATATAAGCTCCAGGTCCCTCACAGCCGGATCTGCTCCAGGCAGCTCTACTGCTGTTTCTCTGAGTCCTCCAGCCAGTCCCCTGGTGTTTCCCAGTCTCAGTTTCTCCATTTGTAAATTGAAGAAGACAATTCTAGCCATCGTCTGAAATTCTAAGGATAAGAGAAGAGGCTACACAGTTAAGAACATATAAGAAAAATCTTAATGCTTTCCCGAGTTTCTGCTTCTCAAAAGTGTTCTAATATTAGTATTTTGTTAGATTAAAAAATAACACCAACCTCTTGCACTCAATAAAACAGGTAATTTAAAGCGTGAAAATATACAATCTCCCAACCCCCAGCAGCATAAAGAGCTATTTTCATTTTTATGACTAGCTTGTCAAATGCTTCCCAGTGGAAACATAGGCATCCTCTAGCCAGGTAGATGGTACCTGGGGCCCTTTGTTGGCTACTGCCTGGGGCCTGGCACTGTGCTGGGTCTCACACAGATTATTCAACCTACTTCTCACAGCGGTGATGAGGCAAAAATCACTGACCCCATTTCCCGGAAGGGAAAACTGAAGGACAGATAGGTTAAGTTGAACTCACGGCGGTCATGTAAGCAGCAGAGCCCAGGTTCGAACCCTGTGGTGTGCTGTTCTGTTGGCTTCCGGTCTGGATATAGAGAGGGAAATGGGACCAGCTGTTCCTGGGTGGTGAGGAGAGCCTTTGCCTATGGCAGCCAAGTAACCAAGTAGTGGAATTGGGTCCAGAGCACCTGCTTGAAACATGAAATCCTCAGCTGCCTCTCAGGGCTGCTTCAGAGGGTTGTGCTCCTGATCCTGGGCCAGCGGACCCTGAAATCTAACATGTGCTTCACTACAGAAAGAGGCCCCCACTGAACTGTGCTCTGCCCAGAGAGGTGCCTTTTTCTCACTCACGTAAATCATTCTGTAGTGCTGGAGCCCTGGCCAGCCTTGCAAATTCTTTCCATCCTTTCTAAACTCCTCCCCCCTCCCTCCCCTCCCGACACACACAGTTTAACATGTCCTCCTGTTTCTTTCTACACATTTGAATTTTGCCAATTTTATGGGCCATTTCTTTGTGCAAATTATTCTGGCCTCCTGGTTCACGGTGCTGTGATCTTGAGTCCCTTTCCACTCTATTTCATTCATTCATTCATCCCAAAACACACATCTATTAAACATTTACTGTGTGTCCAGCTCTGGTCTAAGCATTGGACTTAGAATAAAGGTAAATTCAGAGGGGAGTGAGAAAGAGTCTTAGTGATCCAGAAGTTTAAATCCATGGAGATGAAATATTTATATAAAAAAATAGCCATAGTAATAATAAAGTTGTATTGCATGCCTACAAATTGTTGGGTATGCTCTAAGTCCTTTACTTGCATTACTTTAGTTAAACTTTCTAGTAATCCCAGGAGTATTGGTATGACTAGGATTGCCATCTTATTTAGCTTAAATCATGTGAAATTGTTGTGATTGATGTACGTCAAACATGTTGTAGAATAGACGTTTAATATGGTTCAGCTTAAGAGATGTGGACCTTACATACGGTTACATCCCCAAAGCTACTCACATAATAAGTGGCGGAGTGAAGATCTGAACCCAAGGCAACTGGCTCTGGGGCCACACACCTGACCCCACATTGTACTGATAGGGGCAGGCAGAATATTGGGGACCAGTTATAATTGTAAGAAATACAAATCTTGTTCTATTAACCATGATTGTTTTATTCTGATTAAAGAAGGTACATTCTAATCTGGCTGGCAATAGCACTCTAAACCTGGGAGCTCACCTGGAAATGCAGCCCATCCTCCACACCAGGGAGCTGCCTATTTTCACGGAAATACTAGCAACCTTGTTGCAGAAATCATAGCAGCAGCCCTTTGAACACCCAGACTTGGCATACCCACAGGCCTTTGCAAATCTCCAGACTGCCCATTTGGCATACAGTACTTTTTGCCTTCTTCCCCATGTAAGCTTTGTCCTTCTACCCAACATAAGCAACTGGCTTATGGGAGAAGCAGAGCAGGTTTTTGCCAGCAGTATTGGGATAAATACTCATATATGAGTCAACTCTGTCTTTGCTTAATTGGCTCAAATAGTGAGAAACAGCACAGACCCATTGATTGTCCAGTTACAGTACTGAGCAACCTGGTGATTGGGCTGTTTAGTGTTCTACGAGAGAAATATGTGAAAAAAGAAATATGTGAAAAAAGGTCTGAGGATGAGAATTCAGGGTTTAGGAAGAGGGAGAGAAAAATATTCAAGAAGTAACCAAAATAAAGATCAAAAGATTTCTTTAAATAATAATAAATAACTAATGATATTATAATAAATACTCTAAATGGATAGCTGAGGATTGAGTGTTTAGAGTATAAAAAAACAAGAAATTTGATTTGTAAGGAATAAAACTTTTATGACAGAACATCATACTTTCTAATCTTCCTATGCATTATAGCCCAATCTTACTCCATCAATGTGTCATTAGTGCTTGCTGCCTCTATGATGCAAGGGTCATCCTGGTAGAAAAAGTCTCAGATGTGTCTAAAGGGTATCACCCCATGTTAGAGCAGAGAAAATACAGGCTTTTAAAGATATGGGTAGAAATTAGAGCAGAACATCAAGGTTCACACACATTCCCATAGATTTACTTTAAGTGTTTGCGTCAGAATCCTCTTTATTGACACTTAGCGACTGTTTTCTCCAAGTAGAATATTCTTGTGTTCAAGAGTGGGCAAAAGTAGGTTTACAGATGTTCGTATGGAAAAAGACATGCAGGTTATGATGATTACAATAGCTTTATTAACTTTGGGCTTCGGGAACTCACAACTGTTCACCCTTGTACATATAATGTTGAATCCGTTGATGATATGCACATATGCTCATTATAGCGTAATCTAAATATGCTAATTATAGAGTGCTTTGTGTTGGCAACAGGGTCTTATAATCTGCCTTCTGGCACATTCCTACTTTTCTGGCCAACCACGGGGACACAAAGGAATGACTGAAACTTTGTGCAAAATTTATGAGATGGTCTTATTTTTATGATAAAAGATTCACCCTCTGGTAAATTTCAAATTTTACTCAAATTAGGTTAAATCACAGCAGACGACTAAAAAACATGTTGTTATTCTCTTTAAATTCAATTCTAAGCAAGTCACTGAAATTCACAGTCCCCAATCACTGTTTGCAATTTCCAGAACTTGAAATTAAGTGGTCAAAATGTGGGGAATTTTACCCCCCCCCCCCCCCCCCCCCCCGGGACATTTTAGTTTGTCACAACTGCGAGAGTGGAGACTGCTAATGGAATTGGGATTCTGCAAACCATGACACAGGAAACTTGACAGTCTCCCATGACAAAGAATTAGCCCAAATGCCAGTAGGCTGAACATGGGAAACCCTGTCCTAGATCATTCATTATGTAGAAGACAATGCTGGCATTGGTTAACGGTAATCAATGTGGCATCATTCTAATGTATATATCAGGGCTTTAATGTTATATGGACATTGGGTCATTCTTGCCTTCCTTTCCCATTGGGCTTTCATGGGGTCCCGTACCTCAGGGTGAGTGGGCCCCTGTGTGAGACTAGAGGTTAAGGAGATTCTCTGTGGCTCATGGACTGTTGTAAGGGGGTCAAGCACATTGTCCTTACACAGCCAACTCTTCTCACAATGATGGTGCCTGGAGTGTGTTTGCATGGGAGAGCTATGGCCTTTGATGCTATTGATATAAGGAGGAATGACTTGACTTCAACTCTGGTTTCTTATCTTTCCCAAGTATCTCCAGTGGGGAGATACTTTCTCACTGGGGCCTCAAACTTGAGAGCTGCTGGGGAGATAGTTTAGCATCTTCTTTCTCAGGTAGGGGAGTTAATGTCAACTTTTGATACCTTTGTTTAGTTCAAATGTGATTGTTTATGGAAGTTATACCTTCAAGTTTATGATGGAAACTTGGAAGAATTGCCTGGTTTCAGGGTTAATGATGTATTTATTTTCATTGCTCTTTAGAAGATTGACTTTATAAGCTACACTTATAGCATGGTACACTCCAGTACACTTGGGTAAAGCTTTCTAAGGAGGGAAAAAATGACATACATTTAATGTGTAGTTCTAAACATGTGATGGATAACCAAAAAGAAGAAGCCTTATAAAAATATATCTGTTTTTAGAATTAACTGATGTGAAGGTAATTTAAAATTGTAATGTAGCTGAATCGAGCATCATTCTAATGCATTTACATTATCTGAAAAAATTTTAATTTTAGTCACTCCAATGATTTCAGTCACTGATTCTGGAAATAATTTTCTAAAAGCTAGATTAAAGTTACATGACTCACCTTTCTGAACATATGGAAAGAATGGTACTTTTAGTATACTATCTCAGATCCTTCTACAATATATACTAGACACTGTGCAGAAGTGCCTGTTAGACCAAGTTCATGGCAGAAATTGGGTGTTCACACTGTCAATAGTTCTATGCATCTATCTAAATCTGTGAAAACACACACGGAGAGATCTTGTGAGTGCCTCTCATGAACTTCTAGACCTGTATTCCTTTATTGTGGAATCAATATATAATTTGAAATGCCATGATGTGTCAAACACAGGAGCCCAAAATCATTATGATTTAATGAAAACCAAATTTGAGTGTTTTGAACAACTGCAGAATATACAGGGCTGTGGAAGTTATCAAGCAAAGCGTTATCTGAAAAAACCCCCAAAAACCTTTGAAGTTAGGAGGGAAAACAGATAGCTAGATGTTGACAGCGAATGCCAGGTTTTAACAGCTAGCTTTACCAAAGCCATTTATTCGCAGCAATTCTCAGTGGGGTTGATCACACTCCTGATGCTTGTGAACCCATGTTTCAGAGCTACTCTATGCATGAGAACATTCACTCGCAAGCACTCATTTTAACTCATAAGCGTTAAGTAATATAATAATGGGTTGATAGCCTCATTTTAAGAAATTTGAAAAGTGGATATTTTGATTGAAATATAACTAGCGGCTGTTTCAAGTTTTCTTGAGGTGGTAATCTCACATAATTGTATCACCCTCAGTGTGCTAGTGTGGATGGCAAATTGAATACAGCCCGCTCTGCTATGTTCATTGAACACATTGCTTTAATGCTGCATGTAAATCATATTTAAAAATCAATGGACTCATTTTAAATATGTTAGAAGATCTCTGTGTTAAAGAATCCATTTGGGAAAGACTTTATAGACTTATGTGTCACCTCCTGGTTTATAGTATTTAAATATGGGTTTTCTCAGACCTGCTTAAAGTGTGCCTTGCACTTAATCATTCTGACATCCTAAGTTGATGTGCAATGTGGTCATTGCACATTTTTGGAGAGGATAGGATGTAAAACTGACTGTGGAGTTAATAACTGAGAGAGGGGAGAGATGCCTGCATATGCATTTTATTTTTTCAAGGTTATATACTGTATACATACTTCTTAAAATTATACAGATGTGCAAGATTCACAATGAACACTAGTAATACTTTTTCTGCTCCACCCTCTCAGCTCAATTCTCACTCCCCTGGATCAACTACTTCCAGCTTTTAAAGCTATTTCTCTTGAGTTTTACCTCCATGTTCACAAAAAAAACAAAAAACAAAAACAAAACATACTTCCACTGCCATTTCTTGATTGGTTTTTCAGGTTTTGATATTACCTATTGATGTTCTCTTTTGGAAAATATGGACTTACTAGTAGCTCTTTCCCTAACCCCAACTAAATCAGACACCTTTCTCATTATAGATGTAGCATAATACTTTAAAGAACCAGTGTTTAGTTTTATAATATTCAATTATGTAAGTGTGATAGGACATTATATTGTTTCATCTAGGATGCTGCAGAATAAAAGATATACTAGTAAAATACCATAGTCAGTTGCAAAACCCAAATGCGTGGCTGAGAACTGACCTCTTGTCCAGTGGTGGTGAAGGAGAATTTGCTGTGTTGGAAATATTGCTGAGAGAAATTAAAGGTCAAATTGAATGGAAAGCTATCCTTAGAGTTTGGTGGGGCAAAGACTACTGGTGTGTCTTATGAACATACGTGGGGCTGGCCTGGCCCCATTGTAACTCCTGCCCAAGATGACCATGGAGTGTGGAGCGTGGAGGTGGTCTAGGGCAGTGGTGGGCAAACTCATTAGTCAACAGAGCCAAATATCAACAGTACAATGATTGAAATTTCTTTTGAGGGCCAAAGTTTTTAAACTTAAACTTTTTCTAATGCCACTTCTTCAAAATAGACTCACCCAGGCTGTGGTATTTTGTGGAAGAGCCACACTCAAGGGGCCAAAGAGTTGCATGTGGCTCATGAACTGTAGTTTGCTGACCACGGGTCTAGGGAATTTAATTGTGTGTGTTTTGTTTTGTTTTGTTTACTTTTGGCCAGTTCTCTATCTCTATTTTATTCATATATTTCATTGGTATATATTGCCCAAATCCAGCACATATACTTTTCAGGGGTTCCCCCAGGCTGACATACTTCTTCTGGTTTGCTAATTTCATCTATTTTCAAAATTTAATTGTTTTTATCCTCTTCTTTGTCTTTTGTTTATCTTAATTTTTCCCCCCCGCTGTTATGATTTATGGCGATTTGAGTCAGAGTGGTGGTAAACATGTGTTCAATGTGCAGTATTTAGTTGGAATCTCAAAATTTATTTGAGCATAAATAAAGGTGTATGATGATATTATCTGTCCAGAGAGTAAGAAGGCAAATAATTATTTACCACATATTCCACGTGCTGAATTCTTCACCAATTCAAAAGAAAAAGGGCTTTGCCCAATGGCCAAGTACTCCCTCCCTCAAAGATTAAAAAATACAAAGGAAAACTAAAAGAATCAATTCTTGCCTTTTGTGCTTTTAAGAACTCAAGTACTGAAAATGTAAAGATAAATTCAGAGACATTTTGAAGTTCACTTTGTCTCTACTTCATTTTTGCCCTAAAATCTGATTTTAGACCCTAACTCTGTGTCAGGTGAGAGTCCACTATAATCAATCATTCTACTCCACTTTACAGAACCAAAATATTGAAAATCCTCTTGTTCTTTTGTCTGTATGGCTTTATGGAAAAAGTTGAGTCTTGTAACTCATACAACCTTGCTGGGTTTAAGTTCTAGTTGTGACATAGTGGACATATCACTTAACTTTCTTTCATATTTGCTTTTCTTCACTCCAGAGTGATTATAGTTATAAGCTACTTAATAGGTTTATTTTAAAAGTTAATATTAGGCACAAATTTAAGCACTGTGAAGTACTGTGTACATAGTAGATGCTTAAGAGATTAATTTATTGGACCCACAGCTGAAAATTCACTTATTATTTTTCATGGATCTGGTATCTTATTATTTTTAGGCCCAAGAATATTAGCTCACATTTATTGAGCCCTTATCACATTACATTGTACTAAGTTCTTTATATGTATTGAGTTATTTAATTCTCAGAAACACTGTGAGTTAGCTACAATTGTCATTCGTATTTTGTAGATAGGTAAAGTAAGGTCCAGATAGGTTAATTAACTTACTACTCAGGGTTACAAGCTGTTAATTAGTAAAGCTGGAATTAGAACCCAGAATAATAATATTCCCAGCCTGGTTTAGAAGAAAGGATGAATTCTCCCTTTTATTACTTGACCTTCTGAAAAATTCTTACTTGCTTCTCATATCAGCTTACTGGAAAAATTATTTTAGGAAGAATATAAAATATTATATATATATGTTATGTTATGTTACTTTAGTCAACAATATCTGCTCAACCACATTTTGAAAGGATCATTCACATGATCAAGAGGGATTTATCCCTGGGACAAAAGGATGGTTTAATATACACAAATCAATAAATATTATTTTTATATATATATATATATATATATATATATATATATATATATATCTCACATTAACAAAATGGAGAATAAAAATCATATCATCTCATAGGTGCCGAAAAAGTATTTGACAAATTTCAACATCATTTTATGATTAAAAACTCTTGACAAATTAGGTATGGAAGGAATTTAACTCAACATACTATAGGCCGAATATGACAAGCCCACACCTATCATCGCACTCAATGGTGAAAAGCTGAAAGCTTCTCTTGTAGGTTCAGGAAGAGGACAAGGGTTGCCTGCTCTTACACTTCTATTCAACCTGGTACAGGAAGCCCTACCCAGAGCAGTTAAGCAAGAAAAAGGAAAAAAAATGCATTGAAAATGGAAAACAGTGTGGAGGTTCCTCAAAAATTAAAAAAGAGAATTACCATGTGACTCGGTAACCCCATCTCTGAGTATATATTCAAAGGAAATAAAATCACTGCCTTAAAGAAATGTCTGTATTCCCATATCCATAACAACATTGTTCACATTTGTCAAGATATGGGAACAGCATAAATTTCCATCAATAGATGGGTAGATAAGGAAAATACAGGAGTGGTCAAGAGTAGGTTTATAGTTGTGAGTATGTGAAGCACAGAGTTTATTCTTGTATTATTTATTAGTTCTTGTATTATTTTTTCATATGAACAACTATAAACCTACTTTTGCCTACCACTGTATATTATATGTAAACACAATGGAATAGTATTCAGTTTCATAAAAAAAGAAAAGAAAATCCTGTTGTTTGTGACCACATGGGTGACTCTGGAAGATACCATGCTAAGTAAAATAAACTAGACACAGAAAGACAAATTCAGCATGATCTCACTTACATGTAGAATCATAGTGGAGATAAAAGCCAAACTCATAGTAGCAGAGAGAATATAATGGTAGTTACCAGAGTTCTGGGCATGGGGGCCTTGGGGAGATTAATGAAAAAAGGAAAGGAGTTTGATGTTTAGCAGTGGCTAAGGGAGGGAGGGGGCTCATGGGCAGTTGTTTAATGGGCACAGAATTTCAGTTTGGTAAGATGAAAGAGGATGTGGTGATGTTGTACAGCAGTATGAATGTACTTAATACCATGAAATGGACACTTAAAAATGGCCAAGATAGTAAATTATAGGGGAAAGAAAAGAAAAAAATCCACAAAATAATGGGTGAAGAAGTGGGCCCACATGTCTGTTGCCATTAGAATGAGAGGAAGGCAGTCTCTAGATGTGTACTACATAATATATAAAAACTCTTTGAATTGTCTTAAAGAGAGCACACCCAGACAATGGCATTCTATATTTGCCTCCCAAATAGAATTTGGGCCTTTCTACCTTTAGGTTCTGTTCATGTGATCTCTCTCTCTCAATTTTTTGTTCTTTTTCCCTTCAATAGAGCTGTCAGAACTTTTAACCTTATTTCAAGTCCACCTCTATATGCCAAGTTCATGGTGGCATTTATCTACCTATTCCTTTGAATCATATCTTTTCATCACACAATCCCTAAGTTATGTAATGTACTATCGATGACCCCTTACATTTTGCTGTTTTGCCCATTTAGCTTCTGAAGGCAAGGTGTCTGATTGCCCTAATTAGACTGTAGATTCTTCCTCTATTACCTTGTAAAGACCAAAGAAAAAATGAGAGCACATAGTAGGTACTCAAATAATTTATGGTGGCTAGTTATTCTTTCTAGGAGTATCTCATTAAAACTGGAATTCATCCACAAAGAATAACTTTAACCTATGGCATGCCTCTGCGGTGTTTTAGAAGGGAAAAGTGGGGGAGAATATATCTTTTTTGCCTAGCTCAGACTTTGTTTTAGGCCATCTACTTTAATGACTTCATCCTCCTCAACACCTGTGCAACCTGATTGCATGGAAGATAGTTAATAAACAGTATTTCTTGCCCCATTCCAAGCTGCTGTTAGGTTTGTATTAAGGACTAGACAGTTGCTATGCTTGTCCACTGTGCTATTTTGGTCCTGCCTATTTCTGAAGTATTTGTGGTTGTCGAATTTTACTTTCTCTGGAGTCAAGTGACTGCTCTACATGGGCAGGCAAGGAAATAAAAGAATTTAACATAAGCACTGCAGTTTTTCCAAAGAAGTCCAGTTCTTTTGAGGGAAGGGAGATAATAATGGAGGTTGCTGGCCCATGTGAAAAGGTGAGATGCTAAAAAACAGCGAAGCCAGCAATGGCCGCCCTGTTTGTTCAGTGTTAGGTGAATGAAGGTGCTGTTTGTACTTGAGGAAGATAGAATCTGAAATGGTCATATTCCAGCTTCATAACATGCTTGAGAGTGTGGTTGCATTTTTGTGTGTGTGTCTTTCCTCCCATCTCCCCTTCATCTTTGATGTCCAGCTGGTATTTTGAGACAGAAGTATGATTATGGAATTGGATTTGAAGAGCAGCACTAAATCATTCTCACTTGGTACTTGACCTTCTTCCTAAACAGAATAGATTTCATGGCAGAAATCAGGTTGGGGAAGATATAATTTAATTCTGCCATGGGTCAAGCAGAAAGGCTAAGTCCTTCAACTTCCTCTTCCTATGATACTGCTTGGGATGGTCGTGAAAAAGCAATTTTCTAATACTAGAATCATTATGCCCCTGCCCCATGTCTTTTTATTGAATTACATTAATACACAAAAACATCAAAAATAAGTTTTCCTTTCTAGTATTTATTTCTATATCTTTTCAAAAGTGATCCATTTTACTTTTTTTTGGTGAACTAAATTTAAAAATTATGCTGATTCTGTATTGACATGCCAGGTGGAAAACTACTTAGTATTTCAAAAACATGAGGCTGTGAATCTATTATTTGTTTAAAAACATTGCTAGAATTAGATATATTTATTTTCTTTCTCCTCTGCACTCCAAGATGACAATGAGAGTTATTGAGAGGTATCTTCCATATGATTCTTAGGGTTTTACATAACCTTTTGAAGGACGTTTTAACTAAGAAAACATCAGCTCCTCTCTTTTGTCAAAATCTCCCTTCGGAAATTCTCCATTCACTGAACTCAAATTTGCCCTGTCTACAATATGGCGCCAAGAAATCTTGTCTTTGATGTTAGGACTTAGTCCCTATTAACTGAAAATACTAATCTCCTAAATACTCTTGCTTTGGATGTTTTTTTTTTTTTTTTTTCAGTCATAGTCTGGTCTACACATTCTTCTCATTTTTAAAATTAGAAATTTTAACCATTTCCCTAGGTGTCATGGGCAACTCTTCCTACTTTACCTTCTTTTACCTCCTATCTCCTGACATGTTCAAAACAGAGTGCTCCAAAGTGCTCCAAACTAAGGACGTTGGCTTGTCATGGTCTCCTCCTTCCCTCCAGGCAGTACCTTCCATGTGAATGTCAACATGGTGTTGACCTCTTATAGCTCCTGGTAACCCTTTTTCCTGACCCTGGCCTCCAACTTAACACCAATCAGCAAGTTAGGATTTCAGCTGTCTTTTTCCACTTACCTACCGTATTTTTCGGACCATAAGATGCACTTTTTTCCCCCCAGAACTGGGGAGAAAAAGTCCCTGCGTCTTATGGTCCAAATATAGCCTACACATATACTTTAAAAAAAAAGTTTTTTTATTTGCCTGGCTCTATGTGGTCTCTGTGTGCTTGCCTGGCTCTAAAATGGTTCTAAATGCTGCTGTTTACTTTACAGGGTTGATTACATGTGTTTATGACTGTGATGTTGGGTTTTAATGCACATAAAATATTTTAGGACACTATTTGTTTCAGAATCTTTTTTTCTTCATTTCCCTTCTCTAAAAACTGGTGCGTCTTATGGTCCGGAGCGTCTTATGGTCCGAAAAATACTCTTTGTTCAAAATGGTTCTTAGTCAATATTCCCCCATCTTTCTTGTGTTTGCTTGGAATGTTCTAATAACCAATTCCTTCAAATGTGACCTGTGTTACTTGGTGAGCAGTATCATTTTGGGGGAGATGGTAAGCATGGGGCTATGCCACCTTTCTGTAAAATGGCAGATTATCTACTGGGCTATTTTCCTGTGGGCAAAGTGAATATAATGGTTTGCACACACTGGGGAGTGCTTCACACCATAGGGGGCATACCTTGGCGATATTGCAGGTTCCAGACCACCACTATAAAGAAAGTATCCCAATAAAACAAGTCGTAATCTTTTTGCTTGTGGAGAATCTTGCCTTCAATTTGTAAAAAAAAAAAAAAAAAAATTAAAAAAACAACAATATCTCAAAGCACTATATAGCAAAGCACAATGAATTGTGTTAATTTTATGGAAGACTTGGGGTCACAAAAAGTCAGCAAGACCTGAATTGATTCTAATACATGGCTTTCTTATAACAAAATAATGATAAAACAACTGTCTCTAGCATTCCTGTGGCATGCAACTGCAGATAAAAGTTCTAAAAGGGACCAATCAATGCAGATATGAAAGGCATAGTTCTGTCTGGGGATTGCACCTCAGGTCCCCTGACCCAGGTAAAACTCAGAGGCTCATGTAGGGCCAGTAATCTCAACATACCGCACAGTAACTCAGTTTCTGCAGGCAGGGACTTGATTCTCTCCCCTATGGCATGAGGCACAATGCTTTGCACCTGGTAGGTATCCTTAATTTGTCAAATGAAATAATGATTTCAGAGAGAGTGACGGAAAGTGTACCACAATATAGGTGTATACTTTACAGAGCACAGCGGGTAGCATGATTCACAGCCTGGTTGGGACTAAAAGGTGTCTACTTGCCTTCTGGCCATCATTCTACTATATCAGTGGTCTGCAAACTCATTAGTCAACAGAGACAAATATCAACAGTACAACGACTGAAATTTCTGTTGAGAGCCAAATTTTTTAAACTTGAACTATATTGGTAGGTACATTGTTATTAACTTAATTAGGGTACTCCTAAGCTGGCCTTTGCTAAAAACTCAAGGGGCCAAAGAGCTGAATGTGGCTTGTGATCCAGAGTTTTCCGACCACTGCGCTATATCATCGACCCACTTCTGGTCTCCTCCCCACCTGTTAGTCCTGAGTTCTCTGCAAGGTTTCTTCAGAGCAGATAGTCTGGTTGGCAAACCTTAAGCTTCAGCTACTGACTTCAAGCTGGTTGCTGTCTCATGGTGGTAGGCTAAGCAGTATCTTTATTCCATCTTGAAGAAGCAGACCATTCGAAAAATTGTAAAGGTATTGTCTCCTCCCCTCTTCTCCATTCTCTTGTCTTGTGTCACCTTAAGAAGCAGCTGGTGACACTATCAGGAGAGGTGTAGGGAGAACTTTTGTTATCATGAGAGGTGTAAGGATTCAGTTATTTTTTTTTTAAATCTTGTGGACCTTCAGGCTACTTGCGTCCTATCCTTCTCCCATTAGCTGCTAAAAGACCTCGATGGTGCAGTCACTCTTGACATCTAGTCATCAAGGAATCATTTTCCATCTGACTCACACATTGCTGAGTATCTATAATAATAAAAGCATAATATACTAATTAGACCAGATGGATGGCCTTCTGGACGAAGCTGGGGCTGCGAGGGCTGAGCCTCTTGCACAAATTTCGTGCATCAGGCCTCTAGTCTATTATAAGCCAGGTATTAGTCTAGGTACTGTAGACAGAACAGTGGGGGAAAAAATGGGCCAAAATCTATCCTAACAAAGATTGTATTTTTGAAAGAAGAGACAAATACATAAGTGAAAATGATAGTGTGTCAGATGGTATGTGCCATGGAGAGAGGAAAGCAGGGAAGGGAATTGCTAGGAGAAACGGGCTAATGGTTTTAAACAGTGAGGTCAGGGAAGGGTGCCTGGACAGTGACACTTGGACAAGGATCTGAAGTCGGTGAGGAAGCAGGCTGTGTAGAAGCTGGAGAAGAAACTTTTTTTGACCTGCCCAGATCTAACGCCCTGTGACACATTGGCCCAAAGGGGAACTTTCCAGAACTTTATTCTATTGGGATGGCAGAGTGAATTGCAATAGGAAAAGAGCCAAGACAGATGCCATCGGGGAGTGGAGGGTGTTGGAGACAGTGCAGTGCTGGGCCTTATGAAGGGGGCGTGTGCTGCACCTCCATGGTCCCCATTCAGAGTTGACCACTTAACTCCTGGACCTCTGTAGGCATTTGCTTTATAATATATAATGTGAAGAACAATATAGGGGTGGCATCCAAGAAATGTTTCCAGGTTTCTGCTCCTTTATCTGGAATGCAGACTTGTTCTCCACCCTTTTGCTTTTCCTGACTCGTAGGCTGATCTCTCACTGGGGCTGGTGTGGCTCAGTTGTGTAGACATTGTCCCGTGCACCGAAAATGTTGCCAGTTCAATTCCCGGTCAGGGCACATGTTTGGGCTGCACGCTCAATCTCTGGTAGGGGGTTGTGTAGGAGGCAGTCTATCTGTTTTGCACTCACATCGATGTTTCTCCCTCTCTTTTGCTCTCCCTCTCTCTAAAAAAGTCAATTAAAAAGTCTTTTTTAAAAAAAAGAATGTTTGAGCTCTCCTAGAAGGAATGGAAGTTCAGGGTGAAATGGAACAGAGCTGATGCGGGTCCCTGATGGGACAGAGACTGAGAAGTGTGTGAGAAATGGAGTTAAAAATTAACCCTATCAAATGCCAGAGAGAGGACCAAGTGAGTCCATTGAATTTGGAGGAAATTCCGAGTGACAAGGCCAGGGACTCCGAAATAAGCACAACAAAATGTGAGGAATGAAACCCCAAGAAAAATATGACCCTGCAAGATTGGGGGAAAGGGTGAGAACAAGGCATGGTGCCTGGCACAACATTTCCAATGCCAGGGAGTCAGTGGTTTTTGTTCTGCATGGAAGTTCAGGGGTAACAGATCGCCCTCGAATCAGCCAGCTCCCCTTTGATGTAGCCCAGATCTATGGAAATCCATTTCCCAGAGACGTTTCCCCAGTGCTCTGTTGAAAACCAGCCTCCAGGAAACTCGGATGGGAATTTTGAGGAGAGAGGAAGGGTTTCTAGGGAGATGTTTTGAAATCCTTTGAGCTGCATATAATCAGCTCAAACTTTCCATGTCCATTGACTGTACGTTATGCACACTTTAAATAGTAAAGACCTCAAAGGCACTAGTCTATTATGAGCATAAACAGCAATTTCAAGTGATATTTTCCCAGAGAAAAGAATCTGGAGGAACAAAGATGCTAAACTATGTCTTGGATGGAGAAAATGTGCTTTTGATTGATATCTACCAAAGACCGTTCAGCGTGGCATATTTTTGATGGTTAATGAATGTTCAGAAGAGTAATTGAAAACATTTGGGGTGATGCCTCCAGGCACTTTCCCCAATACCTCCTTTATTCTTTCCAATATCTTTGGAACACGAAGACTGAGGATGGAAATAATTGCGCTCTCTCCTTTGCTTGCTTTCTCAGGAGTCGGAGTGCTCACACTCCGTGTCCCAGCTGGACCTTCTATGCTCACGAATTCTTTGCTTTCATTTTTAGTAACGGGGCCAGGCCTTTCTCTGTGAAAAGAAAGAAGACTATGCCCTGGAACTATGATGTGTCCAGTGTCCAATGTACCTCCTTCTGCATCTTTTTTCTTGGGAGTTCTCCCACTCCAGGGATGTGTTTATAGAGATGTGGGTTGCTTTCAAGACAAAAAACAACAACAAAACAACAAAAAACAAAAACACTTGGTTTCCAATTCAGGTAAATGGACTGAAATGAAAAGATGTTTTACCACATTTGCACGTGCTTTTCTCCTTCCTGTTTATATTTGAGTTTTGCAGTCACACATTTCGTGTCGTTGGCTTTTGGTCACAAGACACCCCACCAATGAGGTGCTACTGAGGACTATCAGACCATAACAGCTTAATAGCCTGCGTCCGGTTTCTAGCTAGTCACGTTTGTATACAGTGTAATTTTGTTTGTAACTTGGAAAAAGAAACATAAGAAACAGCACCATTATACAACAGACCACGGATTTCGGGCTTCATTTGCACAGAAGTGATGCTCTATTGCAGCGTTTTTCAACCGCTGTTCCGTGGCACACTAGTGTGCCACGAGATGTTGCCTGGTGTGCCATAGGTGCAGACAAGACAAGAATTTTATAATTTTTCACTATTTTGTTTACTTAATATTTCATAATAAAGTAATTATAAAATACTTTCTTTGTGTTTATTTGATTCCTATTCAAGAGAATTACTTTATATATAGTCAATATAGGCACAGAGATAAATTTTTTAACATTTTCTAATGGTGGTGTGCCTCGTGATTTTTTTCATGAAACAAGTGTGCCTTTGCCCAAAAAAGGTTGAAAAACACTGCTCTATTGTTAAACAAACATGAAAAAGCTTTCCATTATAGTCTGTCATGGTTGAAAATATTGGTCATGTAATAACCCAGTCAGTTAATACATTTGTCTTAAATTAGATCAAGACATTTATTAAAAAGAAATGTGGGACAGGAATGAAAGAGTCAGAATGCATCATTGCTTAGCACCAAGATATGTTACCTCTTTAAGATGTCACAATATTATTTCAGATACTGCACAGGTTTTTTTTTTTTTGGACATAGATATAAAATAGCATGGCATTTTACAGTATGTTAGAATCCTTAAAGTCTTCAGGGTATATTTATTGAATTGTTTATTTATTTATTTTTACTGTGGTTTTTGTTTTACTATCGGGAATCCTGAAGAATTGTGAATAAGCTGCCATTTTTGGAGGTATACCATTTAAGGAGTATGCTGGTGGTTTTACATAAATTATTTATAATCCTCTCAGTAGTAATGCTATTTCCATTTTATAAATTAGAAGACTGAGGCAGAGAATTTAGGTAACTTACTAAGAGCATATAACTTACAGTGATAGAAAGACAAACGCAAGCCCATCTGTCTTTAAATTTAAGGCACTTTCTTTTGCTGAAACCGGTTTGGCCCAGTGGATAGAGCATCGGCCTGTGAACTGAAAGGTCCCAGGTTTGATTCGGTCAAGGGCATGTACCTTGGTTGTGGGCACATCCCCAGTAGGGAGTGTGCAAGAGGCAGCTGATCAATGATTCTCTCTCATCAATGTTTCTAACTCTCTATCCCTCTCTCTTCCTCTCTGTAAAAAATCAATAAAACATACATATTTTTAAGAAGACACTTTCTTTTAAAAATATATTTTTATTGATTTCAGACAGGAAGGGTTAGGGTGAGAGAGAAAGAAATATCACTGATGAGAGAGAATCATTGGTTGGCTGCCTCCTGCATGACCCAGACTGGGGATTGAGCTTGAAATCTGGGCATATTCCCTGACCAGGAATTGAACTGTGACTCCTGGTTCAAAGGTCAATGCTCAACCACTGAGCCATGCCAGTCAGGTGAATTTAAGACCCTTTTTACTCCACCAATTATATCAGAATCTCAAAGTATGAGGCCCAAGTGTTAATATTCTTTAGAAGATCACCTTGGATATTCTAACATAGAGCTGTAGTTGGAAAAGGTTACTTTACACTCACACCATTTTGTCTTTCATGAGAGCAAGTAAAGAAACCAACTTTGATACTTGGTTTATTTGTGCAGATGAAGAGATTAGTGCAGAATTGGGAGAAGGAGTCATCATTCTCCATTATCTTCAGGTTTGAAGTTTCTCCATTCCTTGCAAGGAGAAGAAAGAATTTGCTTCGTATGCAAATACATGTGTGAATGTGGGACACTTGCCATGTGTCCTTAAGCATGGAAAGCAATTTAAAATAGTAGATATGTAGATGGAATATTTATATGGAAAAAATTGGAAGATGTTGAGTTAAGCTGTGTGCCCATTGATAACAGGGGCCAAAGAAAAAGAATTGAAATGTTACGAGTACAGAATAAAATTTTGAATAGTGGTAGGGATAACAAAGTACTTAACTATTCTTATTTCACATCCTTAACATTGGAAGTTTAGGTCAAATCTTATTGTCCCAGAACCTGGTCTGTGTTGAACATGTCACAGATTCTTAATAAAGGCGATTTACCAGAATGCTGTTTCTCTTCTTTGCTCAATGTGTTTTCATAGTAGTGGAAAATTCCTTCCCACTCTTCTCAGCTGCCCAGTTGGTGAACTTGCAAAATAATTCCATTCATGTCCTTGTTTAATGTTCAACTTGGCTCCCCACTCCATACCCTCCTTACAAATTAGCCCTCCCCCAAATTTATGGCTTTGGGACACATGGTTCTTTGCAGATTTGGGGAAAATTAGCTATCCAACTGCAATGGGATAGGACCTTGTCTCAAATGTCAGTAACCCACCAGCATAGTGTGCTTAGAGCTGTTTAACTTTGTTATAATGTTAATTTATTTGGATTTTCAAGATAGACTGGTACTTCATGTCACCAGGTGAGGTTAATGGAATTTAACATGATCATTATCCTCAACTGTTGTTTGCAAGGAGGTTCTAAAACTTCTAGTTGTTCTGGTTCATATTCTTTTTTACAGTGGGGAAGGATTACTACTAACAGTTAACTTGACCTTTCAAAAAATTTTCCAAAAAACTAGACATATACAGATTTTACTGGATGGACAGGATTTGTTCTCTGTCCTGGAGTTCTGCAAAGTCTAGATAAGTACATGGTCATTAGCAGGGCTGAAGTGAGAGATGTACCTTATTTTTCGGACCATAAGACACACTTTTTCCCCCCCAGAAGTGGGGGGGAAAAGTCCCTGCGTCTTATGGTCCAAATATAGCCTACACATATACTTAAAAAAAAAAGTTTTTTACTTGCCCGGCTCTGTGTGGTCTCTGTGTGCTTGCCCGGCTCTAAAATGGTTCTAAATGCTGCTGTTTACTTTACAGGGTTGATTACATGTGTTTATGACTGTGATGTTGGGTTTTAATGCACATAAAATATTTTAGGACACTATTTGTTTCAGAATCTTTTTTCTTCATTTCCCTTCTCTAAAAACTGGTGCGTCTTATGGTCCGGTGCGTCTTATGGTCCGAAAAATACAGTAGTTATTCAAGAGAGGTGTTAGCCTCCGCATTCCAAGCCAATTTAAGGTCCCTTCACTCTCTGAACTAGATTATTCTTTGATTCTATTACTTGCAAGGTGAGTGGAAATTTCAGGGAAGTGAGCAGTTCCACATGGCCCCTTATTCTCTACCAAGAACACTGTTCACAGAGTATTAGGGTAATTCTCCAAATTCTTCCAGCTTTCTCCCCTATTGTGAGTCTTCTCGATAATTCCAAAGGCCCAGGGACCTGAAGTTAGTGTGATCCTCAGTGATGGGGGACAGGAAAAGACAGAGGGAGTCTCACATCCAGGATTCTAGGTAGTTAATCTCTTTAGCAAGAGAAAAGGGACATCGTGGACCTTTTATAATGTTCTTGGTGTCCAAGGTATAGGCTTTTGGAAATAATTTTATCCCCTTCCTAATACAGTTGTGACTTTGACCAGGGATGACTTTGGATGACTTTCTTTGGGATATGAAAGTGAAAGTTCTATTCTAATCTATTTAAGGAGAAATAAAGATAAAGCAGATAGGATTCCCATACAAGGGAATTTCCAGAGAGGCATTTGCAAATATTATTTCTTCTTTCTCAAAGAAAGTACACAGATATCTTTTAAGAAAGGCACCTTGGCTTTTGGCCTTCTCTGCTTAGAATAATGGTTATAACATTATTCTCCTGTGTTCCCATAGAAAGGAAAACACAATACAAGTATCATAGTAATGGGATTTCAAGCCCTCCAGACACAAGAGGAAAGTGTCATTTGTAGAGGAGCTTACCCTTGGAAGAGAAAAGGCTAGTATGATGTGGTGAGGGATAAATAGATCAAGACAAGAAGAAGCAGACCACACGATGCAGCCAGCGTCTGAAAGACCCACTCGGATGGTCCCAAGACACTGTTTTATACTTTGAGACTGCTTGCCTTCTCTTTCCAGAGTTTACATTTTCTCAGAGGCACAGAATCCCAAGGAAGCTCATCTGAAACATAACTGAAGGAAGATGCAAGATCCATGCAACGCCTTTGAGGTCCCTATGTCTGCTTTTCATTGGCTTTTCTGCTTGCTTTCCATTTGGCCTATTTGACTCCCTTTATATTCTGAGCACGTATAGAAATGCATATTTCTGGAGTGGGCCTGTTCTATCTATATATATATATTTTTTTTTTTTCGGGAGGGCACGGCATTTGGAAAAGTTTTACTTAGTAATATGAAGGAAAAAAAGACGACTTTGTGTTTGAAGTCATAGCCTTGTTTCAATGACATATTAAAGATGGATGTTCACCATCGTGCATCTTTCCAGGCTAAGAATTCAGCATAACTTGAAAAGATGAATGGGTCGGAGAGGCTGGTTAATACATTATCTTCGTTTTGCTGCTGGCTAGCAAGGGAGAAATGTTACGATGGTCAATAGGTTGTCCTGCTCTTGTTTTTATGTTCATGTAAAGTATCCAATTTGCTGAGCACTAAAAATTTCCTGTGGTACTTTACTTCCTGGAGGCGACTAAAAATAGAATGGTAAGAATGAATGAAACATGACCTAGCATTTTCTAACCCCTTACCCTCATTTCTGAATAAACTAGAAATCTCTTTTCTGCTGCCCTAAGATATAAAGATTCCTCATGTATTGTTTCTTGTCCCTAGTTGGGGCTTTCTAGGTTGGGGCTTGAAATAGTGTGCTTCTGTAGCTTTTACTCAGAGGTCATCTGGGGTATAAGTTTAGAGGCTTGTAGAGAGAACTCATTTGCATGTAGGAATTCTTTCCTGAGTACAGGACTTTGAATTATGACCTTTTACATTTGATCAGCTTAAAAGGGCAGAGGCCTTTGAGCCAGTCTTCTGCTTTTAGGAGGTGAAGAAAATGAGTTGTGGACAGGTTGGAACCAGTGATAATAATAAGATGATCATTGATGATAGCGCTTTCAAAATAATATTTATTTTATTTTTTATTTATTTACTTATTTATTTTATTTTATTTATTTATTTTTAAATATATATTTTATTGATTTTGTACAGAGAGGAAGGGAGAGAGATAGAGAGTTAGAAACATCAATGAGAGAGAGTCATCGATCAGTTGCCTCTTGCACACCCCCTACTGGGGATATACCCACAACCAAGGTACATGCCCTTGACCGGAATCGAACCTGGGTCCCTTCAGTCCCCAAGCCGATGCTCTATCCATTGAGCTAAACCGGTTTTGGCATACTTATTTATTTTTAAATATATTTTATTGATTTTGTACAGAGAGGAAGGGAGAGAGAGAGTTAGAAACATTGATGAGAGAGAGTCATCGATCAGCTGCCTCTTGCACACCCCCTACTGGGGATATACCAGCAACCAAGGTACATGCCCTTCACCGGAATCGAACCCGGGACCCTTCAGTCCCCAAGCTGACGCTCTATCCATTGAGCCAAACCGGTCTTGGCAAAATAATATTTATTTTAAAGAAAACATGTTAGAAAATATTTTGAATAAAAATGCCAGGAGCATATTTAAACATTTATTTCATTTCTATGCATAAGACATGCTACAGATACAAATAAGGAAGCACTATATATTAGTTAGGACATATTCTTTTGAACGTAGCACTAAAATCAGCTCCAATTGGCTTAGACAACAAAGAGGGTAGATCAGTTGTGTAAATGTCTGAGGCTGAAGTCGGGCAGGCTTCTAGTAATATTTGATCCAGAGGCCATGGTGTCACTAGGACTCTTGAGTTGATTATTGGTGAATCCCTTGACCGCCCTCCCTGCTGTTTTGGCATCATTCAGAGTCTGACTTCCTTCATGATGGCAAATGGCTCCAACCATTCCAAGCCTCCTGTCTATACATTGCCTGCCCAGACAAGATGAATATGCCCTTGTTCCTTCATTAAAAAGGGACTGGGGGTCATTCTGATCAGTCCACACGGCTGGCTTAGACTAGATCACCTGCTAATCCCTGGAGGAGAGGAAATGTTGGCATTCCCAGAATCACACAGGGTCTCAAATTATAATGGGAACTGTCAAAAGGCCTAAATGGGTACTTCGGATGCATCCAGGTGTCTGAGGCGGTATGCCATGAGCTTCATAAGCCAAGGAAAAAGGCTTCAAGTCCACTTCCTACCCATCGGTTTCTGTTTGGGCTTATTTCTGATGATTGCTGCAATGTCATTATCTATTCAATTCTTCAAGACACCTAGAGAAGCCAAATCCTCCAACTTAACTGTACAGTGCAGTATGGTATTTTCTAGCCAATTATTTTTTCTCATTCTCTCTCAACTTAACACTTGGTGCAGTTTAGTCCCATTTTTTTTTTCTTATTTAATAGTTACTGGCTAGAAAGAACAACTGGCCTAGCCATTTTGTATTATAACCCTAATCTGTTTTCAGTGTTTTACTATCACTTTTATAGCTTTGCCTCTTCATGTCACAGTAGGGTATATACCTCTGTTTTCTGTAGTCTCTAGCTTACTGGTTTGAAACAAGTTTAACTGGCTCATTTGAGGTCATCATCTGAGTTACAGGAGAGGGGTATTATTAATGATCTCAGCTCTCAAGTTGTAAAAGTTGGCAAACTGCAGGCTCTGTGCCAAATCCAGCCTTCAGCATTTTATAAATAAAGTTTTATTGAAACAAAACCACATCCTTCCTCTACTGTGATCGCAGAGGTGAGTCATTGTGGCAGATGCTATTTGGCCTGAAAAATCTAAAATACTTACTATCTGGCCCTTTATAGAAAAAATTGGATTGAATGAGCCACATTCTTCACTTTAAAAACTATGAGAGATTTTACAGCTAGATAGTACACTCTCCCAAAGCCTATCTGGTTCTTTAAAAGTGGTCAAAGGTTGTTGGAGGTAAAAACAATTTGAAGTCATTCGTGTAGTCCTAATCTTTCATTCCATCGTTGAGAGACATGACACATGACTTACACAAGGCTCCACAGATATTAGAGATAGACCAGCATGCCCCTTACTTCCTATGCCCAGGCTTCTGTCCTGGAAGGGTACCTAAGCATACCACTACCAAGAGGGGGATGAGGTCTAAAATATTTTGAGAAGAGTGGGTATTGGGAGAAGCAATAAACTCTACCATTTACCAGTTTGGGAAAGTTATTTAACCCATTTGAACTCAATTTCTTTATCTATAGAATGAAAGTAATAGCACATGCTATGAGTGAGACATCCAGTATAAATAAAGCATGTAGGAATAGCTCAATAAATCTTTGTTGCAGTCATCATCATCATCATCATTATCATCATCATCATCAGGCTACTTTGCTTCTCTCTTGCTTGTCTTAGAGGCAGAGAGGTCACCCTGCTCTCCATGGCTTTCTGCTTCAATTGGAAACTGTGTCATTTTCTCTCATGGTCCCTCATTGGTCTTATTCTGTCAATGACCCCACCTTTACCATATCTTCTATTGCTTTCTTTCCACTGTGAGTCAAATTATTAGCAGAATTCTCAAATCTTGAATGTCATAATAAAGATGTCTTATCACCTATTTTATCTTGATAGTGGTGCCTTCCCTTTATTGCCCTAGCTGTTCATGCCTCACCATCTTTACTCCTTTAAGTTTCATTCTAAATTCAACTCTTTGAAAACTGACCTAGCTGGTCACAGGTGAATCTGTGGGACTATATTCCTTCCTGGAAGATACAATTCCTTTGTTTTTGAACCATTATCTTATTTTACATCTCTTTCCACCTCCTGATAAGTCTCTTTCTCGAATTATCCCTTCTGTGTTTGTCTTGTCTATAATATATTTCCCAGGCTCTATACTTAGGAGTTCTCCTTGGCAATTCTATACTTTGCCATAGATTCAGTGACCGCCTGTCGAGCTGATAAATGCTTCTATTGAATGTAGCAGTTGAATTTATAGCCCCTACACCATTCCTCCATGTAATCATTCCTCTTCTTTTTTATTCTTATAATGTCCTAATCCCTAACACATATTGAGCACCAGAGCCTGTGCCGAGATCTTTAAAAGCAGAAAACAATTTTAGAAGATTAAGCAAATTCCTTGCTTTATTCAGATTTCCTTAGTTTTTACCTTTTACTGTTTCAGGATTTCATCCCAGATACCATATTGCATTTATCAGTCATGTCTTCCTTAGTCTTTCTTTGGCTGTGATGGTTTCTCAAATTTTCCTCATGATTAACAACCTTGGTCGTTTTGAGGAGTACCAGCCAGAAGTTTTGTAGAGTGTCTCTCAGTTGGGATTTGTAGGATGTTTTCTTTATGATTAGACTGGGATTCTGTGTTCTGGGGAGAAAGAATGCAGAGGTCAAGTACCATTTTCATTACATTATATCAAGAGTTCCTATTTTTAGGATATCTTATTGTTGTTGATGTTTAACTTAGGTCACTTGACTGAGGTAAATAATGTTTGAGGTAAGATTTCTCCACTCTTTCCCTTTTGCATACTGTGCTCTTTGAAAGGAAATCCCAGTATGCAGCCCACACTTAGCAGTGGCGAGTTATGCTCTCTCCTGGAGGGTGGAGTATCTACAGAAATTATTTAGAATTCTATTACACAGGAGATTTAGACATTATTCCCCATTTATCTATTACTCAATCATTTCATTTTATCAGTATGGACTTGTGGTTTCTTATTTTTATGCTTTGGTTATAACCTACTTTATTTTATTTTATTTTTTTTCTATAATATTACATTTATTAGAGATAGTCCTATGGTAAGTATACAATTGAACTATATGTTTCTATAACATACATTTAAAGTACAACTTTAGAGAAGGAATTGTTTGGATAATACCAATCAACCACATAAATATAGCCCCAAAGTTCTTTTAATTGTTTTACTTTACTTTTTGGTAAGAATCTCTGTATTATGGATGAAAATAAATACCTAAAAGAACTCGCCTGACATCATTGAAATCAAATATCTGATAGCTGATTTGTTTAGCTATGGGTCTTCACTCTAAAGTTTAGGAGTGTGTTTTCTTTCTTTCTTTTTTTTTTTTTTTTTCTTATTCTTATCTTTATTTATTTATTTATTTATTTATTTATTTATTATTATTTTTTTACATATTTTAATGATTTTTTTTGCCCCCCTCCCTCCTTCCCCCATATCCTCTCCCTCCCCATAGTTTTATGCCCATTGGTTGTACTTATATGCATGTATACAAGTCCTTCGGTTGATCTATTATCTCCCCCAGATCCTCCTCCCCTCCCCGCTGTAATTTGACAATCTGCTTGTTGCTTTACTGTCTCTATATCTATCTTTTGGTTCATCAGTTTATAATGCTCTTTATTATCCACAAATGAGTGAGGTCATGTGGTGTTTCTCTTTCATTGATTGGCTTATTTCACTCAGCATGATGTTCTCCAATTCCATCCAGGTTGCTGCAAATGATGAGAATTCCTTCTTCTTTATGGCAGCATAGTATTCCATTGTGTAGATGTACCATAGTTTTTGGATCCAATCATCTGCTGACGGGCACCTAGGCTGTTTCCAAATTCTGGCTATTGTAGATTGTGCTGCTATGAACATAGGGGTGCATATATCCTTTCTGATTGGTGTTTCTAGTTTCTTGGGATATATTCCTAGGAGTGGGATTACTGGGTCAAATGGGAGTTCCATTTTCAGTTTTTTGAGGAAACTCCACACTGTTCTCCACAGTGGTTGCACCAGTCTGCATTCCCACCAGCAGTGCACGAGGGTTCCTTTTTCTCTGCAACCTTGCCAACACTTGTCGTTTGTCGATTTGTTGATGTTGGCCATTCTGACAGGTGTGAGATGGTACCGCATTGTTGTTTTGATTTGCATCTCTCGTATAATTAGTGACTTTGAGCATGTTTTCATGTGCCTTTTGGCCTTCCTTCTGTCTTCTTTTGAAAATATTCTATTTAGGTCCCTTGCCCATTTCTTAATTGGATCATTCATCTTCCTTTTATTTAGTTGTATCAGCTGTCTGTAGATGTTAGAGATTAAACCTTTATCAGTGGTGTTATTTGCAAATATGTTCTCCCACACCGTGGGCTTTCTTGTTGTTTTGTTGATGGTTTCTTTTGCTGTAAAAAAGCTTTTTATTTTGATGTAGTCCCATTTATAACCTACTTTATTTTTATTGCTCAAATCATTCCTGTTTTGGCCATTGAGAGTTCTTTCAGTGGCTCCTGCTTGCCTTTGACATACCCTTAGTGTTTGTGTGTGTGTGTGTGTGTGTGTGTAATATTTTTGGAGTTCCTTCTCATTTTTCTAGCATTACAAAATTCTCTAAGCTCATCTTATATATTTGCTACCCTAATTCTAGAACAAGCCATTTCTCAAGGAGCCCTGGTTCCTTTTATTGGAGAACTAGTGGCCCAGTGCATGAAATTCACATATGGGTAAGGTCCCTAGGCTGATTGGGGCCTTTTGGTTGCCAGCTGGGGCCTTCCTTCCCTGGCTGCTGGTGGGAGGTCAGGGCCTTCCTTTGTTCTGTGTCACCTGCTGGTGGTCAGTGCATGTCGTAGTGAGTGATGGATCTCCCAGTTTCCTGGTTGGACTCCTGAGGGGACATTTTGCATATTAGTATTTTATATATAAATGGTGTTAAAAACTTATATCTGGATGCTGCATGGGCTCTTTGTTATTGGGTATTATTTCTTTTAGACCTTCTAAACTGACAGCACAGACACATATGTGTGTACACTAACCTGTGTTTATATAACTGTCTACAACTATTTCTATGTGTAACCATTTCTATCTATGTTAAGCTAAACATGAATTCATGCTGATGTCTCCAGCGCTAATCCATTACCACCTGGATCATTTTGGCCTTCTCTCCTTGCTTGTTGGTAACTTCTGGTTCCACAGGGAGAAACCTGGCTCCCACCATCTGCCATTCATTTTCTTAAATTGTTCAATGCCAGTATACGTTTACAGTGCCATCAGAATTGCTGATCTGTACCCCTGCGGGAAAAATATGTATCAACTAGAGTACAGTGTTTATGTACAGTTTCTATTGCCTTTAGTCTTACGGACCCCAGTCATTCCCACAGTTATGTAGCTTAGCACTGTTTTCCTCCACCGGCAAGGAGACTGTTTCATACATTTGTAATACAGTTAGATTGTGTTGTTACTTTTAGCATCCCATCCCGGGATTTCACAACCTTCTAAATGATTTGTTAAAAATTTTTATACATTAAGGTCCCATTTTGTGCTACAAAGTTATATGGGTTTTGACAAATGCATAGTGACATGTATCCACTATTACATTATGGTACAGAATAGATTTATGACTGTAAAAACTCCCCTGTGCTTTACCTACTCAACCCCTGGCAACCATGATCTTTTTACTGTGGCTATACTTTTGACTTTCCAAGAATGTCAGATCATTTGAATCATATAGTATGCAGACTTTAGAGACTTCCCCCGCTCTCCCCCCCAGTTAGCAATAGGCATTTAAGATTCATCTTTTCATGTTTTGATAGTTTTTTTAATTTTTATTTTTATTGCTGAGTAATATAGCACTGTGTGGATGTACCACAATTTGTTTATTCCTTCGCCTGTTAAAGGACAGCTTGGTTGCTTCCAGTTTTCATCGGTTCTGAATAAAGCTGCTGTGAACATTTATATGGAGGTTTTTGTATGGGCATAATTTTTCAAATCAATTAGGCAAGTACCTAAGAGCACAACTGTTGAATCCTATGGTAAAGCTCTGTTTCATTTTGTAAGAAACTAACAACCTGTCCTCTTCAGTGGTTGTATCATTTTGCATACCCACCAGCCACCGGGTTGGGGGGAAAGGGGCGGGGGTTCCTGTTATTCTGCATCATCGCCAGCTATTGGTGTGGCCACTTTTATGGGTTTTAGTTATTCTGATAGGTATGTGGTGGGATCTCATTGCTGTTTTAATTTGCAGTTTCCTAAGGACATACTATGTGAGCATGCTTTCATATGCTCACTTCCCATCAGTGTAACTTCTTTGGCCAGGTGTCTGTTCAGATCCTTTGGCCACCTTTTAAATTGGGTTGTTTATTTATTTTCTTGTTGAATGCTCAGAGTTCTTTGTATGTTTTGGTTATGAGAACTTTTCTGGTATGCATTTTACAAATACAATCTCCCAGTTTGTGGCTTTTCTTTTCATTCTCTGAGAGTGTCCTTTACAGACACGTTTTTAATTTTAATACAGTCCATCTTACCAATTTTTTCTTTCATGGATTATGCTTTTATTTTTTCTCCAAGAAATTTCAGTTTTGCATTTGATATTTAGGGCTAAGATCCATTTTGACTTAATTTTCTGAAAGGTGTAAGGTTTGTGTCTAGCGATCCCCCCCCCCCCCCCCGCCCCCCGTTTTTATTGCGCATGTGGATGCCCCATTGTTCGAGCACCATTTGTTGAAAAGACTGCCTTTCTACACTGAATTGCTTTCGCTTCTTTATGAAAGAGCATTTGAGCATATTTGTGTAAGTCTATTTCTGGTCATTCTATTCTGGTCCACTGACCTACGTGTTTGTACTTTTGCTAATAGCACTGTCTTGATTAGAGCAGCTTTATAGCAAATCTTGAAATTGAGTAGTATGAGAGATTTACAGGCAGGCTATCACTTTCAAAAACATTAAGAAATCTTTAGTAGCATAAAGCATGCATACAGAAAAATGCTCACATGCTAATTTACAGCCTTATACATCTTATACAGCCAATACATTCAGGTAAGCAGCACACAAATTAAGAAAGAACATCACTAGCATTTTTAGAGCTTCCTCATTGTTCCCTCCAGTTACTAACCTTTTATGGTGTTATCCCGACTTTTTATCAACATTGATTAAATTAGCCTGTTTCTGTATATTTTTTAAATGGAGTCATACAATATGTACTATTTGGTGTCTAGTTTCTTTCTTCAATGTTATGTTTGTGAGGTTTGTCTGTCTTTTTTGTGTGTAGTTGTTGGTATCTTGAGTTTATAACTGGATAGTTTTCTATTGTATGAACATTCCACATTCTATGTATTCATTTTTTGGGGGCTGGGAATTTGTATTCTTTTTAGTTTTTTATTATTGAAAATAGGAAAAATGGGAAATTCACATACATATCATTCAGAGCCCATATATATACATTTCTGGTGTACATAAATCTAAGAGTGAAATTCTGCATTATAGAGTATACTTACATTTAACACTAACAGATATTGACAATCAATTTTTCAAAACGACTCAGTTTTGAAAGGTATCAGTTTATATTCCACTACTATCATAGTTTAGGAGACTTTATGTTTATGCAGCATATATTCTAATCCTGAAAACAGTTTCTATGACATATGTACTATTTTATTTCCATTTTAAATTAGAATAAATCTGAGTCTTGAACAAGATAAATGACTTGACCAAGGTTATATATATATATGTATATATATATTTTCTTTCCTCTTCTTCTAGGTTAAGGATGCCGTCATATCCAGATGGTCTTCTACTTTGAAACTTCCAAAGTTTGTTTAGATAAAGCTTAATGTCAGGCCAGTATATGTCAACATCTACTACAGCCAACAGATGGCGCTAACAATAGATGTCACTTTGGGCTTTTGACAAGTGAAGTCAGGTAACTAGTCTTTCTTTATGTTGACTTGTCCTGGTCTGAGAGCTAGAAATCTTGAGGGTCATTCCTCTCTCTCTCTCTCCCACCTTTAGCTAGTCAAACCCCAAATCTCATTCATCATACTTAAAAATAATTCCTGACAAGTCATCATCTCCCACTCTCCTTCCTCTATGTTTCCATTTCTCTTTCGTCCTCTCTTATAGCATTCACCCCAAGTGGCGATTTGATACCTGCCTTACCCTTCTATGCTCTGAACTCCTCAGAGCAGAGACAGAGTCATCATTAGTCTGTGTCCTGGGGTCTCACATAGTGCCTGGCAGGGAGAAAATGCTCATGTTTAAAAAGTGAATGTTCTTCGGGCAGAAGCCAAGCAGTTCAAAGTGACCATTTTGTCCCCTATGGTCACCTAAGCTCAAAAGGCATTTGACTTGTCCTGTCTGTCCTGAATGGCCTGGTATCATGCTCTGACCTGTAGGGGAACGGAGTTTGTTATCACACAGATCCCCGACTCAGTGGTATGGCTGTTGTGCAAGCTATCCCTCTTCTGAAAGAGAGGAGATGGCCCAAGCTCCAAGATCATTTCATTTTCTAGGGTGGTTGCCATGATGTTCTGGTGGCACACAGTTGGCATGACCACTCTGTCCATTCCCCTTGGTTTGAATTGGGTTTTTGGTAATGAAAGACTGGCATGGAATCAGTCAGTTTGAGGTTAAGCAGCGGAACCACCAAACACAAATCTATCTGTTTTCTTTTCTTTTTTATGAGGATGGATTCCTGGTCATTGAACCATTTGTTTGTGGGCTGTGGGTTTAATTTTAATCATATAGTTTCAAACACTTGGCAGAGGACAGACAAAAACAGTAAGCACAATCATAGGTTAAAAATATTTTCTTCACCTGACCTCTTCCTTCTCTCTTCCCACGGTTGCCCCTTTTCCAGGTTAGTGTTGATATTCTCCATCACTCCAGTAGTCCCTAAGTTGGGTGAGGAGCCAGACCATGTGGATGCAGCTCTTGGCTCTGCCAATTCCTTGGTCTGATCTTGGATAAATTATGTAACTTCTTTGAGCCTCAGATTTCTCATCTGTAATATAGGTTAGAAAATAATACCTTTGTCCTATAGTTTTAGTGGGGATTCAATGAGTTAACATATATAAAGTCCTTTGGACAGGCCAGCCCATATTAAATACACTGGGTAAATATTGACTCTTTTTTATTTCATAGCCCATCAGACATGCTTCTTTGTGATGCTACCTTGAGCATCAGAAGCATTTCATTTATTGTTATGTTTCATGTTGTGGTAGCTTTTATTACTAGGGTGAAAAATGGCCAAATGTAAATGAACTTGTATCTGAAATACTTCCTCACCAGTTTTACTGAATGTTTTCTGTGCTCTTCCTATAATAGACTCCTATGCTCTCTACACATGTCATAATGATTCCTTATGTGTATATTGGATCTTACAGTTGGCAAGCTACTTTCACTTACAAAATCTCTTTTGAATCAGAAATCTTTGCAAGATGGACAGGGCCTGTTTTATATTCATTCCCATATAACTAAGAGATGAAACAGCTATGTCTTACTGTAATTAAGGGGATTTGACAAGATCTCCAGCTAATAAATGATGGAGCTGGGACAGAGGTTCACACTCACTGTCAAGTTCCACAGGTTTGTGGCCATGTCAGCAAGCTGCCATCAAATGCACATGTGTCCATTAACAAAACCCATGTTCATATAGTAGCTTCTACCTAACCATAGAAATTAAGCATTCAAAACTCCCACGGTAAGAGAAGTCACATCTAAGGACCTCGTATTTGAAATAAGGGTATTAAATGAGTCTACGAAAACTTTAAAATTTTTATATTCACTAGAATAACTCAAAACAGCATGAGAAATCAGAACTATATTAGTGAGAGTTTACACATTTTTAGCTGGTGGTTCCAAGACCTCCCTTCCCAGCAGGTGCAGCAAGTAGCTTGTATGTTTTTTGTTTATTTGTTTACTTTGGCAGATATGGTACACACCATAAGGTGGTGTGTTTTTTCCCAGGTCACTTCACCATCCAGATGTTCAATATCTTTTTGGTTTCGTGGCTCAGAATTATTGATTTCTTCCTGGGGCCCACATCTGTCAGGCTCTCTGAGAAGCCCCTGAGCTTTCTCCCTGGGCTCTGACAGCCAGCATGCCATAGAAGCTCCACTGGACCCCCTCCCCTTGTGTACCTCATCCAAGGTTTCCTGTAATACCTCTTTCACTTGCAATTAACTTTACTTCCTTCCTGTATGGGAGGGATGCAGTGAGGGTAGGGGTAGTAGGTCAGATCCTGCAGGGCTCCGTGATGCAGGTTGGAAAATTTGAGCTGTGTCCTCAGACCATGAAGAGGCATCGGTGGATTTTATTTTATTTTATTTTTAAAATATATTCTATTGATTTTTTACAGAGAGGAAGAGAGAGGAATAGAGAGTTAGAAACATCAATGAGAGAAAATCACCGATCAGCTGCCTCTTGCACACCCCCTACTGGGGATGTGCCCACAACCAAGGTACATGCCCTTGACCGGAATCGAACCCAGGGCCTTTCAGTCCGCAGGCTGATGCTCTATCCACTGAGCCAAACAGGTTTTGGCCATTGGTCGATTTTAGGAAGAAAGTCCATTTGACCATATTTGCTTACTTTGTGAGTTTAATATATGTGGATTGAATTATGATCATTTATAATATAGATTAGTATAGTCATGTTGGCTGGAAAAAACACACTGAGTAATCAGAATGAGAGATTAGTCTCTTCAATGTGTTTTTGTTATAAGAGGCCTGGCTTTAAGAACATACGTGGATTTCAAGAATTCCAAGGACAGGAAATGGAGACTGACAGCTGAAGGTGGAAGTGTATAAGCCAGGAACAGGATCCTGTGTATACACACACACACACACACACACACACACACACACACACACACACACGGGTGTTGATCTCTTTCTCTGAAAGTCTTCTCTTTTCATATTATTGATATGTCAATGATATCTTTGTCTCTCTGTTCTTTTTAGCTACGTATCGTATCTCTGTTTCTTTCATCTCTTTCTCACTGGATCTCTCTCAGTTTCTCTGGGCAAAGCAGGCACCGGTAAACATGTCTATAAAAAGATTGCTTTGAAGACATGTTCCCAAACTTCCTCTCAGCCACAGTGCATCCCAGCCGAGTTACCAGAAATGCCTGTGATGACACAGTTGCATGGTTGTGAGTGCAGTCTTTACGGGAAAAGAGTTTTCTGCTGTAGACTGTTCCAGGATCGAATGGAAAGCATACACGTTTTTCTTTACTGTTATTTTGTTCGTGTCTAAGCTTCCTTAATTAAAAAGTAATTATATTTTCCCCTGAGTAAATATTTGATCTAAACTCGGCCAATGTGCTGACATCAATACTGCACAGGAAGGTTCCCCCAAACTCAATCTGCTGTGGACGCCCGGACCAAGCCCCCCAGTGAGTCACAATTTCTCTGCAGGAAAAATCATTTGGATTGCTAAATTGTGGGGGAGGAACTGAAGGCAAATATTGATCGGTGAAGAATAAATGAGAGAAAATGACCAGAACAAATAAACTTTTGTGAACCAAATCATAGAAATCATTTGTCCCTATCAAAACTTCTACTTTGGCCAGCTCTTCTTTATAGTGAGAAAACAAAGAGTATTGATTGATATACTTTTTAAGGTTTGGGGTTTTAAAATATATTTTTATTGATTTTAAGAGAGAAGGGAAGGGAATGGAGAGAAACATCAGTGCTAGAGTGAGGCATGAAGTGGCTGCCTCCTGCACACCCCCTACTGGGGATTGAGCCTCAACCTGAGTATTTGTCCTAACTGGGAATTGAACCAGCAACCTTTTGGAATATAGAGTGATACTAGGTATGGCTGAGTTTTCTGGGAGAGAGAGAGAGAGAGAGAGAGAGAGAGAGAGAGAGAGAGAGAGAGAGAGAGAGAGAGAGAGAGAGAGAAGCACTCCATATGTGCCCCAAACGGACTGAACCCACAACCCAGGTATGTGCCTTGACTAGGAATCAAACCATCAACCTTTCTGTGCAAGAAGGAGGATATTCAACCAACTGAGTGAGTGCTCCTAGGCTGGGTTTGCTTTTATATGAGGGTATTATAGGAGCTGCTGCTTCTTTTTTGATCTTTGTTATGTATATTTTTCCTCTTCTCCATTCTGTTTGAGGTAAGATGTTGCTTCACTCCAGCAATTTGGATGGCCTAATTGCTGTTGCCAAGAAGCAGATCTCTCTTGGTTACTTAGTGACTCTCTTGCACTCAGAAGTGTCTCCAGTCCCTCTAATGGTTACCATCATGGCAAGCGCATTTGATGCCGAGAGTAGAACAGTAGTTAAAAACACAGAGTGAAACCTTAGCCAGAATGTTCAGGGCCTGGAGTTACTTGAACAGACTGCCTCTTGATTAAACCGGAATAATATGCAGTATGCTATTTAATACTCATTAAATGAAGTTTACTTACACATTTCTAATAAAATGAGCACCTTCCGGCATAATGAGCCATTGGAAGGAGGGTGAGGGGAGAAAAAGAGTTGGGGGAGGTTGGCAGGCTGTAGTGTCAGGTCTACTGTGACTAGTGTGATGTGTGACCAAGTCCCTGACTCCCTTGGACGCCCTCTGTGGTCCCAGTGTTCTCACCACAAATCTCATGATCTACCTATTGTAGATGAATGCATTTGGAGACCTGCTCTGAGAATGTTGTTCTCTCTCTTAAGTCATTCAGTTGACTTTCCTAAACTAGAGAAAATAGGGAAAACTATGTCCATGAAATTGGTGGTTCTTATTTCTTGAATAGGGTTAACTGCAGAGGAGTGCTACTTAATGTGTTCTTTCTTTTCTTTGTTTCCACCCAAATGAGATGTCTGTGTGAGTGGGTATGGGTGTGTTTTGGGGGAAGGATGAGTTTGAAGGAGTTAAGAGTGATCAGTTATAACAGCAGAATAGAGTGGTCAGGTAAGGACCAATATAGCAATTTCCCCCTCTTTTTGCACACTGCATTTTTACACTAGCTTTTATGAAACAACTACTGCCTTCCAGAATTTCTCTATCTCCCATTTGTATTTTCTAGGCCTGCCTGGAATGAGTTATTTACAAACTTTTTGAGGTTCTTATAGGCTTCTGATGCTTATAGTTTCACTCTGTAGCCAGCAGGTCCTCACTCAAGACTGGTTGAATGGAATTGAATACTTCAAATGTTAGCTCCTAGATGCAGCCACTCTTTAAGAGGCCTAAGTGTCAGTGTCCTTAGGGTGAGAAAGCCTTAAGTCAGCAAACAGAATGACCGCAGGACAGCAGCTAGACTGTGTTTTGTACTGAAAGACCTGCTGACTTAATCAGTTCTTCTGGTTCCAAGAGGCACTGCATTTGCCACTTTTGCCAAATTTGTAAGGAACACCTATTGATAACTTTTTTCAGATTTATTGAAAGATAATTGGCCTACATCACTGTATAAGTGTAAGGTGCACAGCATGATGGTTTGATTTACATACATTGCAAATGATTGCCACAGTAGGTCCAGCTAATGTCCATCTTCTCATATAGAGACTCTAAAAAGAAAGAAGAAATCAATAATGACAAGGAATTTTTCTCTTTGTGATGACAATTCTTAGGATTGATTATTCTCTTAAGAACTGTATATTATATCATTCACTAGTGTTATACCTCTACTCATCATGCTGTATGAGACATTGCTAGAACTTACTGGTCTTGTAACTGGACATTTGTACCTTTTGACCACCTTCCTCCAATCCCCCCTTCCCCAGCCTCCACTTTCGGTGACATAAATCTGATTTCATTTTCTATTAAATTTTTTAAGAGTTCAATATATGAGATCATGCAGTGTTTGTCTTTCTCTGTCTGACTTATTTCACTTAGTATAATGCTTTTATGGTTTGTCCTTGTTGTCACAAATGGTAGGATTTCCTTTTTTTTTTTCCTAGTATATCTTTATTGATTTTAGAGAGAAAGGGAAAGGGAGAGAGAGATAGAAACATCAATGATGAGTGAGAATCATGGATCGCTGCCTCCTGCATGTCCCACACTGGGATTGAGCCTGCAACCTAGGCATGTGCCCTGACCGGGAATCGAACCATGACTTTCTGGTTCATAGATCAACACTCAACCACTGAGCTACACCAGCTTGGCACCTTGTGTTTTCTTATGGCTGAATAATATTCCATTGTGTGTGTGTGTGTGTGTGTGTGTGTGTGTGTGTGTGTGTGTTGTGTCACAACTTTTTTATTCATTCATCAATGGACACTTAGGTTGTATCCATGTCTATTGTAAATAATGCTGATAATGAACATGGGGTGCACATATCATTTTGAGTTAGTGTTTCTTTTTTTAATCTTTGGATATATTCCAGAGGTGAAATTGCTGGGTTATCTGATAGTTTTACTTTTAATTTCTTGAGGATCCTTCATACTGTTTCCCACAATTTACAAACACAGCAACAGTAAAGTGTTCGCTTTTTTCCATATCCAGACCAGCATTTGTTATCTCTTGTCTTTTTTATGATGGTCATTCTAACAGGCATGAAATGATATCTCATTGTGGTATCTCATTAATTTGTATTTTTCTAATTGCTAGAGATGTTGAGCATCTTTTCATATACCTATTGGTCTTTCATAAACTAGTGTCTTTGGAGAAATGTATATTCAGATCATTTGCCCATTTTTAACTGGATTATTTATTTATTTATTTTTGCTACTCTTATATGGTTTACAAATATTTTTCCCCTCTTTTAGTTAGTTGTCTTTTCACTTTGTTGATTGTTTGTTTTGCTGTGTAGAAGCTTTTAGTTTGATGTTGGCTCACTTGTTTATTTTTTATTTTGTTCCTTGTGTTTCAGCTGTCATATCTGAAAAATCATTGCCAAAAGCCATGTCAAGGAGCTTTTCTCCTCTGTTTTTTATAGGAATTTAATGCCTTACATTTAAATCTTTAGTCCACTTCTCACTAATTCTTGAGTGGTGGAAGATATGGGTCCAGTTTCATTCTTTTACATCTGAATGTTCAGTGATCTCAGCACAGTTTGTTGAAGAACTGTATTTTCTTCATTGAATATTCTTGACTCCCTTGGCAAATATTAGTTAACTGTATATGCTTAAGTTCACATCTGGGCTCTCAATTCTGTTGCATTAGTTTATCTTTTTTTATGTCAGTACCATATAGTGTTGATGACTATAGTTTTATAATATAGCATCAAATCAGGAAGTATGATATTTTCTGATTTGTTCTTTCTCGAGATTCCTTTGGTTATTTGGAGACTTTTGTGCTTTTAGGAGTGTTTTTTCTACCTCTATAGAAAATGCCATTGGAATCTCAACAGGATTGCATTGAATTTATAGGTGGCATTGGTAGTACTGACATTTTAACAATATTATTCTTCCAACCCATGCACACAGGGTACCTTTCCATTTATTTGTGTCTTCTTCAATTTCTTTAATCAGTGCCTTATAGTTTTCAGAATAGATATTATTTACCTTCTTACATAAATTTATTCCTAAGTATTTTATTATTTTGATGCTAATATAAATGGGTTCAGTTTATTTCTTTTTCAGAAATATTATTGTTAGTATATAGAAATGCAACTGATTTTTGTATGCTAATTTTGTATCCTGCAATTAATAAATTCATTGATCACATCTAACATCCTTTGGTTGAGACTTTAAGATTTTCTATATATAAAATCACTTCATCTGTAAATAGAGACAATCTTACTTCTTCCTTTCCAATTCGGATACCTTATATTTCCTTTTCTTTCCCAATATCTCTAGCAAGGACTTCCAGTTCTATGTTGAATAGGAGTACACCATGTAATAATTCTTAACAGGATTTCATAGATTAATGGTTTTCATTTCTACTGCCACCATTTTGTTATAAGAATTTGATGCGGATCAGCATCACCTGGAAGACTTGTTAAAACACAAATAACAGCACCACAGCAGTGTTTCTGATTCACCAAGTCTGGGATGGGGCCCCCAAGAATCTGCTTTTCCTAAGTTTCTAGATGATGCAGATGATGCTGTTGTTCCGACCTCACACTGAGAAACTGTGCCCTAAATAGTCTCTTTACCTCCTTTCTGAGTCCCCAGGCTTATTATCCACATAGAAGCTGGAGTGATCTTTTAAGAACTAAGTCACATGGCATCACTCCCCATTTATTACCTCCCCAAGTCCTTGTCCAGACCAGGAGGTCCTGCATATTCTGGCTAATGAGCCCACAGGGTGTGATCAGCTTTATTCTCTGACTTTGCCTGCCCATCCACATCTCCCTCACCATTCTATCATCTCACCTGCCTCCATTCAGGACCCAGCCATGCCCCCTGCTCTCTCTGCTCTCTGTGGGAAGCTATCTCCTCTTCTCTTTTTTCACCTGTTAGTAACTTCACATCCTTTTCTTCTCATCAAAACTATCACTTCCTCGGAGAGGTCATACCTAAGCACACAAAGTGCGTGTTTCTATTTATTCTATTTCAGAGAGCTTTTCTCTGTATAATCCTTACAGTATTTTTGACATTTATTTGTGTTTTTATTTTATGAATAACAGTATTTCTTCTTGAATTGTGAACTCCATAAAGGGGTTATATATATTAGGTCACTGCTGAATCTTCAATAGATAGCAGTGCCTGGCATATGGTAGTCACTCAGTAACATTTGTTCAGTGATTGGATGGATGGATGGATGAATGGATGGATGGATAAAGCTCTGGAATGCTTGGGATTGTAGGAAAAACTCAGGAGAGCAGCAAAAAGTGAACCTGCCCTCTAGCATTTGTCTACAGCCAGGTGCCAAGTTTATCTGCTAATGAACATATTTAAGTTCTGTCTTTGAAAATTTTTGCTTAAGAACCCAGAATTGCCAGTACAATCAGCACCTCTACCCACTTCACTTGCTCAGATAAGTTTAAAATACATGTCTCTCTTAACATTCCTTTCTCAGGCAATCTGATTCTGAAATTAAAAGAACTGTGTCCGTGACTCAGAGAACTGATCTGTATATCTTTGAATTGTGGTACTGATAAAGCCTAATGTTTGAGAAACATGTTTCTGGCTCAAACTAACAGGATTCTTTCGAAGATAGTTTTGTGGAATTTTAAATGCCTTCATTTTGTCCTTTAGCATGGCCCATGGAATGTTCTTCCTTCCTGCACTCCATACCTTGTTTGTATCATTTCTTGCCCATCTTCCCTTCCTAGATGCTGTCCTTGGAGCTTATGCCCAGAGCATTTTTCAGAGTTCCCAAACAGGAAGGTTCGGAGCAATTACATGACAAGCAGACTCTGAACCCAAGGCAGCTATTTACTTTCTACCCCAGCATACACAGTGGGTCCTGATTCCCCTTTTTTGTTGTGTAGACTTGAGGATTTAGGGAGAAGCAAGCAATCATGCAGGGGCAAACTTGTCTAAGTCAAGTACTGTACACACTCAGGCTAAGAAGCCAGGATATTGGAGACTGAAGTTCCTGGCCTTCAGCACTCATGGTCCATGCAGAAATGTGATTCTGTGGTGACATTTTTACCTCTAGGACTTCGAGGGTTTTTTCAAAGAAGTGGTTTCAGGGAAACATGCTGCCAGATGGAAATCACAGCTTGAACTTCGCATTGATGCAATTCACCCAGGTGCAAAAGCAGAGTCAGGTACTCCTAGCGGGAAAGACTGAGGCGGGGGCCTGAGAGAGATCCCATACTCCTGGAGAGTTAGATGATACCCGTATTAAGGTGGGTGGTACTTCTTTTTTAAGGTGGTACTCAGGGTGTGTTTTTCCTGGTATCAGAGCATGTTTCTTCCTGGTAGAGAACACCCTCATGGTTTAGATGCTGTTGTTGCAAGACAGTTCTCTATGGGTCTCTTGCATTTCTGTGCATCCAGACTCAGCTTGGAAGATGGAGAGTGGCTCTTCCTCGGGGCAGTCAGTAGGTAGGTTTGCTTCCTAACTAAAATGTAAAGATACCATCTCTCACTGGGAGGGAGGGTAAGCCATGTTGGCTAGCAGAACCCAATCAGGAATCAAAGCAAATGCAGAATGCCCCAAGGGGTAAGGTGGGTGCTGCTGGAAAAGACAAGCAGAGCACGTGTGGGGAAGGAGGATGTGTGGATGTGTGGATGCCTAGGGCTCCTGAGGCTGCACAAACTCATGCTATAAAGTTGGGATTGGGCATTCTAGAGGCTTGGAAATCTAAATCCATCACTCCATGCTGCTCTGTGGTATTATAAAGAAAGGATGATCATATTGAAGTTAGGTTATCTGCAGAGTATTATTTGTATTCAATGGGAAAGTGCTGTGGGACTTGGGGTGCCACAGTGAACCCTGGGAGCTGAGAAGGTGGGCAGGCTCTTCCAGACCAGGTTTGTCTTTAAAGGGGAGAATCACTTTTCCTTTTCCTTTCATTTATTTTTTATTCTCTGTGTGTATACTTATGCATGTGCAATCCTGTGCATGCCTGTGTACAAGTGCATGCATGTGTGCACATATGTGTACTTGTATATGTGTATGTCTGTAGCATATATGTGTATGTGTATGTAGGCCTGTATATGTATGTGTACTTAGGCATTTATCTCTCTGTTGTGGGGTCCAGAATTATAATCATTGTCCCAGTTCTTTATTTTAATTTTACATAGTCAACAATGTTTTTAGTACCAAATGTCCTTTTATCTTTCCTGTAATAGTTTCAAGTAGTGGTTGGAGAAGAGGCATAAAAAAGAAGTAGATAAAGCTTATCAGGCAAAGTTGTGGCAGAGGATGCTAATAAATGGAGAGATTCAGAGGCAAAGCAAACAAACATATAAAAACAAAAACCAACAAAGTGAGTAAAGCAGCAATTTAAATACTAAATGTTTTATAAAATGGACCTATTGAAGGCTGCCTTCAATTCATTCTGCAGACTTTTAGCTGACTTCTCATCTTACAAATGATGTGTCAGTCATCTAAACGGTACATCACCATTCCAAGATGATAGATCAGACCTGTCCAGGTCTCCTTCCCCGGCCTCTGATTTCCTGCCTCTGCACTTACATGCATGCTGTGCCTGATACCCTTCCCTCCCAACCTGCTGGGTCTTATCTCTCCATGGCCAGAACCACCCTGAGCCTGGATCCAAATAACCATGGAATTCACAAGATCCCAGTATCCCTCCAGTAGAGGTCATGTCTGACACATCCTTTCACACACACACACACACACACACACACACACACACACACACACACACATCTTTCTGCTTTCTGTCCCTTAAGTGAATTTTTTTTTTAAATAAATCTTCACCCGAGGATATTTTTCCATTGGTTTTTAGAAAGAATGGAAGAGAGAGGGAAAGATAGAAATATCAATGGGAGAGAAACACATCATTGGTTGCCTCCTGCACGTGCCCTGACCAGGGCCCAGGCCTAGGAGGAGCCTGCAACCAAGGTACGAGGTACCTGCCCTTGACTGGAATTTAACCTGAAGCCCTTCGGTCTGTAGGCCGACACTCTATCCACTAAGCCAAACCAGCCAGGGCCTAAGTTTATCTTAAGATGAGTTTTGTGGGACCAGCCCTGGGACATGTCACCAGTGAGATGAAGATGTATGAGGAGTGCACAGAAGTTAGAGTCCCCCCAACCCCCTATTTTTAAGAGAAATTTTCACTTGAGAGTAAAATTTTAATTGGATGTCAAAACTTCCTGATAAGCTTTTGTTCACCATTTGTCAAGAATTTATACGAGGAAGCAAAAAAAAAAAAAAAAAAAAAAGAAAAATCAATATTCTACAGTACTCCTTTCATCCCAAGCAGGTTGAAAGACTTTAGCTGCAAAGTGAAGAGATCAGAGGAGAAATAGATTTATTAAAAAAACACACACTCCCATCTTAACAATGTCATTTGGAAGAACAGACTCTTTCTGAAGCAATTTCTGATCTCCGTTTGCAAAGGCGATCACTTTTAATGGGTGACCACGAAGATGAGAAGCAAGCAGAAGAAAGTACAAAGAGAAAAACGCAGACTTCAATTTTCTGTTCTCTGCAGTTTGGGGAAAAGAGATCCCAGCTGTACATGTAGACAATTTGCAAACATTTAAGCCAGACTTTCTGCCAACTTTAAATGATTTTGCCGATCAAGACAAACAGAATCACTTTCTGTTATGGCTCCCAGCAGCTGGGAGGGAGCAAATAGGGTTGAACTTCCCAGCACTCCATTTAAGGGCACACACCTAGGCACACACCACATTGCTCTGTTGCTTCATCTGTTTTTCACGAGGGTTGCTTGATGCATATGTTCAAGAATTTTCTGTTGTCTGATTACTTTGATTTCCTACATGAAATTGTTTCATTTTGTTCAGTTACTGCTACCAATTTGTTCTGTCCAACCTCATGTCTCTTTTTGGTTTGTCATCACTGCTGATCTACCGTATTTTTCGGACCATAAGACGCTCCGGACCATAAGACGCACCAGTTTTTAGAGAAGGGAAATGAAGAAAAAAAGATTCTGAAACAAATAGTGTCCTAAAATATTTTATGTGCATTAAAACCCAACATCACAGTCATAAACACATGTAATCAACCCTGTAAAGTAAACAGCAGCATTTAGAACCATTTTAGAGCCGGGCAAGCACACAGAGACCACACAGAGCCGGGCAAGTAAAAAAACTTTTTTTTTAAAGTATATGTGTAGGCTATATTTGGACCATAAGACGCAGGGACTCCCCCCCCACACACACACACACACTTCTGGGGGGAAAAAAGTGCGTCTTATGGTCCGAAAAATACGGTAGTTTATGACTTAGTCCAGGGGCTGCTTGAGGAGGCTAGTGCCTCCGTTAAGCTCTCCTGACAAAGGCCTTACTCCCATAGGACTCCTTGTGCCTGACTCACCCCTATATCTCCTAGTTCAGTGGTCGGCAAACTCATGAGTCAACAGAGCCAAATATCAACAGTACAACGACTGAAATTTCTTTTGAGAGCCAAAGTTTTTAAACGTAAACTTTTTCTAACACCACTTCTTCAAAATAGACTCTCCCAGGCCGTGGTATTTTGTGGAAGAGCCACACTCAAGGGGCCAAAGAGCCGCATGTGGCTCACGAGCCACAGTTTGCTGACCATGGTCTAGTGGGTCCCTAGTTGGAGATATCACATCCCTTTGCCTGACCCTATGCCCGCACCTGGTAAGACAGTAAGACAGCATTATATGATATTGGTGGTGTTACCATGTCTGTGGCTTTCTCCCAGGCTGAGATCTAACCTACATATGTCTTGGGAATAGGAAACTTCCAGGACTTTTCCTTTTCACACATGCCTGCCTAGTGCTCTTTGCCTTCCCCCAGGATAGGACTTGCTGTCAAGCTGAATGAGTAACCTGACATATTCGGGGGCACATCATGTCATTTTCCCTCTTGCCTGAAGTCTCCCTTCCTTCTTATTCTTGGGGAGAGGAGAGTAGCTTCTCCAATAAGTCCTCCAGCACCTCAGCCTCCCTTCTTTCCTCTTTCTTCGAGTTTATATCAACACGTAGGTATAGAGAGGCATGGGTTGGAGAGAAGAGAGGGTTAATGTTGGTTCTACCTTTCAACAAGCCCCATGGGGAGGTGTCTGGTTTTTCATCCTTAGAATGTGTAACACTGAATACATATTCTGTCAATTACAGGACCGTTACAGAGGAATAACTTGCTACAGAGAATAACTTGTACTAAAAAGGGAAAGCGATAGAGAGGAGTAATGAATACTCTCCTTGGCAGTGGCCTAGGAAATGGTGACAGAAAGCCTATGGCTATGGAATACTGGGATCTCTAACAGGAGAAACGAGTCTCTTTATCCCCAGAGCCTGCTTACTGGGTAAATATCTAAAGAAGGTTCCAGTGCCCAGGTGTTAGAAAGCACAAGTGTGATTTTCCTATGATAAGACCAAATTGGAGAAAAAGGAACCTGGAAGAACTACATGCCCAGTTTTTGTCTCCTCCTCTTTCTCTTGTAGAGCCCCATGTTTGTTCCCCTGCCCTGCCCACATAAAATGCCCAGTGAGAAACGGGAATTATTTTTGAAGTAACCTTAAATAGTGGTGATTGTCAGTGCTAAGCAGCTATTTTGAGTGTCATTAAAACCCTCACTTCTGAAGCACAGTGGACTTAGGAATAGACACTGAAAAATGTTGATTCGCAGACTTGAGTAAGGAAATGAATATCAAGCAATACTGCCTCAAAAGCTGTACAAGAGGGGCCTCTGCTCTGGGCCACACACTTTGGAGATCCTTATGTTTAACAATTACAAACCCACATGTAATTTTTAAAAATGTTTTTATTGATTTCAGAGAGAGGAAGGGAGAGGGAGAGAGAGATAGAAATATCAATGAGAGAGATCATTGATCAGCTGCCTCCTGCTCAGGATTGAGCCGGGCATGATGGAGAAGCAAACCATGACCTACTGGTTCATGGGTTGATGCTCAACCACTGAGCCACACCAGCTGGGTGCACACACACACACACACACACACACACACACACCTACATTTGATAAAGAATATGTGGTGCCTGTGCTACCCAGGACTGAGCACTCAGTGTTGGTAGCTAAACACCCACTCTCATCCCACAGGGACATGCTTTCCCACATCTCTTGTCCAATGTTCTCAAATGAAAGGTGGCTGCATTTGAATGCTGTGAGGATTTGTGGCTTGTGCTGTCTGAAACTGCTGCCTTGGAGTGTGGGGAGGGTTTGATCAGCAAAAGCACTTAGGTAAGAAAAAAGACTAATTAAATTGTAAAACCTTTCTCTCAGCATGAGTGTAGTAGTTTATTACATAAAAAGTATTATTTTTTCAATAGCACTGAGCAATCATTTTCTTGCTTCTCTTCATGGTTCCAGAGCTACTTGTGAATCAGTGAGCTCTTTCTTTTTTCTTTTTCTCTTTTCTCTTTTTTTTTCAGTGAGCTCTTTGCAATTCTTACACATGGTGACTAAAGAACATCCTATATAATAAAAGCCTAATATGCGAATTGACCAAACGGCAGAACAACCGGTTGCTATAACACACACTGACCAGCAGGGGACAGAAGCTCAAAGCAGGTTTTGCCCCTAGCCTGCAGGCCCCAGCTAATGCCCCCCCTCCCTGATCACCCCACCGGTCACCCTGCAGAGAGATGTGACCAGCAGTGGTGGAATGGGGTGGGGAGGGGAGGGGGCAGGGCTGGTGAGCTGGCAGCACCAGGCTGGCCAAGGTGGGTGCCAGCAGAGACCCCACCAACCTTATTGCCCCACTGGTTGCCCCACAGACTGGCCCTGATTGCCAGACAGGCCTAGGGACCCCACCCATGCATGAATTTCATGCATCAGACCTCTAGATTTGCAATATTAAACAACTACTCAGCCCCAAATCATAGGTACATCATCGCAACACTCAGATGTGTGCAATAAGAATTAAATTCAGTTGTCTTTGATATTTTGCTGACTTTCAGTTATACAAAAACCAGCCCTTTACACACATTTTGAAAATGTTAGTTATGAAATATTTTTAAAGGTAGAATAAAACTTACTAAACTTAACTATTTATTAGCAGTATTTATAACTAAAAAGTACTAAACATATGAAGTGTAGGCTTTCATTTGTATTCTTGCCCCTGCAAATATTAGGGATAGGCCTAATGTAAATTGTCAGGTCCTACTAATTGCCTCAAAAAGTTGGCTTCCTTCCTTTTTGTCTTTCATAGTGAAAGGATAGCTGCATCTCAGAAACTCTGTCAACATGTAATGGAGGTGTGACCATAAGACCATGGCTAAGATTTCAAGATGTGACTATAAGACCATGGCTTGGATTTGGAGGTGTGACTCTAAAACCATGGCTAAGATTCAAAGGTGTGACTATAAGACCATGGCTAGGATTTGGAAGTGTGACAATAAGATCATGGCTAAGATTTTGGGGTGTGACTATAAAATGATGGCTGTGCTGGGGGGTAGGGGCAGCTGGGGAGAGGTAAATGGGGGAAAAGGAGACTAATGTAATACTTAAAGAATTAAAAAAAAAAAAGAAGAAGAAGATGGCTAATATTTGGAGGTGTGACTATAACATGATAGCTAAGATGTTCCCAACTTTAAGTAGCTTGGTCTTTTCCCATCAAGTTCAAGACAAATTCTGCATTAAAAAAAAAAAAAAAAAAAAAAAAAAAAAAAGGAATGTGATCCCTTAAATGTCCCCATACTCTATGTTGGTTGGAATCAATAGCAAGCAGTCCCAATTTAGAGCTTGTTACTATGTATTTAAATACAGCCTTCATTTCCTAGCACAGATGCAAGTTTACTTGGTTAGGCAAAATATGTGTTTTGTAATCACGTAAGGATCATGTCTGTCTCTAATAATGTCAGTGACAACAGTAATATTAACTGACTATGGAGTAGCATTTTAAAGTGTTCAATGTGGTGATATATATTTCACCATCTGCTAATCAGTTAGGGAGGAAAACTGTGGCTTCTGACATTTTCATAGATTTAGTGGCAGAGTTAATGGCAGTGTGAAAGGGTTTGCACGTCTGCTTATTATTATGTTCTGCTAACAAACTAAGCCCAGACATTAATTTCCACTTGGGTTATGCATTTCAGAACATTTTGAATATTTTTGTCATGGAAATAAAAACATAACCATAGTCTTCCGAGTATGCTTATGGTTTATTTTTCATTTTGGCACATCAATAACTAACTCTGGGGAAAGCATAATTTGGAGTGTTTGACCTTTAATTTTTCGGAAGTCGTAGGGGTACTGGATCTGTAGCTCATGATGGTAGGTTGGGGATGTGTGCCTTCTACATAAAGAAAGACTGTTGAATACAAGCATCAGGTAAGGACTGGAGAAATCTAGATTCTAGGCTCCACTCTGAGCCTTATCTTATCTGCATAATAGCAATCATATGTATGAGCCATGTATGTTATATGGCTTTATGCAGTTCACTTCAGACTGCATGATCGAAGTGAAAATGCTTTTATGAAAATGCTTTTAAAGCCACTCAGTAGGGCAAATAAAATGTGTCTGAAAAAGTAGATGATATTATTCAATACCAGGGAGGGGAAATTATGGCCTGAGGGTTGAATCTGGCCCTCTGCTTGTTTTTATAAGTATAGTTTCATCAGATCAAGTCCAAATCCCCTTACTTATGTGTTGTCATGGCTGCTTTTCATGCTGCTGTGGCAGAATGGAATAGTTGCGGCAGAGACCATATGGCCTGTGAAGCCTAAAATATTTGCTATCAGGCTTTTTGCAGGAAACACCTGCTGACCCCTGTTATGGACCATAGACTATTTGATTGGAATTCTCAAGTGTAAGAGAGATCTGTGCACCTAATGTGAATTTTTAGGAGGAAATGTAGTTCATCTGCAATTGATGAAGGAAAGTTCTTTAATAAAGAAGTAATGATAATATTAGAAAATCTCTACTTTCACGGTTCCTAGGAAATAATGGACCCAGCCCAGGATTGCCAATGGATGTTAACATCTTGATATAAAGTCTTGTCAGTAAAAAATTATTCCCACATTGTATGAAAGCATGATGCCACAGGTTCCTTGATAATTGTAAAAGGAAAAGCATAGTATTTATAAAGGAGAGATCTTGTGGCCACTACTTTATCCATGTACCCAACTTCTCATCACTACAGGTCAGATAGATGGATGTGCTGAACCTTCCAACAGAATGCAAGGTTTTGAAAAACCATCGTCTATGAAGCATTCTTGTCAGAAATGTGTAAGGTGAATTTAATCAAGATGTAGACCTAATTTTCAGTTAGTTTGAAATACCGAGAATAAAGGAATCAGTTAAATGACACTGGAAGGAAACCAATCAGACCAATCCCAAACCAAAAGCATGGAGAGGTTCTTCTAGAAGATTATTATAGATAAAGCAACCAGGTGTAACATGGAAATTTCTATTGGGTTCACTGAGAAGGACAGCTATAAAAGATACTGTGAATGAGCTAAGGACATGTGAATGTGGACTGGAAATTCAGAATTATTAGAGGATCATCACTAAGTGATAATATCATCTTGGTAATATGATAATGATATTATGGTTATGCAATGTATGCTGAAAATTTTTTGAGTTACTTTTAAATGCATGGGAACTCAAGGATTGGACAGTTAAGAATTGGAAAAAAGTCATGTGGTCCGATGAATCACATTTCCAGTTGCATCATGCAGATGGCAGAGTGAGAACTTCACAGAAATAGCATGAAAGCATGCACCCCACATGTATGAGTACAACCTGCTGGTGGGGGCAGTGTTATGGTTTGGGACATGTTTTCCTGGCATGATCTGGGCCCTTTAATTCCTGTGGAACAACATCTGAATAGCACAACATACCTAAGTATTGTTGATGATCAAGTTCATCCTATCACATTTGATGGCGTATCCCAATGGAAATGGCTTCTTCCAACAAGACAATGCGCCATGCCATGGTACTCATATTGTGCAAGAGTGGTTTCAAGAACATGAGGGAGACTTTACCTTGCTTAGGTGGCCCCCACAATTACCAAATCTCAATCCAATTGAGCATTTGTGGGAGGAAGTTAAACGAGCCATCAGGTAGCTGGTTCCACAACATCAAATCTCACAGAACTGGACAGTGCTATTCATCAGGCATGGTGTCTGATTCCTCTCATCACCTTTCAACATCTTGTGGAGTCCATGCCAAGACAAATCACCTCAGTATTGAAGGCAAAAGGTGGCCCAACGAAGTGCTGATGGGGTGGTCATAATAATCTGGCCATTCAATGTATATGTATATACTAGAGGCCTGGTGCATGAAATTCATGCTCATGGGGATGTCTCACTGCTGGTTTGCAGGAGGTGACAGGTAGGGCTCTTGTCGGCTGGCCCTGCCCCCCAATTGCTGCTGCTGATCATCTTCTCAGGAGGGTGGGGGCAGACACTTAACACAGAATTGCCCCCAACTGGATGCCCTCAGCTGTATTGAACATCTGCCCCCTGATGGTCAGTGCATATCCTAGTGATTGGTGGTTCCTCTGGTCATTCTGCAGTTCGTTCCACCATTCTGTTGATTTGCATATTAGGGTCTTTTTATATAGGATATATGAAGATTGTCACTGTTAAATATAGAATGTATTGGAAGGGGGGGATTGAAAATAGATTATTATAGCAGTTTAGCTGAGAGATAATGGATAAATTAATTTTCATAATCATTATTTAGGTTTGAATTAAGATACTGGTAGAAAGAAAGAAATGCTTATGTGTGAGTTATTTTAGAGATTAATTTGACAAAATTTCTCAATTTTAGGCTTGTGTTTTGGGATGGGGATGATAAACAAAAAGCAGAAATCAGAATCAGAGCTGACTGCTGTTTCTTAGCTTGAATAGCTGGGACAGTGGTGGTACTATTTCTGCGATGAGGAAGACTTAAGTGAGAAATGGACTGAGAGGGACGAAGTTGACTGCCCTATGGGCCCTGTTTGATTAAGAATTATTAGAAAGTCACAGAGAGGAGTCAGGAAGGTATTGACTATGCAGTGCTATGGCAAGAAAATGAAGGACAGATAGCTTATATATCTCAGGAACCTCTGAGGGTTAATATAAGGAAGAATATAGGGGTTTAATGAGGCTGTAAATGTTTAATGAAATAAATATTGGTGAAAGTTAATATTGGTGCATAAATTTTGAAACCATCAACTACTTAATTAGTCAAAAGTTGATGTTAACATTTATAAAAGCCTATTAAAGATCTCCCTAAGTGTGAGAGTCATTTTTTATTAAGAAGACAGGAGGGGGAAATTCTTTTATTTTTTCTTTTCTATGAAAACTAGGTTCATTCTAGGGTTTCTTGTTGTCATTAAAATTGTCTTTCAAAACTTCCCAGGAGCCCCTAGGCAAGTCCTTTCCACTGGTGTCTCCCTAAATTTCCTAGCTGAAGAACAGAGGCAAATGAACTCAATCATCTCTAAAGGTATACCAGTTGCTAAATATTTTTTTTCTAGAAATCTGGGTCAAAGGGTCCCAATTAGTTAAAGCAACCACTCTTAAGAGGGGCTCAGAATGACTAAAATGTTTAGCAAATGGCAAAGCTCTGAGTTTTATTGTGTAAACTTGCAATTGTGGGTAAGGGCTGAAATGTCAAGGCCATAGACATTGACCTCAGGATACTAGGTTCCATGTTAGGGTGGGGAGTGTGGAGATGCAGTACCCATCATAGCTCTGGCAGCAGAGGCCTCCTTAACCATGTCAATTAGTAAAGTTGCTCCAGATCCTTCTCTCAATCTGTGGAATCTTTGACTATAAAGAAAGCTTTATCTTGTTTATTTTTCTTTTTTTTAACTTAACTTTTACACAATATTAAGTTCTTAACAAGCCAACTCTGCCTGCCTTCCTTCTGACTGCCTGCTGATTTATTTTGCTGATGAGAGCAGAGATTTTATTTCCTTTCACTCTGTGTGGGATGGCTTCAATGCAGGTAGGCTCCAGCCTCTTGGTGGGAGAGCCTGCTGAATTTGTAAAGGTGCCATTATTTACTCTTTTTCATATTCTCAAAGAGTGGCAGTCACATTACTTGCTGGAAATATAGGTATTCAATCGAGACCAAGAGAGCTTTCTGTAGGATTAGTGGCATCAGGCAGTATTTGCTGTTTTCAGGCTCAATTTCTTCTTGACCACTTGCGTCACATGCTCACCTTTTGCCAAATATTGACTGTTCCTAACAGGTAGGGCACGTTGCTTTTTGTGTTGACCACTGGAAGGCCCTTGACCTGATCATGTCAGAGATGGAAGGAACAAAGGAGTTTGTATGATTAAAATAAATGGCAAGATCTTGAGTCAAGTCCCAGAAGGCTGGAGAGGAGAAGAGAGGAGCTGAAGTCCATCGTCTCCAGCCAGGAAATGACAAATATTTTTCTGCAACTAGGCTCCTGAGTTGAGAATTTGTGGCTCATTAAAAATAAAAAAAATAGCAAAGACTGAGGGCAAACTTGATTCAGGGAAATCTCACAGATACTTCTCTGGAGACTGTGTCCAGGGAAGATCGAGATGGTAGGCCTATTGCAGGCTGCCTAGTCCACATTTTCTGCACCCTATTTACTCATCTTTTACTGTGTACCTCCCCTCCCACCAAGGCTGCTCATTTTTTTTTTCTAGAGCAATATTTATTTATTTATTTATTTATTTATTTATTTATTTATTTAAAATATATATTTTATTGATTTTTTACAGAGAGGAAGGGAGAGGGATAGAGAACCAGAAACATCAATGAGAGAGAAACACCAACCAACTGCCTCTTGCATCCCCCGCCCCCCCCACTGGGGATGTGCCCGCAACTAAGGTACATGTCCTTGATCAGAATTGAACATGGGACCCTTCAGTCCTCAGGCTGATGCTCTATCAACTGAGCCAAACCAGTTTTGGCTCAAAATGGAGTTTTATAGCATTGACCCCCCAGGGCAGCATTGCATCAGGCCCGAGAATGTGGAGCCATGAAGCTGGCTTTTGCTGCAGAACCCATCACGTAGCAGGCACTTCTGCTGCTGGGAAGTCTTGCTGGAGTTCGGTGTTTGTGGTTGCCAATTCTCAGGGCAAGAACTTGATTCAGTGATGCTCCAGTTCAGGACCTCCGGGGCCTTTATCAACTGATTATCAGCCTCAGGTATTAAATTCACCTTTAATGTGTGAAGAAGTACTTATATGTTGGCTTTGAGATCCTGGAGTTGTCACATTGTGGAGACAGGGGTCATGGATGCACCAGCTGGGCCCTGGATTGTGCCTGCTTTTCCAACAGACCATCTTCCCAAATGGTCTCTGAGAACAGGACATTGATTGATGTTGCATGGAATCATCAACAAAAATTTGTGGACAAAAATTTGGGAAATTGAATGAATGCATCTCGGAGTACAAAGCTAAACATGAGCATGAGGTCCTATCAACTGCCCTTTCTAGTCTGATAATAACATTAGAACGTTTCATCAGACCCCTACCAGATGCCACACATTATGCTTGGCATTTTGTACACATTATCTTTAATCCTCTCCAAACCCTGCAGAATCCTTGGCTGTACTTCAGGATAGAAGTGAAAAAATTAAAGCTCAGTGATGTGGCTGCATCATGGCCACAAAACTAGTGGAAGATCTGGGCTTCGTTTAAACCAAAGTCATTCTAATGCCACGTCCAGGCTTCTGCACCTTTAAGGTGCTGTGTGGTACATTCTCAGAGCAAAACAAGCATGACCTAAAATGCTACTTTGAAGACCATTGCTCCCCTGGGTTGATCTGGGGAATGGGGGCTAGTGTTTCTTTCCAGGGAAAAAAGTAGCTCTCCGTACAACCCACTTACTTTCGAATCACAGCAAGAGAAGAGCATAGAGGTGAAGCTTACTACTCAGTGAATGGGAAGGCATGGCTACCAATCCAGCTGAAGATCCAAAGCTTCCACCTGAAGCAGGCTCTTGGAGGCCACCTGATGTGGCAGCTCTTCACATCTAAGCTATTGAATGGTGAGGAGGTCCAGAAAGTTCCAAAAGAGAGATCAAAGACAGAGTAGGGGAAAGATTCAGGGCAGCTCTTGTTTTCCAATTAGTTTCCAAATGTTGCTTTAAAATATTTTGATGTCTAGTATGTCAAGGCAGTCGCCTACCCGCCTTGTCAGAGGGGATGGAGCAGGTTGGAGACACTGCGATGCTTCATAACCTGCCAGGCAATGAGTCGCACACCTGTCCCTGTTCCTGTAAAGCCTTGCTTGCTTGTTTTTGCTGGCAGGGCAGGCAGACAAGTGGCTCTGCATGGAGAACCTTTTGTCTGCCTCAGCACTTCTCTTGTGTTAAAGCCAGTATCTGTGGACTTGGTCCTTTGTTTTTTCAGCATCGTTTACTTTCCAACATTTATATGGAGTTATCTGTCATGTCCTACCTGCAGCACATTCTTAGAAAGGATACGCAAGTTTAGTTTCTTTTGCTTCTCAATTTTAAGTACAAGAAGAATTCCGTGTGTTCTTTTCTAAAGGGTTGAGATTAAAGCAAAAAAACTCCTCGATTTCCCTAATTATCCCCCCTCTTTCAGTGACTATTATTCCAGACTTACTTTTACAAAAGGTTTCTGCAGAACTCATTGATTTTCACTTAAATTCAACAAGGCCCCAGTGTCCTAGTTGATATTAAGTTAAACGCATGGTTGATTGAAAATGCAGGAGCTGCCAGGCTTGTTTGAGTTGGTTTCCAGATCCCACTTTTGTCTTAGTTTCTTGTGTAATTGGGGAACTGTTTTGATGATCCATTATGCTGTCTTCTCTCCATATTTCTGGAGTGTTCAGGTATGAGGCAATTAGTGGAGACTTGGGGACTTTTCCGGGTGTGTTGGGTATGTGAGTTGTGTGAGGGCGTGGGGGCATGGAAGGGGATCTATTCATCTATGCTCTATATAGTTTTCACTTACTAAGGTCAATATTATAACCAGAATGATAAAACACTAACTTTCCCCCTCATGTATCTAGAACTTTCTTTTTTGGCAAGAAAGTACAGTCCCTCCACCTTTCCAACCCCTGATACTTTTAATGCCCACCTGGCACCATGCATAGTTATTACAATATCAGGCAAAAAGATAAACTTTATGTCTACTTCACCAAAATTTCCTGGGTAAATCAGTGGCCAACCCAGGTCTTGATCACTGACCTCAAAGACAGTGATACAAAGATGAAATTTGCTATAGAGTCCCTTTCTTATTGATGTGTCCTCTGACCCTCACCTTCTAGATTTTTGTTTTCCATCCTCTTTTCCAGGAAGCTCTTCTTCTTCTTCTTTTTTTTTTTTTTTTTCAGTTTCCTCTGAAACATGAGTTTCTTGGTTGTTCCTCACTAATCCTGTTAGCAGAGACCTTGGGGCCAGCCTGTCTCCCATTAGAAACCACTTTCCATCTGAGCTAAATTCTTTAAGGAAACTGGACTGAGATAGCGGGGACCACAAAAGGTGGTATCAGACAGCCAGGTATCTGGTGCCCATTCAGTTTTCAGTAGATGCCTGCATATTCCATTGGTACTTAGGCCACAGTCAGCTTAGACCCAGAGACACCTCTAACCACTTCATTTGCAACCCTGGACCCAAGAAATTTGCTAGTCCATTATCATCATCATGTTGGACTCAGAAGAATTGGGGCACAGTATCTTGTACTTAAAAGGCACCCATGCTTTTATGCATCAGTGCCATGAATGTACAAGTAGAGAGATCTTTCTGAATGCCCTTTCTGAACCAGATAAAGCTATTGGCTATTTAGAATATATATTAGCATGAATAAGGGCATGGGTATATTTGAAGTCCCCCCTCTCTAAAGGTGGAAGGAGTCTTGGATAGAGGACAATGGACTGGGAGCCAAGAGCCTTGAGCCTTTGCAATGCTGGTGAGAACTGAGTCCTTGGATTCCTTTGTGTCATAGTAAATTCAACTGGGGTCATTCTCCGGTTAACAGAGTCTTATGAAGATTTGAGTAAACCTGAGGTGTCTGTTGCCTTTTACAGGAAAATGGGTGGGTTAAGATGGTGACTATAAATGAGGGGTGAGTGATGATGCTGCGGAGTAATGCAGTGATGGTAGGAAGATGAATACCAGCATGGAGAAGGAGCAGGAACCAGTAGTTCTTGAAGCAATTATTTCTAGGTGTTAGTCATGGCCTTGGAGATCCTCACTCAGAGGGGCTTCAGGAGTAGGGCAAGAAGAGAAAGAGACAATATTTAAAAATTCAGGAGTAATAAATATCAGGAAGAGAAAGCAGAGGCAAGGGACACCCCAGCAGAGTGTCTGTGGTGAAGAAAAACAGCTCCCAATGCAACTCAAAGGGTGATTTAGGGCAAGGGTCCATGGGCAGTTCAGAATTGGGGTTCTAAGGAGTTGAGTGCTGCCCCTGAGAAGCATGGTGCTGTGGAAGCCTTGGGGACAGTCCCTGGGGCTGACAGTGAAGAAACATTCTTTTGCAGTGACTAAGAGCCTGGAGATGATGTCAGGCTTGTGATGGGAACAACCACAGACTTGTTTTGGAAGGAGGTAATTGAAGGAAAAATGAGAACTCCTTCTTGATATATATGGAAATGTCATTAAACAAGTGAAAGTTCCAGACTGTTTTCTCTCTCAGACATTCTAGGCTCAGAGTTTCCATGGCACAGGTATCTTCTGTATAACTTCCTTCCTCTCTGCCAGAGTGGGTTTTTGTTTTGCTCTTTATTCCCTTTGCTACTATAAGAAGAGCTATGTTTTTTTCTAGAGACTCCCTGATTCCTCTGCTGCTCCTTTTGAGTTAATATCTAGGCTATAATTTATCATTTTCAACTTTTGTGTGGTGTAAGGGGCAGGTCAGGACAACCAGTTATTCATTTCTCATTGTCCAATGAATAAAGACTAATTTGAGGTGTTATCATTATTTTATAAATTTAAGGGCCACTTCTATCATTTATCAGTGTTGAGTCTACTTAGAGTGCTATGATGAAAAGAACTCTAAGGCTGAGAAAGAATGTCTAGCTGGAAAGAATGCTGTGATCAGCTAGTGATGCCTGCCATAGGGATGGGTTAGGAGATTGGGCTCCTGGTGCTCCATTATTGCATCTCAAGCTTACAGCCTTGTCTTCTCTCTCAATGTTGGATGTGAGAATGCTTTCAACTTTTCTTAGTCTTCCCGGAGTAATTTTCTGTACCAACGCTTCCATCTAATTAGCCCCTTTAAGTGTAATTAAACCATATGCCTAGCATTGTTTCTCAGGTCACCTTAATCACTTCATGTACAGCTTCATCTCCAGGAAACCTTCCATTAAATAATTAAAAGAGTTTCTTAAAAGAGTTGGGTTACATTCATGAACACTTCTTTATGTACCTTCCCATTAAATCTAGATTCACCTTTTGTGAATACATTACATTAACGCTTATTTGTTTGTTTTATGGATTTGTTTAGTATATCCCTTAAGGAGCACTCTTTCTTTGCCATCCTTGCTTGTCTTAGATTGTGTAAGCTCCCAGAAGGCGAATACCTTGTCTTTTAAAATTGCATTGTACAGTGCGATGTACAAATGAGCAATTAATTCTCAAAACACTGACAGTAGGAGAAGACAAAAAGTAGCTGATGATATCTTAAATGATTTAAGTGATGTCTTTAATCTTTTGGTTATCTCCATTTTTTTTTCCTAATAAAAACTGTCAGAAAAAAATGAGATAATGTTCCAAGTATATTGATTTTTTTCTGAACTAAATCAGTGGTTAAATTAAAATTATTATTAAAAAATCAGTCTTAGGTCTTTCTGTCTCTATTCATGATGTGTTGTTGCAGGATGCTTCTACCAGGCTCTTTAACTTGTTCCCATGGAACAAGTTAATAGGCTGAAGAATAACAATCGTGGCAGGGCCATCTCCCTCTGACTCAACTCTTCAGTCTGCCTTTTTCCCTTTGAAACATCCCATTGGTTATATGGGGCCCATCCAGATAATCCAGGTTAATCTCCTATTTTAAGGTCAGCCGATTAGCACCAATGTCTCCATGTGCTACCTTAATTTCTCTTTGCTTTGTAACCTAACATATTCACAGTTTCTAGGGATTACGATGTGGACAGCTTTGGGGGTCTGTTGTTCTACCTGCCTCACAAGGTAATTCCAATTCTGAAAGGGAGCAAGGTATGAATGTAGACAGACTGGCTAGAACAAATCATCTCCACATGTGTCCTATTGATGAGTAAGGCATTACTTCCTTCATAGATGTATTCATTCATTCATTCATTCATTCATTCTTTAAATATGTAGTGAGTTCCTTTTGTGTCCTAGATATTGATACTTGAGATATAATAGTAAACAGGATAGCCAAAGTCTAATAGGAGAAAATAATATTCAAATACAGAAAATGCAGGAGTCTTGATCCTCATTGGAAGGATCCTTGCCCAACTTTTGAGACCAGGTAAGGATTCCTAGAAGTGATGTAGGAATTAGGTAGGTATAAAATGCTGAATAATGGTAGCCTGAGTGCATCCTCCAGACACTAAATGCTTAATCTTCAGTGCTACCCACAAACCTGCATGGTGGGTACTATTACTGCCATTTTGCAGATGTGAAAACCAAGTATAATAAAGGTTAAGTAGCAATAATAGCCCTCTGTTATTCTATGAAATAATGAGATTGGCTCTACACTGAGACATTAGAATGGGCATTTCCCTTTAAGCATGGGCTAATTTATTACTGTCTCCCAAGTCTAATTTTCTTTCTGAAGAAAGAAAAATAAAGAGCAGGAGCTTGATTCAGTCTCTATTGTTGTGACCTGCACATAGCCCTGTGAGTGTTTAGCTTCATGGTTTGTTTTCTGTCTAAACCAAGAGAGCACCATGCTCTCTGTGGAGGTGCAGTCAGTATTAATGTTATTCACATAACACGACTCCCAGCATGAAGTCACTGTGTTGCCATTGGCAACCCAGTAGTTCACCCAGGTATTAAAGTAGAGTAGATATGAGGGTCTGGTATCTTCTGGATCTGAGCAGTGAAAGACCACGGCTACTAATTATTAGCCTGCTGCTCTTCAGCCGGGCCAGCAAGAGAACCTGGAGTAGTACCCTTTCCACATTAGGCCTGGCAGAACCACCCTCCTGTGTACTTCACCATGAATCTGAGTCATTTGACTCTCACAGGTAACCAGGTTGTTCCTTCAATGCTTGTTGATGCCAGTAATATACATAATAGATGAGAAATGACTAGTCTAGGAACCATTGTCAGTGTTCTCATCACAGAAAGAAGTGTAGGGAAGGAGTGTGTAGGGAATGCCTGCCTTTGCTGCTGATTTCAGCATCAGGTTTGCTCCCTTAAACTCCGGCTCTTGGTTGATCCCCAATTCCTCAACCTGACTAGGGACTACCATTTTGGATAGTACATATTAAAGGACATTTCCTTCATCACAGTTTATTTTTTACTTTTATTTTTTAAAATATATTTTATTGATTTTTTTTACAGAGAGGAAGGGAGCGAGATAGAGAGCTAGAAATGTCAATGAGAGAGAAACATCGACCAGCTGCCTCTTGCACACCCCCTACTGGGGGTGTGCAACCAATGTATATGCCCTTGACCGGAATCAAATCTGGGACCTTTCAGTTCACAGACCAACGCTCCATCCACTGAGCCAAACCGGCTTCGGCTTCATCACAGTTTATTGAACAATAATGTTCTCTAGAAGATATTTAAAGGGGTTCTAGAAGATCTTTGTTAGGTTAGCAATAGGGTCAGTAACATCTGGATATCTAGGATATCGGAACTGAGGTAGGCTCTGTCTCCATGCCGGTAGCTCTGTTTTACCCTTGGTGGTCATGAGGTAGACAATGAAAGATTCAGAGGCAGGCTTTCACTCAAACTGTCCTGCTACTGATGCATGGAGAGGTAAGAAGAAATCTAAGGGTCATATAGTTAGTATTTTGGTGGACTACCTGCCCCTCCATGCAAGATCTATCTCCGGGCGAATGTAGGTGTTGAATTGGCATGGGGACGACTGTGAGCTATTTTAGTAAAAGTGAAGCATTGCTCCTCCACATGTGGTCCAGATTTAGGGATTCATACTTATAATTATACAGAGTATATAATAAATCAGTCAGACGTGTCAAATCAGGAATCATTACTCTGCTTTAAGATAATTTTCAAGTAATAGCTAAGCATCCACTTATAGACTAATAAAGAGTCATTAACATTTGTCCATTAATAAGGGTTTTTAAAGGACTCCAATTTTATCTGGAAGTTTATTTTGGCATCGTGCATTGCAAAGGTACTTTATAAGTTTTTGTATCCCACCATCTTCAGAATCATTCTAAGGAAGGGGTGGGCAAGTATTTTGATCTGCCTAGGGCTTTATCTTTCCACCTAAAGCGGGTGAGCAGGGATTGATTCCCACATCTCTTGGCTCCTAATTTTAAGGCATTTCTATCAAATCATAAAAGAAAGGCAACCTCACTTATTTAATAAGGAATAAATCTATAACTACTACCCCCCTATTATTTAGAAGGCTTACCCTCTAAACAGTTCATTCTAATGAGGTCTTTCTGCTCCCCCCGCCCCCCACCCCAAAGGGTGTCAATTCATGAAGGATTAAAGAGACTCTGGTAGACAGCTTGTGAACACATTTAGTGCATACACATCAATTTTTTTCCCACCATATCTAGATAATAGGAGATAATGATAGTTACTGTTTAATAACCTGTTAGGGACACAGTACTAACTGAGTGTAGGCATGTAAAATGGATCTTAGTTTGCTAACTACCAGGAAACATGCATAGTTTCTATCTCTGCATTAGGCTGTTAAAGTGAACTGGGGTGTTATTGATGGTCTGTGTAGCAATCCCGTCTGATAGATGCCAACAACACACACAGAGTGAGCGGTCTTGCTCTAGTCTCTAAATAGAGATCAATGACTATTTTATTTGTTCAGCCCTTCCTCTACCTCCATCACGAGGTAGCTAGAATGATTAATGATCTGTTGGAGGTATTAACGCCTCATGTGTTGGTCCCCTAATTATAGAAGCAGATTGGAGCCAAGCCTCAGAGTGGGCTTGGGATGGAAAGATATTTTAAAGGCAGATGATTGGTCCAACACTTCCACTTCTTTCAATTTAACCATAAATCAATTGTGAATGATTTTTCCACTGTAATTTTTCATAGGGTTTGAACTTGGGTAATGAGCATCCCTGTCCCAGAGTGAAACTGTGATTTTCCTAGATCTTATTGGAAAGGGGATGAAGATTTATGAAGGGGCTTAGACGGAAACATATTGCATTTTTTCTTATCCTCTGCTTGTGTTTTCCCCCCTCCTTTCCTGTACTTCAACCCTGATAAGTCTCAACTTTCATGCATGGCATATAGTATTTGGGAAATTGGAAAGCTCCAGTGTGTCTTGACCTACTTTCCAGCAGCTGTACAATTACAAGGCAGAAGTTGATACTGTGTAAAGTGGTACTACGTCCTACACTGAAGGGAACGCATGGGGAAGCAAAGAGTGCATTTGCCTAAGCAGTACCCATTCTTTATTTCATTTTTGATATATTTTTATGGATTTCAGAGAGGAAGGGAAAGGGAGAGAGAGAGAAACATTAATTATGAGAGAGAATCATCCATCAGCTGCCTCCTGCATGCCTGCTACCATGGACCACGCCCACAACCCTGGGCATGTGCCCGGACAGGGAATCAAACCATGCCCTTGTGGTTTATAGGTTGACACTCAACCACTGAACCATGCTGGCCATGCACAGCACTCATTCTTTAATTTATTTGCCAAATATATTGACTTTGGATTTTTTTTAAAAGATGGGGCAGTTCAAGGGGTTGCTACCACCTAAGAAGCTGCCATGGTGATTGAGAGAGAACTTCTTAGGAGCCCTGGGTGAAAAGAGGCTTACATTGGAGTCACTTTGACAAAATTTCTTTCTTTAGCTAGGACTGCAGCTTACCCCACCATGGGTAATGTGATCCACCATGCCTGATGAAAAACTGGCCTTCTACTTGTGGAAAAGCTCAGGGTTCTTTATATATTTATTATTATTATTATTATTATTATTATTATTATTATTTTCTTAAGCCTCACTGAAGGATATTTTTTCCTTGCTTTTCAGGGGGAGGGGGAGAGAGAAGAGAAACAGAGGAGAGGGAGAGAAACATCATGTGAGAGAGACACATCCATTGGTTGCCTTCCACACACACACTGACTGAGGGGCTGGGTATTGAACCTGCAACACAGGTACATGCCCTTGACCGGGAATCAAACCTGAGACCATTTATTATGTGGACTGACACTCTTAACTGCTTAGCAACAACAGCCAGGGCTATGATTTTTATTTTTAAGGATTATAAGGTTGTAGCAAAGAGCTTGTTAAAATAGATACTTTACTAAAACTCAAACGCAGCAAATGTTCCTTTTTGCCTGTGTACCATAGCACATGGAAAGATCCAGCTGGGCTTGTCAGATATTTAATTTTTCTGTAGCTGCAAGACTGAGGGGGGCTTTATGTATTAGAGCAATAGATTACACTTTTAATGTAGTTAATGTATAATGAGAGACATATGTTAACAGGTTTGTATTCCAATTCTGTATTTGGAAGGGATGCTTCGCTTCCTTTCCTCCTTCCTGCCTGCCTTTCTTCCTAAAACTGCTGTTAATTCATTATTATGCATCAAAACACCAACTTAGTCCTAGGTGGCTAGGTGATGGGAGAGGAAGGTGATTTTGAAAGTCAGTAAAACCCAGTCCTTGTCCTCAAGCACCTTATAGTCTAGAGCCGTGGTCGGCAAACTTTGGCCCCTTGAGTGTGCCTCATCCACAAAATACCACAGCCTGGGTGAGTCTATTTTGAAGAAGTGGTGTTAGAAGAAGTTTAGATTTTTAAAATTTGGCTCTCTATTATAAAAAAATTTCAATCATTGTACTATTGATATTTGGCTCTGTTGACTAATGAGTTTGCTGACCACGCAGTGTTTCCCAAACTTTTGACATATGGGTACCCCTTCTATAATTTTCGTAACACTGAGAACCCCTCGTACTCATGAGAACGTAGAATTAGGTGCAGCTAAGCACGGTGCAGTGCATATCCCCACCAAACTCCTATGCAACGCGTACCCCCACCAAACTCTTCCCGTACCCCTGAGGGTACGCATACCACACTTTGGGAAACACTGGTTTAGGGAATTACATATCCTAAGTCTTTGCAGGCTTGCAGTGGCCACACCCATTTTGGCCAATGACCTCTGTTTCCATCTATGATGGATAGGCATCTTCCCTATGTCACCCCAACTTCCCCAGGCACATGTCTGTCTTCCCTTTTGTCCAGATCCCTTCCCCCAGTGTTTTGTAGGGATCATACCTATAATGTCTGGCCTTCCCTTTGCTCCTTTTCTATTTTTAATAATTAGCTAATTACAATGGTATCATCTGTTGACAGTTATATTTCTTTCCAATGGACCATTACTAATGTGTAAATTTAAGTTGTACTTCTTTACCTTTACTTCTTTAAATTTATTTTTCCTTTTTTTAAACCATATTTTTCTACTCTACTATTGCTCTACTACTAGACTATTTTATTGTTGTGTTATATGTGTGTACTATTCTCTGCTGGAAAGCAAACTGGATCATCGGTGTCCCGGCCCAAACACTGTAATATTGTGTAAATTTATATTCTAGCCTTTCCTCACCTGTAAAATTAGAATGATGACTATAATGATGATGAAGAGGAAGAATATGGTGATTAAGATGATGGGTGATTAATTGACTGTCTCTCCAACTCAACTGTATACCCCAGAGTCTGAACCAGAAGAGGGCAAACTATGACCATCAGGTCAAATATGGCTTTTCACTGGTTATTATAAATAATGTTATATTGGAACACATCCATGCCCATTCATTTATGTTGTTTCCATGCTACAAAGACAGAATTGAGCAGTTGCAATGGAGACTGTAAGACTGCAAAGCCCAAGGTATTTACTCTCTAACTCTTTACAGAAAATGTTTTCTAGATAGTCACCAAATATGTGTTTTGATTTGTGAAAATTTAGGGATATTGCTTTAACAAGATAGGAGGCTGCCTATAACAAATTTGTATTATATATGGTACCTGGAAAGTTCCCCAAGGAGAACCTAACCCAGCTTTCAGCTGCTGAGAGAGAGACATAACATTTATCTTTTCACTCTTGAAATGCTACCAACAGGGCCACTGTTAGCAGAGGTCATTATGCAAATACAGACTCATCTCTACATGATACCACATGCCAGGCATTTGCACAGATGTAAATTGTATTAAGGCCTGAGTATAATGTGTGTACTTCAGTTACTTTTTGAAATTGTTCAGTCATCTGGATGTCTTTTACTGTGTTTTTCAGGAAATATGAACTAGAGAATTGAGCAATTTTCTTGTCAATTTGATCAATGTAGACTGGCAACCTGGATGCCTTTAGTTAAAAAAATACCACCACCCCCACTTCACTTGTTAGAATATATTTGTTTATTTTACAAAATTACCCAGTTAACTACCTCAATTTTCCAATCTATCTTAACCACTGAAGGCTTAGACTGGTTCAATATTACATGTGGTTGGTACAATTGAGGTCTGTTCCCAAAGTATGAGCTTATTCAGTGTAGGATTCATGTTTGTTTATTCATCTACTTGCTTAGTCTTTTTGATCTGTAGCTTAAACTGTTGAAATTTCACCTTTAAATCAATCAAGCATCACTTTGGAAACAGGAGAGACATTGGAATGGAAAACCAAAGAAAGAAGAATTCAGAGAAACAGTCCTCTATTGGCAAAGGGAAGGTTCAAGAAGAATGAGCCTTGTAGGAGATAGGCAGATAGCAGAAGACTTTGGATTGAAGCTCTGAATAGAGTTTTGTAGGATAAGAGGAAACATAAGCAGCCAGTGCTTCAGAAGGAACCGTCAATGGGAAAGGAGGGACCATTTGACTCATAAAGACAGATAATGGAGCTGGAATGCTTTAGAGAGGGTTAGTGGCCAATAAACATGTTTAAAAATAATTAATCTGAGAAAATAAAACTGGTTGTGGAATTCTAGCATATCCTGTTTAAAAGGGGATCTTGAACTGGGTCCTCCAGGTGTGGGAATTTTCTGATTATGCTACCATCTCCTCCTCTAGGCGTTCAAGGACTCCTCTATCATCAGAGTGTCCTTATCATTAAACAAGTCATTGTCTCTATGGAGTGGGCAGATGGGGTCAGGGGCAGTCACAGGGAATGTACAAGTGTCATCTTTGAGTGGACATCCGCAGACACAAAGTTGCCCACTGGGAGTCCATGGTCCTCATTTGCATCAGTGAAAACATGTCTGGATGATGGCATGTTCTCTCAGCTCCTACTTCTCACCTGGGATGGTATTTGCTCTAAGGATACTGGTTTCTGGCTCTCACACCTCCCTCTGGTACAGACCTCTTTTCCTCTCCTTCCTCTTTTCCTGCTCACTTGTGCATTTTGAAGTGTGACTTTTGAACTTAATAGTGAAGCATTTTTCAATCTTTACTGGTTTTCCCAAGAGTGACTTATACTCACATTCTGGAAAAGATCCCTGGAGGTTCTATGGAAGCAATTTTACGTGAAGAGTAAAGCTTTGCTATGACCTACCAAATGTGGTTATTAGATTCGAAGATTTAGAGTTTATTAATGACTTCTGACATTGAAGGTGGAGGAAGCCATGTCTTAGGACCAAGGTTCAGAAAGCATTCAAAAGGGTTTTCTTGTTGGTAGGTTGGTTAGTTGATTTGCTATCTGTAGGTATGAAGTTATAAGTTAAGACAGAAAGCGTAAGTGCATAAACTATCAGGTTAGTTTATGAACGGGAAGGCTCAGCCCACATCTTTTATCTCAAATACAGAATGACAGGAAAGACCACACTCAGAGACCCAGGCCTGTCACTCAGCATCTAGAAGGCATCTGCTATAGTTAGAGCTAAGAACCTAGGACTCACAGAGAAAGCAGGGCATTAACCAGTGTCCAGTGGGTCAGCTGGACAGATGTCCACAAGGGGGGTAGGAAAAAAATTCATGTTTTGCAAATGACTGACATCTTTCCAAAGCCCATGCTTCCTACATGTGACCTTTCTTCAACTGTAAGAGGCTTTCAAAACTTGGATGAGTGAATGCCCACAGAAGTAGTATTTAATGTGTGTTTTGAAGAAAATGCAGCCTGGCAGCTGTGAGGGAATCTGAGGTCATTTTAATTAAGAGGATTTACCTGACCGAGAACAGAAGGGGTATAAGTCTGGCATATCCTAAAGACTCTTAGCAAACTGCTCTATTAAAATCAGTGCTTTTAAGGGTATGTTATCTGTTCTGAGGGCCTCAGTGCAACTTTGATTATGTTTCTTGTCCTTTTCTTTTTGAGCGTAAGTGCATAAACTATTTATCAGGTTAGTTTATGAACAAGAAGGCTCAGCCCACATCTTTTATCTCAAAATGCAGACCATTGTGGTATAATTACAATCCTTTGGGTATTGTTTTAACAAAATGTTTTAATTTCTTTGCTTCTCTTCCCCTACTTCACTGAAGAGCTGCTCAGCCTAGACCTGTGCAGATTTTAATGCGCAAATAAATCGCTTGAGAATTGTTTAAAAAAAAATGCATATTCTGCTTCAGTAAGTTTGGCAGAAATACAGGCCTGAGTTTCTGCATTTCTTATAAGCTTCTCAGTGCTGCTGGTGCTGCTAGTCTGGGGGCCATATTTTGAATACAAATGGCTAAATGAAAGGGAAGGAATTTGGTAGCAAAAAGGGGTTGAGTTTTGGTTTAAAAAAATCTTTTTATTGATTTCAGAGAGGAAGAGAGAGAGAGAGAGAGAGAGAGAGAGAGAGAGAGAGAGAGAGAGAGAGAGAGAGAGAGAGACATCAATGATGAGAGATATTAGAGAGAGAGAGAGATCAATGATGAGAGATATTCATTGATTGGCTGTCTCCTGCACACCTCATACTGGGAATCCAGCCCACAACCCAGGCATGTGCCCTGTCTGGGAATCAAGCTGGGAAGCAATCACTGAGCCATTGCAGCCTGGCAAAGAGGTTGAGTTTTATAGTCAGAAAGGCCTGGATGTTCTGAATTCTGGCTCTGAAATGTATGGTGACTTAAAAGCTATATGACTTAAACAAGTTGTTGAAGCTCTTGGAGCCTTGTTTTCTTATCTGGAAGGGGGATAGTGATACTGTCTTTACATGCATCTTCTAAGAGATACATTTCCTCCTACTTCTATTGTGTTCACTGCTTTATCTCCATGGCTGAGCACAGCACAAAGATGTATTGAATGAAGGATTGAATGAATTAGCAAGTTACCAAATAAATAGGTTTGAGGATAAATTTTATGATGTGATTAGAATATGCAGCAGAGTATTTGGCCTTAAAAGACATTTCAATAAATGTTGTTTACTTCCCCATCTCCTCCTTTTTCCTCTAAAACAAAAAATGGAATTAGGGTGCATGCCTCACACTGCTGAAGCAGCATCATATAAAAAAGGTCTTCTCTTTGTGATTACTCAGGGAAATAAGTTACACTTCACATCAGCAGTTGCCAACCTTTTGGACCTAACAGACCACCAGTAGTCCGAGGACCATTAGTTGGTGACCACTGCTCGAAAAATTTCCTTAAACCAGTGGTTGCCAATCTTTTGGACCTTACAGACCACCAGTGGTCCATGGACTACTGGTTGGCGACTGCTGTTTCAGATAATAGAAGTTGGATGAATGGATGAGAGAGTAGTTTTATAATATTGTTATTGTTACACATACATGGACCAGGGTAAATTAGTCAATCACTTTTCAAAAATTGATCATCTAAATATATTATTTTGTCTTATCTGCTGCTGGAGCCCTGGGAGGTAAGCAATTGTCAGAAAATTTGGAGTATTTCAGAATTCTGTGGATTCATAAGAGACTGGAACCAGGTACACAGCTGATCTTGGGAATACAAAAATGACAAACCTGGCTCACAAACTCCTTGCCCCCTACTTCTCTGAAGAGTTTAAATTTGAGTTTGACAAGTTCATTTATCATCTATCTATCTAACTAACTATCTATCATCTATCTATCTATCTATCTATCTATCTATCTATCTCTATCATCATCTGTTTATATCTATCTACCATCTGTTTATTGGTTAATCCTCAACCAAGGATATTTTTTTTTCACTAATGTTTAGAGAGAATGCAAGGGATGGGGAGAGACAGAGAGAAACATCAGTTTTGTGAGAGACACATCAATTGGTTGTCTCCTGCATGGGCCCAAACCAGGACTAGGGAGAAGTCTGTGACCGAGTACATGCCCTTAACTGGAATCTAGCACTGAGCCAAACCAGCTAGAACAAGTTTGGTTCTTTTTTTAAAATTTCTTTTAAACTTTAAAAAATATATATATATTATTGATTTTTTACAGAGAGGAAGGAAGAGGGATAGAGAGCCAGAGACATAGATGAGAGAGAAACATCGACCAGCTGCCTCTTACACACCCCCTATCAGGGATGTGCCCACAACTAAGGTACATGCCCTTGACCGGAATCAAACCTGAGAGCCTTTAGTCCGCAGGCTGACCCTCTATCCACTGAGCCAAACTGGTTTTGGCAAGTTTGGTTTTTTTAAAGTACAATAGGCATGGAACTTAAGGAGTTAACATCAATTCACATATAAATTTGATCAGATTGCTTTCCTCATTTTTAGCCAGTCAACAAGTCCTAACAATGTGCCAGAAACTAAAGTACGTGCTGGAGAGATAGGGTGAGTAAGGCAGAGCCAGGCTTTGTGCTCCTGAACCTGACCTTCAGAATGGGGCAGGGAGACAGAGAAAACAGGAAAGTGGACTATTTGACTGACTTTATGAAGAGCATTCACTGAGGTTTGTTGTTACTTATTGATGAAATGGACTAAAAATCAGTTCTGGTGGTTACTTATAATTGATTTTAGAACAATAAATATTTTTCTAAAAGTGGGGTAACTTTTTAAAAATATTCTTATTTTAAAGCTTATGATAGCAGAGAATTTTGCTGTTCTGTCCACTGTTCTGTCCTCAGCACTTAAAGTGACACGTACATGATAGGTGCTCAGTAAATATTTGTTAGTGATAAATAACATTTGTTGAATGTACTCTTAGTGAGTTCTTATTAATGTGATGACTGTGGACTTATTCTGTGTTTTATCCAGGACTAATGTAGTATCATTTCTCAGTTACATTTATATAGTGACTAGGTTCTAGTCATAATAATATATCCTTATTAATTAATTAGGCTTTAAAAGAGAAACACTTACAAACTGTGAAGCTATTTAAATGGATACATAAAAAATTAACAGTAAATAGCTCAACAGATAGTTCTTTTTGAAAAACACAACACATGTTTTTATTGATTTTTAGAGAGAGTAAAGGTAAGAGATAGAGAAATAGAAACATTGATAAGACAGAACCATCATGGATTGGCTGCCTTTTGCACACCCCACACTGGGGATCAAGCCTGCATTGATCTGAATGTACCCTGACTGGGAATTGAACCAATGCCTCTTGGTTCCTGGGTCCATGCTCAATCACGGAGCCACACTGGCCAGGCTACAGACATTTCTTTACAATGATGATTCTCTTCTTGATTTAGTGCTTTTAATTTTTATAGTAATTTTACTGCCATAATGGCAGTTATATTTTAAAGTGCTTATTGAAGTTTAAAATACATAGAATTTGTGTTTTGGCCTTGTTCCCAAAGCTGATGGTGATGAAATGTATTATTTTTTTAGTAGTCATTGTTATTTTACAGTCCCTCATGGGGTCCCCACCACTCTCAATTTCTTAAGTCCAGGATTGGCAGCCAAGCTGCCACATACTGATTAGGTCAAGTCCTCTTGCCACAGAACATTCATTGCTCAAAGTAGGAAATATAATGGCAGCAGCAAACACATCTGTATTGAAAGAGGAGGAAGAGCATCTAGACTAATATGAATTCTGGCAGATATGCATAGCTAAGCCATGTGACTAGCAGTTCTCCATGATAATGATTACAATTATGATCATTTTAATAGGGAGATAAAGTTTTCATTATAGTGTAGTAATGTAGGCTCATTCCTGGCTGATACTGTGGGATCTGTATCTTCACCTGAAGGTCAGTCTCATCAAATCTTAATCAGAAAATCTTTGTCAATTTCTGAATTAGTGACGAGTGAGCCCCTGAGATAGCTGGGTAGTCAGGTCATAGGTCACCCATTGATTCTAAAATGAGCCAAGCACATTGAAATTAGAAGTACTTAGAAATGTAAATGGCATCAATTGAAGTATTGACACTTTGTGTTTTTTGTAGCTGCAGGATAAATATTTAAAAGTGACTGAGGAGATATAAACAAAAACACTATCAAAACAATTTTTCCTGACCTGGAGTGATAGTCATTCAGGCAATATTGTCCTAGAAAATCAGTGTTTAATTATTAGAAAAAGTGAAGGTGAGAAATAATTGCTCTTATTATTTAATAAGTGAAGTAAGTCAGAGTAGAAAAATCTCTGAGAGTTGTGTAAAAATTAGTAAAGGGTGGTGACTGAAAAGGCCAAGCACACTGAAACTCACTTTCAAATTGAAAATGTGGTCTTGAGAGTCAGAGTAAGAAACAGACCAATAAAGGAACCATGAATAAAAGCTAGTACACCAGGAAGAAATGACTTGTGACTCTAGGCCAATAGAGCTCCTCATCAAATGCAGAGAAGAGGAGGTAAAAGAAAAGGGAAGGAGGGAGGACAGGTCCTTGGGGGGTTGGTGTAGGGGGAATAGGGGGTAAGGGAGGAGGCAGTGGGGAGAGTGAAAGGGAGGGGAGAGAGAAAGGGAGAGAAAAACATCACAGAGAAACACTCACAGCTCTTGCCTCTACATGAGCCTGTCATTGAGCAAGACATTGAATCAGAGTCCTTTTCTATTAAGTAAAGTGGATGCACTATATTAAGTGGTTTTAAGATTGTTCTTTGTAGATTTTCAGGTGGGAGGGGGCTTCTTGGGGAGTAGGTTTGGTTCAAAAGTGGCTGAAAAAACACGACTTAGGGATGATCTCCAGAGCTAACAAATTAAGGGAAGGATTGGCGATGAAAAGCAAAACAATGCTTCCAATTAACTGAAAAAACAAAAACAAAAAAACCCAAAAACTTCTTGTACTTGCTTAGTAATCTGTACTTACCAGTAGTAAGTTTGATGATTTGCCATTAACACTTGTGTTTTCACAAACTTGTCATTCTGGTGCAAGCATTGTTTGGAATAGGAGTGAGTCCCTTACTTCCTTAAGACTCATTGGACCTCCCAGTTCCTATAATGGTGTCCAGGATAAAATAGAAAATGGACTAAGATCCTGAAGGAATTTCTACATGTGATGCCTTCATAAGTCACATGTTACATGAATAGTCTTAATTTGGACAGGTGATGAGCTTAGTGTTGGTGTTGATTAACTTGGTGACTTGCTTTCTAATCTCTAATGATGTGAAGATGGCTTAATAGATTGCACTCAAAAAGAGGTGCCAATGACTTATAGGCTTATTGATAAAACAAAATGAATCCTTATAGTGGCAAATTATGGTGCAGGGAAGGAGGTAAAGAATGGGAAGATAGGGAGATACATTTTTTTTTTTTACATTTTATTTAAATATTGATTTTAGAGAGGAACTGAGAGGGAGAGAGTGATTGAAACATCAGTGATGAGAGAGAATCATCCATCAACTGCTGCCTGCATGCCTTTTACTGGGGATGGAGCCCGCATCCCAGGCATGTGACTTGATAGGGAATCGAACTGTGACTTTCTGGTTTATGGATCCACACTCAACCACACTGAATCTCACCAGGCTGGCTGTTATTGCCAAAATTATTTCAATAGAAAATTTTTTTAAAAAATGTTTAGGAAACAGTTTTTTGTTTGTTTTTCTTGGCAAGCAGTGGCTGTTTTGGTATTCTGTTTGGACACAGACAGTGTGGGGCATTTTGCCCTTTAAAGAAGTGACAATATTAGAAGGAACAGAAAAGCAGCTGAAATGTACACTGATTTTATAAGGTCTATTCTGATAAGCAGCCGCCACCAGACAGAAAGACCCACTGCAAAGGCCCCCAGCCTCCCCTGGCCCCCCGGCACCTTGAATTTGCAATAGCTGCATCTCATTAGCCCATGATGTCAGGGAAGGTTTATAATATTGGATTCTGACCAAGGTCAGTGATTATAGCAAACAGTTTTGTGGTACATTTGTCACATGAAGAAAAAAATGCCAAAAGCATTTATTGAATTGTTTTATCTGGTAGATGATGGAGATTGGTTTTTAACCTGCTGTTTTGCCTGTAAATAGTTAATTCCATTATTGTAAAGAAAATGAAGCTATTACCTTTATTTATATATGAGGATATTTTAGAAGAGTGACTAGTTGGGCCCTGGGCAGGTGGCTCAGCTGGTTGGAGCATCATCCCTTATACCAAATAGTTGTGGGATCATTTCCTGGTCAGAGCATATATGTAGGTTGAGAGTTTGATCCCAGTTCAGGGCATATATGCGAGGTACCCAATTGCTGTTTCTCACATGGGCTCTCTCTCTCTCTCTCTCTCTCTCTCTCTCTCTCTCTCTCTCTCTCTCTCTCTCAAATTAATGAACATATTCTCAGGTGAGGATTCCAAAAAATAAAAATAATAATAAAGTAAACAGTTGAGGCTGAATAACACTTTCTCAGGCTTTTAAATGAAATTAGGAGATTCCTAAATAAGAAATATATTGGGGATTTCCTTCTCTAAATGTAAGTCAAACACACATTTATTTTGTAAATCATTATCTGTATGAGATCAATGTATTTTAAGCCAGAGGGTTTTCCCTAATCGTGTGCCTTTCCTAACCCATTCCACTAATCTGATTTTGGAGTCAGTTGTTGTCCTATATCCAAAGCTTAGTATGAATGCTGTCATAATTGTCACCTGGAGTGATACCTTCAAACCCTAGAGGAAATACACATGTATAGTTATAATTTATGTCTCCCTCTCCCTACACATACACATATAAACTATTCTTTACTCTTATCAATAAAATTCTGCTTATAGGGCTTCCCAGACTTCTATCCTGTTTAAGAGAATGTTAGAATCATTTTTGACATTTTATGGCTTGATACACATGACTAATGATGTCCTTTGTAACACAGGATATATTATGCTGCTGGAAAGCTCGAATGTACTTAAAATTGATGGGAAAAAACTTATCTACTTGGGGTGACAAGTCAGTGTACAGCGAGTTAATTGCATGCTCAAATTCTCTTTTCAAGACAGGATTTTGTTTTCTAACACAGAATCAAAAAATGTATGATCAAATCCCCTCAGTAACTGTAGCCTCACCCCTTGGCGTGTGAAGATAGTATTTTTAGTTTAGGTACATTTCACAGAGTAATTGTCTTCTGTTTAGCATCATCACCCAATGAGAATGAGGTTAACCATGTCAACTGTGAATGGCCTGACTTTGTGAATTGGAAATTTCCCATTGAGAGGCTACTAAAATACTGATCCTTGGATATTTTTCCACCCTCTTGGTGGTTTCCTGTAAGGCCAACATACATATATAATTTCTGGTCATATCCTTCAAGCCCTTTGTCTATTAAGTGAACTATAGAATTGATCTCATTGCCTTTTTTGTCTTTCTAAAACTTTGTGTGGATTTCTTTGCTGAGATTTCCCCACTCACTCTAACCTCTTAGGATGCCTTCTCTCTGACTGTATCCAATATATGCTTTCTCTGAAGCCTTCCCTGAGCAGCTTGGGAAGGACCTTGTCTAATCATCAACTGAACTGAAAAAATGTGTTCCAATTCTCCTGAAGTACTGTCTTGTCTTGTTTCCCTGTGCGTATCCTCCCCACAATCCAGATTCTTGATTCTGAGCCACTTAAGGGCAACTTTACTACCATAATTTTGTATATCTTTCCCTCATCCAGTATATAGATTTGTATATAGGTGAAGCAGTTGGGCAAATGGAAAATTTAATGTAAGTCCGTCTCTTTGCCTTTATATTAGTCTCGTATCCTAAACCAGAAGATTATAAGCTTAGGATGAGCAGGGGTCATTGTTGACTTAATTTTGTATCTCCAGCGCCTAGAAGGCAATCGTGTTGTAGGCACTCAACATTGTCTGTTGAGCTGAACTGAATTATTTCTAGTAACAGGATATATAGCATGCCTATTTTATTTTATTTTATTTTATTTTATATTTTATTTTTTAATATATTTTATTGATCTTGTACAGAGAGGAAGGGAGAGAGATAGAGAGTTAGAAACATCGATGAGAGAGAGTCATCGATCAGCTGTCTCTTGCACACCCCCTACTGGGGATATGCCCGCAACCAAGGTACATGCCCTTGACCAGAATTGAACCTGGAACTCTTCAGTCCCCAAGCTGACGCTCTATCCGTTGAGCCAAACTGGTCTCGGCAAGCATGCCTATTTTAAAGATGTCCAGAAAAGAGATATGATGTAACAATCCTTGATACATTGACTTATGAATATTATTTATATTTAACTGAAGGGGTCCTGGCTGAGGCTGGCATTGAGATGGCTTCTGTTTTGGCTTTGGCCAATCCTTTCAATTTTTATTATGGCTTGACTTAAACCACCAGCTCCAATGAGAGTTGTGTTATTCATGTACACACACACACACACACACACACACACACAGCAATTTTAAATATTTAAAAATAAGATATCTACAATCCCAGGATATTTTAAATTATATCGATAAAACATATCCACTGAAAACTTTAAGCATAAATGGAGATGTGTAGCTACATTTCCAAATTTCTCAGCCTAACCCTCAGCCTTATCTAAAGAATATTAGAATCACTGTCTAAAAAAGAATAAAAGTGTAGTCATTTGATTGATCAGCCTGACACCATTTCTCTGTGTTGACTGACTGATACACAACCTCAGTCAGCCCCCTCTGGTGGCAATCCCCGCAATTACCACCCCAAGCCTTTTTGGCACACAATATGGATGGTAGCTGATGAACAATGTCTAGACATGGCATTAATTCTCCTACCCTGCCATTTTTCACTTGCCCTTTCATTTTTAGGGACATTCCAACCATCTTTGTGAATAAATCTGTGGAGAATAGACCCACTTTCAAGTTTCCAGGTGGCTAGATTAATTGCCATTGACCTTTAAGTATAACCATAGAGAGAAAAGGTGCTGATTTTAAGATGCAGTCAGAAGAGTAGGAGCTGGGAAGCTGCAGACACATAGCCTCTTTCTCCCACCCTCAGCAATTTCTCAGCTGTCTGCATAACCTAAAGCACCAAAAGACCCTTCTCCTGAACCGCAGACCCGAGACATTTGTTGGACATGGTATATAGCCTGGATTTTACACTCAAGTAAATATGCTCTGTGTGTTCCCAAAAAGGCCAATATTTATATATCAAGCTCACCAAGTTAAATTTACTTTCCCACATTAAGCCTGCATGATGAATGGTTTTATCTTGCCTATTACAGCCTGTTATATCATAAATCCCCAGGCAGGAAAAAGAAAAAAACCGACTTGAATGAAGAAAACCACAGAGGCGCAAGCCATTACCATTTAAGATGGTTATACTGAATCACATTTGCTAACAATAATATGTAAAATACCTTGGAAACCCCATTTACTCTTATTTTCCTCCCATTTCCATTTCTGTTGCTAACAACAACCAAAAAGGAATGTTGATGTAGAAATGTCTGACTAACCCCACATTTCCATTTCCCTATTTTATTGTCAGCATAATATAGTATCCCTTGAACCAATTTTACTTATATTTTTATTTGTTAGATGAATAAATGAATGAATGAATAAGCATGCATGGAAAAATATTTCCATATTCTAGTTGGCATGCCCCTTCCAGTCACTGAAATTTTCACCTATGGCTCAGCTTTAAGGAAATTTCCTATTTTCAAAGAGGCTTTTTCTTAGTTGGTTGTTGTTCTCTTCCTCTACACTTCCACAGATCTTTATATTTTGTTTAGGTAACATTTTGTTGTTGTTGGTGGTGTTGATTCTCACTTGAAGATATTTTCCCATTGATTTTTAGAGAAAGTGGAAGGGAGGGGGAGATACACATGGATTGGTTGCCTTCCCAACATTCTGTGGTTGCAGGCTCTACCAGGGCCAGAACCTGCAACCAAGGAATGTGCCTTGATCAGAATCAAACTTGGGACCCTTCAGTCTGAGGGCCGGCACTCAGTCCACTGAGCTAAACCAGCTAGGGCTGTTCAGATAACCATTTTAATCTGCTTTGCAGTAAAGGTATTTAAGTAGTGTTAGTGGTCACTTATCAAGTGTCTCCTTCAATTTAAAACTACTCAGTTAGAGGTTTTTATGCTTCTTTCTTCCTACTCCACAAAGTGAAGCATAGGGCATTTAGACATTGGATAGCATCAGAATGACCAGATAATTTATAATCCAAATTGGACAACTTTTAAGAGGGAAGGGAGTAGTATTAGTGTGATACCCTCCCAGGCAAACCTGATGTATGGACTCACTAGGAAGCAGGGACCATAAATCTGATTTCAATAAGATCCAAACATGAGTGAGAGTTGTGCAGAGGGCACTGTGTTCAGGTCTGTTTTCTATCTCTAAGAATAAAAGGAAGTTTAATGGGAAGTTATGGATAAATGTGTTCTTGGTATTCCTACTGGGGCTAAATATTTAAAGGCAAGAGAATAAACATGCCTGGCAAATTATTGGATGGTTCAGGCTGCAATTCTTACAGGTGAAAATAAAAGTAAGATATGTGGTTTCTACTGTACAGGTTTAGTATGTGCACTGGTTGCATCCAGGAAATAATTGCTTGTAGCTCAGCATCTTGCTTGTGTACATATTTGTCTTCATTACTAGGCTGAACTACTTCAAGGAAGGACTTGTTTATTTATATTTGTATCTCTTACAACCCCTTATGTGCCTGTAGTCGAACGCTCTATGCTGTGAAATTTTGTGAAAGTTTGAAAGAATTTTGCTAGTCCAACCTTTGCTTAATGGACACTCTTCTATAAAATTATTGACTGGTTGAACTTTCCACTTTTAAGGAATTTATTTTCAAAAGATGCCATTCCATTCTTGAATTGCCAAGTTTATGGGAAAATGTCCCTTTAACTGAAGTGAAAAATATGTCTTGTTATAACTATGACTGGATTTGACATACCGCTCAAGCCATCTACAGGGCATTGTGAGTCCACTCGCTAGTGTTCACTTGACCTCTGGATGTACCCGGAGTAAATCTAATCCCTCTCCTTTCCAATAGTGGAAGCCTCGTAACATGGTCTCTTGAGTTCTCTCGTATCAAGCTCTGGCTATCCCAGGTTTTAAAATCCTTCTCATATGATTTTCTTCCGGACTAATTGCTATTCTTGTCATCTTTGAAAGTATCCTACTTTGAAAGTATCTCTTAAAAAGGAATACACAGTGCAGAGCAAAATGCAGAGTACAGCAGGTTAGTACCAAGGCTGCCATGCAGTTATGCGGATTGCGCATTGTACAGTGGTGCCTGACAGAGGTGACATGGGGAAGTTAAATTCTAGCCTGCACATCGCTCACCAAGCCTATGTCTTCACAGAGAAAGGAAGGACCTCCTTTTATTTCTTTTATTAGCACAAAGTGATGGAATGCGCTTACCAACACCCCTCTAACCCCAGCTCACCTTGCCCACCTCCTAGATTCTGTATGTCTTTAAAATGCAGCCTAAGATTTCCTATGCTTTTTTTGGCAAGCATATCATTAATACATTATTTTGACCTTGTAGCTAGCAAAAGTCCCTGGTCTTTTTAAAATGAGCTTCTGTTAAGCCAGATTTCTCCTATCATACCTGACATTGATATATGTCATTGAAAGGATAGAAACTTTTAGAAACTTATACAGATTCCCCCCCCCCCCCAAATTGATCTGGAAGTAATTAATCAACACTGTTGAAATACCCCCCCCCTCCACCAGCTGTTAAGCCATACCACTCTTAGTCATTTCTCCACGTTCTCTAGAAGGATGTCTTAAACCATAAAATATTTTGCTGAGCTTGTTATTTCACGTTCATGGTACTTCACAAATCAACCAGGTAAACAAATATTAATTCTTAGTAATCACTTCTTGTTCTTCTTTGGAAGCAACCACACTTTATGTAATATACTCATTAGAATTTAATTAAGGCTTTATATCAATCTCACCAGTTTCTGAAGTCTTTTTTCTCTCTTCACTGCTCATCCTCATTCATTTTGAAAACCAGGGCATTCATTTTTCTCTGGACATCTGCAGGGGAATCTGTGGAGATATCTGCCCAATTACTCATTTTATCCACCTTTGCCTCTGACCTCCTTTTCTGGAGAATGCCAGCAACCAAAGTAGGAGGGCTAGAGGACACTTGAGAGCGAGTCTGTGCCTCCACATTCCCCAGAGACTTCTAAGAAAGCCGGTGTGGAACTCTCTTTTCAAAGTCATTGAACAAAAGTCAAGGAACAGGTAGCAAAGAAGAGGTCTTGCTTCACCATAAATATTGAGGCTGGTCAAGAGGATGACTTTTGAGATTTTGTGAGGAGTTCACATCTTCCTATCTGATGTTTTTTCTCTTCTGAGGGTCCCCAATCTTGCTGAGTTTGGGTAAGCATAGTATGTCACTATGTGAGTCATCTGAATGCCTTCTGGTCTTGCCATGTAAAGAGAAATGCCTCTTGTATTTTTTAAAAATGAGATTACTAAGGTCTCATATTTGAGAAGAACCTGCTCATTCATAGCTGGCTTATTGGTATGAAAAATACCCTTTCTATTCACTCCTAGTCTTCCACTGCATGAGACATGTCAGTTGCTTAATATCTGCAAGTCACTCAAGGAGCTCACAATAGTTTATCTGCAAGAGGAAGACTAAGCAGACTGTGTCAGTCAGGATATATACTATACTTTGCTGCAATAACTAATGACCCCTTAAATGAAGTGGCTTAAAGCAAGACTAATTCTCTCATCCACCCTACTTTTCAGTGAAGGTTGGTTGGAGGGCTCTTTTCCATGCACCGCCATTCTTCCTCCAAGACTCAGGGTGATGGGACAGCCACTAAGTGGAACTATGATGGGAGCTGGTACAGAGAGAAAGGAATGTTGTGCAGCATACACTGATTCTTAAAGCTTGTGCTCCGAAGTTACTTCCAAACTTTTCTCAGTTTAGTGGCAAAGCAAGTCACAATTATCCTTTTATGGGCAGGACGTATAGTCCCACTATGAGTCTGAAACATGTGTGAGTGGCCAAATAAATCACTTGAAAAGCTTTTTCTCGTGATATAGAAGTAATGGAATTGACAGATGCAAACTTTACCTCAGAGGCAAGACAATTGTTTAAGGAGATGCAACTAGCATACCCAAATTCTGGAATTAAAAAAAAATAAACTTTGCAAATTTAAAAAATTCAGCAAAATATAGAAAAACTTTGAAAGGATATAGTCTCTTCTGTAGACCAAATTAGATTCCTAGAAGATCAAGTGTAATAATTATCTCACAACACAGAGTAGAAATTCAAAATAATGAAAATAGTAAGTAAAAAATATAAGAGAGATAGGAGACAGTTCCAAAACAACTTGCAAACAAACAAACAAAAAAAATTAGGAAGAAAAAAGGACAGATGGAGGAGCAATGTTAATTTAAATAAAAGAAAAAAGTTTCTTAAGATTAAAAAAATACTTGAAATTTCTGTTTGAAAAATATAATCAAGTTCCAGGCTGGTTTCATAAAGAAACATAAGTATGTGTACATAGCATACATATATCTACACATATTTTACATATAGAGGATGTCCCCAAAAATTTATACACACTTTAACAGCTGATAGCTCAATTTTGAAAATGAAATGAATTTTCATATACACTGTTTATAATTATTCAACCTGTGTGTTTACATATTTTTGGGACACCATATATATATATATATATATATATATATATATATATATATATATAAATATACTAATGAATACACATGGGTGTGTGTACAGTGGACTTATAAACGCATATATATGCATATAACGTGTATAACATACTAGTACATATATAAAACATTACATGTAACACATATATATAATATATACACACATGCTGGGGCTGTGTACTAGTATTTACACATACGTGTATATGTATAATTTTATCTTCTGGTAAAATTCAAGAAGGACAAAGAGAAGCATAGCTTTTTCTAGGCTTCCAGAGAAATAGAATATATTTCTTAGTAGAGAAAGAACCAGACCAGCAATCGCCTGCAGCTATTGAAGCTATAAGGCAGTGGGATGTTTAAGAGTCTACAGAGAGAAGGAGTGTCCAAGAATCTCATCTGAGATTTCACTCATCAATCAGAGAAACATTCATCATGCAAAGCCTCAGACTGTAATCTCTTCTTACATGCTATTTGTGAAAATATTTGATGAGTTAATATAACCCAATGAAAATTGAGCCAGAATAGGTATTTCAAGATAGAGAAGAATGATGAACAGTGAAGTTCACAACATATATTTAGATATTTACTCAACAAAGAAGTTCTATAAATGTGATACTGGTGGGGTTTCCCCCCCCCCCCCTCTAATTTATAAATGGGAAAATAGAGGCTTAGAGAGAGCCAACTGGCATTCAGAGTGGCACAGTGGGGATTCAAGCTGAAGCTGTTTGAGAGCTGATATTCTTAATTACTTATTCATGTGACTTTCCTTGAAGCCTTGGTCTCTTAGTCTGTGTGGATTTCTATAACAAAATACCATGGATCGAGTGGCTTGTAAACAACAGAAATCGGTGTCTCACAGTTCTGTAGGCTGGAAGTCCAAGGTTAGGGTGCCAGCATGGTTGGGTGAGAGCCCTGTTCCAGGTGGCAAGCTTCTCCTTGGATTCTCACAGAGCAGAAGGAGATCGTTTACTGTACTTGTGAGGACTCTGAATCACCTCCCAAAGGCTCCACCTGCTAATACCATCACACTGGGGCTAGGATTTCAACATATGAATCTGGGGAGGACACAACCATCAGACCGTAGCACTTGGGTATAGAGAAAGGCTTTAATAAAGCCAATCTCTATACCAGGAGTAACAAAAAGAGACACAGGGGTCAACAAAAAGTGTTTGACAAAGGATACCAAATATAAAGTCTAAAGATAAAATATAGACTAGAAAAAGATACTTGTAACACATGACAGAATAAAGCTGATGAAGCTAATATGATCAAACCCAATGATATAAAAAGTAAATTAAATTAAAAATTAGAAAATTATATGAATAGGCCATTCATAGAAGGAATGCAAATTGCCAATAACATAAAAATATCCCTCACCTCACTTGTCATCTGGGTGAGTAGCACAAATTAAAACATCATTGGGCCCTAACTGGTTTGGCTCAGTGGATAGAATGTCAGCCTGTGGACTGAAGGGTTCCAGGTTCAATTCCAATCAAGGGCATGCACCTTGGTTGCAGGCACATCTCCAGTAGGGTGTGTGCAGGAAGCAGCTGGTTTCTCTCTCATTGATGTTTCTAACTCTCTATCCCTTTCCCTTCCTCTCTGTAAAAATCAATAAAATATAAAAAAATTATTGGAATAAAATTTTGCATCCTGTGGATTGGCTACAGTTAAAAACAGGTATAACATTCACCATATAACTTATGAGAACTGTGATCTATATAGTTATATATGCTTATGGTATAGGTCCATCATTGGCAAACTGTGGATCGTGAGCTACATGAGGCTCTTTGGCCCCTTGAGTGTGGCTCTTCCACAAAATACCATGGCCTGGGCGAGTTTATTTTGAAGAAGTAGCATTAGAATAAGTTTTAATTTAAAAATTTGGCTCTCAAAAGAAATTTCAATCATATTGTTGATATTTGGCTCTGTTGACTAATGAGTTTACTGACTATTGGTATAGATTTATATATTAAGCAGAAATTATCTAATACATCTGGAAATTTAAAAAAAAAAAAATATATATATATATATATATATATATTTTATTTTTTTTTCACCGAACCCATTGGAAAACACAATTCTATACAAGTTACAGCAAGACATTAAGCATATTACATTAAGACATTGAAGTATTGGTTAATGTCTAACCATAGGCTAGGAAGGAAGGGGGGGAGAGGAGGGGAGGGAAAGAGGGAAATAATGTAGGAAGGAAAAGAAGAAAGAAAATTTCTTATTTATAGCATTTGTCATTTTCCATGGTGTAAATATTCCCACCATGACCAAGTTCAAGTGGCTAATGTGCAGAGTTGGAAAAAGATGCTCACTATTGTACTGGCATGCTCCAGTACATCACTGAACTAAGGCATGTACACAAGAACCTGATTACAACACAACTGTCATCCCACACTGTGTTCTGTATTCTCTCTGTATTCTTATACTTGTTAAAACAACACATTTAATACTTCTGTAGTTTTGACATTCTTACAAAATTTTTAAAGGATGAGATTCACTAAATGGCCTGTGGCTACCCCATAAAGCCTTTCCATATTTTAGAATCTGATTTATTGGGTTCTGGAGTCTCAAACTCAGTCAAATGTTCCATTATTATCTCCTCATCATGGGTTAGACATTGTAAAAATCTGATATTGCCCTACCCAGTTTGGCTAGGGGACTAGAGCATCAGCCTGCGGACTCAAGAATCATGTTAGATTCTGGTCAAGGGCATGTACCTTGGTTGCAGGCACATACCCAGTAGGGAGTGTGTAGGAGGCAGCTAATTAATGTTTCTCTATCATCGATGTTTCTATCCCTCTCCCTTCCTCTCTGTAAAAACTCAATAAAATATATTAAAAAAGAAATTGATAACTCCCTTAATAAAATGCATCTTTAACACTCCACGGTTGGCAAAGGAGTGATAGCTAACTTCATTGCTCACCTCAGAGGACCTGTGTTGGCTATACTTAAGGGCACAGACAGATTTTCTTTCAGTTTTAACTTCACTAGAATGCAAGTGCATGAAAGCAGAGACCATGTTTACCTTACTCTCCAAAGATGCCAGAAGCTAGCACAATCCCAGGCACTCTGGACTTAGTTAATAAATAATTAACCAGCTAGGAAAGAAATAAAGATGTACATTTTCTCTTTGCCACACTGGGGCCTTTTTTCTCTGTAAACCATCTTGGTAGAAAAAAATGACCACAGCAGACTAGCTATGTTCCTTTCCTGCTATGAACGTAAACTAGAGACTACAGTTAGCTGAACTCCCTCTACCTTTGTTTTCCTTTTTTCCTTGAACTTAAAAGAAGAACACCTAGAAGAAAATGGCTTCTCTATATTTTTTCCAAAAACATCTGTGGTTCCTTCTCCACTTTAGCCTTCCGGACACTTTGTGTGTGTCCTTCCCATTGCACAATTTGTTTTTCTGGCTTTGTACTCACCCTTTGAAAATAGAAGCTCATTAGAGAGCTCTCTGTGCAGCCAGTGGGTTGGTATGATCATTTAAAAATCTATTCCTGTTATGTTCATTGGGTCTTTATGACGATGTTATCAGAACTTCCCTGTTTTATTAATTTCTGGCCTCATTTCAGCCATTTCCCTTTTTAATTCCTTAAGCCACGTTGTCATGGTTTTATTTGTTTTGGTCTGATGAGCAGAGAACTTCTGGTTTCCCAGCATCATTAGTCTATTGGACATGGTGTCACTAGATACTGGACTGTTTTCTTCAGTTTTATAACCTATATTTGTTCCTCACCCCAAAAGCCCTTGGGCTGTAGTATATGGGACAGACATTTCACTGTCCTTTCACCGTTTAATGATGTTGGCTGTGTTTGCTGAATGCCCACATGCCTGTCTGAGTCAGTATTGCTTATTTTATTATAAACTCCTAGGAAAAAGCAAATGTCCAAGTATCTAATATAGTGAAATTCCTTTGGGCACTTAAACACTGTGTGGGTGGTGCATGTGTATAAAGAAAATATTTGATTCACATGTTTCTAAAGGAAAGAGTCTGCAATAGGTTGGTATTTAAATAATTCCAAGTGCTTTTAAAATAGTGTAGTCTTTGTGAGCTTTTTGTGCATGAGCTAATCAGGGCAACAGCTATAGAGGGTTATGGAATGAAACCTTAGAGTAAAACACTGAGTGACTCCTTAATATCATTATAAAAATTTTCCAGATTAAAAATCAACTATAAGAGGCTTCACAAAATTTGTCATACCTGTAGGCTGTCTGGTGTAGCCCTTTTGAAAAACATGTGAGGATAAGAGGAACCAGGAAATTTGGAAAGGGAAAGAGGGCATATTCTGTGCTAAATACAGGAGAGAGGCATTTTTCTGTTAGTTGCAATGTTAGAGAAAGTGAAAACTTAAATATGAAGAAAAGTCACATGGAGTTTAGATACTCATAATGCTGGGTAAATGATTTTGAATAAAGAACTCCATTAAAAGCACAATTGCACACACACATATTAACACACAAACACACACACACACACACACCACATACATATATCCAAGAAACTTAGGATAGCATGAGGCCTAATCAAATTTGTACTTATGAGTTGTACTTATGAGATTAAGTGATGACTGATAACAGCATAAAGTTTATAAGCATGGCACATAATTGTATTTGAATTTGCTATTTCTCTGTGTATTATTTGACTAAAAATAAAAAAGGTGATTGTTTTCATAAACAGTTATATCTTATGAAAAAAAAAATCTTACCTAAGTAGCATGACTGTACTATTTAGAATCTGTTTTGGCCCATGAGATCATTGTTAAGTCACCACAGCTCAACTTGCAACTGACTATCTGAATCGTACAGTGTTTAGGAAGAAATAAATAGCCCCATTTAGTAAAGGCATGCCTATAAAGTGACAGTAAACTTCATTGTAATTAGTTCTTACATTCTCATTTGGAACATTAACTTGCCAAAGAATCTTTATCGTGAAATCTGTAGCCTAAACATTCTATTGTCTGAGCTGAGGGGACAGAGCTTCCATCTCCAAGGAACCTGCGTTCTTCATTGAGTTGCTCTCTGCCTCACCTGCAAAAAAATGGATAGTCTTTGTCTCTTGCCGGATTTCCAAGGGCATTTGAAGAATGACATCTTTAAAACTCTACAGAACATATATAAATATTCACTTCAGTTAAATACCCTCCTTGGGCAGACAAATAGGCCTTGTGGTTTGACAGGTGCCTTTTCGTCTCCATTACCTGTGATGGAAATGCATAAATCCCACTCTAACCAGCTCATATGTAAATATCTCCAACAGGACCCTGATAGATCTGCCAAACTAGATGGATATGATTTCTAGCCAGCTTCATATTCCAGTCGCGTACCAAAGTAGAAGGGCCAGGCAGACCCAATTGGGGCTTTTCACTTTGTCAAGCAGAGTGATGAATTCTTTTCACTTTATCCTGCGAGAGCACTCAGAAGAATCTTAAAAGGTTGAAATGTCTTAACATGATGGCCATATATGAATTTGGGTTGTAATTCAATTTAACAAGTTATTATGAGGACACCTACTAAGTGCAGGTCATGCTACTAGGTGTTCACTAGAGGAAATGTTTCCATATGCCAACAATACTTGGCCCTGTCTCTCAAGGGGCTTAAAATGTAATCATGGAGGTACATGAATACGCATTTGATACTAGTAGAAACAAATTTTGGTGATGCAGAGTCTATAACCAATGAGAGATTGACCCTGTCTGTTAGAACAAAGGGTAAGTAGATAGAGAAGATGATTTGAGGAAAGCCTTGAGGACTTTAAAATGTACGATTATGCCCAGCCAGTGTGGTTGAGCATCGGCCTATGAACCAGGAGGTCATAGTTTGATTCTGGTCCAGGCACATGCCTATGTTGCAGGCTCAATCTCTAGTAGGCGGTGTGTTGGAGTCAGCCAATCAGCGAGTCTCTCTCATCATTGACGTTTCTATCTCTCTTTCTCCCTCTTCCTCTCTCTTCCTCAAAGAAATAAAACTATTTTTTAAAGGTACAATTATTATTATTTCTTCAGTTTTAAAGCTAAGGATCTATCTAGATAAAAACAAAAATGGCCACCCAAGATTGCCACCTGTTGAATGAATGGACCTTAATGTGTCAAATCAGTGCCTGACTTCCAGTTAGTGTTCATTAAGTCTTTAAACAAATGAGAACCTTAGGGAATGTGAGAGAACAAGCAGATGAAGACAATTCTCCATGAGTCTTCCAATACCATTATTAAATGGAGACACTGTGTGCTTAGCATAGACTTTCCTATTCAATGAATCTCAACGTGGTGATCATGAATCTGAATGTGAACTTGAGAGCGAAGGGAAGATTTTAGATCATGAGGTTCTACTAGGCAACAAGATGTGAAGAATAGAAGAGGACAAAAGAAATGGAGTGTGCACAAATGAGAAAGCAGGTGATGAACAAATTAACAAATCAGGCTCTATTTTCAGGTTTACATTCATGTTTTGAGAATTATTGGGTTTGTTGATTTTATTTTTTAAATAAATATTTTTTTAATGTTTTATTGGTATTTAGAGAGAGAGGAAGAAAGAGGGATACAGAGATAGAAACACCAATGAGAGAGAAACATCATCTATAGGCTGTCTCCTGCACGCCCCCTATTGGGGATCAAGTGCACAAGCCAGGCATGTGTCCTGACCAGAATCAAACCAGTGTCCTCTTGGTTCATGGGTTGATGCTCAACCACTGAGCAACACCAGCCAGGCAGTTTTGTTGATTCTTTGCAATACTATCTATTGCCTCGAATTCCAAACATTCTATGCAGTTTTGCTTTCGTAGAAGGTAATGTTGGATTCCTGAATGCTTTCCTTGAGAGTGTTGATATACATAAGCCCTGATTACCCAAACAATGGCTTGGAATAATTTTGTTTGTCTATTAAGTAGAATAACATTCTTTTCCTACAGATATTAAACACACTATTGTTTGTGATCATGATGAGGCTGTTGGTTTCAGGATTATCATAGGAAAAGAGACAATTCTGATTTTATATAATGAATCAAAATGCAGGTCACTTGATACAGTAAGAATTTTTTCTTTTTAAGAAAATTAGTTGATGCTTTGGATTTTATTGAAAAGTAGAAACTATGGGTTTTGTATAATAGAGAAAGTCTGGTAGTGTTTGTCCTTTTGCCCTTTCCCCCTTTCCCAACAAGTTAAGACAGCATATCAATTTTATCAGTTATCAATATCAACTATAAAATTAACAGCAGCCTATAGATTAATTTTGAATACGTTGGTGAAACTAATCCAGGAAAAGAGCAGTTGAATAGAAAGTAGGGCTTCCTGGAAAAGTTTACTGTCAGGAATGAGGAAGCTGTTCCTTGATTCTGGCTTTGCTGCCCAGTAGCAGAGACCCGACTACGCTGTCTTCCCCTCTGAATCTCTGTGTCCGAACTGGTCAAAGTTAGGATCAAAAACAGGTTTCTTGGTTACAAATAATAACAACAAACACGAAGCATTTATTTTCTGTCAGGCTCTCAGCTAATCCCCTTGTTTGTATTATTTCACTTAGTTCAAAGGACAGCTCCTTTGAGGTAAAATTATTATCTCAGTTGAGGGAATGGAGACATAAAGTGTATCATGGGTATCATATACCAGGCATTGCACTGAGTGCTTTCTGTGTATTTAGTTCATTTTAATGTGATTCTCCTAAGAGCCCTGCAATCTAGCTGCATTTTACACGGGAGGAAATGGACTCCAGAAAGCAGTGATTTGCCCACCTTCTCCCTCTCAGAGCATCACAGATCCAGGACAAATATACAGATCTCCTGACTCCAAGTTGGCACCTTTCCACTACACTCTGTTTACACTGAAACCATTGGAATTGGGCTTTTTCCATATCTATAATTTAAAAATATATATATGTTTTTCTTGATTTCAGAGAGAAAGGGAGAGGTGGAGAGAGATAGAAAACATCAATGATGAGAGCAAATCACTGATCGGCTGCCTCCTGCATGCCCCCTCCTAGGGATTGAGCTGGCAACCTGGGCATGCGCCCTGACCGAGTATACAACCATGACTTTCTGGTTCATAGATCGACGCTCAACCACTGAGCTGATCTATATATATTTTTTAGAAGAAACCTAGGAATTTGGCAACTTAAAGCTAAAATTGGCCTCAACTGCATGCATAATAATTTAAAGTTTTTATAGTTTCCAGCATATTAATGTTAAGAAGCTTCCCACAAATCATTGAGATTTTTAGCTTTTCCGAAAAATGAAAGTATCTGCTCTCCTTAGGCTCGCATCTCTCCATGGCAAGTGGCCACAGGAACTGAATCATGTGCTCTCTCGTTTCACACAGCGCCCACCTCGCCTCCTTCATTTGTCTGTGTTGCCTCCAGGGCCTTTGTGTTCAAATGAGTTTGTGGCTTCTGGATTCAATTAAAAATATCTACTGCTCCAACTTCAAGGAATGTGAAGGTGTGCTACGGAGCACAGCAAGTTGGTTATTCTGTTTGGCTTCCTCCACACAAAATCAATGGCACTGAAAGTCCTTGTGGTACGGTTTTTCTTTTTCAGGATTTTCACAGACAGAACATTTCTCCAGCGTGACATTTTAAAATCAGGGAGGTGAGCCGAGTCATAATTGGTCCTGTCACCATTTGGGTTTGCTGCTGGCACCTCCTGTGTTTGCCCTGGTTGAGTAATCTGTTTGCATCTGGGTAGACCACACGCAGACAAATGTGAACTCTGTTTATATTCATTTCCTGCCCGGGAAGTTGGTTCCTCTGGGTCACAGCTTTGGAACGACTGATAGATTGGAAATTTACTGGTATAGACTTGGATGCAAAACGTACTTGAACCCATGTCGGGAGCTGTCCTTAATAACCTTCCTGGGCTACAGCTAAGGGGACTTTAGGACAATTGTATAAGCATCATCACTTCTGAATACTAGATAGTCAATGGAATTGACCCTTGAACAATACAGGGTTTAGGTATGCCAACACAGTTGAAAATCTGCATAAAACTTTTGACTGCCTCCAAACTTAACTATTTTTAACTTAGAAGCCTTATGGATAACTTAAACAGTTGATTAACATATATATTTTATGTTATATATATATTGCATATTATATTCTTACAATAACATAAGCTGGAAAAAAAGAAAATGTTATTAAGAAGATCCCAAGGAAGAGAAAATACATTTTTAGTAGTGTTAATATTTATTGAAAAAAATCTGTTGTTCAAGGATCATCTGTAATCACATCTTACAGATGAGGCATTTGAAACCCAGAGTTGTCTAAAGTTATATTAGCTAAGTCAGTGTTCTGCAAACTCATTAGTCAACAGAGCCAAATATCAACAGTACAACAATTGAAATTTCTTTTGAGAGCCAATTTTTTAAAACTTAAACTATATAGGTAGGTACATTGTTATTAACTTAATTAGGGTACTCCTAAGCTGGCCTTTGCTAAAAACTCAAGGGGGTCAAAGAGCCGTATGTGGCTCGCAAGCCACAGTTTGCCAACCACTGAGCGAGGTAATTCCCATTACATAACACCTATACCTCTCAGTAATGATCAGAGTTCCATGTTATTCTCTGGGTGCCTCCTCCAGGCAAGTCATGAGCTCCACTCCCAGAATTCCCAAAGAATTCACTCCCCCTCTCCCATCTCATGTGAGCAGCAGTCTGCAAAGGGCCAGGAGGAAAGCCATCAAGTTTAGGAGACTGGAAACTCCTAGGTCTGCTCTGTGCCAGGCTTGGGCCAACCACGGAGGATGCTTAGGGCCTCTTTCCCCAGGGTGATGATTTGTAGAATATTTGTAGAATGAACATCAATAATATCTCATTCTTAACCTCCATCTTCAACCAGTGGGTTACAGGTAAAAGTGGAGTGAGGGGTAAATGAGACAATTCTGGAAGGCCTCTAGCAGGAGACTCATTAGTACCATCTTCATTAGGGACACCTCTGGGGACCCATCCTTGGAAGCCTGCGGGATGTCTAATCCAAGATTGACAGCACTGCAGGATGTCTTCTGTTGCAGTGAGCATTAGATATCTTAATAGCAATTCTAGCCGCCTGAACTCCATCTCCAGCATCCTATTTGGCATTAGGAGACTAATAAACAGAATATGCATACAGAGGGTGGGGGTAAGAGAAAGAGATCAACCAAAGGACTTGGGTGCATGCATATAAGCCTAACCAGTGGCCATGGACAACAGGGGGTGGGAGTATATGTGGGAAGGGATTTGAGATGGGAAGGGGGGTGATGAGGACAATTATGTGATACCATAATCAATAAAAAAGAAAGAAAGAAAGAAAGAAAGAAAGAAAGAAAGAAAGAAAGAAAGAAAGAAAAAGAAACACCTGTAGCCCTAACCAGTTTGGCTCAGTAGATAAAGTGTTGGCCTGTAGACTGAAAGGTCCCAAGTTCTATTCCAATCAAGGGCATGTACCTTGGTTGGAGGCACATCTCCAGTAGGAGGAGGTAGCTGATCAATATTTCTCTCCCATCGATGTTTCTAACGCTCTATCCCTCTCCCTTCCTCTCTGTAAAAAAAAATAAAAATCAATAAACTATATTTTTAAAAAAGAAACACCTGCAACCTTCACTGAGTTTATTTTCTAGCTGCTAAAGCCAAGCATGCGTATAAAAATGTTCAAATGGGAACTTACAGGCTTCGCTGAGGTACTATGTATCGGCATTATAAAAACACTCCACACAACAAATGGCCATTCCTGATTTATAACACCCACAGACTGTCAGGGACAAAAACTACTTTGGGGAGAAAGAAAAGAATTGCTATACAACTAAGGTGGGGGGATGTTAAACTGACTTAGGAGTGGAGACTGGGTAGAATTAGAATTGACTTAAAATAAGCCACCCTTTCATATGTAGCTGTTTTAGATATTAATAAGACAACCCAAGGGCCAGGTTGAATATTATAACTTGCTGCAGGTTAAATAGCCAATGCTGTGTTCATTGTAAACTTGAGCAACTTTGGGGATAGTAAAGAACAGTGGTCAGCAAACTCATTAATCAACAGAGCCAAATATCAACAGTACAATGATTGAAATTTCTTTTGAGAGCCAAAGTTTTTAAACTTAAACTTCTTCTCATGCTGCTGCTTCAAAATAGACTCACCCAGGCAGTGGTATTTTGTGGAAGAGCCACACTCAAGGGGCCAAAGAGCTGCATGTGGCTCGCGAGCCACAGTTTGCTGGCCATAGGTATAGAGTGCTTTAACCTCACTCTTAAGAACATGCTAAAGTCTTCCTTCTGTGCTGGTAACAGGTGATGTCATTTTCATGCTGTCATGGTGCTCACGCATGCAAAGAACCCACAGAGTAATGGAACATGTTTCCTATTTCTCTTTATGGTTCTTTCAAGCAGCTTTAAAGGTGTTTGTTAATTAAGCATTTCATTGGCATTCTGTATGAGAAATTAGCAGGGAGTTTCTCCCATAAATAATCCAAACATACTTTTGAATTGGCTGGGATTATCTAGAACTTCACTCCAAGACCCCACTGTCCTAGTTGTCCATGGCTGGGTCTATTTTCAATGTAGTTATGCCACACATGGATTATTTCCGAAGTGAATGTACCTGGCTGTCACATGAAGCATTTCTGTGTGGCTGGGGGCCGAAGTTAGAGGAAGATGGTGAGAGCATGCTGTGTGTACCTTTGTATTTAGAGGTCTCTGGTCTTCATTGTGCTTCCCTTCCACACCCTTCTTAATTTTGGCTTTTCCCTGGCCACATGAGAGCAGTGTTTTATTCTGTTTGCCATTCATTTCTGGATGAATTACCCATTGTTCTGTCTGTTGTCATTGTTGTAGTTTCTTCAAGTTCCTAGGTGATGGGGGAAAACACAACAACAAAGCAGTCTGGGCTTTGTGAAGGGCTGGACTTTCTATTCAAATTAGAATTATTTTTAGAAAGCTGCTATAGAATTTAGATTTCCTTGAACAAAAGGCTTTCATGAAGCCATATGCTGGTGTGATTTCCTCCGATAAAGCCTTAGAAATGTCCTTTTCGAATCCCATCACTGGTGGGCGGCTGCATTCTGTGGGCAGGCCTGCCCTGCACACCTGGGGCTCTGCAAAGTTTCTGTGAGGTGTTGATGCTTGCGCTTCCGGTGGCCATTGGCTGAAAGAGTATTACAGTGAACGCTGTCATCAGCAGAATTGGGGATGTGGAGTGATTGCCAGTTGTGAAAGGCTTAGAGAAAAATGCCTCAACACAAAGTTCTGAAGTAACGTGGAGTGTCATTTCACTGTTCTTTCATTCAGAGGGTCCTGTAGAATCTTTGTATCCTGGGGGAGGAGTTAATAAAGATTCCGGCTCTAGAATGTCTGAAAAGCCAGCTTTATTCTACTTAGAAAGGGAAATAGGTAAGTGGAAAGGACATAAAGTCTCCAGGGCCCAGGAGAGGGAAGAGAGAGAGCCCAAAGCAAAAGTGATGTGGAGCTATTAACATTCACCGCTGTCTGCCTCTGCTAGTAGCCCTCCAAAGCCTTGGGGGTATAAGATAGGTCAAGAAAGGGCCTCCTCTTTACCTGTTTTGGGGCGTCTCACATATTAGCACCCAGCTCTTTGATGCATTTTGAGGTGCTCAATAAATCAGAAGGCTCTGATTTTCAGCAAAGGCCCAGGGTTTTCCAGAAAGATCTCCCCAGGATGAACCTGACGTTGATTCATGTAGCTCATCTGGCTCAGTTTGTCTTGGACTGGACTGTCACTCCAAAATAGGCTCAGAGAACACACCTGATGCACCAGCATCTCCCATACTGTTGGCCTGGTGTCCTGACTTGGTGCCTAGACTCAGGGCCAGCTTCCATTCTGGGCTCCCAAGCATATCCTTCAAAGGGTTGAAAATAGCATCACCATTTCAATCTCTTAGGATCCTTCTCACCCTTGACAAGCCTGTGGGTCAGTAGCCCTCTAGGGCCCCTTGTCTATCATCCATGATTGAATAGTTACTCTACGGAGCATCATGCCATGCATTGTGGAAAATAATAGAAGAAGGCGATGATGTACTCCTGGCCTTTGAACATCTTTTCAACTTACAGAATAGACAGAACCAGCAACCCAAAGCAAAACACATGAGCACTCAAATGTCAGCCAGACATATATCATTCATTATTTATAAATCCAATTAACTTGGCCTGTAAATACATATTTATGTATATATTAGTACATATACCTATAGGTACATAAAACTGAAGCATTTTTCTGAAAAGACTAAAGTGACTGGAGCTGGAAAAAGTGTTTTTTGCCCTAGCTGGTTTGGCTCAGTGGATAGAGAGTCAGCCTGCAGACTGCAGGGTCCCAGGTTCAATTTTGGTCAAAGGCATATATGATACCTGGGTTGTGGGGCTTGATTCCCAGTGGGGGTCAAATAGGAGGCAACCAATCAATGATCTCTCTCATTGATGTTTCTATCTCTCCCTTCCTCTCTGAAATCAATAAAAATATAATTTTTAAAAGTGGTTTTCTAGTGCCTAAGCTTTTGTTCACAAGGAATAACCCTGAGACAAAGATTTGAAAGCAAGTAGTATATTTGAGAAGTGTTGGAAACACAGTAAGAAGAATGGAAAAGGAAGATAGGGGAAGGAAGACAGCCAGCAAAGGGAAATTCTGGGAACAGCTAAGCACTTGAATCTCACAGTTAACTCCCAGACTCTGTTCACCCGTGGTTGAGGACTCCTTTCAGGACAAGTTAACATGGAGATGCTTTTGGATTGCCATGCCCAATCAAATAGTTTTAGACAAAGCTCTTCATGCAAAGAGATGAAATTAATGGCAGTTGGAGGTGGGCCTTGGGGAAAAAAAGCCTTGGGGATAAGGGCACAATACTTAGAAGTATCAATGACAGCAATGGCTTGGAAAATGAAGAGACTGAGGTTTCAAGCAATGAAGAAACCATTATCTATGAAGACCAAAATTAACAGTGGATGACGTTGAAGCCAGAAACTATTGGCTTATGCATTTCTGGAGAGTGTATGACTCAAATGACATTGGGAAGAAGGCCTAGGCTACCAGTTGGAGCTGACTGAAGATGAGAGGATCCAGGTGTTGATGGCTGCTCCAAGTCAGGATGCCCCCTGATTCACTAGACATGTCCTTCCTTCACTCAACTTGGTTGAAGAGGCCACTGGTAACCAACAAGCAGTAAAGATTGCATCCTGGGTCCCCTGCTGAAATTACAAAGGATATGGAGAGTGGTGGTGGGGTGGTCGTGGTCAGCACCTCTAAAGCATATCTGATAATAGAGTCTCCTTTTGTATTGTATTGTATTGTATTGTATTGTATTGTATTGTATTGTATTGTATTGTATTGTATTGTATGTGCCTCTGTAGAGATCTGGGGAGAGTTAAGACAGTCAAAAGCTGTAGCACAGCAGAGGGCTCTAGTTTGTCTGACACAGGTCGGGGTTGACGTATTGCTTCATAAGGCCTACACCCTAGGCCAGTGGTTGGCAAACTCATTAGTCAACAGAGACAAATATCAACAGTAACAATGATTTAAATTTCTTTTGAGAGCCAAATTTTTTAAAACTTAAACTTCTTCTAATGCCACTTCTTCAAAATAGACTCTACCAGGCCTTGGTATTTCGAGGAAGAGCCACACCCAAGGGGCCAAAGAGCCGCGGTTTGCCAACCACTGCCCTAGGCTTTAGCAAATGCCTCCTGGAGTCCCATGTGTTAATCTTTGTTAATGGAAACATCCATGTGTTTTACCTAATTTTAGCTGCCCTTGTAGATGTGTCCAAGAATGTGTTCTCAGAAGTTGTACCTCAGAGGCTAATTACTCCCTCCCATATCATGTTATATGCTTGGATGTGCTCTGTCCCTATCCTGTATTTAGATGCTGGGCAGAGAAGATCTATAATAGAAATGTCAGGGTATGTTGATAATTTATTGATCGATTTTATCTGGGGGAATATGTAGGACATGGGGGTGCATTCTTATGTACCTAGTAACATACTTTGTCCATGGAGAGGAAGAGGAAAGAGAGAGTTAAGCAGGATCCTGTCAGGGGACAGAGCTTCCCCAATTACTTTAACAGAAAGAATTAGTATGGAAACTTGGGTGGGGGAGAAAGAAGTTTTCTTCAACCCTCTTAGGCTGGGTCTGAAAATCAAACTGACAAAAACAGATTAACAGGAGAAAAGCAAACAGAGTTAGTTAATATATGTTCTATGTGTCATGGAAACCTCATAATAAGGAAATGAAGGTCTGAAGAAACAGACTGTGCATTTTTATGTGAAGTATGATAAAGAGTGGGCAGTCCTGAAGGAATATGAGAGGTTAAGGAGTCCAAGGTAAGTGTAAACTTAGCAAAGCCTATTAGGCTTCTTCTGTGTGTCCCATTGTCTTTGAAGAGAAGAATGCTCCTTTTCTCAGAGTGTAGGGAGGGCATCTCTCCCTTGAAAATCTTATGACCTGTTTCCAGGAAGAAGGATGACAGGGGAGGAGGTCAGAGTGAGCTTTCTGCCTCAGCTATTCTCTCAAATTCCCCATCTGAAAATATTCAAAGTGCCAATGTATTATATTAGGGGATAGCCTGTCCCATTACTTCTTAACCAGGTTATTGGACAATCCAAGAGGTGCAGAAGGAATAAATTGCAAGAAGTAGCTACACATTTAGGGCTGGGGGAACAAAGGGAAGAAATCAGGAGAATGGAAATACTTGCAGAACAGGACTCCAGACCTCTGAGAAATGTATACTGGATAGCTGGCTGTGCTGGTATCTCTGAAGGGGTCATCAAGAAACCGATGCCGGGAATATCAAGAAATTGCAAAATGGAATCAATTGCTCTTACTGGAACCAGTTACTGCTCCCAGGGTGAAGGGTTATCACTGGGCCATGCTGACAGATTAGGAAGCAAATAAGGAGCCACTCACCTCTCCTTCTGCTTTTGATCTCAAGTTGGAAACTCCCTGCCTACCCCCATTCCCCAATAGTAGACCTAAAAGGGAACCCACTGGCCATGGGGGACGTGGGAGTGGGGATCTAATGTGTACAGTCCTAGCCCCAGTACCACTAAGTAGGGCAAGTTTGGAGGAGGGAGACAAGTTAAAAGCCCACTCAAAGCTTTGATGGTATACCCAGTTGTTAGAGAAGGATGAAGATACCATGATTTTGCAGTGATGGGCCAAAGAGGGGGATCTGCCTGGGTGGCAAGAAGTGTTTCATCACCAACATTGCTTACACTTACCGGTGCATGATCATAGTCAAAGGCAGACTTACTCTTAGTTTTATGATTGCTCTTAAATTCTTGACAGACAGTGTGCCCTCTTCATTATGTGTGCCCAGGACTGACCACTCCCACCAGCCCCTACTCTTTGTTACACTACTAGTAATTGGCTTTGTTAGGATCAATTCTCTTGAATGCCTTTCTCTCTCTGTTGCTCTTGGTAACACTCTTGAGTCCTCTGATTCTCAGTGTGTGTTCTTCACTGGTGCGCTACTCACCCTGTGTTCTGGGGAGTCACGATCTATGAAAGACAAAAAGGTAGCCCTGGGTTTTCCATGACTTTTGGGAAAGGAGGGTCCCAGGTGGAGCCAGGTGTCTGTCATGTTCCATTTCTGGAGCTCTTTGGCCCCAGGCAGCCTGCCTGGAGCACACACTTTCTTCAGGATTCAATGATGCTTTAGAATCAACAAGCAATGCTAGATTGACCCAAAGGGCATGGACCTTGGGCCTGGAGGAATCTTCTTAGAGATTTGTCACTTGGTGAGAAGTTGAGAGTTTGAAGTTGAAGATTGGAATCACTGAAGAGAAGACCAGGTGTTGTTGATATCCCTCCTGTCCCAGTCCCTTGCCCGTTCCTTGACCATCACCCCATGGCAAAGGAAGGAGGACCTCCTGCTAATTTTCAACTGCATTTTGCTCTCTGTTATGTAGTATTTCAGTGACAAGATCCACTGAGGAGAGTTGGGGCGAGGCTGGCTGAGGTTCTCAAGGAGCTGTTTTGAGTTCAGGTACCCACATGGCAATGGAATGGTGCCTCCTGACCTTTCAGACCTTTGAGACCTCTGGGAGATCTTAGAAATCACCTCAACCTCCCATCGAGGATCCGACCATCTGGGGGACTTCCAGGGAAAGGTAGCAGGTAGAGTATCCTTTCTGAATTTTATTCTCTCTCATCCTCCCACCCCTCCTATCTATGTCTCTCTTGCTCTATTGTGTCCCTCCTCAAGATTCCATAGACCAGTGATGCAGGGGTATTTATTTTATGTTCTTGTCAACAGACATATCATGGACTGAAAGGTGATGGGTACCCCAAAGAGCTCACTACAAGACCTCAAAGATTCCAAGCCACCGGCTGTTCCAACACATAAAGCCACCAGTCTGGAGAGGCAGCAGGAAGCAAGAAGCAATCCTGGAGGAGGTGAGGAAACATCACTCTTTCCTCTGCCCTTGACTCCATCAACCTGTAGCTGTCAGATGGTTTGGGCCCAGGATTGATGGGCTTTCTCCTGTGTGTCCTTTCACAGGCTCTCTGGTTGTTATTGTTGTTGTTGTTTGGCCAGAGGACAGACCACCTTCTCAGGTGTCCTGGGGAACTGCTGAAGGACAGTGAGGAAGATGCTGCTGGTCCCCAGGACAGAAACACAGCAGCTGGAACCAAGAGGCACCTAGAGTGGGACCCAAGCCCTCCAGACGGAGCTCTCTGAGCTGCGGTGCCCAATTGGACTGTTTTTTGCTTTGCCATCATTTGTATAACACACAATTCTGGATGTTTTCCATTGGTTGGCTTTCTTTTTTCTTTTTTCCCCCCAACCTGTCCTTTCTTTTTCTCCTCTTGGCCCTGGGAATTATAAGCAAAGAATTGCTTTAGAAAATATAATTCTGTTGGTGACATTAGCCTTGTTTTATGAACAAATTCTGTCACTGGGGATTTTCTGCATTGCAGTCCCAGGTTACCTAGTAAATGGGGCTGCGTGGTTTGATTTGTGTAGTACTGATCCTTAGATTAAAAATACATTTTCTTTCTTGCTTGCCTTTCTTTTTCTTTCTTTCTTTCTTTTTTTTTTTTTTTTTTTTTTTTTAGTTTGGATTCAGGTAATGTCCTGAATCACATTTGCTTAGCTACTGAAGCGATCTCACTGTGGTATCGCTTGGATTTGAAATATAATCAAACATATATTATACCAGGGGCGCCTGCACACTGTTTGATATATATGTTACGCTGCAAAGAAACACAAACCTAATAGGTTGAAATTTAATTCCTGTCTGATCCTGCAGCTGGAACGGGGGAGAAATTATACACATCAAAAATGGCTTCAAATACCCTGAATGTAAGCTAACCAAGAGTAAGTGGATGCTTTCCAAATGCCCTTTTCTGAGGCCAAGCAGAAACTGGAGATCAGCGGACCTCACCACCAGGGTTGCTCGGGTCTGTCTGGGGACCTGCCCGTGTGTGGAGGGATTAGGGAACAAGGCATGCCTCTCTGTCTGGGTTTACGGAAACTGTGGCATTTCTGACCTACGTCCTGTAACTGTGCCCTGCCTTGCAATAAAACACCCTAAGTTGACTCAGCAACAAGGTCTCTGTCCATTTCCTACAATACTGTGTCCTTCCTCAGTGGCTTTGTAAGCAAGTCCAGGGCAGACCGACGGGTGGTTGACTTGCCAAAGATCTCAGCTGGGTGCCACCTTATTGCTCCACCAGAGGTGTCGCTGGAGCTCTCAGTTGTCTGCATGTGGGACAGTGTGTGTGTGGTCGACTTATCTACGTGGCATATCATAGTCAACCCCAGGAATCTCTAGTCATGACATAACTCTGTTAGGCCGAGCTGCTACCCAATGCCACCATTCTCTAATTCTGCAGTCCCCACCAATTTCTCAGAGACTTTAGGACAAGCCACAAGCTCTCTGAACTTCAATGTCTACCTATATAAGATGGGGCTGATGATATTTGCTATAGTTATGGTGATAAGAGCCTCCTACACAAGGACATCACATGGATGGTACATTATATAAATACACTGGATGTGGCAGCACTCGATATATGGTGTTTATTGTATTTGTTAATAGATGATGAAAAGGACACTTGAATTTCTTATAGTAGGGCTTTGGTTGAGAATACTGAGTCATCTCTGAATAGCTTCTTAGACCTGCTTGCATAACGCCATTCAAAAACAAAGATTCATGGGACACAGGCAGGAGAAGAGAAGCTGCCATTCCATACCTTGAGCATGTAGCTCAATACTGCCATCCCCCATTCTGTGGCATCGGGCAGATGTGGGATCTCCTTCGCAGGGATGCCACCATTGCTTTGTAGTGAGGAAATGTACCATGCTCAAGGATGTGGGAGGTATCATCTTTGCCCCTCTGTTTGCAGCATTGGGCCTGTGCTGTTAGAGGGCATGTGAGTCTCAGTTCTGACAAAGAGGTCTCATCCACGGTGGGGAAGACTTGAGCCCATCTCAAGCCTCAGAGTGCATTTGCCATTTTACTAGAAAGCACTTTTGAGAAGACCCTAGCACGCTCCACCACCACATCTGAGATTTCAGGATAAGCACAATGTGAAATAAAGACAAGAGCTAGGGCCATTCATTTCCTGTTGGGTCACTTCTGAACGAGTTGTTCTCTGGTTGCCATGCATGGGTTATAGTCCCACACATATGAATCCTGGACTTCGAGCCATGCAGAGTAGAAATATTTTCCACTTTCTACCTTGAAGTAGTTAAAATGGTAATAATAACATAATAGCAATGGACAGTTATTAAGTACTTAGCATATGCTGATCATTGGGCAAAGTATTTTACAAGAACTGGCTCATTTAACTGTCATAACAACTGGTCGAGGTAGGTACTCTTAACTCCCATTTTCTGGGTGAGAAGGCAAGGCTTCTTCTTTGTTTTTTTTAAAATATTTTTTAATTGATTTTGGAGAGAGAGGGAAAGGAAGAGAGAGAGAGAGAGAGAGGAGGGAGAGAGATCAATGACAGAGAATCATTGATCAGCTGCCTCTAAAGTTCGAGCCTGGTCCAGGCATGTGCCCTCACTGGGAATTGTACTGTGACCTCCTGGTTATAGGTCTACACTCAACCACTGAGCCATGCCAGTCAGGTTTAACCCATGTTTGTTGGCTGTCTTTCCTAACTTGTCTCACACCCACAATTCCCCAGAAAGTAGTTAATTTGCATACAAATGCCTGTGTGAGGATCTGCTTTTGGGAAGAGCCCAAGTGCATGAACAATCTGGTGCTGGTCAGTAATTTATAATAATAAAAGTGTAATATGCTAATTAGACTGGATGTCCTTCTGGACGACCTTCCAGCCAAAGCCACAGCTGCTGGGGCCAAGACCCTTGCACAAATTTCGTGCATTAGGCCTCTAGTAGAAATAATAATGTCCCGGAGAAAATACAGCAGCATCATTGTGAGCTAAGCCCTTTCCCACCTTATTCTTGTGCTGGAACCTCTGCTATGTTAGCAACTGGAAATAAGACCTTATAAACCTGAGTCCCACATTCCAGAGAACAACTTCCTTCCTGTGAAACAGGAATCGCCACATGTTCTGAGATATTTTTCCTTTAGATGAAAGACTCAACAAACCTATGAGGCCCAGGCCAGAATCACCTGATGGCAAATCAAATTACAATTCAGTGGGTAGAACAAGTAATTAAATAGAAGGGGGTAATGGGAAAAGGAGAGAGTCACAATCCTCAAGCCCACTTTCACCTCTCAAGGACTCCTATTTGCCTTTGAATAACTTCTGCTTCAATTAACATTGATTGAGCCTGCCTAGAGTGCCTGGCTCTTGTCAAATTCCATTACCAGAGGCTCTAAGACACTCTGTCTGGGAGCCTTTGTTGTGTGGGGACATTTCAGTAGGAGTATTGGATATTGTGTGGCGTAGCTAAGGCATTGATCAGGACTGTTACATTGGAAGCTTGCTTTTTCTGGCAGGGCAGTTTTGTATACAAGATTTCATCTTTGAAAATTCTCTTAAGTTCAAGTTATGATGCTCTAAAAAAGCATGTCAGACCGGCCCCACTACTGCTTTTAAAAATAAATGTTGAACTTGTCAACCCTATAAAGTAAGAAAATGTGCCCTAAGCTTTGTTTAGAAGCATTAAACACCTAATTTATTTTTATTGTAGCTGGGAGGAGGACACACAAAGAAACATATTTCTTTTATGGGCTTCTCTGTAAGGACTTTGATGTTTATGTTATCAGAGTTGGGAAAATGAAATTATTGTGTGTGTCAGAGTCTGTCTTATCTCCTTTCTCACGCTTTGTTGAGGTCTTGGAGGGTGGGGCTTACCATATTTTATGCAAAATGAGGGTAACATTCCTATTAGGAAAAAAAAAAAAAAAAAGAATAACATTGTTCTTAGGATCTTAAATGACCAAGGGCCTTTTTTATACAGGGAAAAACACTTGCTACCATTGATACCTTTTCATGCCTACAGTTTAAATCTCATTAATTATTATTTCTTTCACTAAACATTAAAATGCTACCTCTGCCACTAATAAAATATATTATACTTTATAAATCAAATCACCTTAAGTATTTAAACCTGATTACAAATTTAAGTAGACAACTTCTCTTAAGTATTTCAATAAAATCTATGCCAATTTCATTTAAAAGCTTCACAAATTTTGAAAGCAAGTTGTATGCTCACACACACACACACACACACACAAGTAATGGAATTCAAAATGTATTATACCTACATTGAACTGATTCAGAAATATTTATGCTATGGGTTTGATTTATGTCTTTATTATTTATAAATTTTTTTACCACTTCCTTTTTTTTTTTAAATAACCCTCAATGTTTATATTATACTTTCCTAGAGTTACAGTCATCTTGCTAGACTCAAAAGGAAAAGAATGGCATCTCAGAGCAGCTGAGTTTATGGATCTGGGATTATCTGCCACTTGATTTTTGCTTGGCATTCTGGATCTTAGTGGATCTTTTCAAAGGGGATGCAGCCCTGGGCTGATGCTTAGTGGCCTGAATTTTCGTTAAGAGTCAAGGTTCAGTTGCTATATCGATGAATTGTTGGGAGCCCTTGTCTAATACTAGCAACATGGAGCGCCCTGAGAGCTCCCATGCCCATCAAATCCTAGGCCCAGGCAGTGAGCCTGGACTTCGTGATGCTTTGGTTTCTCTTTATTTAAAAAAAAATAAAACACAAGTTTCTTCATCTAGGATGAAAGGGGGATTCTGGTCAGCTTCCAATACACAACTGGACTCTCCAGTGGCTATTACATAGGGTCATAGGAGAGGATCATTTCTTTGGTCCATCAAGAAAAATCTCCAACTTTTCTTGTTATTTGACTTAAAATTTACTGTAGCTTTTTTTTTCTATTTACTGTACATATGTTTAAATGTATACTAAATAAAAGTACCAGACATCTACATATGTGTATAGAGCATCCATATATTAATATATAATTTCTAACCTACTTATTAAAAATATTTATAAAAATATGCCCTCTTTGTTTTTTAATTGGCTTTATATATACCTTATACTTTTTCATTGTTGACTATTATTATGGATTCAGGATTTAATAACTTATTTAATAACATAAGTTATTCCAGTAGCTAAAACTTCTTATTGATTAAATTAGTGTAATGTGGGCACATTCTTAAGTATTCTCCCTTGGCTTCTCAGCGTTCGTCCTGAGACATTTTTGAAAGTTGCTTGCTTAAAGGCAACAAGATATGCCATGCTCATATTGATTTTTCTCTGCTAATAGTGAACATTTTGAGTTCCTCAGAAGCCCTGAATTTTGAGTAGAGAACATCACTCAGATTGCGTATCAGTTTTATCCTCAGGAATGTGGTAGTGATAGCCAAAATCATACTACTTTTGACCACTATAGTAGAGGTGCTGGAAAATTATGTGTTTTAAGTCATACATTTTCATAGCCATTTTCTGATATGAGTACTAATATTACCTATTGTAAATTTTTAATTAAAATTTTTTTAAATTTTCAATTGCAGTGGACATTCAATATTATATTAATTTCAGTGTACAGCATAGTGGTTAGTCATTTATATAACTTGCAAAGTGATCCCCCCAGTAACTCTAGTACCTACCTGGCACCATACACAGCCATTATAATATCATTGACTGTATCCCCTATACTGTACTTTACACCCCTTTGACTATTTTGTAACTAACAACCAGTACTTCTTAATCCCTTCACTTTTTTCACCCAGCCACCACCCCCCAACTCCAATCTGGCAACTAGATTGTTCTTAGTATCTACTAGTATGAACCTGTTTCTGTTTTGCTTGTTTATGTTCACTCCATATATGTGAAACCACAAGGTATTTATCTTTCTCTGACTTATTTCTCTTAGCATAATACCCTCCAAGTCCATGCATGTTATCACAAATGGTAAGATTTCACTTTTTGTTATCGAGTAATATTCAATTGTTAATATTACTTCTTAAAATTTATATTTACTGCACCATGCCTCCTTTTTGTATTATCCACTCAAGCTGTAATCATACTCTTTTCTTATTATTTGCCTGAGATATTTGACTGATCACAATTTTGTAGTTCTTTTATTGACCAACATGACAGGATCCAAGTGGAGATGGGCATGAATACAGTAGTAAGATCAAATGCTCTGATAAGGTTTAGGACTGAGTTTTGTTTTGTTTTTTTCCCCTGTGGGCAGTGGAATCTTCTTTGGAATTTTTCACCATTGTCTAAAATAGTGTTCTCAAGGTGGAGTCACCAGGAAGGAGGTAGTGGTGGTGGTAAAACACAGGTTGTTGGGCCCTACTTCCAAGTTTCCTATCACTAGGTCTGGGGTGGGCATATCTCACAAGTCTTAAGTGTAGCTGATGCTAATGGCTGTGAGATCACACTGTGACTGGTCAAGGAACATAAAGTAAGGTTTGCTGGCTAAGTAGGGCTAGCCTTCTGAGCCTTGAACTTTGAGGCTATAAATCAAGTTGAAGATTGAGAAAAGGTACTAAGTAACAACTCCCAGAAAGACGAGTCTTTGAGTTATAAAAATGGAAATGATCATTGTTTATTGTACATATTCAATCAGGTACACCTTTACTCCTTATTTCTACTATCTTCGGGCAACTCTGCTTAACTGCTGTGGATCTCCTATAGAGAATGAAGAGCAGAGAGATATAGACATCTCAATTTAAAACAACAGAATTCCATAATTCATCTAGAAAATTATTTTTACCATAAATAAACACCAATAAGTTTGTTTTTAAAGTCCCTGGAGGGGAAAATAATTTGCACAAATAAAGGGAATTTGTGTCTCTCAATCCCAATCTTGTGTTGATTTTATTTTAAGGTTGAAGTG